>NC_047668.1:66457839-67714089 GCF_011762505.2 Arvicanthis niloticus | reverse complement strand
ACACACACACACACACGTAATAAAACAAAACAAAAACTGAAATTCTAATCCCTAACCAATTAATAAAAATATTAGAAACCTGGAAAGATGGCTTATTGACTATGAGAACTATCTGTTTTGGAGAGAACCTAGCTTTGATTCTAGGCCCCACTTGGTAGCTCACAATCCTAGAATCAAGTGAACAATTATCTTCTCCTAGCATCTTCAGTCTGGGTACAGCATACACATGTACTCAGGCATACATTCACAACAAAGAGTTTAAAAATGTTGGTGTACAGTTTTAAAATTCTCAACCCCTCATCTTTTAATGTGTAAGGATACTGCCTTGTGACTAATGTCGCATCAATAATTAAAATATTTATGTATAAAGATTCTGCCTTGTCACTGTCACATAGATCCTTGACATTGTTTATTTGAAATGCATTCTTGTTTGGAAAAACAATTTACACATGTAAGAAGGGATTAAAGTCTCTCCTTACTTCTATTATCCTAAGGTAGAAGGTGTGTCCACTTCACAGAACACATAGCAATTCCAGACTATTAAAAAAGTTACTATTTATAAGAATTTTTCATTCCCTTTGTTTTGATAATTACTAGTTTATTAAATAAAAGAGTTAATTAACAAAGATAGAGTTGGATGTGGGAGCAAAATTCTAATAATTTAACCATTGTATTTACAAAATAATTTCTAGGAATATTTTATAGAAATAATCCAACTGTTCAGAAAAAAGAAATTTGGAGAACTAAAAAAGAAACCATGAACAGATGATTTTTTTCTTCTTTGCTTTTTAGAAATCATGGTTAAGTGGTTGTTATGAATTGAGGGGTTTGTCAAGGTAAAGCAGTCAACCATGACAGGCCACAGCCCACTGAGATTTACTGAGCAATTTCTTTACAGCTTTGCCTATGTGGTAAGTTCCTTTCAACAAGAGTCTGGCCATAGGATAAGATAGAGGGTTCAATGCTAAAAGTGGGTCAGTGGGTTTGGAGAAGCCATGTAAGAGTGAGGAATAAGAGAAAGGGGACGTGAATGTGCAATAAAGATTTATTTGTATAGACTTAGTCACCAGTGACCAGAACATTATTACTGCAAGGCCCTTTAATCTCAATAGATAATAACTGGGTATTGTAGAAAATATTTAACCTCAATCTGGGCTTCTACACTGCCTTTAGATTTTAGTTCCCAGATAAAGACACACAACCTTTACATTTATAACAAGCCTTAATCAGTACAAGAGCTGGGCAGTTTTCTACCCTTTATTCTATTAGAATCTATTTTCCCATCAATAACCTCATTTTATAACTTGCTGTGTTTTATCTTGGCAATTTTTAACTCCAATTGACTAGCCCTCATGGCTATGTTTTCATGACTTACCTACCATATGGCGTCTTCCTTCTTTCTCTATCTCCTTCTTCCTCCTTGCGATTGTCTTCTGACCCCAAGCCTAGGAACTCCACACCCCACCTATTTTTCTTCTGCCCAGCTACTGGATTTCATCATATTTATTTAATCAATAGGGAATAACTTGGGGGGGGCAAGGTTACATAGCATCATTTATCATTTGTGTACGAGGAGATGTGCAGATTCTCTTTTCCCTGGGGGCAACCAGGCCTTGAATAGAGAAGAGGAAAGGAAAGACAGAAATCCCCGAGTCTAAGCTCCCTATTTTATTTCTTCCCTGTCTAAGACCATAATTATTTGTAAATAATCCCCTCAAATGACAACATATATATAATTCATAAATTGTCCAAAACCATCTACCCTAACACAAGGGACTGGGATGACAATTTTTTTTTTTTTTATTATTGCTTCCTGTTGAATTGGGGTGAAAAACTCCTGTTTGGCTGCCTAAAAGGAAATAGGAAAAATTGGTAAAGTCAAAAGGAAGCTAGCTGGCATCATTTGTTGTCTAGTCTGTATGTACTGAGGAAGTTCAAGGATTAGCTGAAGTCCTGACTGTAAGCAACTGTCTGAAAGGGATGAGCAATATAGAGGTCTAATTGTAAGCTGTTCTGAAAATGTCCTGCAAACAAGTCTTTATAGGAAACAGCTTCAATGCAGTTGAAGTAAGATCAAGGAGCTGGAATAGCAGGTTCAGTATTTTAGCATTCCAGACAGTTAATACTCTCAGGGATGGCTTCTTGGTCTTCCACTCTGCAGTAGGTAAGTCTTACAAGCAACAGATAGTTCTTTGGAGACATTTGTATGAAACATGTATCAGATGGAAAGGAACACATAACTTACTTTTTCTGTGGAAATATAGGCATAACCTCTCCCCTAGAGTAACATTTCTTGTTTTTCATTCTGAAATGGGGACATCTTTAAAATAAACAAGCTGGTTTAATTCAGCAGTTTTCCCCATAATCCAATGTCTTTCTGCATCTGTAGTTTTTGTTCTTTAGCATTTAAAAAACTTAATAATACATTATGCAATCTATCTCTGGGTACCCTTATTACCACCTTTTATTTGTTAAGCATCCTTTTCAAGTACAATTAGGCCTCTATATAATTGCTTGTCTTATATGATTGTGTGGTGTATCTGTAACAAATTTTATATTATAATATATTTAAAAAATTTTTTATTTTATTAGGGACATATATGCTGTAGCATTGTCAGTCTTAATTTGTATTGGCCATAAATGTTTGCAGATATATAATTACAGACAGCCTTTTCAGAAGCTAAGGCAGTTGTCCACTGACATCCTGAACTGTGTCTCTTGCATGATGCATGCGTTTTAGCTTACCAAACCGTTTGCCCATTTTATTTCTTTGGGTACCCTTAGGGTTGCTTCGTGTAGGTAATAGAATTTGGTTGTATGAGGAACAAGTAGAACATTTCCTCATAATTTTCTTGGCTTTTTGACAAGTGGTAGTAAGATTAAGTTAGTGGTTTTTTAAATGAAAATTTGAAATTTCTAGTACACTTCCTATCAATAGCTGATCAACTTTATTATTACCTTATACCAGAGGGGTACAGAGCTGTATGGCATCTGATTGTGATATAGCCAAAGGATGATCCTTATTCCTGATCACTTGTAACTGAATAAACAGTGAAGTCAATGTGGAATCATCCTGAATAAATTCAGCAGTCTCTATGTGCAAAATATTCTTTCTGTATATTGAGAGTCAGTTACTATATTAAGAGACTCTTGAATATCTCATTACATCATTGCATATAATTATTGCATATAATTCTGATATTCGAGCTGATATATAAAGACTCCCAACCACCTTACTTATATCTTCTGATTTATACCCTGCATTTTCTGATTCATTTGCATCAGTGTAAAATGTTGGGGCTCCAGAAGTTGGAAGTTTTTATTTTATTCAAGGGGAAATTCAACTAGTTCCTTAAACTGAGGCTGCTTGCTTTTAGGGTATTTGTTATTAATCTCCCCCCAACCCCACAACATTTGCTGAAAGCTCTTTGCCAATGTGCATCTTGTTCCCATAATGAGGCAACCTCAGCATTATTAAAGGTTCCACAATCTCAGTTGGATCCATTCCAGCTAATTGATGAAGTCTCATTTTTCCTTTAATATCAATTCAGAAACCTTTTCTATGTAGGTTACTTTTTTACTGTTTGTGTGAAAACAAAACAAAACAACAACAACAAAAAACCTCCACTGTTCTAAGATATAATCTTCCCTCTCATAAGAATTACTGTGTGAGAATGAGTAGAAGGCAAGATAAATAAGATGCAGGTCATCTTTGGATCAATACTATGTAGATGTGTACCATATAGTTTCCTTTCTATTAGAGCTAACTCTATTTTAGCCTTGGCTGATAATTTTCTTAGGATATGTCAATCTTTATCATCTTTTAAGTTTTGAAATAAATTGCTTAGCTCTTGAGTAGCCTAATCAATTATATACCAGAGACAGTTGATCTTTCCTGGTACTCTCTGGAAATTATTAAGAATCTCTAATTGGTTTCTCCTGATTTGCACCTTTTGTGGTCTCACCTTTTGTAGACCTATTTTATTCCTAGATAATAGAATCTCCCCTTTGTACTTTCTCAGGAGCAATTTTTAATCTCCAACTAGGCAAGGTTTTCTTTATTTTATCAAACATATTTTACAGGATATTTGTGTCCAAATCAGACAATAAAATATCTATATATTGGTAAATTATGTATTGAGGAAATTGTTTATGAATTATTTCCAATGGCCTTTGTACAAAATATTGGTATGATGTAGGACTGTTTAAAATTCTCTGTGGTTGGACCTTCTGATGATAGCTTTTTATTGGATAACTTCTATTAAAGGTAGGAACCGAGAAAGCAAAACTTTCCCTTATATTCATATAAAAGAATTTAATCTTTAAGATCAATCACTATGATAGGCCATTTCTTAGGCAATGTCTAGTTGTGGTTTCACAGCTGTATATAAAAAGATAGGCTATTATTGATTAACCATTTACTTATTGTTGTCACTTTAAAAATAATGAGTTGAAGTTGCAGCAGAATCTTCTGTTAATGAGCTTCAGTTGCTACAGTTTTAATATGGTTTGTCTTCTCTGAAATGTGTTTTGTTGGAATTTGTTCCCCATTTTGACTATTATGATGAAATATAATCAACCTGACTATAATGGTCTGAGGTAGAACCTTTGAGATACAAAGAGAATTAATAAAGATGAAGCCTCTATTACCGAATACTGAGTATTGATAGCTTTAACAGCCAGGTTAGATGGGACACACACACATGTATTTATTCCCTGGCTCTTACTATTTGATATCCTATGCTAGCCTCGTGTTGAGGCCGGAGCTGCCCCACTTTGGGCAGCCAAAAATGTTGCGGCCCTCTCCACTCCTCACTTGGCGGCCACTGTATCCCTGACCAAGTTGCCACTCAGGTCTGCGGGTCAGGGTTCAGCAAGAGAGAGAGTGAGGACGAACTCGAAGAATGGAGACCAGACAGAGTGTGATTTAATCCTGTTTATTCTTCAGTCTCTCTTCCTAGTCCAAGTCCCAAGTCTTGAGTTCCTAGTTCCTAGTTCCTAGTTCCTAGTTCCTAGTTCCTAGTTGTACTCATTGTTGTTCTCTTCCAAGTGTCTAATGTCTACTCCTACTCCTAGTGTCTGAATCTCTGTTACTCCAAATTGTTCTGAACTCTCCTGTCTGCCTCTTGCCTTTTATATGTCTCAGTTCTAAGCCATGCCTTTAGGGCATGGCTTTAAGTCATGCCCTTAGGTCTTTTCTCTAAATCGGATCTCTAAGTCACACTTTTAAGTCACACACCTTTAATCTCACACACCCAAGGTATCTAAACCAAGATGTTATCAGAGTGTGCTCAGCTGTTGTAGCTGATGTAAAACAATTCTCATGTCAGGGTATATGGCTCAAGATGGCTGCAAAGCTGATAGACGATTTCTGCTAAAAGTCGGCTCCCAACAGGTCCCCCTTTTTAAATTTTTTTTAAAAGGGAAGGCTGGGAAAACTTGCAGAAACTGTGCCTGTCCTAGGTTGGAACAAAGGACCCCAGCCTCCCTTTCCCATCCTTGGATACTCAACAGCCATTGGTTGAGCTACTGTCTTAGGATGGGGAGGCCTCCCTTCTTTTAGGGGCAAGGGTCTCCGTATGCTCTCTTACCCATCATTGACTATCTGGCTTAACCCATAAATTAGGGGTTAATCCTCGTCAGTCTTGATGACAGAGGTTTCAGAGTCCCCTGCTTCCAGCCTGTAATATTGGACCTGTATGGGTTTCATTTGAATAGCATCTATCTGTTGCCATGCAAAAGCCATCAGTCAGTTGAACCGCATCAACCCAAGAGACAAGAGACTTAGCAATGCCTGAATATTCAGTATAAAAGCAACACTCTTTTTTAAGGGTAACACACAGAAATACAGAACTGATCATAGTTTTGATCTTAACAAAACAAGTAAAGAACTCCCTATCCCTGCTCAATCAATCTCAACCCCAAAAAACAACTATAATAATTGTGGTAGTGGGTTTAAACAATCTACCCCACTAAATCATAAGTCAGGGAATCAAGAGTCCAATAGAGCAACCCTGGAGATTCAGGTTATGTCTCCTTCAGCACTGATAACTTCCCAAGTCAGGTTTACTCATTGATCTGTTCCAGTTTGAAGGCAATTGTGAAGCATCTTCATGGTTTCCTTCATATTTCATGCAAAGAAAAAATATGCTTCTCAGGGGGTTTCTCCTCCCTGGATTTGTTATTGTTGTCTATTTGTTTAATCAGTCTCTCTGGCAGCCAACGTGCAGCATCTGCAGTTTGTGAATATATGCAAACAGAACCTCTTCCCCAGATAAGCACTGGATCTGGCCCATTCCAGGTTCCAGTTAATGGGTCTTTCCAGAGGACTGTTGCAAAATTCTTTTTGGTATCAGGATGCCAGAATCTATCTGCAGCAGATTTTCCTTCAGAATCCAAAGTTAAAAAATTTAAAATAAAGAGTGCATGATGAAGGATATTTCTGGGGGATCCCTTGGTAGGATACCATTCCCCTTTTTTAATTTTTTCAAATTGACATTTAATGGTTTGGTGTGCCCTTTCTACCATACCTTTGCCCTGTGGATTATATGGAATACCTGTTTTATGTAGTATTCCTAATTTTTCACAGAATTGGTGGAAAATAGAGCTTGTATAACCTGGGCCATTGTCAGTTTTTATCTGTTTAGGCACACCCAATACAGCGATTGCAGCAAGCATATGAGAGATCACATGCTTGCTTGCTTCTCCAGTTTGTAATGTTGCATAAATGAAACCACTGTATGTATCTACACATACATGTATATATTTTGCTTGCCAAATTCATTATAATGAGTAACATCCATTTGCCATTTACTGTTTGGTATCAGTCCCTTTGGATTTACACCCAAATGAGGAACTGGTAAAAGTTTAACACATGATTGACATTGTTTGACAATTTGTCTAGCTTGTTCTCTGGTAATTTTAAACATAACTTTTAAATTTTTAGAATTAAGGTGATGTAACTCATGAGCCTTTATGGCCTGATCTAAATTAGATTTCTGATCTGATAAAGTCACTGCAGCTATAAGAGTAGCTAGGTCTGCCTTGGTATTTCCTTCAGAGAGAGGACCTGGTAGCCCAGTGTGGGCTCTCAGGTGTCCTATAAAGAATTTACACTTTTCAAAATTAATTGTTGGCACTGTAAAAACAAATCAGCTGCTTCTGAGGAATGCTTTATTTGCGCAACAGTTTCTAGCAGAGGGATAGACTGAGCTATCTGTATAAATATTAGTAGTTTGATTTGGAAATGCTTGAAACACAGCAATAACAGCATGTAATTCAACCAATCGAGCTGACACAGATGATGTTGCATAGGAGATTACTTGATCTTTAAAGGCAGAAGCAGCTGTTCCTGATGAGGAACCATCAGTGAAAACTAGCAATGCTTCCTTGATAGGTGCATGTGCAGTACGAGTTAGAAAAACAAGTGCATGGTGATTACAAAACTGAAGCAATTTATCTGGTGGATGATTATCTAGCTGACCACCAAATGAGGCACATGCAATAGGCCAGACTTCAGAATTCTGCATAAGCCAACCAACCTGATGCCTTGTATAGGGTTGTACTATGATATCAGGATCTTTTCCCAAATATTTTTGACTGTTATCTCTGCCTAACATAATCGTATCTGCTACAGCTGCATAGTATGGATTAAGAAACTTCTTGGGGATGAGGGAAGAGGAACCCATAATATGGGTGCAGTTTGCCAAAAAACTGCAGTAGGATTTAGTTTAGTGTTAAAAATAAGAAAATATAAAGGCTTAGAATAATTAATATGAGTTACAAATTGGGATGAAATAGCATTCTCTACCTTCTGTAAGGCTTTTCTACCCTCCTCTGTTAAAGCCATGTCAGATTTAGGGTCAGGATCTCCCTTGAGAATATCAAACAGAGGCTTCAATTCTCCAGTCATGAGTTTCAAATATGGTCATAGCCAATTAATGTCTCCCAGTACTTTTTGAAAATCATTAAGTGTCTTAAGGGAATCAGTCCTCAGTGTGGCCTTACTATTAACAATACGTGGACCATTAATCTGAAGTCCTAAATAAGTATATGCATCTTGTAATTGTACCTTTTCTGGTGCTATTTGTAACCCTGCAGTCTGTAAAGCTGTTCTACGATCATCAAAGCACTGGAGTACCTGTTTTCCCTCTTTTCCAGCTATCAAAATATCATCCATGAAGTGAATCATGTAGATTTGCTTCCACGTAGTTCTAACACCCTCTATGGCAGAAGCTACAAACTTTTGGTACAAGGTAGGACTGTTAGCCATACCCTGAGGTAAGACCTTCCATTGATAAATTTTCATAGGTTCTCTAAAGTTTATAGAGGGAACACTGAAAGCAAAATGTTTTCTATCATTAGGATGCAAGGGGATGGTAAAAAAAAAAAAAAAAAAAAAAAAAAAAAAAAAAAAAAGACTTTTAAATCTATAACTATTTTATAATAACCTAAAGGTATGGCCACCGGTGTGGGCAGCCCAGGTTGTAAGGCTCCCATTTTAATGATGATTGCGTTAACATCCCTCAAGTCTTGCAACAATCTCCACTTTCCTGACTTTTTCCTAATGACAAATATTGGGGTATTCCAGGGAGAGTTACTCTCTTCTAAATGTCCTGCCTGTAATTGCTCCTGCACTAGCAACTGGGCAGCTTGTAATTTTTTGGTGGTTAGGGACCACTGATCCACCCAGATGGGTGAGTCCCCCTCCCAGGTGATGAGATCCGCACACTCCCTAGGGGTGCAGCTGAATCAGTAGCCCCCATCAAAAATACCCCAAGCCTTGTCTTCCAGTGTTACCATAAACTTCAATAGGATGAGTAATCCCATCTTCACTTTTTCCTAATCCTTTCTCTGGGGAAAATCTAGAGTTTATCATTTGAGCTGTGATTACTTCATTAGGGCTGCACATAATCAATCCCAACTGGGATAACAGATCTCGGCCCCAGAGATCTCAGGAAGGCCTGAGATGACATAGGGTTGTATATTTCCTGTATTTACTTCTTTATCTTTCCAAGTCAGCACCTTAGAGCTTTGTAGTGGGTTTTGACTTTGGCCAATACCACTCAAATTGGTTAAGGTTGGGGTCAGAGGCCAGGTAGCAGGCCAATCACTTTGTTTTAGGATAGTCACATCAGCTCCTGTGTCAACCAAGCCTTGGAATGCCTTTCCATCTAGCCAAATTGTCATCATAGGTTTTTGTTTAACTATAGGCTGTACCCACTATGCATCAGAAGAACCAAAGCCTTGATCCCCTCTTTTAGGATTCTTATATTTGTGATTAGTAGGGTACAATGGAAGTAACAATAGTTGAGCTATCCTCTTTCTTGTAGGAATGGTGACTGTGTTCTGAATTTCCTGTGCCATTACCTTAATCTCACCCTGATAGTCATTATCTATATCTCCAGGAAAAATTTGTAGTCCCTGCATAGTAGCACTGCTTCTTCCCACTATCAGGCCAAACACATTTGGATAGAGCGGTCCAAACACTCCAGTGGGTAAGGCAAGAGAGAGAGTGAGGACGGACTCGAAGAATGGAGACCAGACAGTGTGATTCAATCCTGTTTATTTTTTAGTCTCTCTTCCTAGTCCAAGTCCCAAGTCTTGAGTTCCTAGTTCCTAGTTCCTAGTTGTACTCATTGTTGTTCTCTTCTGAGTGTCTAATGTCTACTCCTACTCCTAGTGTCTGAATCTCTGTTACTCCAAATTGTTCTGAACTCTTCTGTCTGCCTCTTGCCTTTTATATGTCTCAGTTCTAAGCCATGCCTTTAGGGCATGGCTTTAAGTCATGCCCTTAGGTCTTGTCTCTAAATCGGATCTCTAAGTCACACTTTTAAGTCACACACCTTTAATCTCACACACCCAAGGTATCTAAACCAAGATGTTATCAGAGTGTGCTCAGCTGTTGTAGGCTGATGTAAAACAAGTCTCATGTCAGGGTATTTGGTTCAAGATAGCTGCAAAGCTGATAGACGATTTCTGCTAAAAGTTGGCTCCCAACAGCCTAGCAATCTGTTAACAGGAAGATCATCAGTAGACATCCTCTTCTTGCAATTTCAGGACAGAACTGTAAAACACCATCAACTTTAAAAATATCCAATCAGTTTCACTAGATCATTAGTAATATAGAGTACAAAAGGGCCTCACTATGCAGAAACTTGATAGACTAGATGTAAATGTTCAAGACTGTTTTTAGCTGTTGTATAAGAGAATAGCATAGATTTTTATAAAATGAGGCTTATTATTGAACGTTCAGATGAAATTGAGAATGATGATTAGTTTTGAGATATTTGGCTAAGTATATCACTCAATGTCTCTGAACTGCCTGGCTTTTCTCTTACCTAAAATAGAAAGATTATGTTACATTAATAATCTTCAATCTGTGGCTCATGTGTTGCTAGAATTTTATAGGAACTCAGTTCTATGTGTCCCTTCATAGACTGTCTATGGCTGATCTCCCTCTGTAATGACAGAGCAGGAGGGAACAAAGCCATATGTCCCATAAAGCTAACCTGATTGCTCTTTGGCTCTGGAAATTTTGCTGACCATGCCACTATACAACATGGTGGATTTTCTTCAGCTTTGGTGCTGTTTGTTTTCTAAAATGGTTTTACATTCATATTTTTCTAATTCAAATATAATACTTCATTTTGTTCTATCTCCTTTTCCTCAAAGCATCCCATGTAACCTGCCTAGTTCTATCATTAATTTATGGCTTATTTTCCTTCAATATCTATTTTTATTTATACATACACATATGTTCCTAAATAAATAAATACAAGCTGTTTAGTCCACTTACATATATATATATATGTTTATATTCTATTACATATTACATATATATGTGTATATATATATATATATATATATATATATATATATATGTGTCACAGCTGTATATGAAGAGATAGGCTATAAATGGCTAACCATTTACATATTGTTGTCACTTTAAAAATAATGAGTTGAAGCTGTTGCTGGCAGACTCTTCTACTAATGAGTCTCAGTTGCTATGGTTTTAAGAGGGTTTGTCTTCTCTGAAATGTGTGTTGTTGGAATTTGTTCCCCATTGTGACTTATTATGACAAAATATACTCAACCTGACTATAATGGTCTGTGGTAGGAAACCACACACACACACACACACACACACACACACATATTTTTCAGGTCCATTCACTTGGTATTGAATAACTAATTAAAATATTTTTAAATAAACTTAATCCTAGATATTTAAGTTCTTTATCTCTATTCTCTATTTTCATTTGCCTTTAAAATAGACAATCTTTCTGTCCCCCATTCTATCCTTAGATTTCATACCAATATCACAGACCCTATATTTTTGTTGCAGATGAAGTGATATTACCATTTTTAATAAATCAATACCTATTTAATTTTATGTCAAATGATATATGAAATAGAAAGAGAACATAAAAATATTGTCTCAAAATGGCAACTATAGAATTTAATTGAAGTAATGTGAGTATTTTATTTAAAAAAAAAAAGTAATTACAGAATGGCTTTCCTCTATGGATCAAGCCTCAGGGAGAAGAGCCTGTGACAGTTTCATCTCAGCAGAGATTAAGGTCCACACATTCACATTTGTCTGTCAATGAAGAAAAATCAGCCAGAGACAACATTCGTTTTGCTCCGATTGCTACTTAGTGAAGTTCCAAGATGCCCTGTGCCTTCTATTCAGATCTCTGAGATTACTGGCACACATATGGAATTCATCAACACAGACATGTAGATAAATCTAACTAACTAAAAATTTTAAAATTAATATTGGTTCTATAGAGGATAAAATTTTATACAGATCTCCCTCATATTTATAGCTCAAGAAGATTAATTCAAATTATGTAATTGTTCTTCAAAAGTGTTTTTGAAATAATTTTAAACATATTGAGAATTAACATCTGAAAAACAGATGTTTTTCTAAGAAGATTCTGATCATATATATTCAAAAGATCTTCATGAAAGCCCTTTGAATGTGATTGACCATTAAATCAATTTAATGGAATGTGATTCCATTAAAACAAACTCTCCACTTATCAATGTCATGGTAAGGGCTTGGAGGTGGTAGCAAAATGATCATTTACACAGTATTTGAATCAGAAAACTAAATTCTCAAGTAGAAAAATGCAAGGAAAAACATTTAAAAACGGAGAAAACCTTGATGTTCACATAAAAGTGAAGTATCCAACAGAGTTTAAAATTTTCAATACCTATTATGTTTTTCTTTTTATAAAAGCCTCAATGAACTGCATCATGACCTACAAACTGAATCATTAAAACTGTTTCAATTATCATTGGTGTACTTGAACTACTGCCTTATTAAATATTGAACATAACGCTGTGAGCCAGGTTGCTTTGGTTTTATTAAATATGTCAGGATAAGGTGGCTAAGAAAATCAATGCACAGAGTAAGACAAAGAGAGGCAGCTGCATTTCAAACCTTTCTCCTGATTTTATTGTCTAAATATGTAAAGGACAAAAATATTCTAAAATATCAAATAAATGGAAATTGTTATTAACATGAAATCTATTTAAAATTTCTTATAGTACCTTGGAAAAATATCTCATGACTCTTACTCAAATAAGAGAATGATTGGGGACTAGAGAGATGGATTAGTGTTTAAGAGTACTCATACCTCTTTCAGAAAACCTGGGTTCAGTTGCCAGCACCCATGTGCATGCTCACAACCATCCATAATTTCAATTCTAGAGCATTTTTAAGCCCTCTTCTGACATCCATGGGCACCAGGCATACATGTGGTACACATTAATACATGTAAGCACAACACTCTTAAAATCCATAAAGAAAGAGAAAGTGAATCCCTCCTTATATACCCAGCATAGGGGGGATACTAGAACAGGGGGGCAGGAGTGGATGAATGGGTAGAGGAGCACCCTCATAGAGGCAAAGGGGAAGGGGAGTGGGATGGGAGGTTTGCTGAAGGGAAACTGAAAAGGGGGGAATATCACTTTCAATGTAAATGAATAAAATGATTAATAAAAAATAGAAAGAGTGAATGGATGCAGATAGTCAATGAAAAAAGAGGAGCTCAGGACACACTAATTAGAAAACAAAGTCACATTGTAGTTGGAATGTGGAGATCAATCATTATAATCAGGAGTACCTCAACTGTACATTTTCTTCATTAACCTGTTCATCAGTGCTGTACCAAGAATACTCATTTCTGTTCACTGTTTCTTGCATGTTCATAAACCACCTTCACCCCTTTCTTCAGTGAAATGGGAACCAGCATGCCACATCAATACCAATGATGTACAAAGTAACAGTAACTCATAGCTCAGATGAATCTGGCTTCCTTAAACATGGGGAGCCCACTGTTCTCATACTGCACCCTGGGAAATATCTCAACTGTTTCTCTAAGTGACTTTGCCAAACTTAGGAGTTTCTGCTGCTCAACATAGTATTCTAGGTGCTTATTGCAATTAAAAGCACCCACATCCCTGCTTGTTTTGTGTAAAGCTTTTGGTAAGTAGTAGTGAGCTCATGTTTAGAACACAGTGAATATAAAGCAAACACCTCAGAGGTGAATGGCCTCTTTCTACAAGATTTCAAGACGTAAGCAAGTTAGGTTTCTGAGTCAAACTTTAAGCCCTGGTTGAATTCATTTTACTGAGAGTTAGTTAAGAAGCTATAGATTAAAAGAAGAAGAAGAAGCTATAGATTGTCACTGTGGGTTTTTTTTTTTTCATTTCTAAGAAAATAATTCTGCCTATTTTTTAAATTTCCCTTAACAATTTTCTTAATATTATGGAATTGTTATTCTTAGTTGTCAACAGGACTAGATTTGAAATCAACTAGGAGATAGCTATACATATTTCTATAAGGGAGTTTTCAGAAAAGTATAACCAAGGAAGGAAGACTCAACATAGAAGTGGGCTATATCATCTGATATGTCCTGGTCTTGGACTCAATCAGAACAACAACAACCAAAAAAGTTAAAAACTGAAGATCCACATTCATCATTCTGTTTCTGAACTACGGACACAGTGTGATTAGCACCCTTAATTTCCTCCCATAACAATTCAGAGCTATTCTCCTTACCACCACCTTCCCACTTTAATGGATTATATCAAAAACTATGAACCAGAACAAACTTTGATCAGGTTGTTTCTTGTTATACAATGGTTTCTTCTAAAATTATTAACATTGTATCCCACACAGAAGTTCCTTAAGCAGGAAGGTAAATGACTCAAAGTAGCTTTCAGGAAGTTCCAGAGACTGATCAGATTCCCAGATTCACTAGCCCCTTCCACTGGCAAAGCAAGCAATTAAAGTTGAGTATTGCTCTCAGTCTAGCCAAGCTGCAAATAAGACACTGACACCAGATCGGCTACCTAGATGAAGCAGAACCAGACAAGCTACATGAAGATATTTAGCTCAACTGGAGCACCTGGAAAGGACACTCTATAACCTCTTGAGTTGCCTAAAGACTTCAGAGTCTGCCGGGCAGTGGTGGCTCACGCCTTTAATCCCAGCACTTGGGAGGCAGAAGGAGGCAGATTTCTGAGTTCAAGGCCAGCCTGGTCTACAGAGTGAGTTCCAGGACAGCCCGGGCTACACAGAGAAACCCTGTCTCGAAAAACAAAAACAAACAAACAAAAAACCACAAAAAACAAAAAAAAAAAAAAAAAAAAAGAAAGAAAAAAAAAGACTTCACAGTCTGCTTCAGGTTTCCAGATCCTTTGAGCTGTCACCCATGCTGGGGTGGGCTTTGGTGATACAACTGTCTTTGAGTCATTTCTGCTCCTGTAAGTAGTCCCTCACACATATTTCTATAAGTAACTCACAAACACGTATTGGTTCACCAAGTGGGACTTTCTGTAGTGTTTGTACTTTTTGTCCACCATTGGATCCCTATCTGGCATAAGTAGATATGTGTAGAACATCCCCAGTGATAGTTTTGTCACAATGCATAGGTATCTTGTCACAAATGATGTTAACTTCTCCCTCAGATAAGTGTAGGTCACATTAAATTGAGAGTTAAGTAAACTGGGTCATCTTGTAATGAGTTTGTGAGTTTATTAAACATGTCCTCAGCACTTATGTATATTCTTATAGCTTCTTAGCATTTTTGAATAATCCTTAATTAAAGGATGTTAGTATATTAAAAGGCCCTGTTTACTCAAAATAATAGCCTGTGTTATTTTTCACACCTTTTTAAATTTTGATTTTGAAAGATAATTAATTCTGTTGGTAAGAGCTAAACATAAGAAAATTTGAAAGTAATGAGCTCTCAGATACATAGGAGAATTCATTTGGGGAGTGTGTTAGTTATTGTTCTATCGCTGTGAAGACACCATGACCAAGGCAATTCTTATAAAACAAAGCATTTAATTGTGGGCTTGCTTACAATTTCAGAGGGTTAGTTCATGATCATCATGGAGGGAATTAGATAGTTGTAGTTCCAGAATAGTAGCTGAAGTCATTACATCCTGAATTGTAGACAGCAGAGACTGGGCCTGCAATGGGTGTTTGAAACCTCACAGCCATCCTGAGTGACACACTTTCTTCAAGAAGACCACAGTACTCCATCAAGGCAATACCCTTTAATTGTTTTAAAATAGTTCCACCTATTGAGGCCAGCCATTCAAACATATGAAACTACAAGGGTTATTTTGAACAAACTGCCACAGGAAGATATATAAAAATCATGGAAACACATCTGTCTGTACAGCATCTTGGATCCAGAATTGGTATGATGACTGCTGGAATTTGAGCTTGGAAGCAAGTTAAAAAAAAAAAAAAAAGATAGCAATGGGAATGGCCTGAATTGCTTAATCTACTGTTGAGGATGGTCAAGTTTAGCTTGTTTATTTGTATGTTTTATTTTTTTGAGATTATAATTTAATTACAAAATTGTCCCTTTTCTTTCCCTCCTCCAAATCCTTTCCTGTACCTCTTTCTGCTCTTCTTCAAATTCATGTCCTCTTTTTTTCACCAATTATTCTTGAATGCTTATACATATGTACATATGTATTCTTAAATATAATCTATTCTATCTGTACAATGTAAATTGTATATAGGTTTTGAGGACTGATCATTTGGCACTGAAAAACCAATTGGTGTGCTCTAACCTTAGCCTTTGTAGAAACTCAGTGAGCTGCTTCTATTTACCAATGTGTGTTTTGGAGGATGGATAAAATAACTCACAACCAGACCCTAAAATTTAAGCACTGCTTCTGAATTCATTTTGATTTCTCCTGTGGTTTACTTGTGTTTCTGTAGATGCCAGTGATAGATTAAAATTTTAATTAATAGTCTTTATCTTTACACTGTAAATGGCTGCCAT
Source organism: Arvicanthis niloticus (assembly GCF_011762505.2). Lineage (NCBI taxonomy): Eukaryota > Metazoa > Chordata > Mammalia > Rodentia > Muridae > Arvicanthis > Arvicanthis niloticus. The sequence goes on along the minus strand of NC_047668.1, from coordinate 67,697,767 downwards.
ATATTGGCTGCCCTTATTGCTTCAAGGAGATAAATTATTTAGTGCATGATGTATATGAAAATATGTAGTTTCCAGTCTATCAATGTACAACTCATGAAGAAGAAACAATATACCTAAATGTCTGATAAAAAAACAATTTTTATACACCAGTTAAAGAAATTGGAGTGGGGCTGTACTTATCCAAAGAAAATGTAACCTTAGAAGACAATGGAATAATGGTAACTACTTAAAATAATTACCTATAAAAAAGGGAAAGTGAGGTGGATGATAAGACAGGAAAACAGCAAAAAATTTCACTTGAACCTCATACATATTCATTATTCTTTGACAAAACAGAATTTCATAAGCAATTAAAAGATAGTGCCACTTAAGCCAATTTAGTAAAATAAAGATGAGAATGTAAAATGTAATGAGGCTATAATTATCTAGAAGGTTGATTTGTTTTTTTAGTAGTAAAGGAAATGAAATGACAAATAATCAAACTTCCAGCATAAGACATTATTAGAACCATACCACACTAAATGTGTTCTCCTTTAACTGAATGATAAAAAGCCAATAATATTATTTATGAGGCAAAAGACAATACATGACTACAACTCAGATAAATGCAGCTGTGAGGATTGAAGGTCTCGTCAAACAAAACATGAACAAGATGTGTTGTTTCATCAGTTAGCCTTATATTGTCTCATATTTTACTGAAACTTTGTTCTAGGGTTTCCTTCTGTTTAATTTTTACATGGGAGTAGATTTTACTTCCTGTGAATTTTTCTTTATCTTTTTTCTTTTCTTTTTCTTCATTAATTTATTTATTTACATCCCAGATTACTTGTCTTCACACACATTTGTGTACCCTAAGGGGAATAACAGGAACATAAACTTGTGTAATACAGTGAAAATCAGAATAGAAGTTTCCAATGAAAACCTAAAACAAACCTACAATATGATCCAGCTATAGTTTTCCTTGGGGAATACCAAAGAATGGTAGATATATATATATATATATATATATATATATATATATATATATATATATATATTTGCGGTATTCGCAACAATCAAGACGGATGACCAGATTATACCTCTATCACTAGATAAATGAACAAAGAAAATGTGGTATATATGCACAATGCAATTGTACTTTTCTCTAGAGAAAAATGAAGTCATACCATCAACAAGAAAACAGATGGAACTTGGAATTATGTTAAACAAATAAGTTAGGCTTAGTGAAACAAATATTGATATTTTTTATATGTGTGCCTAGTTTTTAATTTGTTAAACCTTAAGGACAATATATTAGTGTTTAAACTAAGAAATCCTAAAGAAGGCAGCATGTATATCAGCAGCTTCTCAGGGGAGGAGAATGAAAAGCAGAAGGAAAATTTCAGCTATAATGACTTCTAGTCTTCAGCTCCATAGCAGATAAGCAACCATGTAGTAGATTTTAATTTTCATATACATGGATATATGTAGGTGTATAGTAAATGAAGTTGTAAGGGGTTCATGAGACAAGGGGTTCTTGAGGTAGGAAGGCAGCAAAATCCAAGCAACATGGCAGCAGATGGGAGGTTATGTTGGAGAAGATTTAGAATAGCAAGAGAGAGGGTTATGAGAAGGAAAGAAGGGAAGAGTATTAATAAATATAAAGTATATATAAAAATATGGCCAGGTGTAAAAGCACATGTCTTTAACACTAGCACTAAGGAGGGAGAGATAGGAAAATCTGTGCAAGTTTGGGGTAAGCAAAGTCTACAGAGTGAGTTCTAGAACAACTAAGCCTTAATATTGACACCTTGTCAAAAACTAAATTAAAAAACAAAGAAATGCCTTAATTAAACTTATTAAACTGTCTGCTAATTAAACACTTATATTTTTAAAGAAAAAAATTCCTCAAAAATGAAAGAATTCATTTGTATACTATTGTGTTAAAACTGCATCATTTCCAGCATGTAAAATGTCAGTCAGATATTGAGATGTTCAATTTTCAATGCATAATGCTATGGGATCACATAGTTTTAAAGGTTAGAAAGACTTTGAAGGTCTCCATTAATTTTTTCCATGTCACTGGATGTGTTGAGGACCACACTGTCCCACACTTTGGGGCTACTATGTTGCTGTTCACACTGCCCCATGCTTTGGGGCTAAGTGCTCTGGTCAAGAGAGAGAGAGTGGGGATGGAGGGGCAAGAGATTCGAAGAATGGAGACAAACCAGAGTGTGTAGTCAAGTCTGGTTACTCCTTTATTTCCCCTATTCCCTCTATTAGAAGGAAATCCTGGGTATTTATAAGCACAAGCAGGAGAACACAGGTGAAGACATTTTACCACCTGCACCATGCAGCTGGGGTCACTAAACAGCAAAACAAGCTATGTGGGATAAACAAGATGTTTGTCAGAGTGTGCCCAGCTGTTGTAGGCTGTTGAAAAACAAGTCTCTATCAGGGTATATGGTTCCAGATGGCAGCAAAGTTGATAGCTGCTTTCTGCTTAAAGTCGGCTCCCAACATGGATGATGGAAAGTTACTTTATAAATAAACTTTACTGGGTGGGAACTGTATTCTTTAGATACACATTAAAAATAGCGTAGTCACCAAGGTAATTACTTATAATTTTCCTTGATACAGTTACATTCCTCAGAGCAGATATGCTAGATATTGTCGAGTGCTATCTTCTTTTTCTTTTTTGTATTTATATCCATTTTTATTATTGAAAATTTTATACATGTATATAATATATTACAATTACACACTCACTTGAGCTCTCAGTTGCCTACCATGCCTATTAACACACCTCATTCCTACCAGCATCTTTCCCGAAATAAATGGGTTCTCAAATTGATTTGCAACTCAGTTGATTCACACAGGGTCATTTGTATGGCTGTTGGGTTAGGACTATGCTTTGGAGCCTGTTGGCATCATTAGTGTGTATACAATGGAAAGCAATAATTTCCTTTTCTTGAATCTATCATTAGTTAATAGTTTAAACTGGCTTTTTTCTGGTTCATTCTTATGCAGATATACTGTTGATATCTGTGTTGATATTTGTGATCACAATAGCTGTGTCGAATACAGAACAAGACACCTCACAACCTAACTCCTTATTTTCCAACTCTTGCAATTCCCTGCACTTTCTCTTCTACAATATTCACTGATCCTTAGAAAGGATGGTTTAAATGATGCATTTAGAGTTAAGCACTGATATATCACTTGTTTTCAGCCATAAACCCCAGGTCTTGTGCAGCTATAAACCTCTGATTCATGGCTGTTCACTAAAAAGAAGGGTTTTTCAGTTAAGTCTATGAGAAGCATTTATATCAGATATAAACAAATGTTTAGAAGTGAGTTTGATGCGCTGCCAATTCAGCTAAACAATACTGAGCTTCTCCTGCTAGGGTTTGTGGCTTCCGGGAACATAAGATTTTGACCAAGTTTATAGTTACTGATATGTGTTTCTTTCTTTAAAACATGTATCAAATCCAATCAGAGAACTGTTATCTATCTTTACCATAGTCAGTGCCTCTATTGCCTGCATGAGCACATTGTTCCTGCCAAGTTTGTCTCACAGATTGTAAGGTTCACAGTTGGATAAGACCACCGATAACATTTCTCTTCCTGTAGACTATATAGCATCTCCTTGGCCTGTAAAAGTTAGGCAGTAGGGCTGATCCTAGTTCACATCCAGCTTGCTATCTCACTGTCATGCATCCATAGTATGTGATATCTTCAATAATAAGGTCCTAGTTCAGGTGGGCAAACCCAAAGAATCGTAAGAGCCTATATCATTAGAGATGCTCTGGGGTCTTTCTACCAGCCTCAGAAGATGACATGCTAAGCTTGGCACACTAGTTTTTGTTTAATAACCCAAGGCTTGTAAAACTGCTTTTGTATAAAATGCACAGTATCTCCATTCAAACCATTTGGTTGGAATGTGGACCTAGGAACATGAAATATAGAAGATAAAAATTAAAGAACAAAAACACTTCATAAACTTCAAGAGTCCTTGAAGTAATGGAGATTCTTTAATCGTTTTTCTTTTGCTAATATACACTGGAAAAAAATTGAAGGCACTAAAATTATAAAAGTGGCAAAAATTGAAGATTATAATTTTAAAAGTTCTTGAATAATAGAAAAATCAGATCAAATCAAGTGCTAACATCTCTGGTTAGAATAGGCTTTTGTATTCTAGATGGGTTAATTGAAGTGTTTAATTAGACTCTTTTTAAAAAAGAGGTGGGAGCATTTGTCCAAAAACAATTCTAAAAAGTAAAATGAACAAATTTTGCTCCTTTGACAGTTGAATTCATAGTCAATACAAGTGAAACTTGCTTCTTGTTAGTGCTCTAGGTCTTCAATGCTCAGTGTAAGTAAAGCATGTTTGTGCCCAGTTATTTTTTTTCTTGACTTGTATTTTATTTCAACTGTACTTTACATTTTCTGATTGATTTTAATGATTATCTTTTAAATAGAAAAAATACTATTTGACTCAGTCTTATTTTATTTAGTAAGAGGGAACTTGCAGATTCCTTCTTCTTATCAAACTATATTACAGTAAAAGACAATTTACCTACTTGATCTTATTGTTATGATATTTTTTAGAGTGCATCAGTACTGGCTGGTTTGGTGTGTCAAGTTGACACAACCAAGAGTCATCAGAGAAAAAAGAGCTTCATTTGAGGAACTACCTCCATGAGATCAAGCTTCAAGGTATTGTCTCAGTTAGTAATCATTGGGGGAAAGCCCAGCCAATTGTAGGGGGTGCCATTCCTGGGCTGGTGGTCCTGGGTTCTATAAGAAAGCAAGCTGAGCCGGGCGGTGGTGGTTCATGCCTTTAATCCCAGCACTTGGGAGGCAGAGGCAGGCGGATTTCTGAGTTCAGGGCTAGCCTGGTCTACAGAGTGAACTCCAGGACAGCCAGGACTACACAGAGAAACCCTGTCTCAAAAAAACAAAAAAACAAAAAAAAAAAAAAAAAAGAAAAGAAAGCAACAAAGAAAGAAAAGAAAGAAAAAAAGAAAAAAGAAAAAAAAGAAAAAGAAAGCAGTTTGAACAAGCCATAAGGAGCAAGTCAGTAAGCAGCACTCTCTCGTGGCCTCTGCATCAGCTCCTACCTCCAGAATCCTGCTGTGTTTGAGTTCCCATCCTGACTTCCTTTGGTGGTGAACAGCAACTTGAAAGTTTAAGCTGAAGAAAGCCTTTCCTTTCTAATTGGCATTTTGGTTATAGTGTTTCTCTCAGCAACAGAAAGCCTAAGACAGTATTTTTTTTCCAGCAGCAGATCCTGGGCTCAAATCTGTAAAACAAAATTAACTTTTTTAAAGATATCCAAGATTTATCTGTTCTATAGAAGATTGGTGTGCAAGGCAGCACAGAAACATACCATGGTGAGCAGTCTTTCATATGATTATATGTCACTATCAGACAAGGCATTATCATAATTTCTATGTATCTGAATTTAATATTTGGAGATTATTTATTGTTTGAAAATGAGCTGAGGAGTTGGGTTGAGGGATATTGGTTTCGGTAATGGAGAACCAAGGTGATCTCTATCATAATAAGATCTTCATGTGTTATACTGAAGTGTTTACACTGCTCTGAGCCAGTTTCTCTTCTTGGAGACTGTGCTAGATAAAAACTGATGTCTCTTACCCTGCCCTTCAAGCTCCTTTCTTCAACTACTCACTCATCTTTCTTTAAGCATTGTGGCAATCAGAACATTACTCCCCTTGAATGGGAGAATATGAACATCTGCTAGCACAGACAAGTACAGGTTGATGGTGTAATTAAGGTGGCTAATCAGTTAACTTTAAACCAAGGTCTGTTCTGGCTCTGGTGGGTTGTCCCAGAAAATCACAAAGGTCCTCGATTATGGAAGGAAATAGTCAGATTCATAATGTGAGCGTATGAGATATTTATCTTCCCTGTAGTCACTCATCTGAACATAGCATCAAAGCGAGTCTGGTGACAGTGGCCAAGAAAACCCTTGCTTTTGTTGCTTCCTGTTGCTTCTTTGATGTCATTTGTATGGGTAGGCAGTCTGGCTCTTATCTGGTTAGCTGTGTGACTAAAATATCAGGAATTGATCTGAATCTTACTACTCTGGAATCATTTTCTTTCCCCATATCTCTGTAAAAAGGCCTGCACTTGCAGGAACACTGAAACTTGCACATCCCGCTCTAGAATTCGTGATTCCTCACTTTACTTTATTTGCTTTCCAGTACTATCAAATACCAACATATTATATTATTTAACTGGGTTTTTTTTTTTTGTTGTTGTTGTTTGTTTTTGGCAAAATCCATGCGAGATAGAATTGACTTATTTATTTTCTGTGGATGCCTTAATGAGTGGCTTACACATGATGAAAATTGATCAAGTAAATATGCTATTCAGCATATCAAGCAACCAGGACATTAATAGTGAACATGCTGGATATGTATCATACTTTAAGGATTTCAAAGGCTACTGCATCAGTCATTTGATTCAAAGCTTTAAGGGGTATTTGACATGCATGCGTTCTAACTTTAACATTTTACAAATCAGGGAGATTATACCTAGAGATGGTCCATGATTTTCTTAGTTGTGTGTTATGATAAGGAAGTGCCTGGAACAGACTAGTTAACAAAATAGACAGGTCTTCATAGTTCATGATTTTCATGGTTTAAATACCTATAATAGACAGTCCTGTGATCTTGGCCTCTGGTGAAGATGGCACACCAATAATGAAGTGGGTAGAGAAGCAAATGGTCACATGCTGAATCAGAGCAGTGAGAAGAGAGGGACTACATCCCATGGACACCTCCAAACTTATATGCCAAGCATCCCAAATGACCAAACTGGCCTAGGTCACTCCTGTTCATGGTTTCCAAATTCTGCCAATACTTTTGTGTGAAGACCAAGCATCATAAGTGTGTGTGTGTGTGTGTGTGTCTGTGTGTGTAATTTTGAAGTGTTCATCAACATTGTAAAGTGATTCTTCAACAACAAAAGAGCAGGTCTCTGTTATGTTATTCACAATGCATTAGTCTTGCTACTCTTAGTATACCATCCTGTGAGCATAACAGTTGTCATCATTACCATCATCAGAAGCATCTGTAACAGTCAATATTGCCCTCTATCTTGGTCCTGCCAGCATTTCTTCACAGAAGAAGAGTGAGAAGAATCATCAGACCCTGACTTGAGAGCTCAGTTATTCCATCTTGTAGGTCCCTGTAATCGTATGTAATTTTTCTTTGGGTACACATGGTCTTACAGTCCCAGGAGGCCATAGACTGTGGAGGGCTAACTAAAGGGGGAACTCCATATGGAAAAGTTGTCATCTGTAAGGCATTTCAGTGTCATGGCTGCTTTGGTTTCCACATACCCCTGAATCTGTTTCTCTGTTCTCTGCAAATAAGAAAGTATAGGAAAAAAAGATGCAGCAGAAAGTGAAGGAATGGCCAATGAATAACTGGCTCAACTTGAAACCCAGTTCATAGCAAACACCACTCCCTACTTGCAGACAGAAGCCTAGTGTACCTGTCCTCTGAGAGGCTCTACCTAAAAGCTTACTGAAAAAGATGCAGATTCCCACAGTCAAACATTGGACAAAGGTCAGGGACTCTTATGAAAGAGTTGGAGGGAAGGACTAAAGGCTTTGAAGGGGATGGGAAGCCCAAAAGAGGACCAGAAGAATCAACTATTCTGGACCTCTGGGAACTCTCAGAATCCATGCCACCAACCAAAGAGCACACAGGCTTGGACCAGGTCTCCAGCAAATATGTAGCAGATGTGCAATTCCGTTTCATTCATATGGGCCTCCCAACAACTGGAGCAGTAAAGCTGTAGTTTGACTCTGATGTTTGTCTGGCCTCAGTGAGAGAGGATGTGCCTACCCTGACAGACACTTTATGAGCCAGAGTGGGGATATATCCAGGGGGGTCTCTTCTCCTCAGAGAAAAAGGGAAAGGGGATGGGTGAGGGTCTCTGTGGGGGACAGGAGAGTGGGCAACATTTGATGTAAATAAATTGATTAATTAAAAAAGAAAATTTCTATTGTAAAAAAATAAACTCATTGAAAACTAAGAAAATATTTTGTGAGCAATTGGTGACAGTTGCGGAAATTGTTGGGGATTAATTTAGACTCACTAATAATTAGACTTACTAGAATGATTTTGGCTTTCTTTTAAAATTAATATGTGAATACCAATGTTTGTGGTATGTGTATAGGTTTGTGGTGTGTGTGTGTATATATTTGTATAGATACTTAAGTAGTGAATTTGAAAATTTTTTTTGATACCATGTACACAATACAAATTAAACTGACTCTACATTTGAGTGGTCTTTCTCTGGTTCATATAAATGTATCAATTAATAATGAATTGGCAGATTTCAATACAGAATGAAGTCTTTATTAGGGTGAATATGCCTCCTTTTAATTTTGTTTTTTCAAATAGCTTAAATTATGTATTGGAAACTCATTTATGAAATATGTGGCTAAAACTATACAATGTGGCTTTTTTATTGGTTATTTTATTTATTTACATTTCAAATGTTATCCCCCTTCCCAGTTTCCCCTCCACAAACCCCCATCCCATCCCTCCTCCCCTCGGCTTCTATGAGGGTGCTTCCCCACCAATCCACCCACTCCCTCCTTACCATGCTAGTATTCCCCTGCTCTGGGGCATTGAGCCTTCACAGAACCAAGGGACTCTCCTCCCATTGATGCTAGATAAGGCCATCCTCTGCTACATATGTAGCTGGAGCCATGGGTCATTCCATGTGTACTCTTTGGTTGATGGTTTAGACCCTGGGAGCTCTAGGGGGTGTGGTTGGTTGATAATGTTGTTCTTCCTATGGTGTTGTGTTCCGTGCCCCTCCGTGTCCCCTTCGCCCATGAAAGAGACACATGAGGCGGTGTTCGGGTGGTTACCACAGCGAGGCTTTATTCTTGTATCAGCAGAAGCAGAAAGACCCCGAACCTGGAAGAGGCACTGTTATATGTACCCTAGAGTGGCGTGTTCACTTCTGATTGGCTGTTCACTCATTACCCCTTGTTACACCTCGGGATTGGCAGTGGCTTGGCGTGCTTTCGCCTCTTGCACCTGCGCAGTTAGTTGTTTACTTGTGAGAGCACAGGATGCCAGCACCATCTTGTAATGGCGGATGTTATCACCGCTAACCAAGGCTCCCTACAGTGTTGCAAACCCCTTTAGCTCCTTCAGTACTTTCCCTAACTCTTCCATAGCGTCCTTGTGCTCAGTCTGATGGTTGGCTGCAAGCATCCACATCTATGTTAGTCAGGCTTTGGCATCACCTCTTAGGAAAAGGCTACATCAGATCCCTGTCAGGCTTCTTGGCATTAGCAATAGTGTCCAAGTTTGGTGGCTTCATATGGGATGGGGTTCTAAAACATTGCAGCTGGGCAGTGGTGGCGCATGCCTTTAATCCCAGCACTTGGGAGGCAGAAGCAGGTGGATTTCTGAGTTTGAGGCCAGCCTGGTCTACAGAGTGAGTTCCAGGACAGCCAGAGATACACAAAGAAACTCTGTCTCGAAAAACCAAAAAAAAAAAAAAAAAATACTAATTGCAATTTTATTTTACTAGGCTGTTTTATGTGCTAACTAGGCATCTTTATAAGCATGTGATTTGACTATTACACAAAGAGAGAAAGGAAGTGATGATTTTAAATTTACCAATCAAGTATTGTTATATTTAACCCTGCCTTGAAGCCTGTTAATGTATGTGTAGTATGAAGAGGGAAATGGGGAATAATGAAACAGGAAGGATTAAATTGGGTAAAGAATGGCAAAGCATGACAGAGAACTTTTTACTATTATTTTGCTAAATGGACAAAAAAATAAATTTAAATTTGTATACACTGATTCATCCATTTCTCAGCCTTCCTCAAAAAAATTCTTTTTCAATAGACAGTGATTAACACTGAAATATAAACTACTCAGCAAGCAGAGAATAAGGTGACTGGCTCTCAATGGAGCATGCATACCATGGCCCTCCCAAGGCTCAAGGATCTTCATAGAAGAGGAGGCAGAGAGATCATTAGAGTCAGAGGTAGTGCTTGTCTTCAGTGAATCAAAATTTGCCTGAAATGACACAAACATTGTATACATGAATTACACAAGACCACATCAGAGAAATTCTGAATATGGATGGGGGAGAAAGTCTTGAAGTTCTATCCCTGACCAGGGAACAGTTGGCAATATTGACTGCTGGAAGAGGGGTGTCTATTGTCTTCAGGAATGTAGTTGCTGGGAAGCTGCCCATGCTCCAATAGATGCTCCAACACACATATATGTTCAGGCAGCAACAAGTTTACTCAGAGGGTTCTAAAACAGAGCACATAGAGTTGGGAAGAAAGCTTGTAGTGATATAGAAGAGGAAGTAAAGGACAGGGAATAGGAAAGCACACACACTCGCGCGTGCACACACGCACACACACACACGTGCATATACACACACTCCTATGTTTAAAACAAAAGCACTTTTCTTGATGTAGAAGATTACTTTAATGAAAAGTATGTTCTTTCTTGGTTTTACATTTTTATATTTTAGCTGACATACAAAAACTGTGACAGGAAAAACTACACATATATGTGAAGCTCCACTTAGTATTTTGATATATCTTTTATTATATAATATTCAAATAATGTTAAACATATTGGTCTATTCAAATATTTATCATGTTTTATGTCAAAGTATTCAAATTACCTCTGACAGATTTTGAAATCTGTAGCACATTTCTATAGTGGCCATGCTGAGCACATCACAGCAGAATTTCTTGTTCCCCAGTCTACTTTATGTTTAGATATTATCACTCTTTAGACTCTTCATCGTGATAAGGGTGGAATTGTGATTCTATCTAGAATTACTTCCTTGAAAATAGTGGTCCCCACTTTCAACATGTTACTGTACATTATGGGATTTTATCCTTTTATGGTTCAGTAGTATCTCATTAGATATGAGTTCCACAGAAAATATTTAACTAGTTTCTGTTTTATAGGTATTGATGTGGGGCAGTGGGCTGTGAGAAGCAGCTGGGTGCTTGGTCAAGCACGAGCTTGGAAACCCGGAACCTTATTGAACGGCAGGAGTTCAGTTCTGCTCCCAGGCCTTGGTTCTTTTCATTTAGCTTCAGCTCTCCAACAACCACTCCTACAGAGAGGTCTATGGCCAACAGTCACAAGGAACAGGCATCAGGCCCTAGAGAGATTTACATACTAATGAGGTACCTGAAAGCCAGAGGGTGGAGCCAATTAAGCATTCTTCCCCAGCCCCTCCCCTTCTCTCCCTCCCTATTTAACTCAGGTCTGCCCTGGATTTTGGGTGTGTGTGTGTGGGGTGCATCCAGATGCATCCACCATTCGCCATGACATTAAAGCCTGTAAAAACCCATGGACTTTCTCATGTCATTGGGACTGCGCTGTGAGGAGCCGTGGAGGGGACTTTAGTGAGCCACAGCCACTGCACCTAACTTTGCTGTGGACAAACCCTCTTTGCAATTCCCAGCAGCCACTACCCACATATTGTGAGTGATTCTAAAATATAAATCTGACATTGTACAATCAAATAACTTACTGATGGACATATTGCCAAAGAAAATTTTATACTTTTATTTATTTTTTTATTTATGAACAAAAAAGTGTTTCATTATAAAGCTGCTACAATATCAAAACTTACATTGAAATAAAACCATTAAAGCAAAATGAAAAAAATTATTTTTTGTCTTTGACTATATGACAACCAGTCTACTGTATTTAGTTTGTCTTGTAGTCCCTAAAGAATGATACTGAAATATGAAAGAGAAAATTGTGATTTATGATTATTTTCATTGAACCTTGAGCACTTTTCTTGCTTCTTTAATTATTACTATTTTAAATATAAACTTTATAATAAAAATTTGCAAATAACAGGAACAAAATCAGATCCAAATCTATATGTCATCCTGAATCTGTGAAAGTTCATATTGGATTTTACTTTCTCAATACCCAATATATTTTTTAAAACATTTATCAACCAGCAAAAACAACTCATGACAGAGTTAGAACTCCAAACCAATTAGCTTTCTATCCATTTACATTAATTTGTCCTTTCTTCTATCTGTTATCCTATACTAATATGTATATATATAAGTATATTGTTTACCTATATAAGTGTATTGTTGTCTAGATCCTACATATGAGGGAGACCATGTGGGATTTATTTTCTGGGATTGTGTCACCTCCATTAATATTAAAATAAATATTATGCCTTCTCTTTTCCTGTAAACCTCAGTGGTTACATTTTTCTTTAAAGATGAATAGTGTTTAATTTTACAAATACCCCAAACTTTCATGATTAACTCTTTTGTGAACGCATACCTAGCTTGATTTCAACTCTTTGTTATAGCAACAATAAACATGGGTGTACAAGTATCAATATGGTAGGCATAGCTGGGTTATTTGAAGAAGATCCATACTAACTGGCAAGATGGAGTATTTCATACTGTTTTTTATTATTTGCATTTCCTGATATGTAGGGATATTGAAAACTTTTAAAAATAGTTATTAGTTAATTGTATTTCTTTTCTTTCCTTCTGTTTTGGGGTTTTAGGTTGGTTTTTTTTTTTTTTTTTCTATCTATTCAGGTAACTTGCCTGTCTGTCCATTAGGATGGTTCACTGATACTTAGTTTTTGCATTTTTAACAGGTTCTAGATATTAGACTCATACAAAGTGTAGATGGTAAAGATTTCCTTCTGTTCTGTGGGTTGTTTGCTCTGCTGACTGTTGATTCCTGTATGGAAATGTCTATTTCCATATACTCCTATCTGTTGATTTTTAAATTTAGTTTCTATGGTATTGGTGTTTTGTTCAAAAATGCTTCCTTACCACAATCTTGGAGGGCGTTCTACATGCTTTCTTCTAGTGGTCTCTGTGTTTTTCTTTATAAATTAAGGTCTTTGATTAATATTGGCTTGATCTTTCTACAATAGATATGAACCTAGTTTCATTCCTCTGAAAGTAGATGGTTTTCCTGCCATAGAATAAATTATATTTTCCAATGTATGTTTTACCTCCTTTGTTAAACATCAATTAGATATAGCTTTGTTGTTTTATTTTTATATAATCTATTTGATTCTATCAGTTTGTCTGTATTTTTATGCCAGCAACAAGCTTTCTTTAACACTATACCTGCATAGTATGTTTTGTGGGCTGGGATTATAATATCCCCATCAATGTTATTAAGCCTTAAGTTTTCTTTGGCTAATCGTGGTCATTTTTGGTTCATATGAATTCTTCTATTTGTCTCTAAACCCGTGAAACATAATATTGTAGTTTTGATAGACATTGTATTAAATCTGTAAATTAATTTTGTTAGTAATAGTCATTTTACAACATTGCTTCTTCGGTATTAGTTGTTTTTCTAAGAATTATATAACATGCTCTAAATTTATTTGGGGGACATGAAGTAACACTTGACCACTTACACCTTGATATAAATATCTCAATAATAAGTTTTAAAATCTACTAAATTTTAATTCACATGAAATAACAGAATGTTCAAGAGCTCTGAGAAATTCATGAAGGACTGTCATCATGCATGATAATCAGATGAAGCAAAAGAACAATACAAACACAACCTCACATGTCTATCATACTAAGATAATTTAATGCTCATTATAACTGAGAGACATCTAATTAGGGTTTCTAACAGTGTGTGAACTTTATATTGTATGTATTTGAACTTTGTGTAGTGTTATAAGCATGATCAGTTACACAAAATGAGAGTGTTCATTTTATGTAAGTTCTACTATTGCTAACGAGAGCACATAACATTTCTCACTCTCCAGGTAAGAGTAAAAGGACAGTAGGAAGCACTGTAGAGATTTCAGAGCCTCATGCCAGGGAAACCTGACTGACTTACATGAAAGACTATGCTGCTGCTTATCATGTTCCATCAGACATTTAGACAGCTCATTTTAACTTTGATTTGTTCGGTATATGAACTTCAATTTGGGCTTTTAAAGTAGTTTCAAGTGATTTGACAGGAGTGTAAAGAACTTCTGTTTTCAGTTTGAAGATTATTATCAATGAAATAGTGAATGTAATTTTTTTATTTATTTTTCTTGAGTGTCTGTAGCTGTGATCTGAAGAATTTATTGTTCTTCTGAAGGAAGAAAATATTAATTGAATAAAAATATGTTAAGTTGCACATGTAACAGAAATACTGATGTTAAGACAAAAATAACTCTTTTTATCATTATAGATTTCAGCCATTGCAAAGAATAAATTAATCAATAAAACTGATGCTCACACAAATATGCCATGCTTGTTTTCATTAAGCATATATAAACCTCTGCCCATTGGGAAAAGTAAATTTTGGTCAGTTCACTACTCAATTACTTGCAGAGACACCAAAGGAAAAAGCCATAAACATTTCCATCAATGTTCCAAGGATTCTCTAGATTACTTTATTTGGGTCATAATAATACTGTCTGCTAAGTGTTATAAAGCACTAGGCTGACCTAATCCTCTAGATTATTGAAACTCATACAAGCCAAGGCAAAAGCAAAGGAACATTACATATTTGCATGTTGACATAGTCTTAGGTCAGCAGTCTGTGTAATAACTTATATGATGAAACAGTGTTTTAAATGAGGAAATAAATCATCATCTAAGAATATACATACAGATTCATGTAACTAAAGTAAAAGCATGAACTCAGAGTGCCTGTGTAGAGAACACTGTGACAATATTCCCAAGGGAGCACTGAAAGAGAGGTGTAGTTGGAGCCTCTGTTAAAGGAACTGGTTACTGAATCAGGGGCATAGCAACTGACTGAAGATACAGGGCTGCCGCAGGGGAGGATAATACAGTATACATAATTTGGTGAATGTCTAGAGAGAGTAAAAGAAAGCTGGGTCACAGGTAGCTAAGGTTTCTGCTTAGAGGTATTATCAATTCCCAGGGGGAAGGAACAAAAGATAAACAGGAAGTGGAACTGGAGTTTCTGACTTCACAAAGGCTTCTGTTTTCACTTTGCATCTTCATAGCATTGAACTAGAAACCCCTTTTTTCTTTACTGCAAATCCATGGCTGTACTTCTAGCATTCATAAATGAGTTTTCAATTTCACTAAATTTAATTTCACAAGCTCAGTGTAAAAAGAGATAGATCAGTATGGCAGTAGTAAATAATTATTAATTTATTTATACCTCTGACACTACAACATTTTGTGGCAATACCTCTCAAAGGTTACTCATAAATTCTTTGTTATTGCGGCAACCCTCCCCCCATAAAGTTTTTAGTAAGTCTTTTAAAATAGTTTTGCAGAAATCCAAAGATTTAAGAATAGCTGAGAAATAAATTTGATGAGTACAACTAGTTAAATGCTACTAGATAAAATAAAATGTTCTAAAACAATATTAATGAAGTAGGGTATTATATTAGCACAAAAATTGGCATACCTAACTACACAACTCAATACAGACCTCAGGACTGAATGCACATTTAGATAATTGCCTAAATAGCAGTTTAACAATTGAATCTCACTTCAATATTTTTTTAGGGAAATACATCTTTAAGTAAATGCTACTAAGTCATCTGAATATTAATATGGCTAAAAGGTTAATGAACCTAATCGTAGACATCATATAAACACACATATAGAACAAACAAATATAGAAAAGCAGAACATGCAAAATCAGAAAATAATGCATCACAAGTCATTAAAAAAATTGGCAGTGCTCACTATCTTTAAGTGGACAAAATTCTTTAAATAGAGAAGTTCAGTTGACTGGAGATTTATTTTCACTTTTATTTCACAGTGCTAGAAATAGTAAGTACACAGTCTGAAATGTTTGATTAGATTTCATTTCAGGAATGTTTCTGATGACAACATGATGTTCTTTGTCACACTTACTGAGACAAAGCTGCATTATCTCTATGAGGATATGACAACATTTGTAACAACAGGCTTTCTCCTTATTTGCCATCAGCAATACTAGTACCAGTTACCATTGATAATTTCAAATAATAGACATGCTTATTAAACACCATACAGAAAATTCTTTAGAGGTCTAGATCACTGTCTGACTCCACCCAATTAATAAAAGTGCAAGATTGATGCTCTCTATAATTTCTTCCACAGAAGATCAAATTAAAACAGCATTACATAGTGATGGGAGAAGCAGCTCAGATCCAAATCGTCTATCCATCTTACAAAATCATGTTCTGAAGCATTGAATAGCACCATAACTAATTAAAATGAAATTCCCACTTAAATTTTAGTGGATTTACCACCATTTTCACTAAGCAGTAAAGGGTCATTTGACAATTTTCCTACCCAAATATGCTTAAGACAGCACTGATCTGCTGTATGTGGGGTCAGTTATAGGATTTCTACTTACTGCCAAGTATAAAATGTCAGACAATACTGAAATTTGTTTTCACTGATACAGTTATGACATTGTGTATCTCAGCTACACACTGACAATACATATTTGAGAAGTCTTCAATTTATCAACCATTCAAACATATTTGTGATAAAACAATGATTACAAACTCATGGATGTTGAAAAGAGAACCAACATTCAGCCAATAAGTCTGTTATTGTCTGATTGAGAAATCAATGAGAGCTAGAACATATTTGAAGTATTATTTATTTTCGTATGTAAATAAAAGAAAATTGTATAGACCACCAATACGACCTGAACCATTTTAATGTTTATCTTTATGTAAAAATATGAATATCAGGAATTCAGTGGTGGTTCAATATTTAAAAATCTATCAATATAATCCATCATGTAACTAAACTGAAAGAAAATAAATGCCATGATCTTCTAAAAAATTAAAGATAAAAAATATGAATTATGAACCATGAAATCCACCCCATCTGCCATTCTTTCCTACTCCAATTCTTCACCTATTCCCTTCACAACCATTTTCTCCAAACATCAAGGGTCTTTTAATTTTTTTAATCTACTGAGTCCACTTGGTGCTACATATGTGTGGGGTAACATTTATTAGAGCATGAATAACCCTGCCAGGCAACAACCCTGAAGAAAAATGTCTTCTTCTTCCTCCCAGACATCATCAGTTGCCAATAGGTACTCGGCTAGAGTGAATCATGCACCCATTCCTGAGTTTTCTCTGATGTGGTCTTGTGCAGATCTTATTTTCTATTGTGCTTCATTCATCCAGATCCTCTGGCATTTACAGTCTTCATTCCCTCCTTCTCAATGATCCCTTAGCTTTGCAAGGAATTATCCAATATAGATGTTTAATTTTGGACTGAATGCAACTCATTCTCTTATTCTCTGCATATTAGCTACCTGTGGGTCTCTGTATCAATATCCATCTACTTCAAATAGAAGAGTGTCCTATAAGGTTTAAAAAATAGACTAAGCTCTGGGTATAAAGGAAAAAAAATGTGCTTAGTTTCTTATAATTTCCATTTAGTGGGCATTCCCTACAGTGTATGCTTTCCTCAACCATGGGTTTTTTTTACCCAGTTAGTGGTAAAAGGCATGGATTCTGTGTTATGGAGTGGGGCAATGAGTTAGCAATAGTTTTCCAGGCTTCCCCAGCAACAGTTTCCAGACCCCAGAGCCCCAGGAATGGTTCTGTAAAGTACCTAGTACCCTAACCAGTCCCAAAGATCTCCCACACTCCTAGAGAAAGACAATTAATTAAGATAAATGTCGCCTACCCCTCCCTGGAATTCCCCTAATGTGCTTTAAATTGGGTCTGTGAGTTCATGTGTAAGTCTCCATTTTGGTAAATGGTAGACCCATGCATGCTGGGTAAAATGCCATTGGTAGACCAATGCAGAGTAAAATGCTCTTTACTTTTGCATACTATTTGAGTCTTGGGTATCATTCTTCAGCAAATCATGGGCCCTTATATATACATAATGTATATTATACCATAATATATATTAATATAATACATCCTGATTTTTCTTGTGTTTAGTTTTTTTTTTTTTTTTAGTTCTTTGTAGTTTTAGATTTTTCAAAACCTACTTTTTTATAGTTCTTTAAAACTTCAACCTCCGTTGTAACCTACCACTAACCAAAGCTAGGGGAAAAGAAAGACTAATAGGAAAAGGAGCTGTGGACCTATTTAGAAATCATTCTTTGGGGTGATTCCAGTCTTCAATGTTAGCAGTTCATTTCACTAAGCAAACACCAAACACAAACCCATAGTAGTGGCTCTATCCAGAAGGCTCCCCCAATAGGCATGAGTCCACAGAAGTGGCAAGAAGAAGCAAAAACACTACCAGAAGTTTTTTGGTGAATTTCTTTTTATAAAGTGAAGAGCAGCAAAGAAAGCAAGGCAAACCAATGCAAGAGTGTAATCAATGAAGACCAGGGTCAGTGAAGCACAGCAAAGACCAGAAAAGTTGCAAGGAAAACCAATGCAAGAGCCTTGTCCACTGTATGCTGGGTTATACTTACACACTTTCCAAACATCATGTGTCCTCTCAAGCATCCTCTTCAGCAAAACATCATGTGCCCTTTCAACAGGCAGCTTCTATAAAATTATCACATGTCTGTTCTCAGCAAAACATGCTTTTAAGACAGTTTCCAGGAAAACATCATACAATACAACTGAGTCTTCAATGAAAACAGAATTTCTATCTCAGTTCTTTTATTTTCTAGATAGCTATGTAGATTTTTTTCCCATTCTGTAGTCTACCTTTAACCTTGAATGTTGGTGTCCTTTGCTGCACAGGGATATTTTAATTCCTTGAGGTCTCATTTGTTAATTGTTGGCCTTAATGTCTATAGTACCACGGATAGCTTCAGAAAGTCCTTTTCTATGTCTACACATTGAAGTGTATTCCCTATGTTCTCTTCTGAAATAGTCAGGCTATAATGTATTATGTTAAGGAATTTGATCTATTTGGAATAGGGTTTTGTGTAAAATGACAGATAAAGATCAAATTTCATTCTTCCATGATTTGTTAAAAATACTTTTTTTTCTCTAATGTGCAGCTTTTTTGGCTTCTGTCAAAAATTAGTTGGCAATAGGAACACTGACTTTTATCTGAAACCTCAAGTCTATTTAATTAACTTATGTCTATTTTCTTACAACTTCCATGGCATTTTTATTAACATATTTTTTAGTATAAACTTAAATCTGAAATGGTAATATTGTTTTTGTTGTTGTTGTTGTTGTTTTTCTCTAAGATACAGATGGGCCTAAATTGGGAATTGGGTTATCTGAGGACCTCCTATTACTCAACTGTACAGGTTGCACTTCTGAAGCAGGTAGAATTTACTTTCGTGGCCTTTCTACTTCATGTTAATATTAATACTACAATGAATACAATAAAACCTTCCAAATAAAAATATTTATTGCAGTTTTGTGAACTGCTTAAGTAGTTTTCTAGTTTGCTAGCCACCCTTTAGTGTAGCTCTCTATTCACTCTGTGCTGAGTGACTCCCTTTGAAAAGCATACTTCTAACTCTTGAGTTGGTACAAAGTCACAGCTGCTTGTGTAAGCTTTTCTTCTTTGCTTTTGCCACAGAGGTTGCTGAAAAATTGCTCTTTTTGACTCTTTCTGCTTTTTAAAACTTTTTACTTTTCTTGAGTCTGATACTTTTAAGAAGTGATTTTTTTTTTTTGATAATCCCTCAATGGGGAAACATCTGATCTTTCCATTATAACTGAACTGGGCTTATATATTACTTATGTATTAAGAGGAGAAAGCAACAGAAGTAAAATCCATTTTTATAATATTAAAACATCACATGACTTCCTCTCATACCATATCACTATATTATACCTACAGGGAACCCAACTTAAAAACATTTTTAAGAAACACAATGTAGGCTCCCCTGAAAATTTCAGCACATGTCTCCACACCTGGCATAGTGAGATGATATTGTTCCACATTTCCCAGCTATGAGTTACACTTGGATCACCTGACAGATACCTTGATCAGTTATTTTTCAGAAGTGTTTGTATTTATGTCAGTATATTTTAGAGATCAATGAACTGAGCCATTTGACTTCATCTCCAAGGCCAGGAAACCTGCATCCACTGAATATATATATATATATATATATATATATATATATATATATATATATATAATTTGATCTTTATATATATGTTTTATATATATATATATATAAAACAAAACTAGTTTTTGCTCCATAGTATCAAAGTGGAGGAATTTGACAAAGCCATAAAGCTCCTTTTACGGAAAAAAGGTAATTTCTGAACTTGGTTCCTTAAGGTAAATGTTGTAGGAAGAAAACAGCTTCTAACTTATACTTACATGTGGGTCTATATAAGTATTTGCTCATATTTCCCTTTAATTCTATTTTATTGTCAAAAGTGTAAAATACCTATCTTTTCTGTACTAGTGTCTAGCATGTTTTATTTGAAAAAATGAATTTTCCAGTGACAAGAACATATTCCTACTGAAGAGACTGTTGGTTATAAGGCCCTAGGTTATACTTCAGCAAATGAAAAGCAAAGCAATCAAACAGAAGGACAGACAGGCCTCTGTGACCAGTCACAGCCTTCACTGCTTTCTAATTTTGCTTTCATGACTCCCACAGAGTAAATTACATTGCTCAGTATGAAACACGGCCCTGTATATTCACTCATTTATACTTTGTAAGTCTTTCAAAAGATGTCAGAGCCAGATCAAGTTCAAGTTTCATAGCCTCCCTGCCAGCATCAGTGACAAAATGAAGCATGGTACATTGCCATTTCTGTTTAAATGGAACTCATTCCTATGAAAAGTTGTCCTGACAGGCACAGAGTGGTGGCTTGTGGTGATTTGTGATTTTGATCTGTAAGACTGCAGCAAGTAGCTTCTGCAGCTGTCCCCTCTACTGAAGAAAGCCAGTTCTTCTCCTGGGGAGAGTTCTGGTCTTTGCTTAAAAGAGAATCACATTTGTCATTGTGTTGTCCTTGTGACTTCTGGTCTCAGGGTCTGCTGTGCCTAGACACTTTCCCTGATAATCACTAATTTTAATTTGGTGAGATGGCAGTCCTGAGGAGATGCAAATTTAACATTAATGGAAAAGTAAAACATATTCCAGAACAAAAACGACACAGATCTACTGCTAGAATATTGAAGGGTATCCTAATCTATTTTCTGTTTCTCTGTGTGAATGACAGAATCTAAGTAATTTATAATGAACCAGGTATTGATCATGCTTCTGAAAGCACCAGTGTCTAGGGTCAAAAGGCCACAATTAATTGAAGATCTGCTTGCTGATGGGAATCTCAAGTTAGCACAGGTCATCCCATAGGAAACATAACAAATATGCTAGCTTGGAATTCTCTAATCCCTTTAATAAAATGTTTATCCAATGACGGGAAGGTCATCATGAGTATCTAGTTTTCATTATTCCCCATTAGTACCACATTCAAATGCCCTTAGCATGTGATGTTGAGCATAAAACTTCAACAAATGGACAAATACCTAGACCATAGCAGAAATCATAGCTTCTCTGATCAAGTGACTGACCCTCCCTTCTTCCATCTAGTTAAACATGCTACAACTCTCAGCAGCTATAAGCACTTTTTTTTCCTAAGGGCCTGCTGACACTTAGTTGCACCTCTTAGAGCTATTTAATCAGTTAGAGCTATATTTACTGTTAGCATTCTGTCTAAACTCCATCCCACAGTTACCTGGCAACAGCTAGGTAAAACTGGCCCACTATAAAATGGGCTGCTTGCCCCCTCCTCCCTCTCTTGCTCTCTTGAGCTCTTGCCTTCTTGTTCCCCATTCTCTCCCCTTGCCACTTGCCCCTTCTCCATTCCCTTTCCCCTCTCTTCATGTGCTCATGCTTTACTCTTTCCTTCTCTCTGCCTTTCTATGCCTCTACTACCCTCTTAACTCTCCTCCCCATGCCCTGTGGCTGGTCCCATAGGGGGAAGGGATGCCTCTGCATGGGCCCTCTGAGACATCCCTTTTCCCCATACCTCACCACACACCCACAGAATATATTCTATATCTCTTTATCTTTTTATAAACATATCATTTACATACTTATCTCTCTTCTAAACACAATCATCTTCATCTTCATTGTAAGATTCACATAATAGTACTATAAAATTAGTGATTGGAATAAACTATTTTTCATTATATTCCTTTTTAAATAGTGCATGAAACACCCTTATTTATAATCTAACTGTACTATATATGTTCAAAGAACTTTTGTTTATGGTTAGTCAATCAAGATTTATATACTTTGTTCTTGCAACATATAATTACTGTCAATTCCGATATCTTTCTTTCTGAATAGTTCATTTATCCTTCTGTTTTCGTTAACCCTTCTGAAACTTTACATAACATATCTTCATGTGGATCATGCTGTATTTTCCAGAAATAAGCAGTTAAAAATGTTGATCAACAAAATATTTTTCAGTTTTCTTTGGTACCCAGGTTTTAGCTTTCCTCACATCAACTTTATTCCTTGAACTAGGGCCTTTACTGACAAAAATTAATAATATCTAGGACTTTCCAATGTGCCAATAGGGTGTGATTAACAGATGACTTAATTTTTACTTTTCCACTAAAACAATGATCATAGTAAATTACCCCAAATATTTGCAATAATTTAAATATAATAGAATTTTTAATTTTTGCATAATTTCATTTCTTATCACCTAGAAAGTCATTTTGAGCTGATACCTTAAATTGGTGGTTCTAAATTGATATTAGTAACAATGTCAATGTATTTCCTCAACTAACAAAGGCTTTAGGGTTAAGCTCCAGTATCATCGCAGCTACCCAAGCACATGAGCACATTTTTGATTCAGTCTATTTATTAATTTATTTGGTTCATTACTTGTTGATTGATTATGTCATTTATTCCTATGATCACAAGATGGCTGCTGCTTCTATAGATATTATCTTCATGTCTCTGAAATAAATAGGTAAATTAAAAAGGAGAAAAATATAAGCACATATAGCAGCTGAATTCTTTTTCAAAGATTTTCAGAATTACCACCTAAGTACTTGCTTTTATATATTATGATCTTTCTTTTTGTTCTTGTTATTTGACTATCCCTACAAGAAATACCTATATGAATTAGGAATATCTAGCTTTTATTTCTAGTTTTCCAATGTTTATTTTTTATTAAATTTTACTAATTTTTTGTGTATTTATTCACTTTACATTATTCACTCTACATTCTGACTGTAGCTCCCTCTCCTTCCTCTGCTTCCAGTCTCACTCTTAAAATCCTGTGCTCTCCTCTCCTTTCCCTCAGAGAAGAGTCCACGTGTGTACCAGTCCACCCTGGCACATCAAATCTCTACAGAAGTAGATGTATCCTCTCCCACTGAGGCCAGACAAATCACAGCAGATATGAGAAAGAGATCCATAGGCAAGCAACAGAGTCAGAAATAACCCCTACTCCAATTATTGGGAGACCCACATGAAAACCAAGTTGCACATCTGCTACAAATATGTAGGGGCCTTATGACCAGTCCATGAACGTTCTTTGGTTGGTGGTTCAGTCTATGTGAGACTCCCATGGGCCCAAGTTAGTTGACTTAAGGTTTTCTTGTGGTGTTCTTCACTACTCCAGCTCCCTCAATCCTTGTCCCCACCCCTTTTCCACAAGACTCCCCAAGCTCCACCTAATGTTTGGCTGTGGGTCTCTGCAACTGTTTCAATCATCTTCTGGATGTATCCTCTCAGGAGACCATTATGATAAGCTCCTGTCTACAAGCATAGCAGAGTATCATTAATAGTGTCAGAGGTTGGCTCTCTCCAACTTCTTTCTGTCTTAAGTTGGGCCAGTCATTGCTTGGCCATTCCTTCAATCTCTGCTTTGTCTTTATCCCTGCACATCTTGTATGGAGGACAAATCATGGGTAGAAGATTTTGTGCGTAGGTTAGTCCTCCCTCCACATGAATTCCTCCTGGCTACAGGAGGTAGCCACTTCAACTTCAGTCTCCAAATGCCTCAGTGCTTGGAATCTCAGCTAGAGTTACCCCCCCCCAAAGATTTCCAGAAGCCTCCCCATCCTAAACTCTTCCCAGAGATGCCCCCAACCCACCAATTCCCATTCTCTTTCTCTGTACTCCCCCACTACCAACCCTTGCCCACTTAGTTCCCTCCCTCCAACTACTTCAGATTCCTATTTTATTTTGTCTCCTGAATGAGACTGAAGCATGTTCCCTTTGGGCCTCCTTGTTAGTTTGGTTATTTCCTCCCTTATAGTCTTTCTAGATGTGTTTGCTTCTTTTTGTTTTAGAGCTTTCAAGTATGCTTTTAAATTGCTAGTATGAGTGCTCTCCACTTTCTATATGAAGGCACTTACTGCTATGAACTTTCCTCTTAGTACAGCTATCATTGTTGCTGAAATGTTTTTCTTGTATATAGCAGAATGTTGGATCTGTATATGTATCCATTCTATTAACCTGTGTCTTTTTACTAAGAAATTGAGTATACTGATGCTGAGAGATATTAATGACCAATGATTGTTACTTACTTATATTTTGATGTTGTTGGTTGTGTGTGTATGTGTGTTTGTGTGTGTGTGTGTGAATTTCTCTTTATTAGTTACAATGATATGAAATTATTTATTTCTTGTGTTTTCTTGAGTATAGTTAGCCATACTAGGTTGGAGTTTTCCTTCTAGTATCCTCTGTAGGGTGGGTTAGTGGATATTGAGAGAGATATTGTTTGAAATTGGTTTTGTCACAGAATATCTTTGTTTCTCCATTTATGATGATTGAATGTTTTGCTGGGTATAGTAGTCTGGACTGATATTTCTAGTCTCTTAGTGTCACAGGACCATTGTCCAGGCCCTTTTAGCTTTTACAGACTCAGATGAGAAATCATGTTTAATTCTGATAGGTCTGCCTTTATTTATTACTTGACCTTTTTCCCTTGCTGCTTTTAAAATTCTTTCTTTATCCTGTATGTTTATTGTTTTGATTATTATGTGGCAGGATTTTCTTTTCTGACTCAATCTGTTTGTCTGTTCTGTAAGCTTCTTGTACATTTATACTCATCTATTTCTTCAAGTTATGGAAGTTTTCTTCTATAATTTTGTTGAAGATGTTTTCTGAACATTTGAACTGGGAATCATAATCATCTCCTTTTTTTTTTTTTTTTTTTTTTTTTTTTTTTGCTATTATTCTTAGGTTTGGTCTTTTCATAGTGTCCCAATTTTCCTGGATGTTTTGTGTCACAAACTTTTTTGATTTTTCATTTTTTCTGACTAATATATTGATTTATTGTAATGTATCTTCTACAACAGTGATTCTCTCTTCCATCTCCTGTATTTTGTTTGTGATGCTTATTCATGTAGTTCTTGTTTTCTTTTCTAGGTTGTCTTATCTCCAGTATTGCCTCAGTGTATGTCTTCTTTATTCTTTTCATTCCCCATTTCAGATCCTGGACAGTTTTATTCACATCCTTCACCTCTTTGATTTTATTTGCCTTTAAAAAAAATAATGTTTGCTTCCTCTTTTAATATATCTATCTGTTTGAATATATTTTCCCCTATTTTCTTAAGAGATTTATTCATGTCCTCTTCAAAGGCCTCAATCATCTTTATAGTATTGAATTTAAGCTCCTTGTATTTTGCTTCGGTTTCATTAGGGTATCCTGGCTTTGGTGTAGCAGGATAGCTGGGCTCTGGTGATGCCATAATTGTTCAAGGTCTTGTTTATTGTGTTCTTATGCTGTCCGTTAGGCATATGGTTGTCCTTGGTGTTGACTGGAGAATCCTGATGGCAATAGGACTTCTCAGGAAGGTGGGGGAAGCCTTGAGAGAGACAATAAAGGTCAACGAACCCTACTCTATTGCCTGTGGCTCAGGCATAGCTCACTCTGAAGGTTGTGTTGCAGTGGACCTTACTCTTCAGACTATATCTGAGTCAGACCCAGTTGGGGTAGGGGGCAGATCCAACTATGATGGGTGGTTGGGCAGGATTCCAAACTGGTTAGTTTTGGGGCCCCTAAAGTATTTTATTGGGAGGCAAGGCACTTGTGGGGTCCTGCAGAGCTCTTCCAGACCTAGCAGGAAGTCCAGAGCTATAGAGTGGTGGGGACACACCGTCCACTCACCTCTTTAGGCTGTCCCAGGTGGATCAGCTGGGGTGGCAGGGGGATTCAACTGGAATGGGTGGTCAGGAAGGATTCCAAGCTTGCTAGTCCCCCCCCCCATTCCTATTATTCTTAGGTTTGGTCTTTTCATAGTATCTCAGATTTCTTGGTGTTTTGTGACAGAAACTCTTTAGATTTAACATTCTTTGACCAATGTATCAATTTTTTCAATCTTATTTTCTATGCCTGAGACTCTTTTTTCTATCTCTTGTATTCTGTTCATGATTTTGTGTTCTGTTCTCTTTAGTTTCTGTTCTTTTCCTTACCTTATCTATCTCCAGGATTCCCTCAGTTTGTTTTTTCTTTCTTGCTTCTATTTCCCTTTTCAGGTCTTGAACAGTTTTATTCATTTCCTTCACCTGTTTGATTCTATTTTCTTGTATTTCTTAAAGGGGTCTATTCATTGCCTCTTTAAAGGCCTCTATCATCTTAAGATTGGATTTGAGGTCATCTTCTTGTGCTTTGTTTGTATTAGTATATTCATGGACTGCTGTAGTAGGATGTATGGGCTCCTGTGGTATCATAATGCCTAGGCTCTTGTTGATTTTGTTCTTATGATGTCCTTATCCATTTTGTTGTCCCTGGTGTTAGCTGGATGTTCTCTCTCTGACAGGACTTCTTAGGGAGGCAGGCAGAGTCATGGGCCTGATAATGGAGCTCATGAAACAGCATACTTCTTATCTCTGCTGGCTGTATCTCTGGTTGACCTGAATGTTCCCGGATCCTAGTAAGTCTTCTCAGAAAGATAAACAGAGCCTTGGGACTCACAATGAAGCTCATTAGACAGTGCAGTTCACTGTTGCTTTCTTTGTCCCAGGGGACCTGGAATGCCTAGTGATATCTATCTTATCATGTTATCTAGTATCATCTAAACTCATCTCTGCTTCCACTATCCCAAGTTACATTTACTGTAGAATTGTTGGTTACAGCAGAAATGTTGGCTTGTAGCGTGGTTGAGAAAGTACAAAGCAACCAATCAGAGTGTGAAACAGGAGAAACGCCATTTTCTACTTATAAATGTACTGTAAAAATAAATATTTTGATTTTCCCTGTTCAGGTTCTGCTATTAGATAGATACTATTTCTGTAAACTAGGAGAACACTGACAAAGAGAAGAAAATACCTGTGATTTTCTTTTCAAATTGTTTTAGAATATGGGCATCAATTACTGTTGCCAGATTAATCTAATAAGACATGTTCATGACAGCGTGGCTTTCCCTGAGGTTTTAATCTAGCAGCATCCAAATGTAATAGGACAACATTGAGATGAAGATTAATGAAATGGTTACTTAATCAAAAAAGCAGAGGTTTTTTTTTTTTTATGGGTTCTCATTGAATTAATTTTTTAGGGCTAATTAAACATATTTAAACTAGTACATATGCCCAACGTTATACCTACACAATATATGCTAGAATTAAAATCCATTAAATATTATTAATAAATATTTGAACTGTAATTAAGAATATCAGTTTTCAGCCTAATTATGTGGTATTGAGTCTTTCCGGCACATGGGTACACATATACAATTATATAGACACAGACTGATTATTCACTGTGATCCAGATTAACAGGTAGAAATGTTATGTAGCTATTCTAAAATAAAATATTTCTGCTATTTTTATAATCTCTTTAAACTTAGTTGAATTAAATTCCATTTTTATGTATGTTTTGTTTTGACAATGTAAAAGTGAATTAGACTTACCAGTTCACATTTACTGGAGAGTCTGGATATGTTTTAATTATTCTTTCTGATGATAAATATGCAATTCACATGTGTAAGCCATAATTCTTGACAGTAGTTGAGTTTACTTTCCTGGTTGTCTGACTAAAGAAGATAAAAATACTATTTCATTTTGATGTTATTAAATTGGCAAAATTTAAAATATTAAAATTCAGAAGAAAATATATTATTTAATTTATATACAGCAAATAAATCTTTTAAGGAAGCCTTTTGGGAAAATAGAATTCTGATCATTGGTATTGATGGGTACTCTTCTCTTCACAAAGCTGTGAGCTAAACGTTTATCACAAACACTACAGTTTTTTGTCATCTTGTATTTTCCACAATGGTTTTCACTTTAGAAGAAGCTATAACATTGCTACCAAACATATCTGCTTTTTTGTCATTTTATTATCAGTAGAAATTGCTTACCTGTGGAAGCAAGGGTATTCTTGAGAAAGTCAAAGCTTTTGTTGGGACCATGGTATTATGAGAGTATTTACATATTTATAATTTTTTGTGGAACAAAGCAAATGGTTCGAAATGCAGTGCTGCACTTCATCCATGCCAAATTCTCTATTGCCCTTTTATAGTTAACATCCCAACAAAACACCCAAATAACATGATGAACAAACAAAACATGTAACAGCTTTGAAAAGAGTTTGCTTCTATGAGTAATAACTCAGTCACAATGTCCATTAGCATCATTTGCTATACAACAAATAGACTTCTGTCCTACAAAAAATAGGTCTTTTGTTTTAATGTTTTTTCCCTTTGATTTAGGTGTGTTTGTGTGTGGATGTGTGTACACACACATGTGCACACTCTTGAGTGAGAAATAGTAACCAAAACAACTGGTAAATATCATTTCATTATAAATAGATAGAAATACATTTAGGTGAAGAGAAGGTGAGGCAGAGATGAAGGAGATAGATGATAGATAGATAGATAGATAGATAGATAGATAAAAGAATTAAGGAAGTCTTTTGATGGCTACACAGGCTGCCTCCATGTTTACCTAATGTAGTATGTACTGTTGAAATCTTGTGTTTTGAGATCATTGTGGTTTTGATTATAAATGCTACCTGAATAGCAATGCTGTGAGAAGTCAATCTCATAGTCAAGGCAGAAAGAAGCAGAATGGCCTGATATCTGGCAATGCTCTACAGAACACTGCAGAAGATAAAACTTATAAATTATTATTTTCATTTGATATACTCTAATCTTGGTTCACCAAATAACAGTTGAGGTACAGAGAGCTATATATACAGATAATATTATATACAGATAATGTATTATATATTTATATTATATAATGTTCTATATACAGATAATGTATTATATATTTATATTATAGAGTCATACAGTATTCTTATCTATTTGTTATATGTTAACATATACATTACATACCATAGAATATATTTTACATTATGTAATTTTATGTTTATATTATATATCCTATTATCTGTATTGAACATGTCTTGGAAAGCTTTTCCTAAGACAAAATTTTCTCCTTTTATTTGAAAAAGTCTACATCTATAAACATAAAATCAAAGCTTTTATATATAATTAATATTTTTTTTACTATGTAGAAACCTTTTAACATGTTTAGTCTTCTCTAGTTCTTGTTCTTTCCTCACCATCTTTTTGCTTCCATATATTTTAATCAATACCTATAATATGTTAGGATATATACCAGTTAATTTTAGAAGTGAAAGTTGAAACAGCATGTAAAAACCAAAGAACATATAGTTAAGTGAATGAGACGAAGCAGTAAATGTGTTGTTCCTCAAAGACAGTGGTTTTCAATCCATGAGTTGTGATCAGACTTTGGTAAAAAAATTATTTAAAATCCTGGCATGGGGTTCCTAACCCACCTTTGGTGTTTGAGTTTCTGAAAGATAAACAGACAGACTTGCATATACACAGCCTTTATAGTTTCAATATCCCTCATGTAGATCAATAGCTCTGCAGTTGCTACATTCCATGCTGTTAGAATCTACTTTCTTATCAATAACCCCAAATTATAACTTACTTTTTTCTATGTTCCATCTGGGCTGTTCTTAACTTCAATTGGGTAGCCCTCACAGCACATTTTTATGACTCAGGTAACCCATGGTGGCTCTCTTTTCTTCTCTTCTGTGCATTTTTCATCTATTTCATGCTGTCTTCTTCCACTTTCCCTCCTTGTAGTAATTTTCTCGCTAAGCCCATGAAACCTCAACACCAACTGTGTCTTTTCTGCCCAGCTATTGGCTGTTGGCATCTTATTCACTAATCAGAATTGACTTGGGGGCAGGGGCTAAGTATAGACCCTAGGTTTTGGGGGTCAGCATTTAGCATTACAATAGACAGTAAATAAAAAAACAAACTTCAACAACCCAAGGCCTTTGAAAAACATAGATATAACAGTAGTAAAATTGCAGTTATAAAATTACAACAAAAGTAATTTCATGGTTGGGGGGTCACCAAAACATGAGAACTGTATTAAACATCACAGTATTAAGAAGGTTGAGAACCGCTGCTCTAAGATGAAATGGAAAAGACAGACTCTAAGGGTCTGAAAACACTGAAGGAAAACCCCAGACTCAGAGTATGCAAAAACAAGGAGCATTTATTCTACAGGAACAACCAGCATGTGGGGTCAACCATCCTTTGAAATGGTGACCCCAAAAAAAGTCAAGCTGGCCTTCTTGTAGGGAACAGGGGGAACTAGCTAAAAGGATTAGGTAATCTAAAATTTCATTGGTGGGTGCTAGGGAGTCACAGGTGAGCAGTGGTCTACATTCCTATGTCATGAGCATTCAATCATGTGATGAAAAAGAGATGTCTAGCACAGATGGCCCATTCCATGATAAGATATTTCCCTGTTTTTGTGGTTATCCACAGGTTGTTCTTTGGGAGAGAGTTTTATAACCTTGTTTTGGATTTAATGGTCTGTTCTGAGAGCCTGTGTTGGTATCTTATGACCAATTTCTGAGACTTAAGGTCTATTCCTGAAGCTGGTGCTTACGGCCCTTTTTGAAATCAGGACTAATTCTCAAAATGGAGACAAATGATGTCTTTAAATGGGGACTAATGGGGTTTATATTGTCATTTAGAGGCTAAGTGAGAATTGTATGAGCACTGAGAGAACACCTACTATGTTTTAAACCTTGGGTGGTTGAGATCACACCATGAAGTCTGTGGGCAACAAGGTGACAATACTGGGTATATTTTCTAAAAAAGAGAGTGCTATTTTGTTCTGTTGCTTTTAGGTGTGTGTGTGTGTGTGTGTGTGTGTGTGTGTGTGTGTGTGTGTGTGTATTTATAACATTTTGCATGTGTGGAGGTCATAGAACATCTTGAAGGAATTGGCTCTCTCTTCTTATCATGTGGTTCCCATCATTTGAACTCAGATTCTCAGACTTGGTAGCAGATATTTTCCTCTGTGGAGTCATCTCCTGTCTTCTAAAAGAACTGCTTCTAGTAGAAGTGCAGGGGTTTGGACATGCTATTATTGCATATGGGTATATATTATAATCCTGCAATTGTTATTCAGGCCAGCAGAGTACAGAAGCATCACTGCCAAGAGAATCTCTTTGTATTGATTGAATTTACTTATTATTCTATTTGAAAAGAGGCTATTTACAAAGCTGCTTTACCTACCTCAACATGCTGCTGTTGTTGTTGAGTATTTTACATTAGTGACATCTCACACACAAAGGGCTTGTCACTAATTTTAAAGCACAACCTCCTCACATGTTCTCAGACACTTCTCTTTTCACACTCGAGAAAAATTAAGCTAATGTGATTTGCTCATGTCTAGTTATGCTTCACGGAAGAAATGCAATGAAATATCCTGTTCATTTGGACACTAGCATGCACTGTCCTGACTTTCAGTGATTTTCAGCACTTGTTAGCTGTATTCTCTTTATCCATTATGTCTTGATGGATCTCATGAGTGATGAAGCAACCTGACCTAGAAACATGTCTCACCATGTTGCTTCTCTTTTTAGATGATTTTCCATTTTTATTTCTAAAGCTACCATTTAATTAAATCTCATCTAGAGCTGTTGGAGACTGTAATTCAAGATAAGCAGATGAATTTTGAGGTATTTCTTTGTTTGTCATTTTCTGTGACCACAAGGAAAATAATCAGAAAACTTGCTACTAAGTATTCAAAATCACATGTGTATCAGCTTTAAATAAATGTTCCACAGAGAATAAGCTTTTCAGAAATATAAAAATTCAAGACTCAAGTTAATTTAGTCTCTGACATGCATTGCTTCTGACACCTGTACTAGATTGTACAGGCATGTCTTCTGTCCAGGCTGAAATACCAAGCTACTCTGAGATGCATAAACAAAGAGGAATTCAACTGGGAAAACCTTGATCATATTGTCTGTTGTCTATTGCTCCAGCTATCTTGAGGCATCTCTTGGGATAGGAAAAATACTCCATGAAAATAATTTAGAGTGATAGCCACCAAATGACACCAGCAAGTCTGAAGTAATAACACAGTTGAAGAGATTTGCACTGCTCTAGAGAACTGCAAAAGTTCAATTAGCGTATGAGAAGTAAAGGTGGGAGCTACCTGTATGTATACACTGTGAAAAGTAGAGAACCGCAAAAGTTCAATTAGTCTATGAGAGGGGGAGGTGGGAGCTACCTGTATGTATACACTGTGAAAGGCTTTTGGCACAGATAGGTACTAAGTTACTGACTTCTGCTGCAATTTCCATTTGATTTTCAAAAAGATGTGTACATTCCCACAAACTGTTTTACACCAAATCCAGCTGTTAGCCCTTTCAAGCCAAGTTTAGAGATAGCAATTTAAAATTTGATCTCCAGTACTTATTTCAGTACACTTATCACGTAGTGTTCGATTTAAGAATGTTTAGAAATAGAAACCTACAGTTTAATGGATAAGACAGCATACTCTGGGAACATAAGATTAGTAGTTGAGATTATCTGTTATTTCTTAACTGCACAACACAAATGGTACTCCGTCTGTGCTTAAGAGTCTTTATATTCTCATCTATAAAATAGAAATAGAATTCATGAGGTATGTATGATGACTGAGTTAGTCACATGAAGTGTTTATAGAAAGTCTCTCTGGTAGCACTAATAATTAAGCAGGTATTGTATAGTTAAGCAGGTCATATAGCATTCGTGCACACATCTTTTAATTCTTATAGTATGAATTACTTTGAGGGAGTAAATTAGGTATGTAAAGCCTTTTTATTATAAAATATTATTTATGAATACAGTATTTTATGATATTACTAACAACACAATTGTCTCAAAGAAGAAATAGGCTTCTAAATGTGGCTTTTGAATTTATTTGGTTGATTATATGGGATATACGTACCAATGACTTCTTTGCTTGTTGTGGTTACCCACACACAAAAGCTTGCCATGATCCTTCACATTTATAGCATTTTCATTATGGAACATTTTGGAAGTGATCCAGAAGGGAAAATCTAATTAATATTCCTCAGACCACCATGGAGTGGCGGGTGGGCAAGGGGAGGACTGACCTGCAGGTGGAGACACATTCCTCAGGATGGACCATTGGCCACCTACAAGGGAAGTCCCTAAAGACCACCTCATTCCCTAAAGACCAAACAGTTTAAAAAGTCACACTGTTCTGCCAATCACATTGGGCCTAATGGCTGCTGTCCTGAAAACTGTATAAAAAACTCATTGAACCAGCTGCATGTGGTCGTACTTCATCTTTGGTGTAAAATTGCCCCAATAAATTCCTCTTGCTTTTTGTATTGGTTTTTAGCTCCGGCTCCACGTGGTTCACTCAGGGGGTTCCTGGTAAGCTAATGTTCACCAGAGTCTTACAGTGACACACACACACACACAATACCAAGTCCAGTCAATAGATAGAATTTCATTGGTTAATGGACTGAGTCATCAGTCAGCAGAAAGGAAGGTAATAATGCTGTAACAGTGTTAACCCATCACTAGAGCCAGGACACACCAGACCTTCTGTAGAGCCAGTGGAGTCAAAGCTGATAAGTTATTTTTCTGCCAGTGATATGAGCCAATTCAAACCAGATTTTGTATATGTATATTCATGTGTATATATATATACACACATATATGCATGCATACATGCATGCAAGTTTATTGGTAAGCTGCTCTCAGGCAGCAGAGGTCACTGGCCTCAAAAAAGGAGGCCAGTGAAGTGGCCATGGTACAGGAGATAGGGGAGAGAGAAGAAAAAGAGTGAAAATAAATACAAAGAGAAGAAAAAGGGGGAAGGAGAGAGAGAGAAAAGAAACCATAATCACTGGATTATATTGGGAAAAGCCTCTTGGGGAAGGATAATCCAGTCCCTCCACTGAAAAGTTCAGCGTTCAAGGAGGGGTATGCAACCATAGGGACTGAAGGATGCTGAGAGAACATGGAGGCCAGGTCTGCTTTGTTATGTAAAATATGCATATCATCCCCTTGTCAGAGAGTCCGAATGTAAACATCTGACACACATGCATTCTATGCAGTTATGCCTGTGCATGTTTTTACTTTTGATACCTGCTTCTTCTATTTCCAGATTCCTAGGATTATAGTGATACACTTTCAGTCTCTCTGTTTCCTTTTGCCTTTGGCATACATAGCTTCTCCCCATTGGAGAAAATGAGCTCATTAGCTTGTTTAAGGTTAGGCTTCCTATCTAATGCCGAATAACAGCTCAAGTCATTATATTAGTATTCATATTACCAAAACAGTTCGTGAAACACTTTTGGATGAGATTAATAGCCACACAGCTGGAAGATTAGACTGCCAAGTCATATACACAAGCTGAGAAGTCTGTATTTATTTTTGTTTAATATTTGGAAAGTATTGCAAGTGTAGAGACTGAAGCGTCCTCTGGCATTGAGAGAATAACATGCACTTTGGGAAATGTGAGGGTTGTAGTGTAATGTAGGGAATATGGAAAAAGCCTATTGAGAACCACATGCAGAACATCATGGGTGTTCACTTCAGCTGTGACCTTTGAGATCTCGGTAATGATGTGGTACGGTTTTTTTTTTTTTTTTTTTTTTGAGTCCAACTGAAACAAAATGTGTTTCTTCTCATAACTAAACTATGAAATGAGTCTTTTAAATGTTTTTAATTACAATTTCTGAACCCAGGTTGAAGGTGCCAACTAAACTGGAAGACAACACTATTTATCTCACTGCCCTAGTAAGTCTAATAGAAGTTTGTAACTTTCTCTAAACCAACTGAAAAAAAAATGTAAATAAAACTTTTTCTAAGCCTTTTGAATAAAATGATGGGTTAGGAGCTGTCTCTGTAGATAGAGTGAAGAAGCCTTTGGATGACTCACACCCATACAGTATATCAAATGACTGCATAGGTATTTTTCAATTGTTAATTGTTGCAGCTAGCAGCAGCAAGTGCTGGCTGGATAATTGGTATTGTCATTTTTATTGGACCATTACCTACTTTGTATATGTAAATATTTGTCACTTCCTTACCAGCTCAGAAAGAGGAAAAACCAAGCAGCAGTCAGGGAGGTCATAATGCCCTCAATGTGGCCACAAGGCAGCACAAAATATGGAAAGGACATAGTCTTGAAGAATGAAAAATTATAAAAATCATTTTTATAGAATATATACATATATAGATGCCTTTTAAGTTCTTTTAGGGACATGGAAAATTTTCTCTGAAACAAGCCAGGCCAGTTTCAGGAACTGGCTGTAAGGAGTGAAAGTCATTCAGGTGGTAAAAACACAATGACAGGACTGTGGCTTTACAGCTAGTGAGAATAAATAGTTGATAAATGACAAGGTAGGGTAGTGACTTGCTGAAACCACATTTTTGAGAAAATGATTGTACTGGGTAATTTCCATGGCCATTAACCTTTTAGGGTGGGTTTCTTTGGAATGTATCACTATTCTCATGTTATGTATCACCTCTTACCCCCTCCCCACTCCCCTGGTTTGTGGTTTTGCTCTTTAAAAGACCCCGGTACCCATCACTCAGGGCCAAACCTTGCTTGCTCTTGCGAGAGAGCTTGAGGTTTGACCGCCGGCTTATTTCCCTAATAAACCTCTGCCATTTGCATCCAGGTACGGTGTCTTGCGAGAGTTCTTGGGTGGCCACGATATCCCGAGGTTTGAGTAAGGGTCTCCCTAATTTGGGGGTCTTCAGTCTCACTACTGTTCTGCTCAGAATGATGCATCTGTAGAACTTCTCCCACTGTGTTAATAGTTTTTTTTGTTTTGTTTTGTTTTGTTTTGTTTTGTTTTGTTTTTTGTTTTTTGGGAAAGGAGTGTGGCTCTTGTAAAATAAAGAGCTGGGGCAGAAAGAACCTGCCAACAGGCAGACCAAGAAGAAGGGGGACTGGGAAATGGGATGGAGATGGTAAATTGGCAGAGAGAACCCATGAAGACACACTAGGGTGAAGAAGTAGGGTTAAGTTAGAGGCAAGCGGAGGGACTGCCCCAGAAAATGGCCAACAGCCTTAAATTATATAGATGTTTCCATGTCTTACTTATTATACCTCAAGTGGGATCTAGGAAAGCCCCAAAATACAGAAGAGTCAGGGGAAGCCATTGTAGACTCTTCCAGAGAAAGTAAGAATGAAAAGTGTTGGAACTCAAGGGGTCATGGTAGAGGAACAGAGACAGGGAGAAGGAGAGAGAAAGACATCGTCTTATCGTAGAGTGAAAAATTATAAAGGCCATTTTATGAAATATGTGTAGATTTTTTGCCTTAGACCTGAGCAGGAAAAGTGCAGAT
Source organism: Arvicanthis niloticus (assembly GCF_011762505.2). Taxonomy (NCBI): domain Eukaryota; kingdom Metazoa; phylum Chordata; class Mammalia; order Rodentia; family Muridae; genus Arvicanthis; species Arvicanthis niloticus. The sequence goes on along the minus strand of NC_047668.1, from coordinate 67,661,238 downwards.
TCCAGAACGCGGAACTGAAAATAAGATTTCAGGCCTTCACTACCCCAGGGCACATTCAGGGTGAAAGGCATTGCCCCTGAATCAGAGGACACTTGCTGGATTATATTCCTCAAGCCTCAGGCAGCAGGCTCACCTGTGGGTGTGGGGGGGTGCCCAAAGCAGGAAGACACATTTCTGACCATAAAAAATACAAGCCATCTAGGTGGGGCTGTGACTGGAGGAAGTGAGAAATATTTTGTAATGACGGTATAGGGGACAGTGACTAGGTAAGACTACATTTTTGAGAAAAATGATTGTACTGAGTAATTTCCATGGCTATTAACCTTCCAGGGTGGGTTTCTCTGGAATGTTTTGCTATTCTTATGTTATGTATCCTTGGCAACCCCTTACCCCCTTCTCACTACCCTGGTTTGCGGTTTTCCTCTTTAAAAGACCCCTTAACCTGTCACTCGGGGCCAAACCTTGCTCTTGAGAGAGAGCTTGTGGTTTGACCGCCGGCCAACTTCCCTAATACAGCCTCTGCTGACTGCATCCAGGTATGGTTTCTTGTGATCTTTGGGTGGTCATGATTTCTTGAGACTTGAGGAAGGGTCTCCCGAGTATGGGGGTCTTTACTATACTTAGTGCTGTGGTTGTTTCTCTACTACTAAATGCACTTTGGAGGCACTCTGTAGCTAGAACAGTATTTACCTTTAGAAGAGATACTAGGATGTGTCAGGAGGTTGAGTGGGAGAAAATGTTATGCTGCAGAATTCATTTTCTCACACATGCAGAGCCTGAGTTTTTATGTTAATATATGTATATTCATCTGTCTGTCTGTCTGTCTGTCTGTCTCTCTCTCTCTCTCTGTGTGTGTGTGTGTGTGTGTGTGTGTGTGTGTGTGTGTGTGTGTGTGTGTGTGTAAGGTATGGAACTAGAGAGGAGACTATGAGTGGGTAAGAAGTCTTAAGGGAACTAGTGGGTAGCAAGAAAACAAAGTTAAAGAATCCAGGCGACATGGAGGAGTATAGTGGTTACAAGGGTAAGGGGGAGAAGCTACTAGGAGAAGGGACCAGCTGTGGCTGGGGTAGGGGGTGAACTGCTGACATAAAGGATAAACAAACAAACCCCCAAACCTACTCCTCTGTGTGCTAATTTATAAAAAGCCAAGATGTTAAAATGAATTTTCAAATACTGAAACTTATAAAGTTCTCCACTTCTGCTTTACTTGAAATTTTTATTTTTTCTAAAAAGTAAGTCAGTTACAAAAGAGAAATCTCAAGTTGGAAATGAAACACGTCAGCAAATCAACATGAATTCATCTGAAAATTTAGAGGAAAATGACATTTATTATTATTTTTTTGGGTTCCTTATTTGTTCTCCTTTTTTTTTTCACTTTCTTTTTGGATTATTATAAATTATCCTTTAAACTAAACAATCATTGCATTTAACAAACAATCAAATACCTTTGTGTAGTAATCTGACAATGTGAAACAATGTCCTGCAGCTTCTCCTGCTCTTCTTTTTGAGAAGATCTTATATATTTTGGGATAGACTCAAACCCCCTATGTTGCCAAGTATGAGCATGCATTTCTAATCTTCCTAGAGTGTAAGCATGTGTTCCCATGGCGAGTTTATACAGTGCCAGGGGTCAAATCTAGGGCTTAGGCAGGGTAGGTAACCACAACTCAACTGAGTGATATTAGTCAGCTTTCTCCAATTCATATTGTGAATAATTCTCTCAGCCAATTGATTTTAACTCCAAAAACTAATCCACAACAGAATGTTTTTATCAAATTTAAGATGTAGTTTTCACATTTTGATATATTCAAAGTTATAATGTATTTCACACTATAACTGTGAATGCTTACTTATTTTAATTGTCATTTTAAAAAACACCTTCAGAATTGTGACTCCAGTTGGTTATTGAGGACATAGAAAGAAAACATTGTGTAACTGTGTAAGCAGCTATGTGTGAAGGTATACTATTGATGCAGGAATTCCATACAAGAACACAGAGTTAACATTTTTCTTCAAAATAATAGTGCAATTATTTCTATTTTTCCTTCCTTTCTTCCTGTGTCTACTTGTATTTAAAAAAAAAAATCGCTATACCCAGATATGTCAGAAAGGCTGAACCCAAAAAGTGGCTGCCTAAACTAGACCTGAAAAAAATGATGACACTTGGAGAGATGGATCAACAGTTAAAAGTGTCGGCTGTAGTGAAGACACAGCATCAGAGGCTTATCAATTTGCTCTTCCCCCCACTCCTCTTCTAATATCTCAACGCCCATAATCAGCTTGAAGATGCTAATGAAGAATTCCCTGGGCTTGGGGACTAAGGTGGTAAATGTTGGTTTGTCTTTCTAGGGAAAAGTAGTGGTTTTGTGGGAATAGAGAGGATTAGCTAGAATTTATTGCATATGGCTTAGACCCAGTCCTTCTTTAACTTTTTAAACTTATTTGAGATGGTTAGACTATGAGTTAAGGGCCTATAGCAAATTCATGGCTTTGAGTTTATTGTTAGGGAGTTTTCTATATCTTCTTTAGAAATAGCTGAGAGGAGTTAACAGACAATAGCCCAGATAGCCTTACATGGATAGTCGGTTTTCAAAACATCAGAAATCCACAGAATTGACGTTACAAACATTTCTGTATTAATGTTCATTTTGATTAGAGACCTGTCTGCTCCTGACAGCTTCCTGTCTTGGATTCCAAGAAGAAATTGAGCATCTTTGGAGTTATTCCAATTGTGGTGAGATAGCCACTAGGCAAGAATTGCCTCTTTCCATCTACAGACAAAATACTGTCCAGAAAAGGACACACTTGCAGAATAGTCGACTGATTATATCTGCCTAAACAGAGTAATCAGCCCTTAATAATTCTGCATCACTAAGGTCTGTCAGATGATGCTAGGCCAGAAGGCTGAAGATTTGATGCTCCAACGCTCAGTAGTATAGGTGCTTTCCAGGTGTTCAGCGGTCTCTATAAATTGGCTAAGTTTTAGAAGCTATGCTTTGTGCTTCCCACAATTATAGTTAACTCAGTCATTCTGGATTTCTGATGGGGTTGAAAACTTATAGCGTCATAGCCAATCCTGGTTATTTATCTTGAGAGAAAAGATTTGAGTGGACGGTCGTCAGCTGACATTCATCCTAAAGCCAAGGAAAAAGCCAGGTTCAGAACTAAGTGTTTCAGCTAGGATAGATGACAGAGGTTCTGGTTAGTCAACAAAATGTTGGACTGGGTATTAGGACTATCTTCTACCTCACTGGTACAAATTGGCATAATTATGCTCTAATTGTATTTTGAGAGAAAAGTTTCATTTTAACAGGAAGGGTGATATGTAGGAGGAGCTAAGGTTTGAGGAGTACTGAGAGGAAGAGAAGGAGTAAGAAGAGGAGGAGGAGAAGGAGAGGAGAAGCTAGGTGATGAGAGAGAGAAAGAGGGGGGAGACAGGGAGGCAGATGTTCATGTATCTCCACCAGTCAAAGATAGTTGATATATCTAGGTTGGGTAGTGAGTTACACCTCTGATTGAGCAAAACCAAACTTATAAAGCTTTTGGTTAACATTTTTAAAAAATGTATAAGTGCAAAAAAGAAAAGGGGGCATGGGATAGGGGTTTTCTAAGGGGGGGGATGGGGAAAGGGTATGGCATCTGAAGTGTGAATAAAATATCCAATAAAGAATAGGAAAAAAAAGTGTAGGCTGTTTTTCCAAAGGTCCTGAGGTCAATTCCTGGAATATACATGGCATCTTGCAACTGTCTAAACTGAAGTTTTATGCAATTCAGCACCCACTTCTGGTGTGTAAACAGATATATGCAGACAAAACAACTATAACATATTTAAATAAATAAATCTTTTAAAAAGGCCAGTTAATGCAGAGGCAGAGGCAGACAAACCTCTGAGTTCAGGGGCAGCCTGGTTTACAGAGCATGTTCCAGGACAGTCAGGTTACATGAAAAACCCTGTTCAGAAAAAAAGACACGCTAAAGTAGAAGGGGTAAAAAGAGTGAGCCAACTTAGACAAAGAACTATGGACAACTGGGAAATTCTGGGAACTGGAGCTCTCATCTTCCCCAGGGAAAAGTACCCCACTAAAACTGATTACCCAATACCAAGTGAGCAGACTTGAGATTATATACATTCATGTAATATTATACAGACTGAGCCAGGTATATATGTGCCAATTACATACATAGAGTTAAAGAAAAAGAAGTCATGAATTTAAGAAGGCAGAGGAGTTCATTGGAGAGTTAGAGGGAGGAAAAGAATGGAGGGGGTGATGTAAAGGTACAATAATTTTAAAAATAAAATTATAAAATGTAATTAAAAATTGGATTCTTATACACAATCATGTTTGCCTACTTGTCAATCTGTCTTCAAGTCCAGTATGTCCCATGTCTAACTGCAGTAACACTAGCTATTGGCTTCTCTTAGCTTAGTTCCTTATTAGGCAATATTCTAAGTCACTTTTAGGGTAGAAGCAAGGTCTGAGCCTTCTTAGATGGCTGCATATAACCAGTGACTTTATCACCATGTAACCACTCCCTCCCCTTTCTGCATGTTTAAATATTAAATGGCCATTTAACTTCTGTGTTTGCTGCATAATCTTGGCAGAAGTTTCTGTTGTTACCAAATTGAGGAACAGACTTTCTGTAAAAATAAGTGTTTTCTGGAAATAGCTGGTTTGTTGTAACTATGAACTCATAGCCACTGGGGCTACCTGCAAAAGATTATGCCATTACACTTTCCACATGGATAAGGCAGAAGTTGATGATTGTTGAGGAAGTCAGTTATCTTCAGTCATGTTCCATGGGGCTCCAAGGCCCTAGCCCATATCATGTAGTGTTAATTAAAGTCAATGGGATAGATAGATAGATAGATAGATAGATAGATAGATAGATAGATAGATAACATGAAGTTGGAAAGAGGATAATGGTGGGGGATATGGAAGGAGTAGAAACTAATAAATGATGTATAGATGTAATCAAAATATATTTTACATATATATAAAATTTTCAAAGAAAAAATATATTAGAAAATATGTAATTTAAAATGAAAAACTAAAAGAGATTGGGGAGATGATACCAGCCATCTCAAAAACCTTGGTTTAAGCATTGTAAGTGATATTTTAGTTCACACTGGTTTAGAACCAGAATGTCAACCTAGTCCCAGGAAGAAAACAAAGTTGATTTCAATATCTATTATTTGTTTGATAAAAATGGAGAAATTTGAAACAACTCCCAGCTGCCTATACAGTATATTTATTACTAGCAGAATATAAATCATTGTCCATCCAAGATGGAGAGTCAATTAATTAAATGTTTATGTACTGCTGCTCAATCATACTGAAATGAACGCAAACACATCAGGTTAACTTCAAACTGAAGCTCACAACTGGTGGCAGCCTTGTACCAGTGCTTTGTAGCTCTGCAGTACATACTTTTGAAAATGTTGGAAAAGGCTCTAAGATCCAATGGGCATCTTCCTAATGTAAGCCCAACATAAACAACTATCTGAAAACTCTTGTTAACAGCTTCTACTTTCTAGGCTGAGAACAGAGAACTAGGATATATCTGAATTTTGTAGGGAGTAATGTTTGAAGTTTAGTGAAATTTTGCCTATTTGGAAACTGACAAATGGTACTTTATTTGTAATAAGTAGATGATCAGTCAGTAAAATATTGGGAATGAATTATCATTAAGGGGAACTGGTTCTTTCTGAAATATCTAAAAACAATGGTACCACTATAGATACTGACAGATAAATCAGCCTCTAAAACTGAGAGGCATCCATAAAAGACACTTGAGAAATACTTTTTAATAAAAGGACAAATTAATGCATGAATAATAAAACACTGAGCCATTGGAAAAATTATAAATATGTATTTTATAGAAATTATGAGATTTCAAATAAGGGATAGAAGAATTATTTGGTAAATATTGATAAGATAATTTGTTATTTGCCTGGAGAAATACAGTGTGTACAGTATTAGAAGCAACCAGTTCCAATTCACTCTTAATAAATATTTTATGTTTACTAAATGAACAGAATCACAAGCCATTAAAAAAAATGGAAGGATCATTTTGTTTATCTTTGCTACCTCATATTAGAAGATAGATTTTAAAGAGGTTAGTTTCTGTCAAAATTGTGAAAAATAAAACAAATTAAAGAAACTGTTGATGAGTAATTGAATCGAGGCCTGTAAATAGCTGAGCCAACCTGATGCTTGCTTTCTGTTGCAACCACTCTACTTGACTTGAGACAAAAGACTTAACAAGACTGAATAGTTACTATGTTGTGGCCTGCTCCGCTCTGCCTGGCTTCAAACTGCCACTCTGGTCTTCGAGTCAGGGTCTAGAGAGAGAGAGTGAGGATAAGGAGAAAAGACTCAAGGAATGGAGACAAGACAGACGTTCTGATCAAGTCTCTGATCAAGTCTCTTTATTTAAAGGGAAATCTAGGGTATGTATATACTTTTGCCATGCTCCTTGTAGGCAAGTGGATATGACGTAAGCCTTGAAGGCGTGGCTAGCATGTGGATAGCTGCTTTCTAACCACTTTCTGCTAAAGGTCGGCTCCCAACAGCTTTCTGTATTGCACACTTCCTAGGAGAGCTAAACTCATTAGCTATTAACTCAGATTAAAATTTTATATATTCATATCCATAGAGACATAATATAAGGATTAAATCAAAAGCTAATTAAACTTACAACCCTCAAAACACTATTTTATATTTTCAAAAAAAACCCTTTAATAACCACAATTCTACAGCATTAGAATGAGATAGTCTGGGCTTTAGAATATACTGTATTTTCAAAATGTCAAGCTAAAATCTCATTTGGTATAATTTGAATCTTCCACCAATATTTTTCTTAGAGTAGTATGAGAAAAATTCTATAAAGATGAATTTTATAGAATTATTTTCATGGTTTTTCAGGTGACAAAAGCATACGGTTTTCAAAGAACATTAAATTATTTTGACTTTTAAGGCATCAAAACCTGGCCAAGCCAATCAAAGGATTGGCTTATTATCGACTTCTGCAACAAGATTCTAGAACAATAAAACTACATAAGAATAAACATTTAGGCAATAAGTCATTTATCTGTTTATTCAATCATACATTCAACAAATCTGTTATGTGCCAAGCACTCTGCTAGGGTTGGAAACACAATGTAATCCTGGCTTAATAGGAGTTAGCTTTACAGTCAACAATTTTAATTTCCACTGCATAGTCAAAGATAATATTCACCTATCAATTATAACAATAAATAGGTGAAAGCAGAGGATGGACATTTGCTCATAACAGAGTCATTTATGTCAACATTCAATGCATAGCAGCACAGGAAAAGTGAGTTTGTAGTCCTGAGAAACATCATGACAAAGTTCAACTTGAAGAGGAAAGGATTTATTAACTTTATATTTTCTTTAAAGTCCATCGTCAAGGGAGGCTATAACATGAAGCTGGAGGGGTCATGGAGAAGGCTGTTTCTGTAATCTATGTCTATCTTGCTCTTTCTAGCTTGTTCACCTGCTTTTCTTATACAGCCCATGTATTCCTGCCAGGAAATGGCATTGCCCACAGTGGACTAGGTCTTCCCACATCAATTGTCAACTAAGAAAATACTATGCAGACATGCCTACAGGCTGAAATGAATAGAAAACAATAATATATCACACTACAGTATATGTGTTATTATTAAATCAGTGGCAAAGTTATGTACATAAAATTAATTGAATTTTTTGAAAGTCTGGATAACTGCACCCACCTTTGTGGCATGCTAACTTAACCCTGCACCCCTATAGCTCACACAGGTGAAACTCTTTGACATTTACAGATGTTTTCCTTTATTTTTCTTGAGCTATCTCACACTTTTGTTCTTGTGTCTTATGCATACTAAGTCTAATGGGATTTTCTATTATGGTGGCCTGATAGGAATATTTATCACAATTATTTAGAAAAAGATGAAAGGATATTGACCACCTTTAAGTGACGTTTGAAAATTAGCAGTTTAAGAATAGCTTGAATTTTAAGTACCATTTCTACCAAGATTTCATGCCCCAAATTCATTCTACCTTACCATATCCTCTTAAGAATATTTTTATTTTTATTTATATATGTGTGCATATCCATGTAAATGTACATCTGTGTATGGATTCCTGTAGTGTCCACAAGGGGGAGATGAATCCCCTGAAGCTAGAGTTACAGGAATCTGTGAGCTTCCAGATGTAGGTGCTAGAATCTGAGCTCAGATCTTAAAGATTGAGCTTCAAATGACCACTCTCTCTACTCTAGACCAGACCCTTCTGTCTCCGAGGGTCTTAGTTAGGATTTCTATTGTGACAAGGACCATGACCAAAAGCAACACAGGGAGAAAACTTTTACTTCCCCTTATGCTTCCAGGTAATAATCCATCATTGTGGAATGTCCAGGCAAGAACTAAAGCAGACACCATGGAGAAGGGCTGCTCACTAGCTTGCTCCTTATTGGTTGCTCTATTTGCTTCCTTTACATGTTAGTACCACCTGCTCCAGAGTGACACCACTTACAGTGGCTAATACTCCACAATTATGAATCAAGAGAATACCCACCAGGGGTGCTCAAAGGACATTCTGGAGAAGGCATTGTTTTTTTTTTTTTTTTTTATTTTCAATCTAGAATTCCTTTTTCCAAATGATGCTAGAGTGTGTTAAGTTGACAAATAAATAACCAGGCCACACATTCTCTTGATTCTTCACATCTTCACAAGGGAGACAGTTCAATTAGTACTTAAAGCTACATTTAGCACAGTAGATTTTTGCTATGATTATGTTGGGCAGAGATAATAGTCAAAAATATTTTGGAAAGGATCCTGATGTAATAGTATAACCCTATACAAGGTATCAGGTTGATTGGCTTATGCAGAGTTCTGAAGCCTGGCCTATTGCATGTGCCTCATTTGCTGGTCAGATAGATAATCATAATCCATCAGATAAATTGATTCAGTTTTGTAATTGCCATAAATTCATTTTTTCATCTCGTACTGCACATGCACCTATTGAGGAAGCATTGCTAGTTTTTACTGATGGTTCTTCATCAGGAACAACTGCTTATGTCTTTAAAGATCAAGTAGTCACCTTTGCTACATCACCTGTGTCAGCTCAATTGGTTGAATTACATACTGTTACTGCTGTGTTTCAAGCATTTCCAAATCAACCCATTAACATTTATACAGATAGCTCATATATAGCTCAATCTATCCCTCTGCTAGAAACTGCTGCACAAATAAAGCATTGCTCAGAAGCAGCCAATTTGTTTTTACAGTGCCAACAATTAATTTTGAGGAGAAGGTGTAAATTCTTTATAGGACACCTGAGAGCCCACACTGGACTACCAGGTCCTCTCTCTGAGGGAAACACCAAGGCAGATCTAGCTACTCCTACAGCTGCAGTGACTTTATCAGATCCGCCATCTAACTTGGATCAGGCCATAAAGGCTCATGAGGTACATCACCTTAATTCTAAAACTTTAAAAATTATGTTTAAAATTATCAGAGAACAAGCTAGACCCATTGTTAAACAATGTCAATCATGCATTATACTTTTACCAGTTCCTCATTTGGGCGTAAATCCAAAGTGACTGATACCAAACAGTCTCTGGCAAATGGATGTTACTCATTATAATGAATTTGGCAAGCAAAAATATATAAATGTATGTGTAGATACATACAGTGGTTTCATTTATGCAACATTACAGTCTGGAGAAACAAGCAAACATGCGATCACTCATATGCTTGCTACAATAGCTGTATTCCGTGTGCCTAAACAGATAAAGACTGACAATGGCCCAGGTTATACAAGTTCCAGTTTCCACCAGTTCTGTGAAAAATTGGGAATACTACATAAAACGGGTATTCCATATAATCCACAGGGCCAAGGTATGGTAGAAAGGGCACATCGAACCATTAAATGTCAATTTGAAAAAATTAAAAAGGGGGAATGGTACCCTACCAAGGGATCCCCCAGAAATATCCTTCATCACACGCTCTTTATTTTAAAATTTTAAACTTTGGATTCTGAAGGAAAATCCACTGCAGATGGATTCTGGCATCCTGATACCAAAAAGAATTTTGCAACAATCCTCTGGAAAGACCCATTAACTGGAACCTGGAATGGGCCAGATCCAGTGCTTATCTGGGGAAGAGGTTCTGTCTGCATATATACCCAAACTGCAGGTGCCGCACGATGGCTGCCAGAAAGGCTGATTAAACACATAGACAACAATAACAAATCCAGGGAGGAGTAAACCCCCTGAGAAGTGCATTTTTTCTTCGCAGGAAACATGAAGATGCTTCTCAATTGCCTTCAAACTGGAACAGATCAACCAGCAAACTTGACTTGTGAAGTCCCTAGTATGGAAGGAGACATCACCACCCGTACCTCCAGGGTGGCTCTATTGAACTCTTAGTGCCCCAACTTATTATTTAGTGGGAAACATTGTTTAGACCCAGGAGAAAACCCACTACCACAGTTACTATAGTTGTTTTTTGAGTTTGAGTTTGAGATTGACTAGAGCAGGAACACAGATTTCCTTACTTGTTTTGTTAAGATCAAATCTATGATCAGTTCTGTATTTCAATAGATTTAGATTCTGCTATAAGACATTTGTAAACATAATAAAAGAGGCTTACACTTTTTACTCCTCTGATATAGAGAGTTATGAGTTGCCCTTAAAAAACAAAAGAGCGTTGCTGTTATACTGACTATTCAGGCATTGTTAAGTCTCTTGTCTCTCGGGTCCATGCAGTTCAACAAACTGATGACTTTTGTATGACAACAGATGGATGCTATTCAAATGAAACCCATACAGGTCAGTTATCACAGGCTGGAAGTAGGGGATTGTAAAACCTCTGTCATCAAGACTAACGAGGTATAGCCCTTAACTTACATGCTAAGCCGGATAGTCAAAGATGGGTAAGAGAACACTTCAAGACCCTTGCCCCTAAAAAGGGAGGCGTCACCATCCTAAGACAGGAGTTCAACCAATGGCTGTTGAGTTATCCAAAGACAGGAAAGGGAGGCTGGGGTCATCTGTTCCAACCTAAGACAGGCACGGTTTTTGTAAGTTTTCCCAGCCTTCCCTTTTGAAAAAAAATTAAAAAGGGGGACCTGTGGGGAGCCGACAGAAAACGGCTATCATCCTTGCAGCCATCTTGAGCCATATAACCTGACCAGAGACTTGATTGCATTAGCCTACAACAGCTGAGCACACTCTGATAGCATCTTGCTTTAGATACCCAGGATTTTCTCTTGGGTGTATAAGACTTAAAGTTGTGTGACTTAAAGGCATGACTTAGCGATCAGATTTAGAGACAAGACCTAAGGGCATGATTAAAGGTGTGACTTAGAGGCGTGGCTTAGAAGTGAGACATATAAAAGGCAAGAGGCAGACAGAAGAGCATAACAGATTATTAGGCACTCGGAAGAGAAACTAAGAGTACAACTTGGGTACAACTTGGAGCTAGGAATTAGGTTAGAGAGTACAACTTACAGTACAACTTGGAACTAGGAATTAGGTTAGAGAGAATGAGACACTTCAGAGAGTACAACTTGGAGTAGGAATTAGGCATGTGAGTCTTGGCACTTGGAGGAAGAGCTTGGAATTAAACATTAGGCACTTAGCACTTGGAAGAAGGAACTTGGAACTTGGAGGCACTAGGGACTAGGAACTAGGGACTAGGAACTCAAGACTTGGGACTTGGAGAGAAGAAGAGAGACTGAAGAATAAATGGGATAGAATCACACTCTGTCTGGTCTCCATTCTTCTTGTTTGTCCTCACTTTCTCTCTTGCTGAACCCCGACCCGCAGACCAGAACAACTTGGGGCAGTGCAGGCTCTAACAATTTAGCCCCCAAGGCTTTGGCAGTGTGGTTCCAATGCTGACAGATGGTCCGAGACATTTCTGGCCCTTAAACGTGGGCCAGCTTGAGCTGCAACAGAGAAGGGCTGCTCACTAGCTTGCTCCTTATTGGTTGCTCTATTTGCTTCCTTTACATGTTAGTATCATCTGCGCCAGAGTGACACCACTTACAGTGGCTAATACTCCACAATTATGAATCAAGAGAATACCCACCATAGTTGCTCAAAGGACATTCTGGAGAAGGCATTGTTTTTTTCAATCTAGAATTCCTTTTTTCAAATGATGCTAGAGTGTGTTAAGTTGACAAATAAATAACCAGGCCACCCATCCTCTTGATTCTTCACATCTTCACAAGGGAGACAGTTCAATTAGTACTTAAAGATACGTTTAGCACAGTAAATTTTTGCATGCTAAGATATGTCTGCTGATATAATAGAAACAAATGCTCAGTGGAAAGAATTCACATCCCCTTTTATTTGCCAAATAAACCCCCTAAAATACTGCTATGACTTTGATAGTTTAATTTTTAAATTTAAACATTTTTGTGATTATTAATAAATAAATTAAGTTGAAAAGACCCTAAATACTTATCTCAACAGAATTTAACAAAAACACCAGACGAAAAGCAAGTTAAGGGAGTAGGGTCTTATTTTGGCTCATGTTTTGAGGGCCTACTCCATTATAGTGAGGAGGTACAATATTAGGAAAGTGAAACAACTGGTTACTTTGTATTCGTGATTGGAAAACAGAGAAAGATGGATGCTCGTCTTTCACATTTGGTCTCTAATCAGTCTGTACCTCTAAGCAATAGGATGATGCCATGTATATTCTAATCCTTAGAAATACCCTAACAGACAATGGCCAGAGGTGTGTATTCTACTTGATCTAAATGCCATCAAGTTGACAGTCAAGACTAAGCATCACTTATGATAATTTCAAATACAAAAATATCTTTTTAAATTGAGAATTGACTTTTTTCTCATACAGTATATACTGGTCATGGTTTTTCTTCCCTCAACCCCTACAGATTCCAGCCATTGTAGAGTGAGGGGATTGTAGCTGGGTAGGGGTTTAGGTTTTTCTCTAGCAGTATGTAGAACACCTCCCAGTAATATGAGCATTACTCATTAGTTGTGCATCTACTTAGGCATCAGCTCAGCCCTCCTGTGTTCAATGGGATACGTAGGGGTTGTTTTTAGCTATGAGGGTTCATCAACAGTTTGTAAATAAGAACTAATATCTTGAGTTGTTTGGAGGTGAAAGATATCCAACTGGAGTCTTGACTACCTCATTATTTTGTGATTACATTTAGATTTCTTTCACTTATGCATATAGAGTAAGAAACTTTGTGGTAGGTTTCCATATGATCCTACTAATAGCCTTCAGTTTTAAAGAAAATAGTATATTTTGTAGTTTGTACAATGGAAATAATGATTACATATCCACAGAGTCAAAACTGAATTATTAAGAATTATATTTAAAAGTCACAAGGTGCAGGGAGAATTCAGTTAAGTTCTGCATAAATCACATAACTGGGAAGGCTTCCCATTTTCTGGTAGAAAAATAGTTTTCTGGTAGAAAAATAGAGTTTCATCTTGTTTATCTCCCTGATGGTGATAAAACCTTTGTTGTTGCACTGATTCATATTCTGCAGGAAGCCAAAGATATTATTTAAAGGAGTGTGTTCAAAGGTGTCACATTTTCACATACTGAATAAAAAGTTCTTCTTCTTTTTTTTTTTTTACATGAGATATTTAGAGACTTTGATGCTGTAAATCTATTCCTTTGAAGGAATCATAAAAATTTACTTTGTGCAGGTCTATCTCAGAGTTTTGATGTATTCTGTGATGGCAGATTTTTTTTTTCTACATAAAGGAGAAAAGTAAGAAGATTTACCTAACAAGGCACAGGAGGATATTCATTTAATAGTCCACAGTGGAATGTGAGCATATTTTTAATTTGTACTTCCTTGTTTGTTTATTTCAATGTGTCCACATTTGTGTGTACAACTGTACTTGCCATGTGTACCCATGGGAAGGCTACATTCAAGGTCAGGCACCCTCACACTTGTACAGCAAGCACTTTCTGTACTGAACCTTCTTCTCAGACCCAGAAACCTTTAACTGGTGCCAGAACCTGCTGATGTCCCTTGTAGACCTTATTTTGGCACAGCTCTCCAATCCAGTATTCCTGTGCATGTTCAAATGTAACCCACTCAATATCATCTCACTGTTTTGGGGTTAATGTTTTTCCACCAAAGTTGCTTGTTTTTCAGAAGAATATTGTTATGTCTTTATTTTCTATTCACTGGCAATTTTATGAAGAATGATCTCTATGAGAAAAATGGGAACACTCTCATTTGAGAGAAAAAGGAATTTGTGAGTGAACTTTAAACTTTAAATATCAATACAAAAATTCACTGGGATGAATACTTCCTTCTTCTGACCCTTTCAAATCCATTTTCTCCTGAGAGTCTGTGACAGAAAAAATGAGATAAATATAACATTGCTGATTAACCACACTTGTAAAGGAAGATTAAGAACCCTTCCAAAAGAAAGAAAAAAAATATAAAATGAAAAAGAAAAGAACCAAGAAAAATAAAACAGTATGATATATGTGATGGGAGATGCTCAAGGTGGGCAACTTTAGATAGGAAGCTCATGGGAGGACTTCCTAAGAAAACAACTTTTGGTCCTTCAACTTGAAAGGTCATGGCATGCCTCCATAGGACCATATTGAAAGTATCATCATTATAATACATCTTCATTTGAGAACTTAGGAACAAATAAGATGATAGCCAATATTCTATGCCATTAACTTTTGTTAACTGAGTGAATGATAGATTATAGTTTTCCCGAATTTCTAGAATGTGGAATAAAGTCCCATGGCTTAAAGTAATGGGGGAACTGCTGTTCTTTTCATCTGACTATGAAGGTTAACTGTTGCTTAGTCATTCAAGGACAGTAGCTTCTTACTTCTTAGCCCCAAAACATCTCACTACCTAGAAACACATGAAAAACTGGCCCATAGCAGGCAGGTTGGGAGTACAGTGAAAGCTCCAAATGATGAGAAATGTTCTGCCATAAGAGGTGGTGCAGCTACTGTAGGAAGGAAGCACAGAAGACAGGAAGCAGAGATATTGTTTCAGCTTCTACATTCCAGTAAGATCTTCCATGTCTAATCCCATTAATATAAATGACATCCGAGTCTGCCACATGCAGCTTGCAGGAGTCAGATGACCTGTGTCATGGTAAGCAGTAGATGGGTAATAAGTATCTAATGCCTGTCACAGGAGGTCTTTTCCAAAGGATTTTTTGATGAAAACCCCTAAGATAGATTGAAGGAAGGATAATAGGTCAAATGAGTAAGAGGAAAAAACTGAAATAAAATGTGGATATTCTTTTCTCTGATTTCTCCAGAGAAGGGTAAACACACATTTGCTCCAGCCACAGAGCCCAGGAGTCATCACAAGCCCTGTCAGCCATGTGCTGGCTGAGATTTTTGAAAGCGTTTTCTGTTTGACAGAAATTTCCAGGGAAGGGGAACACTGTAAGCCATCAGGCCACATGAACAGCATAGAAAGGGTACATAGAAAAGATACACACATAGAAAGGATCTTGGCAGGACACCCCAGCATGCCCAGAGGAACTGTGAGCAGACAGATAAACAGGAAAACCAGGGGTGGAGCCAAAGGGGAACAAGTGTGGGAGTTTTTAAAAGCACCAAGGGCTGTGTAATGTTCAAGATGACAGAGTACAGAGTGACATGAATGAACTAGACAGAGAAATTCTTACTAGAAATGGGAAAGCTATTGTTAAGTAATAGTAAACAAGACGGTTAATTGTTTAATTAAAGAATACTTCAAGATTCTACTATACTTTTGGATGAATTATACTGCATCTAGCAGAAATTGGTAGCCAGGCAAAAAAAATCTCATAAACAAAGGAAAATCATCTAAAGGCTGTGTGGCTTTAGATTCAAGCAAGCATTTGAGAGAAAATAATCAGAGGAGATGCTAGTCCTCTGTGCTTTGTTGTTTACCATATAAGAAACATCATATTGAAAATGTACAAGCTGAATAATCATGAAGATTGAACATTTATCAACACTAGAGAGCCCTAGAGAATATACAATGAACAAAGACAAGAAAGCAAGAATCAGTCTTAAGGAATCCTGAACACAGAAAAACCAGGAATAATAGATAAAGGCAGAAAAGGCTTTAGGTCTTGGTGTACAGTGTTTATTTATTTTGGATAAACTGCATACAGTGTGATGTACTTTATGAAGCATGGAAGCCACAATTAAAATAAACTTCTCTGAGGAAAATTGAAAATCATAAATATAAATCTTATTTTGTCCCAAATACCTTTGACTATCATCAGGATACAGGTTAAAGCCATCTGAAAGGAGAAGCCTCAACTGAGTGACTGGCTTATGGACATGTCTGTGGGGATTGTCTTGACTGTTAGTTGTAGTAGAAGCCTGCCATGGGCAACACCATTCCATGGCAAGCAGTCCTGCGATCTATAAGAAAGATAGCTAAGGATGAGTCTGAGAGAAAGCCAGTAAGCAGCTTTCCTCCATGGTTCCTGCTTCACATGCATTTTTTGAGTTTCTCCTGCTACTTTCCTCAAAAATGGTCACTCACCAAGGAGTATAAACTAAGTAAATTCTTTTCTACCCCAAGTTTCTTTGGGTCAGAGAGTTTTATCACAGTAAAGAAGAGGGAAATAGAATACACTTTAAAAAGAAAATGTATTTGTTAAAATAAAACAATGAATCAAATCATTTAGATACTAATATGCTTCTTAAATGTTCAGATGGAAGCCATATGTAGCTTTTATTTTGTGACAAAAATTAATGATAAAAATACTTATCAACCACTTAAATAAGCAATCATTTTTGTCATGATTGTGAGATAATTTTTCAATAACAACTTTGTCCATGTTCCTATTTTTTTTAGAAATAATAGTTCCCTTTATATGCAGTATATTATACATTCAGATGATTTTTTTGTTGGAAATTCAGTACTGATCTTTCTTCTATTCAATTATAAATATAAGTATATAAATACCACTAATCACAAGACATATTTAAACAATTTTGAAGATTCGTATACACAATTGTTAACTGATTACCTAATAATTCTGTAATTTAATTTGAGACACAGTCTCAAAGGCTGATGTTAACATATCTGGTTCCTATGGAGGATTTCTGGGAAAATCTATTAACTTGTTATTTCATGAATTTTTTGGGTGATTGTTCTCTTCTTCCATTAGGTAGATGTATCTCATTGTCCTACAGCCTCTTTCTATTATCAATCTCCCTTTTGCCATGTCTGAGAAAGGTTCTCTGTATTAAGAATTTGTGACTTTTGTAGGATTTCTATCAGTGGTAGATTGGTTATCTTGAAAATGCAGTGCTCTGAGGTCAAACCCCAGGTCAAACATTAATTAATTAACTAACTGAAAATGAAGCATAAATAATGTTGAAAGGTGACTTGTTCAGGAAAATGTGAGATGAAGTCTGAGAAGTCTAATGGCTCTCTAAAAGCTGAAGGAATGAGTAAGCCAATGGCATAACTGAGTTTATTCCCAAATTTGAAGAAGTACAGAACTCAATGGGGTAACCATCTGAGGCTGAAGACCTCGTGGGAGCAGGTGGCATACTTTATAGGGTTGAAAGGCAAGAAAAACTGGAGTTTCAGTGTCTAAGATTAGAATAGTAATGTTTTATCTCTAGAAGAGGGAATTCTCTTTTCCTCTGCTTTGTTTGTTTGTTCATGCTGTTGTTAAAGCTCTATAGTTTAACAAAGTTGATGTTGATTTGTCGTCACCCACTGCCTCAGATTTTACATGCTTTCAGACCCTCTGGCAAATGGACAGTATTAAACTGACTTCTAATGATTCATCATTATAGATCAACAGATCTCTCATCCCTTATCTGAGAAATTTCTAATTGTAATAGATTATGATTAACCCAGGAACTGCATATTAGGGTCCTTGGTTCAGATAATATGTTAATTGGTGACTCTAGAATGCTCAGCCTTTAGTGAACATAGTTAGGAATTTATCGATCACTTCCTCCCCAAGTGCTCAAGGATCAGTCAATCATGACTTGGCCAGTTCTAGGTAGACAGGCCATTCTATTTCACCCTAGTTTTTTTTAACTTCTTCTTTGCTATTGTTTTCTACTGTGGTATCCAAATGCCCCAAAACTTCTTCAAGTAGTTATTTATGCACTGATAATTGTAAAATCCAAAATTCTTTTCTTTCTTGAGAAGGGAGAATAAAATTTTCTTTATATTATTTGGCAATTACTTACACTAGAAAGGATTAATCATTAAGGCTGTTTTAAAGTAATTCTTCCTTTTGTTTCTATATATGCTGTAAATCAGATGTTAAATACAACCCATAAAATTATTACAGGGGAAAAATAATCTATTTTTCCTTTTCTAAATAACTTGCATCACCAAAATTAATTTGTTATGAAACAATAAAGGAGTTTGTCACTGCCTTGGGTACATGTGTGGTCATGTGCATGTATATATGTTTTGAGGTTTTAAATATTACATAATGAATACATAATACTAATTTCTGTCACTAAAGGAAGCTGATACGTCGGAGCTGAAATTCTTTGATGGTACAATGATCCTGTCTTTTACTTAGACCTTTGAAGATACTCCCAACTTCTACATTTGAAGAAGTTTTTATCTCCAGTGGAACCTCAAATGTACCACACATTGGAAAGCATCCAACAAAAATGAAATAGATAGGATGACAGATTACAACCAGAACATGGCTTAGCACAGTGACACTAGAACCCTGAAGGCAGAATTGTCACCAGATGGTCTTTCCTTGAGTCTGTACAACCCTTGAAAACCAGATATTGTGAACTGACACATTGTTATATATTTCTAATGCTTATTATGTATTGAATATGACTTTCATAACTTCAAAAGACTCCTTAGACAAAATCCTAAATGTATTAAACTACCAAAAACTGACCCTTTTGGTAAAAAAAAAAAAAAAAAAGATGTTCTGAAATTCAAACTCTTCTAAGCTTAATATTATCAACTTATTTTCTTAGATATCCAGAACAGGTAGTTAGAAATAAAAGAAAAACAAAACAAAGCAAAACACCCCAAAATTTCATGCAGACATAACTGATCATGGTCAAATTAATCATCTTTGTAGTCACAATTATCTGATGTGTGCCTCTCATTACTCTGTGGACCATGTATTAATTTTCTTTGTGAAATTTTATTGGTAAATAAAATATGTCCAGCATGTGATCATAGTATCTAGTGACTAATGTATAGAATGAATAAACTGGTGCTTTTGGATACACTTTTTACAATCACAAAGCATCACTGTGCCTTGTCCTATGTACACTCATGTCCTATGTACAGCAAATCTACAACCGTGTTCTTCTAAGATGCTTTTAGCACATGAATGCTTCACTTTCTCTGTATTTTTTCATTGCAGTTACTTGATTGCATCTTTTGAATAATATTTTTACTATTCAAAAAATTATATGTAATATAAAAGATAGATTACAATTTTCTATGATTTGTCTTTGTTCATAAATGTTTGAAAGTATTGACTCATCTAGTACTTACAACTGTTTTGAATATATCAGGAACTCTTTCAATGTTCATAATGTAAGGAGAGATTTTTGTCAAAGAATTTGTCTGAATATAGAGGCTGTGTGTTTTAGTTGCATAACATTGGGTAAATTAATCCATTTTTTGTTCACAAATCACAATGTAGAAAAATGAATTTCCAGTTGATTTATTCATTCAGAATATTATTAAGGTTATTGTTTAATTGCCTTAATGTATATTATTTAATGAATATTGCTAGACTTAGAGAAGTTATTTAAACTTCAGACTTGAGAAGTTTGAAAAAGATTAATCATTTTATTAACTATTGCTGTGAAGGAGAAATACTGAGGCATGTATAGCACATGAGAAAACTTCTATCTATGAGCTTTTATTTATACTTCAAGGAAAGAAACCAATACACAGTCATAAGTAATATAAACTATTTGCTTCTTTATATGAGGCAACATACAGGTAAAACACATAGTAAATTCTCAAGAAACTCACATTTTTATTGAATAGTAGTGATCAGCCTGAGCTATCTGATACATCACCAACTGCAGTTTTTAAAACTCTTAACTTTTCTAAAATAAGAGTTAAAAGTTAAGCTTTATAGTATAATATATTAAAGTTTACTCAAATAAGTTTGGGAAAATTTTTGATTGTGCACTGACACATTCATAAGAAAATAACTGTAGTGTAGAACCAAGTAATGTTACAAGATCAGTTGGTGAACTGACATGATGGGGCACCAGGCTTCCATCTTGAGAAGTATAGAAGTGGGCAACATAATTTATCCTCTGAGCCAGATAGTCAGACAAGACATTTTGATATTTTATGTCATCTGTTCCCTCATAGGTGTACCTTTTACTACATGCCATTACATGCCATTGTAACACATTTTAAGAAAAACCATGTATCAGGGCAGAGAATTTTAGCACTGTTCTGCGAAACACCTTCATCTTGGTGGTAGCCACGAATCTACTCTTTTTCAATTTAAGTATATCATGTTAGAGACAAAGAAAATTCACATCTAGGTATTGATCTTGGTAGCACATTCCAGTTTCATTTACTTCCTTATACATGTTGGTTCTATAGAGAAAAATTTCCCATTCTGGCAGTTATTTTATAATTTATATGACATGCCATACAAAGAGTTTTACAGGATATGTTAATTTAAATTTTGTTCAAAAGCTCAAGCACAACAACAACAAAAAATATTTGAAGCCATATTGAAGTCATTTTCACTCTTGGGATCATCACAAACCAAGTGCAATTTGTTCTTGGATTTGGAAATGGACTTTATTTCATAAGAGTTGCCACTTCCACCTACATGCTTTTTCTTCATTCACAGAACAGCTGTTAACAACAGGATCTGTGGGTAGTTTGTTATCAGAATATAACAAACAACATCATTCCTTAGAGAAGCAGGGAAAGTCAAGCAAAAAGCATCTTACTTGCCTTCAGTGTAGGGATGAAAAGATGTGGTGAAGAGTAGTGCCCTGTGAATGGGGTGTCCTGCCTGTCAATGTGTGCACTGATCCACATGCTAAGAAGTCAATTCCTAAAACTCAGGATCATTTAAAGAACCAACATTAGGCTAAGCTTAAATATGTCCTTGGGAGTGTGGGGAATAAGTCAAAGTGTAATTTAATTTGAAATAGAAATATCAATGTATTTGTTTTTTTTTTAATTTTAATTTTTGATTAAAAATCTGTTGAGTATACAGAGCCCTCAGCTTCAGTAATATTGTGGAGTATTACATGCATACAAATGGAAGAGCAATGAAAAGTAGCGTGCTTGTCAAGCATTTGGGAACATAACACGGAGAAAAGACAACTGAGAACTAAGTAAGATGAGACTCACGTTTTACGGAACATATATTTCCGTGTCTGAGAATGGATTTTAAAATGGCATAAAACACCTTTAAATCAAAGATAATGGGATAAAATGCCCTTTTAAGTAAAAATGCTAAATCTATATCTCTGTAAGAAGTTGGAAACAAAAATATGTGAACATATTTTCCTTATCACCAATAACAGAGTAAAGGATGATTTGCCACTCTAAGATTTTAGTTAGGAAACAGTAGAGATAGCCTTTTGGTACAGGACTTTAATTCTAGTGACTTAAGTGGCTGAATCTGCAATATCACAGACTCAAGAGTTCTATGGGCTACAGAATGAGATTAAGGTCAGGAAGGGCAACTCACTGTCAGCCTTTTTCAAAATTAAAAGTGGAGACCAAAGAGATGCCATACTAGTTAAGATGACTTGTGGCTCTTTGAGAGGACCAAACTCAGTTTCTAGGACCCATGTCCAGTGGCTCACAATTGCTTGTTGCTCCAGCTTCGGGGATCTGACATTTCTTCTTGACTTCCATGCGTAACTGTGTACATGTGGAACACACACACATACATACAAACACACACATGAACAGAACACACACATACACACAAACACCACATGCATATATATATATATATATATATATATATATATATATATATATTTCAAAATGAAGTTAAATTAAAAGGTAAAAGTTTTGTTGATAAACCTCAGTAGTCCAATACTTACTTAGCATGCTTGAAAAACTGTGTTGAATCTCCAGTTTTGTAAACCATTCCAGAATAGTCAAATAATTGCACAACTATACTACTTTCCATATAGTCATTTTGTAATTTAATAGGTCATAAATATTTGATAGACTTATTACTATAGATCCTAGTAAACACCAAGTAAATGTAATTTCCTTTTCTATTTATTAATGGCTATGATATTGAAATTAAATCAAACAGATAATGTGGCTGTCATGTTTTATAATCAATAGCAAAATTTTGGCTAGTTTTTATATCTATAAGCAGGTGTGATCAAATGTGATTGGGACTTTCTCAGTATTAAGAACTTTTACAGTAATAAATACAGGCAAGCAGTGCTTCTTCTCAATTATAGGAAACTTTTTGTTCTATGGCTTTTAATTTAAAATTCATGGCTTTCTAAAATCTCATATATAAGTACTATACGTACCCTATTTCCACCTTCTCTCTACTTCTCCCAACTCTCCCTGTGTACTCTATTACCTCTCAAAATCATGACTGTACTTCTTCTGTAAATATTATTGTTTACACACACACACACACACACACACATTCAGCACACACACACAAAATCTAGTAGGCTCATTTAGTTTTCCCCTTATGTAAATGTGTTTAGGAATAAACTATTTTTATACTTTTGTGACTAGACATGGTAGTGCATGCCTTTTATTCCAATATGTACTAGGGATACAGAAGCAGATAGATCTTAGTGAGTTTGGACTAGCCTGGTCCAAACTCATATAGAATCATATGACTGATTCTAGGTCAGGTAGTTTCAAAGTTAGAGTCTGTTTCAAGTAAACAAACAAACAAACAAACAAACAAACAAACAAATAGGCTTGTGTTTCTTCATTCTTCTACCTTTTCAATTGAAAATAAGGTTACATCAACTAAGTTAGTAAGTTAATATGTGGATATGGTGGTAGATGTTTGCAATCCCAGAATTTGGGAAGTTGAGGTAGAAAGATTGATCAAGATCTGATTCGAGATATATAACTGCTTGATACATATAAGAAAATACTGTCTACCCCTACACACACTCAAAGAAAGAAAGAAAGAGAAAAAGAAAGAAAGAAAGGAAGGAAGAAAGAAAGAGTGAGAGAAAGAGAAAGCTTTCTTGCTATGTGTTCACATTTTTAAAAATCTCTAATTTTCAGTTAATTTGTACACCATAACTCATGCATGTTATGTTAAATTTTATTACACCAAGCTGCAATTGAAACAATTTTTCTGCTTCATGTACTTTTAAATTAATAATTTTGGTCAAGGGAAATTTCCACTTTTATAACTATTATTCATGATTTCAATGATCAACAGGACAATGATCAGAAAATATTTTTTTTAAATCCAGATATTAAACGATTTTGAATTTGGGATACCTACAGTCACTAAGAAATGAAGTAAGAGACAATTCTAAAGCAGCCATGGATAACACATGGGGCAAACTGAATATGGCCATGATCTAAAAAAATTATTTGCAAAGGAATGTGGCCATCATGCATTCTGATCTGAAAGCTGCTATTGTGTATTTATTTGTTACTTTTGATAGTAGGTAGATACTATAAACTTGATATAGACTATATAAAATATGTCATCACTTTTAATAATCTACCATTAATTAGTTAAGCAAACAATTTCTGAGTTCAGGGCGTCATTTGTTACAAACCGATTGATTCCAATAAATAAGCTGAAAAGTTTCAAACACTAAACATTGTGCCAAGATAATTATTATGCAACAGTTTTTTGCCAGAATTGAAACATTATTCCTTGCAGAAAAGCTTTTAATTAGGGATGACTTTAGGAAGTACCTGAAACTGACAAGATTCTCTAAGTTCATACTTTCCAAGAGCAAGCGGGCCAAGCTGCTGATAGTCACTCACAGACAAGTCAGTCTGCAATGAAGAATCTGAGATAAGACAGCTTACTGGGAGAAGCAGAAACCAGCACAGCTGCCTAGAAGAGGTTTAGATTGAGTGACATTGACACCACACTCTCAAACATGTTGTCCTGCCTGAATACTGGAATGCTCTAGATTTGCAGCTTCTGTGAGCTGTTACTATACTAAGGTGGACTTTGATGACACAACGATCTTTGAGTTATCTGCTCTTGTAAGTAACCTTTTAACTACATTCCTATAAGTAACCCCATTAAAGCTCATTGGTTCACCAACTTGGACTTAGGTGGTATCTATCCTTTGATCTATCTGGGGTGAGTATATATTTGTTGCATGTCCCCAGGAAAAATCTTGCCACACAGCAATACCTAACACAAATAATACATCACCCCTTTTAAAAGAATTAAAACAAATGAAAAATATGTATCCTCTTTTCATGATGTCTATATTTATGTACAAAGAAATAGTGTAATCATAACACAGAGCAAATTTCTCCTCAAAAGACGCAGAATTTATCCTTGACCAAAGAATTTGCTTTGAGGATTAAATACTGACAAATATCAAGTAATCAGAAGTTAATATCATTTGAAATTTTGGATTTGAATATTTTTTGGTGCTCTTTGGAAAGTATCAAGCGAAAAAGTTCAAGCCAGCCTTCCAAAAGTCAACCGATCATATGCGACATAAGACATCAGAACTGAGACTCCCTGGAATAAATAGTCTGTCAACACCAGACAGTGAGTGAGACCATCCTAACTATGCAGTCCCAGCTGAGATTCCTGGGAACCATAAATATCACACAAGCTGGCAGAGACCATATGAGCTTTTCAGATGGTTTGTAGAATTGTGAGAAATACTACTAATGTATTTTCCTTTAAACCATTATGTTTTGTCATGGTTTGTTATACATCCAAGGCAAAATTGAAATAATGGCACTATTATATATCTTGAAATATATAACACTGTATATCCACAAATATGCAAATATGTGTACATGTATGTTTGGTACATACATATATGCAATAAACATAATCAGATCCCCTTATAAGTTTCCAAGTCTTTAATTTACTCCAGTTCTGTAACTAAAATTGAGATATTTATAAGAATGCTAATTAATGTGACATTATATTGACATCCTTAACTGACTTTCATCTGCTTTAAAGTGGAAAAAAGAAGGCATGAAGAAATAAGTACAGCAATGAACTTTTGCCCAAAATTAGAAAATGTAACATTTTAAAAATATGTCATGTACCATATGCCACATTGGCTTCTATTACTACAGTAATTCATAACATTTCTGCATGCCAGCACACTTAGTAGTCTGTACAATATGGTCTTCACTTCACTGGCATTTGTCATTGCCTGGTATTACATTCTAACTGTTAGTAGAAAGATGGGTGTTCTGACCATTGTAAGGGCCATTAATTCCCACAGTTCATTTAGTAAATGTTCCTTTGGTATATTAATGAAGTTCCAGAATATCTGAGCATTTTTTCTTTTTTTCATGAATAGAAAAGAATATAACAACCCCAAGACAAATTTTAGCCTCACAAGATATGTTAATTTTGGAACTCTTAGATATACAGCTAAGAATCAACATTATGAAAACAACCACAGATAAAAAGACAAATCACTTATTTGTACCAGGACCTCACAGCATCTAGAAGTCCGCACCTTTCAAAGGGTTCAAGCTCTCTGCTGCCCCAGGATTTACTAATGGGATATCCTTTCTTCAATGTTTTCATAAGTGAACGCACATTATCCCATGACTATACCCCAAGAAGAACATCTTTTCCTGTGGCTCTCTATTTTCCTTTAGCTCTTGACAGAGACTCATCTTTATACTAGGGTAGAGGAGGAGATGTATCTACAACAATTTGAAATTCCCATAATTGTCCTGTTATTTCTGTGAACCCTGAAAAATACTCAGTTCTTTATATGCTATACATCTCAAAGAAGGACAAGTATTGATCATAAACAACCACAATTACATGAATGCTTACTGGGATGATCTTGGTGACAGATATGAAACTTAATGGGTTAAAACATCTAGAGATTACTTTCTTAGATGACATCATTTTCAGATAAGAGATGCTGGCTGGACTTACTTGGACTTATGAAACAGAATTAGACTTCAAGGTACACTGGATTGGATGGCTCAAAATTATCTCACTTACATAGTTATAGCTTTATTGGTTTCTTTGTATGTTAACATCAAAGACATGTTCCAGGTAGATGAAAGAGATAGCACAAGGTCCTCTTCTGATCTATATGAAGAGTTTCTTATGATATATTATTCTACTGTACAAAATAAGTGAGGGCCTATTCACAATAATAGAGGCTCCATCATTGGGTCAGAGTAAGGTGTGACCTTAGAGGCTCATGCATGCTGTAATGTAGGATATATGGTCATTCAAGGATCTATGAGCATCAGCTTCAAAGCACATATTAATGCTATTTGCACTGGAGAGAAGATCAAATTAAATTATCTGGGCTTCTTAAAAATTATTTTATTGATTAACATTTCAAATGTTGTCCCCCTTCCCAGTTTCCCCTTCATAAACATCCTGATCCCATTCCCTTACACTTTACCTCTAAGAGGGTGTTCCTCCACCTACCCACTCCTGCCTCATCTTCCTAGAATCCTCTTCTCTGTGGGGCATTAATGTGGGGCATTAAACCTCCACAGGACCAAATCCTCTCCTCACAATAATGCTAGATAAGGCAGTCTTCTGCTACATATGTAGCAGGAGCAGAGGAATGGCTCAGGTATACTCTTTGGTTGGTAGTTTTGTCCTGGAAGCTCTCAGGGTTCCAGTTAGTAGATACTGGTTTTCTTCTTATGGGGTTGCAATCCCCTACAGATCCTTCAGTCCTTCCTCTGACTCTTTCATTGGAGTCCTTGGGATCAGTCCAATGGTTGGCTGTAAGTAGCTGCATAAGTCTTAGTCAAGTGCTGGCAGAGCTTGTCAGAGGACAGCCATACCAGGCTCTCATCTGCAAGCACATCTTGACATCAGCAATAGTGTCAAGTGTTTGGTGTCTGTGGCTGGGATGGATCCTAAGGTGGCACAGTCTTTTGGATGAACTTTCCTTCTGCTTCTGCTCCATTTTTTCCCATGTATTTCCTTTAGACAGGAACAATTCTGTGTTAAAAATATGAGATGGGTGGGTGGTCCCATTCCTCAATTAGGGGCCATGTCTATCTACTGGAGGTAGTCTCTTCAGTTTTTTTCTCCCCTCTGTTGGGTATTTTAATCAATGTCATCCCTATTGGGTCCTGGGAGCCTCTCGCATCACAAGCATCTGGGACTTTCTAGTACTTCCTCTCATTCCTTACTTCCTACTACTATCTACTTCTGTTCATCCTTCTGGCCCTCTGGACTTCTCTTCTGTCTCCTCCTACACCTTATTCTGCCCACTTTTCTCCTCCCCTTCCCCTTTCCCACCTAGATACTTCCTTCTGCCTCCCTTGATTATTTTGTTGCCCCTTCTAAGTGGAATTGAAGCATCCACACTGTTGCCTTCCTTCTTGTTAAGCTTCATATGGTTTGTGAGTCATACAATGGGTGTTCTGAGATTTGGGGGTAATATTAATTTATCAGTAAGTACATACCATGTATGTCCTTTATATCTGGGTTACTTCACTCAGGATAATATTTTCTAGTTCCATCCTTTGCCTGCAAATTTCATGAAGTCATTGTTTTTCATAGCTGAGTAGTACTCAATTGTGTAAATGTACATTTTCTATATCCATTTCTCTGTTGGAGGACATCTGGGTTCTTTCCAGCTTCTAGCTATTAGAAATAAGGATTCTATGAACAGAGTGGAGCATGTGTCCCTGTTGTATGTTGAAGCATCTTTTGGGTATATGCCCAGGAGTGGTCTAGCTGGTTCCTCAATTTTCTGAGGAACCACCAGACTGCTTTCCATAGTGGTTGTACCAGCTTACAATCCCACCAACAATGGAGGAGCGTTTCTCTTTCTCCACATCCTCGCCAGCATCTGCTGAGATTTTGATCTTAGCCATTCTGACTGGTGTGAGATGGAATCTCAGGATCATTTTGATTTTAATTACCCTGATGACTATGGATGTGGACCATTTCTTTTCTGGTTCTTGTCCATTCGAGATTCCTCAGTTGAGAATTCTTTATTTAGGTTCGCAACCCATTTTTAAACTGGGTTATTTGGGTTTTTTGGAGGTTGGCTTCTTAAGTTCTGTATATTTTTTGTGTTAGCCCTCAGTCCAGTGTGGGATTATTGAAGACATTTCCTCAATCTGTAGGTTGCTGTTTTTTCCTATTGAAAGTGTCATTTGCCTTACAGAACCTTTTCAGTCTCATTAGGTTCCATTTGTCAATTGTTGATCTTGGAGCCTGAACCATTGGTGTTCTGTTCAGAAAATTTTCTTTTGTGCCAATATGTTCAAGGCTTTTTCTCACTTTCTTTTCTATTGGATTCAGCATATCTGGTTTTCTGTGAAGGTCCTTGATATACTTGGACTTGAGCTTTGTACAAGGAGGTAAAAATTGATCAATTTGCATTATTCTACATGTAAACTTAGCAGTTAGACCAACACCATCTGTTGAAGATGTTTGTATTTTTCTATTGGATGGGTTTGGCTTTTTGTCAAAGATCAAGTGACCATAGATGTGTGGGTTTATTTTAGGGTCTTCAATTCTGTTCCATTGACATATCTTTCTTTCTGCCTCTGAACATATGCCATGCAGTTTTTATCACCATTTTTTTTTTGTAGTAGACCTTGAGGTCAGGGATGGTGTTTTCCCTAGAAGTTCTTTCCTTTCCTATTCTTTTCTTTTTTCTTTTCTTTTCTCTTTTCTTTTCTTTTCTCTTTTTTTCCTTCCTTCCTTCCTTCCTTCCTTCCTTCCTTCCTTCCTTCCTTTCCTCCTCCTCCTCCTCCTCCTCCTCCTCCTTCTTCTTCTTCTTCTTTCTCTTCTTCTTCTTCTTCTTCTTCTTCTTCTTCTTCTTCTTCTTCTTCTTCTTCTTCTTCTTCTTCTTCTTCTTCTTCCTCTCTCTCTCTCTCTCTCTGTCTCTCTCTCTCTCTCTCTCTCTCTCTCTCTCTCTCTGTCTCTCTCTCTCTCTCTCTCTCCCTCTCTCTCTCTGTCTCATAGGGAATCATTTTCATTATCCTGGGATTTTAATTATTCCATATGAAGTTAAGAATTGCTCTTTTTATCTCTGTGAAGAATTGAGTCAGAATTTTAATAGGAGTTGCATTGAATCTGTAGGTTGCTGTTGGTAAGATGTCTATTTTTAGTATGTTAATCCTGCTGATCCATGAGTATGGGAGATCTTCCATCTTCAGAAGTCTTCGATTTCTTTCTTCGGTGATTTGAAGTTCTGTCATACAGATCTTTCACTTGCTTGGTTAGAGTTACACCAAGATATTTTATCTTGTTTGTGTCTATTGTGAAGGGTGTTGTTTCCTTAATTTCTTTCTCAGCCCATTTATTCTTTGTTTAGAGGAAGGCTATTGATTTATTTCAGTTAATTTTATATTGAGCTACATTGTTGAAGTTGTACATCAAGTGCAGCAGTTCTCTGCTTGAATTTTTGGGGTGGTTTATATATACTATCATATCATCTGCAAATAGTGATACCTTGACTTCTTCCTTTCCAATATGTATTCCTTTGATCTCTTTTTGTTGTCTACTTGTTCTAGATAGAACTTTGAGTACTATTTTTAAACAAAAAGAAAGAGAGAGGGCAGCCTTGTCTTGTCCCTGATTTTAGTGGAATTGCTTTAAGTTTATCTTCATTTATTTTGATGTTGGCTGTTGGTTTATTGAATATTGCTTTTATTATGCTTAAGTATGTGCCTTGAATCCTTGATCTCTCCAAGGCTTTTAACACAAAGGAGTATTATATTCTGTCAGAAGATTATTCAGCATCTAATGAGATAATCGTGTTTTTTTTTCTTTGAGTTCATTTATATAGTGGATTACTTTGATGGATTTCCATATTTAAACCATCCGTGCATCCCTGGGATAAAGGGATATTTGATCATGGTAAATGATCATTTTAATGTGTTCTTTGATTTGGTTTGCAAGAATTTTATTGAGTATGTTTGTATTGATATTCATAAGCAAGATTGGTCTGAAGTTCTCTTTATTTGTTGGCTCTTTCTATGTCTTAGTTATCAGTGTAACTATTGCTTCATACAATGAATTAGGCAGTGTTCTTTTTGTTTCTATCTTGTGGAGTAGTTTGAGAAGTATTGGTATTAAGTCTTCCTTGAAGGTGTGATAGAATTCTGCACTAAAAGCATCTGGACCTGGACTTTATTTTTCATGGGAGACTTTTATTAACTGCTTCTATTTCCTTAGGGGTTATGAACTGTTTAGATTGTTTACCTGATTCTGATTTAACTTTGTTACATGGTATCTCTCTCAAAAAACATCCATTTCCTCTAGATTTTCCAGTTTTGTTAAGAATCAGGTTTTATAGTAGGATTTGATTTTTTTAATTTCCCCAGTTTCTGTTGTTATGTCTCCCTTTTCATTTCTGATGTTGTTAATTTGGATACTATCTATGTGCACTCTAGTTAACTTGGCTCAGGTTTTATCTATCTTATTTATTTTCTCAATAAACCAGCTATTAGATTTGTTGTTTCTGTGCATCATTTTCCTTGTTTCTTCAGCCCTGAGTTTGATTATTTCCTGTCTTCTACTCATCTTGTGTGTGTTTGCTTTTTTTGTTCTAGAGCTTTAAGATGTGCTGTTAAATTCCTGGTGTAGGATCTTTCCAATTTCTTTACGATGGTACTGAGTGCTACTAAGTTTCTTCTTAGCACTATTTTCATTGTGTCCCACAAATTTTGGTATGATGTGCCTTCATTTTCATTAAACTCTAGAAAGCCTTTAATTCTTTATTTCTTCTTTATGTTATTATTGAATAGAGAGTTGTACAGTTTCTATGAGTCTGTGGGTTTTCTGTTGTTTTTGTTAATATTGAAGACTAGCCTTAATCTGTGGTGATCAGCTAGAAAGTATGGGGTTATTTCTGTATTCTATATCTGTTGAGTCTTGTTTTGTATCCTATTATATGATTAATTTTGGAGAATTGAGAGTTTGTCTTTGTAGAACTCTCAATTTTTCTTTTAATAAGTATGAAGTGCCCTTCCTTATCTCTTTTCATAACTTTTGGTTGAATGTCTATTTTTTTTTTATATTAGAATGGTGACTCCTGCTTGTTTCTTAGGACCATTTGCCTGGAAATTTTTTTCCAGTATTTTACTCTGAGGTAGTATCTGTCTTTATCACTGAGGATTATTTCCTGTATGCAAAAAATGCTGGGTCCTGTTTATGTATTCAGTTTGTTAGACTATAGTTTTTTTTAATTAGAGAATTTACTCCATTGATATTGAGAGATATTAAAGTCCAATGATTGTTTGTTTCTATCACTTTTGTTGTTAGAGGTGGTATTATGTTTGTGTGGTTCTCTTTTTTGGAGTTTCTTGTAAGATGATCAATTTCTTGCTTTTTCTTGGGTGTGGGTTCCCTACTTGTACTGCAGTTTTTCTTCTAGTGTCCTCTGTAGGACTGGAATGATGGGAAGATATTGTTTAAATTGGGTTTTGTCGTGTAATATCTTGGTTTCTCCATGTATGGTGATTGAAATTTTTGCTGGGACTAGTAGCCTGGGCTAGCATTTGTGTTCTCTTAAGGTCTGTATGACATCTGTCCAAGATCTTCTGGCTTTTAGTGTCTATGTTGAGAATCTGGTGCATTCTGATAACTCTTCCTTTATAAGTTACTTGGCCTTTTATCCTTATAAGCTGCTTATAAGCTTTTAATATTCTTTTTCAATTCTGTGTATTTGGTGCTTTAATTATTATGTGAAGGGAAGATTTTCTGGTGTTCTGTATGCTTCTTGTAATCTTGGCTTATTTTTGCATAACAGAAAATACATAAAATTGTTTTCTATCTCAATGATACTGAGATAATGTATATATTTTTCTATTTGCATATTATGAACTTCATCATAGTATCACAGTACAATCCACAATTTAAAGTCTGGAAAAGGTAAACTATCTTCACTTTTATCATCTAGTCATAATAATTGACAAAGAAGACTGAACAATATTTAGTCAAAGAAAAGACATGGCAACTACATCTGTGTTGTAAGTGACATTAATGTCACACGTATAGCCATTAACAATGTCAAACTATTATTCAAAGTTTTTAAATAAAGGTATATATATATATATATATATATATATATATATATATATAAAGTTAACATCAATTACTTTGCAACGTTTACTTCAGATTCTTCTGTAAGAGTGTTACTCATATGTCACTAGAAACACTTATCAATCAATAAAATCAGAGGCTTTCTTAAGCTAGCTTTCAAAGCAATGTCAGTGCCATTAGTTCAATTTAAACACAGAACATAACTTGTGACACAAAACAAAGATGAGTTCAGAAATAGAATATCTTTACTGGAGACAATCTTATCTAATGCTATTTAAATACATTTAAGTCCGTATTTGTACCTGCTCAGACTTTCATGAACTTAACAAATGAAAATGTAAAATTGCATCTTAAATTTTGTTGCTTATGTAAGATTCAAAATGATATTATGAGGCTATACATTTAGAAATACTATCAATGGAAGTGACCTCATTTTTTTTAATAATCTGTGAGAACCTTTTTCTTGGAAAGAGTTAATTATATTTAATCATTTTCATCAGTCTGAGTGTTTATTTTATTATATAGCCTAATAGTGTTAGAGTGTATTATACAACAACAAGAAAGGAAAAAAGAAAGGAAGAAAGGAAGGAAGGAAGGAAGGAAGGAAGGAAAGAAAGAAAGAAAGAAAGAAAGAAAAGTAGAAACAAAGAAAAAGAAAACCAAATCAAAACTGAAATTAAACCAATCCAAACCAAACTAAAGCAAACCAACAATAACAACAAAAATGGCAGCAATGAGACTTCTATGCTTACTGAAAGGTAAAATGAAGTTTGTTGTTCCTTAATAGTGTCATAAAATTCTTCCTGCAATTAGAATTTAATTGGATAATTTCAGGAGAGAACGGCAACATGTCATGCCTGGATGAAGTTAGGTTATCTTTATTGCTTCTTCTGCTTTCTATATTAATGACACATTGTTCTGAAAAAACAATCATGAAACATTTTTGTCAAACATGGAAGTCTCAACTGGGGAGGGGAGAGGAGAGGAGGGAAAAGAATAAAGAGAGAAGATTTAGGTAAGAAGGAAGGACAATACACCAATGTTATTTGAAAAAGCCCTAGGAAAACATTAAAAACTGAGTTCATACTACACACATCCACAGACACGCACACACACACACACACACACACACACACACACACTACAGCAAGAGAAACCTCCTTCTGCATTGTTGATTTGAGGTTCCAAGGAATTTCTCAAACAGTAAGGTTGTTGCCATTGCGTGTGATTGCTTTCTATAACATGAAAGTATAATACTATTACTGAAGTGTGTTCACATATTGGACATTGAATTGGAAGGGATCAAACTGTTATTGACTTGGATTTCTCCATGAAGACTAGCCCTCATAGTATTGGAAGATATTGTGAAAGCTGCCAAGGAAGAAAAGTAATCAATCACACCACCTAACTGTAAAGCTTGTGAACCACAAGCATTTCTGGTACAGAAAGGTATATCCAGTAGTGCAGCAGTGACACTTACAACAAACAGCTGTCTAATTGGACTAGAGAGTCTACTCAAAAGACTTCATGACGGGCACTGTCAATTTAGTCAACTACTTGTGGTTTGAGAGGTTGTAGATATTAGAAGAGAAGCTACTACTGCCATTTTCTTCAATCAAAAAGGCAAAAAAGATACTTGACTTGTGAAACATGGAGAAATCAAGCTGCTACAGACATAGAAGCTTCATTGCAACTAGCTAGCTCTCCTACTGCTGGAAAGTACTGTACATGCTACCAGAGATTAAAAGGAATAGCTGAAATCCATGTCTATCATTTGCTTGGTAAGATGTGCCCACTGAGTAGTAGCAGCATTAGCGTAATAGAAGTAACCCACAGCCACTTTAAAAATGATTTTAATTAAAGATTTATTTGATGATTTAAAGCCTTATCTATGAAATGGAATAATTACTTAGCACCATTATCAGGGCTAAGGACCTTTGGCTAGATATTTCATAAGCCCCAAGGGATAACATGTTACTATTATTCTGATAAAAGAACATAGTATTAAAATAATTTTTAATGGCTCAATGTCATAAACATATATTAAAGCATTTCTCAGCTTCTGGAAAAGAGAGAATCAAATTTCTCTAAGGGTGTGACCACTGATATGGCAATAATGTTATAAAGCAGAATGCCTTGACCCAAGAATATTTCAGAAATACAAACTAGACCCAATTGGTTTAAAAAAATAAACATCAACATGCGATTTGAAAGGAAGGGTGGTGGTGGTGGATTTGTCTCAAGTCAAGGGAAAGAAGGTAAATATAATTAAAATACATTGTATGGAATTCTTATATAATTAATAAAATATATTTAAACAGAAAATTAAAATAGAAAAATTAAGTACAGTTAAAATCTATTACTGAAAATCTATGATAAAGAAAGCAATGAGTAAAATGGATGAGTGCTATTTTAGCTGCATAGGAAAAAATGATAGAGTTTTCATAATAAGAGCTGGAAGGGAGGAGACTGTTCCTTTAAAGTTTTCTGAGTTTGAAAAAAGGGGAATTACTAAATCAGAATTTTCACAAAAGGACAAAATACTCTCAAATGATCAGGGACTGAAATAATTCAAATGAAAAACTGATAGAATTTAACATCCGGAGTCCTGACCTAAAATAATGGTTGAAGGAAACAATCTCAAGGAAACAATGAATAGCAATGCTATAGTGAGAGATAATACATTGACCCATGTACCTTTCTCTAGAATGTTCTAAATAAAGAGAGGATGAAGCAAAATTATAACACAACATGATATAGCTAGTCCTCAGCATATGTAGTAGAAACAGTAAGAGGTTTGTGATGAGGACAGGTAAAAAACTATACAGGTTTCTAGCTTCCACAAGAAGCTGTAAAGTGTTGATATAAATCAATTAAATAAATTATTACTAATCTATAGAAAGAACGACTGCCACACAAAACAGAAATTAAAAAGAAATGCTCAAAATTTCTGTTGATAAATCAAACTTGAAAGAAAACCCAACTCTCTTAGGGGAACACAGGAAGAAGGAAACGAAAAAAGCGAATTTTAAAATGTCAGGAGCAGAATGTTGAAGTTGATGATTGTGTTTCAGATCTTGATTATGGAGATGGTTATACAAGAGCATGCAGTTAAACTGACATCAAACTGTACACTTTAAAATGATCTGCTTATTATGTGTCAATCATATTCTTATCAGGCTATTTACCAAAAATTAAATTGTAAACAATGAATTTAAATTTGTCCAGGAAATATTCAGTTTCACTGCTGCTTAAATAATGGTATAAAACGTGGTTTCATAGTTTTTAAATGTTTCAAGAGTTTATGCTATGTATGAGGTCCTTTAAATAGAATGTATTACAAGGAAGTACTTCCTATTATAGTTTTGAAATGGATGTCATGAAAGAATGCTTATTTTGCTTCTTCTGGAACAGTGATGTGCAGTGGTATAACTGACCTTGGTTTGCAATGAAAGCTATTTCCAGAGCCAGAATTCAAATGTATGCAATTTGATTGTAGGATCGTCACACTTTTCCTATCAAGGAATTTTTCTACATTATCCTATCAAGGATGAATTTTTCTCTAATTATAATGTTAAAATCAATTTTAAAATCTGAGACTATAGCTTTGTGATAGACTCTTGCTCTGTCTGTACAAAACATCAGAATCAGTTTCCAGTATTGCACTAAAAAATCATCACAATGTCCTAAAAACATTAAAAAAGCATTTATGCCCATTTAGCTTTTCTCTTTCAATCTCCATCTACATTAGCATGCATTTAAAGGTGTGTAGAGGCATGTGCTAGTTTCAGCAGTACACTGGTTTTGACAAGCTGTCATCCTCTTCCAAACATCTCCAGACCATTTTCAGAGCACAGTAAGACACAGTATGCTGCTCAAGTCAACCTGACCAATAAAGATCTTCAAGCAACCCTGTAATTATCAACCCCATTGAAACTTCACAAAGCTCCTTATCTCAGTCCATTTCTGATTAGGTTCACTTTGAAATTCCCACAGGTCTTGCTATTAGCAGATGACATGCTTATTCCTGTGTCACCTTCAACATCCAACCCCCTTTTCCAGTGTATAAACATTGAACTCCACACCAGTGTTTGGGTATAACCATTCACATTTTCAGAGTTGTACCATTTGAGTGCATTTTCTAAATCCTCTCCTTGGTATGTGTGGTCTTGGCAGATCAGTTATGTTAATATTTCTGATTAAACACTATCTACAGATTTATGAGGAATCTTTTAAGTAGTATTGTCAATAATAAGATTAGAATAGTAAAGTTCTGTCTCTAAAGTATTTAAAAATCCTCTGCCATGTTTATACTTTAAGAATGACAAAAAAAATTCAAAAGAATAAGTGACCACTATCTACACTATTAGATTTGGTCACATTGATTATGTAGCATGGCATTGATGCTTAGAGTTTTCATATTTGTTGACTTGTCAGCAAAAACAAAAGATAGCATTTTAAAAATATTTCGAGAAATAGAAATACGTTAAGTAATAATTTCTCAGTCTGCTTCACATAAGGCTTGATTCAGAATTATGTTTTGTTACATGTTTTCATGCCTGACTGTGTATCTACTTCCTATTATCTTGCACATTGAATTACTCTGGAATGGTTCCTAGACTAAAAAAGAACCACAAAGCAAAAGACTTTTGGTGAATATCTTTCAACACACATATGTCAATTGGATAATGTTTTTTGTTGAGCCAAAGATCCAAAATAATCTGAGTTTACATAGTGCATATCTTAAGAAAGATTCAAAGATAATTCATAATATTTTCAGTGTGTGTATGAGCCATATATAAGTGTAGGTCCCATGTCCATCAGTAGTAAGCCAGCACAAAATGAGCTCAATTGTATTTTTGTAGACCTTTGTCTCTTATTGCTTTGTTTGTGCATTTTCTTTTTGCATTGCAGATCTTTTGCTTATGTATTATGGCTTTTAGGTTTGTGTTTTTATGGGAATTGGTGTGTGTGTGTTACTTTTAACTTATTTTGGTTTGTTTGTTTCTAATTTGTTTTTTAAAAAGATCAAAAAATGAAAGGTTTGGAGTTGGGAGAGAGTCTGAGAGGAACATAAATAATCAGAATATATTGTATAAAAATACTGTTCTTTGATAAAATGAACAATTTAAAAATACTACAAACATTTTGTGCACACAGTTTGAGTGTAAGGACTGACAATTCTCCATTGATAATATTATGTTTACTCTGTTGACTAAGAAAAGAAAAATAGATACAAATAAGAAAAAAAACCTTAGAAACTTAACTTGAATATATTTTTTTTTCAAAAAATATCTCTATAGGTAACCTTAAATCGTTAGGATGTACTGTCTGTGGCTGTATTAGAGTTTATGTATGAGTTACAGTGAACATATGTCATTCTTAAACTATAGGGAATTCCTCAGTGCACTGTTTACATTTCTTTTTGAGAAACTGAACTGTCTAAAGCAAAATTTATTACTTCTCTTAAATAATGACATGAAAAGTTAAGGAAAATGGGCTTTACCAAAGAGAAATGCCTATGAACTATAAATATTAGACAGGCTATTCAACCAGATATCACTGATGCAGTGCTGTAATTAGCTGATTTGTTTAAAATGCAAGAAGAATAAAATATGCACTTGTGAAGCTGCATCAATTTTATTATAGTTTATAGTCACCAAAAGGAAGCAGACATGACTAGCTATTTTGATATTTCTTTATAATTTCTAAGCTTTCTTCTAAATACAAATATAAACAAACTAGAATACTCAGAGTGTTTAACAAAACCAAAATCAACAGATCATGAAAAATTTCCTTACAAACATTCAGAGCTGGATGGCCACATGACAAGCATTCTCTGGTTTCTTATGTACTTGGCTTTATTCATAGTCCAATATAGGGTTGTTGAAAATTATCGATAGCACATTTCTCCTTGCTTAAACATTATGAATTAATATCTCAAAATAGTTCAGAAAATCTCTGTGGTATTATACATACATACTTACATAAATATGTCTATACACACACACACATATATATATATATACATGAATATACATATATGTGCATGTATGTATGGATAGGCACCTGAATCCATAACTACCTCACACACATACATAGAAATATGTGCATATTCACACATATATCCATATATGTATACATACACATACAAGTGCACCTACATACACATATACATACTTTCTCATATGTATACATGAATATTATTCACACACATTTATGTACACATACATGCAAACATATGTATGTACACACATGCATACACATATATATATACATATATACATGTGCATTTTTACATGTATACATGTATAAGCATACTATTCCCTTACATCCACACATGTGCATATACATATTTATACATACCTGCATATGTTTGAATACACACATAGAGAGATATGCACATGCACACCTACATTGGTACATTGACACGGGAATCAAAATTTCCTTATTTCACACCTACGTCTGATTTGGAAAATCAAAGCTTAAATTCTAGACACAACTTCAAATATCTTGATAATTAATTTAACTGTAGCTATAAAAATGCTGTAATGAAAATATGAATATTTTATATAGTTTAAGTTTTAAAAATCTAAAAAATGACACATATGAACCATTTTGAGTTTAAAAGAAATACTTCATAAGCTATATCAGAAAGAAAGGCTAGGAAACTGCAGACATGAGGCATGTTATCCTTCTGGACAGAAAAGTACTGAGAGAGAGGAGACCTTCCTAGTGAAAAGAATCTGCCTGCCAAGTAGAACCACCGAGCATTAGTAAATAAAAATTATCATGTCCTCAGAATGTAGAGATATGCCAAAACAGAACTATGGGAAGAAGTTGGCAGCTGTAATTGTTGGAGGAAATTCGATCTAACCTCTAACAATATTTTATAGATAAGATGAAAATATTAATATTATATGACCAGAGTATGTAAAATGTTGATACGGCTAGTGGGTAGAATTTTTTCAAAATCTTCTGGTGTACTACATGCCTATGAATAAGCTTTTTACCACATATACTATATGTATTAAAATTATTGCATAGAATAGATAATATTTAGAATTGTCCCATGTTTGATATCAACACCTAGTTTGGAGTAGCTACATATCAGTAATATTACTAACAAGTTTTACAAATCAATTATTTGAAACTTCTCTTTTCTTTCCATACCCATTTAACTCTGTAGACAGTTTTCAACATCCCTAAATCCTATTAGTAACTTGACAAAGTCAGACCCATTAACTTGGCAGAGCCTTAATAAAAGAACATTTGTTATTCCTTCCCCTGCTGCGTCTTCAGGCAAGATTCCATAAATGATGGACTATTCTATTTTCTACTTCCCAGCTTTATTAGTTTCCAGCCAAAACTTAATCAAGATTTAAGGTCAATGAATAGAGAGTCCAGCCTGGCCCTCTGAGAGAATGATTGCATAAGATAAATGTAACTTGAGAAGATTCTTATCAAGGCCTTTAGGGCTACAGAAAATAAATAAGAAGAAGCTGCTCAAAGACATGTTTGCATCATTTCAATGGTCTGGCTTGATTGTAACTTGGAAAAGCAAAACCAGCTAGGGCCAGTTAATGCAATTACAAGTACAAAGGAAAGCTTGATTGTTTTTCTATGCATGAAAACATTAAGAAAATTAAGACTTTCCCCCTCTATCTGGGTATTCCCTATAATTATGGATAGCAAGCTTCTTAGTTCCTATAAAGTGTGGAAGTGCTTGTACGTGGCTACTCACTGAATAGTTGATTATTAGAAGCATGCAAAAAAACAGGCTTAATGAGCACAATTCACAATGCACTGGGAGGTAAGAGACCATTACTTCCCAATACTGCTGGGTACTAATTTTCAACGAGTCATGCTGTCCATACTTGCTCTTACTTAAGAGATGGGGAAATGCTGATATTTAATGCTGTAGCTTAAACTCTGCTTAGATAACTTTTTCATTTCTTTTTCTAGTATGGTTCAAAATGTTCTCACCTTGGAATACTAAGCAGAAATTCCTTTGGAAACTGAAAGGAAACCAGAGAATAAAAAATGAAGACTAGATGTTAGAACAAAGCTAGAAAATGATAAGTGTGTTGAGGGCTATTCAAATGTCTGCCATGGTCTTGCTGTTGGTTGTGAGTAACCTCATTGCAATCAGTCAAAACACTTAACAAGTAGAGCTGGTGTCATCAAAGAACATCCTGTTCCCATAGTGCCTGCAAAATTAGTCTGCAGGTCAATGCTTTCTTCTATCCCTGGATGAAACCTGTGATAGGTCCTTAAAGCTTTTCTGAGTAAGCTTGATTTGTATAAACTGTTCTTCAGTATCTTCAATCCAACTACATAGCTGCCTCTAAGGAGTTCATAGTAGAGGACTTTGTAAAAGACAACTTTGACCTCAGTGTCAGGTTAAAACTGCTTCCCTGATTTGTTTACCATGCGTGAGACTCTAGAAGATAAAAGGGGGCATGTATTTTCTTATCCCAGTTCAACCAGTGCCTCCATTTGTCATTTTTCATCGAATTCATTGTGTTTCAGTTGTCTTAAATTGGAGCAATGGGAGACAGGAGTAGAAATGGATGCTGAAAACTGCTAATGACAGGTCTCACTCTGGAGATATAGAATGCTCTGTATGTGATAGATGTTTAAGCTCTGTCTTACTAAACTTTCCCATTACTTTGATTATCTGAACGTTTCAATCAAGAATTGAATTAATCACCTTTTATCCTTTTTCATCAATAGTCTTTCTGAAGCCCTAGGTATCTTTTTGCTGAGAACTTGCATATGCTCAAAACACTCAGCATTGAATTGATTTTTTTCTCTTCTAGTCTGCCTGTCTGCTTATGTACAAGTGCAAAGGGAAATCCTAATCTCCTAAAAACGCATGACCAGATCTTGGAATAAGAGCACTGACCAGTACTTGGAATAAGAGTTGTTATTCTTCTTTAGCATCAGAAGAGCTCTACAATTGCCCAGTTTACTTTTATGTTTCTTTATTGCATGTTAGATTTCTGTCCATGGTGTTCAATTAACTATAAATGAGACCATGAAGGATGCTCTGAGGTTCCCATATAAAGCTATGTATACTAGTCTTGAAATGGGGAAAATAATTTTCTACAATTTATTCTAGAGTACTAGTGACACACATTGTGAAAATGTTCTTTTTCTCTAAAAGGATACCCTGAAATACTCTTATATCTTCTAAGACAATGAGTATGAAAGTCATAAGTGGTTGATGAATGTATTGAAATTTTCTCTTGGGAGTGTGATGTATATTGTCATGACATTTCAATGCGCTATCATTACCATTGGTTTTTTCACAAACACGGCTTTCATTTTTCATGAGCTAAACTGTGTAAATGCTATCAGTGCTCAAATAAAGAGGCTTTATAGTAACATTTATTTTGTATATTTAGCAAATACAATGAATAGTACTTGTGTCTAGGCACTTATTTAACGGAATTCTAGTGGGGTGGTTATTTTAAGCCTTTAAATTGCAAACAGTGATCTGAAAATGCTAAGGATACCACTTTGAATTTTACTAATAATTTTAACTGTATATTAATTAATGTGATTTTATCATCATCATTATTATTACTTTTCCTAGTCTACACAAATAGATGCCATGAAAATGTGAAGAATTTGTCTTGAAAAAAAAATAAGTTCTGGTGAACTTGGAGGCAGTAACCCCATAGGATATTGTCTTTCTCGCTCTGTCTCTCTGTCTCTTTCTGTCTCTGTCTCTCTCTGTCTCTTTTTTCTTTTTTGCCTGAAATAATTATGTCTATTGTGTTCCCATAATAATCTTTTCATGTTTACCCAGTTACACATGCAGAGACTAGAAGAATGAGATTCTAGATGAGTTTTCCAAATGATTAGTGAATAATATTTAGTTGTTTGTTCAACCTTAGTTTCTTTCCATAGACCATGAGAGCTGCAGTTATCATAGGCCAATAAAGTCCTGAATGACACTGCTCAGAAGTTTCTCACAGGTTTATTAATGTACTTCCCAGAACTGTTTGGTTAAAGAGTATTCAAATCATTCTTTAGTCAGAAGAAAAACTAGTCAAAGAAAATTACTGACAGGAATGACCTGAGGCCTGAGTCCAAGAAGCCTGGATTTTCCACTTCACCAAGGCGTCATGTCACATTGACATTTAATTTCCATGGACTTTACTTTTTCCCCCAAAGTTCTGAATTCTAAATAAAAGACTAAGTCGCTTTCCTCATTTATTATTAATGTATATCATCATTAATTCTAGCAATATTCTTAGGTAATTATTATTTAAAGTCTAATGTGAGAACTTATCATTTAGGTATTTCCCATTATTACTAATGAAGAAAACAATTATAAAATAATTTTATGAATTTTCTGAAATTGCATATTTATTTCTAGTTGAACTATGATCAGCTTGCTCACCAACATGTTGGTGAACTTTCCAATTCACCAAAGTGATATCTCACACTGACATTTAATTTCCATGGATTTTACTTTGTCCTCTAGTAGCATATTAAGATTGGAGGAGACACAGGAGATCAAATCCTGCCAATTTGACAGAATACTCTTTGGAGACAAAGATATAAACAATCTGGTAGAAGCCACAGAGTTTTCACCTTATTTTTGAAGGGTATCATGGAAACCTTACCTGTGCACGAGGAGTTAAATATATTTTTGCATGAAGAGAACTTCCAGATGCACAGGCTACTCATTCTTTATCCATTTTGACAGTAAACTCAGCCCAGTGAAAGAACAAGTTTGGATTAATCTGGAGCGGGTCACTGAAAGCAAGTGCTAAAATAAAGCCATAAATCTGCAATGCTCAATAAAGCAGTTAAGGTTAGTACATTTCCTCTAGTTGTCATTCTCGAAAGTGAAAACAGCTGTTGTATTAGAAGCATATCCAACTCCAAATATGCAGGCAGTGCCCAAACCACAAAACCACCACAGGCACAAGACCTCATCTTATTTAGTTGAGACTGCATGAGAGACGAGAGTAAAATACTGCCTCAGGTTTTAGCTCACAGTTTTCCACAAGCCAGGAGAAAAAACTGGCTCCAGATGTGTAGACAGTGTGCACATTTCTCCTTCTAATGTTTCATGTGGCCTCCTAACCGATTATTCAGAGCAGATCTCACCAGAAAATAACATTTTATTTAGACATTTTTTTTTCAAAGATGGCTTGTCAAATGTAAGTGTCAAACTCATCTTACTTCAGCATTGACCATCATAAGACTGAGTAGATTTAGTTTCCTGGAATCACAAAATGAATCTAATTTTCAAGCCATTTCAAGGGGCTGTCTAACTAAGGACCTGTCATTGTAATGACCACCTGCCACAACTTTTAACAAGAAGATACTCAAGCTAAAAACGTGATGATATTTAAATCAAGTCGCATGCCATCTCCTTTTAGTGCTCAAGAGTATTTTTCTCATTATTTTCCATGTGTACATTCCTAAGAGACCTGAGCTGAGGCAAAATTAAGTATAATGGGATAGTTAGCAAATGCAATTAAAAATATTTTGTAAATATTCTGAATGTTATTTTGTAGAAGTCAGTGCACTATTCTTTGTCTTTATGCATACACTTATCATTCTCAAAGCATAGACACTGGTTAATATAGACATAAATTAACAGATATATTAATTTTATACATCTTTAAGATTTTTCCCTTCACTGAGATGTAAATTAACACTATGACATATAATTTAAAAGATATGACTTCCCTCTTGTTTGCAAACTTTGAGAAGTGTTTTTTCCTAAAACATGATAAATGATTGGAAATTAATCCTAACAATGTGTATGTATGCATGCATGTGAGTATGTATGTATATGTATGTGCATGTATGTCTTCGGAGTACATGTATATGTGCATGGGTTGTTGATTTTTATTTTTGTATGAAGAAACATACAAACGTACAAACATACAAAAAATTGAAACTACTTTTCAAACCTGCATCTACTCATACTTGATTCAAGGTCCTTGAAAGACTCTTTAAACACTTCAATTTGTAGTGGTTTTGGCTGTTTTGCTATGTTTGAGGGTTTAGTTTTATTGTTGATGTTTGGCTTTGTTCTGGAGAAGTGTCACCTTCAAAAATCTTTATTTGCTTGGAGAAAATTCAACCATTGTTCTTATTTATTTTACCTTAAGAAAATTGCTACAAGGATAAGTTGTGTTAGTTT
Source organism: Arvicanthis niloticus (assembly GCF_011762505.2). Lineage (NCBI taxonomy): Eukaryota > Metazoa > Chordata > Mammalia > Rodentia > Muridae > Arvicanthis > Arvicanthis niloticus. The sequence continues at coordinate 67,616,867 of NC_047668.1, read as the reverse complement.
TTATTGATACAACAAAGGTGACAAGTTTATTGACTCAACCAGTACAAACATATTTTCTTACAGTTATAAAGGTTAGATTCTACCTTTAAGGGCAAATGCCAACATGTTTAGAGCTTAAGGGCTTGAGATCTTTCCTATCTGACATAAAGATACAGCCATACTTAGTTTTCTGTCTTTGAAATGTAGATGTGTTCCTTCTCTCATAGCTCCTCTCTTCTGTGTTAAACAACGAGAACCTTCTGTTCTCTCTCTCTCGGTCTAACAACCATGCTACCCTCTAATTGAAATTTTCATTATTGGACTCCTCTGGATAAATTCTCAATATTAAATCAACTGGATTATAAGCATAATTACACATATAATCATAGTTTAGTTTGATATTCAATACAAAATATTTAGAGATTTCAGGTGTCAGGATATAGGTATCCTTGGTGCTTGAGAGAACAAAATATTCATCATATGATCATATCTAGTAATAGACAGATGATTTCTAGTATGAAATATAGTTTAAATTCTCAGAATTATGCTCATTTCCTTTAATTTTATTATATTTATACCTATGTATTAGATTTATATATTCTAATTCATGAATGAATGTTCTAGATTCATTTCTGCTCAGATAAAATACACTGACAAAAGCAACATTAAGGGAGAAAAGGTTTATTTGGTTTATAATTACAGCTAACGTCAATCACTGTAGAAAGATCAAGATTGTAACTTGAAGCTGTTTGTCAAATCCACAGTCAGAGGGAAGAGGAGAAAAAGACACAGAGAGAGTTAATACATGAAAGTTTATACATACTTAGATCTCTTTCTATACTTATACATGCCTAGATTTTAAGCCCAGGGAGTGGTGCCATTATGGTGGGCTTGGTCTTCTCACACCAATTAACACAATAAAGGCAATACCACACAGTTATGCCCATAAGACAACCTCATCTAAACACTTCTTCAGTGAGACTTTATAGGTCACCTTAGAGTGTGCAAAGTGAACAATTAAAACTGTCAGGGTGATTCTATTTTTCTAGTTGAAGGTATACTATTCTTAGTAAACATTATTGATTATTATTATTATTGCCATTATTATTATTGAGACTTTCAAAAGGGTAAAATAAAATGAACAAGTCCTTTAAACTCTATATGATTGAAGGACCTTCATTTTAACATGGTTGATGTGATTTCTATTACTATTTGGCAAGTTCAGTGGACTGCATGCCAAAAGGAACTATCTCATGGGAAAATGCCTCTTGGAGACCTTTCTGAAGTGGATTTCACAGAAGTCAGTAAAAGTTACTTGATCTGAAATTCTTGTGTGTGTGTGTGTGTGTGTGTGTGTGTGTGTGTGTGTGTGCTGCTAGCTTAGCTTGTGAATTGACATGCCTCAATTGCCCATTTTGTACAAGATGTTTTATAAGAAATCTTTTTTTTATCCTTCATAACTAACTCTCATGGAGGCTGAAATGCCACTAAGAGATATAATAAAACTTGAAAAAAGTCACACAATGAACATGGGCAGTAAAGATGGAATGAGATTAAAACTTGTTTCTGTTTGATATAGTCATTTAATCATAATTCACTACAACAAGAACTGAAAATAACAAAATGAATGTAAAGGCTGGAGCTCAGCTGTTAAGACAGAGCTGGCTCCCCTGTTAAGAGGACTTAATGCTCTTTTAGAAGTCCCAGTTTTGGTACCAAGCATCTGCATCAGTAGCACATAACCCCAGTTCCAGAGCATTCAGTGTCCTTTGTCCTCTGAGGGCAACCACATATGTAGTACACATAAACTCACAGGACACACAGTATTAAAACTATCTTAAATATAAATTTACATTTAGCCTTTGAAAGGGGAAAATTAAGAAATGGCATTTCAGTTGTGTCAATTTCATTCAGATGACATTGCATCTGTGACATTCAGGATATCTGGGAAGGGCTATAATAGAACACGATTAACTTACAAGATGAAAGTATTTACATGAAGATGGATCAGATAGCACAGTATAGAAAGTTTAAGGAAATGGAGAAGAAAATATAAAATAAAACCAAACATCACAGATAAAAATAAAATAATAAAACTTATACTGAGTGTGGTTATCTAGACTAAAAGGTAGAATGCAACATGTATAAAGGATGTCTGAAAAAATCTTATGTAACCCCGCTATACATATGGAACAGAAGTACCCCCACATTACTGAAAGTCCTGCTCCCAGAAGACTGAGTTATTAATGAAAATCACAGTGCTAGATACAGGCTATCTCCCAATGCGTAATTGTTCCGACATTCCCCACAGCACTACTGGGATAAGTACAGAACATTATTAATGAGAAATGTAGGACTGTTTCTGTGACAAACCTGACCATGTGGCTCAAGGGCATACAGAATCAATTTGTGAAGAAAATGTGGGCGAGTTTAAAGCTTCATGCCAGAGAAGCTTTTCAAGTATGGTAAGCAGAGTCTAACAGACAGTTTGCTGTGGGTTTAGACATTTAAATGGAAAAAAAAACTTGTTTACAAAGCTTTACAGGGAAACAGAGACCCTATCAGAAATTTGACAAGAGATCATTCCCATTTCATTCTAGGAAATAATTTAGTAATATTCTCTTCACATCTCAAAACTCAAGTGAGGCTAAATCCAAAGGTCATGCCCTAATTCATTTGGTGGAGGGAGTATCAAAGGAAGATAGCATTTAGGCTGCGATACTGATATACTCAATGTGCATGTCCAGACTTGCAGGGACAGTTCTGATCAAACACAGAGCTTGAAGAATTTGGAACTGTGAAATGTGCTAAGGAAAGGAATACCTGTGAACTTGAACCTGCAGATAGGCAGGTGTGGACAAACTAGATACAACTGTTAGACACCCATGTCATTTAGAGAAATGGGGACTTTACTGTTTAGGATAGGTGTGGAGAAAATAAGACTCCATTATATGTAATAATAATCATTATAAAGGCAGTCATAAATTTGAGTGGGGAGAAGAAGACAGGAGGTGTTGGAGTCCAGAGAGGGATGGGTTGAGGTGATGTAAATATGGTACTCATAAAAGACAATCTCCAAAAAAATATTTTAAAGTTAATTAATTATAAATAAATGACATTTTAAAGGTCACAGAACATGAAAATTCATATTAATCACAAAAGAATGCATTTTTGTCAGGAGTTTCTTACACAGATAGGGTCATCTATGGATGATTTTTCTTTGTTGGGCCATGTAGTAGTTTAAATAAACCACTCTCCATAGATTCATCTGTGTAAATGCTTGGTCCATAGGGAGTGGCACTATAGACGGTATAGTCATGTTGGAGTAGGTGTGTCCTTGTTGGAGGAAGTGTGTTCTATGGCACACACTGTGGCAGTCTCCATCTGCTGTCTGCAAATCAAGATGTAGAACTCTTAGCTCCTTCTCTAGCACCAAGACTGCCTGTGCACTGCCATGCTTCCCATCATGATGATAATGGACTGAACCTCTGAAACTGTAAGCAAGCCCCGTATTCAGCAAGCCAATAGCCAACGTTAAATTAAATGTGGAGAAACTTACAAGCAATTCCCCTAAAATCAGGAATAAGACAAGGCTGCCCATTCTCTCCATAACTATTCAATATGGTACTTGAAATTTTAGCTAGAGCAAGAAGACAACTAAAGGATATCAAGGGGATACAATTTGGAAAGGAAGAAGTCCAAGTATCCCTATTTGCAGATGGAATGATAGTATAAATAAGTAACCTCAAAATATCTACCAGCTTACAACCACTTTGGAAGTCAGTCTGGCGGTTCCTCAGAAAATTGGACATAGCACTACCTGAGGACCCAGCTATACCACTTCTGGGCATATACCCAGAAAATGCCCCAACAAATAACAAAGACATATGCTCCACTATGTTCATAGCAGCCTTAACATATATAGCATATATAGCACTATGTTCATAGCATATCCATAACAGAGGAATGGATATAAAAAAATGTGGTACATTTACACAATGGAATATTACTCAGCTATTAAAAATAATGAATTTGAGAAATTCTTAGGTAAATGTATGGAACTAGAAAATATCATCCTGAGTGAGGTAACCCAATCACAAAAGAACACACATGGTATTTACTCACTGATAAGCGGAGATTAGCCCAAAAATTTGAAACAACAAAGATTCAACTACCAGACGACATGAAGCTCATGAAGAAGAAAGAACAAGTGAGGATGCCTAGATCTTTCTTAGAAGGAGTAACTAAATGCCCAAAGGAGCAAATATGGACACAAAGTGTGGGACAGAATCTGAAGGGGGGGTTGTAGGGAGACCATTCCATCTGGGTATTCATTCCATGGGCAGTCACCAAAAATAGACGCTGATAGGTGACAGCAGCCTGATAAGGCTGTCTCCTTAGAGGTCTCCCAGAGTCGGACATACCCAGAGACAGATACCCACAGCTATCCATTAATCTGATCAAAGGTTCCCAATGGAGGAGTTAGAGAGTAAATTGAAGGAACCTTAAGGGCTGGTGGCCCCGTGAGGAGAGCAACAATACCAATCAGCCAGAGCTCCCCAGGGTCTAAACCACCAGCCTAGAAGCACATATAGAGAGACACATGACTCCAGCTGTATATGTAGGGGAGGATGGCCTTGTTGGGCTTAGGTGGGAGACAAGGTCAATGGTACCCTGAAGGCTGAGCACTGAGGGGGGGGAATCTGAGGGTAGGGAGGGGGGCTGGGGGTAGGTGGATAAACACCTTCATAGAAGCAGGAGGAGGGGGGATGGGATAAGGGGTTCCTGGGTGGTGGAGGAAATATGGTAAGGGGATAAAATTTGAAATGTAAATATTATATCCAATAAAAGAGGGGAAAAAATAGAAAAGCGGGTAGAACCAACATTCTTAATAAAATGTCAGCTCTCTTAAAAAAAAAAAACTATCTTGATACTAAAATTTGTTTTGAGAATTGTATATCACAGAATGATCAGCCTTGGTGTATCTACTCAACAAGCAAGCTGGGCAGACCTGCTCAAACCACTGAGGTCCGGGAATTCCATCTGGAGGCAGCGAAGACACAGCATCAGAGGATTGTCAATTTACTCTCCCCCACCCCACTCCTCTTCTAATATCTCAACGCCCATAATCAGCTTGAAGAAGCTAATGAAGAGTCAGTGCCCCTATTCCCTGGGCTTGGGGACTAAGGTGGTAAATGTTGGGCTGTCTCTCTAGGGAAAAGTAGTGGTTTTGTTGGAATAAAGAGGATTAGCTAGGGTTTATTGCATAGCCATAACCTATTAGTAGAAATCTGTATAATTAATATCAAGATGAAGATATAAATTCTTAAATGGCACCAATTTACTTTGTTTACAAATTTTAAGGTTTTCATTGGCATGAGCTTCTTAATGATATAAGAGTGAGACGAATATTGTTACTCTCATAGGCATTGGACCAGTATAACACATTTAGGAATACAAAGCTTAGACCCAGTCCTTCTTTAACTTTTTTTAAACTGATTTGAGATGGTCAGCCTGTGAGTTAAGGGACTATAGCAATTCATGACTTGGAGTTTATTATAAGGGTGTTCTCTATGTTTTTTTTTTTTTAGAAATAGCTGAGTGGAGTTAACAGGCAACAGTTCAGATTACCTTACATGGATAGTTGGTTTTCAAAACATCAGAAATCCTTAGAATTGACATGACAAACATTTCAGTATTAATGTTCATTTTCATTAGAGACCTGTCTGCTCTGGACAGCTTCCTATATTGAATTCTAAGAAGAAATTGAGCATCCTTAGAGTTATTCCAGTTGTGGTGAGACAGCCACTAGGCAAGAATTGCCACTTTCCTTCTACAGACAAATTACTGTCCAGAAAAGGACACACTTGCAGAATAGTCGACTGATTATATCTGCCTAGATAGAGTAATCAGCCTTTAATAATTCTGCAGCACTAAGGTCTGTCAGAAGATCCTGGGCCAGAAGGCAGAAGAACAGATGCTCCAACGTTTTGAAGTAGAGCGAGTGTCCAGGTGGTCAGAGGTCTCTATAAATTGGCTAAGTTTTAGAAACTACGATTTGTGCTTCCCACAATTATAGTTAACTCAGTCATTCTGGATTTCTGATGGGGTTGAAAACATATAGCTATTGACCTTAAGAAAAAAGATTTGAGTGGATGGTCGTCAGCTGACATTCATCCTAAAGCCAGGTTCAGAACTAAATGTTCTAGTTAGAATAGATGACAGAGGAGCTGGTTAGTCAACAAAAGGATGGACTGGGTATTAGGACTATCCTGTACCTCACTGGTACAAATTGGCATAATTATGCTCTAATTGTATTTTGAGAAAAAAGTTTTATTTTAACAGGAAGGGTGATGTGTAGGAGGAGCTAGGGTAGGAGGAGTACAGAGAGGAAGAAAAGGAGTAAGAAGAGGAGAAGAAGAAGGAGAGAAGAAGCTAGGTGATGAAAGAGAGAAAGAGGGGGGGAGACAGGGAGGCAGATATTCATGTATCTCCACCAGTCAAAGATAGTTGTTATATCTAGGTCGGTCAGTGGGTTACACCTCCGATTGAACAATTCAAAACTTATAAAGCCTATGATTAACATTTTTTAAAAAAAATGTATAAATGCAAAAAGGAAAAGGGGGCATGGCATAGGGATTTCCTAAGGGGGGTGGGGGGGAATGGGGATAGGGGATGCCATCTGAAGTGTAAATAAATTATCTAATTAAAAAAATATCTACCAGCTGATAAACACCTTCAGCAAAGTGACTAGATATAAACCATAACTAAAAATCATCAGTAGCTCTCCCACATACAAACATCAAATGGATTGAGAAAGAAATTAAGGACCTGCCCCTAGAGCCATTGCAGGTGTGGCTATTGTGTAACATGTACTGACCAGTATGTGGCAGAGAGGAGAGAGGCTATGCCTAGGCTCAGTGTTCTAATCTATGAGCATTGGAATGATTAGTATCCTAACATTTCACTGACAAACAGGATATAACTCTTGACACCAGGAGGCCCAGACAAGGGAGCTGGCCTGAGAGGACCACCACTCCATTGATTTGCAGGCACATAATGCAGGAGCCCTGGGCATAGCATTCCTGAAACCACTCACTCCTGAGATGCCTTCAGACACTCAGAGTCCATGGACCACTAAGAGGATTAAGTAAGTGGTAGAGAAATGGAAGAGGAAGAGAAAGAGAAGGATGTGGGCATAATAAAGAGAGGTAGAACTGGAGACTTGAGGGTAGTGAGGAACAGCCTAGTGTGAGTAGCTGGTGATGCCACCTGGGTCCATGGAGCTGTCCTGGCCTGCGCTGCCCTGAGAGCTAGGTTTGTGGACCTGCAGCAGCAGCCGTCTGTTACCACAAAGGCCAGGTGGATGTCCCTGGTCTGGGTTGTCGAGCAGAGACATGCTGATGTCTGAGGGATGTGCAGAACTGGTCCTTCTCCTCACCTGGGTATCGTGGGAGAGCAAGTCCTGGATGTGTAACAGGAGACTCCACCCCCCACCCTCCCCAGCCAGCTGCAGTACTGGGTGTAGCTGGCCCAGCTATTGCAGAACTTGCAGGTGTGACGCTTGAGGGTATGAGAGGAGAAGAACTGCCTAATCACTCATCTCCCTTAGAGTGTCCTTGATAATGGAGACATATCATTCCTCCCCTTGCCCTTCAGTATCTGCAGCAAGTAAGATACTTGGGCCTGGGGTCATGAGAGCAGGAGAGCAGTTCTTGCCCCTCACCAACTGCAGCACTCAGGAAAACCGGCCCTGCACCTCACCTGGGCAGCACAGTAAAGCTGACCCTGATGGCAGGTGTGAGGGATGAGCCTGCCCATGAATATGAGTGTGGGAGAGCTAGCCCTACCACTCGTCTGCTCTCTGGTGACACAGACAAGGGAATGGTTCCCACCCCAATCCCCAGTGCCTTACTACCTGTGGCAGGCAGGAGAGCTTGGCCCAAGGTCATCAGAACAAGAAAGCTGTCTCTGTTCTTCCCTGCTGCAGTGCTCGGCAGTGTGTACTTTCCCTGGGCAGCACAGTAGAGTTGGTCCTGGATGTGAGAGATGCAGATGAGACGCTTCCAGGGGTCCTGAGTATAGGAAAGCCAGGCCTGCCTCTTTTCTGCTGTACAGTGGAGCTGGTGATGGAAAAATGCCCTCTTCTCCTTCCTCATCCATTGCTATTTAAGACAGGCAGGAGATAACGGCCACGAGAGAATAGGAGAACTGGGCATGTCCCTCATCAGTTGTGACACTCGGGAGACTGGTGCCTGCATCTTGCTGAGGCAACAGGATAGAGCTGCCCCTGGTAGCAGGGGGGAGGGGGGGTTTGCTGGAGAGCTGGCTCTGAGGGAATGAGAAAAGGAGAGCTGTCGCTGTTCAGCTCAGATATCTCTCAGACCCAGATCTAGAGATTTGAATTGGCCTACCCAACATCTACACCATTGATAAACTGCTGGAGTGTGTAAAGGGGTTGGTACTACAGATCCAAAATTACAGAATGTCCAAGACATGGCAGCAACAGGATATCTATGAGGAGTTACAGTGTGGTTCCAGCAGTGATAGATTAGTAGAAGTCAGAAGTCCCGCACCAGAGAAATAAGTCATTGCAGTGAACATTTGCAAGCAAAGAAGTGTGGACAAAATGGTATACTGTGAGACACACTGTGACACAGTACAGCTTCCACAAAAAGATTATGTTTCTCTGTTGTGAGGGAGGTTGCAAAGTTGGGTATGATGAGATATGTGAGGTGTGCGTTCATGATATGAAATTCACAAGAAACCAATAAAAAGTAAAAAGCAAATAAAAAAGAAAGAAAGAGAGAAAGAAAGAAAGAAAGAAAGAAGAAAAGAAAGAGAGAAAGAAAGAACAGAAATGGGAGTCTGCCCCTGACATTATTAATGATACTCTGCTATACTTGCAGACAGGAGCCTGATGTAACTGTCATCAGAGATGCTTCATCCAGCAACTAATGGAAACTGATACAGAGACACACAGAAAAAGATTAAGTGGATCGTTAGGAATCCTGTGCGAGAGAGAAAGGAAGGATTGAAGGAGCGGGGGGGGGGGTCAAGGACACCACAAGAAAACCTACAGAATCAACTAACCTGGGCCCATAGGTGCTCATAGAGACCGTACTGCCAACTAGAGAGAAATCATGGCATGGACCTAGGCCCTCTGCACATATGTAACAGTTGTGTAGGTGGGTCTTTATGTGAGACTCTTAAAGGGAGCAGGGGCCTTATCTGACTATATTGCCTGCTTTTGCATCCCTTTCACCTAACTGGGATGCCTTGTCTAGCATCACCTGAAGAATGCCCAAGGTTGTTGGTATCAATGGAAGGCCTTCCCTATTCTGTGGAGAAGAGGAAGATGGATAGATGGGATGGGAGTGAAAGGGAGGGATTAGGAAAACAAAAGTAAGGAGAAAGCTCTGATAGGGTTGTGAAACAAATAAATAACAATAAAAAACTAAAAAATGTTCTGTATTTAGAACAGCTGAAATACAGTCTAAGATAGATGCAGGATATAGTTGACATTTATTTTAGCGTACTTATTTGGGGGTGATAAAAGGCTTCTAGCTTTAGTTTTGTTACTATTAATTTACACTGAACAGAAACATTATTCCTGCATAAAGACTATATGATTAAAAAAGGAAGGGACAACCTACATGCACGTTTTTAACTTGAAAAATTTTTAATTATTTTCAGTTTATCAAGTTTTCAAAAGTGATTGTGTTCCTAACACACTGATTGTTGAGTTGGCAGATAATTTTGTAGTCATAGATTGAACTTTTTCTACTTTTAGAACATTTAAAAATTTTCAAGCATACACAAGTGTGCTGCAATGCCATATTTCCTTCCAAGTATTTAAATGTATGGCATTTGATTGTGTTGATTTCATTTCAGATGACTTTGATTAGAGGATGGATACCTTGCAATCAGAGTCTTTTGAGAGGTTCCTTTATGAACTTGGCCTTAACGAATATCCTGAGCATTTTCTGCTAATCTACCTCATTGGCTCCAAGTGAGAGGGAGGGACTGAGAGAAGAGGAGGGAGGGAAAGAAATCTACAATCATGATAAATATAAATAAATCATTAAATCAGTAAAAATAATGCCGTGTCGTGGGGTCTCTTCACAGCAATAGGCCATTGATTAAGATACCTTGCTAGCTTCCTGTTCATCTCTTTTGGGAGTAAGAATATGAATTCTGTGCATTGTGCATTTATCTACCATATCTCTATCTATCTATCTATCTATCTATCTATCTATCTATCTATCTATCTAGTCTTTCTCTGTGTGTGTATGTTGAAATTACAGTAGTCTACAGCTAATTTTGTATTGAATTTCAGAAGAGACATTTTATTTTTGTATAATGTTGGACTGTTAAGACTTTGGGGACTTTTGATGCTGTATTGAATGCTTTTTACATGAGCCTGTTGGAACTAGGAGAATGTTACAGTTTAGAAGTGGAGCATAGAAACTTGTGTTTAAACATCTGTGCTTTTGCGGTGATGTTTTCAAAGACTGTGGAATCTTTAGGACTTGGACGTAGGTGACAAACACAGAGTCACAGGAGCAGACCCAGAAGATTAAAAGGTGGCCCATTTCTTATTAAACTCTCTGCTTCCTCGTACGCCATATAACTAGTAGATATCACTCAAACCAGTCACTAGAGACCAAGCCCTTTGCTATGCCTTCTTTGTCATGATAGAGTCTAACTCCATAAGCACTAAGACAAAATGAAGTCTTCTGTACCTATAATTGTTTCTGTATGGTATCTGGTTACACTAACAAATAGTCGATGACATAAATGTTTTGGTCAGTGTTCTATTGCTGTGAAAAGATAACATGACTGTTGCAAATCTTATAAGAAAAACATTTAGGTGGGGCTTGCTTACAGTTTCATGAATTTAGTCCATTTTCATTGTGGCAGGGATCATAACACACAGGCAGGCATGGTGTTTGAGAAGTAGCTGAGAAAGCTACATGCAGATCAGCAGGCAACAGCAAGAGAGAATGACTGAGCCTGTCTTGTGCTTTGAAACCTCAAAGCTGACTACACACTTCTTCCAACAAGGCCAGACCTCCTAATCCTTCTGAAGTAGTGTCTTTCCTGGATGACTCAAATATACAAGACAATATAAACACTAGAAAAACTGGAAATGGGTTGAAGCAGACAGATCAAGCCTCCATTGTACTACTTAGAGGTCATATCTCTGGCCATTTAATCAGAATGGGGTACACACACTCATATGAAAAATAATAGCTCAAATAGTGTCGAAAGAATAAAGTACTGAATTACACAGTCTTATTCCCCAGAGGATTTAAATACTTAAATTCAGTTGCCTTGCTTGAAGGCAAAGGACAGAATATTAGGAAAAGAAAAAATATGATAGAAAGGCTGCATCTAAGGGAACTTAGAGACTGGGATATCGAGGCATTGAAGAGGAATTAACCTTCAACCAGTGTTCTCCTTCGTGTGCATCTGTTTCCATTAGCCCATGGGGACTTTTGATAATGATGAGATAGGCAGGGAGGAAAGGTTCTGATCAGCCCTCAGTTCTCAGGGTCTCACTGTTTAGCCTCCTATTCCTGAACCCACATTTATAAACACCTGCTAAGCGAGAAGGTAGGACCTCAGAAGTATTTCTTAGTTCTCAAGCAGCTTTAGGTTTCTGCAGATGGATTTGCTTCCTACACTGGCTGGCTGGATTGGTAGCCTACTGTGCAGTCCTGTACATGTAAGTGCTGGAACTGATGTTTTCCCCATATGGAAATCATAATTGTAAGAGATTAATGGTCAGTTAGGCTCCTACAGTGGCATTCCTCTCTGAATGAAATTATCACTGCTGTAGTAGACAGTTCTAAAAAGGTGACTCATCTATCCAATATTCGGACTGTGGTCCTTGATTTTCTGGGAGAATTCACTTCAACATGGAAGTCAGCATGTCTACTCAGTGTGATTTCCTATCTCTCCTTATAAAAGGTATTGTATAACTTTCCATTAGATTAGTTCTAGGGGAACATAACAGAGCCTGTTGACATCATAGGGTCACTTTTATCAAACACAGGCAAAAAATAGAGCACAACTGGTTTCCCTTTCTCCTTCCTTTATAAATTTTCACATAGAAAACTCAAAACTAAGCAATGCAACAAGTAAGGCAACTGTTTTGCTTCTGTTTAGGACTTTTGTCTTAAAATTCATGGGGTAATGCTTGGTTTAAAATTAGGGCACAATTAGTGTCCTACAAAATGGGAACTGAAAAGGACACTTTAAAAAGAACTATAACAAATTAGTAAAATATTCACAGTTGTGTTTGAATGTAGGATCCCAGATTGTTTTCATTTGACTTGTATTTAATAATTTAAGGAATTTCACTGGTAACAAAACGGAAAAAAAAAAAAAGGAATTTCATCTGACCTTCAAATGTGTCTTATCACAGTTTAACTTACAAATTTACTTGCTTCATCATTTTATTTATATTTTTCTTTTTTCCCCACTCAATTTGATAACTCTTTGAAACTGACAAATGAGTGAATACATTGCATTTTATAAGACACAAAGTGATTACAAATACTTTTGAATATATCAGGAGTATATCATTTGCTTTCATTTTAATGGACTGAAACTGTTGGTTATAGTTTTAAAGGATGTCATAATATAATTGAGTATCCTGCAAACGTAGGAAGAAAATGCCAGTGAGGAAGGAAAAATCAAATTAAACACATACACACACACATCTGAGCTGACAGATTCAAGTGTATATTATTATTATTATTATTATTATTATTATTATTATTATTATTATTATTATAGCTTTAGCCTTAGAATTGAACTGATAATAACTTTGTCAGTATATTGAGTATTTTTAAGTTACAGAAAAATTTACATTCAGATATCATCCTCTTCTAAGATCCTAATAAAAATCTTGAGCAGTGCGTTTCTGAGATTGCCATATGTGGCTGTATTTTTAGGATTAGGTAAAAATTGTTCATCAGCTGAATTTTTGTTAACACTTGTAACTATCTGGTCATCTGTCCTACCATTATGTTCAGTTATAATAACATAATTGACTTCTTTCTGTGTTTACTATATTTTCCAGAAAATCCTTTTCTATCACTCTGGTAATGGAAAGTTAGCAGAAAAATATTTTTCCTTTAGGAAAACTAATTTATCTGAGTGGTTTAGAATATGTTATTTGTAAGCCCCACAAGCCATGTGTTTTCACTTCAGTAAAGAAGGTTGATTACCTCAGGTTACAGAATGTATTTCATTATACTTAGCTGGAATACATGAAATGGGCAGGAAGTATCTCCAAGTGTACACTTCCCCCCTATTGGATGAAGGCAAGAAGCACATTATCTTGTGAATTTTGCCTTTATATACACCTGACTAAAGCAATTCACACCAATTATTTGGGAATCTTGAATATGGCCAGTATTCATCATCCTGGCCAGTATTTAATAAATACTGTTTCTAATATATACTGTCTTAAATAGAGGTCTAAAGACTTTCCTTTCATGCTGTCTTTCCTTCATTGACTTCAAAATGATATGCTATATCTAGTTCTGTTTCCCTGGACATTACTGAGTGTGTGCTATGTGAGGGTGTAAAGGAAGCCCTTATGGAATGTGCTCAAAGGTTCTCACATGCAGTAACAAAAACATTTGGTTGAATATTACTTGTCTTTCCCACTAGAATGTTACATATTTTAGATTTTATTTATATCTATTATTAGTATTTGTGTGTATGGATGATGGAGATTAGGGTGGGGTCATGACATGTGTGTGGAGGTCAGAGAAACACCGTATGGAGTCCTCCTCCTTAAATTTTTATGTGGGAGCTGGGATTTGAACTCTAATAGTCAGACATGCAGTCAGGGAGTAAGCCAGCTTTACCCAATAAGCCCTTTTGCTAGACCCAGAATTTTATTATTAAAACCTGCAGGGCATTTCTTTATCGATTCATTTTTATTTTACCATTTGAACTAATGCTGAGTATGTGAACTTTTCTACCTTGATGTGCTGTGCCTTATCCTATGGATGTTTTTCATTGTCTAAAGCCCCCTTTAAGCTGTGTCTACCAAGAATCAGGAAACAAGCTAGTGTCTAAATAATGGGTGCACAGTTTACCAGGGAACTCTTGGACTGAGTTTCCAATAATGAAGCCTGAAATCATTTCCAGCACTGTTGCTGCCCACTCTGTTCCACACTTGGTGGCCACTGTTTCCCGGCCCAAGCTGCCTCTCGGGTCTGCGGGTCAGGGTCGAGAGAGAGAGAGAGAGAGAGAGAGAGAGAGAGAGAGAGAGAGAGAGAGAGAGAGAGAGAGAGAGAGGAGATAAAGGAAAAGAGACATGAAGAATGGAGACAAGACAGAGGTTCTGATCAAGTATCAAGTCTCCTTTATTGAAGGGAAATCTGGGGTATTTATACGCTTTTGCCACATGCCTTGTAGGCGTGTGGATACCACGACGTAAGCCTTACAGGCTTGGATACCACATGCACCTTATAGGCATGTATGGCATGGATAGCACGTGGATAGCACATGAACTGTATGCCTTGCAGGCATGGCAACCTCATGCGCCTTGCAGCTGGGGGCAGTAAACAGCAATACAAAATATGTTGTATATCAGAGTGTGCTTCAGCTGTTGTAGGCTGTTGAAAAACAAGTCTCACGTCAGGGTATATGGCTCAAGATGGCTGCAAAGCTGATAGCCGCTTTCTGCTAAAAGTTGGCTCCCAACACAGCACAGCATTGTCTTTTGAGCACCCGAAGCAACATAAAGCATTTTGTCATCTAATCTGTTAGTGCAACATTTCACCAGGAAGATTCAGTGTTCCTCTGAACTAGTTGTTTATCAGAATCTTTTGTGAAAGTACCGGTAAACTTTTGGTTTACAGTAAGCTCATGGCAATGCATGAGAACTGTGACAAAGACAGAATTTCTAGACTTGAAGGTCACTTGCTTTGTGGAACACATGACAAAAAAACATTTAACTCTCTATATTAATCTGAGTACCTATGTAACCCAATTTCACCACTTATCTTACAGATTTATAGATGAATGTGTTTAGTAGTATTCAAAATTGCTCTGCAAATATTGCTGGTGTGTTGAATCAAAATGAGAAGCATCATTTTAAGAGTAAGAAAGAAACTTGTGTAGATCCTGTCTCTGTACCAGAAAAGGGTATTTTATGTACGTGAATGTGCATTCAGAGAATTGGGTGTTTCTATTCTGTCTTTGTTCCTCAACAATAGCATTGAACCTGCTATAAAAAAAAAAATCTATGTTGAAGCCCAATATCAATAAGAATCTGAATGATGAGAAGAGAGAGGCTGGATAGATGTTTGGGAAGCTGTGGAAGAGTTATGTAAATCTTAGTTTAAAATGTTACCTTTCCTTTAAAATGTGTTTTTTTTCCCCCAGTTGGATAAATCAGTTTTTTTTTTTTTTTCCATCACAGTGTGCAAAAGCTTAAGGAGAGAAAGCATGGTGTAAATTTGTTGACAATGAAGTCAGAAGGGAATAACTATATATTGTCTGTATCATTAGTGAAATTAATGGCCTTATCTCTAAATAATACATGAATATATTGTATATTCTTATACAATAATAAAGTAAAAAAGTTACTTGTTAGAATTGTACTATAATTTCAACTCTTTTTATTTGAAAGTTCAAATTTAACATCATTTAAAATTAAAATGTACACTGCTTTCTTTAGGTGTTTGCTTAAGTTCCTCCCTTTGTAGTCAGCTGCTAAATCTGTCTTACACAATACTGGCCCCGGGCTTCTGCCTGCCTCAGTGACACTTCAATATACTAGTGTTTTTAATGGGCAAAGTGCCTTGTGAAATTTTAACCTAACAGGAGTCCTTTTACAAATGCTGTTGTAATACATCTGGTTGCCAAGGTAATGAGAGAGTTTAGGTCTACACTGAAAACACCCTCAGCTTGTTTTACATGCACCCACAGCCAGATTTTCTGTTAGTACCCAGTTTTCTGTCAGTGTGAAAGATACCTGAGATTATCAGTCACAGTGTGGAGATTCTAAACTAGGTTAGTAGTTTCAGAATGCTCAGTCCATTGTTGTTTGAACATGTGATGAGGCAGAAGATAGTGGTAGAAACACTAGGCAAGGGAACATGCTTGCCACATGGCCACTAGAAAACAAGAAAAGGCACAGGAAGTAGAAAATACTGCAGTATCTTCTTCAGAACCATATACCCAATGACCTCATTTCCATGCTTCAGGCCAAATATCCTAAAGGTTTCATCATCTCACAATATCATCACAAGCCAAGAACGAAGTCTTCAACACACAGGACTTTGGGTGGACATTCAAGATCCAAATTACAGTGCAAGCTCAACGTAATTGTATTAATTATGTTTAAAATATTTCAAACTTGTTTTTAAGAGACCTGGGATATGTAGCCTCTTACACCACAATATTAGAAATGTATTTGATAGAGAGGCAAGGACTCAAATGATGACAATCAATAGAACAATTACTGCTATTTTATAACTGAGTTTTGTGAGAACTTCATACGTGGATAATGTATCTACATCACTATCAACCTAATATCCTACTCCAACTCTTCACATGATCTGCTTCCCTAATTCTTGTCTTTAATTATTGTTCTTTTATGTGCATACAAGCTACCCAGTCAACTTAGAATTGTATATATATATATATATATATATATATATATATATATATATATTCCAAGATTAGCCAAGTGGGGTTGAATGTCTTATGTAGTAGCTCATCCCTAAAGGAAAGTAATTCTCTCTCTCTTAGCAGCCAATGACAGCATGTGGCTTTCTTCCTCTAGGAGTGGGTTTAGGGTTTTCCTTGTTTTTATTGGCTTGTCAGGTGATATTGTCATGTTGGCCTCATTCCCGCCACCAAATTGTTGTGATTTCATGGGTTAATTTCACAGATCATGCCTAGGTTATTTCTAGCAAGAGGCATCCTGGGCCTCTGGCTCTTATAATATTTCTGTCCCCTCTCCCATGGTTTGCCCTGAACCTTAGAGATATATGTAGCATTGAAAATGTATTGGTTGTGGTTAGACATCCCATAGTCTTTTATTCTATGTATTTTGGCCAGTTGTTGATTGCTGTAATAGTCTCCATCTCTTGCAAAGGAAGCATTTTTTGATTATGGGTGAGACATTGACTCATATGTGGGTCTAAAGATTTAAGTATTTAAAACATGGTTGGAAATTTCATTGGTTTTGGGAAATGACAGTATTAGGTTATCCTGTATGACCCCTACCCCCAGATATAAGTAGTTTGCCAGTTTTACCAAACCAGACATTAAGTCTCTCCAACTGTGTGAGTCTTAAATATAATCAAATGGATGTTTAACCCTGAGAGAGGTCCCACTATTGCCTAACTGGGAATATGTTGCCAGTCAAGCTACTACTATGGCTTTTAGGCTTTCTAGTGGTATATGTCTACTTGTTGCCTTTCTTCCTTGGTAGATTGCAGATCACTTTCAGATACTGTGGGGTGAGGCTTTTAGATTAGTTATAGCGCTATTCCTCCAAGTTCTGTGCCTGGTTTTGAAAATAAGGTCTTTCCTTTAAATTCTGAAAGACAACAAAAGCAATGGAAATAGCCTATATTGTTTTGAGACTATTTTTAACTCTAGCAATCAAAAAGCTGAAACAAGTTTTTCAATGTCACTGGGGATTTTATTAGATACTGCAATTTTCTTGGGGATAGCATCTTGAGATATGTATGCAGATGTCAGCACCTGGCAGTGATAGAATATAAAGAGTTAGATAAGAATGGTGGATTTATTTGGGAACAGAGAGAATCCGAGTCACTGGCAATCATTAGGGATTAGAATAGAGCTAAGATTTCAGAAATTATATTGGTTTTGGAAAATGACTGTAATGGGTTCAGTGGTAACTAACTGTTCTAAGAGAATAAAAAAGAATTATCCAAATATTAGCAACTGGTGACAGGCAGCTAACTCACTTGACCTTTGGGTACAGTACACCAGAGTTAAAGTTCTTCACCTGGCCCACTTTCTAAATTGCTATGCTTTAGAGATGGCCTGTAGTGACTGTCCAGACAGGGCAAACAGCAGACCTTGACATAAGTTGCTATTAAGAACTTCTTATAAATTAATGAAAGGTAAATTCCCTTAGTTACTCTATTGTGCCAGCATTTCTTGGATTCAATATTTGTGAGACATCCATTCCCAGTCTATACTCATAGGCATTCCCAGTCTTGTTCAAAGGCAATGACTATGGCAACATATGACTGAATACAGTGTTGGCAATCTGCTCTTGTTTTGTTGTTTTCTTCTTGTTGTTGTTTTTACTTTTTCTTTGCTTTTGCTTTCAGAGAAGAGAGCTGTGGTGTTCTGTGGGTTCTCATTGCTTGGAGTTCCTTCAACAACCCACAAATGGATCAGTTCTACTCTTGAAAAAATGACACTCCTTTCCTCCTTCCTGGGCCCAAAGGACAGCTGCATGCTCTCATGTCAAGACCCATTCAGTGTTTTCAGCTAACCCACACTGATTAACAAAGGACGGCCCTCAACACTTCAAATGTTCTCTTTACACAGCAGCCTTCCTCAACTCCCACATGACATGAGAGTGAGTGATGAGAGATTGTAGGGTAAATTAAAACATTGACAGCCTCATATCCCTTTTATACACAGGATACAAACAGAATAAGAAAACACCCTGATTATTTTAATAAGCATTAATTTAGCATTTAGAAAGTGAGAATTCTGCATAATTGAGCAAGTAAATAAATTTACATAAATAGCAAAACTCAATCAAAGCCTTCACTTTGTCTATTTCCCACATCATGACCTGTGTATGTAAATCCTTGAAACATGTGAAGCAGATTATTGACAAGATGTTTTTGTTACTAGAGTACTTCATTCATAATTCTCCCAAATCATCACTTAATTTCTACTTTTCTCATTTTATTAAAAGTAATTCATCATTGATGTTTTTTCTGCAAATTATACCTCTTAGCACACACAGAAGTGATGCACACATATACACACAGATGTTTAGGCTACAGGGATTATTATAATGCTATGCTCCCAGCTGTGGTGTTTTAAAAAACATTACTTAAGAGAAGTTGTGAAACAAATGTCCCTAAGACATTGATTATCTCCACCACCCAGACATAGTAGAATAATGAAGATGGAATATAAGATCCCTTGCCTTTGAGGTTAACTCCAGAGGACTTTGTAACTCTCTGTTTTCTGAAAGAAAATACCACATTGAAAACCTTTCCAAACAATGGCATTTCAGTGTGCTAGAATAGTTATCAAGATTATGGGACTCTTGTCTACATTCTGATTATAAAGTTCCATAGATTTTTCTATTGCTGTTCGTATTGAGTTGTGTGGCCCAGTCTGCCCTTCTGAGCATCAGTGATTCTACTGGTTCAGCTTCCCAAAGAGTCTAGGATTGTACTCGTGCCCTGTGTTCCATGAGTAGCTTAAATGGTTTTTCCTGGTCTTTCATTTTTCTGTGCACTAAGACTGTGCCGAATTAGGGGAGTTAGGGGCTTTTCAGAAAAAAGATCAAGACAAAAAATGTATTCTCTAAGTTATATTTTTCCTCTGCTGTTCATGCTCTCATTAGGGAGGGAAGAATCCCTGAGTCCTCTGGAACTGTTCAAACTGTAAAGTATAATAGCAAATGTGAACAGTGCCTTTTATAAAGTTCATCTCTAAACTGCGATTGATAATTTTTTTTTTCTTGTCAATTAGTTCTTGAGTTTGAATATTTTATCTTATACAAGAGCATTTTTACTGTTGTTAAAATATGCCAACTGTGTCTGAAACATTACAGGTGAGTTATACAGACCGTTGTCTTACCAACAGATTATTTCATATTTCTTTTCTTCTAGCTCATGGCGTAATAGGAAATTTAGAAGAATCCACAGCGTAAGTGCAAGAAACGGGGCTGACTCTAGTAAGCCAATCACATTGCTTCATTTGAACACATTTTCCTGAGGAGTTTGAACAAAAGGAGAAATTGAGGTTAGTAATTACTTCTTAAATTAGGTGCATGGTGACCTTGTGCAAAACCCCCTACAATTCTGAGTAAAAGAGACATATTCCACAGCCCACAGTAGACAGCGATAATTACAGAAGTAATTCTGGAGGAAAAAGAAAAGCCTCTGAGAGTTGTTGACTCCAGCTGTTCTCATGAAATGAATCAGAAATTGAGCACTGTAGACCTCTCTTAACAATGGCTTTAAAGTTACAGGGGACTGGGAATCAAAGATGCAGGCTTGTAGTGTGAGGCCACAGGGATGTCTGTACTGATGTGAAGTTCTTACCAGATCAAAACCACACACTTGAGAAAGAAAATCAATCAACTATTAAGAATCATAATGATGGTTTTTTTGTTTGTTTTACTTTCTCAGCCTGTCTTACAAATAAAAGACATTTTATTTTAATTTTGTGTTTCAACTCTTATATACTTAGGCCAGGTTTCTGGTAAGTGGGGTACACATGATGCTGTTATACCTGTGGTTGCTGTTGGGGAACAGTAACTCCTGGGACATTGGAGTCAGCTTGGGAGGACAGAGTGTGGATAGAGTCTTAAATTACAGCAACTGGGTTTGATTCTTGGCTTTGTTATTTGTGTGTGACTTGAACATGTAAGAGCCCTGAACTTCACTTTTTCAGTTACAAAGTACAACCCTCATACTTGTATTACAGTACTGCATTTAACACTGACCATAAAACCACTATACTCTGTATGTCTTAGGTTTGGCTAATACCAGAATACCTTAAATGGACTAGTTACATAATCTACTGATGCAAGAAACCAGATCTTTTGAAAAGAATAGAAAAACCTCCCAAGATAATAGCTACTCTCAGGGTCAACTTAGAAGGGAAGTCAGGGCTTGTTCATAAGAAGCAGACATCTTTCCCTACAAAAATCAAGAATTACTATTTGTCCCTGTGTTGGAATGGGGGAACTAATAGGCAGTGTTGCGGATAATTCAAATCTCCCTTCAGTTTACTAGTTCAGTCTTCATGAACTCTCTGAGGGGAAACAATAGTGGATGGGTGATTTTAGATATGGGATCCAAGAATTAAAGACACAAAAGGACTAGAATCAAAGAGTAAACACTAAGGTACCACAGGAAGGGTCAGCTGGGCTACTGATGGGGCAAGAGTATATCAAATATGTTCCCCTGCCACACCTCTGAAAGATTGTAAGGAACTGTGGGAGGAACCAAAAGTTATCTAAGCTCTTTCTAAGACAAACTTCCAGGGCAGTGTGGAGATTGGGTTTGTGTTCCTTTATGCAATTATAGTTGAGATCACAAACTTGATCTCTGACTTGTATATTCTTCATGCAGTTTGGAGACAAATAAACAAAACAACACTATCTGTCTTTAAGCAGTGGATACTATGTCATCTGGCTACTTATTCAAAATTTCTCACTTACTTGTCCACCTATAAATTTAAGACCACCAATGGTCCCAGTGGGCGGGCCAGCTTTTACACAGAATTTTTGCACTTCTGTATTAAGCGCAGTGTGAAAGAACATTATGTGATCCCAAGCTGAAAGGCAAAGAGAGTTACATTCTTATTATAATCAGCATTTTAAAACCAGTATAACTGCTTGATATTTCCTATACTGCTTGGAGACAGTTCTGTAGAAAGTTCATCCCCCACAGTGATCTCAAGAAAGGTTCAGATCTACATTTTTAGAGAACAGAACATTATTTCATACAAAGATATGAAACATTCTTTCAAGTTTTTTCTAAAATGTTTGAGGTGAGAGTTAATTCTGCCTGTTCCTTTGTAACCTGAGTCCCGTTGGGGAAGGGATAAAGTCATTAAAAGCCACTGTTGAGTGAACTCTGAAGCAAAGAAAATGAGGATTTTACAAAAAAAAAAAATCATAGCATGTAAGCAACTTATGGACAGATCATCAAAAATATTAACTAAATATATTCTTTCTTTCTTCCCTCCTTTCCTCCCTTCTTTTCCCCCTCCTTTCTTTCCCTGACATCTGATATAGCGTAGAAAGCACTGTCTTTATAGGTACTGTTGCTGCCTTATAGTTTCCCTTGTCTAGGAGACTGACAAAGTTGGGGAGATGGATGATCAACATGGAAATGATGAAGACCACAGTAGTCAGCAGAGAAAGCAATGCCCTCTGGAAACCCGGGATCATCCCTGTGCAGTGCTTCAGAAGGGATGAAGATCTGAAACAGAAACTCTAGGGAAACTGAACTGGTACACTTTTGAGGTACACTTATGACAGTTCTTTACTACACAAAAGGTTCAATATTTGTTCATTTATTATGTGTTACTGTATCCAGAAAGGGGATTGTAAGTTAATATTTCCATTTATCAAACCAGAGTTACATTAAACCAAATATATGGGCAAAGAAGGTGTGACACCACGAGAGCTCATGTTGTTACAAAGCACCATGCGAGTACATGTAAGCACATGCAAGCCTATAATCCTTTTAGGGACTTCCAAAACACTTCATCTGAAACACAGATAAGTAATTTTCACTGAAAAGAACTGGGAAACAGGAACAAAATTCAGAATCAGAGGAGAACAAGGTATCTGAGGCTGCTTTTATCCTTTGTCTTTACAGTTGTATCCTCAGAATCTGTACCTGAAAGTAGAAAGCATCCTAAACAGCATTCTAGAATCCTGTTAAACAAGTCAGTGACATAGATGGGAGCTGACTGTGGTATTTGTTGACACTGTGACCAAATCAGACTTGTCAGAAGTTTTTGGCACAAGAGAATCAGCAATGACCTCTCATGTGAGTTTGCCTGGATTATGCTCCTTTAATTCACAATGTAACTAACTTCAATTCCTTTTGTGGAAATAAAAGAGATTAATAAATCAAGACAGAACAGACAACAAACAAGTATTTGATCTAGAAGGAAAAAAAGGTCCTAAGTCTTTTACATTTCAAAATATCACAGTAATGACAAGAGCAGACCTTTACTGGACTGTAGTTTATTTCTTTGTGAGATGTTAATTACTCTACTGGTTGACAGAACACAGCATGTTTCGGACTGTGTCCAAGTTGGCTTAGAATTAAATCAACTTTATAGGTCTTATTTTTCTCATGTCTGAACAAATAAAGTAGTATAAATTTAAAAAATAATATTCATAAAGCACTTATTATGTGTGTCTTATATATTTATTTAATGTATTTTACTATAAATACAGGCAGCATATAATAATTATTCAAATATCATTTATATATGCCAAAAATGATGTAAATAGGATATGTAGAATAATGCATTCTCTCTCTATATATATTTTTTATCCTCCTTTATTTTGAACAAAGTATCTATCTATCTATCTATCTATCTATCTATCTATCTATCTATCTGTCTGTCTATTTCTCAGCACACCACACACACACACACAGAGACATAGAGAGGGGTTGTGGAAAGAGAAAAGGAGAAAGGCTGAGAGGTGATGCTGGCTTTGCATGTACCTGTATGACAGTAGCATGGTAGTATGGAAAGCCTGGCAGATGCCCTCAATAGAGCAGCATTGACTACAAATGTTCCTATACTGCAGACTCACTTCCTAACACTATCTCTGTTTCTGTCCTGTGTTTTATACATAGTCTTTCTGTATTTCTCAGAAAGAAGGGCAAATGTTTGCCTTCTCCCATTCCATTTTCCATTGCCACACATTAAGACATAGCAATTTCTGCATTTTAGATTCTTTTTTAAAACTATATTTAATCAAAAGATCTGCATTTTCCTTTCTTTCATCCTGCCCTCCCTATGTTCCCTCTCTCTAATCTCATGCCCCTTTCTCCACCCTTATATAATAGCCTCTTTTGTTTTATTATTTTTACATGCACACATATGTGCAAAAGATGTAAACCCAACCTACTAAATCTACATTTTGTTGTTTGTCTGTCTATGGTTTCAGGGCTTAAAGCCTTGTATTAGGTAACCGATCGTAGGCTCTTCTCTAGGAAAAGGTACTTTTTCCTCTCTTAGCAGTCCTTTGTTGCTTGTAGTTGTTTGTCTAGGAGTGAGACCCATAATGCGCTAAGGTGTTAAATATGAAATTATACAGAAAAATTCTTATAAGGCCATGTTCTATTGTGTTAGCTATCCTTCTGTGGAATCCTATTTTAATGTCAGCCATTGAATTTGATCTCTTTAGTCCTTGGATAACAAAACTGAAATTTCCTCTTGAGAGAATGTTTAGCATCTCTACAATTATTCTGTTGCATGATGGGATTATCACAGCGAAGCATGCTGCAGTTGGTTTCCCCCCTCTTTGGTGCTCAGTTATGTCTGCTGGTAGTTTGAGTGGACAGCACCTGGAGGTCTTCGTACAAAGTAAGAGTTATTACACTTTTAGCACAACAAAGGATGGAGAATAAAAATTTTTGTTACATTTTGTATATTAAAATGAATACTTAGAAACAAAAATTAAAATATAACACATAAAGTAATAGATATAAAATATGAAATAAGATTTATGTATTAGAGAAAAAATAGTAAACAAAGCAAAACAACAACAACAAAAAAAAAAAACGGCTAATGTGATCAGGTCTAAACAGGAGTGGAGAGCTAGATCAGTTGCTAGAGTACTCAGGACACAAGCATCAGGCATGAGTTTGATCTCAAGAAAACACATGAAAATAGATTTACAGTGACACAGACAAGCCTGTAATTCCACTGTTGGACAGCTGGGATCTGAAGGTGCCCTGGAGCTCAGTGGCCATCTATCTTAGGCAAGGTGTTAAGCCTCAAGTCCATTGTAAAACTCTTGAATGAAACACAAAGTATACCGCTCCTGAGAATCAAAGCCTAAGATTTCCTGTTGGTTTCCGAATTTAAGTGCACATTGACCTGCATACAAGTACATGTGCCCACATATGCAACCATGCATACCCACGGCCCCATAGATCATAGGTCATGACCCTGTCCTCAAATAGTACATGTTCTTTCTTATCCTTTTGGCACATGTGCAGATTGACACACATAATTGCACTTGAATGTGCACTCACACATGCACACACACACATGCATACAAACAGACACAGGCCCATACACTAGCATGTGCATACACACAGCAACCATGCACATGCACACATGTGTGTGCACGTGCACACACACCTGCAGATAGATAAATACAAATGTACTTGAGTGTGCATACAAACACTCATCATAGCTACACACACACACCACACACCTACATACACACATGCATACACACACATCTGCAGACAGACACCCAAAATGCACCTGAATGTGCATACACATACTTGCACACACAAACACAAACAAATGGTCCTAAATAAATACACACCCAAATGAAACAGATTTGATGAACTTCACAATATTAAGATCTCCATTTTGTCCAAGATAATATGTACATTTAATGCAATCTCATATCATAGTGATTATTTACTTAAAGACTCTGACTTATTACTAAATAGCTACCTAAATGTAAAAAACTAAACAGTATTTTAAATTATCTTAAAGTATTTTTAAAAGATGAGTTTTTTTTTTTATAAAACTGACTTCTGATTTCAAGATGCCAAAAGCTACAACAACAAGGATGTTATGAAGTTGTCTATAAATAGACATATTCATAAATGAAAATATAGAATCCAGGTGCACAGTTATACATATGTGGCTGGATTCCAAGAATTTTCAGTGAGGGAGTAAAATCCCTTTAATAAATCATGCTCTAAAATATAGGTATCCACATGAGAAGAAGATTAATGGAAGAGTTAGGGGAAGGACTGAAGGAGCTGAAGGGGATGGCAACCTCATAGGAAGACCAACAGTACCAACTAACCTGGACATTTGGAAGCTCCCAGATTCTAAGCCACCAACAAAAGAGAATACAGGGGCTGGTCTCTGGCCTCTACTGCATATGTAGCAGAGGTCTGTTTTGTCTGGCCTCAGTGGGAGAGGATATACCTAATCCTGTAGAGACTTGATGCCCAAGTAAGGGGGGTGGTGCCCTCACCCTTTCAGAGGCAAAAGGGATGGGGGTGTTGGGGAGGTAGGGTACAGATGGAAACAGGGGCAACATTTGTGATGTAAATAACTAAAAAATAGTTAATTTTTTTCAAAAGCAGGCTGAGCAAACAAGGGAGAGCAGGTCAGTAACCAGTGTGCCTCCATGGTCTTTGCTTCAATTCCTGCTGTGAGACCCTGCCTGACTTCCTTTCAGAATGGACTGTATGCTGTAACTTCCCCCACCCCCCAACTCCCACCCCCTGACAAGTTGTTTTGGGTCATGGTATTTATGATAGCAACAGAAAGCCAAATATACACTGTCTAATAGCTGAGGATATAATTATCAAGATGAATGTGATAAAAATCAAAGGCAAATGACATTATAGACAAAGTGGGGCCAGAGGTTTTGTGAATGTTTAAGTGTTTGAACAGGAGGCTCTTTGTGGCTGTTGCGCTCTTGGACTGATTAATAAAGGGAGCAAAGAAAGGAGGTTTGTGAGTAAAGTGCTTGGATTTCTTACTCAAGCAACCAGAGTTATAATGATGATGTCACAAGAATTTCACTCAGCCATTTTTAGTTACATTTTCTGAACAGAGCACACGGAAGCTTAAGAATTTTGGAAGAAAGAGCCTTAAATATTCTTGGTTTGTTTGCTTGCTTTCTGTTTGAATATTATAGTTCAGAGGGACTAGAATAATGCATAAAAGAGAAATCTCTTCAGATGAGATTAGAGTTAAGCAGGGTTTCAGCGCTATGAACTCTGCTATGAACCCTTTCCTGTCTCATGGATGGCAAAATTACCATGCCTGTCATGTTGTGACATGTTACAGAGCCAGTCAACTGGCAGAGGTTTGTTCTATTTACCCAAAGCATTTGTAGCTTGAAATTGATTTGTTAACTTAATTCAGAGGCTTTGAGGCATGCTAGAAGTCAGAAGTGGAGGGGAATTTAGTATCCTAGATGATGGGCTGGAAATAGGAAATTCCTCTAGGCTGGATCATGCCACTTTTACATGCTGCCTAAGTGATCTCAGTACATGTGCCTCTTCTCTCAAACTGTGAAATGAGGGCAGCTGCAACAATGAAATTCCCTGCTGTGCCCATCCTCTCTATGAGGCCGGAAGCCAGACAATACAGTATTTTAGGATTATGGGGCCTGAGGGCTTGAAAGGAAGCATTCTAATATCACCTTTCTTTCAGGAAATACTAATTATTCAACTTGGATGATTTGTTTTGAATTCATTCAATGTTGGTTTAATATATTCCTTTTGTTATAGAGAATATAAATGTAGATTTCATATTAATGTGTGCCTTTATTATAATACATAATTTTAATTGTCATTTTCACAGTAAGATGCAGGCATTAAAAGCAATAGATGCATTACTGAAGACAAAAGTTTCAATGATTTTTTTTTTCAGTGTAATTTCATAGCAGGTACCACCTTCATTAAACCGCAAAGCTGATTACTCTGTAGTAAATAGAACTGAGTTGTATGTTTAGCGGTATCTGAAGAAATTTGATTATCAGTGACTACAGGCATAATGTTATTGGAATCTTGTCGGTAATAGCCATAAATTAACCCATATACACAGCAATACCACAATCTACAAAGAATGATTGAGCTGTGAAGTTCTTAATGTAGAAGGTTTACATTCAGTAGGAGGACGTAGGTCTTATGTGGCGTTCCAGTTACAAGTTCTGAAGAAAGTTATAAAACATGAAAATACAAGGCCTCACAGATTTTTTTGAGGAAATCACTCTAGGGGAACATGTGAGATCAATATTTTAGTATTTTGTATACTTATTAAATGAATTTCATCTGCCCATATTAATGATAATAAACTACCTTAAGGAATAAGAAGAAAACAATAAAATCTGTAAAAATGGTTATGTCTAAGTAATACAGAGCACCAGAATTCATACCCATACTAAGATATACACATTCATCACACACATATCAGAGATATAAATGTATATATAGCTATATGCAGCTATATATAGCTATATATACACACCCTACACACAAAGGTAAATGTGATTTTTTTTTATTTTGTGCAGATAGCAGGTAACTCTTTAACTAGACAGTTATTGGTTTATTTGAGGCTTTTACAGTCATTGCAAAATTCTACCATATACTAAACAGTTTGTAAACTTCAACATTAAATAAGCAAGTCATTCATAGTCTCTGAAATCACCAAGTGTGAAACTTGCCATTTTGTGTCCTGACAAGGCTATCAATATGTCAAAATCGGGTTTTTGAGGAATTAATCAACAATATTAAGACTGTAAATTCTTTTTATAAATGCCATATGAATGCATAACATAGCTCAAATATTCAAATAATAAATTCAGATTCAGAAGTTTGCTGTTCCATCTATTTTGAATATTTTAGAAATCTTAGTGGTAGTCAAGTAATCAAGTGAATAACCTCATAATTCCATAGAAACCCAGCAACTAAGTGAATTCACATAAGAGATGTCCTCATACTTTCAAGGGAAAATAGGAAAGAGCACTGAACATCTCCCACAATTGAGAGGGTTTATCAAAGGACTTTTGAGTGATCCTTTGAAGGAATGGTGGACAGCAAGAATAGGAGAAAGTCCACAGAAGTTCATTGAGTCTAATCACTGTTGTGTTGTGCAGCTATTTCTTCTGTGTCAGAGTTGATACATTCCATCTTTCAGGAAAGTTCATTAACACATAGAATATTCTAAAAGGAGGCTTGTGGAGATTCATCAAGCACTGAAGACACCTTGCACTTCAGACACAGGGTCCACAGGGACCTGAGATGAGACTGATTTGGAAACCTTCTCATTAAGGATAAGATTTTATTGTATAAGAGGGTTCCATGGAAGCATCCAGAGGAGGAAGCAACTAACAATTCTATCCCACTATAAAACTGATGAGCTACAGCAATGACCAGAATAGCATAACACTAAAGATACAGTAGTGGCACATAGTTTGGCTGTAACCAATAGCACTGTAATGGATTTAAGATCCACTCAACAAAAGAGAAATTGGCCTAGTACTGGAAACATAGCCAAATACCCAGGGATAGAGAAGGCATAGATCAGAGAATTGTCATTTAACTAAACCAGCATAATACCAAACTACCTTCTGAAAATTTGTCCCTATACCTCCAGGTACATGTAGTTCTCAGTCTTCATTAAGGGAGGTTAGGGATGATACCAGGAAGGATCCAGTAGGGAGGGGTGACGTGGGAAAGAGTTCTGAGAGAGCCAACTGAAATCAGGAGACATCCTTGGAATGAGCTAGAAACCTAGGTAAATGGACACTCCCAGGAATCTATAAGGGTGACCCTAACTAAAATTCCTAGGCTCGGCTCACAATGACTGAACTGCCAACCAAGGAGCCTATGTGAAACTGACCTAAGCCTTTTGTACATATGTTACAGTTGTGTAGCTTAGTACTCAGTACTCGGTGGGACTCTGAACTGTGGGAGTTGCCTGCCTTTGGGATCCTTACCTCCTACTGGGTTGTCTTGTCTAGCCATAAAAGGAGAGAGGTACCTAGCCTTACTGCACTTTGATATGCAGCAGCTTGTTGATATCCATGGGAGCCCTGTCCTCTACTGAGCAGAAATGGAGGAAGAGTGTATTGGTAGAGGGACTGAAAGGATTTGACAGAGGAGATGCTGGGGGTGAGATATACAAATTAATTAATCAATTAAGATCAATTAATTAACTAATTTTCAAAAGGGAAACCTATCTTTCAACATAGGAAAAAAAACTCTTACAAAAAAACACAACCAATTAAAATGCAGAGTCCTGGAGCTCAGTCTCAGTGGTCACATCTATTGAACAACTCCTTCAACTAAAACTCAGGAAACATTGTAGAAGGGGGATTGGGATAATCGTAAGGGCCAGAGGATCAAGGCGTTCATTGTCAGATTGTGTCTCCTAAGAATCTCATAAGATACAGTCATAAATTCTGACCAACATTACTGCCTAAACATGAACTGAGAAAGGGCAACAATAGATATGCCAAAGCAGACAGGAAAGCCCATTGGGCCACAATTCTACACAAAGAACTAAAGCGATTATGAAACCCTGAGAGTGGGAGAGGTACCAAATGTCCAGGTCTGAAAAAC
The DNA here is from genome assembly GCF_011762505.2 of Arvicanthis niloticus. Lineage (NCBI taxonomy): Eukaryota > Metazoa > Chordata > Mammalia > Rodentia > Muridae > Arvicanthis > Arvicanthis niloticus. The sequence goes on along the minus strand of NC_047668.1, from coordinate 67,586,796 downwards.
TACGTATACATAGCATACAGACTTAGTAGGTTCTATTTATGTATTTAGGATATATATGTATATGTATGTGTATACATGCATTAGGGTGTATATATATGCATTAGGGTATATATATATGCATTAGGGTGTATATATATGCATTAGGGTATATATATGCATTAGGGTATATATATATACATTAGGATATATATATATATATATATATATATATATATATATATACACACACATACATATACATACATACACACATACATACTTACATACATATGTGTACATAACAGCAATGAAACAGAAAGGCCATGGATTTGAAACACAGAAAAGAGAGGCATATAAGAGGGTGATGAGGAAGAACAGGGAAAGAGGAATGGTGAAATTGTATTATACTCTCAAAATGTAAAAAATAGTAAAAAAAAAAAAAAAAAAAAAAAAAAAAAAAAAGATTTAGTAAGTAAACAACTCAGAAGCTTGAGGAAGTCCCAGAAACTGACTAGATACACTATGTCCCACCATCCTCAAGCTTATATAAGCAGCAAAGACTGTTGGCACACTCTCAGACTAGCTAAGCTGCCTAAAAGAGGTTAAGACCAGCCAAGTTAGCTGAAAGAGATGTTCTCCTGCAGAGCTTCTGACAAGTTGTGAAGTAGGCTCTTTTACTGGCTCTGTCTAGGTTTACTAATTCTTCAATCCTGAGGTGTGTTTTTGATAATGCAGGTCCTGAGTATGTGGGATGGCTGTTAGCTTGGTGTTTTGTGAGACTACTGTCAGTGAAAATAGGTATGTCTGTGACTCTTCTGCTTGCTTTTGGACCCTTTTCCTCCAATTGGGTTTTCCTTGTTCATGCTTTTGTCTTGTCTATTGCATCCTGTTTTGTCACAATTGGTTGTTGCCATTGGAAGCTTGCTTTTTTCTGAAGGCAAACAGAGGCAGGGAGGTAGATCTTAAGGAGAGGCAGTAGAGGGAGTGGGAACTGTGGTAAAGATGTATTGTATGAGAGAAGAATTTATTTTCAGAAAAAAAAGGCCTCTACAATGTGAAAACGGGAATACCAAAAAATGCAATAAAAGATAAAATGTAAAGACTACAAAGTATTTTTCATAGTTAAATTGGAGAATAATATATTTGGATATGTCATTTAACTTGAGTTGAAACTAGAAATTATAGTTGTATATTAAAACAAATAATGAAACAAAGAAAGTATGATAAAATGTTTGTGGTGTGTTTTCATCCTTGTGGTATTTCCACAAAAGTTCCTGTCTTACAGATTTACTCGTGCTGTTTTTGTTGTTGTTGTTGGTTGGTTGTTTGTTTTTAGAAGTTCTTTTCCTTCATCATGCACATCCCATTTATCTGGAATACTTAAACTCCTTCAGGGCAGTCTATGACCTTTTGAACCTTTCACAGCTCATGTTTATTAAAACTGTAGTACAGTGTAGATGGTCTGTAAAAGTAGTTTTAAATAATATGAAAGTCCAGCCCAGTCTTTGAACAATTTTGTTTCATCTTTTAAAGATATTTATAGATTTTACCTTTTACAAGAAAAATGTCTAAGCATAGTTAACACAGCAGGCAGAAGCATTTTTCAGATAGCAAGTAACGAAGAGTTGTGCTGAAAGAGTCAATCAATTTTACGAGGCATTTGTCTTTTAAAGAATGCATGGAGGTTCTGTTGGTCACCCCTCTCGTTCACTGTAGATGCTTTTGTGTTCTAAGACATGATGCATAGAAATTAACAGACTAGAAAACATCAGTAATAGTTTTTGAAACTTTCCCTTTCAGTAGTACCTTATTTACTTTTCTTTCAAAGTAAATCTATAATGTGAGAGCTTTGCAAAGACAAATATTTAGGAAAATTATTTCCTGCCATTTACCAACAAGAACATGAATGTACCCCCACTGGAATCCAATACACATGTAGGACTTGGCTACATATAGTATGAATTGCTGTTCATATTTTCAAACTAAATTGTGAAATTGTATTAGCTGTGGAGATACAATCTCATCTTTAAATAAATTCAGAAATCTTAAAAGTCTTCCTACTTATCTGGGTAAATTATATAGTCATGTGACATAATTGTTCCACAGACAAGAGTTCTTAAATAACAGCCCTTAGTCTATCCTACCACAGCACAGTGAGAGGGAAAAATACATATTTATTTGAAGGCTGAAAACATAAAAGAATTTTATGTCATTAAAATACAAGTGCGCTCCAGTTTTTTTTTTAAGCTGTGACAAATCACAGTGATCATTTTAAGTTTACCCACCTTTCCTAAAATAGTGAGATTTTTGTCTGTGTTGTTGTTGTTGTTTTGTTTGTTTTTTGATAATATTGCTGCACCCATTCATAAAATAATTTAGTATAACTCTGGTAAATGGCAAAACCTGCTACTTCATAAAAATGTATATATACCTTTAAGTATTTTTAACAAGTGTGTGTTGAAGGTCTTTCTACCAAAAACACAGAGCTGGGAAAGACCATGAGCATCAACAAGCTTATGTCATGAATCATCAAGTCTATATCTGCCTATGTGCTTGCTTTAGTTCTCCTGGAGCGCTCCTTCTCTTTCTTGCCCCCATCCTTCTTTCTCTTAGTGATGCTTGCTCTCATATTTTGTGATAGGAAATGACTTTCTTTGCTACATTCTATAGTGGCTTCTCATCTGTGATGGATAGCGTCAACTTGGCTGAATCTAGAATCACCTGGCAAATGGACTTCTGGAATGCTCATGAAGGATTATCTTGATTATTGAGGGTAATTGAGGGGTGAAGACTTACCCCAGGGGTAAAATCCAGTCCCTGACTGGGATCCTGGACTGCACAGTTGGCAAGCGGGAGCTGAGTAACAGCACGAATTTGCTGCTCTTTTCCTGGACAGTGGATGGTAATGAGACCAGTTGCTTTAAGTTCCTGCAGCTTTGTTGGCCCACCACAATGAACTGTCTTTAAAAACTCTGGTCTAAAATAAAACTTTTTCTTTTAAATTTATTTTGTAAATATTTTTTCATAAATTGTCTTTCTTTAGGGTAATTAACTTTATTTTACCTATGTGTATTGGACTTAAGGTGTCAGAGCCTCTGGAACTGGAATGAGAAATAGTTGTAAGCTGTCATGTGGGTGCAGGAAAGTGAACCAGCACCGCTAAAAGAGCAGTCAGTGTACCTAACTGTTAAACTCTCTCATGTCTCTGTTGCTCTCTGTCTGCCTCTCTGTCTCTCTGTCTGTCTCTGTCTGTTTCTCTCTCTCTCTCTCTCTCTCTCTCTCTCTCTCTCTCTCTCTCTCTCTCTCTCTCTCTCTCTCCCCAACCCCTTGTCAGGGTATTTTAAATCACAACAACCTAAAATAGAGACCTTAGTCACCATTATCTATCATTTTCATGTTTTACTCACAACTGATTTCCCTTTAATGTGAAATTTCCCATATTACATACCTCTGCATGTTTTTTTCTTAGCTGTATCAATTGATCTGATGACCTCTAAAGCAAATTGAGCAAATAATAATAATAAATAATAATACTACTAAATAATACCTAGTAGCCATTTATTATATACATGATAGCCATTTCATAAGTATTTATTATCTCTTGCTTTTTAAAACTATTTGTATTTGTATTTAAACTTATAGTATCTTCAGTAAGAATTAAAAGAAGGAAGTCCAGAAGAGTTAAATAACAAAACATACTAACACTGCAGTCAAACTGATTCTCATTCTCAAATAATCCTAGTATTTTTCATAGTCTCTGTACTTTCTTTGCTGTTTTTATTGGCAATACTCATAATAAATAGCAGTTACTTTATATTAAAATATTAGAAGCCTAGATGTGACCATATCTTATTAAAGGACCTTTGACATCAACCAGAGACTGGTGTACATTTCACTAATTCTTTCTGTTTTTAATTAGACATGCTTTTTATATCCTTTTCACTGCATTTTGACAGCAAATCATCTGCCTGTACTGCCTCTAATTTCTTAGTAAGATGTTTTAATATAGCACTACTTATTGTAGCATGGCGTCTTTAGTAGAGAACACATTCTGAAAATGGAAAAAATATATAATATTTTGAGGGAGCAACACAACTCTTGAGTACTTAAAAGGAAAACATTGTAATATAGCTAAACACATGAATGTGTACCTCTTCTTCAAAAGTCACATCAAATTCATCTTAGAGGATTTAATATCCTTTTTATATTTCATTAGAGTATTTATTGACAGTTTAAGGTTAATAATTATTCTCAAATAATTTATCATTTCTTTTAATGAAAGCCACACATCTCATGACAAATAGATTTTCTTTGTATGTCAGAAAGACAGCCCTCATTGCTTAAACAAAACTGTATTTCCATGGAAATAAGTTTGGATTCTTCCACCAAATAAATGTCAAGAAAGAACATGCTAGCAATACTTTCTCCATAGCCTTTCATTACTTTAGTATTTAAAGTAGCTCTTTGGTACAGAGTATCTATACTCACAGAAATCCTTTCTTCAAGTAAATAAAAATCCAGTTATATTTGCTAACAAAGGCCCATTTGTTTACAGAATACTTTCTTTAAGTCCATTTCTTTGTATGTAAAGTATTAGCCTTTCTAGATAGGAGTCACTTTGGAGTAGTTTAACACTGCATTCATCCAAGTATAGCAAATGACCTAACATGTCTTATGTTCACAGTCTGCTTATGGGAGTGGCTAGTAGGGAATGATAGTCCATTGTAGGTTCCTTCTTAGCATACATAGTTCAGTAATTGGGAGTGGGGGCTGGTGGCTGAGGGAGGGATAACGTTGCTACCTTAGAAGATTAAGAGATTCATGTGAAAGTGATTAATACTGTATTTGAATATCATATCATATGCCACTTGTCTATTAACAGTTATATTAATGGCACCTATTTTTATGTTATTGTGTTTTGTGAACAGCTTAAGTTTGATACCAGCACCAAGCAAATATAGGATGCCAGTTCGTATCAGTTTAATGACTTAGAGTGGTAGCTACAGAGGCTGTGCCATATGTAATTTATACCAGTATCTACACATTCACTTTAGCAAGAGATTTTAGCAGGGTTTTGTTTGTTTTGTTTTCTGGTTTATTAAGAGTGATAGAATAAAATTGTCTACTCTAATTTCAAAGAGTAAAATTCTAATACACAATACAATACTATAATCTCCTGTGATTTATAGAAGGTTAATTGAGAGGAGGAATTTCAAATTTACTAAGACGAATTAAATAACTCAAGAAAATTCCCCTTTGTCTTATGATCATACCAGACTACAGCATAGTTTCAAGATGATCATCTGCATGTATTCTGAGGCAGGGTCTCAATTTGTAAAGTAGATTGGCTTCAGGCTTTCTATTCCTCTGCTTCTAACTCCGACGTGCTACTTTTAAACATTATTTTACTATCAAGAAGTTGTAGTATAGAAAATCTCAAATGAAAACCAATTCAACTTAGTGAGAAAGAGAATAAATTCAAAGGAGATTACTGAAAGGAAGAGGTCTCCTACTGTAGGGAGCATGTTCAGCTATAGTATCCACAGGAATCTCAAAGGCTATGGAGAAAAGACCTTTCTTTAAGGGCCTATTGCTGGGCAGTTAATTATAGAATATTTGTATTGTCAATGAATTGAAGAAAGGATGACAAAGAAGAGTGTTTCTCATAATTTTGGATCAGGGTAAGATTGGACCTCCAACCTAAAGATTTTTGAAAGAGAATCTTAGATGAGGTTGTAAATCAAGTTAACCAGAGTTTGGTATGGATCTATTTACAGAGATTAAAAATATATATATATTCTCTAGTGAGGTAAAGAATAGTATTTATAAGGTCTGTATTTATAAGTTCATCACAGGTCAAAATGTGGCAACTTGAGTATTTCTCAGATTTACAAGGTAGAATGTAATGTGGTTAGAATCTATCAATGTCTGAACTTGAAGTACTGCCATTGGTAGTCAAGTGCCACCAATTGGGAGTGTCTGTTCTGAATTGTATTGTACTGTAATTGTAGCCACAATTCACAAAGAAACCAATAGTCAACATTCAAGGCTTCCTACATTGTTTCCAAATTCAATAAAATCTTAAATGAATTAGTGGTAGTGGCCTCCTGCGGTTTCTAAAAGGAAGTGTCTTAGTCACTACTTTAATTACAGATCCTTTAATTACAGAATATCAGCCACACATTTAGACATTCTATTGCATGCTGATTGAATTGCAATGGTTTATATTTACTTGATAATTTCTAAGAAAGTAGCATTATACTTATCATTTAATTACTTGGATATATGTATACATTCTACATTGTTACCTATTGTCCTTTGTTAATTTGAAGAAAAGGCCCCCTATTGAGTGAAAATAATAATACACTTTCATGTTAAGAACAAGTATGATATGAAAAAATAAGATTTGAAAATCTAACAGATCTAGGTTCAAAATTGGTTCTATAAGAAATTGCTCAGTGACCATAGCAAATGACACGCTCAATTTTGGGTTGAAACAATACCACTTTGATGAAGTCTTCAGAGGATTAGCAACAATATGTATTATCAAACCTCATATGTGTGCATTATCTATTATCTCAAGTTCTCTATTAGAATTTATTTGCAACTTCAAAAGCAAGACTTGTGACCTTTTCATGGCATGTGTGAGTGAAGCAAAGGAAACTATTGTCCACAGTCCCTGCTGTCAGTGGGCTGGCTGACTTCTGCCTCAGTTTTCATACTTTTCTGCTTTTTTGTTGGTGCTGTTTTTACCTATGAGTAAATATCAGAGTTTTAATCATATAAACAAAATAATCTGATGTCAAAGTTTTTGTGGTCAGACATAAGCACACAGCTCAGCATTTTTCCTAAGGTTTTATTACTCCTTACTACAATATTTAGGTCTTAGTATTTTGTCTATTTTTTTGACAAATTTGTATATGTTTACAGTGCATGTTGGTTTTATCTTCCCTTTACTACCTCCTCATACTCATCTAGACACCCCATATACACAATATCCATATTTTTATAACCCATTTGAGTCTAGTTAGTGCTATCCCTATGCTCATAGGTATGGGGCCTGCCAATGTACATAGAAAACCTACCAGTGGCCATATTTAGAATTGACAATAGTCCTCTCACTCCCCAGCAGTAATGAACTGTCAATAGCTCCTCAGCTAGAGTGGTACCTCATTAACCCTCTTTTCTATCTGTGATTACATGCTGACTCGTATGCTCTTGTGCAGATAGCCACAGCTGCAGCGAGGTCATGGGTGCAAAAGTCATGTTTTAACCTTAAAAGCAGTATTTAAAAGCAATATTCCCCATGATTCAACTCTTACGTTTTTTCCACCCCTTGTTCTACAATGTCCCTTGAGTCTCAAGGTTAAGGGTGATGTAGTTGTTCCATTTTTGGTTGAACACTCAACAAACATTTATTTTGTACATTCAAACAAGCTATAAAACCCTATAATGAAATATTTATATTGATTGTGTGAATATCAGTATCCATTGCCAGGAAGAATTAACTATGTATCTTAAGTGTAAATAAGTTTGGTGCCTCAAACAATCTAGTGCCATAGGAGTATCCACTAGCACCTGCAAGTGGCCTGGCCCTCCTGTAGTTGTACATACTCTCATTGGAAGCTTTTCCTTTTGTATCATAAGATTTAGAGCAATAAGAAAACCATTTAGGGTCAGGAATCCTTCCTCACAGTTCAAAGGGCACTAAAGAATTTCTTGGGAGAGTAGTCAGGGAAGTTTAGCTTCCCAAAACTTGTGAAGAAAGCTCCAAAGATACAGCTTTGATGTAATAGGAGAAGATTTTTCCATAATATAGCTACCTTTGAGTCACTCATGATCCATAAGTAAGTTGTCCCTAATACCCAATAAACATGACCATTAAATTCATTGATTGGCTAAGCCATTGGTTCTCAACCTGTGGGTTGCAAAATCTTTCAGGATCAAATGAACCTTTCACAGGGATAGAATATCAGATAATCAGAATATCAGATATTTTTCATTACAATTTACAACAGTACCAAAATTACAGTTATAAAGTAGCAACAAAAATAGCTTTATGGTTGGGGGTCACCCTAACATAAACGACACCAAGAATGGTATTAAAGCGTCACAACATTAGGAAGATAGACAAACTTTGGGCTATCTTAGACTGGCCTTATATTTTGTGTATTGTTGATTCCCTATCTGAGTTGGATAAATGACTGTTTGTGTCACATGCTTACAGAAGCTTCAGAGCTGCTTAAGAATAAGAGTCACAGCAAAGAAGCCTCTGTGACAACTATGGATCACTGAAATAGAGGACTATTTTATAATTATGGTCAGACACAGACAAAATATTTAGGTAATTCAAGTGATGGAAGCCCACATTAAACACCTCCCTTATACAATGAATGTTTATGGCTACTGATTCCCCTGCTCCAATACTCTGTCTAATGCTCTACAGATAAAGGTCAGGAACATACAGAATTGTAATCTGATGCTATTTTCCTATAGCACCAAACTCATATCAGCTTTCACATTTGGGAATGCTTTCCAGAATCACTTGACCAAAGTGAGTCCCACATCAGTCATTAATTCTCTTTAATACTCTCTTAGTGTGACAACCCACAGTTTCTCAGAGAATCCTCACTGCAGTAAGAAACAAGCCATTTGTTAACCAACATGTGTACTCTTGGTGGTTTTGGCTGAGGCAATTAACATAAGAAAGATGTAGTAGGAGTTTTCATGATTTTATAGAGGCATTTGTTCAAGTTAACACTTTTGGTAACTATCTCAAATCATCTAGCAAAAGCAATATGCAGAGAGCTATTCCCTCATAGGCAGTTAACTTTATTGTTGCAGGTGTGTTGTTTATTCATGATGCTCCATAACACCACAAAGTATTAAAACAGAATTATATGTGTATTAAATTCATATTTTATTTTCTCATGCCTTGATATCTTAGGACATCATTGAATAATCCCCATAGCTAGCTAATTTCCAGAGGTAGCATGAAACTCCCCTGAGAGCATATTTGTATCAAGACAAAGCAATTCAGAGACCATATATCCAACTACCTCTACTTTGGGCATCCATAACATGTGCTATTAGTCCCTTGTCCTAATTACCTTAAGAATAAGTACAGACAAATAATGACAACTATTAATCTCCAGAGGCACCAATGTTAAAGATACTTTTTTCTCCATTTGCATATTAAATTCTAACCCACAGTTCACTTCATCTTTTCTCATTCCCTGTGTCCCTTCTGTTCTTGTGCCTTACTATATGACCTCATGACACAGTGTGCCCTCTTCTGTGGAAGCCCATTTGTAGAGCAAACTGCTTCATAATGGCAAAGTCCTTCTGATGTGTTGCCCTTGCCATATATAAGCAAACCACTTAGCCTTTATCACAAAGGGATTTAGAGCTTAAAACTGGAAACTAAAATTTATATTAGGAAACCAAAAGGAAACAGTAAAACACAGTGGGTAGCAAGTATAAACCTGGGTAGAGGTAAGCAGCACTTAGGGAATGACCAATACTGTGAGCATTGAACTGGAACAGACCGAATGAAAAGGAAATACAGTGGTGCTTAGAAGAGTGGGACATCCTTGAGGAGAGGAGCAGAAGGTCTGTGGAGGAGTTGATGAATGAAACAGTGGATATGAAGTACTTTGTTCTATAAAATTAATTATCTTAAGTCAGCCATTATTGGTTTCTGGCTTCAGGTTGCATTTGTTTAATAAATTTGATCAAATAATGGCTTAAATTTGGATGATATGTCCTTCCCCAACCCAATATAAAAAATCTTTTTAGTCAAGATGAAACTCCGCTTTTTATTTAGTTTCTAAACATAAAACAGAATCTTCTAGAGGAATCTTTAACATCTAAGGAAGCAAACTTCTGTATCTAGGCAACGTCATCTTGAGGTGGGGGTCTGATTACTGACATTTTAAACTAGTGTTTCAAGAACACCAAAGAAAGGCCAGTTGGAAATAGAAATAGCCCACAAGCCAGGGATCCTGGAAAATTGGGATAATTACTGAAATCAATTCTAGCTTCCTAAGAACATAAAAGCTGGACACACACTGTTAAATTGCACTCTGCTTATGTGGTTTGCACACTGCTCCCACTTTTTTCTTTTTCTTAATGCTTAGATTTTGTAAAGGACAAGGGAAATTTCCAGCAGACCACTACTGAGAAATATTTGTGGCCGAATAAGTAGAACTCAAATTTCTCAGCTTCAAAATCTATACATTATATGAACTTGAAATTTGTCAAATGGAATAAAAATGGCTTTATCAATTTTACAAGTGATTATTATGCTTAACGCATGTGTGTGTATGAGGAGAGAGAGAGAGAAAGAGAGAGAGAGAGAGAGAGAGAGAGAGAGAGAGAGAGAGAGAGAGAGAGGAGAAGAGAAGAGAAATTTTCAAGAGATGAATGCCTGATCAGTTTATTTATGCTGCTTGAATTTGAAAACTTCCATCTATATGAATAATCTCCTGAATCTTTAGTAATTGTGAACTCATTACTGTCTCCCACATGGTATGATTCACCAATCATGTAGTTAACTTTTCAGGAGCTTAGATAGCTGTAGTCATGAGGTCTGTGGGAGTGATTGCTAAAGCACCAGGAAAAAAAAAATGACCCCTAACATGTTGGATTCACACTCAATGAGCAGAAGACTAAGACGCAGATGGTGTTTACTGCTTATGAGAAAGAACAACTGGCTCCACCAGAGGACTGGTATGAATATGGCTCCACACCGTGAATGAAGATTCTTGGAAGGAAACCAAAGAAACCTTGTAAATACATCACTGACTGATTAGAACTTCAGTGATGCTGAAGGTCCAGAGGCTCATTACAAACTATTGAAGTTTGCATTACTACTTAAATGAGCAATTATTCTCAACTAACATATACATTAATGTATATGACCTAATATCCTTGTGACTAGTAGGTAGGTAATTGTCACACACATAAACAGACTCCTTGGCTTCCACAAGGCCCAAACTAAGAACATTGTCAAAGCCTCTGCTTTGATGTACCTGCCTACCTATTGCTTCTATCATTATATTTGAGAAGTGTCTTGATTTATATATTTATTTGTTCTGTTCCTACAAAAACTTCCTGAAATTATTATCATGTCAGAACATAGAAATTGGAACAACCTAAATCTGTGTTTCTGGGCCACATCGTCACTTATTTTTGGCTCTAGAATAAACCATGTCTTAACCTACTTGAGCTCAGAGTTATGTTTCTTCATCAAAACTGTATTTTTAGATTATTAGAAAACAAACAAACAAACAAACAAACAAAAATAAAACAGCTGAACATACCTACTATGGCCATAGTCAGTTTAATAATGTTTAATAGAATTGAGACTGAAGTTATTTCCAAATTAATTTAATTCATACTTAACACCATCTGTATGGTAGATTGCAAGTGACACAGAAATAGTAAAAATGTTTGAACAGACAGATTGAGTTTGATTCTGTTTTACCTTTTCCTAGCCGAAAAAAAAAAAATGCTATAAATCACTACATTTCATAGGGTATCTATTTCAGTCATCTGTGTAAGGATGGGACTGATAAACCTGTGAAAACTAAGTCAAAATTTATTTTAAAAATGAAATTCTTATTTATATGTTTTTAAATTAATTATTTTATTTATTTACAACCCATATATTGCTCCCTCCCAGTCTTCCTCCGAGAGTTCTTCCCTCTCCCCTTTTCCTCTAAGAGGGTGCTCCCCATCCTCCTCCCCTGGGGCATCAAGCCTCTACAGGATTAGGCACACAACCTCACCCACTGAGGCCAGACAAGGCAGTCTTCTGCTACATATGTGTCAGGGGCTTCAGACTAGCTTTTGTATGCTTTTTGGTTAGCGTCTTAGTCAATGAGATTCTCCAGAGGTCCAGGTTAGGTCTGTTGGTCTTCCTATGGGGAGGCATCCTTTTCAGTTCTTTTAATCCTTTCCCCAACTCTTCCATATGGGTCCTCTACCTCAGACCAAAGGTAGGCTCTAAGTATCTGCATTTGTCTCAGTCAGCTGTAGGTAGAGACTCTCAGAGAACAGCCATGCTAGACTCCTGTTTGCAAGCACAACATAGAATTAAGTAATAGTGTCCCGGTTTGGTGCCGATCCATGGGATGGATCCCAAGTTGTGCAGGACACTGTCCCCTATTCTTTCAGTCTCTGCTCCATTTTTGTGCCTGTATTTTTTTTTTTTTGAACAGGAACAATTTTGGGTTATAAGTTTTGTAGGTAGGTTGTTGTCCCCATCACTTCACTGCAGGCCCTATCTGTCTACTGGAGGTGGTTTCTTCAAGTTCCATTCCCCAACTATTGGGCATTTCAGCTAAGGTCACCCACATAGAGCCCTGGGAACCTTTCACATTCCAAGTCTCTGGGACATTCTAGAGGTTTCCCCCATGCCCACCCCAACTCTTGACATCTGAATTTCCATTCATTCTCCTAGCCTTCTGGGCTTCTCTTCTGTTCCCCCATATCTGATCCTGGCATTATTTTCCCCTCCTGCTCATGCCTCCCACCAATGTACCTCCCTCCTTCTGTCTCCTGAAATTATTTTTGCTTTCCCTTCTAAGCTGGATAGAAAATTTCTCACTTGGGTTTTCCCTCTTGTTTACCTTCTTAGGGTCTGTGGGTTGGTATTATGGATATTCTGTACTTTATGGCTAATATCCACTTATAAGTGAGTATATACCATGTATGTCCTTGGGTCTGGGTTACCTCACTCAGGATGATATTTTCTAGTTCCATTGATTTGCCTGCAAAATTCATGATGTTTTTGTTTTATAGATAAGGCTGCTATGAACATAATGGAGCCTATGTTCTTGTGGTGTGGAACATCTTTTAAATATATGACCAGGAGTGATATAGCTAGGTTTTCAGGTAGATCTATTTCCAGTTATCTGAGCAACCACAAGATTGATTTCCAGAGCAGTTATACCAGTTTGCAATCTCACCAGCAATGGTGGAGTGTTCCCCTTTCTCCAACCCCTTGACAGGATATGCTGTCACTTGAGATTTGATCTTAACCATTGATTGGTGTAGGGTAGAATCTCGTTTGTTTTCATTTTCATTTCCCTGATGATTAAGGATATTCAACACTTCTTTAAGTACTTCTCGGTCATTTGAGATTACTCTGTTGAGAATTCTCTGCTTAGCTCTGCACTCTAATTTTTAACTTGTTTTTTTTTTTTAAGTCCAATTTCTTGAGTTCCTTATGTATGTTGGAGATTAGCCCTTTATCAGATGTAGGTTTAGTGAAGATCTTTGCCCAGTTTGTAGGCTGCTGTTTTATCCTATTGACAGTGTCTTTTGCCTTACAGAAGCTTTTCAGTATCAAGAGGTCTCGTTTATCAATTGTTGATCTTAGATCCTGAGACACTGATGTTCTGTTCAGGAAATCTTCCACTGTGTTTGAGGCTATTTCCCAATATCTCTTGTGTTAGATTCAGTGTACCTAAGTTCAGTGTATCTGTTTTTATGTTAAGGTCCTTAATTCACTTAGACTTGAGCTTTGTTCAGGGTGATGAATATGAATCAATTTGCATTAATCTACAAGCAGATATCCAGTTAGACCAATGCTGTGTGTTGAAGATGCTTTTCTTTTTTCACTGTATGAGCTTGGCTTCTTTGCTAAAGATCAAGTGTTCATAGGTGTATGGGCTTACTTTTGAGCCTTTGATTCTATTCTATTGATCAACCTGTCTGTCTCTATACCGATCAATACCATGTGGTTTTTATCATTATTGTTCTGTAGCAGAGCTTGAAGTCAGGAATTGTGATTCCCACAGAAATTTTTTTTTTATTATTTTTGAAAATTGCTTGGGTATGTTGGGCTTTTTTTTTTTTTTTTTTTCGTGTGAAATTGAGAATTTCTCTTTCCATATCTGTGAAGAAGTCTGTTGGAATTTTGATGGGGATTCCATTGAATCTGCAGATTGCTTTTTTGGTTTTTGTTTTGCTTTCTTTGGTTTGGTTTGGTTGGTTGGTTTGGTTTTTCAAGACAGGGTTTCTCTGTGTAATCCTGTCTGTCCTGGAACTCACTCTGTAGACCAGGCTGGCTTCAAACTCAGAAATCCACCTGCCTCTGCCTCCCAAATGCTGGGATCGAAGGTGTGTGCCACCACTGCCCAGCTGCAGATTGCTTTTGATAAAATTTCTACTATGTTAATCCTGCTGATCAATGAGCATGGGGGATCCTTCCATCTTCTGAGGTCTTCCTCCATTTTTTTCTTCAGAGACTTGAAGTTCTTATTATACAGATGTTTCCCTTGCTTACTAAGAATTATATCAAGATATTTTTATATTATTTGTGGCTAATGTGAAGGGTGTTGTTTCCCTAATTTTGTTCTCCTCCTGTTTATCATTTGTATAAAGGAAGGGTACTGGTTTGTTTGAGGTAATTTTATATCCAGCCACTTTGCTGAAGTTGTTTATCAGCCATAAGAGTTCTCTGGTAGAATTTTGGTGTTTGCTTATATATACTCTCATATCATCTCCAAATAGTTATGTTTTGACTTCTTTTCTTATTTGTACCCCCTTGATCTCCTTTTGTTGTCTTATTGCTCTAGCTAGAATTTCAAGTACTCTATTGAGTAGATAGGAAGAGTATACAGCTGTCTTGTTTCATGAATTTAATGGAATTGCTTCATGTTTCTTTCCATTAAATTTGGAATTAATTAATTAATCTTTCCATTAAATTTGGAATTTCCATTAAATTTGGCTATTGGCTTGATGTATATTGCTTTTATTGTGTTTAGGTATGTGCCATGAATTGCTGATCTCTCCAAGTCCTCTAACATGAACTGGGTTCTGATGGTCAAATTGCATTAGCTTCTATGGCTTATATTCTCAGGCTTGCCTTTTGCCATCTGGTTATCTCTGGTGTTAACTGTCCTTGGTGTTTCAGATTGAAGCAGGCCTCCTGGGAGGCAAGTGGAGCTATGCGACCTGGCTTAGGGCATGCCTCCTGGGAGGCAGGCAATGTTGCCTCTGGTTAAAGCAGTGCTCCTGTTTCCCTAGTTAGAGCAGTGCTCCTCAGAGATAGACAGGTCTGTGGGATGGGGAAGCAGGCAGATTGATCTCCCATGGGTGCAGGTGGAGATGCAGTCAGGAAGGGTGACGGGGCTCTGGCAGGGAGGGACAGATCCAATGTCTGCTGGGATCTGTGGGGGTCCCAACTGGCATGGGTATTGAGGTGAGGGTCTCACCTGTGTCCCCGTTTAGGACAGACCTCCTGGGAGACAGGCAGGGCTGTAGGGCCAGGGAGTAGGCATGTAAATCTGCCACAGGTACTGGTGGAGGTGCAGACTAGAAAGATGATGGAAGAATGAAATTCTTATCAGGTACTCAGAATATGAATTGCTCTTTTAATTAATAAACTCCAAAATAAACAGCAACCTTTGGAGGAAATGGCCCTAATACTTTTCTGTCCTTGCCCTAAACTGGAAGAAAAGGAACTAATCTTCTTTGCCTCAGTTCTTCTTTCAGCTATGCTGTCCTTGTAGGCTGCCACAAGGTTCACCATTGCCTCTGTCTGTTTTAAGCAAAATACTTATAATTTGTCCACACCGAAGTATATTTCTTATCAAAGTCCCACAGCCAAATATGAAAAGACTTCGAACCTGGCACAAAAACAGACTGATTGTAAATGAGAGCTACTGACGACATTTTATAAAGCTGAACAGAAGTGAAACTCAGAAATAGTTGGACAAACTGAGTTTTGAGTTCCGGACATTGTACGAATAACCAGTGCTTTGATTTACTAAAATTAAACATTCTGGTTTATAACTAGATAAAATTAAATCCTGTAGAAAAGTTTTGTGTTCTTTTTAAGACTATAATAGACTCATGATTACATTAAAATTCTTCCCCATGGACAGAGTTTCAATCCAAAGTGTTTTAAAAAGGATTTGGTAATTTAGTCTGAAGAACCTTTAAATGGATTCCCTATCTCTGATGGTTGGTATTGTCAGCTTCACTAACTCTAGAATGACTTAGAAGTCAGTTTGGGGGGCACACCCTTAAGGGTTAGGTTGGCCTCTGGGAATTCCTGTTGGACATTGACATAGTTGCATCAATAGAGACCGGATGGTCTGCCCACTGTGTATAGTTTTATTCCCAGCTCAGATCCTGGATTATGTCAGTGAAACCATCTGCAGCATGTATTCATCGTCCTCTGATTCACAAGTATGAATGTGTTGTGGGTTGATGCTCTAAGTTCCTGCCCTGGTAGACTGTATTCTTGACCTATAAGGCAGAATAATCCCTCGATTCCTTAAGCTGATTTTGTTCAGGGTATGTTGTCCTAGCAATTGGGCACTATCCAAAAGCAACTCATGCAAGCAGAGGAAATTCTGAAGTTCTATCCCCAAACTCATCATCTTATAAGATGTTAAGTAATTGGTCCTTTATTGAGCTATATAACTTCTTTTATCCACTTGCATTTACCTTTTCCAAGTTTAGTGTTTCTCTCTGCATATTAACATGTTAGACAAAAACCATTTACTAAAAGTCTGGAACCATAGTTTAGAGTAGGCGTTGCTCTCCTTTTTAATATGTAAATCTATCTATCTATCTATCTATCTATCTATCTATCTATCTATCTACTCCATAGCTACAAGTACTTTGTCATGTATATAAACATGAATGGATATCTTTCAGTACTAAAGGTAAAATATAGGATTTGAAAATTGACTTGTGGAGATAAATAAGAATCCTTAGTGTTGTACTGTTCAATGTATCTCCCTTTTTCCTGAATGTTTGCAGTAATTACCTAATTAGAAAGTGGCCTTATTTCCTTGCAGACTGAGGTATTGGGGAGCCACATACCTTAAAATACAAGTTTTGTATGTAGATAAGCTATGTATGTAAGAATGGATTGCACCTGAAGACTCAAAATAAAGTACACTATGAAATTAAAAAATAATTTGCCTTGAAGTTTCTAGTGTGAAAAACATGTGGTGCTGATTATTTTATATAGTTAATGGTGACATTTGAAATGACTACTTTTCAGAGTCTAAATTTTTACCCTCCTCTTAAGGCACGGTGGAACTGATTACACAAAAATAAAACCTAATCTTCTTCCAAGTCATATGTTTTACAAATGCAGTTTAACTGTAAGCAATTACATGGGAAATTAAAGGATTTCATAGGAAAAGAAATGGATTTAGAGGCAGTATAAATTTCAAGACCTTCCATTTTCTTAAACAACATCTAATCACACAGGCACATAAAACCTAAAAGATCTGCATTTTTTTCTCAAAATTTTCAGTCTCCTTCCTTTTGAAACAAAGTAAAAAAACAATAGTGACCTCTCAGAACCTATTCACCACATGCTGAAGTTAACAATATCTCCTGCCTTTGTTCTGAATTCCTATTAGTTTTTAAATAAATGTTTTGAAGTTTTCTCCAAACTTCAAAGCTCGAGGATAGCTTGTGCTTAAAGGAAATATATGCCTCAACTTCTATGTCAATCATACTACAAAAAAAGCCAGAGTGGAGACGAAAAAAGTTAGGTAATGGATGCATAAATAGGAAAGATGGATAATTAGATAAAAATTATAGGGGTGCCCCTGGCAAGAAGGATTGACTCTGATGACTAGTGCCAATAAAGCTAAACAAACAAATATCTGTACTTATGTAGGATTGTATCTGCTTTCTCTATTGTGTTTCAATGATCTAAGTGTCTACTTAGGCAAATGGCACACTGCCTTTGCTACTCTGTCTCTGTATATAAATTTAAATTGAGTATGGTAATATTTCTATCATTATTCTTTTTGTTCAAAACTATTCTGGCCACTATCTGCTCTCTCTCTCTCTCTCTCTCTCTCTCTCTCTCTCTCTCTCTCTCTCTCTTTCTCTCTCTCTCAATCTATCTATCTCTGTCTGTGCTTCCATATGAATGCCAACTTATTTGTTTTCTGTGGAGAATGGTATTGGGATTTTTCAAAATCAAACTCATCTGGAAGTTTCATTCTTACTGGCTACTGTTCATGGAAGGTACTATACTTGATCAAAAGGAAAGAAATAACCTTCAATCCAACCCAGCTGTGAACCCTTAAAACAACAACAAAAAAAACCCCTACTCTGACAAGACTTGCCCACTAGTGTCATAGTGTAAGAATATAATAGAAGTAACCAACTGCTTTCTGATTGCATCTAAGCCTGCTATATGAGATGGAACTCACACCCTGCACTGTTAAAGGGCCAAGAAGATATGTCTTGATAGACCCTACACCCTAAGGATGAAGGTAATAGTAAAATGACTCCTAATGACTTAGAAGATTTATAAGAGTATCTCTCATCCCTCATCAGAGAAGCTTTGTCTTGCAGTAGATGACAATTAACACAGAGACCACTGGTCAGTATGCAGAGAATAAAAATGGTGGAGTACTTAGCCCTAAGCCAGACATTCATATCACATGTATCTATTCAGTTCTAAGGCATCTTTGCCGAAGATAAGGTAGAGAAGTTATAAAAGCCAGAGTTGGTTGATAACATCAAGGAAACAATGTTTTCCAGAGACAACAAGGCAGTGCAGAAGTAAATGTAGCCATAGATTTTTTTGAAATTGTCAAACAGGTGACTGGCATCAACCCCCACCCATATTCTGTTTGCTCTAGGTAACACATAAGAACTAAGTATGACCAATTTTGTTTCACCGATAATCTAATTCCACCACTTAGATTTCAAATGTAAAAACATAGGAAAAAATGCCCTTGTTTTCATTGCCTGAATGGAAGTAAATATACAAGAAAGCAGTGTAGGAGGCTAGGACCTAAGAATATTATGCAAAGCACTGAATGATTTGTACCAGATTTTGAGAAAGATCAACTAATTCAGCTATATCCCACATTAGTACAAAATAACCAATGTTCACAATCAACAATTAACAATATACTATTTGACTGTCTTAATGCATGGGATTTTCTTTGTTGGATAATGAGAAGTGGCTAAAACATTATTGTACAAGTGCCTATATAAATACAAAGCACTCACCAGTAATCCCAACTACTTTAAATCATGGGTAGATTTGCCCTTTGTAACACTTGCTTATGGGTCAGCCTTTACCTTTGTCCACGCCATACTGTCATTTATGATCCCCAGACCACATGTCTTGATAACTTCTGTAGTATATGACCTAATATTTTGGATAGCTTATAATAAATATATCTGTTAATTTTAACTTTAAAAACATATAGAACTATGTTAATAGGGTGATATTTTCTGTAGTAAGTTAATTGAAATGAAACCACAATGCTGTATTTTAAATCCCAGCATGTTGTCCCTCATGTCTTGACTTGT
This sequence comes from Arvicanthis niloticus, assembly GCF_011762505.2. NCBI lineage: Eukaryota > Metazoa > Chordata > Mammalia > Rodentia > Muridae > Arvicanthis > Arvicanthis niloticus. The sequence goes on along the minus strand of NC_047668.1, from coordinate 67,567,494 downwards.
TCCATGATAAGATAAATCTCTTCTGTCAGCTGCCCATGTTTACCTGGGCATTGAAAAACTGATATTTCTAGGCAGTGGCTGGTGGAGACTTGAACTATTTCAATATAAATGTAACCATTATCCAGGCAGTTGTTTATAATACTCACATTTGTATTGCTCTAAAATATGTATTTGATAAAAAATGGCTTAAAGGAGAAACAATTAATTTGAGATGTTAGTTTCAGAGGATTCTGTTCATGATTTACTGACCTCATTACTATAAGCCTACGGTGAGGCAGCATGTAACTGTGACAGGAAGGCATGATGATTCAAACCTCATTACTTCCTGTCATCGAGAAAGCTGAGAGGAAAAAAGTAACAAGGACAAAACATTCTCTTCAAAGTTTCTTCAAATAAACCACTTCTCCCAGTACATCTCATTTTCTCACCTTTCATGTATTATGAACTATCAGTGGGGTTTTTTGTTGTTGAACTAAGTCTAATCTGATATGGTCATATCTTCATAGAATATCTCCACAGCACCTGAGCAGAGGTCAGGCCTTTAACACATAAGTTTCTTTGGGGGGAGAATTCACATACCAATATTCATAATTAAGCTTGCTGTTAATTACGGTCCCAACGGATGCTTTGAATGTGAGACATGTTTTGCACTAAGAATAAAAACATCTAGATAAATGTCCAAATCCATGATCCATACTCATGCTTGCTAATTTAAAGTTCCAAAAGTTTGTTATTCAGTTATTTATTCTGATGATTTAGACAGATTTGCTGCCATTTTAATAAACCTTTTAATTTATTAAGAATTTATAAATTGTAATAATTTTTCTAAATTCAATTATATAGATAGGTGGGTATATTGAAATCTTTGGTGTAGATAAAAGATGTAACATGAATTTTGGGTATTTTAAAATAAGGGAAGATTGAAATTCTAGCCTAGTACATTTCTCAAGCTGTATTTTTCATACAGACCTAAGTTTCTAAAGATATCTAATAAGTAGATGTATTCCTCTCAAATGGATGGACCAGTTTAGATATCTGGATAAACGCTTTCCTTTAATTACAGAAAACTCAATAATAAAGTCAATTAATTCATTTTAAAATGACTTTAATTTTAAAAAGATCATCCAAGAAAAATATAACTGTTAACAGATAAAAAAGAAAAAATAGTTTATGCTAAAAAAAATGAATATGTTTTGAAAGTGGTAATATTTTGAAACTGGTGCTCTGTCCGGCTTGTTCCCGGGCAGCCACCGTGTTCCCAGTGTTCCTGCTCTGACTGCGGCTCTTACTAGCTAGAAACACTGGCCCTGGCACCCACAAGACATTACCAAGGCAGCATGTTCCACCAGTCAGCTCCATGGAGATCATACCCAAAAGCATGGATGTTGGGCCAACCCTGTCACCCTCATGGCTCTCTGCTAAGCCCCAGACAATACCCTCCATCCTTGCAGTACAGGTAGAATGAAGTCTCTTAAAGCTTAAAGATTATCCAATAGATTTATTATTTGGAAATGCTAAATTAACAAGATGCCTACATAAATAGAAGTTACCCTATATCTAACTTTTGATATAAGTTGCTACCCAGGACTGCTCTCGACCCATCCGTCCTCCTTCATGGCTGCTCTCTTCTGTCCTTTCTCCTCTCCTCTTCCTCTCCTTCTCTCCTCCCAACTCCCCACTCTGCCTACCACTCATCCCGCCCAATCACCGAGTTTTATTGCAAATGTAGTGGGAAAAGAACCTGCTACAGGACTTCAACTTATGGTAAAATGTTTTCCACAGTTAAAGAGGGATGATTGGACTTCTAATACAATGAATGGTTTATAGAAAATTTTAGAGTTTAATATACTCGATTATGATCAATTCTTTCTAAATCTATTAGTAAGATACAGAGAAACTACCTATGGCAGAAATGATGTATAAAAATGACAAGTCCGGGCCGGGCGGTGGTGGCACATGCCTTTAATCCCAGCACTTGGGAGGCAGAGGCAGGCGGATTTCTGAGTTCGAGGCCAGCCTGGTCTACAGAGTGAGTTCCAGGACAGCCAGGGCTACACAGAGAAACCCTGTCTCAAAAAACAAACAAACAAACAAAATGACAAGTCCGAAGTACGTTTTAATATTTATCAGATATAAAAATTCATTTCTTTTTGTTGTTGTTGTTGTTTTTTGTTTTTTTGTTTTTGTTTTCTTAGTTCACTTTTTAACACATAATAAATTAATGTAAAATAGAGTGTAAGAAGAAATACAGATATTTAGGGAGATAATAATATTGGAATAGTAATTATTCTGATTATTTATACTGTATCTGTGTATCAAATTATGGAAAGTTCCCCAAATATACAATTTCTTTCTTGTGACTATAAAAAAAATAAAATGCTATAATCATCTTTCAAGAAATTTTATGTAAAATGAATAATATAATCTATATTGCAAATTATATTGCAAAGTATGTTTAATTGGAGAAATCATTCATAAGAGATTGTTCTATTTCTAGTATTTACTTAAAAGAAATATTTTCTCTCATATTAAATAATATTTTGTATGTTGCTTTTATTCTTTCTATAAAGATGTATACTATGTGATAGCTGGAATCACACAAGTATCATTCATACATAAATATATATATACATATATATGAACATATACACATACTATACATATACATACTATATACGTATGTATTTAAAATAGAAGGTATACTTTATGGGCTTGAATCTAATATTACAAATATTAATTTTAATAGCTAATTATAACATTTTTACACTTGCAGATATACATAAAATTTGCAAAAATATTGTGATTTGCTGAAAGACTTGGAAAAGAACAGTTGTTCTAAAAACAATTGCTAATAACTTTTTGAGAATCATAACTTTTTGAGAGTCAGGAGTCATAATATTTCTTGTACAATAGAAGCACAAATGGATTTGATTTAATAATATATCATTCAGACCAGTTATAAGAATAAACATTTAAAATAATACAAAATAAAGATAAAATGAAAAATACAAATTTGTATTTTTTCTTAGCAAATCCAAATTCCTTTTTCAAAAGCATGTCTGTAATTCAATATTATTGGCAAAGACTTACTTTTTTCTTGAGGTTTAAATGTCAAAATGAGCCTTCCTTTAAATTGGCCTATTTTTCAGTCTGATGGCTTTCTCCTGAATGAATGGTTGTGATTACATATTCAATCGATATAAGGATAATCTAGTATTGAGAGAAAAAGAAATAAGAAACAATCAAGGCATTTGATAACAAGTCATTTGCTATATTGTTTTTAGGCAAAATAACTACCCAGTAAATGCCTACAAAGTGTTCAGTGGACAATATACTCAACATGCACTAAAATCTCAGGCTGTGATCTGAAGGAAGAGCTGAAGTTTTGGACAAGCAACGAAAATAACTTCACCAAGAAGAACGTTTTGTACCTAATCAACGTTAACCTTCTGCAAATTGCAAAGTTCTACTTCTGGGAAAATTTTGTAATTTTAATATAGAGGCCTCACTTAGTCTGAATGATAAGTTGTTTATCAAGATTAGCTGAAGAAGTTGCTTCAGTACAAAATATGCAGCTCTGATTAAAGAAAAGCCATAATTTTGAACCAACCTTATGCGATTAAAAAAAAATCACCTTTATTAGGGGAATTATTTCACACAAGCTGTAGAACATTTCCATGAAGGAGAGGAACCACTGATTGCACTTAAGTTATAGACATATCATCTTTATTTACCACCCCATTTTCAGTAATGTTCATTAGAAAATTAAAAATAACTGATTTTGATATGAAAGCTTTGAATTTAGAGGTTTTATCAAAATGAAACTCTTGATAGACTAGAGCCATGGTGTATTTTACATGCAAAATTTTTTCTTATCAATGTATATTGTCAAAACTTTAAATAATGTTTTCAGTTTACCCAGAGTATGCCCTGGTTATATAATTATGTAATAAGCAAAGCAGGAAAGAAACAACATCAAAGTAAGGTGTTTGGATAACACAGACGACTTAGAGACTGTGTGATACAGCAGTGGGTGATTCGTGGTGGAAATACAATAGAAAAAGTGTTGCGGTGAGCATCTAAAAATATCAAGCATTTAAAAATGTACTAGACTTATTCATTTTCTTTTATGTGATTGTTCTGCCTGCATGTATGTGTGTGCACCACAAGTAAACTTGTCTGCAACAATCAGAATAGGGCATCAAGACCCCTTAGAATTAGATTTTGGAAACTGAATCTGGGCTCTTGGTCAAAGCAATGTGTGCTGTTAACTGCAAAGCCATCTTTCCAGCCTCTAATTGAGGTTTTATTCCCCTGTTAATTTATATATTTATTCAGTTGACATCCAGATCACAGCACACCTCCTCCCTCTCCCCCCAGTCCTAGCCTTTCACCACCCTTCTCTCATTCCCCTTCACCTTCTCCTCAGAGAAGGGGAGGTCCTCATCTTGGGGCCAACCCATCCTGGCACATTGAGTCTCATCAGGGCTAAGTGCATTCTCTCCCACCTTGGCCAGACACGGCAGCCCAGAAAGGAGAAAGGGATCCAAAGGCAGGCAGCAGAGTCCAATTCAGAGACAGCCCCTGATCCAATCATTGGGGAACCCACTCGATGACCAAGTTGCACTGCCTATTGCCTATCTGCAGGGAGCCTAAGTCCAGTCCATTCATGTTCTTTGGTTAGTGGTTCAGTTTCTGTGAGGCCACATGGACCCAGATTATTTGGCTCTTATAGGTCTTTTTGTGGTGTGTTTGACCCTTCCATCTGCCACAATTCTTACCACTGACGTTTTCCCAAGGCTCTCTGAGCTCAGCCTAATGTTTGACTGTGTGTTAGCTACTGAATAAAGTCTCTCAGAAGACAGTTAAACTGGGCTCCTGTCTGCAAGCATACCAGAGTATCAATAATAGTGTCAGGAGTTGACTCTCTCCTATGGTATGGGTACCAATTTTGACCAGTCATTGATTGGTCATTCCCTCAATCTCTGCTCCATCTTTATCCTTGCACATCTTGTTGGCAGAGAAAATTTTGGGTCAAAGGTTTTGTTTTGTGGATTAATGTCCCCCTCCCTCTAATGGAAGTCCTGAGTGTCTACAGGAGTTGGCTACTTCAGGTTCCATATTCCCAACTGCTAAGTCTCACTTAGAGTCACCCACATATGCTCCCAGAAGCCTCCCCCATCCCAGGTATCTGGCTTGTTCCAGAGATTGCCCCTCAAGAATTTCTCTTCTCTCTCCTAGACAACACCCTACTCTCCTCCCACCTGATCCCCACCGCCTGTCTAATCTAGTTCCCTCCCTCCATCCAGCCTGATGTTTATTTATTTCCCTTTCTGTGTGAGATTCACACATCCTCCCTTGGCCCCTCCTTGTTACCTAGTTTCTTTGGGTCTATAGGTTATAGCATGGGTATTCTGTAGTTTATGGATAATATATATTTATCAGTGAGTACATACCATGCATGTCCTTTGGGGACTGGGTTACCTCATTCAGGATATTCTCAAGTTCCATCAATTTGCCTGAAAATTTCATGATGTACTTGTATTTAAGAGCTGAGTAGGAGGATTCCATTGTATAGTGAACATTTTCTTTATCCATTCCTTGGTTGAGGGACATCTGGGTTGTTTCCAGTTTCTGGGTATTACTAATAAAGCATCTAGGAACATAATTGAGCAAGTGTCTTTGTGTTATAGTGGAGCATCTTTTGAATATATGTCCAAGAGGATATAGCAGGGTCTTGAGGTAGAGCTTTCCCAGTTTTCTGAGAAACTGCCAAATTGATTTTCAGAGTGGTTATACTTCCCCTTGCTCCACATCCTGCATGTGCTGTAACTTGAGCTTTTGATCTTAGCCATCCAATGGGTGTAAGATGGAATTTCAGAGTCATTTTGATGTGCATTTCCCTGATGACAAAGAATGTTGAACAATTCTTTTTATTTCTTTTAAAATTAATTTATTTATTCATTTTACTTCCTAATATCAGCACCTCTCTCCTCCCAGCACCCCTCATACAAGTCTTCCCAAATTCACCTTCCCCTTCTCTTTTGAGAAGATAGTGATAACTATCTATATAAAGAAAAACTCAAATATAACTTTATATGTCAAACTAAGATAAAAGATGATTATGTAAGCACAAATCAAACACAATAGGATAAGGCTGAGATCAGACACCAATTAAATAGAAGATTTAAAAAATCAGTAAAATTTCAAGTTGATTTTTCAACTATAAAAGTTGATTAAGCATAAGCAAGATATGAAAAAACGATAAATAAATCCAAGTGAATAGAAAATGAAGGAGAATACATTATAACTGACACAAAAAACATAAGTTTAGGGTTTAATATTCTTGGAATTTTCTAATCTCTTCTATAAAGAACCAGAGAACTGGGAATTAAAATAATGCAAAATAAGAAAAATACCAAGGTAATAGTTTTTATTATACTTCTGGTAATATTTACAGAGAAGGTTACAAGAGAAAGGCTGCCATGACAAAATTAATCTTATTTGTAATATTCTGTATAGAGGAAATAAGGGAAAGTGATGCTGTTAAACACACAATGGGATGTGTTTTGGGTAGAAATCATGGGACAATTACATTCTGGGAGAAAAGCATTATTTGTTTAGAATACCATCTGAGAGCATAGTAATTGCCTGTGAACACCTACATTTACTTAATGACCCCTTGCTATTGTGGTGCCCACTTTGTGGAGAAGAGAAGCTCAAGATAGATGTCTTCTCCTTCCTTACAATATTCATATAAAAAGAGGAGTGTGAATGAAAACTTAATTTTCAGTATTTTAGGTAGTTATAGAATAACGAACTCAGGAGGATATCCCCACTCCACCCCCCACCCCACGAGACCTCCGCACTTCCTTGTCTCCGCCTCCAGTCTCTTGAGGGTTAGGTGTGTCTTCGCTGACTGAACCCAGACCTAGCAGTCCTCTGTTGTATATGTGTTGAGGGCCTTAGATCAGCTGGTATATGCTGACTGGCTGGTGGTCTAGTGTCTGAGAGATTTCGGGGTTCCAGGTTAATTGAGATTGCTGTTCCTAGGACAGGGTCACCCTCCTCCTCAGCTTCTTCCAGTTTCTCCCTAGTTCAACCACAGGGGTCAGTAGCATCTGTCCATTGTTTGGGTGTAAATATCTATATCTGACTCAGCTGCAGAGGGCATTCATGATAGGTCCCTTTTTGTGAGCGCTCAATAACCTCAGTAATAGTGTCAGGCCTTAGGACCTCTCCTTGAGCTGGACCGCACTTAGGGCCTGTCTCTAGACATCCTTTTCCTCAGGCTTTTCTCCATTTTTGTCCCTGTAGTGCTTTCTGACAGGAACAATTATGGGTCAGAGTTTTTGACTGTGGGATGGGGTTCCACCCCTCACTTGATACCCTGTCTTTCTGCTGGAGGTGGGTTCTACAAGTTCCCTCTCCTAACTGTAAAATATTTTATCTAAGGTCCCTCTCTTTGATTCCTGAGAGTCTCTCAACTCCCAGGTCTTTGGTACATTCTGGAGAGTCCCCCTACCTCCTACCTCCTACCTCCTACCTCCTACCTCCTACCTCCTACCTCCTACCTCCTACCTCCTACCTCCTACCTCCTACCTCCTACCTCCTACCTCCTACCTCCTACCTCCTACCTCCTACCTCCTACCTCCTACCTCCTACCTCCTACCTCCTACCTCCTACCTCCTACCTCCTACCTCCTACCTCCTACCTCCTACCTCCTACCTCCTACCTCCTACCTCCTACCTCCTACCTCCTACCTCCTACCTCCTACCTCCTACCTCCTACCTCCTACACCTCCTACCTCCTGAGGTTGCCTGTTTCCATTCTTTCTGCTGGCCCTCAGGGCTTTAGTCCTTTTCCCCCACCCAATACCAGATCATGTTCCCCTCTTCCCCTCCCTGTCCCCTGTCCCATCCAGGACCCTCTCTCCTTCCCCCTTCTGTGATGAATTACAAACTCTTAATGTCCATGAGATGATTATAAGATGAAAATTGAAATATGAAGAAAATGTTAGTTTTTATCATTTTTTTTCTTGAATATCATTTCAGTTCTGACTCTAAGATCATGAACAACACAAACTAATTGTCTCACATTAGGGTTAGAAACATTAGATCCTAACAAAATTTTGAATTTTTGTAAATTAGAAAAGGAGATTTCCCAGCACAATTCTAATTCCATGTAGCTAAACTATAATTTTAATTTAAAAATTTAATCTGAACAAAAGATGTACATGGTTGGAATGGTCTGTGATTTTGCCAACAAAAATGGCCTTTAAATTGGCTTAATTTTAATATGTAAATATCTATGTATGCACATTAGAATCTTGTCTGGTCATCTCATATTCTGTCATCCCTGATTTTTTATTATAATTTTATTATTTTATTAATATGTGTACCACCATTGCACTCCTCGACTTATGCTCCTCATGGCTGTGGTTCATAGGCATCATAACTAGACTATTGGTTACTTCCCTTTGTTAGCAGCTTGCATGGCACCTTCTGGTACCAAGAAACCCAGATTTTTTTTTTTTTTTGAAAAATGCACATGAACTTATGGGGAAAAAGGAGGTAGAGGAGAACAAGAAGGAATTGGCAGTAGGGCAAAGGGAGTGGATTAGATATAACACACATATCAGTCTCATAATTTCATACAATGAACAATGACAAAATGACAAATCAAGAAAAATTCCCTGACCAATGTTCACATAATAATCTTTAAATATCATTGTGATTAAAATATAATTAAAACTGAAGAAACCATTCACTTTCATCGTGACTCCTTATAAAGCAAAATGGTATCTATTGAGCTATAATTATTTGGAATGTGTTTTTACATATACTTATGTTTATATTGTCAGTTTGTACCTTCTATTTCTGATATAGTGTGAGTTTTAAATGGAACTAGTCTTGTTTCTGTATACCAGGCACCAGAATTCCAATACCAGGAACTGAGCTAAATAGAAGTAACTAAAGCTATAAACAATGCTGTACTACACTACTTAATAAATCTGGAACTGCCCCTAATTTAAAAATATTTCAAAAATGGAACTTCATATTTTTTCAGTACATTTCAGTACAAAATTAGTCTATTTATTAAAGATCATATCATGGATCTGTGAGTATAAGAGAATCAGATGTGAAGAGGCTATTTAACTTAAACCTTTGGAGTAAATGAGTTTTCCTTGTTACTAGTAAAGTCTCAAACCCCCTGTCCTTTGTATTTTAGAGTACACTCCCACATTCAAGTTTCATAATTTTGTTGTGAAGAAACTGTTCCCAAATAGACTCACATTTCTAATTAAAATTAAATGCTTCCATGTAACTATTCAGTCAGAATTGTGCCTCTTTGTTTTGCTTTGAGACTTTGGATTTTTTCACTCAGCATCCCAGGTTTCACAGAGTCCTCTACTGTGAGATCATCAAACAAATATGCAAATGATAAAAAGCTTGATGTCTTAAAATATATATATACTGAAAAAAGTTTCATTTGTAAGGAATTCTTAGAATTTTGCCACCGCATGAAAGCTTTGATGTTTTAATTTGTTAATATTGATTAAACAGATTAATTTTGATACAATGTTCAAATATTCCTTCCTACTTGATAGCACTAAAAAAGAATAACTATATTTCAAAGTTATTTTAATCATATATTTTGAAAAGTTTATAATAGTTTCCTTAGCATTGTTCTCTTCTAAGGGTTACTTTGGTTTTCTAGAGCCTTCTGTAGTTACATATAAATTTTAGGGCTTTTTTTTCTTAATATGGTAAAAAAACGCCAGGGGCACCTTCATTGGGATTGCAATAAATATGTAAATGTTTTTCTCTGGATGGTAATTTTCATAGAATTGATTCTATCATCTATAACTTGGGATATCTTTCCATCTTCTATTGTGTTCCTTTGTATCTTTCTTGACAAGCACTATTGTTACATCTAGGCCTGGACGTTACACCTAAGGCTCAAGTGGAAGAGGGAGTGGAAAGATCATAAGAGGACCAGGATGAGCTAATGTGTTCTATATGGCAGGAACTCTTACAAACCCTCATATCCTGTAAGCCACAATGCCATGCAATTTGTACCTGCTGAAGAATGGAGACTCAGTATTCCCTGATAGGTTTCCCAATTCTAAGTAGTCATTCTTAAGCACTTATGCATGCATATTGGCAATATCAGGGAGGCTCAGCAGGTTGTCTTTATTTACATATATGTGGATGTGCATTTGCATCTGACAGTAATAATGAAAAGAGAGGTTATGAATTTGAGAGGTCTTCAAGGAAACATGGGAAGAGTTGAAGGGAAAGAAGGTAGTATAGACGTGATAAACACATTGTTATTGTGTGAAATTCTCAAAAGACATTTTCCAGTCACAGAAAAAAAATCATGAATAGATATTATTTATAAATGTATTTAAATGCCAGGCAGTGATGGCTCACACCTTTAACCCCAGCACTTGGGAGGAAGAGGCAGGCGGATTTCTGAGTGCGAGGCCAGCCTGGTCTACAGAGTGAGCTCCAGGACAGCCAGGGCTACACAGAGAAACCCTGTCTCAAAAAATCAAAAAAAAAATGTATTTAATTTCATATTGAAATATAAATTATAACATATACTAAAATTTCATATTATATATAAGATTATATCAATAAAATTAAAAATATTATAAACATAGATAAACATATTGAGAAGTTAAAAAATCATTGTCAACAATATTCCAGAAATGAATATAAGACTATTAGTCTCACAAAACTGAACTTCAAGATTCATTAAGGAATAGAACCATGTAGAGTTTTTAAAAATGTTTTTACTATTTGAAGGCAAATTATGTTTATTTAGGTTACTTCTAAAACTAAAAAAACATGAGATTTCTAAAGAAGTTGGAGAGCTCATTGCAGATACTGAAATTTTGGATGAAATCTGGAAATTAATGCTTAGGCTGTTTGGGGTCCCTTGGCTTACAACTCAACCAAATGCAACCCAGTCTCACCACTGGAATCCTTGCCTGGCTCAAGAGATGGCCAGTTCAGACTCCATGGCCCCTATGCTGTGCGGAGTCCCACTAGGATCATCTCATTGTTTTCAGGAATATTCCACTGCATTAGGTGTCCACCTCACCTCTCAAATGCTCTCAATTTTTGCAATCTCTATCTTTGTTCTCTCCCACCCGAATCCCACCTGCTGCAGTCTTCTAGTAAAATCTATTATTTCCCCTTCCAGAGAGATCCAAGTGTTTCCTCTAGAGCCTTCCTCTTCACCTAACTTCTTTTGACTCTATGAACTGTACCTCAGTTATTATTTACTTACCAGTTAACATCTACTTATGAATAAACACAAATGTGGGAAAAAAATAAACGGGTAGGGGGAGAGTCCTAGGGGGAGAGTCCGGCTGCGGGGTTCCACAGTGGTCCAGCAGTGGGTCCGGGGAGCGCTTCCCATACTGCCGGCTGCGGGGGTCCCACATTCACACAGCTGCTGAGGGCTGGCTGCAGCGGCTGTGGTTAGAGGTTCCAAAGGCTGGGAACCTGGTGGAGGCAGATCAGGTGACATATGGAGTTTCCCAAAGCTTTCATTGTTCATGACATGGTGAGTGGGTGTAGATGATGAGCGCTCCCCAGAAAGCCAGGCTCACCTGGCCTTTATTAGGGAGGGGGAAGAGGAGAGGAAATAACTTAATTAGCTATGCTCCTGGCCTTTAGATAACTCATTAATATTTAAATCTCTGGAGGTGGAGACTTGTTAATCATGCCCTCTATGTACCTGAAGGGCACAGGTTAAATGGAGTTACCTTGTCCAAGGCCCAACACACAAACTGTATTTATCTTTCAGGATCTGGGTTATCTCACCCAGGATGATTTTTTCCTAATTTCATCCAATTGCCTGTAAATTTTATGAGGTCATTATTTTAACAGCTGAATAGTACTGTAATGTTTTTTTTGTTTGTTTGTTTGTTTTGTTTTTTTTTGTTTTGTTTTTTTGTTTTTTTCGAGACAGGGTTTCTCTGTATAGCCTTGGCTGTCCTGGAACTCACTCTGTAGACCAGGCTGGCCTTGAACTCGGAAATCCGCCTGCCTCTGCCTCCCAAGTGCTGGGATTAAAGGCGTGCGCCACCACTGCCCGGCAATACTGTATTGTGTAAATGGATCACATTATCTTTATCCATTCTTCTTTTGAGGGACATCAGGTGGATGCTAGAGCAGTCATCAAGCTGACAGTCCCATTGCCTAGGACAACATCCACAAAAATCATTAATTGTAGAGAGATGGACCTGGGGTCTATGTGGGAGTCTTAACCCCCGTGTTTTAGTCTCTTTGGTGCAGGAAGTTATTATGTATGCTGCTGAAATAGAAACGTGGCTAAAAACCCAGCCAAAAAACCTTTGACCTACAATCTATCCTGCCTGAAAGCTGTACTGGGACAATGGTGTACTGTTACTTATAGGGTGGGAGTGGCCAGCCAATATCTAATATAACTTAAGGCCCACCATTATCTCAATTAATAAAAAAATCAATACCTACCCCAACTCTAAATCCCAGGCAATACTACTCTATGATTTATTAAAATTGATCTAACATGTAACTTTGAAATAATTTGAGGATTCTATGAAATCTTAATTCAGAAATGTCACAGAATTTACTATAATCTTAACTTCCAATATAATTTGAATTATAGTAAAAATCAAATTAAGAAAGTATTTCAGAAAATAATTAAATTAGTTAAAATAATGATTTTTAAAGTTGCTTTTAAAAAGTGCAATTAAAAATTAGACCCAGATAATATTTAGATTTTTAAATATTTTGATAAAACAACTAAATAATGGTAGTACCTAAAATTTCAAAATGAAAAATTAAATACAGGAAAAAAATTATATTTATATTAACATGCAGGTATAAAACTTGAAAATTTATGTCCAAATACCTACATTTAAAAATTATTTAAAAATAATTGAATATTAAAAGTTCAAATGATCTTATTTAATTAGTATGTATTCTTATAAAAATTACATCTATGTGTGGATCAATTTAGGTTAACATACAAGAAATTTCTTGTTTCCCTCCTGCCTAATCCCAAGAAATACCTTAAACTGCCATGTTATACATTGTTCTAATTTTCTTGATGCTTGGCTGTCTTTAAACTCAGTCAAATACTACAATACTCAGTCTACAATACTACAATACTACAATACTGAGTCAAATACTCAGTCAAAGATTACATATTTTCAAGTGACAGTTTTTAAGTCAATTTACTAATGTGATACTTAGTGATTCTGACCATATAGCAATAGTTTATCTTCATAATTAACAATCTACTATTCCAGAATAGTTATTTTTTAAAGATTTTGTGTGAATGGCACTTAAAGATATAAACATTTTATTTTTCCCATTGGATATTCAGTTTTATGTAATATTTATTTATTTATTTATTCCAGTTTATATCCTAGTATCAGACTCTCCACTCTTCCCAGTACTTCCTCATGCAGATCTTTCCCCTCTTCCCCTCCTCTTCTCCTCTGAGAAAAGGGAGACTCCTTCTGCTTATCATCAAGGCACTGCAGGACTAGGCTCATCCTCTCTTACTGAAGCCAGACAAGGCAGTCCAGTTAGGAAAATGGGATTCACAGGCAGGCAACAGATAACAGGGACAGCCCCCATTCCAGTTTTGGGGGGATCCACATGAAGACCAAGCTGTTCATCTGCTACATATGTGCATGGAGCTTAGATCCAGCCTGTGCTTGCTCTTGGTTAGTGGTTCAGTCTCTGGGAGCCCTCAAGTGTTCAGGTTAGTCTGTTGCCTCTGTTGGTCTTCCTGTGGAGTTCTTGTTCTCTTTAGGACCCTCAATACTTCTCTTAGCTCTCCCATAAGATTCCCTGAGCACCATCTTTATGTTTGGCACTGTGTCTCTGCATCTCTTTCCATTGGCTGCTGGGTGGGGCCTCTCAAAGGACAGTTCTGCTAGGCTCTTGTCTGCAAACATACCTGAGTATCATTAATAAAGTCAGATATTGGCTCTTGATCATGGAATGGGTCTTAATTTGGGCCAGTCATTGGTTGACTATTCCCTTCATCTTTGCTTCATCTGTGTCCCTGCACATCTTGTAGGCAGGTCACATTTTGGGTTGAATGTTTTGTGGATAGTTTGATGTCTTTATTTCTCCAATGGGAGTTCCATCTGGCAGCAGGAAGAAGCACTTACCCTCTGCTGCTAAGAATCTCAGTTAGAGTAGTCCCTATAGACACCCTGGGGCCTCATCCCATTCCAGGTCTCTGGCATGTCCTAGAGATTGCTCCGACCCCTGCTGATTTCTATTCTCTCCCCTACTCTCCCTGCACCTGATCCTCCTCTACCCAGCTCCCCTCCACATTTTCTCTCCCACCCAGCCCTCCCTTCATCCACTTCCAATACCTCCCTTCATCCACTTCCAATATCTATTACATTTCCCCTTCTAAGAGAGATTCATGTATCCTCCCTTGAGCTTGCCTGTTAATTTAACTTTTCTGGCTTTGTGGATTATAGTGTGTTAATCCTGTGCTTAATGCCTAATATCCAATTAAAAGTGAGTACATACCATGCATGTCTTCTTAGGTCTGGGTTACCTCACTCAGGATGACATTTTCTAGTTCTATCCATTTGCCTGTGTAATTCATGTTGTCCTTGTTTTTAACAGCTGAGTAGTATTCTATTATATAAATAAACCATGTTTTCTGTATCCATTCTTCATTTGAGGGACGTATAGATTGTTTCCAATTTCTGGCTATCACGAATAAAGCTGCTATGAATGTAGTTGAGCAAGTGTCTTTGTGGAATTGTGGAACATCTTTTAGGTATACGCTCAGGACTGGTACAGCTGGGTCTTGAGGTAGAACTAACTATTCTCAATTTTCTGAGTAATCACCTAATTGGTTTCCAGAGTTGTTGGACAAGTTTTCACTCACACCAGCAATGGAGGAGTGTTCCCATTATTCCACATCCTGACCAGCATGTGCTGTCCCTTAAAATTTTGATCTTAGCCATTCTGATGATAGTAAGCTGAATCTCAGAGTTGTTTTGACTTGCATTTCTGTGATGTCTAAAGACACTGAACATTTCTTTAAGTGTTTCTCTGACATTAGAGATTCCTACATTGAGAATTCTCTATTTAGCTCTCTACCCCATATTTTAATTGGGTTATTTGGATTGTTAGATATTAGCCCTCTGTCAGATACAGAGTTGGTGAAGAATTTATCCCAACCTGTAGGCTGTTGTTTTTTTCCTATTGATAGTGTCCTTTGACTTAGAGAATATTTTCATTTTCATGAGGTCCTATTTATTAATTCTTAGTGATTGATATTTTTGGTTTTCTTGGATTTGGTTTTTATCTTATTGAGTATTTTTCCATCAATGTTCATAATAGAATTTGGTCTAAAATTTTCTTTCTTTGTGTGGTTTAGGTATCAGGGTGACTGTGGCCTCATAGAATAAGTTTGTCACTGTTCCTTCTATTTTATTTTGTGGAATAGCTTGAGGGGTATTTATATTAGATCTTTTTTGAAAGTCTGGCGAATTTCCACACTAAAACCAATTGTTTCTGGGCTTTTATAGGTTAGGAGACTTAATAACACCTTTATTTCAATATTGGCTATAGGAGTATTTAGATAGTTCATCGGATCTTGATTTAACTTTAGAAATTGATATTTCACTAGGAAACCATACATTTCATTTAGATTTTCCAATTTTCTGGAGTATAGGTTTTTGAAGTAAGAACTAATGATTCTTTGGATTTACTAAGTATTTGTTGTTATACCTTCCTTTTTACTTCTGATTTCGTTAATTTGGGCGTGGTCTCTCTGCTTTTTATCTAGTCTGGCTAAGGGTTTGTCTATCTTGTTGATTTTCTCAAAGACCCAGCTCTTGGTTTCATTGATTCTTTTTTAAATTAATATTTTTACTTATTAACATCCCAAGTGCTGCCCCCTGTTACCCTTCCCAGAGTTCTTTACCTCATCTTCCCTCCCCTTCACCTCTGAGACAGTGCCCCATCCAGGAATCCCTTCTCTCTGGGCCATCAAGTCTCTACAGGATTAGGTGCATCCTCTACCACTGAGGCCAGACAAGGCAGTCCTCGCACACATATGTGTTGGGGCTTTGGACTAGCCTGAGTATGCTCTCTGGTTGGTGGTTAAGTCTCTGGGAGGTCCAGATGTCCAGGTTAGTTGACAGTTTTGGTCTTCCTATATGGTTGCCATTCCCTTTAGTTCCTTCGATCCTTCCCCTAACTCTTCCATAGGGGTTCCTAAACTCAATCCAATAGTCAGCTGTAAGCATCAACATCTATATCTGTCAGCTGCTGGTAGAGCATCTTAAAGAACAGCCGTGCTAGGTTCCAGCCTGAAAGCACAACATAGCATCAGTAATAGTGTCATGATTTAATTCCCACTCATGGATGGATTCTAACTTGGGCCAGTTAGTAGTCAGCCATTCCTTCAGTGTCTGCTTCTATTGTACTGTTTGTTTCTAATTGATTGAATTCAGCTCTAAGTTCATTTTCTGCTATTTGCTCCTCCTGAGTGTGTTTGCTTCTTTTATTTTTATAGAGCTTTCAGATGTACTTTTAGATTGTTAGTATGAGAATTCTCCATTTTTTAATGATGTACTTAGTACTATGAACTAGGCAGTACTTTCATTGTATCCCATAATTTGGGTATGCTGTATCCTCATTTTCATTGAATTTTAGAAAGTCTTTAATTTCCTTCTTTGTTTCTTCCCTGACAGAGTTATCATTAAGTAGAGATTTGTTCAGTTTCCATAAATATGTAGACATTTTGTTGTTTCTGTTGTTGTTGACATTCTCAACAATAAAAAAACTTCTGAGGAAATCATCATTCCTAATCTGAAGCTATACTATAGAGCAATAGTTATAAAAAAAAAAAAAAAACAACTGCATGGTATTGGTACAGAGACAGGAAGGAAGATCAATAAATAGAATTGAAAACCCAGAAATGAAACCACATACCTATGGTCACTTGATCTTTGACAAAGGAGCTAAAACCATCAGTGGAAAGAAGACAGCATATTCAATAAAATGTGCTGGATCAACTGTTAGTCTTCATGTAGAAGAATGCAAATTGATCCATTCTTATCTCCTTGTACAAAGCTCAAGTCTAAGTGGATCAAGAACCTACACATAAAACAAGATATACAAAATTTAATAGAGGAGAAAGTGAGGAAGAACCTCAAATACTTGGGCACAGGGGAAATTTTCCTGAACAGAACAGCAATGGCTTATGCTTTAAAATCAACAATTGACAAATGGGAACTCATAAAATTGAAAAGCTTCTATAAGGCAAAGAACACTATCAATTTTACCCACAGATTGAGAAAAGATTTTTAACAACCATACATCTGACAGAGGTCTAATATCCAAAATACACAAAGAACTCAACAAGTTAGACTCAAGAGAAACAAATAACCCTATTAAAATGTGGAGTACAGAGCTAAACAGAGAATTCTCAACTGAGGAATCTCAAATGACTGAGAAGCACTTAAAGAAATGTTCAACATCCTTAGTCATCAGGGAAATGCAAATACAAAAGACCTGAGGATCTACCTCACACTAATCATAATGGTTAAGATCAAAAAGTGCAGGTGAAATCAGAGGTTGGCAATGATGTGGAGAAAGAGGAACATTCCTCTATTGCTGGTAAGACTGCAAGCTAGTAAAACCATTTCGAAAATCAATCTGGTGGTTTCTGAGAAAATTAGAAATAGTTCTACTTGAAGACCCAGCTATACCATTACTAGACATATACCCAAAAATATTCCAACATATAACAAGGACACATGTTCCACTGTGTTCATTGCAGCCCTGTTTATAATAGCCAGAAGCTAGAAACAATCTAGATGTCCCTCAACAGAAGAATAGATACAGAAAATGTGGTACATTTTTACAATGAATTACTACTCAATGATTGAAAACAATGATGTCATGAAATTCGCAGGCAAATGAATGAAACAAGAAAATATCATCTTGAGTGAAGTAACCCAGACACAAAAGAACACACTTGGTGTGGACTCATTGATAAGTGGAATATTAGCCCAAAAGATCACAATGCCCATAATGTTTTGTGTCATGAACTTTTTAGGTTTTGCATTTTCTTTGACCAATGTATCAATTTCTTCTATTGTATTTTCTATGCCTGAGATTCACTCTTCCATCTTTTGTATTCTGTTGATGATGTGTATGTCTGTAATTCCTGTTCTCTTTTCTAGGTTTTCAATTTCTATGATTGCCTCAGTTGGTGTTTTCTTTGTTGCTTCTATTTCTATTTTCAGTTTTTGAACACCTTTATTCATATACAGGTTTTGATCATAGTTTCTTGTATTTATTTATATTTATTTGCTTCCTATTTTAAGTACTTTACCTGTTTGAATAATTTTTCTATATGTCTTTCAGGAATTTATTTCCTCTTTAAAGGGCTCTGCCATCTTTATAAGATTGAATATAAGATTCATTGTGATATCCAATACCTACTTAGCTGGATAGCTGGGTTCTGGTGGTGTCAACATTGCCCTAGGTCTTGTTTATTGTGTTCTTATGGCTAGATGATCCTGATGATCAGATGAAGTCATGGGCTAGTCAGTGGAGGTCAGGGGATACAAATCTGCTGACTGTGCCTTAGGTGAACCCATCTGGCGAGGGATTGGTGGGGCATTGTTCTAGGCTGGTTGTTTTCACACAGACTTCATAGGGAAGCCCAAAGGCCTTCGGGTCCCCCAAGGCTCTTTGAGACGGTCAGGAAAGCCCAGAGCCAAACAATAAAATTCTGGAGACTAGGTACAATTTACCTCTGTTGCCTGTGCCCCTGGCAGACACAACTGGCCAGAGATTGGTGGTTCAGTGTTTCATGCTTTTTGTTCTTGAGGCCCCAGCAGGCCTCCATCGAGAAGCAGGAGGCTCTTGGGATGCTGCAAAGTTCCTTAGACCCAAAGGGTGAGATAAGATAAGATAATGTAACATTGAATTTATTAATGGCACAGCATAGGTTTCTGATACATGTGTAGATTATAATATTTAAGTCAGGTTTACATATCTATTCACTTGTCATTTTTCTGATTGAAAAGATCATTTAGTATACATTCTTTTTACTTTTGATGTAATTAGTTTATAACTGATATTTGTAATTTTAATTATGTGACTACTATGGATTGTTAGATTGCTTTGCATTGATGATCTCTTTATCATAATTGTCTTTAATTGATGATGTTTGATAATTACCAATCAGAATTTAAGAGAGAAAACCTAATGTCTGAATACAAATACAATATTATACTATTCACACTATTGTATCAATGATACTTCTTGTATAATACAGACTAAATTTATTGTCTTAGGTGAGAAGGTTAGCAAATTGCATGCTGTTGACAAGATTACCCTAATTTCATAAGTGCATTATCCAATATGTCTAAAACATTTGCAAGAAATATATCATATAACATGACAGCAGATTTGATTGATAAATTCCTAAGATTGGAATTGCAGCACTTCATAGCAAAATAAAGTGATGTCTCTTGTGAACTGGTGTTGACTTGTCAGTATTTTAATCCATAGCTGAGAGAAATGAAAAAGAAGTCATGGCTATAAAATTTATATGTGACTGGAAATCTGAAAGGTTAATTAATGTAACAAACAAAATGTGTAAAATTGCCCATGACTCTGATGGGATCAAGTCACCATGATAATTTTGACAAGCGTAACAGTGAAATATGAAATTTACTTTAAATAATATATGAAGGTAGCAGTTTAAATCAGCTTGTTAATGTGTGTGTTTATGCATGACTATCTGACATTGGGCAATGACTGGGAAGTAAGTTCAGGCAGGAATCTAATTTTAGGCTAAAACAGAGAAGTAATTTCAGTCAAGAATCTAAGTCTTAGGCTAGAACAAAGTAGGCCTCAGGCATGAATATGACTGTGGGCTAGGACAGGGAGGTAAGCTCAGATATTTTAGTCATCCTGTTAAGTCCTTAGAAACATGGATCACAGGACTTTGTTTACTGCTTTGTTTGTTCTTTGACTATTTGCATTTATTGTATTGCTAGTTACTTAATCTATACCTGACCTAAATACTTGCATGTAATTAAAATGGTTTAAAAGCAAATTGGGAAAAAATAAACCTGCCTTCAGCCTCAAAACTGGCTGGGGTTATGCTGCAATATTGTCTAATCATCTTTTTTTCTTTTAATCCCCACTCCTGCACTGGAAAATCTGTTGACTGACTGAGCTGGCCTGGTCATTACACCTTATCAAATCAGTTTCTCTCCTTCCTTCATGTGCATCTCTCACATGAAATTCATCTTAGAAGGCATGAGAGCCATCACCTTTACCTGCTGAGCCATAATCTGCTCTCAATTCTTATTCTTTGAGCAATTACATGTGCTTTCCCATTAGGAAATGAAAAGCAGATAATGATGTCCCCTCAAGTGAAATGTATTCAGTCCACTTAGACAAAATTTCACATAAAATTTCAAAAGCTTTGCTGATCCCCGAAACCTGTTCTTTTCATACATTACCTCTGAATGGCTGTTGCCATCAGCTCTAGTGCAGCTGCTCTGAGATCAAGTGGTGAGGGGTTGAACTCCGTGGTTCCCTAAAAGATGAACACAGTCAACTGAAGCAGTTGTCTTTATTCTGAAAATCAGTGCTAAGGGAAAAGAAACAGAAGGGTTGTTTTGTGGTATCTGAATGATTCCCGGGCTCATTTTTATGTGTTTATTCTATTTATCATCAATGAGAAGACAGGAACACTGGAGAAAAAAGTATTTGTGAAAGTAGAAACAAGAGGAATAAAAGAAAAACATTTCAATTCAATATTCAGCCTAGGCTCTGCACATGGTGTGCTAGACTGGGAGAGTGAATGTGAGCAACAGATGAATAAAACATTATCTCTTTCTTCAGCATGTTTAGGGAAGAAAGTTCCAGGCCAAAAACTAATCTTTTTTTCCCTCTCTCTGATTTTGTGATTCATCATGCTTAAGAATGAGGATTGAAATGTCCCTTTTAGTAAAATATCACAAAGTGCAATCTGAGGAAACTTGCCCTGTGGAAAGGATGTGTCAGGAGCTTAAAATGCTGCAGTGTTTGGAAAATTCCTTTGGTAGTTTGAGGTGATATATGAGCCATGACTCTTCTGTATATGAAGTAAGGCCATCTGTGCCATGTTGAAGACTCATCCTTACCAGAGTCTCTGTAGTATACAGAAATGGTCCCCCAAATTCATCCCAAGGGGTGATCCTAAGGTACCTATGGCCTCAGGTGAGGGCTTATGCTATAAACCTCTTACTGGTAACATTGAAATCTCTAGAGGACTAAGATATATCCACAGCAATTTTATTCTGAGAAACAAAATGTCTGAGATTGTAAATAGGACCCAGAAAATGTGTAATCCTGGTGTGGTCTTCTTACTATGTGTTAGAATTATTTCTCTAGAAAGGAAAATAGAAATAATATTATTCAAGATGACATTGAATCCCAGTATGAATAGTCCTGAATTAGCCACAGATATCTTTTCTTTCTTCAAAGTTGGAGTATTAATAGGAACTGAAAAGAATTATTACATTATATGTTAGTTATATTACATTATATGTTACATTATATTACATTACATATTACATTATATGTTAGTTACTTTTCTAGTTGCTGTGATGGAACACTCTGACTAAAGCAATTTAGGGGAGGATAGGTTAAATTTGGCTAACAGATTGAGGTTACAGCTCATCATTATGGAGAATTTACATCAGTCATCAGCAGAGGCTTGACCAGCTCATGACGTGTATCCACATCAATGAAAATGTAACAAAGAATGCTTCCAAATGGCACACTTTCATCCTATTCAGAACCCTAACACAGAAAATGCTGCCACTTACAGTAGTAGGTTATTCTGATATCAAGTATTTAGTGTCTACTTTAATCTAGATAATATTTCACTGGTGTTCCTAAAGTATTGCCTTTAAGGGATGACTATAGATCACATGAATTTGATAATGGAAATGTGTCATCATGCCTGACTTCCTCAAAGATCACACAAGAAGAAAGCAAGATTGATCATTCTGTATGATGCATTGGCTCACTGAAAAAGTACTTCCCAATTTGAATAGTCTTTCTAAGATCTATTGACTTAATATGAAAATGTGAACTCTGGAATCATTATTCAGTGAATAGATAATATTATCAAAAATGACCTTGCCACATCCTGCACTAAATAAATATGAATCTATGGATTTCTGTGTCTCTGCACATCTTTACATTTGTAAGTAAAAATAAATCAGTTTATAGAATGTGAAACCAGGATTGAGACAAGTTTCAATGAGAGAATAGTGCAAGGTTCCTATAGCAACAAGAACATAACAGGAACTTGGAGCTTAGCAGTTTTTCATCTGCCTCTGAACAGCTATATCAGAGTAAGCAGGTTCTAAAATCAGTTTTTCATCAGCTCTCTAGCTAATTTTTATTGATATTCATATTTGTTAACAATGCCATGAGGTCATAAAGAGTTACAGTTTTATGTTGATCAGTACAAATCAGGTTCGTTTGCAAATCAATTACAGCCAAAGGAATAGGAACCTTATTTTATGTCTCCTTTATGCCTGCTAGACAAAGAGCTCAAGACTGTATTATCAACTAACAACTGTTGATAAATTTGTTCATTTATATTTAGTTTTTAATGCCTAAGATTTTACACACACACACACAGAAAGAAAGAGAGAGAAAGAGAGAGAGAGAGAGAGAGAGAGAGAGAGAAAACAACCCTATTTGTGGACTGGATGTGTGCATTCCCTCTTCACATTTGTTTGTTGAAACTTGCATCTTTGATGGATGATATTTGGCATTGAAGTGTTTGGTAATCAATCAAAAGTGGAGGTGGGATTCCCATTCATTTGATTGGACTGGAATTCATTAAAGAAGACTAATCAATGAGTGTGATCTTTCTCTTCTACATGATGAAGGTATTTATATTAAAATAAAGAAATCTACCTATGTTTTGATCCAGAAATTTCTGGGTTTCAGAACATATTTCCTGTTTAAGTTACATGAACTGTGATACTTGTTAAAGAAATTAAGCTAAGAGTTTAAGCATGTTTATCCTATACAAAGTTAATATCATTATTCAACAACGCCAACTGAGAATGTAACAATACACATTATAGTATTCTAGGGTTTTCTAGAGTCTTCAGTAAGAACAGTAGTGTCCATTTAGTTTTATGTCAACTTGATTCAGGCTAGAGTCATTTGAAAAATGATAAAATTGGGCTACAGGAAAACCTGTAGGACATTTTCTTAATTATTTATTGGTTTGGGAGAGCCTATCTCATTATTTACGGTGTTATCCCTAGGCTGGTGGTCCTAGGTTCCATAATATAGCAAACTAACCAAGCCGTGAGTGCAAAGCCAACAAGCAGCACTTCTACATGAACTCTATATCAGCTCCTGCCTCCAGGTTCCTGGTTGCTTGACTACACATCCTGACTTTCTCCATTGATGAACAGTAATATGGAAGGGCAAGCCAAATAAGCTCCTTTCTCCCAACTCACTTTTACTTATGTTGTTTTATCACAGCAATAGTAAGCCCAAGGCAGAACTGGGTAGTAGGAGTGGAATACAAGGTCAGCACAAGGGGACAAGAATTTTAGCCCTAGAAACAATAACTTCCTAGTGGAAATAAGTAGACACAGTGAAGATACGTGGAAGAAGAAGGAGAGTACTGCCTTCAACATTAATGAGAACACAATTTTTAAACATATGAGAGAGATTTGAGCATTGCCAGGAATGAGAAGGAATTTGGCAAGTGGGAGCATCCTTGGATTATTTGAGCACATGATAGTGGTCAGGGGAGATCATATTTTGTAAGTGGTGAGTGCAGGAGGGAAAATTTAGAAGATGGCAAACATCAGAGCAGGAAGGCCCTGTAATAATAGATGAGAATGCATGTTTTAACTATGGTGTGGTAGGAAACTACTGGAATAATCTGAACCACTTTACAGTGTTACTTTCTTGTTCCTGTAGGCTGTTAATACACTAGACTGCAAACAAGTATTGGTACTACATTAGAGTAAACTTGCATTAGAGTTCCATGCAAGAGTTTCAATACAAGAGTATGGAAAGGGTTCCTTTGAATTATAGCAGCAGCGGGGATCTAGCATCATGACTCTATATATGTTTTGAAATGGGAATCTGTGCTTAAAATCTAAATGGAGAGAAAACAAAGTCTGGATATCTTTTTAGAAACCCTATCTTTAAAATGGCATACCTGGAAGGATGCCAATCAGAAATAAGTCTGCAAATAAGATTCAAATGCATTATGCCAAAAGCATGCACAGATATTTTCTCACCTATTAAGCCTCAAAATGCCCATTTCTGATGGTAAAAAAAGACTGTCCCTTAGCCTTCTCTGTATTTGTCATAATACCAGTTGACTGTTTTTATTGTGTTGACTGTATTTATAAATTGTGGGTTTTATGCCATTTTCAACGGCCTTTGTATTTTCCCAGAAGGATGAAACCTTAATAGATTTGCTCTCATTTATATACTTAGCAAACATTAATCTAGCCCTAGGCAAGGCAAAACACTGTGAAAAATTGCTAACAAGACAGACATGAAGATGCTAATATGGAGCATGCATGAGACAAGATAACTTGATTGCACAAGATCTTTTACATTAAATTGACAACCTATTCTACCTCTCTATGTTTCTTGTTCTGCGTTAATAAAAACTTTAACAAGACAATCTCCCAAATTTGTCTCCTGTAACCTATAGATTGACCCTGGCTGCATGCAATACAATTTTTGGCAAAATAGAGAGTGGTAATCAACCCTTGTGAAGCCATTAAAAGGAAGTGGGTCCTGGAGATTTGGTTCTGTTTGTAAAGGATATTCAGCACAATCAGGAGGACCTAAGTTTAGTGCCCAGCCACACATGAAAAACCCACATGCTGTCAAACACATTTGAAAGCCTAGAAATAGTAGAAAAGCAGAGTGGACTAGAGGTCTGGAACTTCCTGGCCAACCAGTCCAGTCAATCAGTGAACTCAGAGTTCAGTGAGAGACCATGTCTAAATAAAAAGATGGAAAAAAGTTGAAAGATACACTCTAGGTTGATGACTGCCTACATGTTCCTACACATGTACACACACACACACACACACACACACACACACACACACACACCTTTATAGATTAGGTCAACAATGACACAAGCAAATTTATTCCTTTTGATGAAGTCATTTGAAGTGAAAGTTTCTGGTTATGTCATGTGATACCAACTCTTATGGCATTTTGCTGGGGCAAGATCCATGGGATAACAAGAGAATATAAAAGGACTCATCAGACAGTGATGCTGTGCTTGCATAGCTAGCCTTGCATCCCTTTGTTGGTCTCATATCTTTGCTGATTTTTCACTTCATTGAGAGAGGTATGGCAGAGATCTCCTGGCACTCTGGTTGGTTCTAGTCATTCCCAATTTGGCAGAGGCCTAGCTGTTTCTTCTGAACTGTGCCACCCCTGATTGTTGGTGTTTGGTATACTGACACTACTGAAGTGGACTGCTGGTATCCTGACAAACGGAGATTGGAATTGCTCCAATGAACTACCTCTAAACAGGTCTACATATCCTTGTCTTATTTACCATCTTTTCTTCCCTACTTTTGGACAGTGGACTAGAAAGGGGAATCAAAGCATTTGAAAAACTTTATACAATATGTATATGTGGCTAAGAATGGCCTTGTCTGGCATCAATGGGAGAGGAAGCCCTGGGTCCTGTGAAGGCTTGATGCCCCAAGATAGGGAAATGATAGGGCAGTGGGGCATGAGTGGGTTGGTAGGAGAACACCCTTTTGGAGACAGGAGGAGAGGGGTTGGGTGGGTTTTTTTGGAGGGAGAAACTGGGAGGAGAGATAACATTTGAAATGTAAACAAACAGAACAACCAATAAAAAACAGAAAAATAAAATATGTTGTGAAAAGGATAAGCCTACAGTCATGTGACGACAATCATAAGCATGTCTTTATGGATAGAATGATTGATAGTTAACAAGGAGATTTGCTTCTTCTTCTTCTCTTTCTCCTTCTCCTCCTCCTCCTCCTCCTCCTCCTCCTCCTCCCTCATTTTCCTCCTCTTCCTCCTCTCCCTCTTCCTCTCCTTTTTCTTTCTCCTCTGCTCTTCCTCTTCCTCTCTCTCCCTCTCCTTCCTCCTCCTCTTCCTTCTTCTCCCACCTCCTCCCCTTCCTCTTCTTCCTCCTCTTCCTTCTCCTCCTCCCACCTCCTCCCCTTCCTATTCTTCCACCTCCTCCTCCTTCTTCTTTAGTATCCAAATAAAGAATATAAGATTCATTTAGGAAGCAAATCTGTGGGGAGCCAAAAGAAGGTGGCTATCATCCTTGCAGCCATCTTGAGCCACATACCCTGATAAGAGACTTGATTACAACCACCTACAACAGCTGAGCACATTCTGACAACATCTTGTTTTAGATACCCAGGATTTTCCCTTGAGTGTGTGAGACTTAAAAGTGTGTGACTAAAAAGCGTGACCTAGAAGTGAGACATATAAAAGGCGAGAGCCAGACAGAAGAAAGTACTTGAGACTTGAGACTTGGAGCTGAGAACTTGGAAAAAGACTAGGAACTGGGAAAGAAACTAGCAACTTAGAACTAGGAGAAGGACTTGAGACTTATTACAGCTGGAAGTAGAATTAGGACCTGAAACTTGGTACTAGGAACTAGGGACCTGAGACTTGGTACTTGGAACTAGGGACATGGAGAGAAGAGAGACTGAAGAATAAACAGGATTGAATCACACTCTGTCTGGTCTCCATTCTTTGCATCTGTCCTCACTCTCTCTCTTGCTGAACCCTCACCCGTGGACTGGAGAAGCTTGGGGCAGTAGGAACCGGAACAATTTAGCCCCCAAGGTTTTTGGCAGTTCAAGTTCCAATGTTGATAGAGTGGTCCCCGACATTTTGACTCCCAAGTTGGGGCAGAGTGGTCCACAACAAAAATCATCTATAGGCATTAACTTGTTGCAAACAAAATTTATTCTAAGCAACATTGTTGGTGTGTCTGATTGTTTGATAGTATTAGACAAATTATCTCCATGAAAATAGGGAGGCTTTGCCTCCCTATTTATTTTAGTTGTGATCCCAGCCTTTAATGGCTGAGCCATCTCTCCAGCCTTTTGCTTCCATATTTAAATTTTCTTTGTGATTGAAATTGTACTGAGTTTTTAACAGCACCACTAAATGACTATTATGAAGAACTCTTAGTTTTCATAGTCACAGGTTCTCTTATTCTGCTGCAGCACTTGAGGCTTTAATTTCAGTTTTCAAGATGATGGTCTTGAAAGAGACTGATGAATTAGGTACAATTTATGCATCACTGAGATTTTTCATTTTATTAGTTCAGAGTCCTTTTTTGATATAGAAAGATAGAGTAAATATATTCCATTTTGAAGCTTTTTTAGGAAAAAAATTATATGCCTACGGGTTATGCTCATAAAGGACTGATAAGTTCCTGGAATACTATCATAAAATATTTTTCTTTGTATTTACTTCTTCCTCATACCCATCAATAGCAAGAAATAAAACACAACTAACACAAATAAATCTTCCAGAAAACACACTTTTGGAAGCATGAACTAGCCAATTCTATTGGGAAATGCATCAATATATGGCACTGCAGAGTGCCTCAGAAAAATGATTTTAACAGTGTCAATTTAACAGTGTGTTTTGGCTCCTGCCTGGGCAGCAAGTGAGCATGGGATGCCAGCCTGTCCCTCAAACACTGTGGTGACATGACTATCATGGGCAGACTATGATGACTTTCACGATGTGATGCCAAGGGAAGCGTATGCTTATAAGTGAATGTGTTCCAGAGAATTCAGAACATCTAAAGAATCTGGAGTGGAAAGAAAGGGAAACTTGATCCAAAAGACTTATACAAAAGAATGCCTAGCCAAATCTTTTAAATAGACAAATATAAAGCTGATTTTTAGTATCCTGGAAGATAGTCTATGTGGTTCATAAAAGTAGGGTACATATTGCACAATGCATATAATTTCTAATTTAGAAAATATTGATGTCATATTACTTATAGTATGATACATATATGCACATATGCATCTGTGTGTATATGTGTGTGAGAGAGAAAGAAAAAGAGAGAGAGAGTCTGTGAAGTTACTGGGAAAATTTCAGACATTAATGTAGAGATCAACAACTATGAGGATATTGAAGGTCCTCAGATGGAGAAGGAAAGTTAGATCTACTGTGGAAAATAAATTAAGAATTTCTTTTCTTTTTTTTATTGGATATTTTATTTACATTTCAGATGTAATTCCCTTTCCCCATTTTACACCCATCCAGGAACCCCTTATCCCATCCCCCCTTCTCCTGCTTCTATGAAAGTATGCCCCCACTCACACTCCCACTCCCACCTCCCCCCACACACTGGGGTATCCAGGCTTCACTGGACCAAGGACTTCCTCATTCACCTATGCCTGACACTGTCTTCCTCCCCTACATATACAGCTGGAGCCATGGGTCCCTCCCTATGTGCTCCCAGACTAGTGGTTTAGATCCTGGATGCTCTGGTTGGTTGGTATTGTTGCTCTCCTCATGGGCTCACAAACCCCTTCAGCTCCTTCAGTCTTCTTTCTCACTCCTCCATTGGGAACCCCATGATCAGTTAAATGGTTAGCTGTGAGCTTCTGCCTCTGTATATTTCAGGCTCTGGCAGATTTCTAAGGAGACAACTATATCAGGCTCCTGTCAGCATGCACTTCCTGGCATCCACATCAGCTTCTACCTTTGGTGATTGCACAAGGGATGGATACCCAGGTGAGTATTCTCTGTATGGCCCCTTCTTCAGTTTCTGTCCCATGCTTTGTCTCCATATTTGCTCCCATGAGTATTTTGTTACTCTGAAGACCAGCTAGGTGTCTGCCCCAGCCAAAAGGACCAAGTGAGGGGTGGAAGGGAAGTGGTATTATGGAAGAGTTTATTTTCGTATTTTGCTTTAGAGATGAAAGTCCTTTCTGGTTTCCTAAATTCAATTTCAAAAGACGATCTTGGCTTTGCTCTGGCAGATTATGCTTATCACAGAGTTATGGTTTCTTCAACGTTATTACTTGAGAAAAGAACAGATGCCAAACATAACAAAACTTAACTTCTGACTATCCCAATTTTCTTCATAAATCAAGTGAATTTAAAAAAATTGAAGTTTTGGATGCCTTTCAGTGTGCTCTTCACATTTGAAGAGACTTGAATATCCTGCCAAGCACATAAACCAAATTGTATTTGAATGGTAGCACTTTATTAAGCCACCTCTGATGGAGAACCCTCCTGGACTCATCCTGGACATACTTCTCCTTTATTGGAGTTAGCTTCACTGAGCTGCTGACTCCCTCTTTGGCTGGTCAGTTTCAGTTGTGTCATTCACTTTGTTTATGAGTTTATGTTTTGATGTTCAAGGATCCAGTCTTTGAATCTATTGTGCTTTGTATGTAAACATGTCATATTCTTCACCTAAAGCCACACAAAGAGTGTCCACCTCCTGCAGGTATTTCTTAGAAATTACCAGCCCAAAATTGAGACAAAAGAGCCTTTTCATAATTAAATTACATAATCAAGGCTATTAGATTACAGTTAAAGATGTTTTTCTTAGACTCATTCTATTCTGTGTATTTAATATCTTCATAAAAAGGTTAGCATCTGTATGCATGAATAGTAAGTCTGAGATAAATGTGCTGTCTGTGCTAGTGTGGACAATAACAATAAGAAAACTTACATTTAAACTCACAAATATTCTAGAGAGTACATGTGTTGCGGCCAGAGCTGCCCCACATTTGGGGGCCAAAATGTCATGGACCTCTTTGTCAATGTTGGAACCCACACTGCCAAAAGCCTTGGGGGCTAAATTGTTAGAGTCCACACTGCCCCAAGCTGCTCTGGTCTGAGGGTCGGGGTTCAGCAAGAGAGAGAGTGAGGATGGACTTGAGGAATGGAGACCAGACAGAGTGTGATTCAATCCTGTTTATTCTTCGGTCTCTCTTCTCTCCAAGTCCCAAGTCTTGAGTTCCTAGTCCCTAGTTCCTAGTCCCTAGTACTTCCAAGTTCCAAGTTCCTTCTTCCAAGTGCTAAGTGCCTAATGTCTAATTCCAAGTTCTTCCTCCAAGTGCCAAGACTCAAGTGCCTAATTCCTACTCCAAGTTGTACTAAACTCTTCTGTCTGCCTCTCGCCTTTTATATGTCTCACTTCTAAGCCACACCCTTAAGTCACACCCTTAAGTCACACCCTTAGGTCTTATTTCTAAATCTGATCTCTAAGTCACACTCTTAAGTCTCACACCTTTAAGTCTCATACACCCAAGGGAAAATCCTGGGTATCTAAAACAAGATGTTATCAGAATGTGCTCAGCTGTTGTAGGCTATTGTAATCAAGTCTGTTGTCAGGGTATATGGCTCAAGATGGCTGCAAGGATGATAGCTGCCTTCTGTCGGCTCCCCACATACATGGCACTAAATAAAGTACTTGTAAGGACAGGCTGGGTCAAGAGCTATACTTGTTACCATTCTTTCAACTTTAGAAAAAGAAAAGAAATGTTCAGTTTTGTTGCCTTCTTAAGACATATGCACCATTTCCTCAAAAGACCTTTGAAATAGACATTCTATCCAAAGTGTGCCTACTTCTTAAGGCAAGGTGAGTAATGGGAAATGTGAGAACTTCCTTTTCCACCCACACAGTCCTTTGGCATCCTGAAAGGCAGCAGGGAAGAACTTGTTAGTATCACTGAAGATTCTCACAGTACCATTTTAAAACAACAGAGATTCTGAAAGGTAATGTTTTCTATTTCAAAATATATTCTCATGGTGCTCACTTTTTGGTGGTGGTGGGGCGCTGGCTTAGCAGCATCACTTATAGATTCATGCTTTAGAGCTCAAAAGTGAGAAAGCATGAAGAAGAGGGAGAGAGACTCTCAAAGAAAAACAGATTTCCACACCAGGATTTATTTGAATATTTCATAGAAGTTTAAAAGTAGCATACTTTTGTTTTTATCTTTTGAATGTAAAGAGCCATTGGGGAAGATTGTCAACATCAAGTGCTCCTTATCCATGTGCTTCCCTGTGACAGATATGCAAGAAGAGCCAAGAAGAACTAGGACCTCATGTGAAGTTTTCCACCTGGTTTGATTCTGTAGTCGTATGGTCATCATGCTTACTCCAATTGCTCCTTCTGATGCCATCTTCTGGGAGAACAGGAAAGATGGGACCAATTAAACATGTCACCCTTTAACCTTTTCTGAGGAAAAGAATGAAAAATGTAGTTTTCTTACTAAGATTCTTCAACCATTAGCAAGACCCCTAAGATTTTTTATTGGATATTTCATTTATTTACAATACAGATGTCATCCCCTTTCCCCAATTCCCCTCCATAGAACCCCTATCTTATACTCCCTCTTCCTTTATGCTTTTATACCATTTTGATTACATGCATGTATTAAGGTCAGTTCTAGGTTGAGAGTCTAGCAATGCAATAGATGCAAATAGTTGAGGAACAAGCAATACAATAAACACAAATAGTCAAAGAAAAAGAAAGGCATTAAACCCAATTACATGAATGCTCCCAATGATCACAGTTTCTAAAGGCTTATCAGGATGGCTAAAGTATTTGAGCCTAATTCCGTGTCATAGTCCAAGGTCATTTTCATGTCTGAAGCCTACTGCCTCGTTCTAGCCTAAAACTTAGATCTCTGTCTGAAATTACTTCTTTGTTCTAGCCTAATATTTAGATTCCTGCCTGAGATTACTTCTTTGTTGTAGCCTATGATTTAGATTCCTACCTGAAATTACTTCTTTGTTCTAGTTTAATGTCAGATTCCTGCTTGAAGCCTTCTTCCTTGTCCTTGGTCAATGTCATATTCCTGTCAAGCAGCCCATTTTTTTGTCCTTGGCTCATGTCAGATTCTTGCCAAGCAACCCCAAAGGCTTTCCACCTCTCCCCTTTTTTATTTTGTTAACAAGACTGAGCCTGTCTTAGGTCATTCTGATAAGAATGCCTTCCTTACCAGTCATGGAATATGCATTATCAAAAGCAATACACTTATGTTTCAGCTTGGGAAGGTTCTGTGCAGAATCTTACCCATCCTTGGCTTACCAGCCTGTTAATTTAATAACTCTGTCTGGGGGTCCATTGTCATGTCCAAGCCATGTACTTTGGCTGTCAACATGTTGATGTTGTTAAAGATAAGTTTTAACATGATGGGCAGGAATAAAAGTATTCCCAGGACAAGAAGGGCAAGCCTGATCAAGATATATATCAAGATATATATCAAGATATATATCAAGATATATATCAAGATATATATCAAGATATATATCAAGATGATATATCAAGATGATATATCAAGATGATATATCAAGATGATATATATCAAGATATATCAAGATATATCAAGATATATATATATATATATATATATATATATATATATATATAATTCCTGAGGTTTGATCAAAATAGAAATACTGACCTCAGGCCATGGATAATTTTATTGACATTATCTACATCATCAAAGCTCAACAGAACAGCATTCTTTAAATTCATAATCTCACTATTTAAAGTTAACACACCCAGAGAGGTGTTAGGATTATGCCAAATATCCTACAGGTGTCTTTAAACTTTTTTGTAATTATAATGACAAACATAGTGAATTTCAAAAGTAACACTACTTCAATGATATTTGTCATGACACTTGGGATGGCTCCTAACTCTTGAACCCTGAACCTCCTTCTTATAATTTGAATGGGTTATAGAGTATCATTCATTGTTCCAGATACCTGTATAAGTCCTTTTGTACCTCAATACATTAGTAACATTGTTTTGCTAGATGGTTAACAAAATTAGTTGTCTTAATTCCTTGTGTCAATGGTATTGCAGAAGCAGTGGTGCTAGCAATTAATGGAATTAGTGCTGTTATCCCAGCAATAATCAAGCCCACTACCCTCTTGCTTCTGCTTAAAGCCTAACTCACTTCTTCCAGTACTTTCAGGCTTTTCAGAGAATCAAGGCTTTCTAATACTCAGGGTAGTGAGACAAAAGCTGGTTGTTAGACTCCCATAGAGACACGCCAGGTTTCAATACACTAACATAACTAGAAATTATATAGTTAAGGCAACTTACAATAAATACCGTAAAATAGACAAAACCAATTTAACTTGACAATAAGAAGAGCCTTAAAACATGCACTAACCCTTGTTTGAAATCCAGATCCTTTCCCAAATTTATCTCTTGCTATTGTAACATCAGAATGAACTACAGCTAACTTTTAAATATGTCTCTGACAAAGTCCAGATTCAGTATTCCGAAAGTAGACTGTTATTTCCCATATTGGATAGATTTTTAGACCAGTACATGATTGAGTCCTAATAGCTGGTCACCTTTAAGAAGAATACAAGAGACATTATAATTTCTCTTTTTGATTCTCTATCCTACAAGGTCTAAAAACTTGAAGCAAGGTAGCTTATCCCATCTGGGATATAGTCAAGCAAAGGTGGGTCAGGAACATATGTCCCTAGTCACCCTTGTCAGGGCACTCAGCAAGCTCACAGGTCAGCATCATTCTTTGTCTCAGCAACAGTATGTCTCACCAATCTTTTTGAAGTTCCATGGACCTCTTCCACAATACCTTGTCCTTGAGGATTATACAAAATCCCTGCAATAAATTGTTGACAAAAAGTCTCAGCTGCTTGACAACAGTTGACAGAACCATTATTTGATTTTTTAACTAAATATCATATGTATTTACCTTTAATTGTTATCTCTTCTCCCATCCTCCCCAAAACCTCTTATACAATCCTCCTCCTCCTATTTCTATGTAGGTAGGCTCCCATCATCCTCCCATTTCTGCCTCCTTGCTCTAGAATTCCCCAACACTAGGGAATCCAAACTTTTGGGAACCAAGGCCAACCTTTTCCATTGATGCCTGACTAGGCCACCCTCAACTACCTATACAGGTAAAGCCATGAGTATTTCCCTTTGTGTTTTCAGGCTGGAGGTTTAGACCCTGGAAGCTCTGGTTGAGTATTTTGTTACTCCTTCTAAGAAGAACCAAAGAAACCACACTTTGGTCTTCCTTCTTCTTCTTGAGTTTCATGTGGTCTATGCATTGTATCATAGGTATTGTGAGCTTTTGGGCTAATATCCACTTATCAGTGAGTAAATACCATGTGTGTTCTTTTATGACTGGGTTGCCAACTCAGGATATTTTCAAGTTCCATCCATTTGCCTAAGAATTTCACGAACTCATGGTTTTTAATAGCTGAGTATTACTTCATTGTATAAATGTACCACGTTTTCTGTATCCATTCCTTGGTTAAAGGACATCTGGGTTTTTTCTAGCTTTTGGCTATTATAAATAAGGCTTCTATGAACATAGTGGAGTATGTGTCCCTGTTGTATGTTGAAGCATCTTTTGGGTATATGCCCAGGAGTGGTATTGCTCGGTCCTCAGGTAACACCATGTTTAATTTTCTGAGGTACTACCAGACTGCTTTCCATAGTGGTTATCTCTATCTCAGCTTACAATCCCACCAACAATGGAGGAGTGTTTCTCTTTCTCCACATCCTTGCTAACATCTGCTGTCACCTGTGTTTTTGATCTTAGCCCTTCTGGCTGGTGTGAGGTGGAATCTCAAGGTTGTTTTGATTTGAATTTCCGTTGGTGACTAAGGAAGCTGAACACTTCTTTAGATGCTTCTCAGCCATTGGAGTTTCCTCAGTTGAGAATTTTTTGTTTAGCTCTGTAACCCATTTTTAATAGAGTTATTTGATTGTCTAGAGTCTAATTTCTTCAGTTCTTTGTATACCTTGGATGTTAGCCCTCTATCAAATGTAGGATTGGTAAAAATCTTTTCCCAATCTGTTGGTTGCCAATTTGTCCTATTGACAGTGACCTTTGCTTTACAGAAGATTTGCAGCTTTATGAGATCCAGTTAGTCAATTCTTGATCTTAGCGCATAAGCCATTGGTGTTCTGTTCAGAAACTTTTCTCCTGTGCCCAGGTATTCGAGGCTTTTCTCCATTTTCTCTTCTATTAGTTTCAGTGTATCTGGTTTTATGTGAAGGTCCTTGATCCACTTGGACTTGAGCTTTGTACAAAAAGATAAATATGGATTGATTTGCATTCTTCTACATGCTGACCACCAGTTGAACCAGCACCATTTGTTGAAAATGCTGTCTTTCTCCACTGGATGGTTTTAGTTCCTTTGTCAAAGATCAAGTGACCATAGGTGTGTGACTTCATTTCTGGGTCTTCTATACTATTCCATTGATCCTCCTGCCTGTCTCTGTTCCAATACCATGCAGTTTTTATCACAATTTCTTTGAAGTACAGCTTGAAGTCAGGGATGATGATTCCCCCAGAAGTTCTTTTATTGTTGAGAGTAGTTTTTGCTATTCTGGGTTTGTTGTTGTTGTTGTTGTTGTTGTTGTTGTTGTTGTTGTTATTCTAAATGAATTTGAGCATTGCTCTTTCTATCCCTGTGAAGAATTGAGTGGGAATTTTGTTGGGGATTGCATTAAATTTGTAGATTGCTCTTGGAAAGATAGTCATTTTTACTATATTAATCCTTCCAATCCATGAGCATGGGAGATCTCTCCATCTTCTGAGATCTTCTTCGATTTCTTTCTTCAGAAACTTGAAGTTCTTGTTATACAGGTCTTTTACTTGCTTGGTTAGATTCACACCAAGGTATTTTATATTATTTGTAACTGTTGTGAACTGTGTCAGTTCCACAATTTTTTTCCTCAGCCTCTTTTTCTTTTGAATAGCAAAAGGCTACTGATTTGTTTGAGTTAATTTTATATCCAGCAACTTTGCCAAAATTGTTTGTCAGGTTTAGGTGTTCGCTGGTGGAAGTTTTGGGGTCACTTAAGTATACTATCATATCATCTGCAAATAGTGAAATTTTGAATTCTTCCTTTCCTGTTTGTATTCCTTTGACTTCTTTTTGTTGTCTAATTGCTCTGGCTAGGACTTCCAGTACTATATTGAATAGGTAGAGTGAGAATGGGCAGCCTTGTCTAGTCCCTGATCTTAGTGGGATTGCTTCAAGTTTCTCTCCATTTAGTTTGATGTTGGCTACTGGTTTCCTGTATATTGCTTTTACTATGTTTAGATATGGGCCTTGAATTTCCGATCTTTCCAAGACTTTTATCATGAAGGGGTGTTGAATTTTGTCAAATGCTTTCTCAGCATCCAGTGAGATGATCATGTGGTTTTTTTTCTTTGAGTTTGTTTACATACTGGATTACATTTATGGATTTCTGTATATTGAACCAACCCTGCATTCCTGGGATAAAGCCTACTTGATTATGTTGGATAAGTGTTTTGATGTGTTATTAGATTAGTTTGAGAGAATTTTATTGAGTATTTTTGCATCGATATTCATAAGGGAAATTGGTCTGAAGTTGTCTTTCTTTGTTGGGTCTTTGTGTAGTATAGGTATGAGGGTAATTGTGGCTTCATAGAATGAATCGGGTACTGTTCCTTATGTTTCTATTTTGTGGAACAATTTATAGAGAATTTGTATTAAGTGTTCTTTGAAGATCTGATAGAACTCTGCACTAAAACTGTCTAGTCCTGGACTTTTTTTTTTTTAAGTGCAGAAACTTTTAATGACTGTTTAGTCCCATAACCCCTACTTCTTTAGGGGTTATGGGACTATTTAGATGGTTTATCTGCTCCTGATTTTGCATTGGTAACTGGTATTTGTCTAAAAAAATTGGCCATTTCATCCAGATTTTCCAATTTTGTTGAGTATAGGCCTTTGTAGTAGGATCTGATGATTTTTTGAAGTTCCTCGTTTTCTGTTGTTATGTCACCCTTTTCACTTCTGATTTTATTAATTTGGATATTGTCACTCTGCTGTCTGACTATTCTGGTTTAAGGTTTATCTATCTTGTTGATTTTCTCAAAGAACCAGTTCCTGGTTTTATTGATTCTTTGTATGGTTCTTTTAGTTTCTACTAGGTTGATTTCAGCCCTGAGTTTGATTATTTCCTGCCATCTACTCCTCTTGGGTGTATTTGCTTCTTTTTGTTCTAGAGCTTCTAGGTGCATTGTTAAGCTGCTAATGTATGCTCTCTCTGGTCCCTTTTGGTAAGCAGTTAGAGCTATGAGTTAGCACTGCTTTCAATGTGTCCCATAAGTTTTGGTATGATGTGTCTTTATTTTCATTAAATTCTAAAAAAATCCTTAATTTCTTTCTTTATTTCTTCCCTGACCACATTATCATTGAGTAGAGTGTTGTTCAGTTTCCACATAAATGTGGGCTTTCTACTGTTTTTGTCATTATTGAAGACCAGCCTTAATCCATGGTGATCTGATAGGATGCATGGGATTATTTGAATATTTTTGTATCTATTAAGGCCTGTTTTGTGACCAATTATATGGTCTATTTTGGAGAAAGTACCATGAGGCAGTGAAAAAAAGATTTATTCTTTGTTTTAGGGTGAAATGTTCTAGAGATATCTGTTAAATTTATTTGGTTTATAACTTCTGTTAGTTTCACTGTATCTCAGTTTAGTTTCTGTTTCCATGATCTATCAATTGCTGAGAGTGGGGTGTTGAAGCCTTCCACTATTATTGTGTGAGGTGCAATGTATGCTTTGAGCTTTAGTAGGGTTTCTTTTATGAAAGTGGGTACTCTTGGATTTGGCGCATAGATGTTCATAATTGAGAGTTCATCTTGGTTGACTTTTCCTTTGGTGAGTGTGAAATGTTCTTTCTTATCCTTTTTAATAGCTTTAAGTTGAAAGTTGATTTTATTTAATATTAGAATGGCTACTCCAGCTTGTTTCTTAGCGCCATTTGCTTTAAAAATTGTTTTCCAGCTTTTAACTCTAAGGTAGTATCTGTCTTTGTCACTGAGATGGGTTTTCTGTATGCAGCAAAATGCTGGGGCCTGTTTATGTACCCAGTCCATTTGTCTATGTCTTTTTATTGGGGAATTGAGTCCATTGATGTTAAGAGATATTAAGGAGAGAAGATTGTTGCTTCCTGTTACTTTTGTTATTAGTGGTAGCATTGTTTGTGTGGCTATCTTCTTTTGGAGTTGTTGGAAGAGGATTACTTTCTTGCTTTTTCTAGGCTATAATTTCCCTCCATGTATTGGAACCTTCCCACTATTATCCTTTGTAATGCTGGGTTTGTGGAAAGATATTGTGAAAATATGGTTTTGTTGTGTAATATTTTGTTTTCTCCATCTATGGTAATTGAGAATTTTGCTGGGTATAGTAGCCTGGACTGGCATTTGTGTTCTCTTAGGGTCTGTATGACATCTGTCCAGAATCTTCTTGCTTTTATAGTATCTGGTGAAAAGTCTGGTATAATTCTGATAGGTCTGCCTTTATATGTTACTTGGCCTTTTTCCCTTACTGCATTTAATATTCTTTTTTTTTTTTTTTGTGCATTTGGTGTTTTGATTAGTATGTGACGGGAGATATTTGTTTTCTGGTCTAGCCTATTTCGCATTCTGTAGGCTTCTTTTATGTTTATGGGCACCTCGTTCTTTAGATTAGGGAAGTTTTCTTCTATAATTTTGTTGAAGATATTTATTGGCTCTTTTAGTTGGGAAATCTTCACTTTCTTCTATACCTATTATCATTAGGTTTGGTCTTCTCATTGTGTCCTGGATTTCCTGGATGTTTTATGTTAAGAACTTCTTGCATTTTGCATTTACTTGGACAGTTGTGTCAATATTTTCTATGGTATCTTCTGCACCTGAGATTCTCTCCTCTATCTTTTGTATTCTGTTAGTGATACTTGTGTCTATGACTTCTGATTTCTTTCCTAGGTTTTCTATCTCCAGAGTAGTCTCCTTTTGTGATTTCCTTATTGCTTCTACTTCTGTTTTTATGTCCTGGATGGTTTTGTTCAATTCCTTCACCTATTTGGTTGTGTTCTCATGTAATTCTTTAAGGGATTTTTGTGTTTTCTCTTTAAGGGCTTCTACCTGTTTACCTGTGTTCTCCTTAAATTATTTGAGAGTGTTATTTATGTCCTTCTTAAAGTCCTCTATCATCATCATGAGAAGTGATTTTAAATCTGAATCTTGCTTTTCTGGTGATATGGGGAATTCAGGAGTTTCTAATGTGGGAGAACTAGGTTCTGATAATGCTAAGTACCCTGGGTTGCTGATGCTTACTTTCTTATGCTTGCCTTTCACCATCTGGATCTCCTTGGTGCTATCTGCACTGTTTCTGACTGGAGCCTGTCTTTCCTATTATCTTTGTTGTGTCAGAAATTTTGGGGGTGGGTGTTGCTGCTGGGGTTAGAGCTGAGGCCCAAGATCTGCTCAGTGCTCGAGCACAGACTGGAAGGAACCAGTGCTCTGGGCCTGGAGTGAATTCCTGGGTCCTTGTGGGTCCCAGTTACTCCATGTTTGGGGCGGGTGTTGCTGTCTTTTTACCTAAGATACTAATGTGGTTAGAGCTCCTGCGAGCCCTGCTTCCTTTGGGTTTTGTGAGATTGGGTGCAGAGCTGCTGCCTGGAATCTGCTCAGTGCTCAGGCGCAGACTACTAAGTTTGAAAGTGTGTTTTTTTTTTTCTTCTTAGTATAAAAATTTTCATATTGATTTTAGTATAAAAATCAAAGGTTTCTGATTATATTTCAGATGAGTTTTGAGCCAAAAGTTATAGTCAGATTCAGTCACTTTCCTAGTATTGAGATTCTTCCGATTCTGTATTGAATGGTGAATTTCTAAACCATAATTATAGATCATAAATGTTCCCAACATATGGGGACATCAAATAAAATTAGACCCATGCTAGTGAGACAATTTTTAACCCATTAATATACTCAATTATTTCAGCCTAGAGCCCTTCCCACACTTAAAATGCTACATTGTTTAGTTAGTGTTTCTTTTTTCTTCATTAATTAATTAATTAATTAATTTACTTTATATCCTTTTTGCAGTACCCCCTCTGCTACCCTACGTGTGGATCCCACTCTATCAAATTTATCCCCCCACCCCTTTATCTCCTATCCTTATCCTCAGAGAAGGAGAAGACTCCCTTGGGTACCACCCTGCCTTGGGACATCAAGTCACAGGAGGACTAAGTGCACCCTCTCTCACTGAGGCCTAACTAAGCAGTCCAGTTAGAGGAAGGGATCCAATGATGAGCAACAGAGTCAGCGACAGCCCCTCTTTAATTGTTATGGTACAAAGCTACATATCTGCTTCAAATGTGTAGGAGGCCTAGGTCCATCCCCTAAATACTTTTTTGTTGATGGTTCAGTCTCTGTGGACCCCCATGGGACCAGGTTAGTAGGCTCTTTAGGTCTTCTTGTGCTGTTCTTAACCCCTATGGCTTGTTTAATTCTCTCCCAAACTTTTCCACATGATTCCCCAAGCTTTACCTGATGCTTGATTGTGGTTCTCTGCATCTATTTCCAGAAGCTTTTGTATAAAGCCTCTAGGATTCTGCTAGGGTCCCGTCTGCCAGCATAGCAGAGTATCATTAATAGTGTCAGGGGTTGTCCCTCTCCTATGACCTAGATCTCAAGTTGGGTCAGTCATTGGTTGGGCATTCCATCAAGTTCTACTCCATTTTTATCCCTGTGTGTCTTGTAAGCAAGACAAATTTTGCATTGAAGGTTTTGAGGATGGTTTGATATCCCCCTCCCACACTGGAACTCCTGCCTGGCTCCAGAAGGTGGCCACTTCAATCTCCATATTGTGTGACATATATACAGTGAAAAACGATTCATGCCATGGCTAAAATATGTCACCACTTGTTGATCAAGATTATTTACAAATTAATAATTTTGATTGTAGAAAAGAAAGTCAACATATAGTTAATAAGTCCTGATACAGATATAAAAAAGAATTTATAATATATATATACATACATGTATATATATATATGTATGTATATATACATATATATGATATATATATATATATATATATATATATATATATATATATAAAGCAAGCACACAAAAGAGGAGTAGAAGGCAGGAAATAATCACAATTAGGGCAGATATCAGTCAATTAAAAACAAAGAAGACAATATAAAGAATCAATGAAACCAAGAGCTGGTTCTTTATGAAAAATCAACAGTATAGACAAACCTTCAGCCAAACTAACAGAAACACAGAGAGACTGTATCCAAATAAACAAAATTAGAAATAAAAAAGGAGATATAACCATATACACAAAGAATATTCAAATAATCTTAGGTATTACTTCAAAAGCCTATACTCCTTCAAATTAGAAAATTTTAATGAAATGAATGATTTTCTAGACAGATATCACTTACCAAACTTAAATCAAGATCAGATAAACTATGAAAACACTTCTAAAACACCTAAAGAAATACATGCAGTCATTAGAAGACTTGAACTGAAAAAAAATGTAAAAATAAATACATTTTAAATTTTTAAAAAAATTTTTAAAAAGGCCCAGGCCCAGGAGGATTTAAAGCAGAATTCGACCAGACTTTCAAAGAGGTACTACTGATACTCCTCAAACTATTGCACAAAATAAAAACAGAAGAAACACTGCCAAACTCATTCTATGAAGCCACACTTACCTTGATACCAAAACCACAAAAGATTCAACAAAGAGAGAGAACTTCAGACTGATTTCTCTTACAAACATTGATGCAAAAATACTCAGTAAAATACTCAAAAACCAAATCTAGGAACACATCAAAACATCATCAAACATGATCAAGTAGGCTTCATCCAAGGAATGCAGTGGTAGTTCAATATATAAAAATCCAGCAACATAATCCACCATATAAATATACTGAAAGAAAAAAAATCACATAATCATCTCATTAGATGCTGAAAAAGCCATTGACAAAATCTGAAGGCCCATCATGTTAAAAGCATTAGGGTCATCAGGGATGCAAGGCACATACATAAACATTATCAAAACACTATACACCAAGCCAATAGCCAACATCAAACTAAATGGAGATAAATTTAAAGCAAATCCAGTAAAATCAGGGACAAGACAAGACTGCCCACTCTCTCCCTGTCTATTTAATATAGTACTTGAAGTTCTAGCCAGAACAATAAGACAACTAAAGGAAACTAGGGGATACAATTTATAAAGGAAGAAGTCAAAGTACTGCTATTTGAGGATGATATGATACTATATATAATGGCCCTAAAATTCTACCAGAGAGTTTCTACAGCTGATAAACACTATGAGCAAAGTGGTTGGATACAAAATTAACTAAAAGAAATCATTCTTTATATAAATGATATACAGGCAGAGAAAAATATTAGGGAAATAACACCATTTACAAGAACTACAAATATTATAAAATATATTTGTATAACAATATGCAAGCAAGTAAAATATCTGTATGACAAGAACTTCAAGTCCCTGAAGAAAGAAAATGAAGAAGATATCAGAAGATGGAAAAATCTCCCATGCTCATATATAGGTAGGATTAACAGTGAAAATGGCCATCTTAACCTAAAACAATATACAGATTCAATGTAATCTCCATCAAAATTCTAATACAATTTTGTATAGGCTTTGAAAGAGCAATTCTGAACTTCATATAGAAAAAAAAAAGTAGGCTGGCCAAAACAATCCTTAACAATAAAAAACTTCTAGAGGAATCACCATCTCTGACCTCACATCGCACTACAGAAAAAATAGTGATAAAAACTACATGGTATTGGTACAGAAATAGGCATATTGATCAGTGGAATCTAATTGAAGACCCAGAAATAAACCCACAAACCTATGGACAATTGATTTTTAATAAATAAGGCAAATCCATACAATGGGGAAAAAGAAAGCACATTCAACAACTGGTCTAACTGGATGTCTACATGTAAAAGAATAAAAATAGATTTATAAAAATAGATTTATATTTATCACTCTGCACAAAACTAAAGCCCAAGTAGACCAAGGACCTCAAAATAAAACTCTACACACCAAATTTCATAGAAGAGAAAGTAGGAAATAGTCTTGAATGCACTGATGCAAGAGAAAATTCTCTGAACAGAATACTGATGGCTCAGGCTCTAAGATCAACCATTGATAAATGGGATCTTGTGAAAATGAAAATCTTCTATAAGGCAAAAGATATTCTTAATAGAACAAAATGGCAGTCTACAGATTGAGAAAGGATCTTAACCAACCATATATCCAATGGAGGGGTAATATTCAAATTTTATAAAGAACTCAAGAAATCAAATGAAAAATTCTCGTTTCTTTGGAGACTGTTCTATCATGTTTTTTTTCCTTGAATCTGTGTTATGAAAGCATGTTTTTGCTGAAGGAGTCAGATGGGAGAATGTTTTTCTAAGAACAGAGACATGATGCTTTTCTGGAAGCAGCCTGAACAAAGGACATATGATATTCTGCTAAAGCAGATACT
The DNA here is from genome assembly GCF_011762505.2 of Arvicanthis niloticus. Classification (NCBI taxonomy): domain Eukaryota; kingdom Metazoa; phylum Chordata; class Mammalia; order Rodentia; family Muridae; genus Arvicanthis; species Arvicanthis niloticus. The sequence continues at coordinate 67,524,068 of NC_047668.1, read as the reverse complement.
TGAGAGAACATATGATATATGAAAAAGATATAAGTATAGCCCAAAAGACAGTGGACATTGCTGGATGGTATTCGTATGCCTTACCATTCTTTGCTGGTCATTATTGGACTTTGCTGGTGCTAGTCTTTGCTGATGCTGCTGCATGGTATTGGTATGCTTTACCATTCTTTACTAGTCATCATTGGTCATGACTTCATAGAGAGAAGTGTACCAAAACATTTCTGGTGGTGTTCCAGCCACTTCTTGCTGCTTCAGCTGATTAAGGTAGTTGTTAGAGCCTCAAGGTTTCTTCTGAAAAGACCTTCCATTGCTGATTCATGAATGGTGTTTGCAGGTGGATCAAGCTGTTGCTGCTGAGTTCTGTAAACTGAACTGCTGATGTCCTGAAAATGAATATCAAATTTTCTTGAAAGACCTATTTCTAAACAGTTTAACATCCTCCTTTGTTCTATTAACCTTTTCTTTCCACTACCTATGGTGGGTGGTGGGCTAGAAGGAGGGGGCATGTTAAGGCACTTAAGGACCCTTTTTTAAAGTAGGTTTTGAAATATTTAAGCCTATCACACGACACAAATAACACAATTAAAAATAGGATACATAGCTAAGCAGAGAATTCTCAACCGGGGAATCTCACGTTGTTGAGAAACACTTAAAAATGCTCAAAGTCTTCAGTCTTCAGGGAAATGCAAATCAAAACAATTCTGTGGTACCAACTTAGTCCCATTGGAATATGTAAGATCAAAATTCAAGAAAGAGTACATGCTGGTGAGGATATTGAACAAGAGGAACACGCCTCCATTGCTGGAAGGAAAACTTGTATAATCACTTTGGAAATCAATTAGGTTCTTTCTCAGAAAACTTGGAATAGTTCTACCTCAAGATGCATTTATACCACTCCTGGGCATATACCCCAAGGATTCTCCATCATCCTGCAAGTACACTTGCTCAACTATGTTTATAGCAACATAGCTAGAAACAGAAAACAACCTAGATATCCTCAACTGAAGAAGAGATAAAGAAAATGTGGTATTTCTAGAAAATGGAATATTGTCCAGCTATTAAAAACAAAAGCATCATGAATTTTGTAGGCAAATGGATGGAACTTGAGAATAACATTGTGAGTGAGGTAACCAAGTCCCAAAAGGTCATGCCTGGTATGTACCCCCTTATAAGTGATTATTAGCTATAAAATGGAGGACACCTATGTTATACTCCACAGATCCAAAGAAGCTAAACAAGAGGGAACAGACAAGAAAGGATGCTTGAATCTCACTTAGTAGTGGAAATAAAATAGTCATAAGAGGAGGGAACTGGGTGGGAGAGGAGATGGGAAGGGGAAAGGAGGGTTCAGCATCTGATGTGGGGAAGGAGAGGAGAGATGGTCAGATGGCTATTAAAATTAATGGAAATATGCAACTGACAGGGATGAGGAGATGGGGGCATATCTAGCACGTGACAGAGACCTAAGATAAGAAGTTGCCCAAGAATCAATGGGAGCAGCAATAGCTATGACACAGCATTGGGGATATGGACCTTGAAAAGGCCACCTCCTGTATCTATGAAGGAACCTCAGTGGAGCTATAGGGGCACCAACCTACCCACACAACTTTCAATCCAAAATTTGTCCTGTCTACAAGAAATGTAGGCACAGGTTATGGAGCAAATACTGAGAGAATGGCCAACCAATAACCAGGCCAACTTGAAACCCATCCCATTGGCAAACATCAATGTCCGACACTATTAATGATACTCTGTTATGCTTGCAGACAGGAGTCTAGCATGGCTATCTTCTGAGAGACTCCACCCAGCATCTGACTCTGATAGATGCAGATACCCACAGCCAAACTGGACTGAGTTTGGGAACCCTTATGTAAGAATGGGGGATGGATTGTGGGCCCAGAACAGGATAGGAATGCCACAGGAAGACCAACAGAGTCAACTATTTCAGACCCTTGGGGTTTTCAGAGACTGAACCACCAATCAAGGAATATACATGACTTGTCCTAGTCTTCCCCACACATATTTAGCAAATGTGCAATTTGGTTTTCATGTGGGTCCCAAACAACTGGAGTTGGGTCTATCCCAAAAGCTGTTGCCTATATGTAGAGTATGTTCTTCTAGCTGGGCTACATTGTCTGGCCTCAGTGGGAGAGGATGTACCTAGCCTCACAAAGACTTGCTATGCCAGAGAGAGGAGAGAATATTCAAGGAGCCTCACATGCTCTGAGGAAAAGGAGGGTTTTGGGAGAAAGGTTTGTGGGAGGGGGTGACTGCCAGGGAGTCAATGAGAAGCATGTAAAATGAATAAGTAAATAAATAAATGTTTTGGATATTAGCCCTTTGTTAGATGAAAGGTTAATGAAGTTTTTTCCCTCCAGTCTGTAGGCTGCCATTTTGTCCTATTGACTGTGTTCTTTGCCTTACAGAAGCTTTTCAGTTTCATGAGGTCCCATTTATTAATTCTTGACCTTAGTGCCTGACCCATTGATTTTCCATCCAGTGAATTTTCTACTGTCCCAGTGCATTCAGGCTGTTTTCCATTTTCTCTTTCATTAGATTCAGTGTGTCTGGTTTTATGTTAAGGTCTTTGATTCATTTAGACTTCAATTCTTTTTGAGGTTATAAATATTGATCTATTTGCATTCTTATACATGCAGACATCCAGTTAGACCAGTACCATCTGTTGAATATGCTCTTCCTGTTCCCTTGTGTGGTTTTGACTTCTTGTCAAAAATCAAGTGTCAATAAGTGTCTGAGTTTATTTCTGAGTCTTCAATTCCATTTATCAGTGTGGCTGTTTCTATATGAATACCATACAATTTTTATTACTATTGCTCTGTAGCATAGCATTAGGTCAGGGATGATGATACCTCCCAAAGTTTTTTTACTGCTCAAAATCTTTTGGCCATTCCCTTTGTTGTTGTTGTTGTTGTTGTTGTTGTTGTTGTTTTGGGTTTTTTTGTTTTTGTTTCTCCATATGAATTTGAGAATTGTTCTTTCAAGACCTCTGAATGTTTGTCTTTGATTTTTGATAGTGGATGGCATTGAATATGTCATTTTGTTTTGGTAAGATGGCCATTTTCACTATGTTAATCTTCACCAACCCTATATCCAACAGAAAGCTAATATCCAACATTTATAAAGAACTCAAGAAGATAGACACACACACACACACACACACACACACACAGCAATCAAAACGTGAGGTATAGAACTAAACAGAATTCTCAACAAAGAAAGCTCGAAAGGCCAAGAAGCACATAAAGAAATGTTCAACACCCTTGGTCATCAGAGAAATATTGATCAAAATGACCACCACAGCCTATCCTACACCAATCAGAATGGCTAAGATTAAAAACTCAAGGAACAGCAAATAGTGGAGAAGATATGGAGAAAGAGGAACATTCCTCCATTTTTGGTGAGATTACAAACAAGTACAAACTACTCTGAAAATCAGTCTGACAGTTACTTAGAAAATTGGAAATATTTCTATGTGAAGACTCAGCTATACCATTTGTCTTAGTGTTTTCTTGCTGTGAACAGACACCATGACCAAGGAAAGTCTTATAAATGATGACGTTTAATTGGGGCTGGCTTACAGGTTCAGAGGTTCAGTTCATTATCATCAAGGTGGGAACATGGCAGCATCCAGGCAGGCATGGTGCATGAGGAGCTGAGAGTTCTACATCTTCATCTGAAGGCTGCTAGCAGAATATTGACTTTCAGGCAGCTAAGATGAGGGTTTTAAAGCCCACACTCACAGTGACACATCTACTTCAACAAGGCCACATCTAATAGTGTCACTCCCTGGGCTGAGCCACCATCACAACATTCCTGGGCACATGACCAAAAGTTGCTCCACCATACCCCAGGGCCACCAGCTCCACTATGTTCATAGCTGTTTTATTCATGATAGCCAGAAACTTAAAACAATTTAAAATGTCTCACAAATGAAGAATGGATATGAAAAAAAAATGAGGTTCATTTATACAGTGGAATACTGCTCAGCTATTAAAAGCAAGGGTATCATGAATTTCATAGACAAATGGCTTGAACTAGAAAATCTTCCTGAGTGAAGTAACCTAGCCCCTAAAGAACATGCATTGTATGTACTTACTGATAAGTGGATATTGGCTAAAAAATTAGAATATCCACAATACACCCCACAAAACCAAGAAGTTAAACAAGAAAGAAGACCCAAGTAAGGATGCTTGAATAACACTTAGAATGGGGTACAAAATAGTCTTGGGAGGCAGAGGGAGGGAGGGACCTGGTTAGGAGTAGGGAGGACTAAAGAAATGGGGTGGGGGCTCAGGATCAGGCAAGGAGAGAGAGCAGAGAGTTCCAGAGGTTCTGGAGTATAAATGGAAATATGCAGCTGCCAGGGGTGGTAGATAAATTCGAGGGATTCTCTAGAAAGTCCCAAAGACCAGGGATGAGAGAGGCTTTTAAGAGTCATCACAGGTGACCCTGGCAGAAATGTTCAACAGTTAGAATATGGAAAAAACCACCTTCAGTAGCCAGACAGGGCCTCCAGTGGAGGGATGGGAATATTAACCCACCTACAAAACATTCGACCCCAAATGTGAACTGTCTAAAAAGAAATGCAGGGACAAAGATGGAGCAGAGACTGAAAGGATGGACAAGTGACTGGCATGCCTATTTTGAGACCCATTCCATGGGCGGCCACCAGTCCCTCATACTACTAATGATGCTGTATTGTGCTTGCAAATAAGTGCCTAGCATATCAGGCCTCTGAGAAGCTCTACCCAGCAGCTGACTGAGAAAGACGCAGATACCCACAGACAAACATTGGATGGAGGTCAGGGACCCCTGTGGAAGAGTTAGGGGAAGGATTGAAGGCCCTCGAGGAGATGACAACACCACAGAAAGACCAACAGTGTCAACTAATCTGAACCCCTAGGAACTCCCAGTCACTGAGCCTCCAACCAGAGAGCATACATGAGCTGGCTCTAGACTCCCTAGAACATATGTAGCAAAGTGCTGCCATGTCTGCCCTCAGTGGGAGAGGCTGTGCCTAATCCTGCCAAGGTGGATGCACTTGGTGAAGAATACAGGGTGGGGGGGGGCTGCCTTCTCAGAGGCAAAATTGAGAGGAGATGGGAGAAACTCTGGTAGGGGAAAACAGGGGTGGGCAACTTTTAGGATGGAAAGAAAGAAAGAAAGAAAGAAAGAAAGAAAGAAAGAAAGAAAGAAAGAAAGAAAGAAAGAAAGAAAGAAAGTAGCATACAGAGATAACATTTACATCATCCTTTCCTGGGGTTATCTGTAGAACAATACCAGGAAAATTCTGGGAAACAATATCAAAAGGAAAATGATGTCCTATCAAATTAAAATAGAGCACCAGGTCTCATAATTAAAATAATTCAATAATTACATCATTATGCAATTAATGGTTGAAAGAAATTACCAATTCTCAGAATAGGCCTAAATACATATGGTTATTTATCGCTACATAAAATTAGCTTTTTAAATCAGTGTGGAAATTGATTTTTTTTTCTCTAAAAGTTAATGAAGCACATGGCTTGCTCTTTGGAAGGAAAAAAGGGGAGGAGGGAAGAAAGATATAATTCACTACTCTGAAAAACTAATCTAAGTAAGTCAGATGTTTAAATAAAATAGTCTAGTGTTTGTATCCATATTACTTGAGGTTAATTATTTTTTTGAAGGTTTTTAAACTCTGGAAAGTGTTTCATGGAGAGGAGTGGGGTTACAAAGACTGATCATCAATTGTCATCCAAGAGTAGGAACAGTGCTTCATGGCTCACTTTATATCCTGGGGGGCAGGGGTGGGGTGAACATACAGGCAGAAAGCTTTGTTCAGGTTATATTTAGTCATCTATATTGGTGGGAATGAATGAGTGTGACCACTAAAATTTCTAGGAGTCATAGTCTCACAACAAACTCCCCATTACTCTGGCTCTGCCCTTATTTCTTCAATGATCTCTGAGTCTTAGATGAAGGAGTTGTGTTGTAAATGTATTAGCCCTGAAAGTCACAACTCTGAATTTTCATTGATTGTGGATTTCTATAATTGTATATATCTGTTACAAAAAGATGTTTCTTTGATAAAGTATGAAGACTACATTTAACTGTAGGTATATAGATAAATATTTAGAACATGGAATTAATCTGGTTTAGTAAATTTGTAGTTGTGGGTTATCCTCGAAGATCCAGGACTTCACCCTCCCTGACTTGGTGGCTAGGTATTTTTCACTCCCAGGCATGGTTTCTTTCTTGTTGAGAGGGTCTTAAGTCCAATTAGAAAGCTTTTTGTTTTGGCCAAAGCATGTGTGCTGTACCTTTAACATTATTATTATTTTTTCCCCATGGTGGTCTTTGTCATTCAAGTGTGTCACAGATGTGTAAGATTGTTAGTTTCTTCCATCCTTTTGGAGTTTAATTGAATTTTACTGGACCAAAATCTGAAGCAAAAGGGAAAAATGTAACGAAGAAGAAAGAGGAGGGACAGGAAAAGAGGAAATTGACATATTGAAAAACTATTATTACACATATTCAGCCAGTTTTCATTCATCCTTCAGCTACTACACATAATACTTACCTTTTCTTTATTTGAGGTCTCAGTATAGATGTGGTTCTTCTCTTTGCCTTAATGCTTTATTTTTGACCATAGAAGAGTTTGTTCACCCTATCAGCAAACTCTGCCAGCTGCTACCATTTTCTCCTCACTGGCTTTGTCCTTCAGCCCCTGCAATCTGGCTTTCCTCCCAGCAATTTTCTACTCTGAAGACCTAATTATTAAAGCCAAAAATATGTTGAAAACAATGCATCAACACTTGTACTATGCCCGTGGTCACATTCTCCACAGCTATTTACAGTACGTGAACATGAATCACCCTTCTTCTTCTCCGTTCTTAACCACACCCTCTCTGCACCTCTCCCATCAGTGATGATAAAGCCAAACTAACTAAAAAAATTCTCTCAAATGTCAGGAGTCATGGCCAAAATATTCTGCCACCTTTTATATTTAAAGGGGGGGGGGAAGTCAGATTTTGCTATGAAGACAACAGCCAAAAGGAAACTAAATATAATTATGATAAAGGGGGAAAAAAGACATTTCTGGTTAAGCCCTGATCCATGCACCAGATTCTACTAACCTGAATCAGTATAATGACATTGCCACATTTGTGAAAGCTTCATCTAATGAATATTGTAGAAATTTGTGATTTTTCAGTTTGTTTTAAGAGCGTATTTATTTTCAAAGTATCATAGAGAGCAGTGAGTTTTGGATGAAAAACTTTCAAATTACACATGCATGACACCAACATTTCTCTCTACCTTCTTTCTATTGCTTAGTGAGCCCCTATGTGTCAGAAAGACAGGCCAATTTACAAGTCAAACAGTTAAAAGTGAAATGCAGACCCATAACACTTGTGAAAATATGTCCTCCAATCTTTAAGACATAATAGAGTTCAATGGTGATAGTTTTATGACATTACTAGGGAGTTCCAATAAATTGCAAAATACCTAATCCATTACATTAAATAATTCTGTGATTGGAAGAATTATTATGAACAATCCAAAGCATATGGATGTTCTATGGATATGGCTTATAGACTTCCTTTCAAAAATGTAATAGCAGCTCATAGAACATGACTCATTAGAGATATAATGTTGATGACGTCTACTGACCCAGACATAGAAACCAACGAAATATAGACAGATCTCAGGAATACCACACTAAAGAAGTATGATTATTGATCAAGTATAGTTAGGTTCCCTTGCATCAACATCAATGTCTTCTCTGTCATACTGAGACACTTCTCCACAGCCACCAAATACAGTGGTCAACTATTGCTGGTCACCCAGGAATTACCTCAGAATGAAGAGTGGTACATTGTCAGAGTTTACTGTTCATTTCAGGTACCTCTTTTCCAATGACTATGCATGCCTATGGATGTAATCAGTACTTCCATGGCTTGAATTTGAGACAATTCTGAAAAGCCGTTTAAGATGAAGAGTGGATTGTGAAAGGGGCAAAACCTTTGTTGAAACCATACCAAAGTTAAAGTTCTGCTTGTGTCTACTCTTCTGCCACCAACAGCATCCATTAATAATGTTGCTATGCACCAGTGCTGGCTCAAAATTGTTTGCAGGGGAACACAAGCAAATGGGTCAGAACAGTAAGTCTTGACCTGAATGGTAACATGAGACATCAAACAAGGAATAATCTATAGACAAAGCTTACTAATTGGGAATCATGGATCATGTAGAATGTTCACATTGTAAGAACAGAAAAGCTTCTGTGTGCAGAGATTTAGTAAGGGAAGGAACAGCCATCGGACTGGCATACTTCCTGGACAAAATAGATGACTTGTATTATAAAAATTAGAGTTTTAAATATGACTTTGTCTCTGGCTAACTATATAATACCAAGCAACATAGTGGTTGCTGATTTTTTTTTCCTCTCTGCATATGAGAAAATGGTGAGTGACCTGTCACAAGAGGTTACAAACATTGATAGGTTATTTGATTATACAGGCCTCATAGCCATTTAAAATAAAAATAACCTAAACAGGCACAATAACAGATTTTCTCTTCCTCCATTAGTACAATGAAGCCATAGAATAACATAGTAACAAGGCACCCAATTGGTGCAGAAACTGAAGGAATATAATCTGTCACTAAATAAAAACGCAATGGCCTATTCTAGAAATGTTAGTAAAGTGCTTGGCACAGTGATAGTCACAATTTTATTAGTTCTTTAATTTTTGAGATTATTCATGCCATGGGAACCCACCTCTGACATTATTCATGATATTCTCCTATACTCTCAGACAGGAACCTAGTATAACTGTCCTCTGAGAGGCTTTACCCAGAAGCTGAGGAAACATGCAGAGACCCACAGCTAAATGTTAGGCAGAGCTCTGAAAGTCTTGTGGCGGGGACAGGAGAGGGAAAGGAGCCAGAGGGGTCAAGGACTACATATAAAAACATACAGAATCAACTAACCTGGGCCCATAGGGACGCATAGACACTGAACCACCAAGGAACATGCCTGGGACAGATCTAGGCCTCCTACCCATATGAAACTGATTTGCAGCTTGTTCTTCATTTGGGACCCCTAACTACTGAGGCAGGGGCTGTCTATTACTCTGTTGCCTGTGTTTAAACCTCTTTCCCCTATTGGATTGCCTTGTCAGGGCTCAATAGAAGATGTGCCTACTCCCACTGCAACTTGATATGCCAAGGCAGATTGATATCCATGCGACACGTCCACTTCTATGAGGAGAGAGAGACTGGGGAGGTGAAGTGAGAGGGAAATTGGGAGGAAAGGAAAGAGGGGAAGCTGCAATTGGGATGTAAATTAAATTAATTAATTAATTAATGAAAATAAATATAATGGAATTATTTTCCTTCTCTGTTCTCCCTCCAAATTATCTCATATACCCCTCCTTGCTTTCTTTCAGACTCCTGTCCTCTTTTGTCAATTGTTGTTATATTCATATGTGTATACATGTGTATGTATTTACCTAAATACATTAATAAGTCTTGCTCTGGCTATTTAGGTAACAATATGTTTTTGGGACACAACAGTTGATATTTGACAACTAATTGCTGCGATTTTTTTCTGAAGATTATTTTTGTTGTTGCTGTTGTTCTAAACATTCCTTAGTTGAACGGCTTTTAATAACCACTTCCTTTTGATTTTATAAAGACCATTTCACTTAATTCTACAAATAATTATGTAAAGCAGGTTATAATTTTGTCTGTGAGGTCAAGTAATAGCAGATGAGCTAGAGGCAGGGGGAAAAGATACAGCATAGATAGTGGGTGATTAGACAAAAGAGAGGTCCTCAAATTCTGATAAATAGATTTGAAAGGCAGAGCAAAAATCAAGACAGAAATTTACTCCATTCCTTGCTTTATTATTCAATAAGTACTCACTTTATTGAAAAATTTAGCATATGAGAAAAATGAAAATTTCTACTATCAGCAATATTCAAAATGAAATATTTAAGGGGGAAAGGTGAAAACCCCCAAATAAAATCATTTCCATAATTTAGGGATTGAAGATTCTTGAATTATCTTCTTATAGAATTTTTTAAAATCTTTATTCTATAACTAGAAGAAACTTAATGGTCACTATAATCATGAGTTGAAATCTGTGATGCTGTACAAGGTGTTGCTTTTTCTTACTGAAATATGTCCTTTTCTTGAGTGGTTCTTAGTGTAAAATGCATAGGGGATCTTACTGACTCTCCTTTGGATAAATTTAACCAGGAGATTTAACTTCTTCAGCTTCTGTACTGGTGTAGCTATTAGGTGCTTTGTTAACACTGAATCTTATGGCTTCATTGTAATAATTCAACAAGACAGAATCTGTTCTATAATGTTGTTGTTGATGATGATTTTTGTCTTCAACACCTACAGGACCTATATAATCAAATAATTTAATTTTTTCTCCATTTAATAGCATTTTATCCCATCTTACTAACATTAAAACCCTTGAGATATGCTAGGAATTAACTTAGTTTCCTCCTTTCTACTCTGTTGCCCTTTAAATAGTTATCTTCATTTATTACTGAAGTAAAAGACAAAGAATAATCCAAATATTATAATGGTACAATAAAATAATTTAGTCTAGTCTTGAGGTTTGTAAGTTTGTGGGGCTTGCTTGCATGCTCAATAGGACCATATGGACTCAGATTTATGCTAATCAATTTTAGCTTTATGCTAATAAAAATAATATACATACACATATACATATGTACATTTACATATATAAAAATATCATTGAAGAATGAATTGGGAGCTTCTCTTTCTGACTCTTGTACATATGTATTTCTTATCTATCATATCACCTTCAGTGGATTGCTTTTCCTTCTAACTTATTAATAGCATTGTCTTAGTCACAATTTCAACATGCCAATATAGCCATATTTTGATAGAGCCTACACCCTCATCACTCATTTTGGACCACCCATTTCTACGAAATAATTACTTTAGTGGGTGGTTTTCCATATGGCTTGCTTCATCCATTTACATATTGATTTTCTCTAGTCTATTTTCAAAAGTCAACAAGTTTCTAAGTTCTGTGGAAAACTTGCTCACTTGCATAACTTCCTCTGTACAACGTTATTGAGAAAAGTCCTCGCAGCTTTACCTCTTCTGTGGATACTTTTATTCAGTGCATGACAGACTTCTTAATTCAGTTCATTCAATGTTTTAAACAGGTCATCAATTCATGGATCAAAATATTTTGTAAGTGTGTGAAAAGTATTCTGTCTCTCTGTTCTGTTTCCTTCTTTCCTTCTCCCACTATCTCCACCTTACAAAACCTAATTTGTTTCATCTGTATCCTTTTAGAGGTTCTTTTTGAATGACTAAGCAAATATGAGTGCATAGTTGCTTGATTTTTCTTTAGTACATAGTTGATGGATGAGTGCACACATTACTTAGCAATTGTTTCCTTAAGTATATCACCATTCTTAGTAAAGCTTTCTAAACCTTTGTATAGAAGGCTAGCCATTGTCTTGTTCACTGAATAGCTACCTACTGAGTTAATGTCCCATAGTTAATTCAATCAGTGCTTTGTTAATATTAATCGATTTTCCCTGTCCTTATTTTAACAATAACAAAAAGTGAATAATTTGAAGATAGGTCATTTAATACATATGCAAATCATAATGAACTTGCTAAAGCAAAAGACATGTGCTGTTTATTTTAGCAGATATTACCATTTTCTCTCCACCTTGCAGATTGTACCACTTCTTACTCCCACCAGTAAGTTATAAATGCTTTCTTTTCTAGATTTTTAGCTACTTATGTGTTTTGATTTGTTAATTGAAAAGTGATTTAATTATTAGAATCTATAATTTTGTGAATAAAAATAAATTTATTAATTGAACAACTATTTACTGACTAGGTACATATACTGGTATTCAGGTACACACACACAAGTTGACATCAAATTTTGATAATGACTTTCATTATTATTCTCATGGTAACTACTATGAAGAAGGATAAAGTATAGTGAGGTTGGAGAGGAAAGAGACCTTAGTACAGTCTTATTGTTGGGGTGATGTTTTGGGAAATTTTGCAGATAAAAAGTTGACTAAACAGATTTTCAAGGGAGGTGGGTTTCAGGTAAAAGGCAAACCAGAGCAAAATTCTCAATATCTGGCATTTATTATTTAATTTCTTTTCTTACACATTGTTTTACCTTACATGTATGTTTATGCACCATATGTGACTGTGGAGACCAGAAGAAGCGATCAGATCTGGGATTAGAATTCAGATAGTGATAAACTGCTATGTGGGTGCTGCGAATTGAACTCAGGTCTGCTGGAAGAGCAGCCAGTGCTCTTAACCATTGGGAAATCTTTTCCTGTCTTAGTATCTGGCCTTTGGGAGGGATAATCAAGAATTCAGTAAAGCTGGAGCCTAACTGAGTACATTAAGAGCTGTCCAACTTGTTAATGAGCTAGTAAGAAGCCTGAAAATATGAAAACTAAAGCACATTAGCGTCTCACATTAGATAAATGGGAATCCACTGAATGATTGGACCAAGGAAAGGTGCAAACAGTCATGCATGCACAATTATTCCAGTTTATTTTGTGATTGGGTCAAGCAAAGCAAAGATGAAAGTGAAGGAGGTAAGTGTCACATATAGACATCAGTCAAGTATGAAAGCAGCTTGGACAATGAAGAAGTGCGTTTCCAGATGGTATGCAATAAAAGCCATTGACTTCATGATATTTTATCATTTGAAGTCATAATTGCCTTAATAACTGGTGGAAGCAATCTTTTCTCTAGGTTTTATTTTAACAGTTTGATTTTGTTATTTTTATGTTTTTCTATCTGAACATTAGCCACTGTGATTAGTTGCAAAAGAGCAAACAGCAAAATGCTTTACTGAGATCATGTAACAGCCATAGAGTAACTTAAAATACACATCTTTATTTTTAGGACTTGTAAAGGGTACTATTTGGATTTTTTTTTTTTAGTTCTTTGTTCTTTTATTCATTGCGTTTTTAAAAACTTTTCTCCAAATTGGTTCTGTGTTTTCTTTTGTTTTTCTTTTATGTATATTTGTGTGCTATATACATGTACACCTGCATGTCAGAACAAGGAATCAAATCCAAGTATAGGTAGTTGTAAGCCATGATGTATTTGCTGGAAATTGAACTCAAGACCTCTGGAAGAGCAGACTGTGCTTTTAATGACTTAGCCATAACTTCAGCAGCCCTGTGTTTTTCTTTTCCAAATTAGAGAACAGAACATAGTTTAGCTTGAATCATATTACTCTCTCTAATTTATATACAAAAGAATTATTTGTGTGTTTTTTTCCTAAGCAGTTTGGACAATGTCATAAGCTGGTCTCTGATAGTGGAAGAAGAAGAAGAAGTTCTAGGAAAATAATTCCAAGTGAAACTATAAATATTCATGCTAATATAGTACAAACATTTGCAGAATATTATATTTCTTGTTGAGAATTAATAAATTTTATGAAGGGTTTCTAATGTTGTATATAGACTATTTGCATTTTGCCATGGGAAGATGAAATGAAAATGAAATGATTGGATGATGAGGAGTGAAAAAAGATGGCAGAGCATGACTAAGCAAAGAGCTTAGACACAACATTCACCTCTGCACAGCAGAAGAACTCTGGGAGGCAATGCAGTTCACCAGACCTGTGCTCAGAGCTAATATTGCCACTGAACTTTCAGTATGATCAAATAGAGAACCAGAAAGGTCATTCACTCACCAGGAACAGAAAACAAACAGCTCTGCTAACTTCCTGCATTATCTCTTCTCACACAGCTCAGTCTCCTTGATGCAGAACACAGTCACACAGAAAGAACGAGCTAAAGAGCACTGTGGTAAGTTCTTCATTAAGAGACTGTAAAGGTCAAACAATGACAAGAAGAATTTTCACATCTTTCAGAATGATTATCTAGAAACCACATAAAGAGAAAGTGCTTTAGCTCCAGCCAAATGGAGAGGATACAGCAGCCATTCCCTGAATGGCTCCTATTTAGCCTATGTCTTTCCCTAACCCTCATTTCTCCTTTCATTCTTCCTTCATTGTTTGCTATTATCCTTTGTTATTCCTTAGTATAATATCCTTTCTCTGACTTACGTTAAAGTATACTATACTAAAACTACATGGTCTAATAAATAACCTTACAGGAGTTATCATGGGATTCCATTGAAAACATAGATGGATCTTCTTTCCAGAGCAAATAATACATGTTCACTTAAAAACTCTATTTGTTTTATAAACCAAATTGATTTAACTGACATCTATAGAACATTTCATCCTAAAACAAAAGAGTATACCTTTTTCTCAACACCTCATGGTACCTTCTCCAAAACAGACCATATAATTTGTCACAAAACAAGCCTCAACAGATACAAAAAGATTGAAATAATCCATTGCACCTTATTAGATTACCATGGACTAAGGCTGTTTTTTAATAATGACAAAAACAATGGAAAGCCCACATACACGTGGAAGCTGAACAACACTCTACTCAATGATGACTTGGTCAAGGAAGAAAGAAAGAAATTAAAGACTTTTGAGAATTTAATGAAAATGAGGACACATCATACCAAAACTTATGGGACTCCATGAAAGCAGTACTAAGAGGAAAACTCATAGCTCTAAGTGCCTACAAAAATAAACTAGAGAGCGCATACACTAACAACTTGACAGCACACCTGAAAGTTCTAGGACAAAAAGAAGCAAATACACCCCAAAAGAGTAGATGGCAGGAAATAATCAAACTCAGGGCTGAAATCAACCAAGTAGAAACAGAAAGAACTATACAAAATATGAACAAAACAAGGAGCTGGTTCTTTGAGAAAAATCAACAAGATAGATAAACCCTTAGCCAGACTAACCAGAGGGCACAGAGACAGTATCCGAATTAATAAAATCACAACTGAAAAGGGAGACATTACAACAGAAACTGAGGAAATTAAAAAAAAAATCAGATCTTACTACAAAGGCCTAAACTCAACAAAATTGGAAAATCTGGATGAAATGGACAATTTCTAGACAAATACCAGGTACCAAAATTAAATCAGGAGCAGATAAACCATCTAAACAGTCCCATAACCCCTAAAGAAATAGATGCAGTTATTAAATGTCTCCCCAGCAAAAAAAAAAAAAAAAAGTCTGGGACCACATGGTTTTAGTGCAGAATTCTATCAGACCTTAAAGGAAGACCTAATAGCAATTCTCTTCAAACTGTTCCACAGAATAGAAACAGAAGGAACACTACCCAATTCATTCTATGAAGCTACAATTATGCTCATACCTAAACCTCACAAAGAACTAACAAAGAGAACTTCAGACCAATCTCCCTTATGAATATATATGCAAAAATACTCAATAATATTCTCACAAACTGAATCCAAGAACACATCAAAACAATCATCCATCATGATCAAGTAGGCTTTATCCCAGGAATGCAGGGATGGTTCAATTTTCAGAAATCCATCAATGTAATCTACTATATAAACAAACTCAAAGAAAAAAAAACCACATAAACATCTCACTAGATGCTGAGAAAGCATTTGACAAAATTCAACATCCCTTCATGTTAAAAGTCTTGGAAAGATCAGGATTTCAAGGCCCATACCTAAACATAGTAAAAGCAATATACAGCAAGCCAGTAGCCAACATCAAACTAAATGGAGAGAAATTTGAAGCAACCCCACTAAGATCAGGGACGAGACAAGGCTGCCCACTCTCACCCTACCTATTCAATATAGTACTGGAATTCCTAGCCAGAACAATTAGACAACAAATGGAAGTCAAAAGGATACAAATAGGAAAGAAGGAAGTCAAAATTTCACTATTTGCAGATGATATGATAGTATACTTAAAACCTAAAACTTCCACCAGAGAACTCCTAAACCTGATAATCAACTTCAGCAAAGTGGCTGGATATAAAATCAACTCAAACAAATCAGTAGTCTTTCTCTACTCAAGGGATAAACAGGCTGAGAAAGAAATAAGGGAAATGACATCGTCCACAATAGTCACAAATAATATAAATATCTTGGAATGAATCTAACCAAGCAAGTGAAAGATTTGTATGGCAAGAACTTAAAGTCTCTGAAGAAAGAAATTGAAGAAGATCTCAGAAGATGTAAAGATCTCCCATGCTCCTGGATTGGTAGGATTAATTTAGTAAAAATGACCACCTTGCCAAAAGCAATCTACAGATTCAATGCAATCCCCATCAAAATTCCAAATCAATTCTTTATAGAGATAGAAAGAGCAATTTGCAAATTTATTTGGAATAACAAAAAACCCAGGATAGCAAGAACTATTCTCAACAATAAAAGAACTTCTGGGGGGATCACTATCCCTGACCTCAAACTGTACTACAGAGCAGTAGTGATAAAAACTGCATGGTATTGGTACAGAGACAGTCAGGAAGATCAATAGAATAGAGTTGAAGATCCAGAAATGAACCCACACACCTATGGTCGCTTGATCTTTGACAAAGGAGCTAAAACCATCCAGTGGAAAAAGGACAGCATTTTCAACAAATGGTGCTGGCTCAACTGGAGGTCAGCATGTAGAAGAATGCAAATCAATCCATTCTTATCCCCTTATACAAAGCTCAAGTCCAAGTGGATAAAGGACCTTCACATAAAACCAGATACATTGAAACTAATAGAAGAGAAGATGGGGAAGACCCTGGAACACCTAGACACAGAGGAAAGTTCCTGAACAGAACACCAATGGCTTATGCTCTAAGATCAAGAATTGACAAATGGGACCTCATAAAATTGCAAAGCTTCTGTAAGGCAAAGGACACTGTCAATAAGACAAAACAGCAACCAACAGATTGGGAAAAGATCATTAGCAATCGTACATCCAATAGAGGGCTAATATCGAAAGAACTCAAGAAATTAGACTTCAGACAACCAAATAACCCTATTCAAAATGAGGAACAGAGCTAAACAAAGAATTCTTAACTGAGGAAACTCGAATGGCTAATAAGCATGTTAAGAAATGCTCAACATCCTTAGTCATGAGGGAAATGCAAATCAAAACACACTGAGATATCACCTCACACCCATAAGAGCAGCTAAGATCAAAAACTCAGGTGATAGTAGATGCTGCCAAGGATGTGGAGAAAGAGGAACACTCCTCCATTGTTGGTGGGATTGCAAGCTGATACAACCAGTCTAGAAATCAGTCTGGCGGTTCCTCAGAAAATTGGACATAGCATTACCTGAGGACCCAGCTATACCACTCCTGGGCATTTACCCATATGATGCTCCAACATATAACAAGGACATATGCTCCACTATGTTCATAGCAACCCTATTTATAATAGCCAGAAGCTGGAAAGAACCCAGATGTCCTTCAACAGAGGAATGGATACAAAAAAAATGTGGTACATTTACACAATGAATTTACTCAGCAATTAAAAACAATGAATTCAAGAAATTCTTAGGTAAATGGATGGAACTAGAAAATATCATCCTGAGTGAGGTAATTCAATCACAAAAGAACACACACAGTATTTACTCACTGATAAGCAGATATTAGCCCAAAAGCTGGAAATAGATAAGATTCAACTAACAGACCACATGAAGCTCATGAAGAAGAAAGACCAAGTTTGGATGCCTTGGTCCTACTTAGAAGGAGTAACAAAATACTCAAGGGAGCAAATATGGAGACAAAGTGTCAGACAGAACCTGGAGGGACTATCTGGAGACCATTCCACCTGTGTATCCATCCCATGTGCAAAGGTAGATGCTGATGTGGATGTCAGGAAGAGCATGCTGATAGGAACCTGATATAGCTGTCCCCTTAGATGTCTTCCAGAATCTGACATATTCAGATGCATATGCTCACGGCTAACAGTTGATCTGATCAAGGGGTTCCCAATTGAGGAGTTAGAGAGAAGACTGAAGGAGCTGAAAGTGTTTGTGGCCCAATGAGGAGAGCAACAATACCAACCAAGCAGAGCTCCCCAGGGTCTAAACCACAAGCCTGGGAGCACACAGGGAGGGTCCCATGACTCCATCTGTACATGTAGGGGAGAATGGCCTTGTTGGGCATAGGTGGGAGAGTAGATCCTTGGTCCCATGAAGGCTGAACACCGAGTGGTGTTGGGGGGAAATTGAGGGTGAGGAGGTGGGAGTTGGGGGGTATGTG
The DNA here is from genome assembly GCF_011762505.2 of Arvicanthis niloticus. Lineage (NCBI taxonomy): Eukaryota > Metazoa > Chordata > Mammalia > Rodentia > Muridae > Arvicanthis > Arvicanthis niloticus. The sequence goes on along the minus strand of NC_047668.1, from coordinate 67,505,890 downwards.
GGGGCACATTTTCACAGAAGCAGGAGAAGGGGGATGGGATAAGGGGTTCCTGGGTGGTGGAGGGATTGAGGTAAGGGGATAATATCTGAAATGTAAATATAATATCCAAAAAACAAAAACCTCCACAACTCTTATTGGAGCATTATGCTTGCTGGAGGATATTGTATTAAAGGATCTTTTCTGAACATATCACTTAAAATGCTCAGCATGGTACTTCTAGACTTCAGTGTCTTAATTGGCTACATTCTCCCTCTGTAGCTCAAAGGAAGATGTTAATCTTGTTTTCCAGACATTGTTAGTACTGTTTGGCATTTTTCAAATAAAGCTACAGTATCCCAGACCTTTTATCTATCAGGGCTTTCCAGTTAACTCCTCACATCATTCTGGTATAAAAGTTCTTCCCTGGGAACACCACTCTAACCCCCTTATGAGTTTTGCTGTACAATTTGCTGAGAGTGATGATACCTTGCCATGTGTCTCAGACTTTCATGAAGTCAGAATTCTTGGAAACCAATTCAGTTTTATGTTCAGCCTTAGAGAGATGGCAGTAGTATTTTCATCTCTAATTCTCAGAAATTAATTTATAGAAAAAGATATAATTGCAGGCTATGAAGATTTAGATATCAAGGTTATTTTTATTTTTTATATTTTATTTATTTTTATTGGATATTTTATTTATTTACATTTCAGATGTCATCCCTTTTCCTCATTTCTTCTCTCTAGAACCCCCATCCTATCCCCCTCCTCCTTTTTGCTTTTATAACATTTTATTTTTTTTCTTTTTAAATTTTTTATTGGATATTTTATATATTTACAATTCAAATGTCATCTCCTTTCCCCATTTCTCCTCCCTAGATCCTCTGTTCTATACCTTCTCTTTCTTTATGCTTTTATACCATACAGTTGTACTAGCATTGCTTTCTCAAGTTTTTATTTTAATCCTAATAACACAAAAATAAGTTTATGAAGAATTAAGGTATTTTTATATCATCCTTCATAAATTAAAATTTTGTTGGTTTTGTTTTTTACATTAGCTATCCATCTTTTGTGCTCTCTCTCTCTCTCTCTCTCTCTCACACACACACACACACACACACACACTCACTAAGTAGGAGGGGACTCTCTAGCTACTATTCTGTCTTTGGACACCAAATAACAGTATCAAGGCTAAGTTTACTATAATAGAATAATTATTTTCTAATTTTTAGGAAAGAATTATTGTTAATTTCTAAATTCATAAAAGTAGAGATGAAAAAGAAATAGAAAATTGAGTCTCAAAATTCCAGCCATGCATCAAACAAGGAATTTAATCACATGTTCAAAAGAATTGAGATGGAGCATATGAATGTTAGGGTCATTGGTGTGTTTTATTTAAATACTGGCAAAAGCCAGTGATTCATATCTCCAGAAAACAATACCACAACACACTGTCAGTGTTCTCCAGATAAACTTATATTTGAAGGCAAAAGCATTAATCAAAAATTGTCTATGATCCATTGTTTCATAAATTGTCATGTTAAACATCTCACATGAGTTTTCAGCACAACCCTTGAATACATGTGATTTGTATTTTATAAGATAAACATTAGAAAATCAAGGCATGTCTTCCAAGTCAAGTAGCAAGAGGTTGCACATAATAATTTTCTGAGTCCTGCACACAGTTTGACTGCTGTACACAGTCTTCACTTAAAAACAGTGATGTACAGAAACAAAAAAGACAAAGTTACTGTGAAACTTGATAAAGCAGAGAATTATAATCTTTGCTAAGGTTTTTGATTGTTAATTTGACATATAAATTTCGAGAATGCTGTGATCTTAAGGAAATAAGAAAAAGAAGACAAAATACAGGTTCCAGAAACAGTACAGAAAGCATCACTGTTAGTTTTCCTTTTTCTACAATAAAATACCATAATGTATGACACTTAAGGAAAGAAGGGGTTATATGGGTATAGTAGTATCTAATTAATCTACTCAATTTCATCTTGGCAGCAGCATTTCATTCCTGGTTATTCACTCCACTGTTCTGGGTTCTCAAGTGAAAGACACATAAGCACAGCCTTTATATTTTATGTCTTTTTTATCTAATGTTTATTATTATTATTATTATTATTATTATTATTATTATTATTATTATTATTTAATCTTTTCTTACAGTCTAGTCATTTTATCCCCCTCCTGGTTTGTATATGTGTTGGGGGCCTCAGACCAGTTAGTGTACACTGCCTGGTTGGTGGCTCAGTGTCTGAAAGATCTCTGGGGTCCAGGTAGTTGGGACTTCTGGTCTTCCTATAGGGTCACCGTCCTCCTCAGCTTCTTCCAGCTTTTTCCCTCATTCAACCCCAGGGGTTCCCAGCTTCTGTCAATTGGGACTAAGTATATGGATCTGACTCTTTTAGCTGCTTGTTGGGCCCAAAACAGATCAAAGTTTCCATGTGGCTAATGTACCTCCTTCCAATATTCCTAAGTTATTACCTACTAAAACCTATATTTTATCTTTTTTGTTTAGGCCTGGTCAGGTGAACCTCTTAGGGGATTCTTTCATGGCTTCTATATGGTCGCTCTATCTCTGCCCTGTACTGTCTCAGGCATGTTTTTTTCCACTCCTACTCCCCACATGGCAGATTTCCTTCCTCCTTCCTCCTCCTTCCTCCTTCCTCCTTCCTCCTCCTTCCTCCTTCCTCCTTCCTCCTCCTTCCTCCTCCCTCCTCCCTCCTCCCTCCTCCCTCCTCCCTCCTCCCTCCTCCCTCCTCCCTCCTCCCTCCTCCCTCCTCCCTCCTCCCTCCTCCCTCCTCCCTCCTCCCTCCTCCCTCCTCCCTCCTCCCTCCTCCCTCCTCCCTCCTCCCTCCTCCCTCCTCCCTCCTCCCTCCTTCCTTCCTCCCTCCTTCCTCCTCCCTCCTCCCTCCTTCCTTCCTCCCTCCTTCCTCCTTCCTCCTTCCTCTTCCTCCTTCCTCCTTCCTCCTTCCTCCTTCCTCCTTCCTCCTTCCTCCTTCCTCCTTCCTCCTTCCTCCTCCTTTGTCCTTTACCCAGGAATCCTAAAAGTCCTGCCTCTGTCTGCCCAGCCCAGCCATTTGCTGTTGGCATTTTTATTTACAAATAAGAACCAACTAGGAGCAGGATCCCTTAGTCTTACCTGTAGCACACTGTAAAAAGATTTTTAGAGAACGTAATTAGCATGAGCTAATAAAACAGCTACATTTTCCCCTTTTGTCCTTTAAAAGGCCTTTTCTCTCAGATATACATTGAACATAGTTATAACAGTTATATAAATTATAAGGTATAATATATAATAATAATGTCCAGTCTATCAGTTTTGTCAATTTAGATATATTACTCTATCATCTATTCTAACTTAAAGAGTATACAATTTTGTACCTGAATTATGTTTCGATTTTAACTTGTATTACAATCTGAAAAACATCCTTTCAAATCTAGATCATCTTTTTAATGCTTTTTATTGGATATTTTATTTATTTACATTTCACATGTCATCCCCTTTCCTCATTTTCCCTTCCTAGAACTCCCTATCACATTCCCCCTCCTCCTTTATGCTTTTATACTATTTTCATTATATGTATGTATTAAGGTCAGTCCTAGGTTGAGGGTCTAGCAATACAATAGATGCTAATAGTCAAGGAACAAGGAAGACAATAAAGACAAATAGTCAAAGAACAAACAAGGCATTAAACAAAATTCTGTAAACACTCCCATGATCACTGTTTCTAGGGGCTTATCAGGATGACTAAAATATCTGAGCCAACTTCTGTGTCCTAGCCCAAAGTCGTTTTCATGTCTGAAGCTTACTGTCTTATGACTTGAACCTGAAAATGGACCTCCAGACAGAATTATTAAATTAACAGGCTGGCAAGCCAAGGACGGGTGAGATTCTGCACAGAGCCTTCCCAACCTAAGATAGAAGTGCATTGCTTTGGATAATGCATAATCCATGATGGATAAGGAAGGCATTTTTGTCAGAACGAGCTAAGACAGGCTCAGTCTTGTTAATGAAATAAAAAAGGTGGAGCTTCAGAGAGCCTTTGGGGCTGCTTGGCAAGAAGTTGACATAGTCCCAGGACAAGGAAATGGGCTGCTTGGCAGGAATATGACACTGGCCAAAACCAAGGAAGTAGGCTTCAGGCAGGAATCTAAAATTAAGCTAGAACAAAGAAGTAATTTCAAGTAGGAATCTAAATCTTATGCTAGAACAAAGTAATTTCAGGCAGGAATCTAAATATTATGCTAGAATAAAGAAGTAATTTCAAATAGGAATTTTTCTTAATGTTAAACAACTTATGCTTCATTCTGAGACTATAACTAGTCTTTAACCCTGTACAAGTCTGAGAAAAAAATTAAAAATTACTTGAATATATTGGAAGCACAAAACATAGTTTCTAAAACTTACACAATTTGTAGAGATAGTGGTCTGTCTGGACAGTCTCTTGTATTTCTAATAAACATTGGAGTATTTGTCTTTAGTCTTCTGACCCAGAACCATCTGTCAGACCTTAAGTGAAGCAGGAAGTATCAAGGACTAGCTTATTCTCTCTTGGCAGAGGTAAGCTGTTGACTATTTTGAATTGTGTGTCTTTAATAGGATAGTATATTTTGTCTGTAGATAAATTAGAGTGATTCTTGCCCAGTATCTACTATGTCACAAGTGGAGTAAATCTATATGGAGGTAATGATGCTCAATATCATTTTTGAAGTTGGAAAGTGGTACTGTCAAGAGCAGACAAGTTTCCTAATTAAAAGGTCTATTAATAATGAAATTATTTCAAATGTTATATTTTGTGGATTTCTGATATTTTTGAAAATTTATCTATCTCTATATAGAATATCTATACTGCTAAACTTTGAATACTCTTAACTTTTTACTATTTGAATAATATTGAAAACTTTTTAATAATTAAATGAGAATCTAATATTGTCAGGAGTTTACTATCTGACCTTTAATTTGCATTAATTAATCATTGTAAATAGTTTGTAATAACAGCTATTAGAAGGACTGGGTCTAAGCCTTGTACTCTAATATAAGTTCAATTTTGTATCAAAATTTAGAGACTTCTACCAGTGTAAGATTATAACCATAAAATGTTTTGTATAAGGACAAATTTAGTAATCTGTCTCAGAGATCTAACATTTTATATTACTTTATGCCACTTTTTTCAACCAGCTTTTCTTTACCTAACAAAGAAAAGATAGAGAAGAAAGCAAAGACAGAAATCCCTGAGTCTAAACTCTCAATTTAGTTTCTGAGCTGTCTAAAATGATGATTTTTTTCTAAATTATCCCTCAAAATGACCATCTATATACAATTAATAAAATAACCATAACCAGACACCCAAACCAAAGGAATCAGGATGATGACTCTCCACAACTTCTTCTTGTTGAATACGGGCAGTGAATATTTTTAAGGAGTAGGGAGGAGTAGGAAAATTGTAAAACTTGGTTAGACTTAAGAAAGCTAGTTTTAGCATTTGTTATCCAGTTTCTCTATCCTTAGAAAGTTCAAGGCTTGACTGAAGTTTTTACTGGATCTGTCTGAATGACTGGATGAACCGAGTTCATCAGGACTCAGCAGGTATTTTTGAAGCTGTTTTGGAAGCAGGTCTCTGGAAACAACATCAAATGAGGCAACATCATGCAGGAGCTGAAACTGTAAACCTTTTAGTATCTGTGAGAATGACTCTTGTCAGAGTTAATCTTGGTGTTATATTTTGTAATATATGAATAGTATAACAAATTTTTTTTCTATAAAGGTATTTGTATAGATTATGTAAGGTGTTAAATCAGTTAAAGATGCATTTTTGCTCCTTGTTTGAGCCGGTGAAAGACAACCACCTTTTTTATTTAATTTGGTGAATAACCAATTTTAATAAATATTTATTTATTATATGTGAAGGATGGCATGATAAATCTTAATGATGCTGTAACTAACAAGATTTATTGGCTAATTTTACTTGAAGTTTTGGCTAGAGGCATTGGTATGTCTAAACCAGTTTCAGGGCTTTTCCCATGTGGAGGGATCAGCGTATCATGTTACCTGTCCTCTTTGGACTTCTTGATTTTTCCTTTCTTGTCTGTAGCCAATATCTTCAGGGGGGTTTCCCCTATCATATCTGATCTACATCACTTTGGTAGTGGTCTAAAGCCTTTTCTATGTTCCTGTTAACACAAATATAGAGCCTCTCTCCTAAAATAGCATGTGCTCGGTTCAACAACTCCAAACCATCAAAAGTAAAGATTGACTCAAATTAGCAAACCTTTTTTCTTTAGGCCTGCTATATTTTGATCTCTCTCACAGAGGATTTGTAACACCATAACCACCAAACTTATAACCACGTGAATTTTAATAATTAAAACAATTCAAAGCAATTAAAACTATCTTAAACAATTATTATCAGTTGAGAAAGGGCTCTTTCTCCATCTCTTGCCTTCCCCACCCCCTGTTTTTTTTTTGAAGTCAGGTCCTAAATTTATTTTATCTGTTTGAGACATAGCTCTTTTCTACATGAGATCAGAGTCCTAAGTTTCTATTATCTGTCAAGATAAGGTCTTTTTCCTATTCCCTGCCCTTGTTCCTACATTTGAGATCAAAGGACTAAATTTATTTATTCATTCATGTATACTTAAAAACAATTAAGTAATTTTTATTCATTCTTCTTTTTATGGAGATTACTATCTCTATAAATATATTTAATAATATCACCTTTGTTTGTATATAAATTGAAATAATATACTTTCCTATCTAACTTTAACTAAATTCCTGTTGTTTAAGCCTATTCTCAGGCTACCAATGTGGGTCAGGCTAAGCAATCCCAGAATTCCTGTTGAGTCCAAGTTCAAAGAAGCCAGTTCTTGAATGTCCATTATTTCTATTCTTTTTATTTGATTGTAGGAAGCATGTAGCCTCACTCTCTGCCTTCTGAGCAGCTTGTCTCTGTGTACAGTAGTGACTCCCAACATCTCTGAGTTCAAGCTCTCTGAGGCAGCTTAGAAGCCTTTGAGAAAGGCTCAAGCTGGATTCTGAGCCTGCTACCCAGCATTCTCTGGGTCAGCTTGGGGGACACACCCATGTCCTAGTTTACATCATGAATCCCAGGATTATGCATGACAATTTACCACTCTCAAACCCACGTGGCTTGGCCAAAACTGAACAGCTTTGTTAAGAAACTGATTTTTCCCACCTCCTATTCTTAAAGACATGGCATGTGCATTCCATTCAGGAATCATCTATTAATTTTTAAGAGTGAGATCTTTCTCCACATTGGGTGCCATCTGTAGTAGTATCTAATTAATCTATTCGATTTGATCTTGGCAGTGATGTTTCTGGTCTATAATATAATATTGCATGTTTTCTATGTAATCAGAATCTAGACTGTAAAAAAATGTAGAAGAGGAAGGCCAAGTAGTAACTATTTGGAAAGAAGTGGACCAGAGAAAGTATGTAGAGAAATAGAAGATAATAAAGATTATAGATCAAAGTGTATGATACAGAGATACAAATGAAACTCATCATTTTATACTATGAATGTATTTGCAAGTAGTATGTTGAAGAATAAAACAATAAATTATATATTTATTTTGAGATATAAAAATGTTATTAAAACAACTGAATTGTCACTGAAAAGTAAGCCACTGACTAACCAAGTAGAAATTTAAAAGGTATTCATATTAAGTAATAATTTACTAACAATTACAAAGAAGAATGCTCCATGTTAATAGAATTGAAAAAATGTATAAGGCGTGTTGATGAGGAGAAACAATTATGCCGAAGAGTAGATGAGATGGCTTAATGCATAGGGGCTGCAGCATGCAGGCCAGATGAAGTAAGGTCAAGTATGCATCTCACAGGAGGGAGCTGACCTTGATAGCTGTCCTCTGAACTCTATACACATAGGACACATGTATCTTCATGAGTACACACACACACACACACGAACACATGGACACACACACAAACTTTAAAGGAAACACACTAATATGATTATCAATATAATTATGTGTTGTACAAAGAAAACACAATTTTATGATTAATTTGGGCATTCAAAATAGTCATAATGAATAAGTATAATTTCTCTCTACCATGAATATTAACTTTAAATAGCTTAAGGAAATTTTTTTCAGATGTCTAGTCTATGAAATATCTTAGTAGAATCTAGACATGCATGCTGAAGAAAAATTGTGCTTTTCAGTATAGCTAAAATTTAATAACTTAAAAGAAATACTCAGACAAGAGCAACTGGAGGAAAAACTGAAATTCACCGTGTCAAACAAATATTTGAAGACATCAGCTAACCTATAAACTAGGAGGAAGCCTGTTGAAGTTACCATGAAATGGTTTTAATCTCTGTCAGGTGTATGTTGAAAATGAGACCCTCAGTAAAACTGCAACCATTGCAAATTATCTCTGCCTTGTTCTGAGTTTGGGTGGAGACAAAGTTTTCCTATATAAATTCTTAGGACTTACTTTGAGGATATAAATGAGCTCATTTATCCTGAGCACTATAAACCAGAACACTTAATCAACAATTGAACCAAGGAAGCTAGACTCCTGAATAATTTCTTGAATATATTTTTCTATAAGATAAACAAAATAATCTCCAAGTAGACAGTGCATAGTTAATAAAGTAAAACAAAAAGCAATTCATAAATCATTAAACACTTTCAGATGGTGCTGTATATCACTGAAACTTGGCAAATGCTGAATTATTCTATAACCTTTCTTGATATGGAAAAAGGGATCAGATGTTATTAAGGCAACTGCAAGAGCAGAGGCTAGCAGCACATAAGAATAGAGTAGATAGATACGTCAATTATTGACAACAAAACTTGTCCACGTGCAGACACTATGGTAATATTTCCTCCAGGATTTCATGTGTTAAAATATGGATCTTCAATTAAGGCAACAGAGCAACCAAGGAGAAATGTCTGGAACATCATAAGGTCTTAAGGCTGACCCTCAGATTGAGTGATGTATTTTCATAGAAGTTCAGTCACTCTCTTTGGGATGAGTTTGTTATAAGAAGAGGGATGGCCCAAGAAGATGGCGAAGTGGGTAACTGTGCTTGCAATCCATGAAGAACAGAGGCCAGACCCCAGAACACACATAAATGTTAGGCAGGCATGGCATCGCATGTGTTATCTAAGCACTGAGATGGTAGAAAGAAGAGGTCCCAAGACCTCTACAGACTTGGTAGATTAGCTGAACCAGCAATCTATGGCTCCAACTGAGAAACCTTACCTCAAGGCATGAAGCAGGGAGTGACTGGGGACTCCATGTTGCAACCTCTGGCTTCCATACTCATAAGTATGTATGTGCACATTCATTCACAAATGTAGGCAATTCAAACATATGTGCACACACCATGCACACATACACACACATCCAAAAATGTTTAACATGATAAATTTATTTTTTAAGTCAATAGAAAGATGACAGTTTACTAATTATACCTGAGTATGTGGAGGAGGTGGAGACTAATTTTATATAAAAAAAAAAAACAAAGAAAAAAATTAAAAATGGAGCAAATTGTAGCAAAATGTTTAATCTCAACATTAAGCCTAATCTTCTTGCAGAGAACCAAAGAAAATCACCTTTCAAACTCAGCAGTTGGCTCTCTTTAAGAATGAGGTGATTGCTTTTTTTTTGCTCTAAATGATTTAGGTAAAGCCTTGTTTAATGGCAGGAGTTGGGATTAGAGGGCCTCCTACCCTCCAGGTTTAATCCTGGTGTGTGTGATTAGAAATCACAGCCTTTAATATGCAATTTGCAATTTCCACTGCTGAATCCAAGCTGCCCCATTGGAAAGTGATAGGTCTTTGAACTGCAGCAGACAGCACAGAGCAAAGCTTAAGCGTTTTGTAGGATCATCAGAATGACTCCCTTCCTTTCTAGGTCTCTCCTTATGGAGACAACCAAACTAACTAAATAGTGTGTACACAAATAGGGAAATATATGAATGATGATCTGAAATTAATTTTTATTGCATGCTTTAAGATGTAGCACTATAAAATCAATGACTTTACACAACACTGTGCTTACTTTTTATGACACATAAAGACACTGGCAGCTTCTCACTCCCATAATAGTGATAAACATCCAACTTTAGCATAGTTCCTCAAAGAAGCACAGACTGCAAACATGACACATATACAGGTACCCACACACATTTTTACTTTAAATGCATTTTAAAAAAACAACAGGTGCATTATATGATTCTTGCAAATGTCTGTGGGAATTAACAAATAAAGCATATTTGTCTTATTAAGAAATGTCAATGCTTTTTTCTTAGGAAACCATGAAAAGTTGCCCCTACTGATATGAATTTTTGTTTTTTTTTTCTTTTCTAAAATTTATAGGTTAAAAGCTTAAATACAATATTCAAGAAACCCGATTTTCCATTTGTTTAATTACAACCTAAGTTCTTGTTTGCTATGGCTTTATCTAAGGTACTTAATGGAAGGTCTCTCATTCCAAACCTGTCACTCTCTCATGTCATTTCAGGCTCTGTATTTTAACACACTTACCACTGTCATGTTAGTTCATGGGTGCACATTCTAAGGATACCTGAGTTACATTCTCCATCAAATTGTATTTTCAAATATCAGATATTAATGATGTAGTTCATGAATCAGTTTTGGTATTCTCAGGCCTATATATAGTAACTTTTGACTCAAAATGATATCATCATCACCATCACCACCACTACCACCACCACCACCAACCACCACCACCACCACCACCACCACCACCACCATCATCATCATTTAAAGTTTTTATACAATTCTGAACTTATGATGAAAGAGGAAAAATAACTTGACTAAAACTAGGATATATAAAAGGACATATGGAAGCTTACTAATTTGAAAGTCAGGGAGTGGAACTATTAGGAAGTGTGGCTTTGTTGGAGTAGGTGTGGTCTTTTGGATGAAGTGTGTCATTGTGGGGTTGGGCAACAATACCCTCCTCCTAGTCACGTGGGAGGTAGTCTTCTCTTAGCAGCCTACAGATGAAGATGTAGCACTCTTAGCTCCTCCTGCACTATGCCTTCCTGGGTGTTGCTTTATTCTTGCCTTGATGATAGTGGACTAAACCTCTGAACCTCTAAGCCAGCCCCAATTAAATGTTGTTCCTTATAAGAGTTGCCCAGGTCATGGTGTCTGTTCACAGCAATATAGCCCTAACTAAGACTGTAAACAAACAATCAAAAGTGCCTGATTCAAAATACCATTTTATTGTTGGTGAGAGAGGTTCCAGAACTACAGAGTGTAAGAAAACAAAAAACAGAACAAGACAGTTACAGAAACCCAGGTTCTCATGATTCTCCTTACTTGTTCTCAAGAATGCTTGATAATTATTCCTTATTACACCGTATTGCTAATGACAGCACAAACTTTATTTTCAAAATACAGAGAATTCTTAGAATGATTTAGAACCTTCATGTTTATAAATAATATATTTAGTAAATGTACATATTTAGATTTATTATATATAAATCAACTGAAAATAACTTACCAAAATCTTTGAATCCTATATAACTCTTCCAAAAATTAACATCCTCACTATTTTCAGTAATTTATATGCTTGTCTTTCATTTAAAAAAATAGATGGTAATAGAGAATAAGTTCCAGGTTATAAATATCCTGAAATGGGATATAAAGCTAATTGCTCCTCTAATATTACCTCTGTCATTGATTTCTGATTGTCTTTATGTGATAGAGAAGTACATAAAATAGTTGATATTAAGGGTGTAAAACCCAATCAGAAGGCAGCTTCCGAGCTTCAGAATGGTTAATCCAACCAAAGAAAAGTACATTGCAAAGTACAGATTTTGGGTCTAGCTAATCTTTCTATATAACGTTTTATTGTTTTTAAGTTCTTTATAATAAAGTTTTAATTATTTAAAAGTAAACCCATTTAACTTACAAATTTCCCAAGCATGCAAGAGTTCATTTCTGTGGTATTTCATTTCATATAAATGGAAACAACTAAATGTATTTCTTTATGAATGCACATTTTATTTTACTTTATGTTTTTTTTTAAGATTCATCTAGTGATGCCATGATTCATTCAGATTAAAGTTATATGATGCTAACATAATCATAATTCATGTTAACATTTTATTTTTTAACATGTTTTAGCTAAATTGGATTTTTTCCCATTCCCAATTCTAGTTTCTTGAATATTGGATGCATTTATTAGAGTTTTTATTGTTAGACTTCATTCAAGAAAAGTATCAAAATGTTACATTTCTAGGATTAAATTGCAGATATTACTTACATCCTTCCAAACAATACCAATCTCTTTTTTAATGTCATCCCTCAAGGACAGCATACCAGTATGCTACGTTAATAATCTGCAGGTATTCCCAAAGCTTTTGATACCAAAATCACTGTAAGAACTGGGTATTTGAAATTCCACAAAGCCCATAGGCATGATATTACTTTCTCCTTATTTTTATAGTTTATTTGCTTAAAGTTACAAATGTGTTTCATAATCGATTTACATAATAAACTTTTCTGTTTATGGATGTTCCTGAATTCTCTTGGGTTGTTTTCTTGTTATATTGGTCACTATTAGTTTTGTGTATTCTGCACACTAAGAATTTAACAGTTGTTTGTGGTACAAACACTTTCTCTAATGAATGTTCAAACATTTCAATTTAGGTTTTCTGAAAACATTCAAGTATTTTCTTTTCTTACTTTCTTTTTCTTGTTCTTTTTCCATTCTCTCTCATTTCTTAGTTTATCTCATTATTTGTTTGTTTCTTCATAAAGTTTCAGAAATCTTGGAAATAACAGTTTCTCCATTACCAGAGAAACATACTGGGCTTCTTAGAGGGAGCCACTGGGAGAGATAACAAAGCTATAAAACTCCTTATCCAAAGAACAGCCTGGAGATAACCAAAAGGATGAGAAAATATCTTATCTCAGGATGGGCGTCTGTGTAAGGAAGTCTTACATGGTTTGGGTATCTCATCCTGTGGTTAAACATGCATGGCACAGGAATGTTGTTAACTGACCACCTGGACAGAAGCCAATCAGAAACTGACCCACAGAACATCCATAGAACATCCCCAGCACCCACCAATGACCTTTTAGATTACCTAACTTTAGCTAAAATTCCCCAAGTTTCCCATAAAAAGACCTGCACTCCTTTGTCTGGGGTGGTCATCATTCTTGTAAGTGGCTGACCCGGTGCTTCCAGACTTAACACTTTCTTTCTTGCTTGCTTGCTTTTTTGATACTGATTTGATCACAGGGCATCATCTATGGTAGACAATAAATATATTCTTTAATAATACATTTCATTATTTATCATTTTATGAATTTATACATATTTTAAGATTATAAAATATTTGCTGTTATATTGTCACTTTAGTCTGCAAAAGTTTTTGAGTAAATGAGATTTATTTTCTCTTTGGCTTTGTCAGAATTCAATGCTAAGAGATCATGAATGGAAGGCTATTTTGAAATGACTCAGTGTTTTAATTATTTGGAAAAATTTGACTTTTGACCTCCTAGCAGCTGAGTCAGTTTTTTTTTTTCAAGAAAGTATTTCAATAATATTATATAATTCAACCATGTAACTCCTTTTGATTAACTTAGTGCTTTCAATTTCAACTTAAGATTGAGTATTTCTCTTGTAAGTATTTTACAAATTTCCTACATGCTTTATTAGTAGAGAAAATGGCCTTTCAATGATGACAGTTTTTAATTAGAGTATTTTCATTTTCCCTCATTTATCTATTGTCTTTGTGACATCACTACACATCACTAAAAACCTAGAAGTGCAACTCACAAGCAACACCCTGATATTTAGGAGTAACTTTAGAAAATGTGTACTACATAAGTACCATTATGGTGAAAATGGAAAAAATTTCTATTATAAAAGCAGGATGATGGATACACCAATATATTTGTCTCAGAAAATGATTTTGCCTCATCCAATATTTAAGAAATATGCACACCAGAGAAAGAAATCCAGATTTTAATTTTAGAATTCGCATTTAACTGGGCATTCTAATTTTCTCTTTGCTAAATCTGACAAACACAACGTGTATCCTTCCTAAATAAGACTTTCCCACACCACACAGACCTGGGTAAACTGCCATATATTTTCTGTCAGTCTATATTAATCTAACTTTACAGAGTCACATCCAGAGGATCCTAAAAATATTATCATTTGTATCTGTGTTGTTTAGTTTTTGCTCAGCCTAAGGTTTTGTTTTGTTTTTGCCTAAAGGAAAGTAGCAATAGTATACCTCTTAATGATGTTCTGCCGTAGTTGCAGGTTATTGACTGCCTTCCTCAGCTATCATAAAGGAGACGCTTCCTCCTGCAGTAGACGCTAAAAAATACAGAGTCCCACAACCAGACAATGTGCAGAGAATGAGACTTTGGAACACTCATGTCTAAGTCTTCACTAAATCCTTCCCCTCAGGGATCAGATAGCCATGTGGGAGAGGAGGAAGAAAGACTATTAAGAGCCAGAGGGAAGGGAGGAAACCTAGGAAACAAGGCCTTCTAATCAAAGTAGAGGTGAGGCACATAAGAACTCACAGAGACAGCCGGGCAGTGGTGGCACATGCCTTTAATCCCAGCACTTGGGAGAGTCTCACTGGGAATATATATCACTGCTTTATGCCTAAAAACAGATGGACTCCAGAAAACAACCTCAGTGGCATTTTTGGAGTTTCTTTGTCTCATAATGCTTTATTGGGGCTTTTATTTTATCTCTATGTTTATTTTAACTCACGGGTATTTTTGTGTACATATTGTGGTTTCCAATGTCGTGTTTTTATGGGTTCTGTATGTCAAAGTATGTGGATTTGCATTTATATGTGTTTCTTGTACTTTTTATTTGACTGGTTTTCTGTTTGTTACTTGCTTTTTTCCTATTCTGATTTGTTTGTTTGGATTCTATCTATCTATCTATTTATCTATCTATCTATCTATCTATCTATCTATCTATCTATCTATCTATCATCATCATCATTATTTTGTAATGAAAGAAGGAAAGGGCATAAATCTGGGTGAAAGGGGAGGTGAGGAGAATATGGATGAAGTTAGGGGAAAGAAAGAAAACTCTACTCAGAATAGAGTATATGAAACAAAAATTCCTCCCCCCCACAAGAAGAATTTGGGGGGATTCACTAACATTAATTAAAGTAGTAGAATTCCATTTCCATTTATTTTGAATCATTTAATAATATTTACATTATAATCAAATATTCAGTTACTGATGATTAATTTTTGTTGTTATTATGGTGTTTGTTTGTTTGTTTGTTTGTTTGTTTGTTTGTTTTAAAGGTCCCACTATGAAGCTCTGGTTGTCCTGAAACTCACTATGTAAATCAATAAAATTTTAATTTATAGTAATCTATTTTAAAGTTCATAAGAAGTTTTATACTTCCAATTTTCTTATTTATTATTTATTTGCATCCCAAATGCTGTTCCTCCTCCCACCCTCCCCCCAGATTCCCTTTCTATATTTCTACATTTCAAAGAGACGTATGATTTTACATTCTTTTTAAGGATGTATAAGTGTTCTGGTTGGTTCATATGACTGCTAACAAATCCATCCCTCCTTCTGTCTCCCATGATTATTTTGTTCCCTCTTCTTAGTGGGATTTAAGAATCCTCACTCAGGTCTTCCTTCTCATTTACCTTCTTAGGGTCTATGGAGTGTACCATGGGTATTCTGTACTTTTTGGTTAATATCCACTTACCAGTGAGTAAATACAGTGCATGTATATTTGGGTCTGGGTTACATCACTCAGGATGATATTTTATAGTTCTTTGCTTTGCATGCAAGATACATATGTCCTTGTATTCAACTGTATAAATAAACCACATTTTCTATATCAATTCTTCGGTTGAGGGATATATGGGTTGCTTCCAGTTTCTTGCTATTACCAGTAAGGCTGCTGTGAACATATTGGAGCATGTGTTCTTGTGATATGGTGAAGCATCATTTTGGTATATGCCCAGGAGTGGTATAGCTGGGTCTTCAGGAAGAACTATTTCCAATTTTTTGAGGAACTGCCAAATTGATTTCAAGATTGGTTGTACAAGTTTGCAATCTCACCAGCTATGAAAGAGTGTTCTGCTTTCTTCACATTCTCATCAGCCTGTGCTGTCACTTGAGTGTTTGATCTTAGCCATTCTGAGTGGAGTAAAGTGGAATCTCAGTGTCATTTTGATTTGCATTTCCCTGATGACTAAAGATGTTGAGCACGTCTTTAAGTTCTTCTCAGGCATTTAAGATTCCCCTATTGAGAATTCTCTTTTTAGTAATGCACCCCATTTGTAATTAAGTTACTTGGGTTTTTTGGAGTCTAACTTCTTGAATATATATATACATATAGGATATTAGCCCTCTATCAGATGTAGGGTTAGTAAAGATATTTTCCAAAACTGTAGGCTAACATTTTGTCCTATTGACAGTGTCCTTTGCCTTACAGAAGCTTTTCAGTTGCTTATCTTAGAACCTAGGCCACTGATGTTCTGTTCTGGAAATTTTTTTCTGGGCCAATGAATTCAAGGGTATTTCACATTTTCTCCTCTGTTAGATTCAGTGAATTTGATTTTACATTGAGGACCTTAATCCACTTGGACTGTGTAATGTGATACATATAGATCAGTTTTCATCCTTCTAAATACAGACTCCCAGGTAGAATACCACCTTTTGTTAAAGATGATTCCTTTTTTCTTTTGTATGGTTTTGGCTTCCATGTCAAAAATCAAGTGTCTCTATGTGTGTGGGTTTCTTTCTTGTATACCACTGATCAACTTGTCTGTATCCATACCTTGCGGCTTTTAGGACTATTGCTCTGTAGTACAGCATGAGGTCAGGACTGGTGATTCCTCCAGAAGTTCTTTTATTGTTCAGAATCATTTTGAGTATCCCAGGTTTTCTCGTTTGTTTGTTTGTTTGTTTTGTTTTTTGTTTTTTATTTTTGTTTTGGTTTTCCATATGACATTCAGAATTTCTCTTTTAATGTCTGTAAAAACTTGTATTGGAATTCTGATTAAACTGAATTCTGGACTGCATTGAATCTGTATATTGCTTTTGGCAGGATGGCCATTTTCACTAGGTTAATCCTACTGATTTATGAACAGAGGAGATCTTTCCATCATATGAGATCTTCAGTTTCTTTCTTCAGGGACTTGAAGTTTGTGTCTTACAGATCTTTCACTTGCTTGGTTAGAGTTATACCAAGATATTTTATATTATTTGTGGCTATTGTGAAAGGTGTTGTTTCTCTAATTTCTTTATCATCCTGTTTTTCTTTTGTATAAAGGAAGGCTACTAATTTCTTTGAGTTAATTTTATATCCAGCCACTTTGCTGAAGATGGTTATCAGATGTAGGAGCTCTCTAGTAGAATTTTGGGATCGCTTATGTATACTCTCATATCATCCACAAATAGTGATACCTTGACTTTTTTCCTTTACAATTTGTATCCACTTGATCTCCTTCTGTTGTCTTATTGCTCTATCCAGAACTTCAATACTATGTTGAATAGATAGGAAGAAAGTGGGCAGCCCTGTCATGTCCCTAATTTTTGTGGGATTGCTTCAAGTTTCTTTACATTTAATTTGATGTTGGCTATTGGCCCTTCTGCTAAGTTCTAAGCCTGATATTAATGGAAAGCCCTGAGCTATGTGCAAAATGGCAAACTCACTTTGTCACCTTGTCTTCTCTTTCTCTGACCTTGTCTGTGGAGCTTGAAACTCCCATACCCTCTTCCTGAAGAATGTCACATAGTCCTGCTCCTGAGATTCCTGGAATGCCTTTTCATGCTAATGAGGCATCTCAGTACCTTGGCCTTCAGCCAATGACCTTTGTCCACCCTGGAGATTCCTAAAACTATATAAAATGATTCGCCCTGAATAAAATGTATGGATACAAACTTACCCCTGATACATGTACATACACAAGTTAAAATCACCTCAGAAAACTGTTTCGTTGAAGAAAATTTCTGGAGAAGGCCTTCCCCTGAAAGACCTGTAAAACATGAAAATCCTTGAAGAAAGCCTTTTATGGCCACTACCACCTTACCCCTGGAATTCCCTCCCAGCTAATTCCACCCACTTCAGATTTGGCTATATCATGCAGTCCAGTGTGCAGCAAAGAACATGAAACCACAGGTGGACCCCCAAAACACATACCATACTTCCTTGGGCTGTTTTATTCATATTTTTTTTATTTTAGAATGTTATATGTGAGTACTATGATTATATCATTTCTACCTTTCCCTCTCTCCTTCCAACTCTATCCTTCTTGTGTCTAATGTCTCTTGAATACATGACCTTTCTTTTATTACACACACACACAGACAGACAGACAGACAGACACACACACACACACACACACACACACACACACACACTACTGAGTTCATTTGGTGTTGCTTAGGTTCAGATTTCAGATCCATTTTGGATTTATTTATTTATTTATTTATTTATTTTGTTTTTTTGAGACAGGGTTTCTCTGTGTAGTCTTGGCTGTCCTGGAACTCACTCTGTAGACCAGGCTGGCCTCTAACTCAGAAATCTACCTGCCTCTGCCTCCTAAGTGCTGGGATTAAAGGCATGCGCCACCACTACCCGGCAATTTATTTATTTTTTATACATCTTTTGGTAAGGGTCAAAACTTGTGTTTTGAACTAAATATATGATTATCATCCATGTTTGAAAAGGTTTCCTGGAGTAGATAATGTATGCTATGCCAAGAGAATAAACAAGACCAGTGAATTAAGGAGCCAAAGAAGGAAACAACACATAATCAAATGTTCATGGGCTACAAAGAACACATGACATAAGGAAGCAGGCATTGTTATTACACTAGTGCTTGCAAGTGTAGGTTTAATCACTTCTTACCAATATGCAAGTAATTTTTATTCATTTTCATCTTGTCACCCTAAACAAGATAACTTCTCCTTCCCTGAACTTTATTCTCATTGCAGCTGCCATTGGTTTAACTTAATGACCTGGGATTCCAGTGTCATCACCACTTGAGAGTCTGTACTCAACCTAGCAGGTAAAAGTTAACCTGGGAGTGCAACAGAAATAAGTGCCATGCTCATTACTTCTAATGATTTCTTATCCAATTTTTAAATAAGGTGAATTAACAATAAGAGGAAAAAAATGAGGTATTCTAGAGATTCTACCAAAACATGTATCTCCATCACTACCAGGTTAGGAATAATCTAGAAGACAAATCTTTACCACTAACTAAGTCCAGTAATAATCCAGACAGAACTGGTCCCTTCTAATTTTCAGAGTTTATGTCATCTCCTACTGCAGGCTTTCTCTCTGATGCCCCCACAGCTATATCTCCCTAGCTTCACCCTAAGCATTCTGTACACTTGCTTGTTTTCTCTCTGGTAACCCTTGTCCTTACTGAAGAACTCAAATGCCCAACTCTTTCATCAGCAATTGCTCTTTATACAAACAAATACATTTCTTTACACTTTTAAATGATTTTTTTCTGGATCATTCCTTGTTGATATTTATATGCTGCTGGGAATCAATTCCAAGGTCTCCTGCTGCTGGCTGGTCCTGTGCTACTGACCTAGACCTCAGTCTAGATCAGTTTGAATGTTGGCTCTTAATGAAAGTTGGCTCCCAATATTTCACATATATTTCAAAAGGAACTCTTTATTCTTTTTCTTCAATTTTAGTGTCTTGCACATTTCTATAACTATCTGACACATATTATTTAAAGATTAATTTATGTATGACTTTGTCTGTGCATGCTAAGTTCTATCAATGTCAAGAGAAATGCTTAGCACACAGTAGACCCAGTGCACTCTTACTAACTGCATAGATGGATGAGGTCAATGCATGTTGTAAGATGAGTACCAAGTGGTTAGCTCCCTGCTGTTGAAGGGCTCTGCAGCAGCCTTAATGAATCTCCATGGAGACCAAATTATGAGCCCTATGGTCTCTCTTAAGAATTTCACTTTGTCTTTAGATAGAACACATCATTTCCATACTCACTGTTTGATTAGTGATGTACCTCATCTTCTAACTCCTGAAATACTCTCTCAGTAAGCATTTACTGGATATATAGTACTGACAGATAATTAGCACTAAATTATCCAGAAGATACTATCTCTATCACTAATTGAGTCCAGTAAATAATATAGACACAACTGGTCCCGTGCCATTTTTATAGGCCACAAAAATCACAGGGGATATTTCTAGAATTTTATGACCCCAACAACTGACTTTAAATCTTTGTTCCACCACAAATCAATTAACTCTCTCCTTTTTCTGGTCCTCTGGAATTTTGTTTCCTCTTTGTCAATTAAGGTTGATAATGATGACCCATCTGTAGAGCTACTTAAGCTTTGAATAAGTTACCAGGTATAAAACACTTACACATAATACAAGCATCTTGTAAACTATCAGTCAATAATCAATAAATCCTGACATATTATTGTTAACATGTTCTGAATATACCTAATATTTCTATTTTAATGTAATTTAAAGCATATTTTCAAATATAGTAATACCTCTGGGACTACCAATAAAAAATTCTTTCTATCACTTGGAGTACAGAAATGACACAGGAATGAAACAAAAACAGGAAACAAAGACGGAAAGAATGAAGGGATATAGAGTGACAAAAAAAGAGAGATGAGGAAAGAGAGGGAAGAGGGATTAAAAAGAGCGGTGGCTGCGTTTACCATTACATGCTGATCACCCAGAATGTGGAATTGTAAAGCAGAACATATAAAGGAGAGAGAGAGAATGAGAGAGAGAGAGAGACAGAGAGACAGAGAGACAGAGAGACAGAGAAGCTGGGTAGGGAGAGAGAGTGAGAGAGACAGAGATCTACAGGAAAAGTGCCCTTGCCTATTGTGAATAATTATCCAGGAGCTTGAATCCAGTTTTTTTTTTTTTTTTTTTTTTTTTGTCCATCAATACATATTTCCTGATTCCAGGGCAGTAAGATGCAGTTTTGAATGTGTTTAGGGTCTAAATTGGTCTGTAGAAATGTGTCTGTAGTTACTATTGAGTTGTTACAGGGATAAATTTGATTTGGCATCCTGGGAAGCTCTGTTTTCCAAATTAGATCTTCTCTCTTATTTTGGGCTGCTTAAAAGGTAAAAAATCAAATAAAGCTTGCTTAATTAATTTAGGTTGGCTTAGTAGTCATATGTGCCTCAGAGTGAACAAGGGCAAGCATATGAGTACTATTTATAATGCCAGGCCATCACATAGCAGAATGAAGACAGATATAATCTAATCTAAGCCAATTTGAGGGAAGTCAAACTTCAATCTTGGTTTTATCTTCAAACTCCTAAGAAGCTGAAACAAACAAGAACCCGTTATTAAAAAGTAAACTTCTGTTTGCAAGAATGTTAAGTTTGGAAGATCGATTTTGAAATATTGCTAGATACCTACTTTGGGGCTTCTTAATCCTTGGGCTAAGATGTCATTTCAGAAATAATAACCTAGCACACAATAGTATTAATGAGTTGTTTCTGGTGGCAACTGTCACAATACTTAATAGTGAAAGACAAGGTCCCAAGTCAGAGTGAGTTTCTCAGAAAGATTAAGTATCTAGGGAGTGCCAGTGGATTCTCTGTTGAAAATTTGAAGCCTTATTTTAAACAATAAAAATTCTTTATCATGTCAAGAAAATTACTTAGTCCCTTTATATTTTAGGTTCTCTCATTGAATAATAGGACTATTTTGTCCTGCTGGATTAGAATCAGTAATGTAATACATGAAACCTTGGCAAACAGTGTTTGTTCAATTATTATTGAAATCAGGATATGTGAATCTGAAGTTTCCATTGGCACCATCATCATAGTCAGATCTACAAATCTTCAAGCATGTTCCCTAGCAAATCCATGTGTTGTCAGTATAAGGGTCTTACTCAGTGATGTTTGTAAGTGTGTGGGTGGTCTTGGGCCCTTCTCTTATGAATCAGCTTAGATGCTCTTATGAAAATGTCTGATGGAGAGCATCTATCTCTACTTGCTTTGTTCTCCTTTCATCTGTCACGAGACTATATGCATTCCTCTCCCCAGAAGGAATCAGACTCTAAGACAGCATCTTAGACTTGGAAATGGACATTTGTCAGACATTGAACAGCTAGAACTTCAGTCTTCAACTTCCTAGCCTGAGAATTTGTGAGAAATAAATTTCTTGATTTTTAAATAAATTACCTGGTAATCTGTGTCCTGTTATAATAGCACATGATGGATCAATGCACTTTAGTGGTGAGACTTGCTCTTGAGAAAAGTAAAACTATATCTTCATTCATGCCTGGCTGGACACATGCTGGGGGCAAGCCATGGCCTTTGCAGTAGCAATAATCTCTGCAAAACTGAGCTGCAGTTAGGGTTTCAGGCCAGACTATCTCTAAGGTTGGCTTCTGTGTCTGTTGACTAGGAAGACCTACCAGATTATAGGTGTTCCTAGTTTATCCTCCCTTGTATTTTTACCCCAGCTTGCAAGATTATATTTTTCCCCTCATTTTTTTTAACTCTACTACTTGCCATGCATGAGGCAAAGAGTTTATATTTTGTTAGATTTAAGCCAATTGCATGGTGAAAGAGTTTGTTTCATTTCAGATATTTTAGCCCTGTCTCTATGCGACATAAGATTCTTATTCAGGGTTTACCTGAAAGTGTTTATATCATTTAAAAACATTTGTGTCTGGTGCCTGCATTTCACCTGCACAGAATCAAGAAGTCAAGAAAATACTGGCTCCTTGATGACACAGGAAAGGAAACAAGTCATAAAGAGAATACAACAGACAGAGGAGAGGGATGACTCGGAAGGCAGAATTCTCTCTCCATCCTCTGTGAATGGACTTGACTTTCTGGGGACTTGCCACCATCACTATTTCAAGTCTACAAGAACAACACCTGGGGCATTTTTTCTTTGCATTTGAGGCAAGATCTAGTAGGTAGCACATGACTTGGAGAGGAGAACGAAGAAGTATTTTGATGCTTTTAAATTTTGTTTTCCAAGCAAGCTGCTGATCTGGTAAACAACGCTGGTGAGTGAGCAGAGATACCAAATTACAGAAGCTACTCTGTGCCTTTCATGGATCCACTCCCAGCCTTCTTGATATCTCACAGGAGAACCCTTCTCAAATGAATAAGAACCTTTGGTGAGAGCCCCCATATCAGTGGCCCTCTTCAGGTATACTATACCAGCTCCTTGCTGTAATCAGTATCCCCAACTTGAATAACCTACCAGACTGGCTTTCAGACTGTTCTGGTCCCTTCCAAATGGAACCCTCCAACTTCGCTGTCACAATTAGAGTTGTTCCCTTGAGCTTTTTAATTTTAAAAAATTATTTTTATTTTGTTTATTTGTTTATTTTTAATCCAGGGTCTGGTTATATAACCAAGCATATTTTGAACTCCCAACACTCCTACTATAGGTCTCCCAAATGCTGGAAGTACAAGTATGTGTTATTGTTCTCTGCTTTGTCACTGCTCTGCTTAGCTTTAACTGTCAACTGGACATAGTCTGAAGACACTTAACAAGAGTTTCAACTGAGAGATTGCCCAGACCAGACTGATCTGTGAACATGTCTTGGGGACAGGGATTGTCTTGGTTGCTTTAATTTATGTAAGAGGGTCCATTTCACCATGGGGACACCACCCCTAATTCCTAGATTAAAGCCATCTAGGATTAAGCCTGAGAAGAAGGCAGCAAGCAGTGTTCCTCCATGGTTTTTGCTTCAATTTCCTGTCCTGACTCCCCTCAATGATGAACTATAACCTTTATGATAAAATAAACTCATTTCTCTACCCCTGAAATAAAATAAAATAAAATAAAATAAAATAAAATAAAATAAAATCCTTTGTTCATTTTTCGTCATTTTGTCTAATAACAATGGTAATAACCAACCAAAACAAAGTCTTTTATTTCCCAAAAATGTTTAAATTGCATGAAAAGTAACTCTGTTTCTTATAATGGTTGATTAGAAGCATCTGATGTATATATCAGTTATATTTTTATAAACTACATGCTCTTGCACACTCAGACCATGGGTACTGAAAGTGGTAAAGAACCCATTAATGTAATCCCTAAAACAATTCAAGAAACTCATCCTAAAATTCCCATTTCTTTAGAAATATTACCAGTACAAAAATGTTTTAGTCTGGCTTCTCCAGAGATGCAGAACTAATATGATATGTATTCACAGGTGTATAACAAAAATTAATAAAATAGTTGAAATATTCAATTTTAGAAAGTTAAGAAGCTCCACTATAGTGTCTCTGCAAGTAGAAGACCCAAAATCTAACAGCATGGCTCAACCTATGTCAGAACCTGTGGATTGTTGTCTATATGCAGATGAGGGCAGACACAAGATAAGGCTAGAGCCTGTGATTGGGCAGTGGATAAAGAAGGCGGGTTGAGAATTTTAGAGATGGGAGAGATAGGGAGACAAGGAGAAGAAAGGAAGTAATACTGTAACAGTAAGTGTTGATTTGTAACTTGAATTCCAAGGAAAGCAATGGTGTCTCAACTTATGGAAGATAGGATAAAGGTATTCATTGTGCCTCCTTTTGCTCCATCTAAGTCATAACCACCTATACTAAGAGATTGTTCCTATTCATCTTACCAACTCAAGTATTATTCTTCTTGAGACACATCCTAAGACACACATAAAACTCTTCTAGCATTTTAACTTAATAACAAATTACACATCTTTGTTATAGTTTCATTGAAGCATTAAAATAAATTAATGACATGATTGAGAATACATGGTATTTTGTTGTATATCTGGGTATTTCTTAATTTAGGCATGTCCAAATCCAAAATCAACTATTACAGGATCTGATTATGAAGTTGTTCTTAAATTAATGCCCCTAAAATAAATAAGAAATGCCGGGCGGTGGTGGCGCACGCCTTTAGTCCCAGCACTTGGGAGGCATAGGCAGGCAGATTTCTGAGTTCGAGGCCAGCCTGGTCTACAGAGTGAGTTCCAGGACAGCCAGGACTACACAGAGAAACCCTGTCTTGAAAAACAAACAAAAAGAAACCAAACAAACAAAAAAAAAACAAAAAAAAAACCCCAAAAAACGAAAAAAACAAAACAAAAAATTAATAAGAAACAATAAGTTAGAACTGTGGTGTTAAATAGCAGAATAGAAAATATCTAATTTCTTATATTAAAAATTATTTGTAGCATCCAGGCAATAAATCCTCCCTGATGTATTTGTTAACTAGCCATTCTTTAAGTAATACTGTAACAGTAAGTGTTGATTTGTGAAACAATCAAACATGAAAGCAAATATTAATGCAGAGTTCACTTTGTGACTCAGACTAGGATTCAGAAATGCATACATATTTCAAAGAATAATCATGCATATCATTAAAAATACTTAGATCCTATTCTACTCCTATAAATGCTTCCGCTGTCACTCAGATTGTCTTCTCAAATCACCAAGACCTGGCAAATAATAGTGAATACTCCAAAACCATAATGCAGAGACAAAAATGGTAATTTTATTGCTAGACAACCTAAGAATATGATGATGAACCTCTTAGAAAAGTTCCAATTATTTTGGTTTAATATGAATAGGAGTATGACTTCTCTCTAAAACGATGAATATGATCACCATCATCAGTCATGAATAGACAGAATGAGAAGAATTAGACCTCATGGCATAGGCTCGTCATTGCATTTATTTGAGGTTGAGAAAGAAGATGGTGACTTAACAAAACTCTGTCTCCACATAAAAAATTAAAAGAAGGCCAGAGACGGAGATATCAGCTTCAGTGTATTTGCTTAATACTGGTATAAACTTGTATTTTATACCGAAATCTACAAAAGTAAAAAAAAAATACTGAAAAATTTTATTCATCAGCTATCCTTAGATTGATTTGAAATACATATTATTGAAACATTTGTAGACAGGAATAATTGGAAATATTCAATAGTTACTGAATAAAGTTCTGATCACACAAAAGATTTATCCATGGTCTCTGGGTGACAAAAATAAAAGGATGTTGGTTTGCACAGAAATCAGAGAGCCCTTTTATTCTGCATGCTCTGGGACCCAAGGGGTTTTTAACTCCAGGATCTTCCAATGATACTGCCCTTGGAATGCTACTCCTTTTAGACCAACACCTGCAGCACTGAAGACCTTAAGAAGACTCGTAAAAGTAGGAATTCAAGTATGAGAGTGAGAATACATTGGAGATTGTACTTTATTGTACCTAACGAACTGCTTTGTAGATTACATCTTTTCCATGAGATTTCACTGAGGCACATAGAGGACACTTTTAAGAATGCTATGTTTCTGTGTAGGGAAGCTTAGGAAACAGCTTCAGGTCCATTTAATATGGACTTCCCTCAATCCCAAGACTGATAGTAGATCACAGTTGATTTAGGTGTAGAGTGTGCTTGGTCCCCATAAACATGTAAGAAGTGCTGTATTATAATCCTTGACTCCTACATATTAGTCATGTAAGGCATCATTCCTAGCTGAAAACTATACTTGTTCTTTTTAATTGTCTACCTACAATAAAAGATCCTATGTGAGAAAAAAGATGTGTCTCTAAAATATGTCAACAATTGTCGTCAAGCTGTTATTACTTTCCTAGTCAGGTAAAATAGACCCAGGCTTATCTTAACATCCAGTGATAATACCATTGCTCGACAAGTTACAGGAAGTAAAATGTCTCAAGAGCTCCTCCAGGTCACACAGTATTTAGGACTACCTCAAAAATCAATTCAAACATGTTTTCCAGATAGTTTTATATAACTCTAAGGTGGAGAAGCATTGTCCAGTGAATTGACACCTAATCTGTACCATCTAACTCGGCACACGTTGCTTCTCTCTTCATTTTGTCACAGTAGAGAAACAGGAGATTGCTACATAAGCAATTGTAGAAAATAGTGGAAAAAATCCAGCTCTACACAGGCTAGTTAGTGGTGTCAAATAATGAGAAAGAAAACTGATTATTGCCAAATTTCACTTTGTGATGAAGATGATACAATGCTTATATAAATATGAAATGCTGGGATAGGTAACCGAATAGGTGAAGATCCACATTACTGTACACCAGCATCTGTTCTACTGACCAGAACAGTTTGATATCACCTCAGAGATGTCACTCTCCTGTGCCACCCCCATGGAGTTTGCTTGTACCTCACCTCACTGTATATTTCAAGCTCTCAAGATGGATTTGATATTGAAACCTGCAGATAACATTAAAAAATGGCACATATACTAAGAAAACAAAGATCTGATTTAACCAAGTTAACTTTCAGATAAAATAGTGATGTTTGAGGTGTAATAGGTTCGCCTTCTACATTCTATAAGTCTTTAGTGCTCACATAGTAGCAAAAAATGTGATGACTACATCTTCTATCATTTTTTATTTTCTCAATACTTTTCTTTATTACTTGATAAGAAAATTAAGAGATTTGCAAATCATTCTTTCTTCTTAAATTCTGGGTAAGAACAGTAGTAGTATCATCACTCTTGAAAACAGAAGATGCTGAAATTTAAGCACAGTAGTAAGAACATTGAATGCTCTAATAGGGTAATGTACACATGGTCATTTTAATATTAAGAAGTATGGTAGTCAATTGTATCACATTTTTGAGGTATCAAAAAGAATAAAAAATTTGTTATTGAGAAAAGAAAGTATGTATAAATTCAAAAGAAGGGCATGAAGTTTTATAAAGAAGATATTATTAATAACTCATTGTAACATCAAGTAGAATCTGTTTTTACAGTAGCAATAATATGTAACTTCATTTTTTTCACTTAAATAATTTTGAAGTGTAAAGTCCATAGTGGAAGTAAGTGCATTCAGTTCACAGTGCTCCAAACTTTGGAATCCTTTTATCTTGAAATCCCAAACTGGCAACATAAATTTTCTGTACGTATCATTAGCTCCAGGTAACCATCATTCTAATTTTTATACCTATGATTTTTGAAAGAATGTTTTATTTCATATAACAATCTACATAGTTATATGAAACAGACATGAAAACAATCTCCTCCATAATATTTGAAACAATATTTTATTTCATATAACCAGATCTACATAGTTATATGAAGCAGACATAGAGACCATGAGTAGGTATTACTTTCAAAGGTATGGCTATAGACACCTCCTTATGTGTCCTGTGACTGCCACATTTTGCTTAGAATTACAACCTCAAGATTGTTCCAAATCTCTAAAATGTGATAGGTTTTCCTTCTTTCCTTTGACTTTTGTAACATTATCATATAAATACTGCCACATTTTAGCAACCCATCCATTTGCTGATGGGTAGCCTTCCCTCTCTACCTCTCTGTTATGAATAACAATGCTGTATTGAACATGAGTGTGAAGATACATTCTGAAGATTCTACTTTGTATGCCCTCAGATATATACCCAGGTATATATAACTGTTATGTCCTATATCTGTTTCATTCTGCATATTTTATGAAACACTCATAATGCTTTGTAAAACCTCTACATCATTTACATTCTCACCAGATACAAAAGCATAAGGATATCAAAGTTCTTGAATTTTTACAAACATTTATTTTGACTCCTTTGATGACTATTCTTAATGGATAAGAAGTAAACATATAACATCATTTTGATGTATATATCACATGATCAGCTACATACTATTTAATTGGCATGGTTGTAACCTGAACACTGATTAGAAAAAATATTAAATGAAGATTTATTTTGGCTTCTGGATTTAAAGGTCTGAATCTTCCCATATGCATTTGATTAGATAATCTTAGTTGAGGACAGTATAGTGGAGGGTATTATTTATTTCAACATAGATGGGGAGCATGAGAACTGTAAGGGACAATGATCGGGTGTTACTTTAAAAGGTATGGCAACAGAAAACTCCTTATCCCAGGTAGGATACACCTTCAAAATTCTTTAATATGCCCAATAATAATAATATCAGTCAGATATTAAGCATGTAATGTAGGTGCTTATAAATACATTTTTACTCGTCATCAAATTAGTGATGCAGAATCATTTTTACTTATGATTGGCAGCTATTTATATTTCTTTTAGTAATTGTCTCTCCAACTCCTTTGCATATTTTCAAATTAGTATATTTACTGTACTGTTACTGATTATGAATTTCCCTACATAGTCTGATGATCTATCCCTTTTTAGCTATTAATTTTGCAAATATTTAATCCCATTCTGCACAGTAATTTTTCATTTTTTTATATTAATATTGATTTATTTTAGGATTTATAGACTAATTTTGCTTCAGTGTTACTCTATTCCTTAACACTACTTTATTCTGTTATTTTTAAGTATGTTTTATTTAATCTTTGAGATTTTCATACATATAAGCAATATATTTTTATTGTATCTACCCCTTCCATCCTACTCAGTCTCGACCTTGCCAAAGCAAATCATTTCAACTTCATGTCTTATTTAAGCCTACTAAGTTTAGTTAGTACCATCTATAGGTTCATGTATATACATCTATCTAACGATGTGTGTATAACCTATCAGAGGCCAAATAACTGAAATCTTCTGTCCCCGAGAAACCATGATCTGCCAGTAGCTCTTCATTTAGTGGGATGACTCCTGGAGCCTCTCCCTAATCTGTGGTGAAATTTTGACTGGCTTGATCTTGTGCAAGTCATGTGCAGACAACCACGGCCATTGTGTGTTTGTTCATTCAATGGTCCTTATTCAAAAATACTGTTTCACAATAGTCTTTCCTAACCTCTGTCTTCTACCATCTCTTCTAAGACATCCCTGAGGATGGGAGAAGGAAGTTTCCTATAGCATCCCAATATGGCATTGATCACTCCAGTGTTGGTTGTTCTCTGCATTTCATTCAGTTGTCTCTGTTCTAACCTGTCTCCATCCTAACCACAGCCCACTGCAAAAAGTCTCACCACAAAGAGCACATGGACTAGCATTTCTAATCCACAAAGAGTTCACTGGCTTTTTATAGAAAACTTCACTTGCAATCAAAGATTGTTTGCTGTGATGGTTAGCTTTAATTGTCAACTTAGCATACTCAAGAATCACTTGGAAAGATAAACTCAATGAGGGAAGATCTAGATCAGGTTGGTCTCTGGGTATGTCTGTGGGAGACTGCCTTGAGTATACATTGAGTAACATGGGAAGATCTAGCCTGAAAGTAGATGGCACTATTCTGTGATTTAAGGCTATTGACTATATAGGTGTAGACAAAGCTAGCTAAGTATGAATCATGCACACATCCATTTTCTTCTGCTTGTTTGTGTGGGTATGTTATATGTAGCTATCCTAGTTCCTGTTGCTATGAGTCCTCATGAAGGCAAGCTATAACCTGGAATTACCAGTTAAAATGAACACCTTATAATCTAGGTTGATTTTTTTCAGGACATTTTAATGACAGCAGCAGGAACATAACTAGATCGCTTGCCTAATACCTGGTCATCCGGATTCTCTGCTACCCATTCCTGCTCTCACACTGTAGTCCCCGTAGTGCCACGCCCCTTAAGAATGTGTTTTAAAAATCTAGATTTTGCTTCTTTTAAGAAAAAAAATAATCTCAGATTATAAATCAAAGTCAAATTTAAATAGTTTGAAAGAGTCTTGTTGAGAATCAGTGCTAAAAGGGAATGTAAGAGCATGTAGCAGCTTAGCAATGGAGACAGATGTTACAGAATGGTGGTTTCTGGCAGAAGGCAAAGCACAAGACTGACAGACTTCATGCCTCAGAAGTGCAATAAAACAATGTCCTAACTGGGAAATCATATTTGAATTGCAGCTGGTAAAAATCTACTGTCGAGAAGGCTGTTAATAATGATGAGATTAACAATAATGCTTACATGCTTTTTCTATAAATTTTTATGCTATCTTACTTGATGCAGGAAACTGCTTGTAATAGTTTATTTTTCTTATCTTGAGCAGAGAATACATATTGACATAACCATTAGATATCACCTGAGGTTTCACACTCTGAAAAGAAAGTGCCAGGATTTAGAAGAAAGTCTAGTGACCAGCTCATGAAGTGAACACCTAAGCACCCTTGCTGCATACTAACCATTCAATCTTGGGTTTGATATCATTGATCATGTGAGTGAGTGTCACTGTAAGAATTCTTTACAACTATACAGAGTTCATTTTGTTTCATAATCTACTCAGGAGTCTGGAAGAGAAGGCAACTAATGTCATTCTCAAGAGGAGATGGGCTTGGTCATACAGGACAGGTATTCAGCTACTTAAGGTCTAGAGACAAAGTGTTGTAACTTTAAGCCCAGGTTGGGCTATAGGGTGAGAAATTGTCTGAAAATGGAAATTAAATAAAGGATATGAGAATAAAAGATATGAGGAGTATTGTCTTACTTAGTAGAGGGAGTCCATAGAGATAGAACCCAAGATAACATGAGAGATCTTGTAAAATTCCTTAGAACAATTTTTCATTCATTATTTTTATGTATGTGGTTCTGATATGTATACATGAGTGTGGACACATCCATGTTGCAGAATTCTTGAGTTTATCAGAAAACAATTTTTGGAAGTGATTCTTGTCTTTCACTGTGGAATCCAGGGAGTGTACTCTGGATATCAGACATGTACAGCAAGTTCTCCCATCCACAAAGCCATCTCTCTGTGCTGACAATGCAACAGTGCTACAAAGTGCCTTTAGCAGTGTGAGGTCTGTGGAAAAGTAGAAGCAGTACTCTCTAATTTGTTGAAACTGAACAATGGAACAACAATGCACATGGTGTATTTTGTTGGTTCGGAGCTCCTTAATAATATCATGACAGTTTCTATTTTAATTCTATGTGATGTCACATATAAACAGAGATAAATGATCTTTATGGCATTTATATATATGATACCTGATATGTAATTGAGAATGTTTACTTCTCAACACAGTCAAACAGAAGATATGTCTCCCTATCTGTGAAATCTTCTGAATACTGAACCATGAACTAAAGCCTCAAAGTCTAGACTAATGAAATGGCATTGCTAGTACAGCAAGCCAAAGTTTAAAAAAATGTGGTTTCCAGAGTCACAATGATAAAATTGAACAAGAATGTCAGATGTGAAACAAATTTTCTTTACTAATTTTTTATAAGTATGTGTATGTGTTACTTGGATTTATGTGCACTACATACATGCCTGGAATCCACAGAACAAGAAGAGGTCATTGAGTACTCTGGAAGTGGATTGATGGAGAATTGTGAGCCAAGGATTCGATGCTGGGAACCAAATTTGGATCCATTAGAAGAACAGCAATTGTTACCAACTGAGCCACCTCTCCAGCCATGTTTCCTCTGTATCATGTTCTTTTGCTGAAATATATTTATTTAATAGTCATGTAGTTATTAATTTAAAATGGTTAACTAAAATAGGAAGATCAAAATATGTTTTTGAAAGAATGGGGTACATATTTGATAGGGAATTAGAACAAAAAATGTAAAATTAAAATGATGTGGGTTATTTGAATTTAGTAATTTAGTATGTCCCCAAATTCATAGTTCTTACATTTTAATCTGAGAAAGGTAGTTCCTAAGATATGCCTAGATATCTTAAAGTAAATAAAATATAGCCTATATGACATTAGACATCTGACGGAAAGAAGTACACTGAATTTTGTGTTTTCCGGGAGAATTGTCATTGGAATGATCACATTGATAGATACCCTTCATAGATACAATGTGAATATTTGTGCTACATCTCATAAAAGATATAGATCATGTGTTAGTCATTCACAACATTTCAGTTTAACTTTAAACCATTGGTTTATTGAAGACCTGTTCTAGATGGTCTAGATAGTTCTAGACAACCACTCAATGAAGCATCATGTGCTAGGGAAATACAGGCTTATATATTAAAAGTGCATCCTCTAACAGCGGGCTTAAAGAGGCTGTTATCATATTGAAGAATATATAAAAAATTAAAATTGTTCTAAAATTGAAATTTTAATTTATTGAAAAATTGGTAAATTAGACCACATTTTTTTGAGCATATATTGTGCACTCCTAAATAAACAATGATGTAGGTAGTTTAGAGTTTAATTTGAGGGACTCTAAAATTCTTTAAGAAATGTTCATATGATCAAATTAAAAATGACATTTAAATATATTTTATACAGGAAGAAAAAGCTCATTAAAATGCCTCAATTGTATTAGTCATCAGAGGAATTCAATAGTCTGCCTGCCTAACTCCTACCATATTGATTACAACTGTTTTACTTCAAGGGTTTGAGAGAGTAAATGAGTAATAAACTGTCATCTGCTCTTGGTAGGAGTGATTTTAATTTTTAGCATCAATTTGTGTGCCAATATAATATCATGTAACCAGTCATTATACAGAAATGAAGGTGAAGGAACTGTAGCTGTAGTAACACAGGAACATGGATGGGCCTCAACTAGTAAACTAAGAGATTCAAGAAAGTCCCTGAACAGTGCATATATTTTATACTTTACATAAATTTTTATATGAAAACAAAATTAGTTTTGATCCATTTAAATGAGGTTGTCAGTCCATTTGTATTGTTAAACAGAACCTACGTGATGAATAGAGGGGAAAAATTTATTATGGTGCCGAAGGCCACAATTAAAGGCTCTGGAATTTGGTGTCTGCTAGGAGCCATATACTCTAAAGCAGAGGATGCAAGACAAGAGGACCTCCAGCAAATGCCTGTAACTGGAGGGAATGCTATTTGTACTTATGAAAGAGGAACTCTCCTAGCCTAATTATCCCTTAAACTTACCTCTGCTTGTGTCTCTCTGGCAACAGTTAAATTCTGAAGGGAACAAATTCAATAATATCAGGAACACAAGTAAAAATACTGAGCAAAGGTGTGATAAACTTTCAAATACATGCATTTTAAATGAGATTTCACTGCAGGATGGAGGGGATTTGGGGCCTCTCAAATAATCAGCTTGGCAGGCAAATTGCCCTTTTGTTACATGGAAAGGAGTTGAGATGTCCAAGTGTGAGTTTTCCTTGTCATTGTCATAAAGAGCTAGCCACCCCTTGACTAGTCCCTGCCATCCACAGGACTGCCTATGCTGTGTAAGTAGTTTCATTTCCCCACTTGAATAATCTTATAGGTTCTCAGATGAAGAGCTGCCACAACAAAGCTAGCTAGTCACACACAAATCTGTCCATCACTCCTAACTTGGTCCTTACTGATCTTTTTTTCCTGTATGGAAAAAACTTTTTGATAAATATTCCGTTATATAGATCCTCAATATCAAACCTCAGTACTGAGAATTCTCATTGATTTATACCAAGGAAGCAATTTTCTTCTTCCCCCTTTGAAACTAACATTTGAAGGATACAATATTTGGTGAATATGGTATCATTTATAACTTTGTGAGGAGTAGGGGGAATGACACTTAGCATGAACAAAATACATTATATGAAACACTCAACGAATTAAAATGCTTAAAGAAAAACATTACTTATTCTTTGAGAATTTCATACAGTCTATTTTTCTCCCCCCAATTTCTCCCAGATCTTCCCCCATCCTCTAGCTAACTAACTTCATGTTCATGTTTGTACAGAGGTTTTGTGTCAGAGTTATTTTCAGAAATAGACTGGATATTTGTCCATTTGTATATTTAGTGTCTCAATACATAGAACTCATTTCTGAAATAAAACCTGTAAATATCCCCCTAGCATCAGGGACCGATAGTTTTGGGTCAAAAAGCTAAATTCAAACAACTAACTGAAGTACCAAAAGTGACTGAGAACAAAGGGAAATGAAAGCGGACAGTTAGAAAAGAATATGGAGGCCATTTAAGGAAATGGCAAGTCGGGCTCTAAAACGTCCATGCCTGATTGTGAGTGAACAGTCACAGAAAAACTCTGTGACTACAGAGACCAATAGCATACACGCTCTGATGGCACACGTTTATAAATTTCTGTAAGGGATACCCTCTGATAGAAGTGAAGAAAGTATGAAAATGAAATGGCATTGAGGTTAACTTCCACTGTTTCTAGGGTACGCTGCTTCTCACTTTATGAATCCACCAACATTCGCTCATTGTTTCAGCTACAACCTGCAGAGAGGGGTGGGGAATCCTGGAATCTCAGTTATCAAGACAGATGGTTTTCCTCTTTCTAAACTGACTAAGGATGGCAAGCCACTCTTGAAATTGCTTTCCATTTTTTAATGAGGCTCTAACTCGGTCTTCAAATGTTTCAGAGTATGAAGCTATCTTTTCTGCATTCTCTAAAACAATGGATTTGTGTTTGGGAAGTCAGAACAGAGTTTATTATTCACACATTCACTCACGTTTATTTCCTAAAAGCTTTATTAATAGTGTTATCATGGATTTTTGTGTGTGTTTGTGTTTAGTAAGTATATATTTTTGTTGATAAAAATCCTTTCAGACATGTTTAATAAATATATTCTTAAATTAAGATTAAATGATGAATGGGACATTCTCTGCATTTCTATAGAAAAAAGTTTATGTTAAAATGAGAAAACTTTAAAATAAATTTATAATATGCACTTCGACTATAGTAATCTGTTTTAGGACCCCAAATGTCTCCAACGTTTACAAAGAATTTTCATCATATAAATTTTTCGAGGTCTAGTTTGCACTCTGAAGAGCAGAAATTAAAGGAAGTGATGGTTCATGAACTTGCTTTTCTTCCTCTTGTTTCCTTCCCCCTTGTTCCATTGCATTAGTCTGACAAAGTGATGTCTCTGTCCCTAATACAAACATAGCTGACTAAATCTGCTTTTACTGGTGATTCTCCAAATGCAGGGAAGGTACACCATTTCCTTACTCCATTTTTCCTGAAATGGATTTAATCTCATCACAATTATAGTTCTTTGTGGTTAATGTCTTTTGTCTCATAGGAACCAGTCTGGAGGAGACAGGCACTCTAGTATCGTGAGTAAACTAGCCTTGTCTTTATGGATTTCAATGCATTATTATTCTGAGGCCATTTCTTCATCTAAGAACTTATCAATACACTGGACCTCCTGGGTTATTGGCATGTTTACATACAAGCCTGTTTTTAAAAACATCCATGAAATTTAATAGTACTAAGATTGATTTGTTTGTTACCAAGAGTTGCTTTTTAATCATGATATTTTAGCCCCTATACAGAGGAGTTTGCATTACTTTAAGTTCAGAGAGTACTTTTAAGAATATTTTCCAAGTTGTATGTTTTTTTTTTTTTTAATATTTCCAGGGTACCATTATCTTTGTGACTTATGGGTTCAACCACACTGAACAGAATGTATTTTCTTCTGAATTGGTTTCAAAGAAAAGTAGTTGTTTTCAATTACATAATCGTGAAGACTTCCTTAGTTATAATGGCTTGGTGTCTCCACCAATGTCCACATAGTCAATTGTACAATTCAAGGGGTGCTAGTAGAACATTGCAAAATTTTACAATTCAAAAAACTGTTAAGTAAAATAAGCAGATTCTTGTTTCAGTAGGCATCCTTCAGTTATTGTCAACCTGCCCCTACTGTAATGCAATGCTATGATTCCTACCACATGTATACTTCACTCAAGGTTTCAGAGAGAAGTCAGATAAGTGCAAAGAGCCTGGTTCATTTGGCTTTGTTTATCATGCTTTATTAAACTATACATTAGAGAAAAGGCTAAAAAGTATTGTCATCATTTAAATTTTGGTATTATTGTTTGCATATATTTAGTGACCAAAACTTAGAATATGTATGCATTGATTTTAATTTGGCAGTGTACAGAACACTTATCTCTGGCCAGAGTCTCTGCAAGGATATATAGTTGCAGTGTGGTAAGAGCTTGGAGGTGTTCTTGTACCATCAAGCACATTAATTTCCCAGAAGATTTATGGGAAAATTGAGAGAATAAGATGAGAAAAAAAAATTGACCAGGTCTGGGCAGCAAATGTATAATTTAATGAGACATTTTTAGTTCAAATGATAGAGTGCACCTGAAGTAGGGAATATGTCTTATTTTCTTTATGTTTTTATTAAATGGCCGGGGGACAAAATTCAGCTAAAGTATCACAATGATTTCTAAAATAACTAATCATCTGCTGATGGCTCCTCCTGCTAATACACCTTATTTTATTAATTCTGTAAAATGTATCATCAATAATTAATCTACACTTTTTTTTGTATAAGAAATGGACCTGCAATTAAAAATCAGACTTATTACTATAAGCCTTTTGCTTTCCTTGGGGAAAGTGTCATTTTTCCTTTAAGAATCTGTAATCTTTACTTTCCACAAGTCTTCATGATATTTCTCAGTTTATATCAATATATAATATTTGGCACATATTAAAAATAAATGTGTATGGAAATGGAAGGCATTTATGACTAAGCTTTTAAAAACACAAATCAATTTAAAATTTTTAGACTGCTACATAAGAAGTAATTTAACTGAGTTCACTAGAGCTCATTAAATTATTATTTTATTATTATTATTATTTTATTTATTTACAGTTTAGCCCTTTCTGTTCTCCCTCCCACATTTTCTCATCTAGTTCCTCCTCTCCCCTGTCTCTGAAAAGATGCTCCTATGCCTACCATGCCTCACCACTCTCTGGGTCCTAACATCTCTTTATGATTAGGCACATCTTTTCCCACTGAAGCCAGACCCTGAAGTCCTCTGCAACATACTTGTCAGGCACCTCGGACCAGTTCATGTATGCTGCCTTGTTGGTGGCTTAGTGTCTGGGTGCTCCAACATGTCCAGGTTAGTGGAGACTGCTGGTCTTCCTGTGGGGTTACTCTCTTCCTCAGCTTCTTCTATCCTTTTCCTCAACCATAAGGATCCCCTACTTCAGTCCAATGATTGGACATAAGTATCTGCATCTTTCCCAGTCAACTGCTGGTTGGGCCTCTCAGAGGGCAGCCATGCTAGGCTCCTATCTGTAATAGTAAGAGTGTGAGGCCTTGATGCCTCCTCATAAGATGGATCCCAAGTTGGGCCTTTACTGGATCACCTTTCTTTCAGTCTTTTTTCCATCTTTGTCCCTGTAGTGTTTTTAGGCAGGGACAATTCTGGGTCAGAAATTTTGACTGTGGCTTGGCAACCCCATTCCTCCACTTGAGACCCTGTCTATATATTGGAGGTGGACTCTTCAAGTTCTCTCTCCCTACTGTTGGGCATTTCATCTAAGGTCCCACCCTTTGAGCCCTGAGAGTCTCCTACTTCATAGGTCTCTGGTACTTTCTAGAGGGTCTCCCCACCTCCCACCCCCAGAGGATGGATATTTCCATTTATTCTGCTGGCCCTCTGGGATTCTCTCTTGCTCCCTACTCCCATACCTAATCCTGTTCCCCCTTTCCCCTTCTACTCCTCTCTGCTACCCAGGTCCCTCCCTCCTTCTGCCTTTTCTGATTATTTTTCCCTCCTCAGTAGGATTGAAGCATGCCCACCTGGACCTTTCTGCTTGTTAAATTTGTTTTGTAGGTTGCATCTTAGGTATTCTGTATATTTTGACTAATATCCTCTTATTAGTGAGAACATACCATGCATGTCAGTTCAGGTCTGAGTTATCTGACTCAAGATGATATTTTATAAATCCATCCATTTGCATGCAAAACTCATGATGTCCTCATTTTTAATAACTGAATAGTATTCAATTATGCAAATGAACCACATTTTCTGTGTTCATTCTTTATTTGAGGGACATCTAGGTTATGTCTAGTTTCTGGTTATAAGAAATAAGGCTGCTATGAACATAGTGGAGCATGTGTTCCTGTGGTATGATGAGGTGTCTTTTGGGTATAGGTCCAAGAGTGTTATAATTGGGTCTTCAGGTAGATCTACTTCCAATTTCCTGAAGAACCACTTGATTGATTTCCAGAGTGGTTATATCAGTTTGCAATTCTACCAGTAATGGAGGAATGTTCCTCTTTAGCCACATCCTTGACACCATGTGTTGTCCCTTGAGATGTGATCTTAGCCATTCTGATTGATGTGAAGTGGAAACTCAGAGTCACTTTGATTTGCATTTTCCTGATGACAAAGGGCTTTGAACATTTCTTTATGTATTTTTCAGGTCATTTGAGATTCCTGTGTTGTAAATTCTCTGTTTGGCTCTGTATTTCCTTTTTAAATTGGGTTATTTGGGTTTTTTGTGGTTAGCTTCTTGAGTTCTTTATTTTATTTATTTATTTATTTATTTATTTATTTATTTTTGTTTTTTCAAGACAGGGTTTCTCTGTGTAGTCCTGGCTGTCCTGGAACTCACTCTGTAGACCAGGCTGGCCTTGAACTCAGAAATCTGCCTGCCTCTGCCTTCCAAGTGCTGGGATTAAAGGCATGTGCCACCACCGCCGGGCCAGGTTGTTTATATATTTAGGATATTAGCCCTCTATTTGATGTGGAGTTAATGAAGATATTTTTTCCCAAACTATAGGTTACCAATTTGTCCTATTGGCTGCCCTTTGCCCTACAGAAGCTTTTAAGTTTCATAAGGTACCATTTATCAATAGTTGATATTAGAGCCTGAGGCACTGGAGTTCTATTTAGAAAATTCACCCCTCCTTATCTGTATACCAATACCACACAGTTTTATTCACTAATTCAGGTACAGCTTGAGGTCAGGAATGGGGATACCCCCAGAAGTTTTTTTTATTATTAAGACTTGTTTTCTGTCCCTCCTTGATTATTTTGGCTGGGGCAGACACCTAGCTGGCCTGTTCCTGTGAAAACATCATATCCTGAGCCATCCTAAAGGAGCCACTGCACTCAGAGCAGCCCATAAGAACCTTCCTACACAAGCCTATACCCCAGAGCCACAACTGGCAGCCTGGGACACTCA
Organism: Arvicanthis niloticus; assembly: GCF_011762505.2. NCBI lineage: Eukaryota > Metazoa > Chordata > Mammalia > Rodentia > Muridae > Arvicanthis > Arvicanthis niloticus. Next base: position 67,466,161 of record NC_047668.1, on the reverse strand, counting down.
GCACCCATCAGCCACCCAAAATCCACCCTTCTGGAATACCACTCCCCTTCTGTCCCTCACTTTGTCCTTTTGACTGGGGCAGACACCTAGCTGGTCTATGTGATGACACCATATCCTGAGCCATCCTAAAGGAACCATTGCACTCAAAGCAGCAGGATTTCAGGATCCCAGAGGCAGCCTGAGTCCCAGGAGTTCTTCCACCCAGGAGTTCATGATCACAGGATTAAAGAGACAACTGTATTCTGAGGAGTTATGACACAAGCAAGACAACTGAAAAGACAGGTTCCAGTCAGAGACAGTGAGTACAGGTAGCGCTAGAGTTAACCAGATGGTAGAAAGCAAGTGCAAGACCATAACCAAAAGGAGCCAAAGTTACCTGGCATTATCAGAACCCAGTTCTCCCACCATAGCAAGTCCTGAACACCCCATCACACCAGAAAAGCGGGATTCAGAATTAAAATCACTTCTCATGATGATGATAGAGGACTTTAAGAAGGACATAAATAACTCCCTTAAAGAAATACAGGAGAACACAGGAAGTCCTTAAAGAGGAAACACAAAAATTCCTTAAAGAATTGCGAGAAAACACAAACAAACAGGTGAAGGAATTAAACAAAATAATCCAGGATCTAAAAATGGAAGCAAGACAATAAAGAAATCTCAAAGGGAGAGTACCCTATAGATAGAAAACCTAGGAAAGAGATCAGGAGTTGTAGATGCAACCATCACCAACAAAATACAAGAGATAGAAGAGAGAATGTCATGTGCAGAAGATACCATGGAAAACATTGACACAACTGTCAAAGAAAATGCAAAATGCAGAAAGCTCCTAACCCAAAACATCCAGGAAATACAGGACACAATGAGAAGAGCAAACCTAAGAATAATAGGTATAGATGAAAGTGAAGATTCCCAACTTAAAAGGCCAGTAATATCTTCAACAAAATTATAGAGGAAAACTTCCCTAACCTAAAGAAAGAGATGCCCATGAACATGCAAGAAGCTTACAGAACTCCAAAAGGACTAAACCAGAAAAGAAATTCCTCTCGTTACATAATAATCAAAACATTAAATGTACAAAACAGAGAAAAAAAATACAAAAGCAGTAAGGGAAAATGGTAAAGTAACATATAAAGACAGACCTATAAGAATTACACCAGACTTCTAACCAGAGACTATAAAAGCTAGAAGATCCTGTACTGATATCATACAGACCCTAAGAGAACACAAATGCTAGACCAGACTACTATACCTAGCAAAACTCTCAATCACTATAGATGGGGAAACCAAGATATTCCATGACAAAAACAAATGTACACAATATCTTCTTATAAATCCAGCCTTACAAAGGATAATAGATAAGGAAAAACACTTCATACACATCAAAGGAAAAATCTACCAAAATGAACTCTCAGTTCTGAACATCTATGCTCCAAATACAAGGGCACCCACATTCATAAAAGAAACTTGCTAAAGCTCAAAGCACACATTGCACCTCACACAATAATAGTGGGGGATTTCTACACCCCACTCTCAGCAATAGACAGATCATGGAAACAGAAACTAAACAGAGACACAGTGAAATTAACAGAAGTTATGAACCAAATGGATTTAATAGATGTCTATAGAACATTTTATCCTAAAACAAAAGAATATACCTTCTTCTCAGCACCTCATGGTACCGTCTCCAAAACAGACCATATAATTTGTCACAAAGCAGGGCTCAACAAATAGAAATAATATTGAAATAATCCCTTTCACCCTATTAGATCACCACAGACTAAGGATGGTTTTCAATAATGACAAAAACAATGAAAAGCCCATATACATGTGGAAACTGAACAATGCTCTACTCAATGATAATGTGATCACGGAAAAAATAAAGAAATTAAAGACTTTTTAGAATTTAGTGAAAAGGAAGGCTCATCATACCAAAACTTATGAAACACAATGAAAGCAGTGCTAAGGGGAAAACTCATAGCCCTAAGTATCTACAAAAAGAAACAGGATAGAGCATACAAAGCAACTTGACAGTACACCTGAAAGCTCTAGAACAAAAAGAAGCAAATACACCTAAGAGGAGTAGACTGCAGGATATAATCAAACTCAGGGATGAAATCAACCAAGTAGAAACAGAAAGAACTATAAAAAGTATCAACACAACCAGGAGCTGGTTCTTTGAGAAAATCAAGAAGATAGATAAACCCTTAGCCAGACTAACCAGAGGGCACAGAGACAGTATCCAAATTAATAAAATTAGAACTGAAAAGGGAGACATAACAACAGAAACTGAGGAAATTCAAAAAATCATCAGATCCTACTACAGAAGCCTGTATTCAACAAAACTGGAAAATCTGGATGAAATGGACCATTTTCTAGATAGATACCAGGTACCGAGGTTAAATCAGGAACAGATAAACCATCTAAATAGTCCCATAATCCCTAAAGAAATAGAAGGAGTCATTAAAAGTCTCCCCACCAAAAAATCCAAGGACCAGATGGTTTTAGTGCAGAATTCTATCAGACCTTTGAGAAAGACCTAGTAACAATTCTCTTCAAACTATTCCACATAATAGAAACAAAAGGAACACTACTCAATTCCTGCTATGAAGACACAATCATGCTCATACCTAAACCACACAAAGACACAGTAAAAAAAAAGAACTTCAGACCAATCTCCCTTATGAATATTGATGCAAAAATACTCAATAAAATTCTCGCAAACTGAATCCAATAACACATTAAAACACTCATCCATCATGATCAACTAGACTTTATCACAGGAATACAGGGATGATTTAATATTCGGAAATCTATCAATGTAATACACTATATAAACAAACTCAAAGAAAAAAAACCACATGATCATCTCACTAGATGCTGAAAAAGCATTTGACAAAATTCAACATCCCTTCATGGTAAAAGTCTTGGAAAGATCAGGAATTCAAGCCCATACTTAAACATAGTAAAAGCAATATGAAGCAAACCAGTAGCCAACATCATGGATTGGCAGGCTTAATATAGTAAAAATACCCATCTTGCTGAAAGCATTCTACAGATTCAATGCAATGCACATTAAAATCCCAACCCAATTTTTCACAGAGTTAGAAAGAGAAATTCTCAAATTCACTTGGAATAACAAAAAACCCAGGATAGTGAGAACTATTCTCAACAATAAAAGAACTTCTGGGGGAATCACCATCTCTGACCTCAAGCTGTACTACAGAGCAATATCTATAAAAACTTCATGATATTGGTACAGAGACAGGCAGGAAGATCAATGGAATAGAATCGAAGATCCAGAAATGAACCCACACACATATGGTCACTTGATCTTTGACAAAGGAGCTAAAACTGTCCAGTGTAAAAAGGACAGCATTTTCAGCAAATGGTGCTGGTTCAACTGGAGGTTAGCATGATGTAGAAGAATGCAAATCAATCCATTCTTATCCCCTTATACAAAGCTCAAGTCCAAGTGGATAAAGGACCTTCACATAAAACCAGATACACTGAAACTAATAGAAGAGAAGGTGGGGAAGACTCTCGAATACCTAGGCACAGGGGAAAAGTTCCTGAACAGAACACCAATGGCTTATGCTCTAAGATCAAGAATTGACAAATGGGACCTCATAAAATTGCAAAGCTTCTGTAAGGCAAAGGACACTGTCAATAGGACAAAATGGCAACCAACAGATTGGGAAAAGATCATTAGCAATCCTACATCTGATAGAGGGTTAATCTCTAATATATACAAAGGACTCAACAAGTTAGACTCAAGACAACCAAATAATCCTATTAAAAATGGGGTACAGAGCTAAACAAAGAATTCTCAACTGAGAAAAATCGAATGGCTGAGAAGTACCTAAAGAAATGTTCAGCATCCTTAGTCATCAGGGAAATGCAAAATAAAACAGCCCTGAGATTCCACCTCACACCAGTCAAAATAGCTAAAATCAAAACCTCAGGTGATAGCAGATGCTGGTAAGGATGTGGAAAAAGAGGAACACTCTTCCATTGTTGGAATTGAAAGCTGGTGCAACCACTCTGGAAATAATTCTGGTGGTTCCTCAGAAAATTGGACATAACATTAGCTGAGGACCCAGCTATACCACTCTTGGGCATATACCCAGAAGGTGTGCCAACATATAACAAGGACATATGCTCCACTATGTTCATATCAGCCTTATTTATAATAGCCAGAAGCTGGAAAGAACCCAGATGTCCTTCAACAGAGGAATGGATACAGAAAATGTGGTACATTTACAGAATGTAATATTACTCAGCTATTAAAAACAATGAATTTGAGAAATTCTTAGACAAATGGATGGAACTAGAAAATATCATCCTGAGTGAGGTAACCCAATCACAAAGAATACACATATAATTTACTCACTGATAAGTGGATATTAGCCCCAAAACATGCAATATCTGTGATACAACTCACAGACCACATGACGTTCATGAAGAAGGAAGACTAAAGTGTGGGTGCTTCAGTCCTTTTTAGAAGGGGTAATAAAATACTCATGAGAGCAAATATGGAGACAAACCATGGGACAGAATCTGAAGGAGACTGTCCCGCCTGAGTATCAATCGTGTGTGCAGTCACCAAAGTAGACGATGATGTAGAGGCCAGAAAGTGCATGCTGACAGCATCCTGATATAGCTGTCTCCTTAGAGGTCTGCTAGATTCTTACATATACAGAGGTGAATGTTCACAGCTAACCATTGAACTGATCATGGGGTCCTCAATGGAGGAGTTAGAGAGAAGACTATAGGAGCTGAAAGGGTTTGTGGCCCCATGGGGAGAGCTACAATACCAACCAAACAGAGCTCCCAGGTTCTAAACCACCAGCCTGGGAGCACATAGGGAGAGACCCATGGCTCCAGCTGTATATGTAGGGGAGTATGCCATTGTTGGGCATAGGTGAAAGAGTAAGTCCTTGGTCTAGTGAAGGCTGGATGCCCCAGTGTGGGGGAATTCGTGGGTGGGGAGTTTGAGTCTATGTTTGGGTAAGGGCATATCCTCATAGAAGCAAGAGGAAGGGAGATGGGATAGGGGGTTCCTTAGTGGGAAGGAAATGGGAAAGGAGGATCACATCTGAAATGTAAATAAATAAATCCAATAAAATGAATTTTTTTTTATCCTGAGATTTTTTTGTTTTTCCATATGAAATTGAGGATTGCTCTTTCCATGTTTGTGAAGAATTGTGTTGGAATTTTGATAGAGATTGCATTGAATCTATAGATTACTTTTCTTAAGATGGCCATTTTTACTATGTTAATCCCACCAATCCATGAGAATGGGAGATCATTCTGAGGTCTTTGATTTCTTTATTGAGAAACTTGAAGTTCTTGTTGTACAGGTCTCTTCTTTGCTTGGTAAGTGTTACACCAAGATATTTTGTACTATTTGTGGCTATTGTGATGGGTGTTGCTTCCCTAATATCTTTCTCAGCCTGTGTATCCTTTATATAAATGAAGGCTACTGATTTGTTTGAGTAAATTTAATATCCAGCCACTTTACTGAAGTTGTTTATTAGCTGAAAAAGTTCTCTGGTAGAACTTTTGGGGTCACTTACATATACTATCATATCATCCACAAATAGTGATACACAAATAGTGACTTCTTCCTTTTTAATTTGTATCCCTTTGATATCCTTTTGTTGTTTTATTGCTCTAGCTAGAATCTTGAGTACTATATTGAATAGATATTTAAAAAGTGGGCAGTGTTGTCTTGTCCCTGATTTTAGTCAGATTGTTTTATGTACCTTTCCATTTAATTTGATATTGGATGTTGGTTTTCTGTATATTGCTTTTATTATGTTTATGTATGGGCCGTGAATTCCTGATCTTTCCAATACTTTTAATATAAAGAGTTGCTGTATTTTACCAAATGCTTTTCAGCATCTAATGGGGGTGATCATGTGATGTCTTTTCTTTTGAGTTTGTTTATATAGTGGATTACATTAACAGATTTGCAAATGGTACAAACATGAAATTTGAAGTTTAAAAAAGGAACAAATATGCTCTCCTGCATTCAAATTCAAATAAAAAAGAATGTAGTAGTTGTCAGCAAGTCACTATGGTCACCAATGGATATGCTCTCCCCCAGAAGCTTCAACATCTTGGAAATAAATTTATTATTTTATTGACATGTTTGTTTAATTAATACCGGGTTTACCAGTTAGTATGTTATCTTAGTTAATTAAGATAACTATATGTTATCTTATTTAGTTAATTTCCATTTTCCTAAATAATTACAATGAAAAGGTTTGAGTTTTATGAACATTAAATGAACCTGTGGTTTTCTTGGTACACCCTTGGTCTCCCAGATATTGCAATGAGTTCTGAGGAAATGAAGGGAAATCCATGACATATGCTACTCAACAAAATCATCTTAAAGGAGCAGATGTAAAACTCAGTATGCCGCATTGGAGACAGGCGAGCACAGGGCCAAGAGATAACACTGACCAAAAAACTAGTAGCTTTGTCCAGAGGCTGACACTGAGAATGATGTTGAGAGGAAGTTAAAATTTGAAAAGCTTCTTGGAAATTTAAGAACTAATTTTTATTTATTTATTTATTTATTTATTTATTTATTTATTTATTTAAGAATTTTCACATGAGTACTGTAACTACATCGTTTTCCCCCTTTCTTCTTCTGTATCCAACTTCTACATTGTCCTAGTCTCTCCTAAATACACGATATCTTACAGGACTGGATCCATTTAGGATTGCACCTGTGTGCATGTGTTTAGGAGCTGATAACTCGGGATTAATATCCTATAGGGACATGTCTTTAGAGAAGGCTTTTCCCCCCTCTTTTAACACCCATTAATATCATAGCTCCTTATCTCCAGATGGTCTTGTGATATTTCTTTTATTTAGGATGAAGTTGTAACTAATGTTGGAATTGGTACAGGTTACATTTGAATGACCATTATTTTGAAATTTTATGTGTTTAGCTTCTTTATTATGTCAAGAAGGACGTGTGTTACAGCAGACATCTTGGTCCTCTGGCTCTCAATCTTTTTGTTTCTTCTTGCACACTTTTACCTGAGTATTCAGACTAATAATTTCACTGTAGAGATATCCACTAGGAGAAGGCACACATGGTCATTTGTTCTTCCCATTTTGGCAAGTTGTGGTTTTCAGTAATGTATTCAGTCTGCTTAAAATTTTTTCTTTTGTTTTATTTTTTAATTTCCTTTTACTGAATATTTTCTATATATATATATATATATATATATATATATATATATATATTTCAAATGTTATCCCCTTTCCCAGTTTCCCTTCCAGAAAGCCATATCCCATCCCTTTTTCTCCTGCTTCCATGACGGTATTTCCCCCTACACACCCACTTCTGCCTCTTCACCTTGGCATTCCCCTACACTGGAAAATCAAGCCTTCACAGGACCATTGGCCGCTCTTTCTACTGATGTTCAACAAGGCCATCTTTTGCTACATATGTAGCTGGAGCCATGAGTCACTCCATGTGTACTCTTTAGTTGGTGGTTTAGTCCCTGGGAGATCTGGGAGGTCTGTTTGGTTGATATTGTTGTTCTTTCTATGGGGTTGAATGAAAGGGTGAATGCTGTACTTATCTGTGGGTATAAGAATAATTATTTGCAATGCAGCTAGAAATTACTCAGGTTTAAGAATGCAGTATTACCTCAGTACCCAAACCAGTTATTGACACAATATAAAAGAAAATTACAGGTCAATATCATTGAATAACAGAAGTAAAAATCTTTTTAAAATTGTAAGGCAACTATAGGTATATATCAAAAAGATCACCTACCAGGATCAAGTTAGTTTGAGTAATAGTAAGTTGTGAAATTCTGTAAATACTCTTAAAGATAGATAGAAAGTCTTCATAAGTAGAGAAAAACATGAAGCAATCCTATTAATATCAGGAGTGATACAGAGATATCCCTAATCTATACTCTTTTTCAATATAGTACATGAAATATGAGCTGGAGTTGATAAGAAAGCAAGTTAAAACACACACACACACACACACAGAGGAAAAATGAAGTCAAATTTTCCTACTTGCAGATTATATGATATTATGTATAACTGATTCCTAACATCCAAGCAGAAATTTTGTGAGCATGGTCTAGTATTTAAGTAAAGTGGCAGCATTTAAAGCATTAGAAAACTCTAATCTCTATAGATACCACGAGAAAGGGATCATGGAAAACCTCCGCTCTCAGGAGCCTCTAAAAAATACCTGAAAATAAACCCAACCAAGAACTTGAAGAACTTCTACAAGAAAAATTTTGGCTCTCTGATAAAAAAGGCTGAGGAAAATACCAGAAGATTGGAAGACTTCCCATGCTCTTAAGTCAGTAGTAGTAATAGTAATAGTGTGAAATGACCGTTCTCCTGAAAGTAATTTACGGAGTCAATGCAATACCAATCAAAGTTGTTAACACATTACTTACTCAAATAGGAAAACATCATAAAATAAGAAACCACAAAACTCTAAATAACCATAGTAAACCTGAGCAAAAAGAACAATGCTAGAGGGACCACAATACCAGTTTTCATGATGTATTACAGAGATATAGATAAGTCAGTATGACACACACAGACACACACAGACACACACAGACACACACACACACACACACACACACACACACACACACCATATAGACCAATGGAACAAAATAGAAGGCCCAAACATGAATACATTTAATTGTAGCCATCTGTTATTTAACAAAAATAACAAAAATACACACCCTTTGTAAATGGTGCTGGGACAAATAGATGCCTCCAAGAAACTTCAAGAAAGATACATTAGAATTTTTAAGTAGGTGCCAATGTATATACAAATATAATAGTGTTATATGCTCTTAAAATTTCCAATATATTGCAGTATAAAAAGAAGAGATGATGTCATAAGAAGGGTAGCTAATGAAGTAGGCTAGGCCTAAACCATTAGAAGTCAATCTTCAGTATTTAGCATTTACCTAAAACAGACTGGAAGCGTAAACAGAACTCCCTAGTTCTCATGTCAGCTGTAACAATTAATAGTTAAGTGATGTTGCTTTTTAAACTTACACAGTCATGGAAGCAATATAAAGATCCTGGGAAATAGAAACTATAAGGATGGTTTACAAATGATGGGATATGGCATATGTCCATAGCCCCCACACAGCAGAACCCTAAAGATAATGAGCAACGTGATTGTCATCTCCAGAATCCTCCTTAGTACTGAATGTACAATTAAATTACTGCTTAAAGGCCAGAATGAATAATTCTTCTTTATAAAATTAAGCATAAAACTTGACAAGCAAACTGATGCCAATTTTTTTTGTGCTCTTCACATGACACTTTACATCTGAGTGTTTCTGAGTCATTTCTAATACAATATACTTTGTACTTGTAGTTTGAATGACATTAAAGAAGGTTTGACATTTTAGAGAATTGTCTCCTTCTTCCTGGTGAACAAATGGAAGTGCAGGCAGGCAGCAAACAGTCGTGAGCACTTTGACATGATGTAAGAACTTACCCATACTGCATTTCTAGCTGAAGTTTAAAAAGCAACACTTAATTCAGTGGGATTTGCTTCTCCTGAGTAGGGGATGAGAAACTGTGGGATGACATGAGTATTTGGTTGTGAGCTGGATTTGAGAGTTTGACCCCATCTTTGCTGACAGCACACTTGATGACTTGATGACTTATACCATTTTTATCTTGTTAAGCAAAAAAAAAAAAAAAAAAAAAAAAAAAAAGCTTAACACAAATATTCCCTAGAAAATGCTGAGCACACTGCCCCCCCCATCACTAAGTACTCAATAAACTGATCAGCTGATACATGCATCCTGCATGAACTGTTGGGTTTTATGCCACTTTGGGCCATTAAAAGTAATTTCCAATGGAAGTGAAATGAGTATTAAATTTGAGGGTAGTTCTTCATTTTGGGTGGAGATTCTTATTTTTATTACTTTAAATGATTCTAATCATTGTATGACTATGAAAAAGATTTTTTATTTACCAAGGAAGAAGAATTCTTTAATCACTGCTTTAGAATCATCTTGACAGTGTAATGAAATCTTAATGACCCCCATTCAGAAAAACTCCAAATCCGTGACTACAAATGAAGTCCCAGTGTACTTGATGAATTTACTTCAGAGGTCTCAAGTCAAGAAGGTCTGTAGTAAGAACCCAATTGACAGGGTGATGATATATCCATGCATAGCTAGAGTCCTAATAAAAATACAGCACTGTTGATTTCTTTAAAGAAATAACTCAAATGCCTCTTTTTTTCTAGCAGAACAAGACAGAAACAAATTCAATGCTAATGTCTTCATAAAGTAAGACTATGGCCCAGCAAATGTTTGTATCATGCCTCATTCTGACAATAGTGTTCACTGCACAACATGGTAAAGAGTCACAGTGGCAATACTAACCACCATCAGCAACTGCTAGATTCTCTTTTACTGTATTGAAGACAGCGAGTACAATCAGAGACTACACAGCTTTGTCTATCTTTGCAAAGAGAGAACACAGAAAACTCAAATATCATTTTGATGCATACACATGAAAAACCTAGTGGATTTCCATTGTCATATGAGAAGTCCCATGTCTCCATTTTTACCTGAACATTTTCTCTTAGAATCTTTCTGCCCCTTTCTTCTTGTACAAAAGGAAGACACCAATAGATAAGCCAAAATGTTGTGGGAACACTCAGGAGGCTTCAACCCTAGGCAAAGAACTACAGTAAATAAGGAAAGCTGGGAGTGGGAGAAAGTCTTCCCTAGGGAAGAACAATATCAACTGATTTTGTTGACAAAACAGTCAGCCCTGAAAAACATAAATACAAGCAACATTGTACAGACTGAGAAGGTTGTATTTATGTATCAGGAATACACAATACACATATAACAGCAATTAAAGAAAAAGAAGCACTAAATTTGATAGAGCAAGGGTGGCGATAATGGAAGGGGTTAGAGGGAAAAATTAAAGCAGAAAATGATGTAACTATATTTTAATTGCAAAGAATTTAAAATATTACAATATTATCACTCTGTAGGAATTTAAACTGTGGTATAATATTTTCCAATAAGATATAAATATTTGAATATGTGTAATGTGAATAATAGTTGAAGATAAAAAATGGGTAAATTAACTCCACTGCTGTATTTCCTCTAAACTCCTTGGTTGCCTAAATAAGCACTACCTAAACTCTCAAATGGGAAAGACTTGAGTAAATAACAACTGTGGGTCTTGGCCTCAGGTAACCCAATGGATCTCAGGCCTAAACGCTTTGGGTTCTTGTCAATGCCACAGGAAGAAAATGGTTTATGAGATAACTGAGTTTGCCAGTATGAGAAAAGAACTCACCACAGGCATCAATAAGCCAAGACCGCTACTCATAACCCTATCTTTAAAAGAAATAATAGTGGTCTATGAGTAATGAGACTGTTCAACTGGTGCTTGGCTTCAAGCCTGAAGACCTAAGAGTTCAATCAGCAGAACCCATGTTGTAGAAGGAGAGCACCCTCTTCCAAGAATTATCCTCTGAACTCCACAAGTGTGCATTCACACATACACTCACACTAGCATGTGAATAAGTGAATGAATAATAAATGAATAAATAAATAGTTATAGACAGACAGATAGACAGATATAAAATTGAGTTAAAATAAAACCAAATGCTCTGATTATAGCTAGGGAAGCTAAGACTGTGAGGGAGAGGTAGAGACATAAGCCAAAGATGTTTATGAATAAACAAGAACATTGTATGTGGATGAGGTCTTTCACATCAGTGGAAATGTCAGAAAAGGTTACTAGAACATATAGGATACATAAACACGATTATATATAAGCAATATAAGCCTCCCAGATCCTTAACTTAGTCTCCTAGAATATGAAGAAAACTAGATTTCATTTTCTAAGAACATCACAGGGGAATATAAGAGGTGTGATTTTTAATTTTATCACTATTTTTTTTCAGATTGAATAATTTCCCTTTATAGAGAGCTAGCTTCAAGTTCACTTACTGTTCCTGTTACTGCTCCTACACTTGTGCCTATGCAGTTCAGGTTTAATGTAGTTATTTCTCTTTTACTTCTAAATGTCTTGTTCGGTCCCACTTAACAGCTATCATTTTTGCTGATTGTTAAAATTTTATCTTTTGATTTTCATGGTGTTCACAATGTCTTAATCATTTTGTTTTATAGCCTTGCAGAATTCTTCTATAGGACTCATACAAGAGTCCAAAGCATCCCCATGTAAGTTGAGATTTTTTTCTAATGTTTGTATGTTAATAAATTTTAAAATTATAATTGGATTTTTTGAATAGCATTTCATGGGAATCTAGGGTCTTATTAACATCTATTCAGATTAGCAGTTGGTTTGTTGATTCATAGCTATTGACCTGAGGAAGGGATGCAATGCATACTGGAGCAGGTTCAACATGCACTGGTTTGAATCCCTCCCTTTTTCTCTATGACTCTTAGTGTATTTTAGACCCTAGCATTCCCTTCACATTACCTATGCTACCCATTGCTCCACTCTTGCTTGGTTGGATTTTTGTACCCATTTGTAATGACAGGAATTAAGTGGCAAGAAGAGAAAGACAGACATAAATAATGAATGCATTTGGTTCTCACGGGACCAAGGATTAGTGGAACAAAAAGACCAGCTCCTCATTCTCAGTGTTTTAGTTCTTTGAGACTGAGATTCTACTGCCTCATTAATACTATTGGATTTCTTAGAGGAGACAGCTTGATAAAAGGAGGAAGAAAACTCAACATATACTTAGAGCCCCTAAGAGGGTTAGGGTCACAGGTTCTAGCTTCTCAAGCCAGAACTTAGGGGAGTCCTCTGAGCTCTTTGTACCTCACTGTTCCTTTCAGATGTGCTGAGCTCAGACCTAGGGACAGCAGAAGAAATGAAGTGATGGACCCAACATTTGCACTATCAGGTTTCAAATATATGTTTAACTTCCAACCTGCTCTCTATGATTCTTTTAGAGAATTCACTGGCTGCCCTATCTCTTGTACTCAATGAAAAAGACAAGAAGTCAGAACACTTACAGTTAATTTTAAAACAAGTGAATTTTAAATAAATTTCAATTTTTCATTAGATATCTTTGTACCAATTCAGAACAAAATATGTTTTGATTCCTGAGAGCTTTAAATGAACAGATTTGATATTTATAGAGGAAAATGAAAAATACCTTTTTGTCTAATCAACTTCTGACAGGGATATTATTAGGCTGGTACATAGTTGATATCCTGCTTACAGAATGTAGAAGTAATGACTGAGCCAAGCCCATGTTTTCCCCTTCTGAGATAATGGCACATTTGGTTTAGGGTACTTTCCTTCTAGCTTCCTATATCAACTGTGCATATATTATGCTGAGACCTTCAGAATCAGGTAAATAGTAGAATGAGGTTGGGATTTATAGATAGTAAAGAGGTTATATATGTCAGAGACTTCTTAACATATTAGAACAGATATTTTTCTAATACCTAGACACAAAGAACAAAGTCTAGGTGTGGTGGTTTGAATGAGAATGTCCTCCTATAGGTTCATGTATTTGAATGTCTGGTCACCAGTTGGTGGAACACATTGGGATGGATTAGAAGGCAAGGCCTTGTTGGAAGAGGTATGTTACTTACTGGGGATGAGATTTGTGGTTTCAAAAGCTCAGGTCATTCTCAGTTAGCCAAGTTAGGACACTCAAACCTCTATCCTGCTTGTGTGTCAGATCTAAACTCTCATCTACTGCTCTAGTGCCATGCTAACATTCTTGCTGCCATGTTCCATACAATAGGGGCTAAAGAAATGGTCTAGTGGTTTGCACTCTTCACTTGTTATCTATAAAATGTAAAACCACTAGCCTAACCTTCTCTGAAAATGAACCTTCCTGGCTTTTGTTTAAGCAGCTGTTCTACTCTGGTCATGTCAGTTCAAAACTTTCTCTACCATGGAAGCACTGCTGGGAAGATGATAGGCAATAAGTCTGTTTGCTAGATGTCAATCATATCTCCAGTAGACCTTTCCTCATTTACTAGACTCTTTCTTGTTAAATGACATTGCAGTAATCATGCACAGGGTTTCTTCTTTTACTAAATACTAAATTGAATCAAATATTCTTTTAACTCATTCTGAATTTTGTAACCAGCAAGGAAAAAAAAATCATTTTAAAATCCACTTTTGGATGTTGGAAAGGATAGTCTTAGTTAAAATCCACTGAGGAGTATTTAGTATACTCTGGAAAGTCTGGAAGTGGAGTAAAAAACCCAGGGATTAAAAACACTGGCTCCAGAAAATGGAGAAGTGATCAAGGCTTGGCTTTCCCATTAAAAAACAATTTTAAGATTTTTTTTTTAATAAGTCTGGTGGAAATGTTTTGATCACAAAGAGAGCTAGTAACCAAAACGACTTGGAAAGTATTAACATATCCTCACATTACCAGTAAAATTAAATTTAAATGTGAAATCCCCTCTATAATAAATATAAATTGCATATATTTAGAAGATTCAGAATCATATCAAAGTATTTACTCTTAGAGTTATAATTTTGATAACAATCCTACTCCTTTCCCTCACTGTAGGGAGAGAGAATTTATACATGTGCTAAATCTCCAAGATGGTCCAGGGACCTGGAGAAATAGTGAGGAAACTCAACTCGAAGTTCATACTTCCTTACCAGATAAAACTATGTTCTTCCTTCTTTCCATCCATCTAATTGAACACTAAGGAACCCAGGAGAACTGAAATGGAAAATTGACAGTGTCCAGGATGAAAGGCTGGAAAGCATCATGGTGACTCAGTGAAAGGAACAAAATTTCTCTGATGCTTGGAAGTTGGAAGAGTCCTTCCTTTCAGTGCTTTGTCTTTCAGTGTTGTCTTGGGAACTGTTTAGCTACCAATCTAGGCGATGGTAACAGTACCTGATTGACAGAATCAAGACCAGTAGACTTTATGATAGCCCTCCATTATTGTAAATGCTTCCAGGCATACATGAGAGGAGAGGATGCCACCTAGCAATAGTCCTTAAAAGTAAGCAAGGTCTGGTTGCAAGCAAGCTGTCTTATATTCCACCACTCAGGTAGTGATCACCCTTCCTAAGATCTTATTTGTAGAAAAATACAGTAAGTATGTAGCAGCAGAGAACTTTATTCTTCTCAGAGAAGAGATGAAACTCTGATTGATAAGCTAATGCCTTTCATGGAGAGGTAGAGATAAAATGGTAAATAGAAATCAGAAATCATCCTGAATATTTCAGGAAAAAGAAGATTACAGAATGGAGTTAAGAACAAAGAGAAGAGTCATGAAATTACATACATGTGGGCTTTCTTATGTTCTATAACCAAATAAAAGTTGTTTAGGTGATTCTCATTTTTTAATGGAAAAAACACTGAAACAGAGGGCTATAAACTATTGTAAACAGGCAGCTTTTGTTGAAATCTACCAGCCTGAGTAGTCATAGACCTTGTAAATAGGCAGCCTTTGGCAGATAGTACCAAATTAGATAAGGACAAGTGAATCATAGGCAGAGTCATAGTGACCTGACCCCTGAACCTTCACCCAGCTGATACCCTGTTCTGAAAGATATCTGTACTCCCCCTGAACACCTATGCTCCTGTGTCATCCCCTTCCCCACATCTTGCATTTTTGTGTTTATAACCCCCATGTTAAAAAGTAAAAATTATGATTTGATAAAAAAAAAAAAAAACACACAGTGTACCCCTGGTTCTGCTGACTTAGCTCCTGACAATCTATTTTATTGTTCTTAGAAATACTTTGAATTATAAAACGTTACTGTGGTTTTTGTTAGTATGCTGGGTAAAATGATTTTTATTGATCTCATTTTAAACTTAAATTTAAATTTTAAATTTAAACTTTAAATTTTAAAGTTTGTAGTGAGTTAAAATGTCCTTTAACATAATTATAGGTAATATTTATTTTCGTATTGTAAAATGCTAGTTGATCTGTTGAACATTTTAAAAAACTGGATTCCTTTTTGAGAATTTCATATATGAACACCGTATTTACATAATTTTCCCCTTTCTCTCATTCCTCTCACTTTTCCCAACAGCCCATACTTTTTAGATACATCTTATTATTTAATTATTGTTTATATATATATGTGTATAAGTATATATGTTTATATAAATATTGATAAATAAAGTGTTTTGAAAAAATGCCAACATACAAGTAATGCTTTTATAAGACTAATTAGGAATGGAATTTTAACTTTATGACCAACAGATATAAAGTTACAAAGAGATAAATATTTGGGATTCATTTCTCTTATTGCGGTTTCAATTCCAAGGGGTTCAGATTCCAAAACAATCTCTTTGACCAGGAAATCAGGAACACTACATTTTTATCAGTTTTCCTATTACAACAGAGATATATGTGTTGAGTCAAAGACAAGGCTTTAAGAATAAAATCAATTTTTGAATATTACCTGTGATTGTGAATCTAAAATATAAACAGTTTTACAATGAGTATATATTTCTCTATGAGGTATTACAGTATTAGAGAGTTCATAAATATAATTGTTCTTCTTCTGCATCACAGCAGCCAACTCTGAAGACAGGCTCTCCAATCCAACTCTGTCATTTTCACCTCCCCTATATTGAAGACAACAGGAGGATGAGAAAAGTTGTAGGTTTAAATAAACCTAGATCAAGGAGAGGTACAAGGGATTGGTTGGAGACAGGAAAGGAAAGGGAAGATGATATAATAATTATATTATAAACTCAAAAGGAAAAGAAAAATACAATAGTATATCATTTGATGATAGCCTTACCCAAGGTCATACATACCCTTAAGAAAACTGATTCTTAATTCCCAGGATCTGTCAATGATCAAGGGCTTTAAATAACATTTTACTCAGACTAAAGCATATAACTATTCTTCCACAATCACCTTAGCTACAAACACCATTTAACTTATATATAAGTATCAAATCATGATTATAAACACAGGCAGAATTTCAACTATTTACCTTAGAAAATAAACCATAGAATGTTATCAATAAGAATAATTATTAGAAAGTGACATAGTTAGATATTTCACTCAGCAAGAAAGTTGACACTAAAGTAAACAAAAGAAAGGGAGAGACATGTTTGTATTCATTAGGGGAATAATTTTTCTCAATTATTAGTATCAATCAAAAGTGAAAGAGAAAAACACAGAAGATCAAGGATGATTGAGAAAGCTAGGACCAGAGATAATAACAATAATGATAATAATAACAACAATGATAATAGTAATGAATTCCAGGCATGGCAGGAGGTCTTGCCATCTTGCTTTAAGAATCTTGCCTCTTTGTTCAGAACAACATAGACCATTTTCTTCACCCTCAGACTGCAGAGCTTTACTATTCTCCTGCCTAGCCTCTGGCTATACTCTTGTCTGAGTGCTTTTCTGACATACATACATACATACATACATACACACACATATACATATATACATACATACACACATATCTTTGTGTCTTTATATTTTTGTGCATATTTTATAGACATATATTTATATCTATATAGAATTCAAATGAGAATTTTCTTTGTTTATCTTCTTGGATATTTAGCTTTATTGAGGTATAGAGAATGAAGAAAATCTTACAAAATTAAGTGTTTACTATGATATTTATATATATATTTAAAAGGACAGCGATGTTGGTTTGCCTGTGGTCCTTAATTTTCATTTTTTAATTTTATGCTTTTTTACATCAAGGCCTTTTATAATCCAGGTTAGCCTTGAAATCACTAAATATCTGATATACTTAATCCTGTCTTTTAAGTGAAGTGGAAACTTCTGGTTTCTTTGGAAAGTTGGTTATGTCAAATGATGGTTTGCTAAAGCAGACATGTGAAAGTATGTTTTTCTGAAGCATACACAGGTGAAAGGATGTTTTGCTACAGCAAACACATGAAAGGGCTCATGAAGTTCAGGAGGAATGTAAATATGACCTCATAGATTGAGCATTGGTTTGATTCATTCCACTTCGCTTTGTTTCACTAATGACACCAATGAATTCATTAGTCTTGCATTGCCTTGTTGAACATGCATGTGGCTACACCATTGAGAGAAACTCACCAAGGAACTTCTCGGAGGTTTCTGCAGCCTCTTGCTGGTTCTGTGAAGGCCTCAGGCTGGTTGGCAAACCTTGCAGTCTCTTCTGGATTAAGCTTGCCTTGCTGGTTTGTATGTGGTGACTGCCAAGTAGACTGGACTGAAGCTGCTGACTGTTATTTGGTGTACTGAACTACTGATATCCTGAGCTACTGTACTGAACTGCTGATATCCTGGTAATGAAGATTGGATTTCCCCATTCCTGCAAAGAACTATTTCTAAACAGGTCTACTTCCCCTAAGTCTTAAAAGTCTTTTCTTTTCCTCTGGTGGATAGTGGCTAGAAGGGAGGTTGAATGCTTATTGAAGTAAGTTACTTAATAAAAAACACTTTTTATGCTTTCCAATATTTTAAAATACTCTACATATATGCATATGTAATGGAAATTCTCATCATTTTATTGTCCAATTTTCCAAGATAAAACAGTAAACTTTTTCAGGTTTATATTTTGCTAAATTGTGCTCATCATATACTAGCTGAATCTGCCAATAATATGCTAGCAAGTTCTACTAGTAAAATGCATTTTTATGTAAAATGAATTCATAGGTTAAACTCATTTCATTAGCACCACTTCAAAGGCCATTTCTCCATCAGTGGTATCAGAGTGGTCTCCTATCCCAGCTTGGCTGGAATAGTTTGAAAAAATTCTCTGGCATTTTTATATGCCCGTAACTTTCCCATTTTACCCAAAAATCACATTGTGTAAACTTGTCAAAAAAAAAAAAAAAAACTAAATATCAGCTGAGGTGTGTGTCAGGAAGATGGGAGTTTAAGAGCAAATGGCTCAGAGGAGAGGTGAACACTGTGAAGTTGCAAATGGTCTACTTAAAGTAGTGGCTATATAGGGGAATTTATTATCAAGTATTGAGTATCAATTTGTCTAGGAGTTAGTGGATGCATGGCAGTGAAGGAGTCTGTGATCATGTATCTTAGGATTTCCATTGCTGTGAAGAGACACTATGACCAAGGAAACTCTTATAAAGGCAAACACGTAATTGGGGCTGGGTTACAGTTTTAGAGTTTTAGTCTTTTATCATCGTGGCAGAAAGCATGGCAGCCTTCAGGCAGACATGGTTCAGGAGAAGGAGATATCAGTTCTTTATTTTGATTCCAAAGCAGATGAAGGAGTCTCTCTTCTATTTTGGGTGGAGCTTGAACATAGGATCTCAAAGCCAGCCCCTACAGTGATGCACTTCCTCCAACAAGGCCACATATACTCTACAAGAACGTACTTTCCATGGGCCAACCATATCCAAAACACCACAGAGTGTTTTCAGATACTAGATTCTTGAGGGCCCTGAATACCCTGATGAATGCTTAATATGATGGAATTACATGGAGATGACGGAAGGTAGGAGACAGGGTCTTGTTGGACAAAATTGATCACTGTGAGAATGCCTTTAGAGGTCTTTCCTGACCTCTTCCTGTGTCCCTTTTAATCTGTTCCTTGTATTAGTTATGATGTGAATAGGTTCTCAAACACAGGTTTTACCTTAATTCTTGTTTTTCTGTTGTTGTGAACTTATTCTTCCAAAGCATTCATCCAAATCAATCGTCTTCCTTTTTGGTAACAACAACTAAAGAGAACTAATCTATCTGGCAGCATGATCAGATATTTTGTTATGGTGGGCAGCAGGCATAATATTCTCTGATTCCATGCTATGTGCAAATGATAAAGGTGGATTCTATCTGAAAAAGCTGTCCTAGTTGGTTGAGAACTTTAATTTAGAATTTTTAGGGACTTTTCAAATATTATCACAATAAATTATTATTTTTAATACATTTATTATCTGATTTAGCCCACTGAAATAGCTTTCATATTTGCAGTAAGACTTAAGAGATTTATAGATGTCACAATGTAGTGTGTGACATTTTTATGTGAATGTACATCTCATATCTTGAGATGCATGTTTATTTATTTTTGTATACTTTTAATTTGCTAATAATATGAGCACACCAGATTTAGTTATATGTAAATTCATAATTATAATATTTATATTTGTATATGTTTCATTCAGATTTAAAGTTGATTAACAAAAATGTGTAGGCTTAGATTGTTTAAAACCTACTTTTAATAAGGATTCTCAAAAGCTTTGACCCTTCTAGCCCATAGTTCAAAAGAAGGGGAACAAAAGATGATAAATAGGACAAGGGGATGTTGACCTGTTTAGAAGTAGTTCCTTGGGGGCAATTCCAATCTTTATTTGCCAGGATAGCAGCAATCCAGTTTAGTAGTGTCAGGATGCCAAACGTGAATCAGCATCAGTGGCAATATCCAGCAGAAACTGTCAGGCCTCCACCAAATCAGCACAAGTCAGCATGAATGACCAGAACAAGCAGGGACACCAGGAAAAGTTCTCTGCTGTGCCTCTCTCAAAGAAGTGAAGATCAGGAAAACTCAAGACCAAGGAAACATTGCAAGCTCGCTATGCAAGAGCCCTGTCACTATCTGTTGAGGCTTATTTATTTATTCTTGCTCCAAACATCATGTGTCCTCCCACAGGTCTTACCTCAGGAAAACATCTTGTTAGTCTACATCACATGACATAACCAGAAACTTCCATTTCAAAAATGTCATCAATACTGCAAATTTAAAAGAAAGAGGGTTCAAGATCATTGTGAAATATATATGGGAAGACTAACAGCTCAGTATTCAACATAATTTTGAAGATTACAAAGTCCAGTCTGATACTGCATGAGTTCAAGAATTACTGCAATAGTGAAACAAGCAAGTCAATGAGTTTTCTCAAAAAATACTGACAATTAATTCAATCAAACAGAATAAGGAGTCACAATAGACCCACATAAATATAGTCAATTGGTCTTTAATAAAGTAGCAAAGGCAATAATGAGAAAAAAATTAAAAAAGAAAGAAAAAGAAAAAATACACTTTTGTTAATTATTTTTTATTTTAATTATTTCAGAAAATAAAATAAGTCTAGGCACAGACATCACACCCCACATTAAATCAACACAAAATGAATCATACAGTTAAAGGAAAATTACAATAAGTGAAACCCTAAAAATGATGACACAAACACAATCTAAATGATGTGTATTTGGGAATGGCTTTTTGAATGTGAAATGAGATCCACAATTCATAATACTATGGATGAACTCAGTTGTATTAAAACTAACTCAGCAAGCCTCTGGATTGAGAGCCTCAACTTAGAGGAGACTGATAATTCTAAAATATACTTAAAAAGGAAAGACTTGGGTAGAAGGTTATAATCTGTATGCTTTTCAGTTAGCATTTGATGACTTCCCATCTGGGTTTCAAATACTAAACTATAAAATGAACAAATACTATTTTGGAAATCAATACATATATTTGAGGATCAACAATGAAATTGGCCGATCACTTTGTGATCACTTTATTGAGAAACCTTCTAACCTGTATGGCTTCTTAATATGTGAACTTTATGAAAAATACATTAATGCAAATTTTCATGTGTAAATAAAGGTACTTTGCTTATATTCTTTGTGAGTTTCATAGCACAGTTTTTTTAGTCAAATTCACTCCCTTCCCCAAACTCGTCCCGGCTCCATCTCCACTTCCCTTACCTACCCAGCTTTATGCCCTTTTATTTGTTATACCCTAGAAGGCCAAATTTTGATGCACAAATATTCTTGGATATTCAGTGATTTTGTTGGTGTTATTTGTTTATTTATTTTAATGTGCTCAGCTGTAATTCAGGACCTTTCCTTACTACAATGTCATAAAGATACATTGATATATAATGCTTCAGAATATTTTATTACTTTACAGTATTTTACACATATACATTCCAGGTAGGGATGGTCCTTTGAAAGTAGGATGGTGCTATAGTATAATTGCTTTCTTTTTTAAAATTTTTATAGCAGATAGTCCAAGCATCGTTTATTTAAGATTCTTTTTCCAATTAACCTACAGTCTATGTCTAAACTCTCTAATGTATGCTGTTAGTTTATTTAACTCTGTCCCCATTGTACATTGTCTTAATTACTTTGGGTTTATAATTCTTGATATCTCTTAATATCTCTTGAGGAAACATCTTTTTTTAGATTTCTAGAGTCCCGTATCTTTTAATAAATCTCTGTGTTCCCAATATATGTTAAAATTGACTTTTTAAAGAAACACTCAAAGAATTGCTTTGAATTTATTTAGACATATCTAAACACTCATAAATAAAAATATATTCAATTTTTCTTAAAGTTAATCACATATTTACATTATTAAATACTACAGAGTGATACATAGCAAATCTTTCATTTGCCTAGATATTTAAAATTAAAAAGCTGATTATAATTGTCTCCTCAATACCTTTTTGTAATCTCATGTTTATAATGTTTCCAATTTTTTTCATGTAAAGTACATTTATTAATTGCATCTTAAGGATTTCCATGTCTGATGTTTTTGAAGTATTGAATATTTATTGAATATGGTACATTGATTTCTAAAATAATATTAATCTGAGATCTTTGTATTGATGAACACCTAGTCAGGGAATATCCACAACACACCCATAGTCCATACACACAGAGGCCAAGGAGGATACAAAGAGGGACCTATGGGCTAGGAATCTTACTGAGTATGGAACATTCTCTAAAAATGTATCTCATGAAGAATTTTAGTGAGTTAGAATCAAGCTGTACAAGGGTCCCGGAGTCCACAACGACAAAGAGATATACTCTCTGTGTACTATACATTTCATCAGGGTTGTAGAAGTCAACTGGGGTTAGTGCAGCAAGTAGCATATGACTGACCTATAGGAAGAATGTCACCAGAAAAAAAGTTGTGTTTCACAACCTCTCAAGGTATTATATGAGGTAACTGTGTCAGAATTGACTGACCATGTGTGTGATATGAGAAATTTAAAGTTTCTTTAGAAATCTCAAAGCAACACAAAATTATAAGAATCCACAACCCCTGGGTGCCTTAGCTCCATGTGTCAAATATCAGGTAGTTTCAGTATGAATGGTGTAGATACATTGATAGAAAAAGAGAATAGTGTTAGGCAAAAAGAGAGACTGCGGAGGAATCCTAGAGAACAATAGGAAGAAAAGACATCAGAAGTGAAAGTTTTTCATCTCATGTATAAAGTGGTTGACTAATTGCTTCCAAGAAAAAATTATAGTAAGTGGATCTCTGATGAGACCCATTTAAGGCTTCCACATAGACATACTTACATTGTTCCCTCACAAGATAAAGGATGATAAAGGACTAGTCACTAATTCTATTCACCAGCTGAACTGTCATGATCTAATTATCTACAAAATATTCAACCTCCAAATGATATGATGCTGGGATCTGACATGTATAAATTTAGGAGAAACAAGCATTCCCTGCATAAGATAATAGACAAACATCAGCTATGACAGTGGAGTTTAAGAAACATAATGAAAAGGGTTGAAGACCTAGGTTTGTTTTCTGGATCGAATAGTTTGTGGAGTGTGTATGTATATTTTATGTAAATTATCTATTATATAAAATATGTTTGTAGATGAGAAAAAGAGAGAAGAAAGTGAGAATGTAGCTCAATTTAATTAAGTTGTAAGAAATGGCATATACAAGACTACATATGGGATTGTAAATACATGAAATATTTGTGTAGTTATGTATTAAGAATGTGTCAAGAATAAAAGTCTCAATTTAATATATATATATGAATAAATTTCTGCATTATCATTTATTTGGAAGGCTTCTGGCAATATTTTTTTAATTTCAATCATTTTATTTATTCACATTCCAGTCACTGCCTTCCTTCCCAGTTCTCCCTCTCACAGTTCCTCATCCTATTGCTCTTTCCCCCTTGCCTCTGAGAGGTGCTCCCCTCAAGGCCTCCCCCTTCCCTGGGGTCTCACGTCTCTCAAGGATTAGGTGCATCTTCTTCCACTGAGGCCAGACCAGGCAGACCTTTGCTATATATGTGCCAGGGCCCTGGGACCACCTTTGTACGCTGGTTAGTGTCTCAGTCTCTGTGAACTCCCTGGGGTCTGGGTTAATTGAGACTGATGGTTTTCCTATGTGGTCATCCTCTCCTACAGCTTCTTCAGTCTTTCCTCTAGTTCAACCATAGGGGTCCCTGACTTCAGTCCAATGGTTTGGTATAAGTATCTGCATCTATCTCAGTCAGCCACTGGCAAATTTTAATAGGACAACCTAACATTTTATTGTAAAATGCATAATGTGATAATTTTAGATTAATTTTTGCAGTTGCCTTTTTCTTCAAGTCAATGATAGTTACTAATTTTCAGACGTGAAATACAATTTTATATGAGTTGCAAAGTTTTGATTCCTTTAGTTTAATAAAACAATTAAAAATCTCTTAAATTGTTGTGTCCTATAGTCAATATACTAAAGAGGTGCAAGTATGTAGGCTGAAACTATCAGGATCCTTGATGCAAATTGCTTTCTTTTCTGAAAGGGTTAACAATCATCACAGAACCAATGCCTTGGCCCACATTTCATTACTGTTGAAGCATGTTGAAAATTAAGGTGATTAGGATTTATAATGAATTATACAGACAATAAGCCATAGTTCAATTTTATTTTTAACAAATAAGTAGAAAAGAATGAAGAAAACAAGTAGTTTCCACATGGCCATCCCAACAGTACATAAATACAAGAAAGAATATAACAAATTAAGTGATTATGTATAAATGAATAGCTTTAAAATATAATCTCACTGTAATAAGACACTTTTTTGAAATATGTGGTACACTATATGTAGTTTCTCTACTCCACCATATCATGAAAGAACTCGTAAGTTTTCCAACAATGACTAGATACCCATCAGAGAACCTCTGCTCACCATTTCTGTCTCTCTGTGATCCTCAGATCTGGGTACCAAGACTCTACTCTCAAGGCCAATGATAATATGTTCTCTTGTCTACACCTGAGTTTCTTTCCACAAGAAAATGACATCTTTCTATCCTTACTCGTATCACTTAACATTGTGACCTCCAACTCCATCTATGTCACAAAAGACAGGAGTTCACTTTAAATGGTTGAACAGTGTTCACTTTGTGAACAGTAAGCACAGAATGAAGATGACTCAGGCAGACTGGTTGTATTTCCTTTGGGTACATGTCAAGAAGTGGCTGTGTTAGTTCTATTTTTAAATCTTTAATGACCATGTATATTGCTTTTCATTATATAAACACTCTCAATATTCTTATAAGTTTCTAATTATGATTGTGCTTTGATCAATTTATAATTTTGGAATGTTCACAAAATAGAATCAAGGTGTGGTAGTGTTTACCCCTAATGGAGCACTTGGGAAACTGAGTCAGGAGAAACTGCAGTCTGAGATACGTAGAGAGACCTTGCCTCCATAAATGTGTGTGTACATGCATGTGGTGCGTGTATGCATGCGTGTGTATGTGTGTGTGTTTGTGTGTTTGTGTGTGTGTGTGTGTGTCTGTATGCATTCATGTACCTGAAAAACATGCTCTTAGAATTCCAATCTGATATGTAGTAAGGGGTCTCCCCTTGGTCCTGACAATTACCTTTTCTATTATTATTTATATTGTTTAGCTGGAGCACTATTCGCTCCCCTGACCCATGCTTTAACCTGTCTTTACTTTGGGTATATCCTTTGACAACAAAAGAAAATTTCTACATAAATCTATTTTGTCTTCTCAAAAGCTACCTTTCAATTTGCTTTTATCTGTCTCTACTAATTATCATGTTTTGGATGTCTCAGCCAACATTCACCTTGTAGATGCATAATTTTGTTTTAAATATTTAATTTTTATGTTTCACTTAAAAATTGGTAGATGAGCCAAGCATCAAAATCCAAATATATCAGCCCACAACATGTGAGGTGGAGGGATAAATTCTTCTGTGAGTTTGAGACAAGGCTAGGTGACAGAATGGGTTCCTGACCACCTTATGTTATAGAGCCAGACTTTGTTTAAAATCTCAAATAAGTAAATAGATAAATATCAAAGCAAAAAGTTTTCATTAAAAAAAGAAACAATAAAAAATAACATTTTCAAGGAATACTGGATGAGGTAATAAGTTATGAAAGAATAAAACACTGATATTAGTAAACAGTCAGGAATCTTTCCCTAAAGAAATAAAAAATTTTAAGGATTCAGTATAGCTATTCAGTGTCACACTTTAAGAACATACCATAAAGCAAATATTTCCTTATTTAGATATACAATAAAAATATCATTAGGAAAAAACTGATCATTGATAGTAATAAAAATGAAAGTGAATATGTAGTTCTTAGAAACAGGAATAATTAAAATCTGTAATGATAACAAAAAAATCAACTGGCTACAAATTTGTAAGTCATTATCAGAACATTGTATTTTGGTAGAAGTTCTAGCTTTTATTAAAGGCAGAATGGCTACCTGCAGGCTAAGGTAGAACGATACTGAGGATGCACTGCTACCTTTCAAAAGAGCACTGCCAATATGCTGTCATGACATTCTATTATCTATCTTAAGTATAAATATAAATGAACATATACAAATGCGTAAGTATCCAAGTACCAATTCTGTCCAAAACAAAAGGAAAAAGTGGGATCAAAGCTACCTTTTAAGAAGGGAAATTAAGTGCTAGAATTGAAGGGACTTTAAGAGGTATATGACATTGTACCCTCTTAAGTTTCATATCCTGTACACATTTGAAGAATTAAAACACATTCATTGGACATTAAAAACAAATTTATTTATTTTTAACTATATTTCAGCCTGTTTGTCCCTTGATTTGCTATAGGCTTCATGATGAATAGCTTCTGCACTATGACTCCCTCTCTTTTTATAATATCACAAACTACACTTTAACTTCTGTAATTTAACTGTAATTATTAGAAAGGATCCTTAATGAATTCCATTAATGCAATTCTGTATTATTCAACACTCAGTTCTCTATTTGTCTTCATTCATGATTGCTCTGTGTCTGTCAGCGTTACAGTTTCAATGAGACTTCCACTGCTGGTGGAGGCCACTCCCTTCTGTTTTATTACTATGTCTTTTAGGATTTGGTTCACTTCTACTTTCTTTCTACTCCTTTTGTTTCTGTTATAGTATGCATCAATGTTCTAAGGACTTGTTTTTCTGTTAAATATTGATGTACTGTGAGGGTAAAATCTGGCTGGAAGCTTGACCTGCCCTTTACATAACTATTCAGTTATTTCATTCACATATAAAATTTGAGCTTCTGTTTAGATACATAAGAATGACAAATCAATATGTCTGCTTCTCTATGGAAGCATTCCACAGATGTCTCAAATTATACAAATGAAACATTAGATTCAATGTTTCTTTCCCAAGCCAATATTGTTTCATTACTGGAGCCAAGAATTTACAGATCATTTTTGTATTTTTGTTTTCACACACACACACACACACACACACACACACACACACACACACATACACACACACACACACACATATATATATACACTTGACATATATGTGTGTGTGTGTGTGTAATATATGTGTGTGTGTGTGTGTATTCATTCATTCTACTTTGTTACCATTATGTACTTTTGTATTAATTCATGTTATCAATTCATGACTGGAAATAAGGACATCTTCACAACAATTATCTTAATTGATCATTCTGACTCAAATCCATGGCTTTTTTAAAATTATCAACAACTCTACTACCAATTAAGCTTTATAAAAAGGCCTAATATTAGTTGATTCTTAGCTTTTACTATATCCATTATAATAAAGTGTTTGGTCATTTATGACCCTCTATGCCATAGTTACTGCTTGCCTTTCCAGTTTCATCTTTATCTATTTCCTTATAGGAAATTTTCATTACTTTCCTATGAAAGAATATGAACTCACAAATTAATTTTATGATGCTACATTTCCCTCTTTCTGATCTTTTATTCAATTCATTCTTTCTCACTTCATCATTTAGCTAATATTATACTTATAAACTAAGTTCAGACATAATATGTCTCAAATCTGCTCCCATTGGAATTGGAAAGTGTGGTTGTATAGGATATGTTACACTGAACATCTCCATCATAAAACTTACTTCACTTGACATTTTTTAAACATCTATCACTATAAATTTCAGCCACATATAGGCAGAAATCACACATTCTTCATTTTGTATTCACCTGTAATCAAACAAACAAACAAAAACCATCCCACATAAATAAGTCATTCAAATTGGTTTCATATAGAAGTGAAATAAATGGCTTTTAGGTCAATTATTTTATATACACACTTCCTATACACTTCTATAAACTGTGGTCTAATAAACAAACTTAGAATCCAGGATAAGAGTGGACTAGGAGAATCATTAATTGAATTAATAATGAGGGGTATCTTAATAGAACATTGATTTGACATTTGAAAATCTGTGAATGAAATGGATTTGAAATCTTACTGTTCTCTAGCTGCTTTATTGCTTGAATTTGTGTGTACAATGGCAAATAAGTCTCTTCAGGCCCAGCATCTTGATTGGCATGATACCCTTTACTAGCCGTCAAGCCTGCTATTAATTCACAAACATAGTCTTTCAAGATTCTGCTGAAGACATCTATTCGTATGCTGTGATGATGTGCAATGGGTGCCTGTTGTTCTGTTCTTGTACTGTTCCTATGATACAATGCAAGACTGCCTTGTATGAGGCATGCACAATAAAGTTATCCTCCAAAAGCATCTTTTAACTTAAACTTCTTTGATATTTGGTTGAGAAAAGATCTCAATGACTCTATACTACCACATATTATAAGAGCTAAAAGGTCACTTATCAGGTAAATTCTATTTATAAGCAACCTCACACCAGATCCCATGAGCTCTACCCACAAAGTTGAATATATATATATATATAGTACAAACCACAGAATGTCTACAGTTTGGATGAAAAGTATTTATGATCACATGGTTATAAACTATTTTACTTAATGACTAAATAGCTACCTCTGAGAGTTCTGACCCAGAGAGAGGTGAGATGCTGAGGCAACTTAAGGAAAGATGTAAGCTGGTTTGTACTAAAAATGTGAATGGCAATGAAAGATTCAGGAGTTGGACTGAGCAAAGCATATACAGCCTTGTTAACTGTGAGCATTCTTCTAAAACAATTTTTAGGTTCTAGAAGAGCGTACACTATTGTAAAATTGCACAAATGGGCCCAGCTTGATCACATGACTGTAAATAGCCAGCATTGAGAAACATTATTGAAGGTTCTATTTCTTTTACATAAATATTTGTTATTTAGCATATTCTACCTTAAAGTCCAAATAATGTGTTTCTGACTAGGAGGCTCCTTCTAGTAAGAGAGGCCTTCACTGGTAATAGTGAGAGACCACTATTAATAAAGCATTGAGACAACATTTTGAAAACACCAATCCATATAGAATCAAGAATTATCCACCTATAAGACCAATGGCATGAAATTGGTTAAGAACATAATGTTTAAGGATGACCATACTAAGGCTCAAATAATAGACATTATCTGAGCATTCTAACGTGAAAATGTGCACCTAACACTATATTCCTCAACTTTTCTTCTGTACATCTGTCATAATGTTATGGCAGATCCTCATTATATAGTCAAGAAATTTTAGTGATATAATACTTACAGAGTACATAATATAATACTTGAATTAGAGCAGATAAGTAAAAACTGATAACACTTAATAGCTAAGTAGAAAAAACCAAAAGGATATGCCGGACTGCATTGTGCTATAAGACTAGTGTTTAATGTTCTCCTGTGGTTTTATAATCTTGTATGAGAATATTTTAAGAAAATATTATAACAGGATGGTTATGGGGACAATTGAAAACCAAGGTAATTCAATGCTAAGTGAATGCCTGCTCTTCCCAACTAAACTGCCCAAGTATAATTATTTTGATGTGAATGTCAACTTGAATACGCTAAGGCTACTTAATAATTTTACTAATTTTATTAATCAGTAAGTCCAGCTCAACCAAAAATATTAGATTTACTTCTTCAAAAATTTAAGAGACTTGGAATAATTATCTTCAAAAGAATGCAAGAGTGCTCGTGGTACTATTCACCACTTGTGTTTGTGGTATCCTTCATTGAGCATATATTAACATAGGTATTTACTGGCAGAGAAGATCTGAAGCATTAATATAATCCTTTATTAGGTTTTCAAATGAATGGAGAAAACCTTTGAGAAAAGACTTTGCTCAACATATCAAAGCCAAGGGATTTTGTAAGTGGAAAACCTTCATGTACAACTTAGTATCATTCAAATGAAATTATTGAAGGCAAAAACTTAATACTGAAACTTCAAAATGTTTCTAGAGTTTTTGACTTGAAAAGTCTAGACATAAGATTTTAATGCTTATTCTGCATGTATCTGCTTCTGAAAGCATTTGTAGCACCTGTGTTAGTCATAGACAGAGAATGATCAGTGAATCAAGAGTGAGATTAAGTAACTAGAATCCAAACAATCTTTCTCCAAAGTAGAATACCATTAGTCTTCATCTTTTAAATATTATCCTTAAAAGAAAAATAGTTTATAAAATATTAAAAGCTATTTTATAAGGTCTGTTTGGTATGAATCAGGGTCACTCCTGATTTCCAGATAATGCAAACTGTATGTAAACTACTGTTTTAAGATTCTGTTTATACTACCAGTGATGTAGCAATATTCATTATGTATTATATCTGTGAAAACAATGGTAAGTGGGACAGTGGACTGTGTCAGGAAACTTGATAATGTTAAGCAGGTTCAGAGTCCCCAGTTCTCAGGCAAGTGCCTGAGAAGGTAGGCAGCTCCATGCTCCCTACCAGATTTCTGGCCTGGAACACATGCCACACTTCCCACACAGGAAATGTGACTTGTGGTCACAAAGCCCAAGAGTCCTCCATGCTAATGAGGTATCTAGAGGTCCTGAGGATTTAGCAAATAAGCTGTGCTTGCTGGACATTCCTTCCTTCCTGCAAAGATATTTAATCTTTGGTCCACCCTGAGGAGGTGATATGCATCCCTTCTTCACAACAAACAATCAATAAACAGTTTGGAACCAAGGACTGTCTCTTTCATCAAGAACTGCCATGGGGAACATGGAGAAGGCCTAAGTCTTCCACAGAAGGCCCTTCTGCATTCCCAGACCACCGCTGCTTACCTAAGAACTTTTGCCAAGTTGTTGGAGCTCCCCCACCCCCCGGGCTCATCCTTAGCCTGCATGCAGGCCTCCTCCATTCTTTGCTCTTCCTTGATGTCCAATGGCATCTAGAATCTCCATCCCAGGCTCATTTTGAGCCTACAGGCCCACTCCTCTTCCAATACCCACAACTCAGTGGCATCTGAATGTCGAGGCATTTGGGAGTCCCTGACTCCAGGCTCTTCATTGCAAGCCAATGGACCCCCACCCTTTGTTCCCAACTTCATGTGGTTTCCAGCTCAAATGGATGTCTGGGAAACTAAGAACCCAACTTTGGCCCACATAGCTTAGGCTGCATTTTCCTATCCCCTGAGCAGTGTATCAGTGCGTCCTTTAATCCCAGCACCTAGCAATGGCAAAGCAGGATGAACAGAGTCTAGCATCTCTGCATTCTACCTGCCCAAGTGGCAGTTATCATACCACAGTTAATGGGGCTGAACATGAAACCACAGTGGAATATAAATCCAGCAGACAAAGCAGTAGTAGAGTTAATCCAAGAATATGTGATCTAAAATTATTAGAAAACATAGACAAAAACAAGCATATTTTGACTCCCAGACACAAAGTGGGATGTGGCTCTTCTAGTGGTAAAATATGATGTAGTTTGATTAGCATGTTCATTATTGCCTAGCCCCTGCAGCTATTCAAAATATGTTCACTTACACTGTTATAATCAGATCTGATTATAGCAACACAAAGGGCCAAGTCTTCCACTTAATATATAACCATCCTCTTATTTTTGGAAGATTGATAATCAGTAAAGAATTGTTCATGAACTATAAGTTACATTGAAATTTTAACTATATGTGTATTGTTTTATTCAAGTAAAAATATGCAAGCAAGTATGACAGTAAGTTAAGACTTATTGCACCTGTCTGGGAGCAGTTTAACTTTTGTACAGTTTTAGATAGAAAATTAGATGGTTTTAATATAATAAGAAACATTTCATTAAATATAACAATTTGTATTGAAAATATTAAAAAACACATTTAGTACTTAAAGAGTATCTCTTTATCTTAATAAATGTGGCTATGAGGAATTGAAGCTTGCATTGGAGTTTGTCATTAAGTATGGAAAGCAGTCTCATTGAAGTTGTTAATCAATATGAGTTCCTAGTGTTATTGCTATTCAACATTTTACTGGAGTTACAAGACAAACCAATAATATTATGAGAGAAAATGATGTAAAATAATTTCAAAGTTAATTTGTGCTTTATTTATTAATGTACTGACATATATTGAAATATCTTAGAAGTAAGAGTTCAGAAAGGACGCTTTAGAAGAGATCAATAACTAAAAATTAATCATGTTCTTATATATCTCTTGAGTAATATTTATAAAAGCATTCATTTCATTTCTTCTTTCTCTTAAAACCATTTTCTTAATGTCCCTTTCCATATTCTGAGGATTTCAAAGTATCTTGTCCATCAAACCGGGGTCAAGCTTGGCATTTGCAATGCTGTAGATATCTATAGACCAAGAGGTTTCCATCTAAGGAATTCTAGCTTTTCCACCAGCTGTCGGACTGTCGAAATCAAAGAACCTCTGCAGTTGATTTAGTCCTGGAGCTGATGATGTCTTGTGTATTATAGCAAACAGCTACTCAGACTGAAATAGATAACAGAGAAGGAAACAAACAAAAGTAATAGACAGGTAGTAAGTCTTGATGTTATTGTGCAGTTTGAGTTCAGCTTCTGCAGGTAAATAATATTGTTTCTCCATGGCTGCTTTGTGGAGGACTCTGTCCCAGAAAG
Organism: Arvicanthis niloticus; assembly: GCF_011762505.2. Lineage (NCBI taxonomy): Eukaryota > Metazoa > Chordata > Mammalia > Rodentia > Muridae > Arvicanthis > Arvicanthis niloticus. The sequence continues at coordinate 67,433,182 of NC_047668.1, read as the reverse complement.
AGCCTCATTACTGTGCAACATCATCAACAAGTCAAAAATTAAACATAAGGGAAATATCTTCATTTACATCTTAAACTATACTTTGTGAGACTAGATGACTAATAATATGTATGTTAATATGTAATCATAAGTATGAATGTATAAAAACCACAAAATAAGTTAGAAATAAGGGAAAAGAAAAGCAAGGTTGTAGATGACAATCAAGAGCTACAAGGACTACATTAATGGATTTTCATTTATTGAACCATCCCTGCATACCTGGGATGAAGCCTACTTGATCTTGATGGATGATATTTTTGATGTGTTCCTGGATTCAGGTTTGTGAGTATTTTATTGAGTAGTTTTGTGTCAATGGTTGTAAGATAAATTGGTCTTTAAGTTCTTTCTTTGTTGAGTCTATGTATGATTTATATATCAGAATGACTGTGGCCTCATAGAATGAATTTGGCAGTATTTCTTCTGTTTCTATTTCATGGAATAGTTTAAAGAGTATTAGTATTAGCTCTTCTTTGAAAGCCATGTAGAATTCTGGTCCTGGCCTTTTTTGGTTGGGAGACTTTTAATGACTACGTCTATTGCTTTAGGGATTACAAGGCATGTAAAGAGTTTACCTGATATTGATTTAACTTTGTTTAGTTGTATCTGTCTAAAAAATCATCCATTTTGTTAAGATTTTCAAATTTTGTGGAGTATAGGCTTTTAGGTAAGACCTAATGATTCTTTGAATTTCCTCAGTGTCAGTTGATATGTCTCCCTTTTACTGATTTTGTTTGTTTAGATACAGGCTTTCTGTGGTATGGTTAGCTGGGCTAAGGGTTTCTCTATCTTGTTGATTTTCTCAAAGAACCAGTTCTTGGTTTTGTTGAGTCTGTGGTTTTTGTTTTGTTTTTTTGTTTGTTTGTTTGTTTTCTTGTTTTGGGTTTTTGTTGTTGTTGTTTCTAACTATTTTAGTTCAGCCCTGATTTCGATTATTTCCTGCCTTCCACTCCTCTTTGGTGTGCTTGCTTCTTTGTTTTTTTTTTTCCTAGAAGTTCGAGGTCTACTTTTTAATTGCTGGTATGAGAATTTTCTAATTACTTTATGGAGGTATGTAGTGCTATGAACATTCCTCAGCACTGCTTTTATTCTGTCTTATAAATTTTAGTATATTTTAACTTCATTTTCGTTGAATTCTAGAAAGTTTTTAATTTGTTTATTTCTTCCCTGACCCATTGATCATTGATCATTGATGAGAGAGAACATTGATTACAGAGTTGTTCAATTTCCATGAGTATGTAGACTTTCTGGTGATTCTGTTGTTGTTGAAGTTCAGCTTTAATCCATGGTGACCTAATAAGATACAAGGCCTTATTTTGATTTCTTTGTATGTGTGAGACTTGCTTTGTGGTTGACTATAAGGTCAGTTTTGGAGAAGGATCCATGAGGTGCTGAGAAGAAGTTATATTTTTTTATGTTTGGGTAAAATTTTGTACAGATATCTGTTAGTTTCTTTGATTTATAATGTCTCTTCATTTCATTATTCCTGTTTAGTTTTTATATGGATGACCTGCCAGTTGGTGAGAGTAGACTGTTAAAGTCTTCCACTATTAATGCGTTGTGTTTGTTATGTGATATAAGATTTAGCAATGTTTGTTTTACAAATGTGGGTGCCCTTGTGTTTGACAAATAGATGTTCAGAATTGAGATATTAACTCGGTAGATTTTCTTCTTTGGTGAATATGAAGTGTCCTCGCAGCACAACAGTAGATGGAACTTGGGGACTCTTATGGAAGAATAGAAGGAAGGATTGCAGGCCCCGAGGGGGATAGGAACTCCACAGGAAACTTACAGAGTCAACTAATATGGGCCCTTGGGTTTCTCAGAGACTAAACCGCCAATCAAAGAACATACATGAGCTGGACCAAGGCATCCTCACACATACGTAGCAGAAGTGCTACATGTGGGTCCTGAACTACTAGTATGAGGGATATCCCCAAAGCTGTTCCCTTTATGTGGGATATGTTCTTCTAACTGACTTGTTTGGCCTCAGTAGTAAAGGAAGTGCCTAGCCTCCACAGAGACCTGAGTGCCAAGGTTAGGGGCTACCCAGCGGGTCCCATCTGCTGAGAGAAGGAAAGGGGGATGGAAGGAGGATTGTGGAAGGGGGTGGCTGGGGAGCCAGTGAGCAGGATGTAAAGTAAATATGTAAACAAATAAAAATTAAATTTAAAACAAACAAAAAAGCTAGAAGGATAAGTAAGTGTTGATAGCCACTTATTTGAGATAGTACGTCACTGGTTGCTAGCTCAAGAAGTTACTTTTGATGCCTCCTGCTCTGCGTGTCACTCTGCTTTAGGTTCTCTAATTTTGGTGCTGCATGTTTGGTTGGCAGTTAATTTTCAACGGAATACTAATGACCATGGTTACTAGGAGTGGCTACATCAGCTTCCTAAGCGCTGTGGTACCTTGAGTTTTCTGAAAGCAATGGTGCAATCCATCCAGAGCAGTAACCTCTGCGAGTGTATGCAAAATTAGACTTCACGTCACATGAGCTACTTGCCTCCAGTGTAGAATTGTCGATCAGTTTTTCATTTGCGCTTTACTTCCCTACAGCAAAAGCCACTCTACAGTATTTCAACCATGTCTCTGCATGCCCAGTCAGCCAATACCTTCTTAAGGGTGGGCAGATGACCTAGGAGAAACAAGTCTATCAGGTACAATAATGCAGTTTTTAATCCTGGAATATTTTGGTAAAAGAGATAGTGACATTGTGGTTAGTAAGAGCTGAGTGATGCCAGTGACATGTTATGATTGTGAAGAGAATTTGTAACGGAGTGAACACAGCCGTGACAGAAAAGCAAATGTGAACTTTTAAGTGATGGGGAAAGTGTAGCAAAGCTATTACATAAAGTAATATGAGAAAGGGAGTGTCTAAGAGCCAGAGTCTCCACCGTAGTTCCTACCTCTCCAGTTTCAGATCCATAGAAGGCTTTGGTACACACACATGCACATGTGTGAACACACACACACACACACACACACACACACACACACACACACACACACAATTACCAATAGCTCAGGGTTTTTTTTTTTTTTTTGTAATGTGTATTTCTCAGGGATCACAAAAAAATGTTCCATTCATAACTGTGGGTCATACGAACTACAGTGTTTTTTTTTTTTAATATGCCATCATTAGGGTTGCAGTGTTTCCAATTGCCCTTTGGAATGGAGGCATAGGGATCATTCTTGTCCATTTGGGCTGCTTCATGTGAGTCTCTCCCATTTCCACATAAGTTCCTTATTTTAGAGAAGAAGTAGAGGTTGGACACGGGAACTGTTCTTATAAAGTAATAAAGGGAGCCAGTGCCAGAGGGAGGCATCCCCAGGTGCTGCACACAAATACCTCTCTGGCATGTTGATTCATTGCTGTTTAGAATAAATGATATGTTGAACACTACCTAAGTAGTTGGTTCTATACATCTCATGGTGTTGTAACAGTGACTTTATATTTATCAAGACTTCAATTTTCTGAGAAAAATAGGCTGAGAAGACCATCTCAACACAAAAGAGAATGAAACTGAAACATGGTTCTGCTGCTCTGTGAGGTCTTTACTCTCACACTATCAGTTATTGTTGTATAGTATGCAGGGGAAAAGAAGAGACTAAGAGACATACTTCTATATGTGGGCCATTTCTGCACATTGATAGGAAGCATGAAAGTCACTGGATATTCTTGTCAGCGATTCCGTTTCATCAGCCTCGACAGCTTGTTGTCATCCACAGCAATACAAATCAAATATTCTTGGGATGATATGAATTCACTAAGTTACTGATTCAATATTTAAAAATCAAACCGTGTTTGTCAGTCCGAGCATATTTTAGCAGGTATGCATCATAGGCATGTTTCTGGTCACCCTTTCTCCTCTTTGTGGTTAGAGGCTGGTGAGCATGCACAAACACGCATGTCTCATCCATACCACACTCCACTGTCATGTGGTTCAGCAAAGTCAGAAATGAAGTCACTGGCCACGTGTGTGTGTGTGTGTGTGTGTGTGTGTGTGTGTGTGTGTGTATTAGTATTATAACCATTAGTAACCATCAGTAAAATATAAGGTTATGAATTTGAAGGAGAGCCATATGGGAGGGTTTAGAGGAAGGAAAAATGAGGGGGAATATTGTAATTATATTATAATCTTAAAACAAAGAGAGAGAGAAAGGAAAGTCAGCTGACTGCTAACCATGAAGACATTTATTTCTCTCTGTTCCTGATAGTAGATATGATGTGATTAGCTGTTTGAAGAACCTTCATCCCACATCACTGTCATTGCTCACTGTGATGTGCTAAAACCTGCAGTTGTCGACTAGAATAAATCCTTTATCCCCTAACTTTTTTTTTTTGTTGGGATGTTTTATCACAGCAATATAAATGAAACTAGGACAGGATTTCTATGGCTCAATACAATGTCAACCAGCTTGGTGAGGTATTACTGGATGCTACTCACAAAGAACAGGACTAATCCTCTTTTTAAGCAACATAAAATGTACACGCAGCCGCTGGTATTTCTTGAATGCCTTGCTGAGATTTGGTAACCATGACATGTCCTTGGTCATGTTAGAAGTTACATAAGAATTTAATTTACATTTTAGGATATGTCCATTATGCATGAAAATTGTTGCTGCTAGGAATAGTCATAATGAGAAATAGTGACCTAATATTCAAGTTTATTAATGCAGGAAGTCTAGGCAAGGTTTTCTTTTTGAAGACACATTTTTATTTATTCTTTGAGAATTTCATGCATGTATTAAATGCATTTGTATCAAATCAACCTCTACTCCCTCATCTTTATTTCCTACTAGATCTACCCTGAAAAGTCTTCCTCAGAGCTTTACTATTCTTTGTTAATACACTGAGTCCAATAATGCAGGCAGAGTAAACACAGGTGTGTGCTCACCTCCTGGAGAGTACTCTGCCTACCAGGGGCCACATCACAAAAGAAAACTGTCTGTAATTTGATTTAGATCCAGACAGAGGGTGAAAAAGTAGAGGTAGAAAGATCATGAGTTAAAGGCTAACCTGAGCTACAGAGTGTGTTTTAGGCAATCTTAGGCAATGTAACAAGCTCCCCCAACCCCCAAAGCAAACAAACAAACAAACAAACAAACAACAAAAAAAAACAAGCAAAGAAGTCATTAGAATGGATTGAAAAAGTGAAGCCCTGCACATCCTTCTTTTTTTTCTGTCTCTCAATTTTTTATTGGATATTTTATTTATTGACATTTCAGATGTTATCCCCTTTCCCCATTTCCCCTCCCTAGAACCCCCTATCCCATCCCAACTTCTTCTTTTTGCTTTTATATCATTTTGATTACATGCATATATTAAGGTCAGTTATAGGCTGAGGGTCTAGCAATACAATAGAAGCAACTAGTCAAGAAACAAGCAAGATAATATACACAAATAGTCAAAGAACAAGCAAGGCACTAAACACAATTCCATAAACACTCCTGTGATCACTGCTTCTAAGGGCTTATCAGGATGACCAAAATATCTGAGCCAACTTCCCAGTCCTAGCCCAAAGTCATTTTCATATCTGAAGCCTACTTCCTTGTTCTAGCCTAAAATTTAGAATCCTATCTGAAAGTACTTCTTTGTTCTAGCCTAAGATTTAGAATCTTGCCTGAAAGTACTTCTTTGTTCTAGCCTAATGTCAGATTCCTGCCTGAAGCCCACGTCCTTGCCCTTGGCCAATGCCATATTCCTGCCAAGCAGCCCAAAGGCTCTCCACCTCTCCCCCTTTTTATTTCATTATCAAGACACAGCTTGTTTCAGGTCGTTCTGACAAGAATGCCTTCCTTACGCATCATGGAATATGCATTATCAAAGCAATACACTTCTGTCTTAGGTTAGTAAGACTGTGCAGAATCTATCCAGTCCTTGGATTGCCAGCCTGTTAATTTAATAACTCTGGGGGTCCATTTCAGGTTTAAGCCATGTACTGTGACTGCCAACATGTTGATGTTATTAAAGACAAGCTTTAACACAATGGGCAGGAATAAAAGTATTCCCAGGACAAAAAGGGCTAGTATGGTCAAGCTTATATATGCCATTCTTGAAGCTTGACCAACATAGAAATACTGACCTCAGGCCATGGGTAATTTTATCAGCAATATCTACTGCATCAACGCTCAGCAGAGCAGCATTCTTGAAATTTATAAGCTCACTATGTAATGTTAAAATATCCAGAGACGTGTTAAAATTATGCCAAATACACTGCAAGTGTCTTTAAACTTCTTCCTAATTATAATTACTACCACTGTAAATTTTAGAACGAACATGAATCCAATGATATTTGTCATGACACTTGAGATGGCTCTTAACCCTTAAATTCTGAACCTCGCTCCAATAATTTGAATAGGATAATGAGCATCAAATCATTCTTCCAGATGCCTATCTAAATCCTCTTGGATATTCAACACATTAGTAACATTTTTTTGCTAAATGATTAAACAAAAGTAGCTGTCTTAACTTCTTGCATCACAGCAATTGCAGAAGCAGTGGTGCTACTAATTAATGTAATTAAATCTGTTATACCAGCAATAATAAAGCCCACTACTCTCTTTCTTCAGCTTAAAGCCTGACTCATTTCTTCCAGTATTTGCAAGCTATTTTTAGAATACTAGGGTTCTGTGATACTCAGGGCACTAAAACAGAAGCTGGTTGATAGACCTCTGTAACTGACATGCCGGATTTCAAAACACAAACACAATTAGAAGGTGTACAACCAATGCAATTTGCATTAAATACTGTAGAAGAAACAAAAGTATTTTTAACTTGACAATTAAAAGAGCCTTAATACATGTGCTAACACCTGTTTGAAATCCAGATCCTGCCCCAATTTTATCTCTTGCTAACATAAGGCCAGTGCTCAGGAACCTTCCAGTCTGTGTCTGTGCCTGGAGCAGCCCTAAGGCTTCAGTCCCACAAAACCCAGAGAAGGCTGGACTGCCAGGTGCTCTAACACATAAGAACATAGGATAACAGGATCACAGGCTCTTAGGGCCTTGGGCACACCAGGATTTCAAGATCCCAGAAGCAGAGTGACTCCCAGGAGCTATCACAACCAAGATCTCAAGATCATAGGATCACAGAGACAGCTGGACTCAGGAGTTCTGACACAACCAAGATAACAGGATATACAGGCTCCAGTCAGTGACAGTGAGTGAAGGTAGCACTAGAAATAACTATGTGGTGAAAGGCAAGCACAAGAACATAAGCAACAGAAACCAAAGTTACCTGGCATCATCAGAACCTAGTTCTCCAACCATAGCAAGTCCTGAATACTTTATGACACCAGAAAAGCAAGATTCAGATTTAAAATCATTTCTCATGATGATGATAGAAGATTTTAAGAAGGACATAAATAACTCTCTTAAAGAAATGCAGGAGAACACATGTAAACAAGCCCTTAAAGGGGAAACACAAAAATCCCTTAAAGAATTACAAGAAAACACAACCAAACAGGTGAAGGAATTGAACAAAATGATTCAGGACATAAAACTGGAAATAGAAACAATAAAGAAATCACAAAGGGAGACTACCCAGGAGATAGAAAACCTAGGAAGGAGATCAGGAGTCATAGACCACCAACAGAATACAAAAGATATAAGAAAGAATTTCAGGTATAGAAGATATAGAAAACATTGACACAACTGTCAAAGAAAATACAAAATGCAAAAAACTCCTAACCCAAAACACCCAAGAAATCCAGGACACAGTGAGAAGAACAAACCTAAGGATAATAGGTATAGAAGAAAGCGAAGATTCCCAACTTAAAGGGCCAGTAAATATCTTCAACAAAATTATAGAAGAAAACTTCCCTAACCTAAAGAAAGAGATGCCTATGAACATACAAGAAGCCTACAGAACTCCAAATAGACTAGATCAGAAAAAAAAAATCCCCTTGTCACATAATAATTAAAACACCAAAATGCAGAAAACAAAGAAAGAATATTAAAAGCAATTAGGGGAAAAGGTCAAGTAACATATAAAGGCAGACCTATCAGAATTACACCAGACTTCTCATCAGAGACCATAAAAGCCAGAAGATCCCGAACAGATGTCATACAGAACCTATGAGAACACAAGTGCCAGCCCAGACTACTGTACCCAGAAAAACTTTCAATTACCATAGATGGAGAAACCAAGATATTCCATGGCAAAACCAAATTTACACAGTATCTGTCTACAAATCTAGCCCTAGAAAGGATAATAGAGGGAAATCATCTGCACATCCTTTTTAATTTTAACACACCTACCAGCTATCTTCATTCTGCACAGGATATATATAGACTATTGATTTTGTCAATACAAAAGATGATAATATTTTCAAAATATTCTATCTATATTCCTGAAGAAGGTGCACTCACCTGTGATTTCACTAAAGAATAGACATCTGTCTTATTTTTTATCTTTGTTTGTGTGTTTGTTTGATTCTTTCTTTCTTTCTTTACCTGTATATTTATTTAGTCTCTGTCTCTGGGTCTGTGTCTGTCTCTCTGTCTCTGTGTGTGTGTAGTTGTGGGTGTAGGTGTGTGTGTGGTGGGCTGTGGGTGTGTAAGTATATCTGCATGTATGTGTATGTATGTGGTGATGAGCAAATGTCAATGTAATATGCCTTTCTCCATTATTCTTGTTCCTTGTTTCTTGAGACTGGGCCTCTCACCTGGAGCTTCTCCATTAGCTCTACTGTCTGATCGACAATGTCAGGTGTCTTCTGTGTCTGATTCCCCAGAGCTTAGATTACAAGCACACAGGCTCCCACACCCAGCCTTTTGATGCTTTGTTGTGTGGTTACAAGGGATCTGGATTCATGAACTCATGCTAGCCTGGTCACATAATTGACACTAAAACACCTTCCCAGCCTTGCTTGGCCTTTTCTATGCAGAAACTTATATGCTTCAGTTTTGGCAAAATGTATTTCTAATTTTACTTTGATACTTACTGTTAGCAATGACCTATCATTGTAGTTAGAAAATAGAAGTAAAATGTAACAATTAACTGGAAACTGAACATTTCCTCAAGCTACTAGCTGAGGGAAGTGCATTAAAAAAGAGAGAATAAACCAAGTATAGTCAGGCATCAGGAAATAGTTCCAGTGCCTTATAGTACAGAATGAATTCAATCTACAAAGGTTTATAAAATATTTTAAAATAACTGGAAAAGTTGGAGACTTCCCCCAAATAATAAATATTTAAAGAAACAGTGTTAATTACCCTGATTTACTTATTACATGGTGTATACAGTTATCTAATAATTGTACTTAGTATATAAATTAAAGTGTACCAACTAAAAACAAATAAAGAGGGCCAGGGAGATGACTCAGCTAGTAGAGGTTATTGCTACAAATCTGGCCATCTGAGTTTGAGTCCTAAAACCTACAGGGTAATAGGAGTTTAATGAATTATCCAACATATATTTTGCAATATAAGTAAAGAAAACATAATTCCAAATGCTTGCAGGGGAGAGCAGTAAAATAAACATGATCCAATAACCTTTGTTTGGAATTTTGTTCTATTATTTAAAACAACAATACAGTGAGGCACAGTTTCAGAAATTTGAATAAAATGGACCCCAACCTGTCTGTAATTCAGAGAAACCATCCATTATGTATCAGGATATAATTAGCACTTGGTAAAGTCATAGATGTTTGAAGAGTGTATCATGAAGCCATTCTTGGCAGCCTAACAAGGCCTGCAGTTGCACAATAGCAAAATCACAAGAGAAACAAAGGATAAATGAACAAAGTGACCAGAAGACAACATTCCAGAATGATGGTTGAATTCCAAGACCAGAGAGCCTCTGTGCAGACAGGATACACTTCTGCAGACATGATGTTCCTAATAATGCTTTGGTAATGGTTTTCCTGACTCAAAATTGTAAATGCAATGCTTATTTCATCAGATAAAGTGATGGGATGAGAGCCCAAGGTGTGGGAACACATACCTTGGGTTAATCCCAGACCATTTCTTTCTTTGTTCTAGGGATCCCTGGGCCTAGGCCTGGGATAGTTTCTAGCCTCCATACAATTTAATAGTCCAGATTGACTTATTCAACTTCTACCTGAATTGCTCTGCCTGCTCTCATACTAACTTTGACAATATATTCTAAATTTCTGGCTCATTCTCATTCTCTGGCTTGCTGTCTTCACCTATGTCTACCTTATTTGCTCTCTGTAACCTGTCTCTGTAAAACTTTCCTAGTAAAACTGCCATACACACACCACACACCACATACCAACCACATCACCATTTTTTTTCTCTCTTGCTGCTTTTACGTAGCCTCTCTTCCCTGATGTTCTCATGTGAGTTGGCCATATCCTATCTCTAATTCATTCTGCCAAATCTTTCTCTGACTCATCACTTTGTCCCTCAATTAGATGCTTTTTTCTACAACCTTTCCTTCATTGTTATGGATTAATTGTGCATACCAAGGGCATGTCTGTATTCCAGCCATCCCTTTGCTAGAGCAGCCATGTTGCTAGATTAAAATTCTTCTATATATAATCTATACAGCAGCTTTCATATCAATACTGGTAAATATTAAGTTGCATAATCATTGTGAATCAATATTTGCATATTTGCTTTTTTCTATTATCTAGTTGCTTGTTTTGAATGGAAACTTTTTTCTCACAAACATAGAGTTTGAGAAATTCAAGTTAAAAAGTGAAGTAGATAATGGTTAGTTTGTTTTCTACAGCACCATGTTTACTGGCTCATTGATGATGACACTATGTCTTCACATAATAGAAAGAACAAATAGCTTCCCGTGGCATGGAGCATTTTCATTGGCCCCCTCTCCCCAAACACCCATGTATCACAACTCTTCAATCTCTCCACCTGGCTTAACCATGGGCAACTAAATCTCTTTTATCTCAGTAACTTGGCTATTATGAATGAGACAGAATGACTCATAAGATTGTATTGTTTTCTTATTGAAAGTTTTCACTCAGTATAAATTTGTAAACACTCTTTCACATCATAGTGCACATACAAATGACATTCCTCTTCATGACAAGATGATTATGTAGAAATGATTATTTCTTTATTTGTTCATTTATTAACCATAGGGCACTTAGATTGCATCCCAGTTTTCTTAGTGTTAATACTGTCAGCAAATAGTAAATAGCATGAAAGTTGTAAATACAATTTTGTGTATTTTTATTTCAAATATGCCATATTAACATCAGCATGGATATAAAATTATTCCTATAAACTGTGTGTATTAGCATCTTTTTATTCTTTTAAAAACTTAGGAATTCAGCAATATAGACAATACATATTTATTATCCCATAGTTCTGAAGGTTAGAAGGCTAAAATAAAGCTTAAATGGCTTAAAACTAGGATATTTTAAAGATGCTTCTTCTGTGGGTAATGACAGAACATTTATTCACACTCCAGGAGTTCAGCAGCATTCCCTGGCACCTTTAAATAAAATGGAAAATATAAAGCCAAAAATAAAGTTTACCATACAAACCAAATATATTCAAAACACAAATTAGTTAGTGGTTCCTCCAAAAACAGATAAATATCTTTGAATTTTATTTCTGTTTTAATGGAGTGTGTGTGTGTGTGTGTGTGTGTGTACATTCATTTTCATGACATGTTTATAGAAGTTATAGAAGAACACACAGAAATTATTTCTTTTCTTCCACCACCATCTGGTGCACTAGGAATGGAATCAGATCATCAGTCTTAGAAGCAAGCCCTCTTACCCTCTGATCCATCTTGTTGGCCCATGCTGAGCAATCTTAAAGCACAGATAATGGTATTGAATTTTATATGAAGCCTAGAGAGATGGCTGAATGGTTAAGAGAAGACATTACTCTTCAGAAGGATCCAAGCTCATATCCTAGCTAGCTAGACTGGGTGGCTTACAACCACCTACAACTCCCATCTCCAGGAGAATCTAATGCCTCTGGCCTTCTGGTCACTTGCTTTGATGTGCACATGACCACATGCAGAAACTAAATCCATACAATTAGATATTTTATAGTACAAATCTTAAAACAGATTTTTCTGACTATAACATTTTCAGTTTAGTATTTAAAAAAAATAAATAGTCCATTCATTCTGCAAATCTGATTGCCTAAACTCACTGGATAGGCAGGAAAACCATAACAGTCCAATATCCTTTATAAAAGACTGGAATTTTCCCCATTAACATTTTCAATTTTCATATTGAACACACTGGCTTAGGTAGAACTTAAAAAATCACATAAAAGTTCTTTTGTAGCACATGCTTTCAACCCTCTCCCTCCTCCTTAGCACTCCACTCAGCATCATACCTGGAGCTAAGACTTTAAAGATTCATTGTCCTGTTCTTACAACTAATATAAATTATAACCTTCAAAAAATGGCCCACTTTTAAAAGTCAGGGGCCCACACAAGCTATTTGCTAATGTCTTCCAAATGATTAGCAATGTATTTGAAAATAGACAAATCACTTTTAGCTTCCTCTTTCATGAAACCACAATGACACCGAATTACATATTCTTCAACTGTACTCCACAATTGGAAAAAGCACTAACATAGTCATTAGATTATAATCACAGGGATTGGAGTGTTAACGCCAAGCATGCTCCATTCTTGTATTTGAACTGAGTTGTGCCCCTGAGGCTCTTAATTCTGACAGCTCTGTAAGGCAAATGCTACTTTACTGAGACAATCCACAAACTGCTCCAGCATTTGATGGTAGAAAAAAAATAATGTTTTAAAAGTATTTGCATTTTCCAGCTCTCCAACTGAGTTTGTTTGCATGCTTTTGAAATCCAAAAAGCCATTTTTCTCTTCATAAGCAATTTTATAATTCTGTCCTTTACCTGTTTTTTCAGCTGATGCATCTCATCTACTAGAGACTCTAAAAATGTGCAATGGATTCCCTAGGGACCACTACCTAATGCAAAGTACTTCTCAAGAGGTGCTCTTGTAGGGAGAGGGAGGGCACCAAGAGCTACAGACCATTTAAGTCAGAAATTAGCGGCAAGTGGACTGATGCAGAGGCAATTACCAGGAAAGGCTTTAATAATCCATTATGAAAAACAAACAGAGGGGATGAGGAGAGGGTGAGAGTGTTTGCTGAGCAAGCATGAGGACGTAAGTTCAAATCTCCAGGTTCCACTTAAAAAATGAGGCATGAATGTACCCACCCATAACCCCTGTGCTGAGGAGAGAAAGGTAGAGACAGGAAGAGAGTGATTCCTCATACTTCTCCATTCTTTGTGTATACATACACACATGTAGGCACAACTAAATTAATGCTTGTGCATATGTCATGCAAATATAGCAATAGATACTCAAATACACATTAAAATACATTTAAAACAATAAATTCATACTAATTGTTTTTATGATTGCCAAACTTAGATTAGTCATCATTCTTTCAAATCTACACTATCTCAAAATAATGAAAACTCAGTTACAATTTTAAAAACCTAACATTTCAATCTATAAAGTGAAAACAATAGTTTTCTTTAAGTGTGTGAGGGGTACTGTTGTTGTTTTGTTGTTTATTGGGTGGCTGGTATTTGTTGATTATTCTTTGTTTTTAGTTGTTGTTTTGTTTGATTTTTTGCTTTTCTCTTGAACCACAAGTTCAAGTCTAAGAAACTGCCTCTTTGAGGCATCCAGGGAAGCACTTATCACAGAGAAGAGAACCTGGTAGGTCAAAGCCACTCACAGCCTAACTTGGAAGCAAAATTCAGTGAAATAAGGAGACTGGAGACTCACTATCCCTTCAGAGAGCCATAGTGAGTGGAATATCTCCTGCTAAGATCCAACTCTCAGAGTACCAATCGCCTCCCAGCAGTGCTACAGTGACAACTCAGCTAAGCACTAACTGGACTTTGAGAAATAATAACTCTGTATAGTCATGTGTTTCCCTACAGAAACAGGTAGAAGGGATTTAAACCATAACAATGAATTGAATCCAGATTAACATGTACATATGCATCTTCACTTGAGTTCCACCCTCAGGAGCCTTCTCCATTAAACCTATCTCTTCCTTGTGTTCCTTCATCCGCACCAACTCAATGTCTGCATCAGTTAGGTTTTTTTTGTTTATCATAGTTTTCATTATTCCTCTCTTTCCATCTCTAAGGACGACTGGACTGAATCTTGTGGACACTTTGAGTCACCCATTGGTTTTCTTATTCTAAGGGTATTAAGGAAACAATATAGATGAAATTGATGGGCTTTAATTTTAATTCGGACACTAGAAAGTTAGAGTCATGTAGGTGGTCACAAGTCCAGGGCCAGATTGGCGTATACATAGAATTCTAAGCCAACTATAACTATGTAAGGAGACACTAGCTTACATTTTAAAAACAATTGGAGTTGAAGGGGTTTGCAAAAATTATCACTTGCTGCCCAAACATATATTAAAGAAACTAAAAGCAGTTTTCAGGAACAGGTTTTATAAGGTAGACTTAAGGCTCACAAGTGCATCATGAGACCCGAGAGTGAGTTGGCAGGATGTCAGTCCCTCCCAACAGTAGGGCAGAGAAAATTCCTTTTCCATGGATATATTCCCAAGGTTGAGTTACTCAAGGATAACATAAAGTTTTGATGAACTGGAACTGAACTTCTGTCAAATCTTCTGACAAAGCTTGTTGGCATGGTAACTGTATGCTAAAACTACTTTTATGGCTGAATCTGACTGATTCAGTTTAACATGTACTTTTCAGTATTTATAATGTGTTCACAGGAGATTGTAGTGATAGCCCAGGTAAATTATTTATACCTCGCCCATTTTCCTCCAATCATTGGAGTATAGTATCAAAAGCAGATGTTTGTCAATTGGTCAATGTGTATATTCTTTAAGGACCAATAGAATTTCTCCTTAATTTAGTAAAAGCATAAAAATCTAAGTTGACACCCACTCCCTTTTACTTTATAACACTTCTTTTTGGTTCCCATGGTTTCTCTGTAGATAGATCTCTGAAGATTGGTTTAGCCATAATTGCTGAGTTGTTTATCTCCAGATCTCTCCAAAACTTGCTTTTGGTTTAAATTTTTCTGTAATCTCTGTTGTTCCTGAAATAGTTTTATTTTTAAAATCTATTTCCTTGGTTGTTTTGACTGGGTAATTCCCATTGATGGTCTTGTTTCCCTATCTTTATATATCTTTTATGAAGAACATAGATTGAGTTTATTATTGTTGATTTTGAAAATTTTTATTCCTGTGTTTTCCATTTAGTTTTTCTATGTAGTTTAAATTTCTTTTATAGTTTCTATTTTTAAACTTGTTAAAAGGATGTTCACGATTGCTTGTTCTTAAGTATTTTGTTATGACTATTTAAAAACATTTGTCAGATAATTATATTTTAAAGCCACATTTGGGTATGTTTTCATTTATCATTCCCATTCTTCATGGTTCTTGGCATGACGACTATCTACTCCACTGGAATCTTCACATTTAGATGTTTTATTGTGAATGAATATTATTTAAATATTGTGCTTAAGCACATCTTTTTTTTCAAATGCTGGAACAAATAAATTTCTACCCAGTACTGCTTGGGAGCAGAAATCCAAATTCTTCACTACTCCACTGATACCTAGGGTTAGTGGTGAAATTTTTGTTATTGCTGTAAATGACAGGAACTTGTACA
This sequence comes from Arvicanthis niloticus, assembly GCF_011762505.2. Lineage (NCBI taxonomy): Eukaryota > Metazoa > Chordata > Mammalia > Rodentia > Muridae > Arvicanthis > Arvicanthis niloticus. The sequence goes on along the minus strand of NC_047668.1, from coordinate 67,417,534 downwards.
ACACCAAATAAACTGGAGGAAGAATTGGCTCCAAATCACTGATCTTAAAGTGGCCTCCTCTTACAACAGCATGGAACTATCTCTAGTCATCATAGGCATGAACTTCCTCACTCCCAACTAGAGCTTGTCCGACATCACTGCAACAAGATGGAGAGATGCCTTTTGTGTCTAGCCTCAGCCGGGTTTTCACTCACATCAGGAATATATCATAGAACTGAAAGGACTGCCCTGGATAATACTTCTTTATTTTGCCTAATTCCACCTTATGGAATGACTGGGGACCTTGATAAGTGTAGATGTTAAGCCATCTACCCAACTCTTTTGGTATGCTGTATTAAAGAACACCTTTTGGCTATGAGATGGTTTGGGTTTTGTTTTTAGTTTTGGATTTTTTTGTCTTGTTTTGCTTTTCTATTGTCTTTGGAATAAATGGAATGCTACTTGTATTTATTTGTTTTATTTTCCATTGTTACCATGACATTTGCTTGTTCTTTGACTAACAATAGTAAAGAATTTGTGATTTTGATTTTGTTTTGATGTGTTTTCTTGACTTTGCTACTTTTTTCAGCATGAAATAAGGTTGTAGATGAAAAGAGAACCAGTATTTACTTTGTATCATTTCTTAGTGTCGTCACCCAAATGCCTTCTCATCAAGACTCTAATGTTGACCATGTCTGTACTGTCTAGAAACTTCATAGTGGGTAAAGGAGAGGGTATTCTATTTCATTTTCCTCAAGGAAGAAGTTACAAAAAACTTTTAAACACTAGTTGTCAATAATAAATTTATCAGTATCATGTTAAAAATATACATTTAAAGGTGAAGTCAGAAAATTAGGGGAAAACCTTAAGAAATTGTTAACTAGATACAAAATCCCGACTACTACAAAGATTTGGATGGTACTCAGCATTGACTGAGAGAACTGTATATAGTTCTGTGGTGATCTAATGAGGTTATAAAGTCTCCTAGTGTAGTAAATATAGCTTTTTACCAGGAATAACACTCCTGGATTTATTATGCCTCTTACTGGAATGTTGTCTGACAGTGTTTTCAAGGAGATTATGAGTATCCATTTTTCTGATACTTACTGGATAAGAATGTTTGTATTTTACAGTTTTCTGCAGTGTCACCAGTTTTCTTATTAAAGATTAGAATTAAGATTTCAAATTCTTTACATGAGAGACCAGGGCATGAAAACTTTTTATTTCCAAATTTTAGTACCTGTGAAATATATCTGATGGCTCTTGGAAAAAATAACAATTCAAAAAACGTTGTGGTTACCTGAGAAAACTGCACGCTTAAGCAGTCCATCAAGTAACATAGGAACAGGCTTCAGAAACAAACTCTCTTGATTGAAACCATTATCCTGTGAACATGTTTGTAGATGGAGTCATTCACTGTGGCATCCATGATGAAATGAATAGAAGCTGTGGCTGGATACCTGCCCCTGCTCCTTCCACAGCCTTAGGCAACTGGCAGCACTCAGTATCTCTACTTACTAATGTACAAAGTATAAAGAATTGTGTACTTATGTACTATAAAAAAATCTTACTTATGCACAAAGTATAATTGTGTACTTATGTACTGTAAAACAAATCTCAGGACAACCTAAAGTTGTTTATTTAGCACCAAAGCACTTTAGATCTAAACAATAAAAACTAAATTATTGTTAGCCTAAAATTAGGCTAGCATTTAACTACATTAAAATACCCTTTAAAACTTTCTTCCTTTCCCTCCAAGAAATGTAATTTTCAATGCACATGATCTAAAATTTTCATTCAGATGTCATGGACTTTTTGGGTCATTGCATAGGTTATTTGGAAGATGTGTCAACAGTGAAGTAGGAGACACCAGGGATGAGAAACAAAAGCGCTTAGAGCTGAGTATGAAAACATCAGGCTGATCAGATTCTAGGAAAGAAAGGGCTCTGAGTAAGGTTTGCAGGCACTGACTGTCAAGATGGGCAGTTGATAAAGCAAGAGTCAGAAATGAGCAGGGTGGGTGTCAACCATGTCTGATTAGATGGAGAAATTTGTGATTGGAACATGACCATTACTCTAGTTGGGTTAAAGGACCACATGCTGTTTACAGAGCTCTCCAGTTAACTGAGCTCAAGATACATTCTATGATTCAACCAATGTCAATAAAAAGTGCCTCCGTGTTTACCCAGTTGCTGATGTAACTCCTGTTTAAAATGAAACAAATAAAGACAAAACAACATCAACATAAACAAGTCTAACAGACAGCTTAGTGGCAAACCTGACGTTGGTGCCTCTAATCACTTGCTTCTCTTTGGAGCTTGGCTTCTAATCAATCTAAACTCTCTTTTCAGCTTCTTTTCTTTAATAAAAGATCCTCTATGAAGCCTCACTGTTTGTCCTTGAAATTCATTCTTTGAGATATCCATGCATGGAGCCTGAGACAAGAACTCAGCTGAAGTTTAATTAACTTTCAAGTTAATCCCACCTGAAATGAGGTATCTTCCATACTCAGAGATACCCATCCCCCCTCCATGAAACTATAATTTTTTGAAAGCATATCAAAAACATTTTGTTTATTGTTACTATTTGAGTATAACATTGTTTAACATGTTACATGGTAACATGTGCTGGTTACCAAATTCATTGTCCTTTTGCCTTCTAGAACCTTTAAAATTGGCTCATCAAAAATTTAGCACATATATGAAGTAGAGATTTCAAAACGTGAGATTGTTTGATATAAAGTCCACCAACGTGCTTTGGGATTGTTTGCTATAAAGTCCACTAATGTGTTTACAAAGAAAAATAAGCAAACTGCTTCTCATTCCACGTGTGTTTTCTGTTTCCCATTATATGCTTTCTAACTTGTTATGATCACTTTACTCCAACACTTGCCTCCTTCCTCTCCGGTATGGTTATTCTCAGTTGTAGTTGCCACCAGTAATTTCTGCGTAGTTACTACTCTTTATGAAACTGTATCAACTTCCTTTCCATTTCTCTTTAGTCTCAATTGCTTTTCTCATGGTTCTTTCATTTATACATATTTTCTGTGAGACATACATACCATTTTCATCTTCTCTATGAAGAATGAAGAAAGCTAAACCACAGGTAGCTTGCTTTTTTTTTTTTAAAGCTAATTCACCTCTTAGAATATGAAGAGACCAAACACTGGACTGGATTTCATATCTAATTTAGTTTCTCGGGTGTGCATATTGAGCACTGCTTAGAATTCAAGATGATTCCTCCTGACGATATTCCTCTTGAGTCTTTTGTAGTCTTTTCTTCCCCAGAGACTTTTCTTGGATTCAGTCCCTTTAATTTGTGTAACATGGTAACCAGAGTTTGAAAAAAAATCTGTTTTTCTGGTCCTCAATTTCCATTGCTGGCTTGCTAATTGTTGTAGGAATTTGTCACTCTGAGGAAGGCAGAATATCTGTTAGGTTAAGTTGTAGTAATTTTAGCAAGCATTACAAATGGCTTACCTTCTCAACTCTGGAAGCCATTCTTTTGTCTAAGCATCTTACTTACATTTTCTCTGAATAATTTATGCACATAGCTGTGTTCCAGAGAGTCTTCTGGCTGCCTTCAGATGAAGATGTAGAACTCTCAGCTCTTCTAGCACCATGCCTGCCTGGATGGTACAATGTTTCCTGCCTTGATAATGGTCTGAACCTTTGAACCTTTAAGCCAGCCCCAATTAAATGTTGTCTTTTATAAGAATTGGTCTAGTCATGGTATCTCTTCATAGCAAAGGAAACCCTAACTAAGACACATGCTATGTGGAATCCATTGATGTCTCCTAATAGTTTTCATTTTAAGAAAATTGTATGTGCTAACATAATTATTACTAGTGAAATAAATTGAATATATTATGTTTTTCTTAATACTTTTCAGATTTAGTATAATTCAATAGCACCTAAGAACATCAATGAAAAAATAAATTAGACCAATGAAAACTAAATTATACAATGTGTTCACAAGCATTCGACACAAAAATCATTTTATTCTTTGTGAAAAAAAATCTGTTTTACCATTGTTATACAGTAATTTTTATTAAGCAGCTATATAGATGTATCTATAAGAATACAAGAATGTTTGTATATTCAATGTATGTTGAAAATATTCAGTGTTCAGAAGCTATTATATAACTAACTAACCTTTTCTCAAAGAAGTTGACACTTCAGTATTTGGAGTTACTCACTTCCAATGAAGTACACATTAAGGAGAAAAAAAATAGATACACATTAGCAGAAACTCCAGGATGTCAGGAGGAAGTAACAGGAGAATGTGGCAATGTGAATGGTACATAGGACTTTCACAAAGGGAGATTTCTCGATTAGCATTGCATCCAATTGGCTGTTCTCTTTCCCTGGGAGCTATGGCAGCCATAAAACTGATTTCATCACAGCAAGGCAAGATGAAGTGTTAGAGGCATTAAATCTGCAGACTGCATTACTCCAAATGTTGCAGCTAGAAAAGCCAGTGTGTTGTAATTACATAATTCTGCAGCGCATTGTAACTGATGGGTCAAGAGATGAATGTAAAACCTCGGAACAATAGAAATGCAGCTGGTGTTATCTATTGTATTGTATTGTTAAAGATGGACTTTAAACAGTTGAATAGTGTCTGTAATTAGTCATCAACACCAATTCAAGAAAATGACAAATGTCAAATAACAATGCAAACACAACTGAAAAATATAAGCAAGAAATAAGAGAGGAATCAGGCAGAAACAAAATAGAAGCTTTTCTGCTCCATCTTTACTTATCAATTGAAAAGTCTCTATTTAAAGAATCTCTCTCTCTCTCTCTCTCTCTCTCTCTCTCTCTCTCTCTCTCTCTCTCTCTCTGTCTCTCTCTCTAGGTAGGATAGTTTTCTCTCCCAAGAATCAATTCTCTAAGGACCTGACTTTGTGACTTCTCCAATATTGTCATAGAGGTTGACTGATAAGAAAGACAGAGAAGGCTGGTAGAGTCATTATTCTGAAACTTGTTTGCATTCTAAAACTAGGAACTTTTTAAAATTAAAGTATTTAATTACTTTTAAAAAGCACATATTATATTCATATTGTATTATTTATTACAGAATCACAAGTACACAGAGATATAATTTTTCTTAACTTTTCTGATATTAAAAAACTATAGTATCAGGCTTCTTAACAAGGTTGTAACAGGCTCAAGACATTGTCCTCACCACAGTGTATATGTCCCATGGATATTAGATTTACTCTATTTTACAAAAAGACAAATTAAGTTAGCCATGAAAATTGAGTAATTTGCATTCTGGTAGTAAAAGTAAAGACATGTTTTTTTTTTTTCCAATAGAAAGTATAATATTGAAGACTAATCATGTCCTTGTTACATTCTTTTACTAAATTATAAGGAAAACAGTAGTGCTAATGTCATGATATATAAACACATGTTTATTTACAATTTTAATTATGACAGTTTATTAGAAAGAGTATTAGTTTCATTTTTAAGGAACTTCCCCCATATGTATATTTAAATGTGCAGTTTTACCATGTACTACAAATTATATTGAGTTCTGCTTTGTTTCATGAACTTTAGAGAAAACAAAATCTAAGTTTTTCCTGAAGTCAAATTGAGCATGTTGTTCGATTAACATAATGGTTTTCATAAATGTACTAGCCTAAAGGTTTAGTCAGTGCGTAGTCCCAGTGGGTTAGAACTGATGCTAACAGCTAAAAATCATGTCTGAGTTCAGTGCATGTACATCAGAGCATCTTTAAGCATCAAGATGGAAGCAAATAGCTTTCATTTTAGGGATAATTTTGGACATTTCAATTAGGAAAGGAATAAACTGGTGGTAGAAAGCCCATGGCACTAATTTCTATTTAAATCAGACAGACACGGGGAAAGGCATACGGAGGTGCAAAGACAGAAATGGATTCTTTCACTCTTCAAAGCAAAGGCCAAGTTCAGATAGTGTATATTTTACTCCATCTTCCTCAAGAACCTGAGTTGCCTTAGTTGAGACCATGACTGCCTGTTTCATGTGAACCTTGATATCGCAAGTAACAGCTATAAAACAGCCTTCTGATCATCTTCAGTTTCTGTCACAGCAGCTTACTGTAACCTAATCAGAAAGCCCTCCTATTAATTTGTTTAGGGAGGATCATAGGAGACAAATGTGAGCTTGTATAAACACAGAGAGCACTTTGCTGGGAAGTTCATCTTTTGTTCTCTTAGTCCCACTTATAGACATATTATGAATGATGTAGTGGGTATACTGCTGACTTGAAAGCAAGGGTCTAGTAAGCTAGACAACTCAGTCATCAATTAAAAGAGAAACTCCGATAACATGTGGTATAGATTTTGACTTACCAACAGAATGTGTATGAAGTGTTATTTTCATCATAAGAGTCATAGTAAGATACAGTGAACTGATTTAGAAAAGAAGAGATGTCTCAAAATAAATGATCTGCTGTTCCATGAAGCCATGGATCTAAGTATGAACAAGGACATGAAGATGAACTCTTGAATGTTCCACTTTCTATTCTCCTGACTCAAGTCATTCCCTTTGCTACTTTTCTTTCACTCTAGATAGTCAACAATAGATTTTAGATAGAAAATCATGTCTTAAAATAAAAGTAAGAGCAAATTAAAAATGAATAACATAAACATGGACTGATATATTAAGTTAATACCAAGTTAAAGGTTAATAAATAAACTTATAATTGTTTTATATCTGAGAATATGGTGGTTGATTTATTTGATAACTGTTTTTAAAGAGCTTCCATGTAGCAATGAATGTGCACTCACACATAGTGCTTTTGTTAGTCATAAGAAAACTAATAATTGCTACAGAACTATTTTGGGAAATTATCTTAAATCTTCAAAGTGTATTGATGTAGGAAAATTTGAACAAATAAGTAAATCTGTACAAGAATTTATTTTCTAACAAAACATATAACTCAAATACTTCTTCGAAGGTCAAATCTTAATATATGAGAATTTAAAATTTTAGCACTAGAAGACGTCAAAAATAAAGTCGAAATTTAAGCCACAAATATTCAGGGAGAGAGCATAAGTACTAACTACAGATACACAAAGTTCTCCTATAAACTAGTTACTACTGTGGTACTCTAAGCCATTCTTTCAAAAAAGTAAATGTAAGCAGCACTGATATATGTAAAATTATTCTTAAAAAGTGAAAACAAAGGATACAGCTATTCTTTTCATTAGACATACTCTGAAATACTAGCATGCTAATGACTTTACAGGACACTAGCATACCTATATGCCAATATTACTGGCATAATTTGGAGCCTTTTATTTTGGGAGTGTCAATCAAAACTTAAAGTTCAGATATCCTCTTACCAATGAATTTCTATTAGTTTGTACCACAGACACTTTCATACAAGACTGTATTACAAAAGACTCTACCAGAGAAAGATCAGGTGAAATATGCATATAAAGGGAAATAAAAATGTGGGTGTAAGAGAAATGGCTCAGCAGTTAACAGCACCCGCTGCACTTGTGAAATTAGGTTCCTATCACTCACATAAGGAGGCTTATAACTATCTTTTACTCAGGCTCTAGGGACCCAATACTTCTTGGCTCACAAACATACAGGCACATATGTATACACTCACACACATATACATACACACATGTGTATATATGTATATACTCACACACATATACATACACACATTTGTACACACATTCATTCTTTGGAGTACTATGTTAACTTTAATAACACAAGTATCATATGGTTACTTTCATGTGGAATTTGAGGAGAAAGACACAAAACCGAAGGGCTATCAGAGATGATAAATGAAGAATGGAGTGAAGAAGGCTGAGAAGAGTGGTGGGAGCAATGATACACAAAGTGTGTGTGTGTGTTAAAATGTCAAAATGAAATTATTTGTACAATTAATATATAATAAAGTAATGAAAAGGAACCCAGGGGAATTTATTTATGTCTTTTGAAAGGAAAAATTCTCCCTAGGAAACAGGGCAGAGATCTTGCTGCTATCTTTCCTTTCACATAAACAACAAAGAAATCCAGCAGTAGCCTTTATTTAATTCCTTTAAATTTTATTTTGTTTATTGAAACAGTGTCTTACTGTATAGCCCCCTGTTGGCTGGGACATGCTATGTAGATCAGGTATGTCTTGAACTCGCAGAGGTTGTGTTACCTCTGCTTCCTGACTGCAAGGATTAAAGCGCATGCCACCAACCCCAGCATTGTGATTATGAACACAAGTGCTTGTTAGGTATATGTGTGGGGGCAGGGCACAGGAATACCTGGAGGAGAAAATTGAATGCTTTTGGGAAAACCTCTTGCATTTTACATTGTTTAATTTTCAGTTTGAATGGTTCCAAAGGCTTTTTAAAACTCAATTGGATCCTTTCCACAAATAATATGTGGATTTATATTCTCTCTAAGTTGCTGCTACTTAGCAAACACATACTCAGATTTACACGTTAAGATAATAGGCAACAAAACAATCGATTAGGAGTAAAGAAACAATGAAAAGACTGTGGGGCAAGTGGAACCGTGTCACTAGACAAAAACAGGGAAGGTTGAGCAGATTAAGAAACCTTGGCAATTCTCATAATTGAGAGTGATAGGCATTTAAATTTGCTTATAACATGGTTCCTGTCCTACAGCATGTGACCCCACATGAGGACCTTGAAAACCAGAGTTCTCCATGCTAATGAGGTATCTAGCTGGGCCCCAACTTCTCTTCTTGCACATTCCTTCCTACAAAAGGTATTTAATCTCTGGTCCACCCCAATAAGTTGTATGCACCCATTTTCCAGGATGAATAAACAGTTTGGACAAGCAAGGACTATTTCTCTCATCAAGAACCTACACGGGGGGGGGGGGGGGAATGCTATATTACTGAGCCATGCAGTCTAAGTCTCCTGCAGAAGGCTCTGTTGAGTTCCTGTGACTCACCCCTGAGCTAAGCCAGATTCCCCCCACCCCATCCAATGACACCTGGCCCGCAGGGCTACTCATTCCCAAGTCCTCAAAATTGCTGAAGAGTCGGGACCGTGGGGGCCAGGGAGTTTGGGAACCACAGTCTCAGCCTCAGCCTCAGCCTCAGCCTCAGCCTCAGCCTCAGCCTCAGCCTCAGCCTCAGCCTCAGCCTCAGCCTCAGCCTCCTCAGCCTCCTCAGCCTCAGCCTCAGCCTCAGCCTCAGCCTCAGCCTCAGCCTCAGCCTCAGCCTCAGCCTCAGCCTCAGCCTCAGCCTCAGCCTCAGCCTCAGCCTCAGCCTCAGCCTCAGCCTCAGCCTCAGCCTCAGCCTGTGCCATTTCTCACCCGAGCTGGGCTTCCCATCTTAGGCTATGTTCTACCACCCCCAAGCGAGTGTCAGTGTTCTGTGAGCCTGGAATCTTAAGGAAGGAATGTAACCCAGCACTTTCCCATTTTGTCTGACCCAGCTGTGTTCACACACCCCTGCAGCAAGGTGGAACGCAGACCACAGAAGACATCAGTGGTAGCATTCCCAGCTGTAGTTCAGAATGACCTTTGAACCCTCCTTTCTTTGTCCATTCTTTGCTTTCCCACCTCTTTGTTGTGTGCTAACTGTAAGCTAAGGAAGGAAAAAGAAACACAATATTAATGAAATACGTAACTAAACAGTGACTTGGGTCTATGTATTATCTTCAATTTTCATTTCCCCTCAGTGTGAAAGATTTTACTGTCTTCATGTTCAGATGAGAACCAGTTGCCATTGAGGCTAAAATAATGATACTTTGCTTACACAGCAGGCATATCTTGAATCCTGAAGGAAAGGACATACAGAGACTGCCCCACCTTGATCTGTTCCATCCACAGACCAAACCTCGACACTATTGCTAATGTCAAGATGTGCTTGCAGACAGGAATCTGGTATGGCTGTCTTCTGACAGGATCTGCCAGCACCTGACCAGGACACATGCAGCTACTTACAGCTAACCATTGGTCTGAGCCCAGGGATTCCAATAGAAAAGTTATGGGAAGGGCTGAAGGAACTGAAGAGGATTGCAACCCCATAAGAAGAACAACAGTATTAATTAACTGGACTCCTTAGAGCTCCCAGGAACAAAATCACCAAACGAAGAGTGTATGTGGGTTGGTCTATGGCTCCTGCTGGTACATATGAAGCAGAGACCTGTGTCATCTGGCATCAGTAGGAATGGAGGAGCTTGGTCCTGTGGAAGCTTGATGGCCCAGAGAATGGGGTGCTAGAGCAGTGAGGCAGGAGTGGAAAGGCACCCTCTTCAAGGCAAAGTGGAGGTGGGCAGGATGGGGGGTTAGTGGAGGGGAGGCTGGGAAGGGGGTAACATTTGAAGTGTAAACTGATGAAGTGATCAATAAAAATAGAAGAAAGAAATGACTTTGTTTTGTGCCTCTCCATAGTAATATTTTGAATGCACTGGTGAGGTAGGTTCTCCAGAATCTTCCATTGATTAGATTACCCAAGAGTTCTGTTCTGATTTTTTAATTTTTATGGCCTGGTTGAGATAGGGCACTCTTCATTACAAGCTCTTCAGGAGGTGAAGCTTGGAGGAGAAATAATCAGACACTCACCTACTGAACTGACTCCTGCTGTAAAGTGACTGCTTAGGTCATTGGGAACTAAGGAAAGTAGGAGACAGTCTTTTTAAATCACTATGGGCACTGTTTGAAAAGGGTCAGTTGCACTGGGATCCATAAGTATGGAAAATTTTTTTACAAACATTCATGACTTTCATGTGATATAACAATATTTTTATTGTGTATTAGATATACCTGTATAGGTGCAAGAACAGTGCCTATAGAGTAAATCTATAGATCAAGTTGGCCTTAAATACTTCATCCTTCTGTTTTTCTGTCTCAACTTCCTGAATGCTTATATCAGGGGCCTGAACTAACTCCCAGCTAAAAGGAAAGAAGAAACAACTCTCTCTTGCTCCCTCTCCTTCCTCTTTCCCTTCTTCCCCAACCCTCTACCTCTTCATCTCTCTGGCCTCCCCCTCTCTGTATTCTAAATAAAATGTTAAAAACACAGAAAAGGTAAATGTTGGCAAGAATACATTTAGAGTATTAGATTATAAAATTTACAAGAAAAGCTTCAAACACCTAATTCTTTTGAAAACTTTGAGGTCATATCAATGTCAACGAACTCAAATATATAAGCATATAACAAAATATAAGCAACTTTAAAACAAGGAAGCTAATGAAAAAACTGGCAGGAAAAGATTCTCACCTTCTCATTCTAAAACCACATGACTTGTAAATATTGATTCCCACCTCATATTTACACACTGTACAAGAGCAACGGTGTTAAATGTGCCATTAAAGACTCTGCTTGTTTCACAGTAAGTACTGAGCCTGCAATCCACCATGATTACTTACACCTTTAAGACTATCCTCTCTTTTCTTGGCATAGAAGACAAGTAGACATTTAGCATAAGTTTCATCATCAGAATTTATTTTAATGTCATAGGTCAAACCTAGGCCATGTATTATTTTACCAACTTTATGCATTTCATAACTATCATAAAGGGAGGCAATGATGTGTTATCCATACAAATCAAAATCTAACCTCCCATTTAATAGTTGTAAAACTTTTAGAAATTTACTTAAGCTTCTTAATTCTTTTTCACATATTTCAAAATTGAAATAATAGGTAACAGTCCCATAATAGGCCCCAAGACAACAAACTGCTGCATTCAGTCACATAGATCACACAGGTTGCATGCCACATGACAGCAAAAGGTGCCACAGTGCAGCCTTGACACATGTCCAAAAAGCATATTTCTATGTTAACTCAGTTGATTTCTCTTGTAGCATTGCTCTACTTCACAGGTGAGGAAACTGAGATATGGATGCTAATTATCTTTTCTTGGTGAGTATTTGTTGTTAAAAGGTACTAGATATCATAATACCATTTTTGTACAAGTATACAATGTCTTTGATCACATTCTCCTCCACATCCCTGTTCTTTCTGTTGCACTCTGTCTGTCAGTCCTGTTCATTCCCCAGACAGTTTCAGTCTGACTTTCACTTCATACATGCTTTGTTTTCCATACTTTTATAAAATCTATGCTTCATCCATGAGAGAGGAAATGTGACATTCATCTTTCTGAGGTTGACTTAGCTTGTTTGATTTGACACCCAGCCATGTCCATTTTTCTGAAATGGATGCACATTCTCACCTGCAGCATTTCAGTCCTGCTTTCTCGGCATTTTCTGCAGCATTTGTTGTTTTCTTAGTTGCTAATGTTCTGATGAGGTAGAATTTCAGTGAAATTTTAATATGTATTTCTCCTAGTGATTATTTGGACCAGTTTTCGTGTTAATTGGACTTTTGTATGTAATCCTTTGAGAAATGCCTGCTTGCTAACCCGTTTATGAATTAGGTATTTTGACTTATTATTATTGGGATTTTTCTTTTAGCCCTTTTCATATTCTAAATATTGATCCTCTGTCTCTTAACAAATTAACAAGGATTTCATTCTGTAGGCTCCTCTTTCACTCAATTGTCTATTGTGCAGACTCTTTTTAATTTTACGAAATCAAATCTTTTCCTTAGTGGTCTGATGTTTTCAGTGGTTCATTTTCAGGAAAAGTCCTATCATGACCTGTTTTTCTATTTTTCCCTCTAACAACATCAGAGTTTCAGGTCTTACATTAAAACCTTTGATCCATGAGAAGCTAGTATTTGTAGAGGCAAATGATATCTGGTTTCATTTTTCTACATGTGACTATCCAATTTTTCATGTCATTTATCTACAGTGTATAATTTTGGCAGCCTAGCCAAAAGCTAGATGCCTGTAACTGAAATGAGGACAACAAAAGAGACAGCCATATCTCCCATCCCAAGTGTGATGGGATGTTGTTGTGTGGGGGGAAGTAGGTCTATAGGAGTCAGAGAATTAGAGGGAGTGCTGTAAAGGGTTGTCTTCTGGATAAAAAATGACAGTGGCACTTGTGAGCTCCTACTCAAGAGAGAAACCAAAAGAACAACAAGAAATTAAGCATAGGGCTGATTGAGAAATAAAGGGTCAATTAGCAGGAATAAGGAGGGAACAAGGGAAGGTAACAGGAAAGAGAATAAAATCACTATATATAGAATGGAAGTTAAGAATATCAAACATTTTAAACAAAATAACTAAAAAAGAGACTTTACAGGATATATTAATTAATCTCTTTCATAACACACACACACACACACACACACACACACACACACACACATATATATATATATATATATATATATATATATATATACATGAAGAAGATAGATAAATAAAAATACATATCCATTCTTCAGGAATCACTTTTAAAGATATAAGAAAGCATATCTTTTGTGATGTTAGGAGAATTTCCTCCCTGCTTTATATCTATCTTAATGACAAGGACTGGCTCCTGCCCTTGTATTTTCCATTTTCAAATACAGATTTTGGAGCTGTAGCTAAAAAAGATAGTCTACCATTTGATCTATGACCATGTCTCAAAACGTTCTAGAGTGTTTTGCCAAAATGATAGTTTCAATGGAAACTTTTTTTTTTAATGTGGAAAGCTTATCAAGAAAAATATTTCTACATGGGAGGTACTTATTCAGTAAGTCTGCTTAAAATAGAATCATATTTTAATGCTACGTTTCCTCCAACTAATTAATTATCTCAGTGTTAAATGTATTAGTTTGCATTGTATCCTAAGGACATACTTTTCCTTATACATAATTTCAGTTTAAGAGAGATCTTTGCTTGCTTTCTAGTCCTGACCATATTTAAGTCATTCACTGATGTGTAGTGAAGTAAATGTTCTGACTTCACAGGACAGGATAACAGAATCATCTGTTATGCAACACTGTAATGCCAGAATGCTGCCTCAGATGGTTCTACCACAGGACTTTACACTGTGCATATTGAAACTACATGTCCATATTGTCTGGACTCTTAACTATCCAACATGGCCAGATTTTTATTTATTTTTTTATCTTAAGAAAGTTTTTTTTCCAAATGTGATGTGCCAGCAATACCTTTGATGTCATCTTGTATTTTTGTCTGTCTCTTTCAGAAAAATAAGATTACCATCATCAATGTACCGTATGCCCAAGAAGTGTGCACAAGACTGACAAATAGAACAGATGAAGCAATATCACTCATCTATGCAGGCACAGTCTTGGCTGTAAGCAGTAAATCACCTAACTTTGCATGCATACAAATATTACAATTCCTAAAAATAGCAGTAGCCACAAAACTCAAATGCTGATTGAAAAATCAAACCCAGGAGCAAAAAGAGAGGCTAGGTACTAAATGTGTGGTTGCCAAAAGAGCATCCTCCTCATGCCCCATCCTTGAAGGTCTGCTGCTATCCTGAACTTTTAACTTCACCATTGTGGCTAGACTTGATAAACAATAATATATTTAAATTTTCATACTAGTTTCAGCCTTTTAAAGAGATGTTTGATTGGCAACAGCAGAAAAATTTGTCTAGGGTCTGGATTTGAGTGTGTGACTCCCTGACACCTTAGCTCTCACCAGAATTTATTTAGCTAGACATATCTTCTGAATAAGAAAGAGATTTATATAAATAAATTATTGAAATAATCTTATTAGATGGACTCCACCTCTTGGAAACTTTGGCTCAAACGTTTTAAAAATTGAGAACTATCATAAAAACACAAATCAAATCATCCTTTATTAAATGTATCTACTTTGTTTGCCAATTCTGTAATTTTTAATACATGGCATAGTGCATTCTCTATCACAATTTTCTGTAGAAATAACTGGATCGCTCCTATGCATCCCTATGAAAAAGATCTGATATAGAGTTCCTTGTTATCAGAAGTGTTCTCTACATGGCCACATCACCAGTTAAGGTTAAGGTAAATAAATGCAGCCAGTGCTAAGAGATGGTTGTTTCTCTTTTGTGGTTAACTTCAGCCCTTAATTCTGTATTCCTTAGCATTTTAAAGGTCTTTAAAGTGGCCTAAGGGAGGAATACCAATTGAATTACAATTATGCTACAAATCAGGGAATGGTGCAGAAAACAGTGTGACCTGAAAATATCAAGCAATTCGAGAGCTACAAGAAATAAAACTGTATTTCTGAAGAGAGAAATAATTTATGCTAAACTGTAAAGGAGGAGAGAAAGGCCCAGATGGTATAAGAAGTCAAGATGAGGAGGAACAAGAGAACGGAAACCTATCTTTCCATATGCAATGCTATTTAAATTCGTGAAGCAATAATCTATGACAATGTAGAGAATAAATAGATAAAAGAATAGATAACATGTATTATAAATAAACCATAAGGTTGGTAAAAATTAGAAATAAGACCACATGTTAATTAATAAAAAACTAATAAAGTTTTGCGGTAATTGTCAGAACACAGTCTTAGAATGAAGTCCTGTGGAGAAAATTCTGAGTGCTTGTGAAAAAAACTCTAAATAAAAAAGGCAAGAGTCCTATGACCTCAGTTTCTTCAAAACACAGAACTGTTCTGGAAATGAATTTGTGCTCCTCCCAGGTATAGTGGATAGGAGTGAGTTTACTTCATAGTGTTCTTTAAACTGGATAGTGTTACATCTTTACATGGCTCTATGGAGACACATTTATGCCACATGTGGCTTGTCTTTATGTATGTACAATTTACTCGTTTGATCTTCTTAACTCTTAGAGTACAAATGGTCTGATGCGCTAAATAACGTTGGCTATTGCATGAGACTTTAGTCTGCCACATTTATTGGCTCCATTCTCCCAGGTCTCAACTGGTGGCAAGTGATGTTGATAGGTAAGTATTTTAGGCTTATGTATGTATTTAAAACAGTTTTCCTAATAGGCTAACAAAATATAAAGATAAAGACAGCTAGTAAGTCAGTCCAGTCATTAACAGAGTGAACATAATACATGTATTTCGAATGATATGCATAAGCCCAAGAGAATTTAAAAACTAAGATTTCTGCATTTCTTGGGTACAAGCTGAAGAATTTTCAAGAAATTAGAGATTGCAATGTGTCTATAAGACGGTAAAATCTGAATTTATCAAAAAGATATTAACAATCATTTTTGAATGAAGTCTGTGATCAAACTAGTCAACAACAAATTTTTGAGGACTTACAGAGATCTTAATAGGTTATAATTGGCTGTTTATGAATTTAAGTGTTTTTTATGGTGGAAGAGTGAGGATTTCCCAGGTTGCTAATGAAAGCCTCTGAAGCAATACTTCACTGCATTGGCAAATTAATCTGAACAATGTGCTGGGAAGCTAACTTTAGAAAAGATTCTCAATTCAGACAGAGAAACCAAAGTACTGAAATAATTGACAGTCCTGTGGTAGTAATTAGAGTTCAAGAGAAATATGAATGTTCCAAATACCTCTCCACAGCTTGCAAATGAGGATGAGTAATTGCCAAGGAACATCAGAAAAGACTTCAAATGTTTGTCAATGAAGAGACCCAAAAAGTGTCAATAATGTATTCTTTAGGACCAGCACAATTCTTTATGATCAAATGAACCTAATGTTTTTTGGGAAGGTTAACACACTGATATTTAAAGGTCTATCATTTAGAGGAAACTGACATCTTTTGAACTACTTCAAAATTAAGAGACTTAATAGGTTATCTGAAACATCTACTACTATAAAAAGCTTTTCAATGAAATACTGGAGTAACATTAGCCTCTTAGAAATGTTTAACATCCTTAGTCATTGGGGATATGCAAATCCAAATGACCCTGAGATTCTACCTTACATCAATCAGAATGGCTAAGATAAAATACTCAAGTGACAGCACATGCTGGGAAGGATGTAGAGAAATGAGAACCCTCCTCTATAGCTGGTGGGAATGCTAAGTGGTACAACCACTCTGGAAATCAATCTAGTGATTCCTCAGAGAATTGGAAACAATTCTACCTGAAGACCCAGCTATACTGCTTCTGGCCATATATCCAAAATATGCTCCATCATACCACAAGACAAGTATTCCACTATGTTCACAGCAGCCTTATTCTTAATAGCTAGAAACTGGAATCATCCAAGATGTTTCTCAACCAAGAATGGATATAGAAAGTGTGGTTTATTTTCACATTGAAATACTATTCTGCTACTAAAAACAAGGACATCATGAGTTTTGTAGGCAAATGTATGGAACTAGAAAATATTCTGAGTGAGGTAATCTGGACCCAAGAGGAAAAACATAATATTATACTGATAAGTGGATATTAGCCAAAAGTACAGAATACCCATGATACACCCCACAGACCCCAAGAAATTAAACAACAAAGAAGGCCCAAGTGTGGATGCTTCAATCCCACTTAAAAGGAGAAACAAAATAATCATGGGAGGCAGAGGTTGGAGAGACCTGAGTGGGAGAGGGGAGTGGGGAAAGGAGGAGTCAGGATCAGGTTTGGGAGGGGACAGGAGAGAAACTCAGAGGATCAGGAGAATGAATTTAAAAATGTGGCTGCCAGGGATGAGAGATGGGGTAACTTCTAGAAAATCCCAGAGACCTGGGATGTGAGAGACTCCTAGCACTCAAAGGGGAATGACCTTTGACAAAATGCCCAACAATGGGGAGATGGAACCTGAAGAGCCCATCTAAAGTAGAAAGGGCTCCCAGTGGAGGGATGAGGACACCAACTCACCTTCGAAATTTTTTATCCATAATTATTTCTGTCAAATAGAAATACAGGGACAAATTGGAACAAAGACTGTAGAAATAGCTGACCAGGACCAGCCCAACTTGGGATCCATCTCATCTGCAGTCACCAAACCCTGACACCATTACTGATGCTGAGTTGTGCTTGCAGACAGGAGTCTAGCATGACTGTCCTCAGAGATGCTCTATCAGCAGCTGACTTAGACAGATGCAGATAGTTACAGTGAATCATTCACCTGAGGTCAGGGACCCCTACGGAAAACTTAAGGGCAGGATTGAGGGAACTGAAGGAGATTGCAAACCCAAAGGAATACCAACAGTGTCGGCTAACCCAGGACACTGAGATCTTCCAGAGACTAAGCCACTAACCAAAGATTAGTGGATTCATCATGAAAGAACGTAGCAGCAGATAGAATGTTTGACTACTGTACTTCTCACTTTAACTGTCCATCCTCAACTCTTGAGTTATTTTACATTTTATTTCCTAACATGGGCAGGTCTGAGGTCCCCAGCACATAGGCACATATGTAGCAAAGGATTGCCTTGTCTTTCTGTGGGAAAGGGTATGGCTAATCCTGTAGAGTATTGATGGCCCAGTGAAGGAGGATGTGAGAGGGTGAAGGTAGCATCCTCTCAGAGGCAAAGAGGAGGGGAGATGGGGTGAAGAATTCTGGAAGGTCGGAACAGGGCAGGGGGAACATTTGGGATGTAAATAAGTAAAAGTATTAATTAAAAACAAATAATTTAGGAAATAAAATAAAAAATAACTCAGAGTTGAGGGTGGGCAGTTAAGGAAAAAGTACAGTATTCAAACATTCAATCTGCTGCTAAGTGCTTTCATGACTAATCTAAAATGAGTAGATGAACCCTACATGAAAACATAGTACATAGGTCTTATACTGATTGCTTCCTTGTGGCATGGCATGTAATTATAATTTAGGTATAGGTCTTATACACTGTATTTCTAGATCATTGAAATTAAAACATATTTATTTACCTAAGTTATTAACTGTATTTTGTATTTTCATAAAATAAAGTAAAATAATTTTTTTCAATTAAGAGTCATAAGAACTATAGAATTCTTACCCTTTATGCTTCATCTTATACTATTATACCTTCAGATTGTCCAAAAGATGGTTCTGATCATTTCAATTACTTATTCACAGTTATTACTTATTCCATTTTTCAGTAGAAGATAAGTATCCCATGTTCTATTTCTCTAAAGGCTCAGAGATCTAATTAAGAGTTGTAAATGTGAATACTTAACAGTATTTATGGAACAGAAGTGAAAATATTTAGATACATGATTTTTAAATTTCTCACTTAAAAGCTAGGCGCAAAAAGCCTTGATAGTATACATTACATTGTAAATATTCTCCAAATATTACCACATGAATGAAAATATTTAGGAAGTTCTATTGACTCTCCTAGTGGCAGAAGAAGGTAATCCTTTTTAATTGATTTTCTAATTTGTAGTAAAGACAAAACATTCCTTTACCATTTTACAACATCTATTCACCATTGAATGGCACAGGAAAGGTACACAATCAAAGTTAAAGGTAGAAAGAGTCCATGAGTAGTGTTCATACATATTTTGCCCCATTAAAATATGTATACTATCCTCTATGAATTGATTGGAAACATTGGACAGCTCCAGAATAAATCCCAAGATTATCAATAAATTATAAATTTAAGAGTTTTCTAGAAAAGATGTGTAAAAGACTCACCCTGCTCAGTATGGTAGTCAACAGACACACAAAGTTATTTCTATTTATATTTGAATCAACAATAATTTAGAGGAAAGAAGAGATTACTTTGTTAGAATTTCTAGAAACCAATTCTGAAAAAAGTATATATTACACAAATTGCAAAATCTAATGATTTATACCTATACAAGTTTAGAAAGTCCAGAGATCTTTCTCATCTGAGTAGAGTCTACAGTGTCAAGGCAAGAGCTGATTTAACAGAATGGAATAGAAAGCCCAGCTCTAGAGCACATGTGTGTTGATAACACCTCTTTTATGTGAAAAAAGGCATCAGCATTCAATAGGATGTAGATGGGGTCAGCCTAGAGCCAAGATTACATTTTCTTTACCTCATTGCTGATCTAACTGTATAATCATGTTGCCCATATGGATGCCCCTCTTAAACTATAGGGTCTATCATCAAGAGATGGGATTTCTAAAGTCATGTTAAGGAAACATCTTTAGCTTTCTGTTGTCCTACAAAAAACAAATAGACCAGGGGCCCACATCTCTTCAAGAAGTACTTTATTAAGGTTCAACTGAATTTACCAATTCAGAGCCACAGCAAAACCTCATATTACAGCAGCTCAAACAGTGTAGAAACAATCAACTGAGTTTCTGTACAATTAAACCCTTCCTGTCAATTTTAACTAAAAGATACAGCTCGTCCAAGTCATTCTGAGTCTTTATCTGATGGCAAATAGACATTCCCTTCTTGTTATATTTTTTTCTTGTGGATTTGCTTCTGAAAAGTCAGTGAGTTTCCATTATATAAATACAATGAATTGTCAGATGGATTAGCAATGCACACAACTTAAGCCAGGCTGACCTTTGCTTCAGTGATTGGTTCTGAGAAATAGAATCGAAATGATAATGTGTACTTGGCTCAATAGAAGAGAAAGTGGGGGCAAATCATTTACCAGAGTAGTAGAATGAAGATAGGGATAAAACATGAAAATATCTATAGGAGAAAGCTATGTATTTGTCCATGAACATTTCAAATAAGTAGCTGCAAAGAGGCCAGGTTAATGCTCAGTCTTGAGTCTTGATTCACACATGACATTTTCCTTTATAAATTATATCTTTTGAACTCATTATCTCTGATCTCACAAGTGAGATATAAAAGGTTATATTTGGTAATGAAAATATGGCCCTGGTGGATCTTCTAATTTACCTTTTGCAACAGCACAAACTGACAGGAACCAACTTAAATTATGTCTTCGAAATTAAACTTTGTAAGTATCTGCAAAAAACTATTTCTAATACATTTCAATAAAGCATTGCCTTTAATATTTTTTGAAATAGAATCAGAATCAACAGTTCTAATTTATTTTTATCACTGAAAATAAGAAAACTTCCATTTTTTCTTCTTATAAAATGTTTACTCAGAGGTCCACAAGATGGCTCAGTAGGTAAAGGTACTTGTTCCTAAGAGTGATGACTGGAGACCCAGCCCCAAATCCTTATGATGGTAGGAGAGAACAGTTCTGGCAAGTTGTCCTCTGTGCTCAGACCTTCACAAGCATGCTGTGGAAAGCATGTTTTTGTGGCATGTGTACTCAAGCGCACATGCACACGCACGCACACACAAACACACTTAACATTTTAACATATATTGCAGTGACACTGAAAGCATCTCCACCATTAGGGGCTAAACTTAGCCTATGAACTCCTGAGTATAAGATCTTTCTCCCTCTCCCCTTACTCGTCAGTCCCCATCTTCCCTCCCTTCCTCTTTCTTATCCCCTTTCCATTTACTATCTCTCCTTTCCTCCCTGTTTCTCTCTTTCTCTGTCTTCTCTCTCTCTCTTCTTCTATCTCTCCTTTCCTCTTGGCTTCCTCTTCCCTTCTCTCTCTCTCTCTCTCTCTCTCTCTCTCTCTCTCTCTCTCTTTCTCTCTCCCTCTCTCTTACACACACACACACACACACACACACACACACAACTCTCTTGCAACACTAGCTTACAGCTTTCTTTTAAGACAGTGGTTCTCAACCTGTGGGTTGTGATCCCTTTGGGGTTTCCTAAGACCACCAGAAAACTCAGATATTTACATTAAAATTCAGAACAGTAGCAAAATTACTTATGAAGTTATGAAGAAGCACCCAAAATAATTTTATGGTTGGGGGTCACCACAACATGAGGAACTGTATTAAAGAGTCTCAGCATTAAAAAGTGTGAGAACCACCAAAGAGAGAGAGAGAGAGAGAGAGAGAGAGAGAGAGAGAGAGAGAGAGACAGAGACAGAGAAGACTTGTTTCTGATTTGAGCAAAATTCTGTTATTAGGTACATATCAACATGTAACTGAGAAGTAGCATGTAACTTAAAGATGATAAACAGGCTTCTAGAAGGGTTTCCCTCCCTCAGAACATGCATCTGTCTCTAGATTTCTCCAGTACCCAAAATGAGAAGCTGCCAAGTTGTGAGGAACAGTGGACCCAGGTTTACTGAAATACAAATGTTCTGACTGCAAAAGTGCTGTCAAAACTTTGAGCTAGCCCAAGAAAGTGGGCTAGGTCCTATGATAAGTAACACAAAGTGAAGGTCAGGGATCTGTTTTTCACATAAGGAGACATGATACCATGATGCTTCTGTGCCAGTGGTGACAGGAACTGCACTTCAGGAGCGCTTTGGGATGTTGTGAGCTGCTAAATTCATAGATAATGTTTAGTAATTTTAAGCATTATTTGTCCAACTTTTCTGACAAGCTATTTTGGAAAGCCAGAATATTGAAGGTGTGAAATTATTCTTTCATCATAAAAAAGAACTCAAAAATATGGGCATGTATGTGGTCAATATAATTAGGCTACCAGGTGCCCATATAGTTGATCAAATATTACTGTATGTGGTTTGCAATGGTATTTTTAAATAATATTCAAATCTCATTCATTTTCTTGAGGACGAAATCTGTACACTGAATAACAGAAATTTTCTTGTATAATGTGGATGAGCTTCAGTTAAGTCCTTAGAAGGAAAGTCTGGCCCTGGGATCCAGTGAATCTTTCTGCCAGGCTGCCTAAAAATAGGAGCACTGGTCTTCAGACCTTGCTCTCAAGTCTACCCATCTTTGGACTGGCCTGATGCCAGTGCCACTCCTGCACCCGCAGCCTGCTCATCCCTAACATCTCAGAACTTTCCAGACTCCATAATCTTCTGAGTCAATTTGAGATTCAATTCTTAAAAGCATTGCTTCCCTTTTCCTTTTATACAAACTCATTCTGTTTTATAATGAAGGCATAGACTAATTAATAAGGGGGAAGAAAGGAGATTAAATGGCTCTAATCAAATTAAGCTAGAGATGTATAAAATTATGAAACCCTCTATTACATTAGCTGAACCTCTTCACAAAGATTACTACTCCATTCAAAGAATGATTCTCAAATTCCTGGCCATCCCAATTTATCACTCAAATCAGAATTTTTCCATTTTTAACATCCCTGAAGAAATATCTATGCTATTAATAAGAATCTCAACAATCTGTAAACAAAATACGAGGGGCTAAGATAGTGCCAGAGTGATCTTGAAAAAGCTAGAACTTGTTGCCCAGTGAAGTACAATTTCAACAGGAGTGATTTGTTCTATCTGTTGCTGTGGCTGGCTATGATGACCTCCTACGATCTGTGTGGATATTCTGGGCAGCCAGCCATAATAATTTCCCTCTGGCCACAACAATTTTCTGGCACTGGACACAAGACTCCTTTATGCCTTCTATAATGATTTATATTTGGAATCTGAATGAGAGAGAATGTTCCTTCTGTCAAAGAGGATGTAAAGTTTTACCAGCATGAGGGTGATCAGCAGGCACAGTTCTGCTTCCTGCCTCTTTGGCTTGACAATATGTAACAAGTGAACACATAAATGTGACTCAACAAAAGAAAGTCACCCTAATATTCTATGCCATTTTGCCCTGTTGGCAAAGTCCATCTCTAGGCTTCAAGATAATGTTGATCTTCCTTCTGTGGCAAACAAAAACCTAACATTTAATCCTTAGATTGAAATGAGTATTTTCTACATGTATATATGTTTTTTGAAATAATGAATAATATATGTGTATGTATTATTCATTATTTCAAAAAACATAGTTGTTGATAAAATGACTTGATGAGTACTTATAGATAATTATTATCAAATTATCAGAGAAGACTAAAGACTAGGTATTATGTCAGTAATTATGTGTGTATATAACTATAAAGATTCATATGATTCATGCATATAAACCTTAGAATAAGAATACATTGCAACAATGATTGTACAATAGAAATTTTATTAAAACAAGAGGAGAGCAAAACTCTCTAGCCTCAGCAGCTTTGAAGCTATTTAGTTATCAAAGTAACTTTCAGTGTCAAGTTTGCAGACTGAAGTAATGTATCTCTTCTGGGACCTGCTAATATTGTTACTTTGTAGCAATCAACAACATAGACTTTTCAAGCAAGAAAGTTACTTGTATATTTATACATAGCTTTTGTGATCTCTCTTTTGTGATTGAATAATCATTGAGACAGGCAGTCTCTCTCCATCCCTTGTACCCTGTATATAATTTGGAATGGGATTCGGTATTGACACTACCAGCAGCCAGAATCATGTCAGAAAAATAATGTATGAATGCCTGAGGAAGTCATGAAAGAATTATCTTTATGCCCCTGTCTGAATAATGAGGTGAGAATAATTGGTGGGAAGAAATGTGCTAGACATGTTAAAATGAGGCTATAATTGAAGATATCTTCTTTTTCTGTTCTTTCTTAAGCAATCTTTAATAACAAATAGGCAAATGCAGTAAAATTATCCCAGAGTTTAAACTGAATTACAAATAGTTTAACATTTGTCTGAAACATCATCCTATAGCTTTAATATAGGTAGTTTTTTTTTCTTACTTTTTGTTTTTATAATACGGGGTTTCTTTAAGCACCTTGGAAGGTGGTTTTTGTTTCAAGTCTACTTCTCTGTCTCTCATTAAGATACTAGGCAAAGCCTAAGTATGCTTTGGACCATGGGCTTTGTTACACTTTCCATCTGATCTCTATGCCAGTTTAACTTAAACCGAATTTTTCTTCTTTTGTCCTTACTCCTCCTTGAGGTCCAAGTAACATATAAGACTGACCTATCAGAATTACACCTGACTTAATATCAGAGAAGCAAAAATCTAGAAAGTCCTGGATAGATGTCTTGCATATCTGAAGAGACCAAAGGAGTCAGCCCAAACTTCCATACCCAACAAAATTTTCGATCACCATAGATGGAGAAAGCAAGATACTCCTTGACAAAACCAAATGTTAGCAATATCTGTCCATAAACCCAACCCTACAGAAGATACTACAAGAAAAACTCCAAGACAAAGAGAATAACTGCACCTAAGAAAACACAGTAAATTAATAATCTCACTGAGAAACCAAAATAAAACACACAAACACACACACACACACACACACACACACAGAGAGAGAGAGAGAGAGAGAGAGAGAGAGAGAGAGAGAACCACTATCAACACCAAAAATTAGGAATGAATAATCAAATCTTATTAATATCTCTCAACATCAATGGACTTTGTTAAAAAATAAAAAGACACGGGCTAACAGGCTAGATACATAAACAGGATCCATCATATTTCTGCATAGAAGAAACACGGTTCAGCAACAATGATAAACATTAGCCCAGAGTAAAGGGCTAGAAAATTGTACTTCAAGCAAACAGCACAGGAAACAAAATGGATTAGACATTCTAGTATCTTTTAAAATAGACTTCCAACCAAATGCAATCATAAGAGATGGAGAAGGAGACTGCATAGTCACCAAAGAAAAAACCCACCAAAATGTTGTCTCAATTCTGAATATCTATGCCCAAATGTAAGGACACACACATTCACAAAAGAAAAAATTACTAAAACTCAAATAATACCTCTAACCCCACACAGTAATAGGCTGAGAAAGAAATTAGGGAAACAACATCCTTCATAATAGTGAAAAAATAATATAAAAATATCTCGGTGTAACCTTAACCAAACAAATGAAAGACCTTTATGACAAGAACTTCAAGTCCTTAAAAAAAATTGAAAAAGATACCAAAATATGGAAAGTTTTCCCATGCTCATCAAACAGTAGGATTAATATAGTGAAAATGGCCGTCCTTCTAAAAGTAATGAACAGATTAAATGCAATTCCTATCAAAATTCCAGCACAATTTTTATAGTCCTTGAAAGAACAATTCTCAACTTCCTATGGAAAAACAAAAAAGCCTATGATAGCAAAAACAAACAAACAAAACAAAACAAAAAAAAAAAAAACAAGGCAAAAACAAAACAAAACAAAAAACCCAAAACCAAAAAACCTTGCATAGTATTGGTATAGAAACAGAGTGATCAATGAAACCAAATTAAAGACCCAAAAATAAAACAACATACTTACAGACACTTGATTTTTGACAAAGAAGCCAAAACCATACAATAGAATAGGAAGAGCATCTTCAGCAATTGGTATTGGTCTAACTTGATGTCGATATGCACAAGAATGTAAACAGATCTGTATTTATCATTTTGTATGAAACTCAAGTCCAAGTGGATCAAGTACCTCAATGTCGCAAACCACTCTACCCCACGTTTGGAGGCCAAAATGTTGGGGACCACTCTATCAATGTTTGAACCCGCACTGCCAAAAGCCTTGGGGGCTAAATTGTTAGAGCCCGCACTGCCCCCAGGGTGATCTGGTCCACAGGTCGGAGTTCAGCAAGAGAGAGAGTGAGGATGGACTTGAGTAATGGAGACCAGACAGAATATGATTCAATCCTGTTTATTCTTCAGTCTCTCTTCTAAGTCCAAGTCCCAATCTTGAGTTCCTAGTCCCTAGTTCCTAGTCCCTAGTGCCTCCAAGTTCCAAGTTCCCAGTTCCAAGTCTCATCTAAGTTTCTAAGTGTCTAATTCAAGTGTCAAGTGTCTAATAATTTCTTCTGTCTGCCTCTTGCCTAGCCACACCTTTAAGTCACGCCTGTAAGTCACACCTTTAAGTCTTATCTCTAAATCACACCTTTAAGTCTTACACACCCAAGGGAAAATCCTGGGTATCTAAAACAAGATGTTATCAGAGTGTGCTCAGCTGTTGTAGGCTATTGTAAACAAGTCTCTTGTCAGGGTATATGGCTCAAGATGGCTGCAAGAATGATAGCCGCCTTCTGTCGGCTCCCCACACCTCAACATAAAACTGAATACATTAAATGTAATAGAAGAGAAAATAGGGAATAGTCTTCAGTGCATTTGTACAGAAGACAATTTCCTGAACAGAACACCAATGACTCAGGCTCTATGATCAACAATTGAGTAATGAGACCTCATGAAACTGAAAAACCCCTGTAAGGCAAAGGACACTGTCAATAGGACAAATCAGCTGCTTACAGATTAGGAAAAGATCTTCCCTAACCCTATATCTGACAGAAGGTTAATATCCAGATATAAAAAGAACTCCAGACATTAGATTCCAACAAACCAAATAAATCAATTAAAAAATGGGTACAAGGCTGATCATTCTGCAATATACAATTCTCAAAACAAATTTTAGTATCAAGATAATTTTTTAAGAGGGCTGACATTTTATTAAGGATGTTGGTTCTAACCACTTTTCTTTTTTCCCCTCTTTTATTGGCTATAATATTTACATTTCAAATTTTATCCCCTTACCTCGTTCCCCCCACCACCCAGGAACCCCTTATCCCATCCCCCCTCCTCCTGCTTCTATGAGGGTATGCCCCCACCTACCCCCCTCTCCCCCTCCCCACCATCAGATTCCACCCCCCAATCAGTGTTCAGCCTTCATGGGACCAAAGATCTCCTCTCCCACCTATGCCCAACAAGGCCATCCTCCCCTACATATACAGCTGGAGTCATGTGTCCCTCCATATGTGCTCCTAGGCTGGTGGTTTAGACTCTGGGGAGCTTTGGCTGGTTGGTATTGTTGCTCTCCTCATGGGGCCACCAACCCTTTCTGCTCCTTCAATTTACTCTCTAACTTCTCCATTGGGAACCTTTGATCAGATTAATGGTTAGCTGTGAGTATCTGCCTCTGGGTATGTCAGACTCTGGGGGACCTCTAAGGAGACAGACAGCCTTATCAGGCTGCTGTCAGCTTTCCCTTCCTGTCATCCATATCAGCATCTATTTTTGGTGACTGCACATGGAATGAATACCCAGGTAGAATGGTCTCCATACAACCTCTCCTTCAGATTCTGTCCCACACTTTGTCTCCATATTTGCTCCCTTGGTTATTTAGTTACTCCTTCTAGGTAAGACCTAGGCATCCACACTTGTTCTTCCTTCTTCACGAGCTGGCAAGGATGTGGAGAAAGGGGAACACTCCTTCATTGCTGTTGGGATTGCAAACTTGTACAACCACTCTGGAGATCAATCTGACAGTCCTCAGAAAATTGGAAATAGTTCTGCAAGCTCCTGGGCATATACCCAAAATATGATCCACTGTACCATATGGACAGGTGCTTCATTATGCTCATAGCGCTTTATTCATAATAGCCAGAAACTAGAAACAACACAGATGTCTCTCAATTGAAGAGTGGATACAGAAAATGTGTTTCATTTACATAATAGAACACTATTCAGCTATTAAAAAAACAAGGACTTCATGAATTTGCAGGCAAATATATGGAACTAGAAATATCCCATATTCCATCCTGAGTGGGGTAACCCAGATACAAAAGGACATACATGGTATTTACTAACTGATAAATAGATATTAGCTACTAATTACATGATACACAGATACACTACACTGATCCAAAGAAGCTAAACAAAAGGGAAAATCCAAGTGAGGATGTTTGAATCTTATTTAGAAGGGGTAACAAAATAATCATGGGAGGCAGAGGGAGGGAGGGAACTGGGTTGGAGAGGGGTGAGGAGGGAAATGGTAGTGTCAGGATCAGGTGTGGAGTGAGACAGGAGAGAGGGCAGGAGGGTCAGGAGAATGAATAGAAATCTGTAGCTTCCAGTGATGTGGGTGTGGAGGGAATCTCTAGCAAGTGACAGAGACCTGGGATGGGGGAGGCTTCCAGGTATCAATGCAGGTGACCTAATCTGAGATGAATAGCAGTGGGAATATGGAACCTGAAGAGGCCATCTCCTGTAGCCAGACAGGACCCCTAATGGAGGAATAAGGGTACCAATTTAACCACAAAACTTTTTACACCAAATTAGTCCCTTCTAAAAGAAATTTAGTGACAAAGATATAGCAGAGGCTGAGGGAATATCAACCAATAAATTGGCCCAACTTGAGATCCATATCCCATGGGCAAATGCAAATCCTTGACACTGTTAATAATACTCTGTTATGCCTGAAGAATGGTATCTATCATAATTTTCCTCCAAAATGCTCCACACAGTTTCTGGCTGAAGCATATCCTACCCACAGCCAAACATTGGCCAGAGCTTCCCAGGACTTTTATGGAAGAGTTAGGGGAAAGGTTGAAGACCCTGAAGGGGATAGGAACTCCACAGGAAGACCAACAAGAGTCAACTAACCAGACCCTTGGGAGCTGTCAGTGACTGAGCCACCAACCAAAGAGCAGACACAGGCTGGACTGAGGCCCCTGGCATATATGTAGCAGATGTGCAGCTCAGTCTTCATGTTGGCCCCCCAGGAACTGCAGCAGGGGCTGACCCTAAAACTGTTGTCTGTTTGTGTAACCAGTTCCTCTCATTGGGAGAGGAGGTGACTAAACCTGCAGAGACTTGAGCCAGGGTACAGGGTATGGGGTATAACCAGGGGATCCCCATCCTCTCACAGGAGAAGAGGAGGAGGGATTGGAGAGGGACTCTGTGAGGAGAGAAACAGGAGGGCAGGCAGCAATCAGGATGTAAATGAATGAATGAATAAATTAATTAATTAATGGAAAAATAGAAAGAAACATACAGAGATTTGTCAGATGTAAAACATGGCTACGTTGTGACCAGATACTTTTGATTTCAATAAATGCAATCACCATGCCAAAGATGTTATTCATATAAAGATAATATGGCTCTTATTTTCTCAGAGTTATTTGATAAATACATTGATTAAATACTTTTAAGTTCTAATGTTAATAGATGTAATTAATTCACACAAAGGACCCATCTCTTGTCTTCCTTGTGTAAAGGTGACTTTAAATTACATAAAATAGGAACTGCTGTTCTACCAATTGTTAGGTGCTTTGCAAAGTGCTTTTCACTACTAACCTGTGTATAAGGAGCATTTGCACATGTTATGTCAGTCAATATTGTCATTCCTATCTGGCTAAGTTAGAGCCTGTTGTTTAAATTTATTTAGTCTGTGAATGACCTATTCTTAAACAGAGAAGAAGGCATCCATATTTTTATTGGATATTTTATTTACATTTCAGATGTAATCCCCTCCCCCCCCCAACCCAGGAATCCCCTATCCAATCCCCTCTCCTGCTTCTATGAGGATATGCCTCCACCAACTCTCACCTCCCAACCCATGATTTCCCCAATGCTGGGGCATCCAGCCTTCACTGGACCAAGGACTTCCTTACCCACCTATGCCTGACAATGTCATCCTCCCCTACATATACAACTGGAGTCATAGGCTCCTCCCTATGTGTTGGTATTGTTGCTTTCCTCATAGGGCCGCAAACCCTTTCAGCTTCTTCAGTCTTCTCTCTCACTGTTCTATTGGGAACCCCATGGTTAGCTCAATGGTTAGCTGTGAGCTTCAGCCTCTGTATATTTCAGGCTCTAGCAGACCTCTAAGGAGACAGCTATATCAGGCTCCTGTCAGCATGCACTTCCTGGCATCCACATCAGTGTCTACCTTTGGTGTATGCACAAAAGATGGGTACTCAGGTGGAGCAGTCTCTGGACGGCCCCTCCTTAAGTTTCTGTCCCACACTTTGTCTCCACATTTGCGCCCATGAGTATTTTGTTACCCCTTCTAAGAAGGGCCAAAGCACCCACATTCATGTGGTCTGTGAGTTGTATCTTGGATATTGCAAGCTTTTGGACTAATATCCAATTATCAGTGAGTACATACCATGTGTGTTCTTTTGTA
The DNA here is from genome assembly GCF_011762505.2 of Arvicanthis niloticus. Classification (NCBI taxonomy): domain Eukaryota; kingdom Metazoa; phylum Chordata; class Mammalia; order Rodentia; family Muridae; genus Arvicanthis; species Arvicanthis niloticus. The sequence continues at coordinate 67,387,167 of NC_047668.1, read as the reverse complement.
ACTGGGTTACCTCACTCAGGATGATATTTTCTAGTTCCGTTCATGCACAAGAGACTGCATTTATTTGAAGGTTTCATGGGTTTTTTGGTTATTTTTGTTTTGTTTTGTTTTGGGTTCAGTTTTATTCTTCAACAATACATCTTTAGTCTTAGTCTCTGCTCTTTATTTCTTACAAAAATCTAGGAAATCAGCTTTATATAAGAAGGAGAATAATATTTCTTTGAAATTATAACATTCATATACATGTACATTGTACTGTATATATATTTTGAATATAGTATATTTTTGTTTATTACTAGGATTGTGTGCAAAATCCTATACAGTCAATGCATTCACCAAATGATTAATAAAAAATATGGCATTTTACTAATAATGTACACTAAATTGTTAAAATTATTTATAATCTCTCACAACCAGTACAGTCAAAAAGCTGAATTCAGCCTGCAGTTTAAATCCAAGTCCTGGATTTATTTCATTTGCCTAACCAGCAACCTTGAGTTGTGGGAATGGTTTCTTTGCAGTACAGATGGAAACTTAAAGGAAAAGATGTTAAAAATATTTTGTGTGTAATTTTTAAAAATTTAATACATGCTGTACATAGTAAGAGAATATATTGTTTAATTTTCTATCAAAAACACATAAATTATTTCTATTACTACAGTGTTCGGTACTTTCAGTTCAATTTGCTTTAATCATGTTCTACAAGTATCTTATGTATTATAGCGAGCCATAACTAATTAGATCGTCTAGGCCTAGACATTCTTACTGGCTCTTTGAACTATAAACCAATTTCCATGTTATTCAAAAGGTCAACCCATGACAGTTTCTTTATTTAAGGAAAACAGAGACAAAAACAAAACAACCCTGCAAACAACAAAATAACAACAACAATAAAACAAAAACAGCAGCAACATAAAACCTAGCTCTCGGGGAGACATATGACTTAAAGACAGATGATTAAAGGAAAGTTGAGATACTTAAGTTCTATTAAGTTCATTCAATGAAATACCTTGTCATCTATCTCATTTTGTCCTGGCAAAACTGTAATAAAGTAGGTATATTTTAATTAGCATTTTGCTCGTGAAGGAAAACTGAGTTGTAGAAACATTTAACATCTTACCCAAGATGTAGCAAAATTAAAGATTGAGGTAAAGACAAAAATCCCATCATGGAGGAGAGGAAGTAGACAGAGTCCTGCCACTAGGCAATCCCACCACGAGGCCATTCTACCACTAAACAATCCTACCACTAGGATACCACACCACTAGGCAATTCTACCACTAGACCACCCCACCACTAGGCCATTCCGCCACTAAGCAATCCCACTACTAGGCAATCCCACCATTAGGCCAGAAGGTGTAAGCAACTACTAGCTGCTGGAAGAGGGACAATCAGTTTTCTCATTGGAGTGACACTGGATATATCAACCAAACTCGGGACAGGCCACATGCCAGTAGCAATTAAACAACACAAATCAGATTTAGTTTCCTTTATTGGCTGTTTTCATTTGTTTCTATTTGTGTTTTGTTTTATTTTCTTAAGAGAGAGAAAGAATGTGTTTAGGTATGGAGGGAAGCAGGAAGGATCTGGAAAGAAATGAGACAAAAAATAATACAGTAAAACACACTGTATAAAATTCTCAATGAATAAATAATGTAAAATGAATTTAATCCAATAAGTCAAAATAATAATAAAGGTTAGGAAAAGATTTTTTTTTTCTGAATGACAGTCTGAACTTCCAGCGATTCTGCTACTGAGTCTTGCAAGGCCTGTATATGAGCCATTTGTCTTAAGTTTGCTAGCATTTTGTAACACCTCATTACAGGATGCAACTGTTTTCATATTAAACTATTTGGTATTGTCCAATAGTATTTGGTATTTGTCCCTCAAATCTTAGGGAAGCATTGCTGATTCAGAGAGCTGTGCCCTGCTAGAGTTCCTGCCATCTTCCTAAGCTAATTCTTAATTTAAATGTATCTCATTAAACCAGTCCCTGCAAGCATCATTTGGATCAATGGGAGTGTAACTAAAGATGAACACACAAGAGTAGAAAACATAAGAGAGAGGAAGACAGGGGGTTGGATATACTGGCAGCCCAGCCTATTCTCTGTCAGTCACTGAAAAATCCCTCCCTCTACACTGATGAGAAGGGATCCAAGGAGGAAGAAAAAGGCACAGAGGAAAAATTGTAAACAGGAGCAGTAGGGTGTGTTCATCATCTGTGAGTCCACGACCATAAAAAACATTTCTCCCCTTTTCTGTTTCATCCATACTCACCATTTTCTAGGTGTTATAGTTTTCTGAGTGGACTGCCTATGTAGACTCAATTAATGATTCCAAGTCTAGAATGATGAGCCAAGCAGCTATTCTTTTATCTCTAGTTTCTCTGCCTTCTCCTAAATTCCCTTAGGAAAAGCATGACTTGTCCGTCTTTCACACTAGTCAATGCAGTGACACTGGCAATGTAGTGAAAAGAGTATGAAACTGAAGAGGAGAAACAGCTTGGCGTCTGGAGACGGAGTCCATCAGTCTCACAGTCAGTAAGAAATTACAAAGATTGCTTTGTTTTAGTTTGTTTTTAAAAATTGGCTTTGGGGAAAGCAGCATTTTGCTGTCTTTGTGGGATAAATTTCTTTGGGGGATTAAAAAAAAAGTCTCTGCTGGGGAGCACTTTTCAAGGTGACCCAAAAGGCTTAGAATTTAAACAACAACAACAAAAAAATATGTGAACAACAGAAAATAGATGCTGGAGAAAATAATGTCGGTGCCTTCTGAGAAGAAAGTACAGAGATTTAAAAATAAATGCAGTTGGATCTTTTGATGTTTGGCAAGCTTTCTCCCCAGAGAAATTATGTGCAATTACAGTTGAGAGCTAAGCAGTAGTCTGCGGTGTATAGCTGGATAGATTTTTTAACTCTCAAATTATCATCAATAAGCAAGTCAAATCGAATCTTCCAATTTCTGAGGCTCAGCAGGTGTTGGGAGTTGGTAAAGTCTCTGGAAGAAGAGAGAGAAATTTTCTTGTTCGGCATGTGCAATAAGGGAGGGTTCAAACTGGAAGCGATAATCTACAGGAATGAAAACACAGAAGCTAGTGTGTGGATACTTTCTTAGGAGCCTGTAAGGCACACAGCAATCAAGTCATGTTGTAACCCATGTCATCACTATCATGAAAGATGCTGCTTGCTTTCTATTTGACAAGTGAGAAAATTTAAGTTTTATAGGCATGTTTGGAGAGAGCGAGAGATAGTTAAATGGTAAAGGTTCTTCTACAGCTGTGAGGACCTGACATCAATTTTCTGGGACCCATGCAAAAAACCATCTGCATGTGGCAAGAACCTGTAATGGGAAAGAGAGAAGGAGGAGGAGGAGGAGGAGGAGGAGGAGGAGGAGGAGGAGGAGGAGGAGGAGGAGGAGGGGGAGGAGTTGGAGACAGCTGAGTTCCCAGAGTTGACCTATGGTTGTCTTCTGACCGTTACACATGTGCCCACATTCACACATGAATGTGCATGCACACACATATGAACACCTCATGTTTACAGGCACTCACACCAGGGGTGTTTGGTTTGTTTCTTCCAAATGCCGAAGTGTTCAATCCACATTGTTTGATTACAGACAGTGTTTGTCCCTAACAAAATGTGGTCTAGACATCTGTCTGTAGTGCCAAGTCTCTTACACATTCTGACATCTTAGTTCTTATGGTGGAGACTCAGAATAATTGTAGGGCATCCGTGGTCATGAAGTAGGAAAAACACACAGGAGGAAGTTCATCTGTGAGAGGGGAGACTGTCATGCTCCAATCTGGTGGTTCTTTGCCTCTTTACACGGACAGTGGTTCTTCCTCTGCCTTTGAGAAGTTGAGTTATGGCTCAATTGTGTACCAGAACACATTTTAGTCAATTCGTCTTAATCTTAATTAACTGAAACTCCCCGCGAAGACTGCACATTTCTAAGAAATGGCAATGCAAATATTTCATAAATCTTATGTAGAAGACTATTTTTACTTTCAAGTCCATTCATAGAGGTTTGGGGAATCCTTTAAATAGTTATTCAAAAATACACTATGTAAAGCATCAAGGTGGTTAACATAGATGTTGGGAACCAATGCAATGAAGTCCCAGATGCAAACTCTGATAAGTTGCAAGTACTGAACACCAAATGGGTCAGATGACATGCTTGACATGTGGTTGCTATTTAAAGCATGTCCTTCCCTAAACAGTCACAAAGTTTAAATAAATCATCGTCTCAGAAAATAACTAAATTTACCATAAAAAATTAAAAATAGATATAACATGCTGTGGTGACATAGGCTGCCTTTAGGAATACTGTTCCTAAGGTGTATACATAGTTGAGGAAGCTTATTAAACTATTAATAAGCAATTTTGTTTTGACAAATATCCATGTTTGCTACAGCTAGTTGTGAAGTGTGGATTTCTTGAATGATAACTATTATATACTGGTTAGAAACCTACCAATGTCAAGACTGAGCTTAAACTCTGTATAGCTGTGTATCAATCTCAACTCTCAGCCTAATTCCAATCCCTCCCCCAACTTAAAAGATGATGCCTCTCAATTCAATTTTTAATGACAGAAAGATAAAAAAAAAAATAAAGAAAAGCTAAAGCAAAAAATACTGTGTTAAAAAACTCCCAAATAAGTCAGAATCCAAAATTTTCACAAAATAGCAATTAAAAGTATAACCAATTTTCAGGATTTCATTTAAAAATTAGTATTTTAGCTGTAAGTTAATATGTTTCTATTCACACACATATTAATGTATTACCTACATATTAATTTAATATAGTGATTTTTCTGGTGGTATTTAACTTATATTGCCAATATTGACATAATGAGTATTACATTAGATGTCCATACGTACTGATGTAATGATAAGCTCCGATCTCTAAGTGGGCGACGAAACCTTACACATGAGGCATCAATGTTCGGATTTTCCAGAATTGCTTGCATGATATAAAACTGTTCCAAAGATGTCCTCAGACTTCATTACTGTTTCTTTTGTCCCAATTATGTACGTAGTCCTGGCTGACAGCCCTCACTGTGTGTACAGAGCAGGCCACCCTCAAGCTCATGCGGATCCACCTGCTTTTGCCTCCCGAGTGCTAGGGTTAAAAGGTATGTGTCACCAAATCCAGCTCCTTCTATTTACTTTTAAAGTGGGTGTTCTGACAGATTGTCAAATTTCTGAGATTTGAGAAAAATGAAGTTCAGCATAACATACATTTCAATCAAAACTGAAAAGGATTTTCAAAGATTTATCACACACATTTACTTAGACATGTTCAAGCTGTATTGGAGTAGTGCATTTTTTTCCATGCTATCATTGTCCTAATTGTTTAAAAATATATAATGTTAACATTTAAAGTCCATTGTCCTGAATTTTTTTGTTTTGTTTTACTTAATTTCTATAAAACCAGAAGTTTTATGCAATTTCGTTTTCCTCAAATTTTTCTCTCATGTTTAAAGTCACTATTCTGTAGATTGAAGATGAAATTCTACATAGGCTCATGTTTTAATATACTTGGTCTCTGTCTTGCATGAGCCTTGAGGTAGGACCTCACTGGAGTAAGGCTCTAGGGGAGGGCCTCAGGTTTGACTGCTTGGTTACACTTTATGTGAACACAGATGAAATATGACCACTGTGTCAAACTCCTCCTGATATGACTTCCTGCTAAACTGGATCACACTGTGAGGCAAAATAAAGACTCCTATGATCGAGATTAGGTAACCCCATCCTCAGTGTTGGACATAAATATGAGAAAAGTAATTAAAACTTTTCCTAGACCATGAAATCTTTAGTAGTCTGTCTTCCTTATTTTCTAAGAGTTTAAATCTCTCTCTCTCTCTCTCTCTCTCTCTCTCTCTCTGTATGTGTGTGTGTGTGTGTGTGTGTGTGTGTGTGTGTATGTGTGTTTATGCACATGGACACACACATGTGACCATGTACATGAATGTGTACATATGTGTTTGGTTCAGGTGCCTACAGTGGCCAAAGATGAAATCAGATCTAGGAAACTGAACTTTGGTTATCAGGAGGCAGAGTAGTGAGTAGTCTTTACTGTCAAGCCATCATCTCTTCAGTTCCATGAATAGGTCTGTGATATTTGTTTACACTCAATCCCCTTTCCCCACTTTTGGTAATGAATCTTTTGTACATACAACACACATACACACACACACACACACACCAAACAAGTCTGAATTTTCTTATATAATGCTGCCAATTTACATTCTATTCTGACATTTTCTGAAGTTAGAGGTCTACTCCACATAAGTGCAGGCTGATGATAATGATTAATAGTATCGACAAAATCATCAAAGGGCAGCTACTAATAAGACATAAAAGGCAAAGAGGGAAATGCCAAGGAAAACTTCCATCTAGAACACCAAATAACTTGGCTCTCTGAAAACAACTTAACTCTTCCTGTGCCCCAAACCATTCTACACTTGATGTGGTACCCATGTCTGTATAAGCACTTACTGTTTATTCTATGAGTGACCACACATTAGAGACTGATTTCTTTTCACATCTAAAGGTTGCAAACTCACTTCTCAGGTTTTAAGCACTGTACAGTTAGAACACCAAGCTTCATTAACTACATCTTTGTTTTATCACTGTCAAACATAAAATAAGAATTTGTCTTTTCAAAGTTGTATTTTGAAAATTCTCATGTTCCAAGATCTTTTGGAAACAACATGACAGTTGCATGTAAATTCTATACTTGAAATAATTAATAAATAAAAGTTTTGTATTTTTGATAATGTAAATAAGAATAATACACATATTATAAATTAAATACTGCACATGGCAGATATTCTTAACTCTTAGGAGAAAATGCTACATATAATCAGATTCTATTACACTGCACCCATATAAATTGTTTTGTCATGATATCCATCCGGAAAAAAGAAAATTTAAGATTTATTCATGCTGTAATCAGTTTTATAATTCAAGGGACTGGGAGAATTGTGCATCTTGTATCTAAATAATGACTTGCAGTGTTCTTACTCCTTCAAAGGTCAGTAACACAAAGAATATCCTTGCAGTAGAACACTCACTGATATAATAATATCATTTGTTATGTGAATGAGATCAGGGAATTTAATCACTTTTAAATATCATCTGCCTTGCAGTCAGCCTTTTCAGACCTGGTAATTCACCAGCAACCTCACATAATCTTCTTCTCACTGTTTGTTCTTTCATATTTATGAAAACCACATCAATTTAAGAAACAACAAAACGTATTTTATTTCACATTCTAAATATAATTAGGTCTGAGGGAGTAAGAGAAAACCTTGATGAGGGACTGAAGTGAGAAAGGACATTTTAGACTTTGTTGTTTGAAAACAGAAGGCAAAAACAAAACAAAACAAAACAAAACAAAAAAAAACAACCAAAAAAACCTGTAAGAAGAAAATGTAGAATGGGGTGTGTTTAGTAAATATGTTTGTGTGTAGGATATCAAGATTAACACATTGATATTTGAGCAGCATTGACTTGGTTGGTTTTTCACATGACAGTAATAACTGCATTCATGCATTTTAACTCAGAAACTGATCACTTACTTGGTATCACTAGGTTATAGTTAGTATGTTATATATAATGGAGGCTTTTATCTCATGGACAGGAATAAGCTGGCAAAAAATAAAACCGTGAAGGGTCCATTTTCATCTCAGACTTTGGTTCATTTGCATCTTTGATTTAGTGAAAATATAGTTTACTACAGATTGTGGTCTTAAATTCTCATCTTTTGCTTTGTCTGTAGTCTAACATGCTGTCTTCCCTACACTGTTTGAATGTGATTACTGTGCTCATCTGTTCAGAACATATCCAAAATCCACTTCTAACATTACCAGCACCTTTTCAAGTTCCAGGCTACCCTAAGACACTCAGCAGTCACAAGCCAATAGACAAATGAATTTTCCCACCAATCAGGAAGAAGTTGGCACTCTCTAAAAATACAGTTTATCAAATATTCTGGCTTATTATTTTCTTCTAGTGAATTAAAACATACCCATAGCTTAACTACATATTTCCTATGAAATAGAGTTACAGTCACTTTCTGTGATGAGTGACATACTTTCTAATTAATGTCTCCCATGGGAGTTTGTTGTCTGGTATAGACTGTTGTGAACCTTTCCCACTCACACACAAACATCCACATTCTTCCTTATTTGTCTTCAAAATGTTGCTTAAAGTTCCTGTTGTTCTGTAAAACATTTCATTTAGTTTCTTTTTTATTTTTGAGTACTCTTTTTTTTTTTTTTTTTGATGTTTCCACTGTTTCTCCTTTGTACCTTTTAACTCTTTCTGTGCACCATGGCTTGATTTGGAATTTATGACCTCTTCTTTAAAATATATGTTTAATACATTTGGTTAGCAGTGCTCATATGGACATGTGTTTAGGGATGACCATTTGTGACTAGATTACTTAAGAAAGTTTGATTTATTGTTTATCATTTCTTTCCAACACCAATTAAAGTGAATATGTGCTAAACATATTGGTAAACCAAAGTTAAGATAGATTCCTAATGCCTAATATGTCTTCTCATGGATATATCTTCTCCAGAAAAATATCTATAAGGTTATTTGGAATAAGTGAACGAGAGCAGAATCTATTTGACACATCAGATTATCCTTGGAGGCATCAAGTTTTGTATACTTTATTTTTGACAATCCATAGCAGACTTCCCCATGAATTAAATTCCCCTTTCTTGTGTGACATGGTTAGGCTGCTGAAACCGAAACAACATCTATTTTTTAAATTAAAAAAAAAAATCAGGATTGGAGCAGAAGGAAATTTCACCAAAGCGACAAGACCTCTACAAAAATATACATCTATTTTCATACTGAATGTGGAAATGCTCCAACATAAGAAAAAAGTTGGACATTCAGCCTTCCTATCTTCTGCATATTTGCACCATGAAGGTCAAAGTTTGTAAAGTTATATTTGTAAAGTAAAATAAAGGATGTAGATAATGAAAAGATAAGTAAAATTGTCTTTATATTCCAATAACACAATATTCTAAACAAAGCCCTAAAGATGTATATTTAAGAAAAAATTAAGCAATTTTCAGATTGCTGATTTTAAGACACTTCAGGAATATACAAAATACACAAATTAATATGTAGCCTGACTAGAAATATACTGTAAGAAATTGAAATCATTTTTAAATTAATCTTAACATAAAATTTGCAAAAGGCAAACACTATAAACTATGAATCAATACAAAGTAAAGTTTAAATGTAGAGATATATTAACACATACACCATGTCCATGAATAAAAACACTCAATATTAGTAAGATAACCAATTTCTATAAATTTATCTATGGAGTTGGTATAAGCTAAATTAATTCACAGCTGATATTTTGTTAGAATTCAACAAATTGTTTATAGGATTCAAATCATCTTGATGAACCAAAATAAATAAGTATAAAAAGCTGAGAGAATTATCAATGAACCTTATAATCAGTTGACCTAAAGTCAGAGCAATCAAAATAATATAATATTAACAAAGGAAATAAATTTAAGTCAATAGAATTCTCACCTTAGGAGAGTAAACTAAGAATACTCTAAAACGAAAATTTCTGGTTGTGTCATGTGATGCTTTCCTGAATCAGACTCATGCTTTATTTTGTTGAAACAGATCCATGAAAGGACATGTGATGTTTAGGAAGAGTATAAATAGGACCTGACAGAGAGTGACAGGGCACTTGCATTGCTAGCCAAAAGCTTCTTGGGTCTTGCATCTTCACTGATCTTCACTTTCTTGAGAGAGGCATAGCAAAGAATTTCTCCTGGCATTCAGGCTCTTTCTGATCATTCCTGCAGACTCATGCTGATTGAGCTGAGGCATGGTTGTTTCTGCTGGATTGTGCCACAGCAGCTGATTCATGTTTGGTGACACTTTTCAACTGAACTGTTGGTATTCCGACACTACTGAACTGGACTGCAGGTACCATAAAAACAGAGATTGGAATCACCCCCAAAGACCTACTTCTAAACAAGACACATCTTCTTTTCTTATTTACCTACCTTTTCTCCCCTATATTTGGACAGTGGGCTAGAAGAGGTTGAGACATTTGAGAAACCTTATTAAAGTAAGTTTTGAAAAATCTAAGCCTACAGTACTGCAGTAGAATCTTTTCAGAAAGTCTATACAATAAATCCAAAACAGATCATGCAGTAAAGATCTTTCTCTTAATATCCAAGAATTTAAAAAGACAATAACAGTTTAACAGACTTAGAAGCCATTCTACTCAATCCTGAGGCAATACTGACTCCATAAATTTGCATCCCAAATCAGTCATTTTATCCCTGAAGATGTCTGTACCTTCCCACTATTATAGAGGATATGAATGTGCAAACTTATTGAATGATATTTTGTTCACATCTATCATTTAGATACTACTGATTAGTTATCTAACACAGAGAAGCCTTCCTTTTATGAGATCAAAGGGTGACTTAGAGATTATGGTTTCTATGAAGCTTGCCTTTAATGATGTGGGAAAAAAAAGAGTAGTAGGGCCCCAAGCTCACACTCTAAAGTTGTCTTTTAGTGAAGGGCTACACTTGCTCTTTCTATGATATCAGGCAGTCTAGTCAGTGGCAACAAGTAGACTTTACTCTCTTAAGACACTCCAAGAAAGGGAGTACAACCCTGAACACTGGAAGACAGTGGGGAGCAAAGGGCAGGGGCAAAGGTGACTTGCAGTAGACACCTGTATGTTTGCCCTTACTCAATTAGCAACTGATTCAGAAGACACTGTGGCCAGTTATTTGAACCCTGAGCCAGGATCCCACTTAGTTACACACACACACACACACACACAAATACACTTAAGTACTATCTACAAAGGAGGTTAAAATGTAGCCCTCTGGTTTATTGTGACAGTGGCAAAAAGTTTGAAATGTTGGAAAAAGCAACTAAAGAACTAGAAATAATAAAGACTGGGGAGCTAGAAAAATTTGTGTGTGTGTGTGTGTGTGTGTGTGTGTGTGTGTGTGTGTGTAATCAATTATTTGCAAACATACCACTGCACTCAGGTCAGCCAGTGATCGTTTTACTGGATGCTTTTCTTTTAATTATGAGACGTAGTAAGCCAGAGGATATAATGAAGTTCAAATGCGGTAAGAACATCTTATATTTAAGACAAAGCATCATGGCTGTAAAGAGAACTAACTGAAGGTATCTTGTACAAGGTAGAAACATGATTCTTCTCTGAAGCCATTACTCATAAGGCTGATGTTAAACAAACACAGGGCAGGGAAGAGAGGCACACTGAGAGTAAATTGAAAGCACTTGAAGTATAATGGGAGATAGATAACATGAGTCAAGAAGCAAGCCAGAATCAATACCTTAATGCATCTAAGGCATAAGAAGGGCAAGGAGATTAAACAAATGAAAAATAAATAAATAAATGAATAAATAAATAAATAAATAAATTCTGGATTTATCCCATCTCTATGGTTGACCTTCCAGAAAACAATCAATAACAGAGAGGGCAAAAACAAGGATATTTCACCTTTGGTCTGAGAGTGTGAGGAAAAGGAGAGAGGACAATAGGTTGAGACAACTGTTTCACAGGTTTTAACTTGATAGGTAAGAGGTAAGTAAGATGGTGGATGGTGTACCATCTAAGGAATGGCAAACTTACCGAATGGATGCACTCTTGCTTTGGTAAGGCATATAATAAACAGCTAAAAACATCAGATTCAACTTGCTTTTAAAATAATTGTAGACAAAATCAAAAGGGAAACAACAATTACTTTGTATTTGAGCCTCAAATAAAATCTTGGAAACGCATCCCTACATTATGAAGACTTAATACTTTCTGCAACTAACTGGATAAGCTCAAAGTGAGGCTGTAGTGTTGAGAGCTTCTGGTTGTTTTGGTTTACTGTAAGTGAAAGATGTTAAGTCCTAATTGTGTTTGGTAACTTCGCTACGAATCAGGTAAGAAATGTGTTAGCAGAAAGCACTGTGTTTATATCATTCTTATGATAGATATTATAAAATATATGTTGTATTTATGTGAGTGTTTCATTCTCTGGCAGAACAATAAGAAATAACTCTCCCTCTGTAAGTTCTACTCATTAGCTCTCACAGTCCCCTTGAGACAGCAAAGTAGATATCATTTACTTTCTTTTTTCTGGCGAAGGTTCAAAGAAGAAATAGAATGAGTCTGCAGAGACTCAGCAAGTCTATCTGAATAGATTAGCCAGCATTTATAAGAGAGGAATAGAATGCATAGTATATTCCACAAATGCAAAAGCAGACTGGAGAGCTATCATATCCACTGGTTACATAGCAATATTCAGAAGTCAAAGCTCTGTGCTCATAATATATACAGTACAAAGTATAATGGGAAACTCCCATAAGTTGTAAGAAACTGAATTTAAAAGCATCATAATACAGCAATGTCTTGGCACATATTTGATTTCTTAAATCATTAAAAAACAAATTGTGTAAAATATTGACATGCAGAATCCATTAGTCCAGCTAAGTTATTTTTGTTTATGTGTGGCAAATTCTGAGTTGTAGCACCTTGAAGAGTGAAGACACACCACCACAATGGTTAGGGTCTTTAAGGAGAGCAGAAAACAAGGCTAACAGGATTTTATTTTAATTCAACATCATCAAAGGGACTCTACATTTTATAAAAAATAGTTTATAGGAAAGTGCATCAGATATTTAGAAGGAAAATCTGTGTGTGTGCTGCTTGCTAATGGTAAATGTTTGAAGCGTTTTCTAGAAACCTCATCTGAATTGCTTTATATTAAAATGTCCATATACATTACAAATGTAAAATATCTAATGTTAAATTTTGGATATCATCTTAAAATATTAAAGAATTTTACTATATAGAAGATTAGGAAGAAAGTTACTTAGGCACCAAAGGAGGAACATTGATATTAATTGTACCCTGGCACTAATACAATTGGTTATTAAATACACATTTCCAAATGTTGTTGTATTCTTAAGAGCTTAAGGGACAAGGTAGAAAAAACAATAAAGGTCTAAGGAGATTTGACAATTTATATATTTCCCATCAGTCTAGAAGCTTAATTGCTTAATACATTCGTTAATTTTCTTCTTTCATGAGCTGATATTATCTTTTCAAAATAGCTGCTCCTAGAATCTCCAAGGGAAAAAAAGCTGTAGCAAGAATCTTGCAGCTACTCTCTCTAGGCCTGACTTCTTGTATAATATGTCTAGCCAAAAAGGTTCAAGCAACAGTCACAGCTCTTTGGTCTGATATGATTTCCACCTCCCCTTTGCAGGTGGCTTAAAATAGTAATAAGTGCAGTCAAAGTAAGTGATTGGCATTACAGGGAGATTTAGGCAGGTATTAAAGCCTGCTTTCTGTAGTTCATACATTGATCTAATAATTGCAAGAACACAATAAAATGTAACAACTGGAGTTCTTGTGAGTTTCTTACTTCTGTGAACATGGGGCTCTGCCTTCTAGACACTCACCTTGCACCATTGCCCCAAAATGGTAATCTGTGCTTCTGCCTCAGCTCAAGAACACAGACCAACTGCTACCCCAAAGATGGAGGGCAATTTGACCTCTCCTGGCTTGCTGAAGGAAGAAAAAGAACAGTAAGAGGATATTTAACATATTGATGAAGTAGACAGACTTAATAAACAAGCTAGTGAGGAAAATTTTAAAGTAGAACAAAACCATAACAAAGTCTGCCAGCTATGTGGTTTTTTTTTTTTTTTTCAGAAGAAGTCAGAATTGAGCCCAAATCCCAAATTTTTGGGTAACAACATGTCAGCCATGCACTAGTGTCTGCACTGCTTGGGGTGGAAGACGAGGAGGCTCTGTATTATTTGACCAGAGTTGAAGTGACAAAATTGGAAGACATTAAATCAGTTTAGAGAACAGATTTTTATTTTGATGAAAATTCTTACTTTGAAAATAAAGTTCTCTCCAAATAATTTCATCTGAATAAGAGTGATGACCTGTCTTCAAAGTCCACTGAAATCAAATGGAATTCTGGAAAGGATTTGACAAAAAAACTCGGCAGAGTAAGGTCAGCAGGACAGGCAGCAAAAAGAGCCTGAGAGCCTTTTCACCTGTGTTACTGAGCATTCTGATGCAGGTGCTGATGAGTTAGAAGAGGTCATCAAAGATCTATTTGGCCAAATCCCCTGAAGTACTATTTGGTTCCCAATGTAGATGATGAAGGAGAGGCAGATGATGATGATGATGATGATGATGATGATGATGATGATGATGATGATGATGACAAAGAAGAGGAAGGGTTAAACAATACTGATGAAGGAGATGAGATGAAGGGGATGAAGATGATGATGAAGGGGAGGAAGGAGAGGAGGATGAAGGTGAGGATAACTAGCATAGAAAACTGATGGATTCCAAGCTTCTTATTTATTTTCTTTTTACTTTTTAATTTTCTTGAGTCCCTGGGAGCAAGTTGCAGTCAATTCCTTGCCATCTCTCTTGTGCTAATTCTCCCTTAGCTCTCTCAACATCATGATTCTCAATGATTTTTTATCCTTTCTTGTCTCAAACACTGGGGATTCAACACCAACACCATGCTCTGTGGGAAGAAAGAAAAATGGTCCAGTTTCCTTGGCTCTGCTGGAGGCTAGACGGTGCTAGGCCCCTGTGTAGTAGTGCATAGAATTCTAGCCTTTTTCCTTTCTCTGTATAATGAGCTCAGAGACTACCCTGTGTATTCACATAGAGATGTGAATACAGACAGTTAGCATTTACCAATATGTATCTGTCTACTTTCTCTTGTTTAATAAAAAGAAAGAAAAAATGGGTACAGACAGTCAGCAAGGGTGGGTTTGATGTATCTGGGGTGTTAAGTGAGCATTTGACAACATGACTGCTCCTTTAGCGTGTTTGATTGTGATATTTAACAGGCACCTTTGTAGTTTAAGGTGACACTTTTAAATTAAAATTCTCTCCTAACACTGACTTGATCCTTGCCACCCAATGAGAAAATCAGCAGAACCTGTAGTATTTTATTTGGAGTTGACATTCTCTATTGTGATTTAATTTTTAATTTTTAATTTAGTTTTTGGCCGTTTTCACAGTAAGGAAAAAGATGTTCATTTTAAATGTTACTTTGTTACAATAAAACTGTTGTGCACACAAAATAATTATAACACTTAAGAGCTAGAAATATGGCAACAACTCTGAAGATCTCATTCTGAGTCCCTGCATTCATGTAAACACAGAGCACATCAGTTATCCCAGCCCAGAGAGGTCAGCTACAAGGGCGTCCCAAAGACTCACTGACCCAGTTGGTCTAGATTAGTGAATTCCAGGTGTGATGAAATGCGGGGTTGTAGTGCGTGTGGCCGTGGGTCCTCTTGTGTTTAATTGTGTGTCCCGCATCTGCCCCCTCTAAGGGGCTAGGGCAGTGGCTCAGAGAGGCAGAGAGGCAGAAAGTTGAGTGTGTTCACTCCACGCCTGCACACTGGGTGGATGTCGGGCTGTTGAGAAGCCGCAGGACTCTGCTCAGGGATGGAGGAACACAGTTTGAGGGCCAGAACTTTTGAGTTGGGGTCCCTGGGCCAAAAGTTGGCTGGGAACCATTTGGTTCTCAGGCCCTTGGGCTCTCAGGCACCACTGAGAGGCCTTGGAAGGGTCAAACGGGGACGCGGACTGGGGTGGGGGCATACGGGCTGGATTGTCCACAGCCGAAGGGGAGAGGGAGAGAAGCTCTGGCTGCATCCCACGGGGATGACCCCCTTGGCTGGGTCAGGGTTGCTCGGCTTGCCTGCTTGGGTGGCCTCCTGGCTGGAAGCTTAGAGAGGTTAAATGGCGGCTAGGTAGTTGAAAACCTTCTCCATGGTGCCCCACAGTGTGTTCCAAAGAAGAGAAATAGTCCATGGTTTAAAAATGTTTATTATCCTGGCAGAAAATAGATGAAGCTATACCCCTGGTATTCTCAGGGCGGGCCTGAGGTTAAATACCTTATGTAAGGAGAAGGTTCTGGGAAGGAATGTTTAATTGGCTAAGCCCTCTGGCTTTCAGCTATCTCATTAATATGGAGATCTGTCTTGAGGCTCTGTGGCCTATAGTCATGCCTTCTACCTGTGGAGGGGCTAGTAGGAGTGTTGTCCCTATGTGATGGATGGCCACAGACCTCTCTGTAGGCGTTGTGGGGGGCTATAGCTATGTAAAAGGAGCCAGGGGCCCAGGAGGAAGGCCAAACTTCTACCATCCCTGAGGGTCTCCCAGTTTAAAAGCCTGCTGGGCCAGGTACCCAGCTGCCTCTCACAGCCCACCACCCCACAATAAAAGGTCATTATTCATCAAAAATATGAGGAGACAGCAGTATGAAAAGAAACTTAGGTAAACTTTGGCCTTCATGCATTCACAAAAGTACAAACATGCACATGAACATACACACACAGGTATACACACACAGGCACACACACACACAGGCACACACACATGACACTTTCATTTTTTTTTTTTTTTAAATTCAGACATGGCGTCACACATATGTATCTTCGACACTGAGGAAATGAAGACAAACAAATGCCTGAACATCACTAGTCAGCCAGCATGTCCTATTTGGTTATTCCGCATCCCAGTGAGATACTTTTTCTCAAAAACAACTAAATGAATTGGTGATGGATATTTTCCTTAGAACTAAATTGGAGGGTAACTTCTGGCCTCCATAGGCACACTCTATACACAGGCACTGTCAACTATATTTACAAGTTCATACATATATCTGAACAGGTATATACACCCACACAGTCAGACCCAATCCCCCACACACACACACACACACATTTCTAAGTTCTTATACTTCAGACTATGCACACAGTTGCACAAGCAGCCATATTGGAACTGAAAAGAAAACACTGTGTATTAATCCTATTCAAAACATACTTCTATCTTCTGAAAGGCAATTGCATCCTCAATCATACCAGTTCAAATTACACACTTCTTTTCTCCTAGGAGCCTGACTTCTTTTATGCTTGGCCTGTTTGCACTGTGGTTTTGCTATAACCTGAGTCAATAGACACTTGTTAAAATAATAAAAACAAATGGAATGTACTCCACTAGTACATTTAAAAACTCAAATCTCTCCAAAAGAAGCATATCACAAAGCCCCTGCTTCCTCCTAGGAACATGATCAAGATACACACACACACACACACACACACACACACATACACACACACACACACACACACACACACAAACTTCTGCAGAGTTATACAAAGAGAAATGCTGTATTTTCTGAAGTATAAACTTATTTTCTTCTTATTACCCTAAAATATGTTATATTTAAAGGCCCTTCACTGGCATTTTTAACTTGTATATTTACTGTATGCCTATAGCTTACCAAGATTTGGAGATACATAAAAGAAAGCAAATAAAAAATGATAAAGGAACATAATTCTGATAAAAATTCAGTCCTAGTAAAAATAAGTAGAACAAACCACAATCAATAAATAAATTACATGATGTGTTAGGAGGAGCCAAGTACTTAAGGAACAACCTGGAATGGGGAGAACCCATTGGTGTGGGAATCACCAGTCTTCATCCAATTGTCAGGGTGATATTTCACAGAAGAGTCAGGGGAGAGGAGAGAGTGACTTGTGCAAATATCTATAGGAGGGGAAAATACTCCAGATACAGGAATACCCAATGCACATACTGATCAGAAGTTGCTGGTGTCTGAAACTCTTTGACATGAAACTACATTTTCATTTTAAGGATTCCGATTTTGATGTAAATATCATTTCTACAAAGACACACAGATACACACACATCACCCATCACACATCACACATCACACATACACACAGAGAGTGCAAGAAACACACAGACACATACATGACACACCACACAGACACACATATATCCATATATCGCCCCCCCCCCTTCTCTCTCTCTCTCCTTTCCCATGCCTCTGTCTCTCAGGATGCCCAGGCATGTGATTCAGTGTTTCAGACTCAGCAGTTCTTTTCATACAAGAAAGCAGGTTGATTGACGAGTGAAGACAATTCTTCATAAAATCTGTGCTCACTTTTTCTCTTCTGTTGTCTACCTTAAATGTGTGGCCAAAATCTTCATAGGCAGCTAGTAAATCTGCAATGTAATCAGAAAATTTGATACGAATAATTTGATTTCTCGGCAGAATAAGTCATGCAAATTTTCTATTTCTTCTTGAGTCTTCATTACTTGGATCTTTCATGAATGTAGTATTTCATTCATATTGTAAAATTTATGAGGAACCTTTCTGTACCTGTGTATGTAAGTAAGATCTTGTAGTAACATAGCTCCCATGATCATACCTCACCTTATTTTTAAATATTTATTTTTATTCACTCATGTGTACCTGAGTGTTTATATGCACACAAATGTAGAGGAATTTTAATTTAATTTAATTTTTATGTTTTTACTTTTTTACTTTACATCCTGCTCACTGTTCCTCCCCCTCCAGGTCACCCTTTCTCACTATTCTTCCCCTATCCCCCTTTTCAATCAAGCAACATGGCTGTTCTGGTAAGGGATCATGTCCAAAGACCTAGATCTAAGTGATTCAGCTAGAATGACATACCTTTAATCACTCAGGCTGGAATACAGACACACCCTTAGTACACACCTTTGATCCTAAACAATGTAGGTAATGTTAGTTTGTAGGTGGAAGTAGCCATGTTTGAAAGTGATGTCTAATTGAGGGGGCAGACAAAGTGATGAATCAGAGAAAGATTTGACAGAATGAGTCAGAGATAGAGTATGCCCAACTCTCATAGAACATGTCTCTTTCTCATGAGAAAAGACAAGAATGAGAGATGACTTAAGAGAGCAGCACAGAGAAAGAGAACAGAGGCAGTCCTACCCAGCCCTTGTTAGAGAGATAGATCACAGGTGAAGGCAGAATGATACAGAGAATAAGAAGGACCCACAGGATTGAACATATTGCCAAAGTTAATATGAGGCCAAGCAGAACAATTCAGTGAGAAGCCCAAAGAAGCCAGTATGAATCAGTCAACTTGGACAAACTTGGAGTTTGAGGAAAAACAGCTGAGTTGAACCAGCCAGTCAGAGTTCTGGAAGAACTAGCTAGGGTGAGCTTATTCAGTAGTAAGCTTTGGAGACCACAATTACATCTAGTAAATAAAAGATATATTTACACACAAAGAATGTGATGGTGTCCATGGAGGCCAAAGAATGTCAGACCCCTAGACCTGGAATTACAGGTGTTTTTAAACTGCCTTATTGTAGATTATGAATTAAATCTAGATCTATCTAAGAACAATGCAAGGTCTTAACCACTGGTCCATTTCCCCAGGTTCTTAATCTTATTTAAAAAAAAATAAAATGGGCTCTGCCTGAACCTGAAATTTGCTGATCCAGATAGACTGGCTGGCTGGTAAGCCCCATGGGTCCTCTGTAAGCTTTCCCAGTGCTGGTATTACAGTCATGGGCCACCACTCCCTACTCCTTTTTTATTTGTGTGGGTTTTTTTTTTTTTTTTTGGTTCTTTTTGAATTTTACATCATGTACTCCAAACCCCAATCCAAGTCATCTTCCCATCCTCTTGTACCCACCCTCCACACTTGCAACTTACCCCACAAAAGCAAAACAAAATCTCATTGTGGAAGCCATAGTGTGTCACAGTATATCCTACAGTATATTCTTTTGTTCACACTTCTTTGCTTACAAATGCTCATTGCAATGAGTCATTGGTCTGGTTCAAGTCCACTGGCTTCTGCTACTCTATGATTACTGGACCCTCACTGGGCTTCCCCTCAAATATCTTGTTGTTGCCTTATGTCATGAAGATCTTGGAGTTTTAGATCTGTAGGACCAGCCATTTCATATGCTCCAGAAGTTTATCAGTGGGGTAGATGTTGACATGGATTAACTCAAAATACTGGATCTGTGTCTGGGTGATTTCTGAGCTGGTCAGCCCACTAGCTGGTCCAGCACCCACACATCCAGGGTAAACTCTTCAACCCTGCCCCTGCCATATCCAATGCCACTCCCAGCAAGGGACATAGCTAGATTTCTCATATACATACCATCAGGTAGCTCATCTAATCCACACCCATGCCATCAGGGCCAGCTCTACTATGCTGCTCAGTTGAGGGACAGCATCAGCTCTCCTGCTCTTATGACCTCAGGGCTAGCTCCTCTGCCTGCTGCTGGCTGCTGTTGGTGAGAGATGAAGATGGGAAAGCTTGCTCTCTCTCTCTCTCTCTCTCTCTCTCTCTCTCTCTCTCTCTGTCTCTCTCTCTCTCTCTCTGTCTCTCTTGTCCATACCCAATGACATACTCCAAGGGTGTATGTACACACATTCTTGAAACTAATCCAGTTTATTAGAGATCCCAGCCTGGGAGGTACAAGTAAATGGTAGAAAACGGAAGAGAAAGAGAAATAGAATGATATGTGCAGGAGGAAGAGAGGCCAAACTGGATACCTGAGGGTAGTGAGAAACAGCCTAATATGAGTAGCCTATGTAATGCCACATAAGACCATGGTAAGGTCCTGGTCTATGGTGCTACTGAGAGCCATGTCTGGGTCTATAGCCATGTTGCAACAGGGGTCTGTTGCTACCAGAAGGCCAGGTGGATATTATGGTCTGGGCTGCCACCCAGGGCCATGTTGAGGTTTGGGGGCTGGGCAGATGTGGCTCCATCCCTAGTCTGGGCATTGTGGGAGAGCTGGGCCTGAAAGATGAGAGCAGGAGAGCTGAAGGTTGACCTTGCCCCTTGACAGCTGCAGTACTTCAGAGAGTGTTTTTCTTCTTGCCCCCAACTCCCTAGCTCCTGCACATTGTCCTGGAAGCTCAGTAGAGCTGGCCCTGGTTGCAGGCGAGCCAGGCTTAGGGGAGTGTGTGAGCGTGGGACAGCTGGCCAAAGCTCAGCTCCTCAGGCTTGTACAGCAAACACTTCAGATCCTGAGGTGTCTCTCCTGCCCTTTGTTATTCTTTCATTTTGCCAATAACTGTAGTGTGTATCTTTTGTATTCTTTAATGAGCACCTGACTGGATGATTATTAAGGGGTAAATATATATGAAAATACGGAAAATATTAGAGTAGGTTAAGATAGCTGTACGAATATTAACAATGGAGGGGCAAGATGAAATTGTTTTGTTGACCTATTTAAGGAATCAGCCTTTGGTTTAATTGCTTTTGTTATCATCATCATCATCACCATCATCATCATCATTCTCTTTCCTTTTCTGAAAATGTTTCTTTCCTGTCTTTTGTTCTGTTCAAATTGAGCATGAATTTATTTTTGATGCTTTAAAGAGGTTCTATTGTCGTCTGCCAATGGATATCTACATTTTAGCTGTGTACTTAAACTTCTTGTTTGTGTAGTTCCTATCAAGTTTTGATGACTTGTTTTAATTGCCTACTCTACACAATCTAGAACAACCTGAAAATAGTTTCAATAAGGGAATGTCTTATTAGAATAGCCTATGAGCATATCTTTGAGGATTTTTCATAATTAGATCAACTGAAATGTGAAGTCCCAGCCCTCTCTAAATGGTACCATTAGATTCCTGGACTGTATAACAAAGACAGGTGACAGCTAGCTGAGCATCAGTCCTGACTTTAATGTACCTACTCTCTCAGCTCTGGCATAAGGCATGATTTGCAGTTTGAAATACTTGCCTTCACTTCCTTGCAATGATGAACTATAACCAGGAATTATAAACCAAATGAACCTTTTCTTCTCTAAGCTGCTTTTAGTCAGAGTATTTTACCACAGCAACAGAAACAAAACTGGGACACTCTCTCTTCCCCTACTTTTATAGAAGGTAAGCAACTGCTTGTGTTTTACTTTGTGAGTTGTTATCACAAACATTTCTTCTTGCCTGGTGACTATGCAACCTTGGTTTTTTATGCATGCAAGAAAGTGACAAGTTCTGTAGCTGCTTGTATCCTATGTTCCCCAAAACACTGTTTGCAGGAGAAAGGCTGCATGTAACTTCTGGGAACCTGCTTCCAGTTGGTTCTGATTGATAAATAAAAATACCAAAAGCCAGTAGCTCTGGAGGACAGATAGAGGCAGGATTTTAGGATTCCTGGGGTTGGGACTAGGAGAAGAGAGAAGAGAGAGATCTGCCATCCCTGTAGGGTGTGGAAGAGAGGAAAAATGCCATCCCTGAGAAGAGTGGAGGACAAGCAGAATAGCTTCCATGTGAAGGAGCCAGGAGGACGTGGCCTAAGGAATGGCTCAAGTGAGACAGAATTAGTAAGATGAAACAGAATTAGTAAGAAAAAACTTGGAATTAGTAGCATGGAGATTAGGCTGTAGCCCAGATATATGCTGTTTAAGGCATATTAAAATATAAAGGCTATGTGTATGTCTGTCATTTGGGAACCTAGACCACTGATACTGGTAGCAAACCTGCCACTGACATTTATTAATATTTATTTAAATAGAGCTCAGCAAGTGTTCTGGATCTTTTGCTTAGTTCTAGAAAAAGGAGAATGTTTTAGCTTTCAGAGTATGAGACAGATGTAATCCCTTCCTACCCCTTTACTGTTCCTATTTGCATATCATTTTAATCTATTAGTTTTCATATAATAAAATATCTTCCTTAAGTGCATCTAGACCAAAGACTATACTTTTTTTTTTCTGGTATATGTTGAATCTATGTTTTCTACTTCTAAAATTTAATCACCGGCATTTATTATAAATTTAATGGTTGGATCATTTTCTGCTTCATTTACACAATTACCTCAAATGATTTCTTTATTTTCTTGAAAATTATTTTTCTTCTTGAATGAATTAGCTTTTTCAAAAAATGTATTTTCCATTTTCAGAAATAACTTTAAGTGCTTAAAACATATTACTTAAGATTTTCTATTAAGTGTTTATTATAAAACTAGAGATGTTTGACTCTTATCAGTCAGAAACTCCCCAGAAATGAAAATAAACATAATTTTTATTAGTTTATCCCCTTAAATCATATATTTTCTTCTATCTTGGGTTTATTACTTAAAGTTATAAATTGCAGAGAAAAGATTCTACTCTGATAGTTTAAGCTTAATAGGATTTATAGGCATTTTGGCTAGGTGCTTTTCCTCATTAAAGTCTGAAATGGAGCTTTGAGGGAATAAATTTTCCTGACAAGCATAATTATATGTAGGTTTTATGGACTCTGAGAAATTCAGTTTACAGATGTCTTTTCTTAGTTTCTTATAAAAAATACATGCTTACTTTAAAAAAAAAGTATCAAAAAGTAGTAGGCAAAATATTCTGGTAGATCTGTTCAAAGAGGGGAAACAGAACAGAAGAGATACAGAGGGTAAAAGGGAGAAGATGGGGGGGGGGAAGGATAACATAGACATTAAAAGTAGGAACTAGGTACAGTCAAGCAACTGAGTCCCAGCTGGAGAACTCTATGGGGAACGCTCTAGGTACATTCCAGATAAATGAGAGGAGGAATTAGCCAGGTACAAAAGCTTCTTTATCTTCTGTTTTTTTACTTCCTTTGGTGCAGATGCAGAGAGATGGGATGTCTGTGGTTCCCTATGCTATCTGATGTGTGAGTTGAACTGGCACTGGCTTAGCATGCATGGCAGAGCAGAAAGAACTTAGCTGTATCCTTCTTGTTACTGTAGACTCCTCCCTTGTGTCCTGGACTTTCCACATCCACATTACTTTGTTTTAAATGAAAAGTGCTTCCTTTCATTTAAGGCATGTTAAAATGCCTATTTTTATTTACAAAAGATCCTACTTACTCCTTACTTATACAATCATTTGGATCTAGTCTTGGGAAAATGAATTGTCTTAATCAGGGTTTCCATTTCTGCACAAACACCATGACCAAGAAACAAGTTGGGGAGGAAAGGGTTTATTCAGCTTACACTTCCACATTGCTGTTCATCACCAAAGGAAGTCAGGACTGGAACTCAAGCAGGTCAGGAAGCAGGAGCTGATGCAGAGGTCTTGAAGGGATTTTACTTACTGGCTTGCTTCCCCTGGCTTGCCTCAGGTTGCTTTCTTATAGAACCCAGGACTATCACACAGGGAAGGGACCAAGGTAAAGGATGGAATAAAGAGAAGGGCAACTTATTAAGGTTTCTTTCTTGCTGTCTATTGTAATGCTAAGTTTGAGCCCTCAAGACCTGGAGTCCACCTCAGGGACCCTGCCCCCTAGGTTATTTTGATTGGTGAATAAAAATGCCAACAGCTATTGGCTAGGCAGAGAAGAGATAGGTGGGGGTGAGGTTTTGAGGACTTGGGTCAGAGGAGAGACCACAGGAGGGAAAGGAGAATCCACCATGGAGGAAGAAAGTGCAGGAGGGAGACAGAGAGCCATTATAGGGTAGAAGTAGAGAAAATGTGGCAGTGTGGGCTGGACAATTGGAGTTAAGAACAGCCCAGATGAAACATAGTAAGTAATAACTTGGGTTATGGATAGGAAAGTAGATTCTAACAGCATGGAGGATAAGCTACTGTGCTACCTAAGGCAAATTCTGGGAACATAAATGGTCTCAGGTGGGTAGAAACCCCATGCTAGGATTCCTTTATGTTTTTACTACAATAACTGACAATAATGGTCTGTTGAAAAACAAGGAACCCACTGCTGCAAAAGTCTCCCAAAATATAAACAGTCTTTCAAATGCTTTTAACATAACAAAGGTTGTATTAAAATGCCTGAGTCTTTACAGCTCTTTATATTAAGAAGTGCCGGAGCTGGAGTGGTCACATTGAGGTGGATGCACAGCTGTGTTTATGATGTCTTTTTTTTTTAATTGGTTGAATACATACCTAGTCCATAGAGAGTTCCCTCTATTTCAGCCTAGACTTCAGTGATTATAAATATAAAGACTTTTCTTTAAAAGAAAATGGCGAGGATTTCAATGCACTAATTAGACTTAAAATCCTGTTTATACAGTCATTTGTTGTGTGTACATAAATGCATATTGCATATGTACGACACTGATTATAACTTCTTAAACATTTATTGAGCATCTATGATTTGCTAAATTTAGAATATTAACATATTTTTGGCCATTCTTAAGATTTTTTCATTTAACTCCATAGGGTTAAAATGTAAAATTAACATTCTAAAATAATTAAAAATATTATGAGACAGGACATTACGCTAAAACAAAAAAATATATTTTAGATATGGTTGGATTTGATTCTAGCAACATGATTACTTGGTGATTACTTTCCACAATGAAATGAGTTTACCTGAGATGATTTTCCTTAAATTAAGAGAATGAGAAAATCCTTTCCACATCAGAATGCTTTGTTTTTGTTCCTTGAGTTGTCCTGGAAAGTCACACACACACACACACACACACACACACACAAACCCAAACAAGTTAAATACTGGAGAGGAAATAACCCAAATAAATTAAAATTTAGACTTTTAATTAGGTAGTTCAATTTGTGTTACTTTCCTTCAGTGTCAATGAGTAGTGAATTTATATTCAGAGTAGCATTAACACCTATGTGGGAAGAACACAATCAAAGCACAATATCTGATCTTAGTTCTATTGCTAATAAGCCTTGAGGAAGTTTTCATAATAGACTGTGTTCTATGAGTATGTGTGTTTGTAGATTCTGGAGATAAAAACCACAAATCACAAATTCAGAAAAGGTTAACTGAATACTCTATGTTGATTTCAGTGAGAAACACCTATGCTGTATCTGTATGCACCCACTTTTTAAGTTGTGGGAGGAAAAATAACTTTGGAATCAATGCATTGTACAAACATACAAGGCTTACAACTGACTAAATGACCTAAGAACAATTTAACCCATCTCAGCAGGCATTCCATGCCTGCCCTAGTTCTTCCTCTTGGTTCATAATGCACAACACCCTTGCTTCATTCCTAGCCATGTAACTAATATCTTCCATAACCCTAGGAGGATCACTTGTTTGGACTCCACTTCAGATCACTTATAAAGGTCAATGTTCACTTATAAAGGTCAAGGTTAAATCAAACATATCCTTGTTCTTCAGTTCTTTTGATGTGGAAGAATGTCATTTCAGGTCTCAGCTTAAACTTAAAATTAAAAGATCCTTAAGTTTGAGTTTCTGTTTACACTAAAATAGCAACTGCCCTTGAGGCACATCCCAGGAGGAGCACTTTCCAAAGACTCAAACAAACATTCCAGGAAGAAGGGCCCAAGATAAGAGTTTATGCTTTTAACTTTAATAAAAATTTACATCAAATTTATCGAAAGGATGAATAATAATAAAAATATCTCCATATTCCTTCCCAAACTCTTCTTGACTTGTACTATTGTTCCATCCATCGGTCTTACAAAGTATGTACAAGTATATATTTTCATTTGCATAAATTATTATATATGTCATTTAAAAATGATGCACACATTTTCAGTTTACCCATTCATACATATACTGTATATTTCTTAATGTATACTACTTATTTGACTTGATAATATTCAGATTTGAGGTTTTATTTCAAGCTATAAAGAATATACACTATGTCCTGTGAAATCCAAAGAACTAATAATAAAATTGTAAATTTTTCCCTTAAGAAGCTAACCCACAACACTTTATAAACGTCCTTGTGACTGTATTTTCATGAAATTTTTAGGAGATGAAAATTTCATAATTTTTAAGTTTTTTCAAGGTGTTAGAAATATATTTACAATTGCTAGCAGCCTCAGGAAAAGTATTTTAGCATACTTAATAGATAGCATATTTTATGTATTAAAACAATGCACTAAGGCCCAAATTGACTTGTTTAAGAGTATTTTAATTACACAAAATAAAGTCTAAAAATAGGTCCCAAGTATGCACTGGTGAGGTTTTTAATCTCCCTATCTGATATCATTTTGCTTTTATAAATGCTTCATTACATTAATATATCAAATGTTAAATGGCCAGTTTAGATAGAATATTTATGAAGCATGGTCATTTCTAATATTAGAAAAATGACTAATAAAGAGGTTTGTATAGGTTAATTCTTGCCATGGGCCAATCAGACCCATGTAGTATGTTGATGGTAAGTAGAGAATGTTGCTTTAGATGGGAGACATGTTTAAGGCAGAGCTAAGTGAAGCCAGACCACCCCCTCCAATTTTAATGTATATGTAAAAAAAACGTGTATTGAAAAAGGTCAATACCTGAATTAGCTATTAGGGAGTCCCACTCAATAGGGAAAGAAAACTGCCCCTACCTCTCTACCACCACAGGAGGCCAATTCTACTGATGGCTACTGTTTTCATTCTGTTACCATGGAGAATGAAAGCAAAGAAAGGTTTCTTTTAATTTTTTGAGGTTATAATATAATTACAACATGTATCTTTTCCCTTGATTTCTTGTGAAACAGATTTCAGTATGTGAAGAAAAACGTTGCATTCTCCAAGGCACATTAGAAGCTTTTGTGATTTGGATCTTTATGAGTTTCTTGAGCATACGCACAGTTAATTCACTAAAAGTTATCTGGTGTTTATTTCAGTACTCTGTGATTTAGTATTTTATATACAGAGAAAGAAGCCTGGTATGGACCTGCAAGCTTCCTCATGCTGGCTAGCTTTTATAGTTCCAGAAGGTACTGTGAATGCTGCTGGGAGAAAAATCGTTATCACCAGTTTGACTCATCTGTAGACTTTGCCAGCTACAGAAACAACTTGACTGGCTAGGTATGTCCAAAGATGCAATGGTGGTGTGAATGCTTCAGGGACAACCAACAGCTCTATGGTTGAATTCCCAGCTTGCTCCACAGGAGGTAACTGTAAACCTGGCTTGGAATGATATATGCCCAAGAGGATACAAGCTGTCACTTTACAACATGGACATACCCTTGCTGCCTTCTAAAGAGTGATCCTCATATGCATATCTTTGTGTCTCTCTTACCCCTTCTCACAGAAGCTTCTTATTTTTGTGTGTGGTGCTTTATACAGATACTTAAAGCTAGTCAAAGCACAGAGAATACATGACTGTGGAGTGGTCAGCCCCAAGGCTCAGGAAACCTCCTTGAAAAGGAGGTTAACAGTTGTAAGAGTGAGAGGTCAGAGGTCATTGGGAAAGACTGCTGCAAAGCAATGTCTTCTGGATACAATAGGGCCATTCAACTAAGGAACTCATGCCCACTGTGGTTGCCTGGGTATGAATGATGCTAGATTAATCCATTTAAGTTTCCAACATGGATGGGGTAGATGCTCATGTGGCCCCACTCCTAGCTGAGAGTTATTAGCAATTGATGGCTGATAGAGGGAGACAGTTCAGTTTTCTTCAGGGGTGTGGCCATGTGTAGGTTGCATTTGCCCTTGTAGATGGCCCTATAGCATGCACCTACATGGACTCAATAGATTATGTAGAAAAGGCAAGAAGAAGATATGACCTCAAGGGAGAGAACTTGAGAGTTTCTGTGAGTGTTGAGTAGATGTGATAAGATATATTGTACAGAATTCTCAGTAGGTAAATCAAAAAATGTTGTTTCATAAATTTCATTTTGAACTGTAACTTTTCATCAACGTTTCCATACCTTGAAAGCTGCAGGCTTTCTTCAATAGAATGGCCTCTATCTGGAAAACTAAGGATCAGAGAAGTTTAGTTACGGCAACATTTCACTTTTCATTTTTTAAAAAAAATAAATGAAAAAAATTGTTTCGCATATCCCAGCTTGTTCTTTTGTGTGCCTTTTCTATCTCCATATTCATAAAAGGCTGTTTATTGAAATATCTGTACTAGAATTATCTATGATTTTTAAAGCAAGTATAAAAACTGACTAAACAGTTTCCTCTGAAATCTCAAGCCTAAAGTTTATTTTCATACATTTTAACTCATAGATAAATTACACCTTTTCTCCATTTTTTTCTGACTCTCAAACAATGTTTCAGAATTTGAAACAAAACACGAAAACACTCCTTCTACACTTTCCCATTTCTAAGACTTTTGTTCACTTAACAATAATGGTCAAATTGTCAGAGGTCATATACAATACAGAAATGTAATATATCAAAAAAGCATTAGCTTCAAACTTCCTAATTCAGGAAGTAATAAATTGGATTGAGTACTTAATATTTGTTAAATGTCATTACCTAATACTTATTCAGTAAGATTTTTTTTTTTGAAAAGCCAAATATTATTGGCAGGTAAACCCTATGGAAAGTACAAGATATGTCTGCTGTTACAGAGATTTGGAGCAATATAATGGTATGTATTCACAATATATTACACTCACAGAACAATGTAAAGTCTTGTTCTGAGAGTGGTCACAGTGGACTGCTGTGCAGATGTTTCATAGATAAACCAGAAATGGACTTTTATAGCAGAAATTAGTCATACTATGTTACCATGGAACTCGAGAGGCTGAATGTTTTAGGTATCACCAAAACTTCCCCTTCTCCAATCTGAGGTCCCCAGGTATAAGATACAAGTTTGTTCAAATAAAAGAAAGCCACAGTTTTTAGAAAACATTAAGTAGCAGAGCCAGCCAAATAGTTTCTGATATTTAAGCAAGTAGGAGGATTTGTGAAAAATGTAGATAATATGTTTAAAGTAAAAAATGGGTGTACCTGTCTCTTATGTTCCTATAAGCTATGTAAAAATAAATTCATTACAATGAAATCTGGTACTAGTTTCTAAGGACTATCAAAAGGTACTGCTGAGCAGAAAACTGAAACCAGCCCAATTTCTAGAAAGGTTTAAAAGTTTATGTTACTTTCATAAAGTCCTATTTTTTCCTATGTAAAAATGAAATAGAATCATATTGTATTTAAGCAATTTCAGCTTTTATGTTTTCATTAATTTTATGATTTAATAATCATATATTTACATACATTTACACAAATGAACATAAAGAATTCTCATATGACCTTCAGCCATTTTTCTGTAATGGTGACATCACCATTATATCGCAAAATCAAAAGGAGGAAGTAGCATATTAGTTAGGGCCTCTGTCATATAATTTTAAATGAACGAATATTTACTTAGAATTCACAACATTTGGCTATTTATTAGAAACTTAAACCAAACAAGTGTCTCAAGAAAAATTCTTAATGGCAAAGTTACTTAGAAATATGAATCAAATATTTTAAGTTCTTAAAAATGAAGGTGTTCTTGGATAATAGAAATAATAATCCGAGATTGTAAACAATGATTGAGCATAAAACATTACACTCTACAGATCAAGCACAAAAGGCCTGTGGTGTATAGATGAGCAGGTATGAGTCTCTTTAAATGATAAAAGTAGGTTTAATGGTCAACTAGAAGCTAAAGATATATCCTTCAGTCCCCAATAGATATGTAGCAGCTCAGTGCAGAGGATAGGGGAGAGAGGTGAAGCACTCTCTCCCCTCTCCTCCAAATCCAGCCTCTCAGTCACATACTCAGCGATGTAGCAGACAACCTGAGACAGACTCCCTTCCCACTCCATCTCCAGTTGATCATGCAGATCATTTCCCACAACCTTCTTCCCACTCATCTTTGCCTCAGTTCCCAACTCCAGCAGGAATTACTGGGAAATTTGAAGGTAAGTTGGTGTAACTAGAAAAATTTATCTGAGTAAGGTGGCTCAGATCCAGAAAGGGAAGAATGGTTTATAGGTAGATGTCACCTTTTAAGTCCAAGATAAGCAATCTACAGTATACAGAACTGAATAGGAATAAAATAAGGAATTATGAGGGAGGGAGGGATTTACCTATACAGGAGAAATAAAATATATAATTATGGATGAATGAGGCAGGGACTAGAATAAGAGTATCAAGCAGGGAGGGAGAAGGAAAAACGGGATGTGGGAGGAATACCAGGAAGGACATCTAAAATTAAGGGCCATTATGGGATAATGTGGAAACCTAAACAGGGACATATAAGATTAAAAGCCATTATGAGGTTATTTAGAAACCTAATAGAGTAGAAACTTTCCAAACTCTATACATATAGGAAGGTGATTTAAATGATATGATGCCTACCTGGGGCTGTAACTCCTGCTGGCTAGTGTTCTTGGTACATGAATGTACTCTGCATGCTACGGAGGGAAAAATGTAAACCATAACCCAGATACAAACTATTTAATCTACAATGGTGTCTTGTCTGCAGCATATTCTAGTTCAATGGTGGCACAAAGATTGTGAGAGTATCCAACTATATCTAATTTGATTTATGGCCCTTATCATCAGATGGAATCGATACCCAATATTGCTTGCGTGACCAAGAACCTGAGACTAGATAGACAAGAGACCTAGAGAAAAATCAAATACTAATGGTTTACACGAAGAAAATCAAATACTAATGTTCTACAAAAAGGAATGCAGATATTAAGTGACTTCTAAAAATATTCTGCTATTCTAATAGGTTTGTGCCTTGTGTGACCATCATTAGAGAACCTTCTTCCTGCAGCAAACAGGAATAAATACAGAGGCCCACAGACAAATGACATGCATAGAGTCTGAAACCTGGGATCACTTAGCTCTAACAGGATGATGTCATCAAATCGATGCCATTAGGGCTCAGACTGCTCTGTAGAAAGTGTATAAGAGCCAGAGGGGGTGGAATACATCAAGAAATAAAGCCCTCTAAATCAACATGACCAACTCACATATGATCTTACAGAACTCAGAGGGCATGTACAGAGGGCCTGCACAGGACTATACCAGATGGGGCTCTAAAGCAGAAATGAGAAGTCAACATATGTCCACATATCTACTCCAGAAGCTATATCCAGTTGAAAACTACTAATAAATGAAAAATATTTTTCTTCAAGTGACACTCAGTGGGGAAACAGACTACTTAGAATGAAAGACTGCATGCCTGGCAGTGGGTGTGCAAAAGGAAACAAGCAACCTCATTTTGAAGGATCCTTAACTTATAGAGTTGTATCAGGGATTTACTTTTGTATTTTAATTTTTTAATTACTTTACATTTATTTATTTATTTATATCATTTCACCCTACAGGTTTTATACGTATATTTTTTTTTCCAGTTTTATGTCTTCATGGAATTTGCATATGAAGGTGAAGGAGTGGGTCTCTGGATCTATATCTGTTTCTTGTTTCTTTTCTTGGCTCTTTTCTTTCTGTTTGTGTTGTTCTATTCTCATTTGTTTATTTTTGTTTTTCTTATATTATGTTTTTTATTTTATTATTATCTCTTAGAAACCTATTTGTTTTCTAATGAGGGATAGAAACAAGGGTCTGGGTGGGAGGAGAAGTGGGAGGGGTACCAGAATGAGAATATAGTGTATGACAAAAATTGAATTAAATAAAAAATGAAAATAATAATAATAATAAACAATAAATAGCAGTGAAATCATGCAGGTACAATGGCCAAGGCAGGAAACAAATAGGACTCCTCGGTAAATTTACAATCCACTGTCATTTACACACAATCTCTTACTATTTGAGTTGTTTTCAATCCAAAGTATGTGTGTATATATATATACATATATACATATGTATATATACATGTGTGTATATATACACATATATATATACACACGCACTAACAAAATTCATATAAACAGGTAATACTCTTGTGTTTCTATTATAGTTAAATGCAAATTATTTTGTTTTTAATGAAATAAACTTATTCTAATTTGATCACAAATCAAAATGCCACACCATAAGGAAGCCATTCAAACACTTGCTCAGTCCCAATCTTCAGGCATCTCAGTGAATTTTTGTGCAGTTAGAATGTCCATTCTGAAGCCAGGGAACTCCACTTGGGACATTACACTATGACTGTCAGTTACATTTTTTTATCCAATTATTCATCAAAGGAAAAGAGGAAAATGATATGATAGAGGTGAAACTAGAGAAGTGAGTATCTTTATATCCTCTTGTATGACTACTGCATTGATCTATCCTGACTTATCACCTGTTAGAGTATCAAATCTTTTTTCAAAATGAATATGTCTTTAAGGCATTAGGGCAAAATTCTTAATATCAACTCACAATTAAAAGGCACAAAGTGCATAAGAAACTTATGAACCATCACTCAGAGGTGACAGAAACAAAAGAGCTACTCTGACAAATTACTGTTGAGACTTACTTGAAACAGTTAGATGTTTCTTTTAATCTCATGGAGGTCAGCAATATATCAAGAACAGTGATCCTTCTAGGTATTACCCCTTTGGGGGTCAAATGACTCTTTCACAGGGGTCACATATCAGATATCCTGCATACCAAATATGTTAGGATTCATAACAGTCGCAAAATTGCAGTTATGAAGTAGCAAAAAATATTTATGCTTAGGGGTCACCACAATATGTGGAACTATATTCAAAGGCATTAGAAAGTTTGAGAACCACTGGACTAGACAATTTTAGGCAATGTCTTCTCTCTAATGGTCAGATGCTCAGGGGTTGAGCGTCAATTAATGGGTTGTTCCTGTTGGTGACTCTTTTGGGAACTGTGAGGCCTCTAAGAGCTGGTGTTTGGCTGACAGTGGTATGTCACTATAGCTTGGATTGGCAATTAAATATTAAGGGACCATTCCTTAGTCTGCTCTGTACCATTTGTTACTGATGTTACTGTTAGGGTTTACACTGTGACCATCAATTACATTTCATCCAATTATTTAGACAGGAAAAATCATGATGTAGGAACAGAGGACACACACTCCATCTACCACATACCATGCCACAACCCCACAATGGCTGACTAAAATCCTCCGAAACTGTCACTCAAAATGAATCTTTTCTCTCATGAGTTGTCTCTGCCAGGTTTTTTTGTCATAGCTTATGAAAGATGATACCCATGGCCTTTCTTTTATAAGCCTTCAAACTTGTCAGCATCTCTTGATTTGGGGATTCAATCTCCTTGAGTCCTTCTTTCTGTATGAGATCTGTAAAGCTACATGCTACATAAATTAGTTTAATCTCTTCATCCTCAGATTCTTGTTTGAATATCAGCTGCAAAGGCTCCATTTTTGTTCTTCACAAATTTCCATATTTATAACACATTATATTTACATCCTTGCACATCCTGTCAGCATAGTGGCAGAAAGCATCTCATCGTTACTTCTGACTTCATTAACCCTCTCATGATGTAACAATCTTTCTTCTTCATTTCTTTGTTATTGATTGCATTTGTTATTTGACTTTCATCTATGTGTGTAATAATACATTTTCATTACTCTTTTCTTCCTGCCTCTTACCCAGTCTCTTATCCTTTGATACCTATCATTCCATACTCCCTACCTGTCACTGTCCCAGAATCATGACTCTTGGTTTGCTCTTGTGACCCATTTGATCTAATCAAGGTCCTCTGTGCTACCAAATGATTTAAACTGTCTGTTGGAGTCCAGTGAGTACACAAGTGGGCTCACAGCTGAAGGCAATGATTCTATAACGTACATTGTAATAGAATCACTATGTTATTATTTAAAGTAATTTATCTTTTTTTTTAAAGTAGCAATAGTATAATTGACCAACCCAGTCAGTCAACTGGGTTTTAAAAGAGAGAGTTAGGATTGAAAAAAAAAAAAAAAAAACAAATTGACAACACTATAAAATGACTCCAGACAGTACTGAGGCTGAAGCTGGTTTTTTTTTTTTTTTTCCCAGTCTGCTTTTATACCATTTTAATTACATGCAAATAATAAGGTCTGTTCTGGGTTAAAGAACAAACAAGGCAATAGAAGTCCCATGATCACTGTTACTAGAGGTTTATCAGGATGACCAAGATGAAAGTAATGCCACATATTCCTCGACTGAGTTTGCCTTGAGCTTTGTATTAGCCCAAATGTAAATATTCTTCATCTGAATCTACTTTCTCAGTCCTACCCCAAAGTCAAATTCCTGCCTGAGCCTACTTCTGTGTCCTAGCCCAATGTCAACTTCCTGACAAATTTCTACAAGGCAGCCCCAAAAGCTGTCCACACATAATATTACAGAAAAAAAGCCCCCAAAATTTACAAACCCCAAAGAATTTCAAGTTATTAATAGTGTAGATATTGAAGTGAATAAGTGGATGAAGTGGATGAGAGTGATGCAAGTGAGATAGTAAGACGCTATGGGTGACATGGGTAAGTTTTCACAAACGGTAAGGTTAAGTAATATAAAGGATGAGTGAAAGTTGTCTACCTTCACATACTTAATGAGCATATAATTACTAATGAGTAATGAGAGATGTATAACACATGAGAACACTGAAATGAAATATAAATATAATTCAATAAGAGATACTGTTAAAAAGACAGTTTTTATAGTCAGGAATCATAACCAGTCTCATGTAGACTCACTTAGAAGTGAAACAATGAAGCTGCAGTACATGGAGTACAGAGAGGCTATGTGTACAATAGGAAATGGATATCCATTATCTATGAAGGAAGAACAATGACTAGAAATAAGCTTCTCAAAGAAATAAAGAAAGCAAAGACACTAGCGTAAATCTAGACACAGTGTGAAATGTCTTTTTTCTAACATTTGTTCCTCTGTGCTTGTGAAGTCAGGGTGTAAGATTCTCAGACCAAACATGATAGGCCTTCCAGAAGTTGCCACCCAGAAGGCTGTGGACAGAAACAGGTTTCACGTGGTCCTACTGGAATAGCTTGAGCCTACAGACACAATGTATCTTCCCACACACAGCTAAGCTATTTTGGTCCTGAAAGCCAACATGGGAGGGCAGTTTAGGGATTCTGGTAAAAGATACTTTTCACATAGTCCAGTTCTGATGTGATAATTTAGAAATCATCATGAGGACCAAGCCTGTGGCTTGCTTCTCTGTGGGAGTCGAAAATATTATAAATACTAAGCTGGTCTTACCAGATATTTTTTCTACTTAAAATCATTTTAGGAAGGGGGAGGCTTGGGAGGAGGGATATATTACCTAAATAAAGGCTCTGCTGATGAAGTCTTTGATCCTAAACTTGATTTTAGACAACATATTAAAAGGAAGATAAATTGATTGGGTATCTCAAATAGTCAGCTTGACTACTACAAGAAATTCTCCTTACCATTGTACTGGAATATCTGAGAAGTTTATATTATCTGACATTGTGAATGGACCTGAAAATCTCCAATTTGAGTATACTACCCTGGCAAATTGAAAAGCACCACACCCCACTGAGAACTACAGATCACTGAAAAATTGACTATGCATCCTTGATTATAACACTCCAGAGTAGCATAAAAAATTAAGTAACTGGGCCATGGGTTTAAATACTTTGATCAAGGCACAATCAGAGTAGCAGAAAATGTCTATGATCATTCTAAATGAAATTCTTTTCTAAATTAGCTGGAGGCAAAGATCAAACAAAAATGCATCCTGTAAGATGCTAATTGAAAAATAGATTAACTTTCCAGACCCACTAAATCTCATATCTAAACATTGACAGTGAAAGATAAATTGATTTCTAGCTGGTCAAGAATTTTGTATTTGAATGATTTCATAAGTTCATGTATTTTAAATGCTTGAATCCTTTTTGCCTGTCACTCAATTCAGAATAGCCCTCAGATTCTACACAAGCTCCTGCTCTAGTGAAGGGCAGAAATGACCTCCAAGGCAGCTATGGATAGATGTCAACTATGTTCTTGCTTAACAAGTACTGTTTAATTGCCTCTAGAACTACATTTAGTATTGGTATCCCTGCATGTCACAGGTGCCAATTAGTGTCATACCAAGAAAAAGACAACTCCCCATGTCCAAATCATCACAAAATAAGAGTAGACTGAGTGTTTAAAGTATTTACTGCTTCTCTTTTGAATCTCAATCTGTCCCCCAAATTCAGACATGAGTGGTAAAAAGGCAACTTATTTTGACAAATGTCAAAAGGGCAAAACTGGGATATATAGCTTCCCAAAAGACCTTTAACCTAGCCTTCTTTCTTGTTCATCCTTCCAGGAATACAGATGCATTTTCTGGAGCTATGGTTGTCTTCTTGAAGCATGAGGAAGCTTCAGTAGAAAATGTGTGATCAGGAAGAAGAAACACAAAACTATTTGAATCCTGAAATTTCTGAAGGAAGGGAGGCTTCTGACTCTAGGATTACTACCTGAATGTTTTCTGTAAGCTGGACATGAGCCTCGACCACTTTACATCTTCGATTTGAGTTTTGGGTTAGAAACTGATTAAGATAATCAATCCTGGTGGTCAGGTGCAAAAGTGATTCTTTCTGGCCTACAATAAGAATATTCATTTGCACTTTAGGTTATTAAAACTTACAGTAGTGTGAGTACTCAGTTTAGAATTATCTATGAGACACACCTCAGGCATGTGTGAGTCCTTTGCAGACTTGTGCTATACAACTCTAATGTTGTAGGGTATAGCGAGTGAAAAAGCTTGTTAGGTATGACACAGTTTCTTTCTTTTCAAATGCTAAATGACTTATTTCTTTAATCGAAATAGATTTTTCTTACATAACATTCCCTGCTTATGGCTTTTCATTCCTCCACTCTGCATAGCTTGTCTCCACCTCTTTTTCCATCTAGATCCATCCCCATAAAATGATAAATGTAATCCACCATATAAACAAACTGAAAGACAAAAGGCATAATATCATCTCATTAGATGCTGTAAAGGCCTTTAAAAATATTTAATACCACTTCAAATAAAATTTTTAAAGGATATAAGGGACATAGCTCAGCATAATAAAGGCAATTTACAGCAAGCCCAGACCCAACATCAAATAAAATAGAAATAAACTCAAGGAAATTCCACAAAACTCAAAATAAGACAAGACATTTGCTCCATACCTAATAACTATAGTATTTGAAGTCTTAGCTAAAGCAATAAGACAACTGAAGGAGATGAAGGAGACACAGTTTGGAAAGGAAAAAGTCAAGTTATTTTTATTTGCAGATGATATGATAGGATCATATTGTATGTGACCCCAAAATTCTACCAGGAAACTCCTACAGTTGATAAACACTCTAAAATATCTTTGAACAATTCTAACCAAGCAAGTAAGGCCTATTTTTTTCAAGTCCTCAAGACCCTTTCATGAGGGCTCTGTCCTAAGTATATAATTTCATATTACTCAATGTGGAATAAAGTGTCAACACATGATTGGGAGAGGGGCAGACATTCCAATTGTAACAACTTCATGTGTACTAAAAAATAATGTTACCAGTGGTCCTGGTCCAGTAGTTCTTTGATTAATTGTGGTCAGTAAGCACCCCATTGTCTCTCTTCCATACAAGAATAAATGATGACTATTTAGTGAATGGTAAGTATTTGAGGGCTGCTTTACTTAAACTGTTCTATTAAGCAAATTTACATAAAAAGAAAATTCATATTAAATTTGAGTTTTAAAATCTATTTTTGTCAGTGCAAATATGTCTCATGAAATAGTTGGAAAACCTATATAGTATTTGTTGTTAAATGAAATAAATTTCATCTCAGTATATATTCTGTGTTTATCTGGGAAACCTAAATTTACCTCATAAATATAAATTTAAAACACTTATTTAGATGGACTAAGTGGTTTCTTTCATTTACTCAGGATGGTTTTGTGTCTCCTTTATCTGAAATAATTTAAACAGCATCACACAAAATGCCATAAAGCTTGGTCCCCATTCCACCTAGTTATATGATGTCTGCTCTTCAGTTGTCTATATTATGCTGAGAGAAAGAGAGCTTCAGGAACATCAGAGGTCTCAAAGGAGTGGATTCTTTTTGTCTTATCACAAAATACTCACCTCTTTCCCTCAGAGACTGACTTCCTACCTTCTGAAGACAAATGCCATTGCAAGGCTTCTTTTGAAGGATTTCATGAAATTCCCCCATTGTCAGTCCAATAAGTACAGAGCAACCTGCCTAACTCAACACAACACAGCTTTTGTTTATGGAAACATCTTTTTCATTCACTAATATGAAAAATTATGACATCTGCCCTCATTTACAACACAAAAGTACAGATTTGGGGGCCTGTTGTTAATTTTTTTTTTTTTTTTTTTTTTTTTTTTTTTGTTTTTCGAGACAGGGTTTCTCTGTATAGCCCTGACTGTCCTGGAACTCACTTTGTAGACCAGGCTGGCCTCAAACTCAGAAATCCACCTGCCTCTGCCTCCCAAGTGCTGGGATTAAAAGCATGCGCCACTACCGCCCAGCCTGTTGTTAATTTTATAGCACCTTTATGGTAACATAACTCTTTGTTATCATGGTTACTGTATCCTAAATCATCATGTTAAAAAAATTAAGTATTTGTAAAACAATTTTACACTCAGTTTTCTGCAAGTCTGTTGAGTAGATGAAAACTTACTTAGTTCAAGTATTAATCAGATTAGAATAAAATCATGGACATTTTGCCAGAATACAGTCCAAAAACATATACTGGAAGTATCAGTCAAAAAACTAATTTATAATGTCTATGACCCAATGTAAAATTGTGGAGTATGAAGCATGAGTTCTAAGCAACTTAAATGTCCAGAAAAATTATTTATGAATCATTAAATCAGACTATGTTCATGAGTATTAGTTAACTTTGCCGTAATGAAATGTCACAGGATGGGAGATTAAACAAAAAGCATTGCTTTCTGACAGTCTGTAGTGTAGAGAGTCTCAGATCAAAGATGCAGCCTACAAAGAAATGAAAATTTGAGAATATAAATGTTTGCATTATTTCAAACCTTACACGATATGTGCATGAATTGAAGTATGCCATGGTACCGAATAAGTATATATAGCATTATGTTTTGGTTAAAAACGTAGCATTTTTGCAAAGTGCCCTGTTTCCCAGTGGCTCTCTTCTGATCATATTCATCATGTCTTCAGACGATTTTTCCTTGGTGCATGTTCTTTCATGGAATTAGGAAAGAAGGATAGGGGTGAGGAAGAGAACTTACATAAACCGGTGATGTTGCACTAACTCTTCTGACCATGATTCTCATTGGTTTACATAATGTAATGAAAATTGACATCCAAAGATGGAAGATAGGAACACTCAGTCACAGTGTGTGTGCGCGCGTGTGCGTGTGCATGTGCGTGTGTATGTGTGTGCACATGTAGATGAGAGAGTGAGAAGAGAGAAAGAGAGAGGATGAGAGACTATGTGCCTGCTTTGGGTTACTATGAAGATGAAAGTGTGAAAGTGGTCCTATTCCCCAGCTAAGATTAAAGAGTGAGCTAACACCTACACCCCTCACATGTTGTGTATGTGTGTGCTTGTGTGTGTGTGTGTGTGTGTGTGTGTGTGTGTGTGTGTCAGAGGTATCTGTATTAATGGCAGCATGTTTCAGTTTCACCTTAGTGTTGACTCCAATTATCCCTTTAGTACTAGTATCAATAAAGACAAAGAACACAAATGAAGCTTTTCCCAAGTCCTGGATGTCCCATAAAAGTTTTGGTTGCTGAGAGATAACAAGAAATTCCATGCACAACTAGAATAACTAACTGTGTCTAAGTTCAGTAAATAAATGAACAGTGGCATAAAATACTGATGAAAAGGAACTTGCTATATTTAGCCTTCTTTCTCAGAGGCTCGCTTAGCTCTGAGCTCTGAGCTGAGTTCTTGAGGGGAGACAGGTGATGAGTATTTTTCACTCATTTCCTAAATTCAGTTACCCCTCCCCTTCTGTGGCCTCCAGTCAAGCACTTCAGTCTGGAAAAAATGAAAAAGAGAAAAAAAAGAAGGAGGAAGAAGAGGAGGGGGAAGAGGAGGAACAATTACAGAAATATTAATAATACTGGAAAAATTAAACTATGCTTTTTTCTTTATTTGTGGAGGGGGTCAGCAGACTTTTACTGTAAACTGTTCTTTAGGAAATTTCCCTGCAGGCCCTTCCAACAGCACCTCTATTTATAGACAAGCCACTTCTGCTTTTTCCTTCTGCTTTTAAAAAAAGCCCGGGCTTTTCAAAATCCACACCACACATACTCTCTCTCTGTTGGTGGTTATTCATTCCTCTAGATAATTGTTTAGGGAGGTTTTAAGTGATCCCCAATTGACACTGTTATTAGGAGTCTGATCCCTGGATTTTGTGCAGCTTTGATTCACCGAACGGCAAAGAGCATGGCTGCCTCAGACACCACTCTCTGCTCTAATACCACGAACTTCTCAAATTCAACAAATTTGATAGCTGTTCTATCTCTTCCTCTCAGTTGAAACATTTCTGTCTATCACCTTGTACAGGCACACATGTGCACACACACATGCAACCCACACTATGGAATTAATTTAAGAACCAGTACTTGGGTATGAGTTATTTTCTTGCCTAGCTTTATATAAATGATACTCTGTAAGACAATTTTGTGATGTGGTCAACACCTAATATAAGCTAATAAACACACTATCAATTCTTTCTGCATTTAACTCCCAGCTTAGAATTTCTTTGATAACTTTGCAATAAGTTACAATGCTTTCTTTGAAAAATGTAACCTGGGTTTTCATTCTGACGTTACTCACCATCTTCCAAACATCATTCATTTTAAAGTCATGGTTTAGGGATAAAATATAGGTGTAAGTCTCAGGTTAAATTCCCTATATTTCCAAAACATTTCGCATTATGTAAAACTTATTCCTTTTGAAAGTATGAAACACCAAAGAAGGACAACAAATACTCTGAGCCATTAAAATTTCAACCCAAAGCAGGCACATAGTCTCATTTCTGAGCATTAGTAAGTAGGTTTTGTCTTTCTTATAAAATGTTGAAGTGTGATGGAAAATGTCTTGAGTAGAGGTCGAAAGATACTTGGGTGGATCTCTGTGAGTTGAAACTATGAGTGCAATTCTTTCTCTATTATTAATTCACATTGGAGATTAGCAAAGGCTGTGAGCAGGCAGGCATCTTTGCTTTTGTCTGTCAATCTTAGCGTGTATCATTGCAATCCAGCACTACTGAATAGAACAATGGAGGATGAGCATGGTGGCTAGGTGGGGGCTACATTTGAGCTATACATATATCCTTGGTTTTGGATACACACACATACACTCACACACAGACACACCACATACAAACACACCACACATACACACATATAACACACACACACACACACACACAGAGGCTAATATAGCATAGATGTGTAGGAAAATATTCCTCAAGACAAACTTTGATTAATAAGAGGCAGGCACATGGAAAATTCTATGGACTGGGTAATGCCTATAATTTCCCTCCTCTTAAACATCTCTAAGATAAAATTGTTTCAGTGACTCCCCAGGAATGTTCCATGAAAGCATATCATCAGCTTGACTTTCTTGAAGGTATCTAACCAACACAGTCAATTTTATTCTTTCTTGAAGCCTCTTTTT
The DNA here is from genome assembly GCF_011762505.2 of Arvicanthis niloticus. Taxonomy (NCBI): domain Eukaryota; kingdom Metazoa; phylum Chordata; class Mammalia; order Rodentia; family Muridae; genus Arvicanthis; species Arvicanthis niloticus. The sequence goes on along the minus strand of NC_047668.1, from coordinate 67,345,044 downwards.
CCGTCTTTCTTGGTGCACTGAGATTACTTTCACAATATAAATCATTAATATGGTACAAATTGCATCGTGCTGTACTCCAGGCCTGAAATAAAATAAATAATTGTTTTGCTTAAGTTATTTGTACTTGAGACAGGAAATTAAACTGTATTATAATTCCTGAAACACTTATTGCTCACAATGTACCTATTACTGGCTAGGTGCTCCATCCAAAAATGAAAATGTTTAGGAATAAATGTATGTATGTGTACATTGGTTCATATGTAGGAATAAAATGATAACAACTCAGCTATGTTTTCTTTTTGTCACAGTATCTCAATTATGAATATTATAAATTTGGCTATATATATATTCAAATCTCATCAATAAAGTTTTATTTTCTAGAAAAATGTTAGATTTATTTATTTAATATTTATTTATTTAATATATATGATGGTTTGACTGTACATATGCCTGTGTATCTGTGTGTCATTTGTACCCATGGAAGTCATAGGAGATGACGAAACTGAAGTTACAAAAGGTTGTCAGCTACCATGTAGATGGTGGGAATTGAACTGTAGTTCTCTGGAAGACCAGCCAGTGCCTGTACTTGATGATCCATTTTCCACCCTGATTTCTTTTCTTTTTTTTTTTAAGCTTTAATTACTTATTTTATATATATATATATATATATATATATATATATATATATATATATATATGCTTTATCTGCTTGTAAAGCTGCATGCCAGAAGAGGGCATCAGATCCCATTACAGATGATTGTGAGTCATGATATGGTTGCTGGGAATTGAACTCAGGACCTCTGGAAGAGCAGCAAGTGCTCTTAACTAAGGAGCTATCTCTCCAGCCCTTTTATTGTTGTTCCATTGACTATGTTATCATTTATTTTACACTACCCCATACATTATAACTAATTTTGTAAATGTTTCTTAATGTTTCTAAGTTTTGTCATTATTCCTTTCACCTGAACTCTATAAATAACTTTGACCTAATTAAGTGACTTTGACATAATTAATTTCCTAATCTGTTCTCAAGTCCCAGAAGCAGCTTTATGAGACCAATGAGTTCTTCATTTGTGGTGTTTTTCTTCATTGTGCAGAAGTATATCCTACAATAGCTTTGTAAGAAGTGCTGTGGATTTGAGGTTGCATACCACAGTGTTATCTCCTTAAACACAAAACTTCTTATAACTTTCAGAAGTCAGCAGGACCTGTAGACATTTTCAAGGCACTTGATGTATGATTCCATTTGGACTTTGTATGCTGAGGTCCCATTTGGCTGCACGTAAATATGGAGTTTTGCTCTCTCATTTGTGGAATAAGCACTATTATGTAAATGCTACTATATATTTTGATAATTTTCTGACTCCCATTACCTTCTTTCTATGTTTCAAACCTTTACTGAACTCACCAGTGATACCTATTATATATTCTTTGAATGATGTCTACAATCTGACAGTCTCTTACCACTTTCACTATCTCTGCTGTCCTACTTAGGGCTTCTATTACTATAATGGAGCACTATGACCCAAAGCAAGCTAGAGAGGTAAAGGTTTATTTGCTGTTTTTTACTTTCATATCATATAACATCACTGAAGGATGCCAAAACAGGGACTCAAGTAGAGCTGGAACCTAGAGGCAGGAACAAATGCAGAGGCCTTGGATGAGTGCTGCTTGCTGGCTTGCTCATCATGGCTTGCTTGCTCAGCTTGCTTTCTTATAGAACCCAGGACCACCAGCCCAAGGATGGCACCACCCACAATGGGCTGCCCCCATCAATAATTAATTTTTTTAAAATACTCTACAGGTGGAGCATATGGAGCATGTTCTCAGTTGAGGTTCCCTCCCTTCAGATGACTCTAGCTTGTATCAAGGTGACACAAAACTAGCCAGCACAATTACTTTTATTCAAAAAGCTATTCTTCTGTGTGTCAATGACTATAGTGGTCTCTCCTATGCTGTCTGAAATCTGCCGTGTCCACTGTTAAACAGTCCATTGTCTACATGGAAACAGTGTAACTGTGCTCAATTATAGCTGATGAACCTCAAAACCCACCAATGATTTCATGCCATGCTTAAGTAAAAATCCACTGTCCCCTTAGTGGCCTCCAAGGCCCTATACAGTCTTGATACTTCTACCGGTTGATTGGTTTTTTTGTTTTTGTTTTTGTTTTTGTTTTTTTTTTTTTGAGATTTCTCCAACTATTGAATCCTCCTTACCTAACAACTGCATTAGTCTTTTTACTTATTGCAGAGAAAACCAGATGTACCCTCACTGCTGGGAAGTCGTCCTATATAAACTCTTTTTACAAGAATTGAATGCCCTCCTCTACCCCAGCCCCTAAAAAGGATAGAACTATCACTGGGAAGAGACACACAATTTAAAAAAAATTTAGGTAATAATAAGAAGAAAGTGTCTACTACCTATGTTGCCTCTCAGTGATGGTAAGAGCAGATTGGGAGTTATAAGAAACCACACCAAGAAGCAGTAAGTTTAGAACTAATTCATTTCTATATCATGTTCATTTAGCAGAATAATAGTATTTGGTTCTCCCCTAAGGCCTATGACCGATCTAGCTACAGGTTCTTGGTCCCTCTAACAGTGTTACATTTGGGTTCCATCTCATGGAATGAGCTTTAAATCCAATTAGAAAGTGTTTGGTTATTTTCATAGCATTAGTGCCATATTGTACTGTTAGCCATATACATAGGCCATTGTTGTAGCTTACAGAGTTATCATCTGATTGAGAGTAAAGATTTTTTTCCTTATGCTTAGTACCTACCACCACCATGAAGCTAGTAAGCAGATGTTTCCAGGTGAGTACTAGTGTAATTTTTTAAGGTTTTGTGACTCAGTACATGGTGTCTCTAACAATAGGTTCTGAAGATGGAAAAGAAAGTTTCTAAGTACCAGGGTGTAGTGAATCACATGAAGAAAACTAATTTTCAGACATAATGGGACAGTTAAATCTATGAATTTACAGCAATTATGAAAGCATAAACAAAATTTGCATTAGTTATAGACAGACAATATCTTATAACCAGGTGAGAAATTACTGATATTTGATAACTGATAGGAGAGGGAGAGTCAGATTTGTCTAATGATGTAGCTATTAATATGTGGCTCACATGCCAGGGTATGTTACACCCTCAAGACTAGCTGGGCAGCACAAGCTAGACACAACAAAATAAATTTAAAGGGGAAATTTCAAAGTTAGTTAGAAAGTGATATGTGTTGAGAGTATGGTTATAGAAGCAGTTTGGAAAGGTGGGGTGAGCACATTTAAAATACATTAAGAAATTCTTTAAGAGAATTTTCAACTGAGGAAACTTGAATGGCCGAGAAGCACCTTAAGAAATGCTCAACATCCTTAGTCATCAGAGAAATGCAAATCAAACCACCCTGAAATACCACCTTACACCAGTCAGAATGGCTAAGATCAAAAACTCAGGTGATAGTAGATGCTGGCAAGGATGTGGAGAAAGAGGAACACTCCTCCATTGTTGGTGGGATTGCAAGCTGGTACAACCACTCTGGAAATCAGTCTGGCGGTTCCTCAGAAAATTGGACATAGCACTACCTGAGGACCCAGCTATACCACTCCTGGGCATATACCCAGAAGATGCTCCAACACATAACAAGGACATATGCTTCACTATGTTCATAGCAGCCTTATTTATAATAGCCAGAAGATGGAAAGAACCCAGATGTCCTTCAACAGAGGAATGGATACAAAAAAAATGTGGTACATTTACAAAATGGAATATTACTCCGCTATTAAAAACAATGAATTTGAGAAATTCTTAGGTAAATGGATGGAACTAGAAAATATCATCCTGAGTTAGGTAACCCAATCACAAAAGAACACACACGGTATTTACTCACTGATAAGTGGATATTAGCTCAAAAGCTTGAAATAGCCAAGATTCAACTCACAGACCACATGAAGCTCATGAAGAAGGAAGAACTGGAGGCCTAGGTCCTATTTAGAAGGAGTAACAAAATACCCAAGGGAGCAAATATGGAGACAAAGTGTGGGACAGAAACTGAAGGAGGGGCCATCTGGAGACCATTCCACCTCGGTATCCATCCCATGTGCAGTCACCAAAGATAGATGCTGATATGGATGTCAGGAAGTGCATGCTGACAGGAGCCTGATATGGCTGTCTCCTTAGGGGTCTGCCAGAATCTGACATACCCAGAGGCAGATGCTCACAGCTAACCATTGATCTGATTAAGGGTTCCCAATGGAGAAGTTAGAGAGAAGACTGAAGGAGCTGAAAGGGTTGGTGGCCCCATGAGGAGAACAACAATACCAACCAACCAGAGCTCCCCAGGGTCTAAATCACCAGCCTGGGAGCACATAGGGAGGGGCCCATGACTCTAGCTATATATGTAGGGGAGGATGGCCTTGTCAGGCATAGGTGGGAGGGGAGATCTTTGGTCACATGAAGGTTGAACACTGAATGCAGAGGGAATTAGAGGGTGGGGAGGTGGGAGTAGGGAGTAGGTGGGGGCACACCCTCATAGAAGCAGGAGGAGGAGGGATGGGATAAGGGGTTCCTGGGTGGTGGGGGGAATGGGGTAAGGGGATACAATCTGAAATGTAAATATAATATCCAATAAAAAAAGAAAAAAAGAAATTCTTTAAGAATTGGTAAAATATTATTTAAGAGAACATGTTTAAGCTTGATTACCATATTAATCGATATATTAATTTCATAAATTATTGGTGCTTCTTCACCATAACAAAAAATGAATCCTACCAAATTATTGAATTGTATTGGTTTAGGATAAGGCAGATGTAAATTCTGTAGAATAAATTTAAATGAGAATGAGAACTGAAACTAAGTTGTTTATAATTTCAATGATGAAGCATGTTAACTCTGTTATTTGTAGGCTTAGATTTTTCAAAATCTTACTTCAGTAAGTGTACTTAAATGCTTTAACCTCACTTTGAGCATACCACCCACCAGAGGTAGTGGAAAGAAAATATTAATAGCACAAAAAAGGGTATGGGCTCCTTTCTAGGAAAACTTCTTTGTTGTAAAAACAATCTGCATGGTCAGGATATCAGGAGTTCAAGGCACAGGAATCAGCTGTGGTAGCTTGATCCACACACAAACACCATCAAGAATCAGCAACAGTAGTTCAATCCAGAAGAATCCACAGGCTCTGTCAATACACCTGAGTTAACAGAAGTGGTGGGAACCACAGAACACCACCAGAAGTTCTTTAGTGATGTTTCTTTCTAAGAAGTCATGACAAATGATGACCAGCAAAGAGTGACAAGGTGAACCAATACCAAAAATCATTCTGAGAGAAGACCAGCATCATTAAAGCCTAACAATGATGAGGAAAGAGTGACAAGTGAACCAATATCACAAAAGCACTATCTACTCTCTGTTGGATTATATTTATACCCTTTTCAAATATAAAATGTTCTCTCAAGCATTACCTCTAGTAAAACGTCACATACCCTTTTTCCAGATTGCTTCCAGAAAAACACCACAAGTCTATTCTCAGCAAAACATCCTTTCATGTGTCTGCTTCAATTAAAACATCTTCTCATAAGATAGTTTCCAGAAAAATGTCACGTGACACAACTGAGTTTCCAAAGAAACCAGAAATTTCCACTTCAGTTATTATTTTCTATTCATAGAGAATAAAAAGTATGTCTCTTTCAAAGAATGATCATTTCTACATAAAACTTGGCTTTTAACACATCAGAAATAGTCTTATGAAACATTCTATATTGAGACTCAATTATTTTTCCTATAAAATCTGATGAAATTTCACATTCTGGCAAATGTTTTCTAATATGTGCCTCCTCTATGTGACCAAGCAACAAAAAAAAGTGCCCACATCTTAAGTATACCTCCAAAAGAAAAGAACACTCTTATGTAATGTATAGCTATATTATAATAGTCATTAACTTATCCCAGTGAGTTGAATAAGTGAACCCACATGTTCAAAGCTTTTTGTATGAACATCACCAAGTTCATAAGTATAGTAGCTTGCAATTCTGTGGGATGTATTAAAATGTTCTAGAAAAGCAGTTAAAATGCTAATGTCAGTCCAAACCTAATAAACCTTTACACTAAGGGAAACAGAACTATTATTTATTCTGTTGCACAAATCACACAAAGCCTGTTAAGCTTCTTTCGCACTGCTAGATTAAACTAAAGAAGAGGCCAATTATTATGAAGTATGTATGTAATGTGTGACCCAAAAATTTCTTCAACTTAACATAAAATTCACTGTGAGGAAAAGTTAGTTATTCTCATTTTTTAAAAGGAGAATATGGAGCCATAGGCTACATTACAAAACATCAATTTGAACATCCCAAGTCATGTAAGATATAATAAACTTCAAGATTCCCCAGGGACTCTAAAATAACACTTATGATTCGCAGGAAAAAAATAGATTTTTAATATAAAGTTAGAGAGTCTATAAAGGAACTTTTATAAACTACTGAAGGTATCAAAGTTAGAAATAATTACTTTGTTATATTTCGACATAACTGATAAAATTTAAAGCACATGTTCATATGATGTATAAGATCCATTCTTGGGCACCTATCTATTTAGATGAGAAATGAATAGAAAGATAGATAGATAGATAGATAGATAGATAGATAGATAGATAGATAGATAGATTTATCACCAGAAAAACTCACATGTCTAATATACTTGTACAATCATTTAATTTATTTTTATTAGATGCCAAATAACTTGTGCTTTATTCTTACAAAGCAGTACTAAAAGTCATGCAAAACAAACATGTTGATAGACAACAGCATGGTCAAATCTTACATTTATAAAATGGATTAAAAATAACATGATACACAATGCAAGTAAAGCTACCTCAAATCAATAAAGTTAAAAAAAATAAGAACCTGTACATATTATTTAAGGAAGCATTTGTAACTGGTAAAATTACCATTCTCATATATCTAGTCAAGATACAAAGTAATATTATATATTAAGGGGTTTATGCATATTTCATTTCTGGATCTGTATGGGGGTTTCATGTGTATTTACATTAGAATAGTTCAGTAAACTTTTCCATGTGAATAATAGAGTTCATATTGTAGACTTACTGGAAACATAGAGGAAAAGCATTGATCACATGATATGTTGAATCCATGAGAGGATTAGTTGATATCTATCACTGTGAAAACTGCAGATGCTACATACATGTAAGCTGACAGATATAAAAACTCCATGCTAGTGAAAGTATGTGCCGTCTGCCAACAATTATCCATTGTGCAATGAGCCATACATGTTACTTTGACTTTTTTGTCTTCTTTTAGTTTATAAAGGTACTAAGAAGATTATCATTCACAACTATAGAAAGACACATTAATTTAGGTGCGAAGGTACCTTTGTAGATGGTAGTTTTCACATCCTATAATCATGTAACTCAGCATTTCTTACCTACTATGCTTTGCTGACTTATATGAATACAGATCACTAGCAATATATATATATATATATATATATATATATATATATATATATATATATATGGCTTGGCTCAATACTAGGTTACTCATAGTTCTCAATGATTAAAGATCTAGAACTTCATAATACTTTTAAAAATGCAGTTATGATGAGTGTTCCTTATCTGTGAGCTAACCTAGAGTTCAGAACACACCATTTAGTCTTGTAAAACAAGATTGCAAAGTATTGGAAGGAAAGGTCATTCTACACTTATGCCTCTATAAAATTAAATATTTACAGCATAAAGCATGTTTTAAGACTCACAGGATTTTTCTCATTTTGTTAAATGACCTTTAAATGTACACTAAAGTGACTTTCTTATCATTTGTTCTGTCTACAAAGTCCATGAAACTAACCTAAAATGTGAAGCACTAGACACTGATCCCTGAGCTAAGTAAGCTAAGTAGATGAAATGACTGGAAGACATGAAGCGGATAATGAATGGTGAGCATAGAAGTTTGATTGACAGGAACAGAAATCCAACAGAACCTGTACAATTTAATGAAGATAAGTTATGTGTGAGATGCTTTGCCTATGAAGAAGCAATAAGTACTATTTCAATAACTTTTATTTTTTAATTTTAAGATAGTATAAGAGAAAATAAAAGTATTTAAATTATTCTATGGCTCTTTTACCATGTGTGTTGTAATGAGTTTCCCTGAGTAAATCCATTTCCAGATGTAGCAATGATGAGAAATCCTTATCTGAAGGTTAATTTAGCATATCAATAACTAGGGATATATTCAAGGAGGTATATGAAAGGAAGCAGATGCATATACTAATGATCAATCAGGATGAAAAGCCTTATTAGACACTTCTACACAATGCTTAAATATTAATATCAAAGAAACTGTATATCATAAATATTATCATTGAGTAGTGTATCTAAATATCCAAAAGTTCCTGGTTTCCTAAATTCTGTGTTTGTGGTGGCACTCAGGGTAGACATGAATATACATACAAATCAAATCGCAAACATTCCGTGGAACAGAAGTGAAAACTATTTCACTTGACAAAGGTGGTGAAAACACATTGTCAAAAACCCATTCTTTCAAGGAAAAGCTATTGAGAAGTATGAATGCCCACACACTGAAGAATGAAGCCTGGTGCTTATCTCCAGTTTGAAAAAAAAAAAAAAAAAAAAAAACTAGCAAAAAGTAGATTAGAAATGTAAATGTGAGACTCGATTTTGAAAATAGAAAAAGAAAATATGGGAGAAAAAATACACAGAAATAGAGGAGAGGTTTTGGGTTTCTTCAGAAACACAAACCTCAAAATCCAAAGAAGACAGAGGATTATACCAAACTAAAATCCTACTGCAAAGCAAAAGAACAAGCAACAGAGTGAAGAGATGACTTAGGGTCTAAGAAGGCAGATACTTGCCAGCTGTACATTCGATAAGGGATTAATGTACAGAGGTTTGAAGAGAACTCCACTGTTGAACAGACAAACAAACAAGCCAGGTTTGGAAATTGACAACTTACCTACTTACAGAATTTTTAAAAGAATACATACAACTGTGCAAAGAGTATATGTCAATGTACTCAAATGCACTATTCATCAAGGAAACATAATTCAAATTCTCAATAGGTCATTGCTTAACTCTAGTAAGAAGGGTCACAATGGAAAAGGCAAAATATAGCAAGTTGTGGCAAGCAAGAAGGAAAAGCAGAGGAAAATCTCTGCACAGTGTCTGTGGGAGTGTAAAGTTATGAGCCATTATGGAAACAATCTAGAGATTTTTTGAATGTTCAAAAATGTAATTATCATAGAATTTGCCAATCTCTTTGAGTATATATCTGAAGGAAATAGAAGCACAGTACTGAAGACACATCTTCACTTCATGTTACTGCAGTATACTAGCATACTGTGCATACTAGCCAAAATGCAAACAAACAAACAAAGGGTCCTTCAGTAAGTTAATAAGGAAATATGGAGTGTGCATACAACAGAACACTGTTTGGTCATAGAAAGGATTACACACTATTAATTGCACTAATACAAGTAGAATTGAATAATGCAGAGTAGGTCAACCATGAAAGAAAGTTCCACATGAGTCACACAAATGTGATTTAAAAGAGTTGATTTCATATAACAATGGCTACCAAGGCTGAGTAGACACAAGGAGGGGATGAGTTAGTTTTATGGGTGTAGATTATAGCTTGATGACAGGAATAGGCTGGCCCACGTTTCCTTGCACAACAGGGTGATTATGTATAACAATTAAAAAATTACAGATAATACTAAAGTATAATTTATTACAAATAGACTATAAGTATTTTGAAAATAATTACCAAAGAAGAAGAATAGATGTCTGAGAAAATAGTTTACACAGGTCTGAGCATTACAACATGAATTTACAGTGGATATAAGTCAACAACAACAGCAACAAAAATGCCTAATACCCAAGATTCAGCCCACTGAATTCACAAAGGTCAGCAAGCTGAAGAGCCCAAGTGAGGATGCCTCAGTCCCACTTGGGAGGGTGAAGAAAGCAACCAAAAAAAGAAGGAGGGAGGAAGGGACCTGGACCTGGGAGGGAAAGAGATGGGGTAGGGCAGAGAGTGGAAGATGATCTGGAATTGGGTAGAAGAAAAGGACTGAAATCCCTGAGGACCAGCAGAAAGAGTGGAAACATGCAACTTCAGGAGGTAGGAGTTTGGGGACACCCTCCAGAATGTACCAGAGACCTGGGAAGTGAGAGACTCTCAGAACTCAAAGAGAGGGACCTTAGATGAAATGTACTACATTGGGGAGAGGGAACTTGTAGAGCCTACCTCCAGAAGAAAGACAGGTCATCAAGTGAGGAATGGGGTTGCCATCCCATAGTCAAAACTCTGACCCATAGTTGTTCCTGTCTGAAAAAAAACTGCAGGGATGGAAATGGAGAGGAACCTGAGGAAAAGAAGGTCCAATGACAGGCCCAAAGTGGGATTCAGCTCAAGGGGAGGTCCCAAGGCTTGACACTATTACAAAGGGACCTATTAGGGACCTATTATGACTGCCCTCTGAAAGACCCAACAAGCAGCTGAAAGAGTCAGATGCAGATGTGTGCACACAACCAATGAACAGAAGCTACTGACCTCTGTGGTTGAATTAGGGGAAAGCTAGAAGCTGAGGAGGAGTGTGACTCTGTAGAAGGATGAGCAGTTTCAATTAACCCGGACCCGTAAGATCTCTCAGATACAGGAACACCAACCAGGAACTGGAACATACACCAGCAGATATGAGGCTCCCAACACATATGCAGCAGAAGACTGCCGGGTCTGGGTTTAGTTGGGGAAGATACACCTAACCCTCAAGAGACTGGAAGCCCTAGGAAGTTTAGAGGTCTGGTGGAATTGGGGTGTGGGTAGGGACATCCTCGTGGAGACAGGGGGTCAGGGAGGAGGTATGAGATACGGAATAGTCAGAGGGTGGACAGGAAGGGGAATAAAATCGGGAGTTTTAAATAAATAAATAAGAAAAAACAAAATGAATTCATAGATCAAAACATCACGTGATATTTCATTTGGTACTCTTTTTTGGTTCTGCTGGAAAAAAAAAGTTTTAAAATAATGGAAATGTTAAAAGTAATTCAGAGTAAGAGAGTAAGAGAGTCTTAGTTTGTTCAGTGGTAACTCTATCTGTGGCTGGAGAAAACGGAATCACTTCTGAGCTGTTGATTTTGTAGCTATGCCTGTTCAGTCTTCTTTGTCTGGCACTCTACAGACAGGATTAATGATTCCTCAAGTACAGTGGGCATCATCCCAAAGGCGAATAACCCCATTTCTCACAATATGTTGTAAAATTTCAGAGTTGTGGGCTATGTATGAGGTTTCCATCGTATTCTACTTTAAACAAAATATATGCTTCAGATATTAAAGGCAGCAAAAAGGTAGAAAAAGACAACTGACTCCAGAAAGCTGTCCTCTGACCTGAATATGCAACTATGCCCAGCTCACACATGCATACTTGTGAACACGCACACAGTCACATTTGATACTTTTTAAAAAAAAATAGTAAAAAAAAGGTTTCTAGAGGTTTCTAGATGGCTGAGCAGACAAGAGAACTTATCACTCTTTCAGAGGACCCATGCTCATTTCCAAGTACCCACAATAGGGAAATTCCAGCCATATGCAACTTCAGCTACAAGAAATTTAATGTCTTCTTCAGGACTCTGTGAGTCCTGTACTTATGTCATACACACACACACACACACACACACACACACACACACACACATACACACACACTTAAAAATAAAAATAAATCCTAAACACTATGCTATTTTGCTTCCTTTAGAAGATCCTGTCCTACTAGCTACTTAGCCACTGTGAGTATTCTGAATGAAATACATACATCTAAACCAAAAGGCTAACATTCACATATAAGAGAAAACTTATTATTTTTCTTTTGTGTCTTGGCTATCACATTCAGGATGATTGTGGTTAGCTCCCTCAATTTACTTATTAATTTCACTTTTCTTAACAGCTGGGTAATGCTCCATTATATAAATGGACATTTTCACTGTTCTTGTTTGATGGACATCTGGGCTGTTTTCAATTTCTGGCCCTTTTGACAAAACCAGCAGTCAACAGATGAGCAAGTGTCATGGTAATAAGATGTAGAGTTCTTTGAGTAGGTGCCCAAGAGTGATACAGATGGATCTTGGGATAGATCAGTTTCAGGTTTTGAGGAGCTGTCTTATTGATTTCAATGGTAGCTGTACCAGTTTGCCCTCTGATCAGCAATGATTAACTTTGTCCTTTCCCCATATCCTCACCAGTATGTACAATCAATCATTTGTTTTGTTGACCTTGGCCACATTGACAAGGTAATATGAAATCTCAAAGTAGTTCTAATTTGCATTTCCATGTTGGCTAAGATTGTTGGACTTTTGTTAAGCTTTCCCTCAGTGCTATGCTTCATTTTTTGAGAGCTCTGAGTTTAGTTCTGTACCCCATTTTATAATCTGATTATGTTCAAGTTCTTTATTCTATACATTAACCCTCTGTCAGATATATAGCTGGTAAAGAATTTTTCCTACTCTGTAGGCTGCCTCTTTGCTAGAATGATGGTGTTATTTGCTGCACAGGAACATTTTAGCTTTCTGAGAACTCATTTATCAATTGTTTTTAATGCCTGTGCTTCCAGTTTTGATCAGAAATTCCCTTTCTATAACAATAAGTTCAAGCACATTCTCTACTTTCTTCTCTATCAGATTCAGGTTGTCTGACCTTATGTTGAATTCCTTGATCTACTTTGGAGTCATGTTTTGCCCAGGGTAGTACATATTGAGCTATTTTCACTTTTCTACATACGGCTATCTAGTTTGACCAGCACCATTTATTGAAGATTATGTCTTTTCTCCAGTGTGTAATTTTTGTTTGAAATCAATAAGAAGGCTCCTCCAAACCTGCCCATAGAAATATATAGTTATTCCTTGGTCTATAATTCTATTCTAATGGTCATGTTTCCATGCCAATACTAAGTTATTTTTATTACTATAGCTCTGCAGTAAAACTTTAAATTTGAGATAGTGAAAACTCCAGAAGTTATTTTTATCTTTAGGGTTTTTTAGCTTTACAGAATTTATTTGTATTTCCATATTATCTTTAAAGTTATTTTTACAATTTCTGTAAAGAATTGTGTTAGAATTTTAATGAATATTACATTACATCCATGGATTTTTTTTTTATTGGATGACCATTTTTACAAAGTTAATCTTTATGATCCTGGTGAATTAGAGGTCTTTCCATCTTCTGGTATATACTTTATTACTTTGATCCTTTAAAAAAATTTCAATGTTGATGTTCCTCAATAAACTGAAAATAGACTAGCACAAAATCCAGCTATACTACTGCTGAGCACATATGAAAAGGATGCTCATCTTACCTCGAGATAGTTCTTCATCTTTGTTTATTTCACCTCTAAGTGTAATATATATAAATTAGAAATTACCTAGATAGCCATCACTGATGAATAGACAATGAAACACAGAATATTTAAACAACAGCATATTATTCAGCTGCTAAGAAAAATAAAATTTGCAACTGAATGGATGGAGCTAGAAACAATCCTGAGTGAGATAACCCAAATCTAGATGACAACTTACAAATTGCAGTTACATGTACTTGAACATGGTAAAATACTTCTAGTGCCTAGCTGGAAACATCATCCCTACTCACCAGTGTTAATGATTATGGAAGGTACTTTACATGCTATCAGAGGAGAAACATAGCATTAGTTTCATACAGCTCCAAAAATAAAAACATTCAACAGTGAACTACCTGTAGGATACAATGGTGCGATAAAGACACAAACATTGTTGGAATAACCAATCACTTTTTAATTAGATTTAATGTTAACTCCAAGAAATTGATCCCATACATAAGCCTGGTAAAGTGATCAAGAACCTGAGACTCAATAGATCATAGACACTAGGGGAACCCTTCTCCAATTATTTTGCTATAGGATTATAACACTAAAACAACTCCTAATAACATATTGTTATACACATAGAGCAAAGCATCATTCAACCTTCAACAGAGAAGATTCTTTTTGCAGTAGATAGTAATTAACACATAAACCCATAACTGGGCAATGTGCCGAGTGAGAAACTTAGAAGTACTCAACCCAAAATGGGATTCTCATATAAAGCTACTTTCCTCAAGGCTCAGAGAACAATGCAGAAGAGAAGGCAGACACAGAGGTGATGGGTGACTCTAAAGAAGCAGCAGTGATACACATATGAGTTCAGAGAGACTATGAAAGTATACCTAAGACTTACACAGGTTCAAAACAGACAAGAAGTCAGCACTGAGAAGGGGTCATGCACACAAATTTCTAATCCTAACCAAGAAACAACTTATAATTGATACCTTCTAGGACAGAGAAAGTAAGTTTTCTCCACTAGAGTACCACTGGGTAGGTATATCAACCACAAACCAGGGCAGGGCCCATGGTTAGTTGGTCAATACAATGTGGTCTTCATATTGGTTAGGTGTTGTTCTTCTTCTTCTCGTTCTCCTTCTCCTCCTTCTCCTCCTCCTCCTCCTCCTCCTCCTCCTCCTCCTCCTATTCCTCCTCCTCCTCCTCCTCCTCCTCCTCCTCCTCCTCCTCCTCCTCCTCTTCCTCCTCCTATTCCTCTTCCTCCTCCTCCTTCTTCTTCTTCCTCTTTGTGGTGGTGATGGTGGTGGTGGTGGTGTGTGTGTGTGTATGAGCAATTTTTAAAAGTTCATTTGTTTTGATTTGGGGATTCTTGTTGCTGGTTTTATGGATGTTTTGGGGGGAGATAGAACATTAAGGTGGGTGGGCAGGGAGAAAGGGAAGATAAGTAAGGAATTAGAGGAGGGAAAATAATATGATCAAAATACATTATATAAAAAAGTTAAAATAAAAACATTTTAAAGCAATTAAAGTTTTTAATGACTTGAAAAACAATAATAATTTGTTCTCTGAAATGTTGATTCTATGACAGACTGCTCTAATGTGCTCATATATATTTGTACGATGAGACAAAGCCAAAGAAGATGGGACAAATATGGAGTTGTCCCCTGCTGTATTCCAGAAGTCTTGAAAGATGTTTATTTGTATCAAAGTATATTGCCTTTGGCAAAAGATTTTTCCAGCATGAGTTTATTCAAGTCAGCAGTGCATGGACATTTCCACATTATAATTCTTTAAACAGACATTCATGGGCAGGAGTAAGTTTTCAACCAAAGTAAAGGAAAATTGATTTGAGCCTAAGTCTCTGCTGTTTTCTACATGAGCCATTTCTCCACTGTCTCTATCCGAATACCTGCTGTTTCATTGTTCTTCATGCCATAGGCATCCTTACTACCGTATTGTATTAGTTTTGTTTCCTAGGTATGCATTTTTCTTCCTTCTGACAAATTATGTATCATTCATGCTCTAGGTCTGTTAGAATCACAATCTCTAGTCTACCTCCTCCAGATATGAGATTTTTTTTCCTGGTACATATTCCAGACACATGTGCTTGGACTGCTGATATCCCATTTTGGAAGAAAAGGCTGACAGGCTCCATACTAAATCCTTGTATGGAAATCAAGTATTAAGCATGAGTTTTGTTTCTGTTTCTAGAAAGAATGGTAGTCTTTTGTAGGCACAGAGGGTTATTTACTCTTGTATCCCAAATACTTGATAATATGTGATGCTTAGACACTAAATAAGGAAGCTTTCACCATTAATGTTTTATTTAAGACTAAATTACTCAGATGAGGCGCTTTCACAGCATAAATAATAGAAGAAATCATTTCAATTCATGATTGTGAAAACTATGTAGTTACATAATCTGGTTAGTAAACAGATTTTCTTTTAGAAAACTATTTTTGTTTCATTAATTGTTTACACAAATAGTAATTACTCTGTTAAGTATGGTTTCTGTCTTACTGGTTTTATTGCCTTACATTTTAATTGAATGTAAAAAACAATGTTTAAATATGTATAATACAAAAGAAATTTTCAACTGTCACCTAATTTGTTTTTTGGCAATTTTATACAGGATTATTCACACCCCTATCCTCTCCTAAAGCCACTGCATATGCTTAGAATGATGGAAATTTGATACCACATTAATTTTCCAAATAACCACCCACATACTGGTTTATGACACAGTTTACAGTATCAGTCATATATTCCTTCTCATGGAGTGGGGCTCTGATCCAATCAGAAATGCCAGAAGAACGTATGTATGAAGAGTTCCTACTCCTAACCACAGACACATTATGTTTGTTGTTACTCTTCCACTTCAGTGTCCACTCTAGAAGTGTAAGTCATAATCTGTCATTTTTAGGGTCACCATTGTGCCCTTCCCCCACGCTGCCAACCTGTCCAGGTTGAATGCAGGCTGGAACACACTGTTTACCACTAGAGACGGAATAATAAAGGACCTGGGAAGCTGCCTGCATTGGAGACCCGAAGTCTGCCACAGGAGATGAGTTGAATAGACTGCCTGTTGAGCTATCCTTGACACCTTTCAGACTGCTATCTCCTTGCCCAGCCTCTGGGCTGAACCGAGAAGAGACTCTGGGGGGTGGGGTTTCCCCTTTATATCTGAAAGCAAATTATTAAACTTGAGGCCTTGATCAGAGAACTTTGTCCTGGCCTCATCTCTTCCCTCTGTTCCCCTATTCTCAGCTTCTCTTTCAGGTGAACCCATTCAGCTGTTGCTGCAGGCGGCAACAACCATGACTTTGAAGTTGCTAATTTCAAAGTGTCTTAGCTCCGTCAATTTGACTGTTTATCAGAATTTTGCACCTACCTCTTGAAATTCTCACCGTTTTGAATGCTTTTATCATCTATCACCCATCTCAATTTTTCTTGACCTTTATAAATACAAGTGAAGTAAATGTGTTGATAATCTCCAAAATGGTATATCTGGGCATCCCCTGATGCTAAGGCAAAGAGAAGCATCAGGTATAAATAAGCTTAGGACGTACCTCAGCTGGTAGAGTACTTGCTTGGCATGTGCACAAAGCTGTGGGCTTATTCTCCAGCATCACACAACACAGGGCAATGATGGCACTGCATTATCATTGGAGTATTGCAGATAGAAGGATAAGAAGTTCAAGGTTATCTTTGGCACAAAGAAAGATCAAGGCTAGTGTAAGTTACATAAGTCCCCATTTTAAACAGGAATGAGTAAATACATCTTAACTTATTTTCTTGCTGATACTGTCTTTTATCCAGTTTTCTGAATAAGATCACAGCAAACAAATTTAACCTTTTCTACATACTGATATAAATTAAGCTCCCAAGCTCTGCCATCTGACACTGACACCTCTAGCTCCTAAATCTTTTAAATAGTCATTTCCTCCTTCCTAATCATTTCCACTGCCATTCTAGAAAAAGCCTTCATTATCTCCCGCTTATAACAGGGCCACAACTCTGCTGCCAAATCAGTCACTATGCCCTCAATATATCATCTATACGTCTTCCAGTGTTAATCTTCACGACATGAAAGTCCAGTCCTGTTCTCACACAGCTTTGATAATTCTCCATCCTTCCATACCACATTTCTCAAGGTGGTGCAGACAAAGTGGTGAAGACCATTATCACTGTAAACACTGAAACCCTGGCCATGAGCTAGAAAAGTCCGCCTTTATGTACTTTCCGAGTATAATACAGTACACATAATATTATTTGACACTCTTTTGTAGGCAATAAATTAATTTACCTATGAGACATACAATTGCATTTTTTTATCTGAATTATTTCCCTGACATTTCTCAGCATTGGGGAACTAACATGTAATCCTCTGAAAGTGCTGTTTGCTCTCAGAAATTCATTGCTCCAACAAACTGGAATTTTTAGCTTGTAATTCCAGGAGATTTATTTCCTTGCAAATTTTATTCATTATTTATATCTTAATATTTGACATCAGAAAGTTATTTTGTTCAGGCATACATATTTGTGAGCACACTCATTCATGTTCATGTGGGTTCACATGTTTATAGGTGACCATAGAGACCAACTTTGGATGTTTGTCCTTGGGTGCCAATCATTTGATTGTTGAGATAAAGTCTCTTGTCAGCCTGGAAGTCTCCATGTTGGTTAACCTGGCTGGCCAGTAAACTCTAGGCCTCCTTCTTTCTCTGCATCCTTATCACCAGGATTATAAGAGCCTGAAACCAACTCAACTTTTTTTTTTACATAGATACTGGGGTTCAATCTCAGTTTGATTTTTTTCACAGAAGACTTTTCCCAGACTGAGCTCTCTATTCCTGGAAAGTTGTTTTGAACCTCCATGTCTTGAATATTTAACCTGAGAATCTATCGCAGTGCCTAAATAAAAAGTGTCTAACATCAGCTAACCCCTAGACACACTGGGCTACTCTTGAATACTTACTACAGGGATTTACTTTCTTGTTATATTTTCTTTACCTACATGAAGATGTGGTACACAAGCAAGTTTTATTTGACTGTTTCAACTAAGAACTTAATGTGTGGGGGTGGGGGTGGAGGTGGAGAAATAGCATACTAGTTTAGAGCAGTAACTGCTCTTCCACAGGACACAGGTTTGATTAACAGCATTCACAAGATGGTTCACAAATGTTTTAACTCCAGTTCCCCAGGGTCAGACACACTTTTCTTGTGTCTATGGTCATGGAATGAATGTGTCATACAAATATAGAAGCAAGCAAAAAGCCAGGATATATAAACTTTCTAAAAGAAATGACATTTAAAAATAATTTAATTGTAGAAATATCTTCTTAATGAATTTTATATTATGTGATGTTCAATAGATAAGCCCTGGGGAAAGAACATATATTTGGCTGGATTTGACAATTATATGAATATTTGAATTTCACAAATACAGTCAGGTTGTGAAGGCCAAGTTCCTCAAGCCAAAGGGTCCCAGATGATATCCATGACAATCAGTATCACATCCTCTAGAGTAGCAGATGGCTGGGGTGTTCCCTTACTTCTCTTCCTGGCCTCAGTAACTTGAATTTTCTGGGCAAAAAAAGTAGCATGTATTAGAATTTTTATGCACACATGGAAAGCTAGTGGTTTCTAGTGATTTTTAGTTTGCTTTATTTTAAGCAAGCACACTTGCACGCGTGCACACACACACACACACACAGAGAGAGAGAGAGAGAGAGAGAGAGAGAGAGAGCGAGAGAAACGCTGCTTCAAGCAGAAGGCTAACTAGAAAAATTAAATCTGGCAAAATATTATACATTTCATTTATAGGAAGCAAAGGGAAACCATTAAAATGAACTATATGAAAAGCATCCTGCTTTTCTTTATCTAAATACAACCTCCTATACACTCCTTTCATCTTCTGTGGAAACAGCCTGCTCCTGGTCTCTTTTCACAATCTCTGCTCTACTGTCCACTGAGTCAATGAGTTTCAGTGACATTGTAGATAAGTAATGTCCAGAAAGAAGATGACAAGCTGTGCCTGACTCATTCAGAGATCAAGGGAGCTATTTGATCTTTCTCTTTAATGCTGGTTCTGTGCATTTAAAATAAGATTGTAAACTGAAACAGGAGGATGCATAGAGATAGAGCAAAGGGCACTCAAAGAGAAGTCTGAGCTGTAGTCAGCATGGTTGATGGCACAGTGAAAAGGGACCAGAGAAGAGTCTGAGCTAGTTGAATCATTGTGAGCATATAGAGAGAAGTCAATAGCAGCCAAAAAGGCACTATATTTAGTCCTCTGAGGAAAATGTGACAAGCTTTATCAGTCTATTTAAAGACCACAACATCTTTTTCTTTGTCTTCTTGTAGCTGGAAAAATTAAACATGCTTAAGAGCCCCCACACTCTTAACATCATTTTGTTTTTATAGTGTGCCTTCTGACAGTTCTTCTACCAATAGTTTATGCTTAAACCTTAACTTTCCTCCAATGTCAACCTCAGATGCCTTTCTGCATTTATGAAAGAAACCTCACATCTCACTTTTAGTTATATCTCTATGCTAACTGCTTGGAATACCCACGGCATCTAGTCTCTTGCTGAATTGTCTTATCCCAGGCAGTCATATTTGTATTTGTATTTTGCCTCACTTGACCTGTACTCTTAGCCTGCTAATGCTATTCAGAGTCTAATATACATCGGCAGATGCCTGATTCCTAGTACACTGTCTATATGTGA
Source organism: Arvicanthis niloticus (assembly GCF_011762505.2). Classification (NCBI taxonomy): domain Eukaryota; kingdom Metazoa; phylum Chordata; class Mammalia; order Rodentia; family Muridae; genus Arvicanthis; species Arvicanthis niloticus. Next base: position 67,324,936 of record NC_047668.1, on the reverse strand, counting down.
GTTGAGACTATTGCCCCACTATTGTGGAATTGGAGAGAGAGTAACTAGAGTTCACTGATGGCCAGTGTACATGGCCAATTCAGTGAGAAACCCTGTCTCAATAAATGAAGTGGCTAGGCTAGAGAGATGGCTCAGTAGTAAAGAGCACTTGTTTTTGCACAGGACCTGAGATTGGTTCCTAGAACGCCAATGGCTCATAGTCATTTGTAACATCAACCTCATGGTATCTAAACCCTCTTTTGGCCTTTGTCAGCACTAGGTATGGCATATGGTACACAGATATACATGCAAGCAAAAACAGTTATACATATAGAAATAAATGTTAATAAGTTAATAAGGTAGCCAGTAAGTATGACACCAATGTTGATCTCTGAATATCATATATACCTGTATGTACATCTGTGCACAGACACACACGTACATATCCACACATGCACACACATGTATGCATACATACAAATATCACATCAGTTTCCCAGTCATTTTGTGCCTGCTGCAAGACAGTATATGTTTGTAGAAAGGGGTTGTTGAATACCTTGCTATGCCACAATGCATGGAAAAAGAAAAGAAATAGAAAAAGCAGATTATATCTCCTTCCAGAACATTTCTCCAAAGTTCTAGCAACATTCCCCCATCTCTTTCAGGTTTGACTGTTGAACGAAGTTCCACAAGCTGCTAACCAAGCCTTCAACAAATGGGCTGTGGAAGACCCTCCTTCAGATACCTCCTGTCACAGTTATGCCCAGCTTCGTCTGTTCTGTTTAATAAAGTTATCACTTTTTGTGCCTCACAGTCATTCCACAAAGTAGATTTTTCTGTCTTTACTTTCCAACAAGGAAACTAAGTCTTGAAACTAGTTGTCAAGGGTCAATTCTCTTGTTGATTTCTAAATGCTTTGGGTTTTTTTTTTCCTACTATGTTCTGTTAAGAGTTAAAGTTGGGCTGGAGAGATGGCTCAGCCTTTAATGACTAGGCTCACAACAAAAAATATAAGAGTTAAAGTTTGTTTTTTTAATATTGCTTACAAATTATTTTAAACCTCTAATTGTCAATATTCACTGACAGTAGATACTATGCTGAGGTCAGATGGGAGACAGAAACTCTAATGTGCTATTGCGTGGCAAGGTGCCTGTGGGCAACAATGGAGTATTTCAAGCATCTGGAGAAAGGATTCTGAAGGTTTTATTTATAAAAAATGAAAACTACTTGAGGAGATAAATGTTTGCCCTCTTTAACATTGCATGGTACACATACATTTAATAACTACAGGATACCCAGCATATGTCTACAATTCTGAATCAGCCTAAAGACAAACTTGATTTAAAACTGAAAGGTAAATAAAAAATTAAAACACTGAAAAGAAAACATTGCAAGCAGAGTTTTTCTCTGTACAATGTTATACTTTAACTTTCTAAAATTCTGTTTTGAAGTAACAGCTATAGCTAGTCTTTGTCAATATGAATACTAAATTGAGACATACAGTCACTATATAACAAAACATTACAATATCTTAGTGATAAACAGTGATATATATTAAATGGAAGGATAATGTTCAAGGCCAGGACTTCTCTATAAATGCACACACACACACACACACGTTTGTATGTCCATATATGCAGACACATGCACACACAAAAGGTCACATTTTTCATTGGCTTTTATAAAGTATCTATTTTATATGTAAAATAAAATATCTATTTTATACCTTTGTTTCCATAATTTCATAATATCAAAATCATTTTACTTTTTCATTTTAAAAACACAAACATATAAGAGTGATGTTGATTTAAAAGCTATCTGCTCAGTAAAAATGTCTAGAGTCTAGTTCTGTAATTGATTAATTACACGATTTACCTGCTAGGTAATGAAAGAGTGAGAAAAGTACTTTTGAACTTAGTATGATGGCTCTCCTTCAGCCTTAGTGTTCTGGGCTGTTTGGAACATCAGTATTACAGTCATTTCATACGGAGGCATTCTAATATTGTTTGACATCCCAAAATATGGATAATTTAGTTTTGAGTGATTTGGGTTTATTTATGTAAATTAACTCTGTGGATCGTATTAGTCATAATAAGGAAAAAATTTTACATGTACACACAGAGAGAGAGAGAGAGAGAGAAAGAGAGAGAGAGAGAGAGAGAGAGAGAGAGAGAGAGAGGAGAACAACAACCAACTATAAAATAAAACGAGGTAGACTGAATGAAAAAGCGTTTTATAGCTTTATCAAGTGTTAGATTTAAAAAGATGTTGAAGCTTCTAGAAAATGAGGAGAATGTGATCATGTATAAATTTTCAGTGTTATTCATTTTTTCTCAATTTTTGATTATCTGAAATCTCATTCGGTTATCAGCCTGTGTGGAGTTCATAATATACAGAGACACACTTACTTTAGCTTTACATTGCCTCCAGGACAATTAAAAAGAAAGAGGAAACAAATGGGAAATGCCTTGAATTTTCATTGAATTGCACTGAATCCCAACATGAGCGTTTCTAAGTAAGGTTTAGAGTATAAGGTATTTTCATAGTCATGTTAAGATAACTGCTAAATAATGAAAATGACTGGTAAACATAATCCATGCTGGAGAATCAGTCTGTAGTTCACAGATGCCCTGGAGAGACATCTGCTAATGGGCAACTTCAGGGTAAGTAAAGTCTTTACTGAGACTAACATCTGTAATTGTTCTCAACTGAGATCTGCAAACCCTGCTGTGTAGCCATGGTGAGATGTAGATTCTGTTAATGATATCCTCTCGGGCAGAAATAAAACTTTATTTCAACCCACTTTAGGAAATCATTTTTAATATAGTTTCACAAGTAATGACCCCTTCAGGGTCTAGAAAAAGACAAAGTAGAAATATATGGACTTCAATAGACCACTGTGTTTTATTTCTCCCTCTGGGAAAGAAAACTTCAGCAGTATGATCATAATCTCTGGGATGTAAATGAATTTCTTAGTATTTTTATAATTTTTATTATATCTGTTTCATTCCCTCAAAAGTCTGAGTCTGTGCTGTTGGTCTCAAGCAGGCCTCAGCTGCCAGAAGAAAGAATAATGTGGTTTGAACTTATACAACACTGCATTTGCAATAATGTTTAAGCCATTTATCTTTGAAGTCATTTCCTGTCATATAACAAACATCCCAAATCAGTTCATATAATTTAGCTAGATAGTAACAGCAAAATCCAGAAATAGTTTATCTAATTTAACCTTAAAATAATACAGTTTGCAACCATCCAAAATGTGTGTTTATTTTTCTGCTTCATGGATATTTCTATCTAGAAGCTGGTCCATTTCCTTATGACTTGAATCTGAACTAACATTAGAATTTGTTTTAATGAAGAGAATTTCAGTTATTTTGGACCACAGGGTTCAAAAAACCTTCCCATTTACCCTCTTTTCAGAAACTCAGCTGTACTGTCATGCATCTGGCCCCAGCTTATTCTGTATAAAATGATGAGAAAAAATTGGATTGGTTCTCCCCACTACTTCAGGTTAAATCTAAACAGCTACAAATGCTTAACTATAGATATCTAGGGAACAGCTGGAACCAAAATTACTCAACTAAATTCAGTCTACACTTCTACAACTGAATGATGAGCTGAGTAATTGTTTATAGTTTTAAGTCATTGAGTGTTAACTGCCTTGTTATGCAACGAGGAACTAAGAGAGTACTCTGTATGAGTTCTGTGTCTCTGACAAAGTCAAGTTATTTACCTTTCTTACATGCCTAATATAATCTGCAGTGCAGAGTGGGTACTCAATAATGAATTCCTTAACTGACTTGATATATATTTAGTAATATATTATATATATATATATAATTATATAATTATATATATTATATATAATATATTATATATATTATATATAATTAATATATATTATTATATATTAATATATAACATATATAACATATTATATATTATATGTATTATATATTATATATAATTATATACATAATTATATATAACTATGTATAATTACTATATATTATTATATATAATTATTATATTTATTATTTATTATATATAATATATTATATTATATATATTATATATAATATATAATTTATATTACTAAATATATATTTATATAGATACTAAATAAATATATATTTGGATATATATTCTTGATATATAGAACTTGATTGAATGTTCTATAGCAATAGGAATGAACAGTTGCCATTTGTCAATTAGGTATCATCTAAGTGATCTTCATAAGTAATCAGCTCACATCCACCATATTAGATAGCCTGAACATTTCATAAGAATATTGACATATAAGGGACAATGACTGTCAAGATGATTATAATCTTGGATTAGTGTATATTCTCCAATGAATGCAACTGTGGCTGGAATTGATTATAGTATTAAAGTTAGGTTCCATGTTTTCCTCTTATTTGTGAAACTAAATACAATGGGTTACCCCATCTTACATTTCTAATTATGATCCATTAACATTCTTGCATTTGCCAATAGACTTATTTTGTGTGTGTGTGTTGAAATATGCTTTTATTTCTTCTTAGTAAACATATAAGAATAAAATGGTATTTTCTTTTGTGTGTGTGAGTGCATTTTTTAGTGGATATTATATTTACATTTCAGATTGTATCCCCTTACTCCATTTCCCCCACCACCCAGAAACACCCGTCCCATCTCCCCTCCTCCTGCTTCTATGAGGATGTGCCCCCACCTACCCCCGCATCCCACCTCCCCACCCTCGAATTCTCCCCGACTCTGTGTTCAGCCTTCATGGAACCAAGGATCTCCCCTACCACTATGCCGGACAAGGCCATCCTCCCCTACATATACAGATGGAGGCAGGTTGTGGTGGTGCCAATAGACTTATAAATACTATAGTGTCCTTCCTTAAAAAGAGTGGATACAGGATGACAGAACCTAGATTGCCACAGAATGCTCTAAAGTCATAAAATCACAGTACATTTTGTCTAAATTGATTCTGTATGTTAGTAGGGTTCCCATGTCACTTACCAGTGTGTCACCTTGAAATAAACTGAAAAGAAGAGTCTCCAGCCCAGAGTGATTGAGTAATACAAGGAAAAGGTAGAAAATTATACTTGTTCTCAGTTTTTTTTTTTTTTTTTAGTTTGTGCATAAGCATTAAAAAGTCACAAATACAAACTGGTTATGAGATTATTTTTTAACTGTGTTCGAACTGGCATTAATGGCTTTCACATTGCTATACATAGAGGACAGAAATTCTGTCTAATCCAGAAAAAATTCTTTGGGGATGTTGTAAACATCAACAGGGTGGAGAAAGAATGGTTATAACGGTAATAATTCCCAGGGGTTACTATGTCCACCTACAAACTGGGCTGACCTGAAACTAGGCAGAGTGTAAAGGAATGAGGTAATTTCTTCAGATGGACAGACCCTAACCTCCAGTCACTTTCTAATTTTGTTGGCAATTTATTGGTGGTACAGAGGTAGACATTGTGGGCATTTGTGGTTATGTGATTAGCCAAGGCTCACTCCATCATCAGATAATTACGGTGGAACTTGTAGATCTCCATGTTTATGTTTACTTCCTATTTTTGTAAAATAATACATTTTTAAATGAGGCAAAATGACATTTGTGAATTTGTTGTTCGATGAAAGTACTCCTACTGAAATATGCCTCTCCCAAGATCAATAAAACAAATAACAACTCATATTGGCAAAGATGTGGGGATAAGTGAAACAGTCACCCACTGCAGGTGGGAGTGCAAGCTTCCAGAGCTACGATGCACATCAGTGTGGCGCCTCCTTAGAAAGATGGGAATAGGTCTACATTAAGGTCCAGAGATACCACTCTTGGGCATATTTCCAAATAATTCTATATCTTACTACTAAAACAGTTGCTTAACCATATACATTGCTGCTCTATTTATAATAGGTGGGAGTAGCCCAGATTCCCATTGATGGATTTTTTTTTTAAAAGCAGCATATTTACAAAAATGCAGTTTTACTTAGCTGTTAAAACAAACAAACAAACAAAAAAACAAAACCGAAAAGAAAATAAACAAACAACCTTAAATCATGAAATTTATAGGAGCTAAAAATCAGTCTGAGTAAGGTAAACCAGATCCGGAATGACAGATATGGTATACATTTGCTTATATGTGAATGTTAGTTGTTAAGTCTTTGATAAGCAGGTTATAAGCCATAAAACCATAGAAGTTAGGTATAGAGTAAGGGACTAGAGGGGAAGAATCTCCCTAGGAAGGGGAAATAGGAGTGGGGTAGTGGTATGGGGACTAAAACAGAAAGATCAAATGGAAAGGGGGAAGGCAGAAATATGGATGAGACAGCTGAAACTAAAAGCCATTTAAGGGGTCTATGGCAACCTACTATAGTAGAAGCTTCTTAAAATACATACATATATGAAAGAAACCTAAATGGAATCACGAAATAATGTGGGAGGCAAAGCCATGACTAGACATTTCTCACCAGAAAATTAAACTTTCAGTGCTAGAAATGGGTTCATGAAGTAGTTAGCCAAAGAAACACCGAACAACCTGAGCTATTGCCAGAGCTATGGGCGGCACTCCACAGACTGACAGCAAGTTCCTATTCCTGGAGACAATACCTACTAACTCATTGAACACAGAAAAATCAAGCTGGGGCCTACTAAAAGCCTGAACTGCTACTGGCTCTGCATGCTAGAAGAATAAGTTATGTACTAACCCATTCTATGATCTATGATGGTAATATACCTGCAAGAAACTCCAGTACCATACTGACACACACTTGTTGAACTAAACAACTGCTATCTGACTTAGTTTAAGGCCCACTCCATGAGATGGACCCCATACCCAGTACTGCTCAGGTGAACAAGAACCTCAGACTAAATAGCCCAGCCACCTAAGGGAAAATCAAATTATAGTGTTCTGCCAAAAGAACATAGCAATACAATGACTTATAGTGACATCCTGCTCTACTCACTGTTCAGGTTTTGCTCAACCATCATTAGAGAAACTTCCTCATGCAACAGAAGCAGAAGGGAACCAATACAGAGACCTATGACTGTTTGATGTGCAGAAAGTGACACACTCACCATTAAATGAAATGTCTTCACCAATATCTCTCACCCCAGGGTTCAAAGAACCTTCAGAAAGAGGAGACAAAAATGTGTACGAGCCAGAGTCATAAAAGACACCAAGAAAACAAGGCTCTTCAAACACTGCAAGACGGTCACACGTATGAGCTCACGGAGATTGTAGCAGACTGCACAGGACCTGTAAAGTTATAAGCCGGATGGTGCCCCGCACTGTGAGGGGAAGTGGGTATACATTCTCATCCCTAATCTAGAATGTATCTCTAATTATTAAACTGCTCACAAAGTTAAACAAACAAACAATCAAACAAACAAAAACAGTTTTGTCCAAAAGTCTCACTAGGGACACAGTGTGGCAGAAATTTCCTGCCCAATGTATTTGCAGCAGGAGCCCTATCATTGGACAGAAAAGAGGGAAGCCTAGCTGGGAGTTGGGAGGAGAGAAAAAGCACAGGAAGAGGGGGTAAAGGAAAAAGGAAGAAAAGGAGAGAGGCAAGATGGTGGCAGGTGTATAGCCATGTGTCTTTAGTTTCAGGTAGTTATTCATATCAAAAGATTAGATAATTGGAATAACAATTCTAATTGTGTGGGCATCTTGTGTATTGATTAGTTTCTGATATATAAATCCATTGGTTAACTTTAAGCATCTAGAGTTTTGATTTACTTATCTGTTGGGTGACATGGCAGCTGACAGTGGGGTGGACGACCATGGTGTGGGGCTAGCGTGGCCCCGCCAGAGAGCCTGCCAAGGTGAGAACACCTGGCTGGGCCAAAGTAGCCAGCCAGTAATGGCCAATTCTGTCAGAACCAAGAGCTGGCGGTGGTCTTTGCACCATGGATGCCACCATTAGTGCAGGAACTTAGAGCTGGCAGCCAGGCAGCCGCTGTTTTTTCCAATACTTCTGGCAACAACACAAACCATGCTTAAGTTCAGAAGCCATGCCTAACATTAGGTGGCCCACACAAAATGAACTAAAGGTATTTTTGGATTTTCTTTGCCCTAGAGGTATGTGAATGCATGTGTCTCTGCATTAATATATGTTTCTTGTGCTTTTTAATTTTTATTTATTTGGGTCATTTTCCTGTTCATTTATTTGTTTTGTCCTATTCAGATTTATTTGTTTTTATTTCATCATGACTTATTTTTCTGCTTTTCTTTCTTATTGTACATGCCTGTTTGTTTTCTAGTGATAGAGAGTAAGAAAGGGTTTAGGTTTGGTTGGGTTGGGAGGTAGTGAGGATCTGGGAGTAGAAGAAAGGGAAACAAACTTTAATTGGCTTATTTAAGTTGTTGGTGTTTAACTTTGAGTTGTTGAGTTGTTGGTGTTTAATTTTTTGATAAATTTTGAGTATTATCCCTCTGCCAGATGTAGAGTTGGTGAAGATTCTTTCCAAATCTGTAGGCTACCACTTTGTCTTATTGACAGTGTCCTTTGCCTTACAGAAAGTTTACAGTTTCATGTGGTCCCACTTATCAATTGTTGGTCTTAGAGCCTGATCCATTGGTGTTCTGTTTAGAAAATTGTCTCCTGTACCAATGAATTCAAGGGTATTAAAAAATGGGGCACAGAGCTAAACAGAGAATTCTCACAAAAAGGAATCTTGAATGTGCTTAATGAAATGTTGAAATTCTTTAGTCATCAGGGAAATGCAAATCCAAAACAACTCTGAGATTCCATGTTAGACCAGTCAAAATGACTAAAATCAAAAACTCAAATGATGGCACATGCTGGAGAGCATGCAGAGCAAGGGTAACACTCCTTCGTTGCTGGTGCATGTACAACCACTTTGGAAATAAATTTGGTGGTTTCTCAGAAAACTGGGAATTTATATACTTCAAGACCCAGCTACATCACTCCTGGGCATATACCCAAAAGATTCTCCACCATCCCACAAAAACACTTCCTCAACTATGTTTATAGCAGCTTCATTTGTAATAGCTTGAAACTAGATACAGCCTAGATGTCCCTCAACTGAAGAATGGAAAAAGAAGATGTGGTACATCTACACAATGGAATACTATTCAGCCATGAAAAAAAACAAAGACATCATGAATTTTTCAGGAAACTGAATGAATCTTACGAATATCATTCTCAGTGAGATAATTCAGTCACAAATGGACATGCAAAGCATGTATTTACTTATAATTGTATATTAGCCATAAAATATAAGATGCCCATTCTATACTATACAGACCCCAAGGTAGATGGACAAGAATGAGGGCACAAGCAAGGATGCTTGAGTCTTACTTGGAAGGGGAAATAAAACCATTGTGGAAGGCAAATGGAGGGAGGGAACTGGGTGGGAAAGTGGATGGGGAGGGGAGTGGGTGATTCAGGGTCTTGTGTGGAGAAGGGCAGGTAGGATGGCCTGATGGCTATGAGAATGAATGAAAATCTGCAACTAATTAGGAAGAGGAAGTAGGAGACATATCCAGAAAGAGATGGAGACCTGGGATTACGGGGTTGCCCAAGAATCAATGGGGTATTCTTAGCTGTGAATCAGCATTGGGGATACAGAGCCTAGGGAGACTGCCTCCTGTGGCCAGGCAGGAACCATGGTGGAGATATAGGGACACAAACCAACCTACAAAACTTTCAACCCAAAACTTATCTGTCTACAAGAAATGCAGCAACAGGTAATGGAGAAAAGAATGAGGGAATTACCAACCAATAACTGGCCCAACATGAGACCTATCCCATGGGCAAGTACCGATCCCTAACAGTATTAATGATACTCTGCTATGCTTGCATACAGGAGTCTAACATGGTTGTCCTCTGAGAGGCTCTGCCCACCAACTGACTCAGATAGATCTAGGCACTCACAGCTAAACAGTGGGGACTCTTATGGAAGAATAGTAGGAAGGATTGCAGCCTCTAATGGGCTAGAAACTCAACAGGAAGACGAACAACAGAATCAACCAACCAAAAAACATACATGAGTTGGATCTAGGCCTCTCCACACATGTGTAGCAGATATGCAGCTTGGTCTTCATATGAATCCTGAACCACTGGAGTGAGGCTATCCCAAAAACTGTTATGTTTGTGTGAGTTATGTTCTTCTAGCTGGATTGCCTGGTCTGGCCTCAGAGGGAGAGGAAATGTCTAACCTAGCAGAGGCTTGAAGTATCAGGATCAGCAATACTCAGAGGGCTCCACACATGTTCAGAGGAGAAGGGAAGAGGATGATGGGGGAAGGATTGTGGGAGGGGGTGACTGGGAGGGGAACAGTAAGCAGGATGCAAAGAGAATAAGTAAAAAATAAATAAATAAATAAATAAATAAATAAAACAAAATAGCATCTCTCTGTCTCTCTCTCTCTCTCCTTCTCTCTCTTTCTTTCTCTGTCATTAGCAAACAAATAGACATCAAAACAATAACTAAGGTAAGATAAAAACAAGCAAACTTGAATGAAGCAAACAGAACAAACAGAAACAACATCAGGTTTCCTATGCCTTTCCTTCTGCAGGGATATTATTTAATGAGAGTATCTCATGTTCAGACCAGGGGATTATTATAGACCATGAAGATGAAAATGTCTTACATGCTGAAGTAGAAGAGAGGCCAATGAAAATAAAACACAAACTGCAGAGTCACTGTGTTCCCTGCATGTAAAATAAAACTTGAACCATGACCTACTCAGCCTTAAATAACAATGTGAAGAACCCTCTCAGTTAGTTGCAGGACTCAACATCAGTTTTGGCAACCCAATTAATCTACACAATAAAGTTTAACAAGGAATACAACACCAGGTATGACAACCTCTCAAGGCAACTCTGGCATTATATGAGCTGTAGCTTTTAGAGAGTCCTAAAATTAGCCTACAGTTTTCAGAAATCATTTCTTAGATCTGCATTTTGGGGAAATGGAACAAAATGTGACCTGTAGACATTTTCTTTGGATGTTCCCTTAGGAATTAGGTGAGCCCCAAGGGCATCTTTTGAGTTTGTCATGTAGGACCACAGGATTGTTTACACCTATTTTCAGCTCTTATATTAGATACAGCAGGAAGAGTGATTTCTACTTTTTGTTTCTAGTTATTCCTGCACTAAGACAAAGAACTAAGCTTTTCCTGCTTCCCTACTTTCCTTTGCTGACTTCCTTTCTCCATAACACTTAAAAACAGTCTATCTCACAACACATAAAATTCTCTCTGTCTGTTTGTCTCTGTCTTTCTATCTGTCTGTCTCTCTCATCTTCTTCCCCCTCCTTCTTCCTCTCTCCCTTGCTCCCTCTCTCCTCATCTTTATTCTCTCCCTACCACCTCCCTCACTTAGAATTCAGTGAACCTTGTCCTAACTTCAGCACACATAAAACCCAAATTTCAGGACTTATGATATACAATACATTTTATCTATTTCTCTGGGTCTATATGGAGTAAAATGTCTTCTTACTCCACTGATGGTTAAATACTGGGCGTACACATTAAAGGGAAGCTCTCAATTTTTAAGTGTAAATCTTAACCACAGCTGTCCTCTACAACAAGTATTTAATGTTCTCTTGAACAAAATATTTGTATATTTTGATAAGATTCGTATTTGTACTTTCTTTGTTCTTTATTTTTCTATTTTTAACTAGACTTTTCTGACTAATTTGGTCTGTTTCTTTTTAAGAATATTCAGTTTTTCTCACATGGATCATTAGAAAAAAATGAAAACATAATTTTTTATATCATGATACATATTTAACTGTATCATAAAGTATCTACAGCACTATAAGTTGAAAATGAACATTAGGGAAATTGAAACAGCTAAACATAAGGATTGAGAAAAGAAAGCAACAGACTGTTCTAAGTGAGATCACTGTGGTAAAAATTCAAGTTCAAAAAGGTTCCTTAAATGTAAAAAATCTCAAATTCAAGACTCTTTTTGTGATTATAATTTGTGATTGTAATAATAACTGAAGTAAAACTCAGCTTAAAGTTATATATTATTTTTAATTTTGTGATTATGATAAAACATTCTACTTTGTAATCTTAAAATGTTTTAATTGGAGAGTTTTATAGAAAGATTTCTACTAAGAAGAACTATGATAAAGGTAGATATTTTTCAAACTGAATACATTTTTTCAACACAGCAAAGAATTTTGTTCAATATTAATGGGAATTGTTTACTCAATTGTGATATAAGCACAAAAGATGATATATATATAATATATTTTATCTTTTAACTGCTGCTATAACTCTGTACATATATAAAAATTATAGGAATGTAAATTATGCCCACTAACCCCCAAAATGTTTCATAATAATCAAATACATACATTTATTTTCCATTGTTCTTTCTTTAAATTAAATGCATCAGAATCAATGTGACTTTTTTTATACTTAATTCGTCCATGTGTCTCTTAAAGCAGTATTCTTGTTTTATTTAGTATACTGAATTTACAAGAAAGGCAATGGAAGTTATATGGTAGAACACAAATATTTTATCTCCAAAGGGATATATTATAATTACTGTAAAGTAGCATACAGCACAGGACAAACTTAGAATGCAAGGTCATAGTAAGATAATGTTTCAAGCATCAATCATTTAAGAATTCTATTAAAATTGTTAATTATGTGTATGTGTGTCTATGTATTTGTATGTGCACTTGAATGCAGTACCTATTACGACCAGAAGAGGGTGAGGGCGTCTCTGGAAATCAAGTTGCAGACACTGTGACCTACTGAAAACCAGGTCTAAGAACCAAACTTAGGTCCTTTACAGGAAAACCACGATGCCTTTAACCACAGGATGATCTCTCCATCCTTTAACATTGCTCATTTAATATGAATGCATTAAAAATTGTGTACATTTTATTTAAATGACTAATTCCCAAAAGAGCTTCACTTTATCTTTCTATAAAATTCAAGGTGCTATTTTATTTGAAAGGACCCTAAATTAACCTTTTCATTTTTCTTGTAAATCAGAGAAAATTGAATTTCAATAGTATATTAATCATTTAAAATCAATCTTACTTTCAAATGGACTTTTGTAATCATTGGCAATTCTTTTAAGTAAGTAAGATAGTAATAGCTATCTGTTGGTAAATAATTTAATGAATTTCTTATTCTAAAAACACTAATATGAATTTCACATGATCTTGTCAACTAGGAAAACTGTTTTAGCATAATATTCTTAGGAAACGTGTATATCTTGTCTCTGTGAGTTCTTTTTGCATTTTTACTTAGCTTTCTAAAGTAATAACAGCAAACTTTTTATAGACTTGCATTTAATTTCAAGGAATCAACCACTTTTACAAGGCCAGTAATTCAGTTGAATTGGGCAAGGCTTATATCAGTGCTTCTAACCTTCTTTGGTCATGTAAACAATAGAAACATTCAAGAAATTTAAAGGCTTAAATAGCATACCAAGTGAGACAGAAATAAAAAGTGTTCTCCTTGGCACTCCTCACCTTCTAAATTTGATTAATGACAGACATGATGTGCTCATTTTACTGTTGTGTAAAACATGAAGTAGATTGCATCAGAAGAGGCTCAATGGCAAGAAATAACAAAACTGTGGTTTTGAAGATGTTTAGTGTCAAAAATATTTGAATTATAAATAGGATTGTTATAGAAACAACCTGAAAGATATTCCTTTCTCAGGATAAAAATGTGGGATTCATGTTGTATTTACTTTGCTTTTCTCAATTTTTATAATTTCTTGGAGTTCTGTGCTATATATTTTCATCACATTCACCCTGTCACCAAACTCCCACATCAAACGGCCTCCACTCTAACAACTCAATTTTGTGTCCTCTTTGTTTTTTTAAGCACATCAAGTATAGTTTGTACTGCACATATATCCTTAGATATGTAGCTTTCAAACAAATCATGATCCATCTTCCTGCAGCCACATTTTTAAGAATGATGAGTCTATCCCCCAGTAGTTAACAGTTTGCAATAGCTGCTTGGTTAGGGGTGAAATTCCATGACCATCTCCATTCTCTATGCTTGGACTTTGTCTAACATAAGCTTGCACAGATGTTATCTATGTTGTCACAATTACTATAAGCTCTTGGATCCAAGCCACCCTTCTGAGTCTGAAAAACAATATTTCCTTGTAGTCATCCACCATAGCTACCTTTTACAATATTTTAGAACACTCTTCTGCAATGACCTCTGAGCCCTGGAATATCATATGGATATTTGAATTAGGATGAGAATTTCATAGCCTGTCATTCACAGTTTCATGACTAATTGTGATTCTCTGTGTTCATCATCATCTACAGCAAAAAGGAGCTTTTCTGATGAGGAATTGAAAGACACATTAATGGATGTGCATAATGATAAGACAGTAGGAATCAGCTTAATACTATGTGCATTTGTTAGGAGCCGCAGTGAGCGTGACAACATTTGCCATTACAAGATGGCGCAGGCATCCTGTGCTCCCACAAGTAAACAACTAACTGTGCAGGTGCAAAAGGCAAAACGTTATATGGGGTGTTGAGTGAACAGCCAATCAGAAGTGAACACACCACTCTAGGGTACATATAGCAGTGCCTTTTCTGGACTTGGGGTCTTTCTGCTTCTGCTGATACAAGAAAAAAGTCTCGCTGTGGTAGGCACCCGAACACAGCCTCATGTGTCTCTTTCACGGGCGAAGGGGACTCGGAAGGGGCGCGGAATATCTGGTGCCAAAACCCGGGAATTTCAAGGCGGTGCGGAGACACCCCCCCCACCCCGAGATTCGGGGCGGGTTAAAAGACTACAGGATCGAGGTACGTCTCTGAGAGGTATGTTTGGGGTGGAAGCCTTGGTTGTGAGCAGATTTTCACTCATTGCCGTCGCTGCACTAGTTGGCCTCTTGTTTGTGTTGCTTTTGCTTTTAGCTTATTTGTGTTGTGGGGATCCAGCTCACAGCACAGCTAGTAGTGCAAGTCAAGAGGTTTCAGGAGAGGTCCACTCCAGGGTATCAGAAACAGAGCTTGTTAGCCGGCATCAGGCCAAGGAGCCTGGGGATCAGGCCAAGGAGCCTGGGGAAAAAGATCAGGCCAAGGAGCCTGGAAAGGAGAAGCAGGCAAAAAAGCCTGGGCAACAGAGACAGGCCAAGGAACCTGGTCAAAGAAAAGAGTACTCAAAAGGAACAAGGGCCACTGCAGGGCCTGTTAAGGTTAAGGACCCTTCACCAGCTGGTGAAGAGAGAGTGGAGGTCAAAAGGACCCCCCTATACCCCATTAAGGAGCTTGCCACCATAAGCTCCGAAGAAGAAAGCCTACAGGAGGAGGCAGCCGCCTATGCAAAAAATAACCATTCTGAGATAAGACTAAGAAAGACCTTGAGTCCCTCGGCCCCGCCCTTGCCTCCGGCCTATGCCCCGGGCAGCGTCTCTAATTCATTTCTCAGCCCAGGAGATGGGAGACAGCTACAGCTGGCATTTCCGGTCTTTGAAGGGGCAGAAGGCGGCCGTGTTCATGCCCCAGTAGAGTATAGGCAGGTCAAAGAATTAGCTGAGGCAGTACACGCATATGGAATTGGGGCTAATTTTACCGTATCCCAAGTGGAGAGATTAAGTACAGCTGCTATGACGCCAGGAGACTGGCAGGACACAGTGAAGGCAGTACTTAACAATATGGGCCAATACCTAGAGTGGAAGGCCTTGTGGCACGAGCAGTTACAAGCACAAGCCAGAGCTAATGCAAGCATTGAGGGTCAACAATTATGGACTTTTGACATGCTGGCTGGAGTTGGCGTACACGCGAATGACCAGACCACTCATCCCTGGCAGGTCTACGCACAGATAGCATCAGCTGCAATAAAGGCATGGAAGTCTCAGCATATTAGTAGCATCTTAGTAGAAGGTTATTCTTTAGGGCTTATGATCTGTCTATCCATAGGTTCTTGGACCCAATAATGGTGACAATTATAATTTTCAACTTACGGAGCATGCTTTATATTCAATCATAAAGAAGTCAATTGCTCTCATGAAGTGAATATTTTAGAGAAAGCACACATAAAATCTAAAGATTCTGTCCTGTTATCTATTGCCTGCAGATACAGATCCATTCCCTACCTTTAGTACTATGTCATGGCTTTCATGAAAGAAATTATTTTAATTTAATTTTTGAAAGCTATTTAAAATAAAATTAGAGAGCTGAATGTGGCACTGTATTAGTTACTTTTATTTTGGTGTGATAAATTATCAATTACCAAAAGCAACTCAGGTAAGATTTTAGTTTGGTTTGTGATTCCAGATGTTCCTAATGGTGGAAAAGGCATGGTTGAAAGAGTAGGAAGCTGACAGATCATTTTATCCAATCATAAGTATATACAATAAAAAATCAATAGAAAGGGAAAGTACAGAAAACATACCAACAACTAGAGATTAAATAACACACCTTTGAGTGATGAGTGGGTTGTTGAAATCAGAAAATACATTCACAAACTCATAAAATTGAATGAAAATTAAAATGCAACATACCAGAACATTCATAATTCATGAAAAGCAGACCCATAAGGAAAATTTATAGTTATTAGTATTAATTTTTAAAATTAAAAAATCCTATCAAAAGTACCTAATGATGCACATTAAGGTCCTGGAAACACAAGAGGAGATTTGGTGGACAGAAAGAAATAGTAACGATCAGAACAGAAACAAATGTAAGGGAGAGTTTGGAGAGAGGCAAGGTAAAGCAGAAATGTTGTAATTAAATTATAATCTCAAAAGTAAAAAACAAAAAGGAGTGTACAATGACCTTACAGAGGACCTGAGTTTGGTTCCCAGTACCCATGTCAGGTGTTTCAATGCTGCCTGTAGCTTCAGCTCGGAGGAAGTCTGATGCTTCTGAACTTTATGTACACCTGTACTCACATGCACACACAGTCATACACACATACTGCATATGCATACACAGACACATGCACACATACACACACACTCACTCACACACATATAACTATACATGCAGAGTTAAAAGTAATAAAAGTAAAATAAATAGCAAAGTTTAGAATTGACTACTTTCCATTCTGAATTCTACAGGACTTTTAAAGAATCTATAACAATGTTTGCAAATGGTGCATGAAGTACAAACTGAGTATTGCTACTAAGCTCAGTTTCCAAAACCAGCCTCATCCTGAACTCTGAACTGAAAGGTAAAACTAAAAAAAGAAGTGAGAAAAGAGATGATGACAAGAGAGAAAAAGGAAGAATGAAAGGAAGAAAGGTAGGAAGGAAAGAAGGAAAGAAAGAAAGAAGGAAAGAAGGAACAAATGAAGAAAGAAATAAGAAATAAAATCCAGAAATTTCCTAGATGAACATGAGTTTCAAAATTCTCAATAAAATGCTTGCAAACCCTCTTCAGTGCATTTTTTTCAAAACCTGCATGTGTCAACTGATTTGTCTAGAACACAACCTCTATATGCAAAGGTCAAAGAATATCACAGAAGAGAGGACAGAAAGATTGTAGGAACCAGAGGATCAGAAAGTCTTCTGTGAGACTGTGTCTGCTATGACAGATTGTATCTGCTATGACAGGCTACATGATGAAATTTCAACAATAAGTCTACCTAAAGAAAACCTGAACAAAGAAAACACTAGTTGCCATGAAATAATGGGTGGAGAATGTCATAGGTCCCCAAACCTAGATCAAGAGCTACAGGAAGTTAACAACTTCTAAGAGAGGAAGGATTAGTCTTCTGCAGGGATACATACCTACTTTGTTGCCTAATACCAAGTGATCAGACCTAAAATCAAAAATGTGAGAAAATCTGAATTCTTCAGCACATTGTATTTATAGATCTATGCAAAACAATATATTCCATACAACAGATTTATATAAATACATTTATAAATACAGTAATTATTATTAATTACTAATATAATAATATAACATAACTATATTATACTTATTATTAATAATATAATATAATTATTAATTATGACAATAATTATAATAATTATTATTTATTAATTATGACAATGATGAAGCCCATAAAAGGGAGAGAGAATGATAAGATAATATTTTATTTAAAAAGTTAAACTAAAAGTGAAATTTAAAATTCTTTATATAGCTAAGTTGACTTCATTCCAATAATATAATGATAGTATCCAAGGTGATATATGGAATAAAGTGCATAAATAGCCCAGCAGTTGAAATCCCACAATCATCTCTATATATTCAGAATGTCCTTTTACAGAGTTGTGAAGAAGCTAGAATTAGAAGAAACTCAGTTTAACATATCCATGGCTACATACAATGCTGTAGGTAACATCGTCTTAATAGAGAAAAATTAACAGCCCATCTGTAAAAGAGTGAGATAATGCCATTCCTTCTCCATTTCAATAACATCTAGTGCTTAAGGTCTTAGCCAGAGCAATAAAACAAGCAACAATAATAAAATTGACACAAGTTGAAAAGGGGGATCAAATTATACTCACTTGCATTTGATATGATCCTTAAAATGTCCTGGAAAATAAAATAATCTGCAAAAATTTTTTTCAGAAAATTCATCAATTTGGATATGTTCAGAAAAATAGTGATATATAAAATCAGCTTACAAATATTTACAGCTTTTTGTGATTTTGTGATAATGCATGTGTTAGAAAGTAATTGTGAAGACAATTGCATTCATGATAGTCTTGAAATAAAGATACACAATAAAATTAAATGTCGAAATAAACCTAACCGAAGAGCTTGAAGAACACTACAAGACAGATTTTAAAATGGTAAAGAAGAAAGTGGCAAAATACATTTAAAATGATTAAGTAATTTTGACTGTAAGATTAATTGGATCCATAAACATCTGGATTCTTAGTGAAACAGCATAGAAATGACACAAAAGCACAGGCAGAGGCCACTGTCTTTAAGAAAAGATTAGTGAGAATAATTAGACAAATTACTATTTTCTAATCACAGTTGATTTTGGAAGGAAAAACTGTGATCTAGGTGATCATTTTGAAAATAAGGCAAATTATAACAAGTATTACAATTTATTATAACACTATGGTTATGCATATAATACGTATAATCATAATATAAAATTATACATGTTATATATAACATTAGATAACAATTAAATTATGTATATATAATATGTGAAATAATATATATAATATAAAATATTTTAATATAATTAAATGTATATAATTATAACTGTAATTATGTATCTTATATATAATATATGGCAATATATTATACATATAAACTTCTAATATTACTACTTTTAATGGTATATATTAGCACTAGAAGAATAATCTTGATCTTACAGGACCATAAAAAAAAAACGTTGGAAATAAAACTAAACATTTTTCTTTTTTTCAAATTTATATTTTAAACATTTTAATAACATTAATATTATTATGTCATAATTAATTTTAGAAACAGGTATGACATGTTCTTATTTCTTGGAAAATGATGTTTAAAAATAGAATAAATGCCTGAAGATATAGGTCAGGGCTTTCCTGGTAGTTCCAGGTTTCTAGCACTACAAAAAATGTTATTGTACTATTTAATTTTATAACTTATTCTCTGCTCATAATTAACCACTTAGCATTTTTAATTTATCTGTTTTACAAATAAATAAAAGAACTGTAGTACCTACTCCGTAGGTTTCACTGACACTAGTGCAGTGTTGGGTTAAGGTTGGGGGTTCCCACATCTGCCGGGCTATGGGGCTGGGGCCACTGCTCTGGGAGGCAGGGCATGGGATGTAGGAAGTTTGACTGTGCTCTTGCCCTACACTGGCACTGAGCAGGTGTCAGGCTGTGAGAAGCTGCTGAGGGGACACTGCTCCGGGGGGTGGGGGAGAGCAGTCTGAGTCCAGGGAACGCCAGAGCTAGCTACAGGGGTCCCCAGGTCTGAGGGTGGCTAGGGACCATTTGGTTCTCAGCCTCCTGTGCACCCAGGCTCCTCTGGAAACTGCAGAAGAGCTAGGAATGAAGTGGGGACCCGCAGGCTGGACTGGTCCATGGTCCAAGGGGAGTGGGGAGAGAAGCTCCGGCTGTGCCCCATAGGGAGAGTCCTTGGTTTGTCACAGTGGTTTGGCTTATCTTGGTCATAGGCAGCTGGTTTGGATTGATGCTCATCATAGCTGGGAAAGCAGAAAGGTCTTCTGTGGGAGATTAGACTGTAGGCCTGTTCTATTGTTTCCCTCAGTGGATCCCAATGAAAATAAGCAGTCTATGACTTTAAAATGTTTATTGTCATGTAGGAAAGTAGATGAGAAACCATACCCCCTTGTCTCAGGGTGGGCCTGAGGTTAAATACCTTTTGCAGGAAGGAGACTCTGGGAAGTAAAGCTTAATTGGCTAAGCCCTTCTGGCCTTTAGGTACCTCATTAATATGAAAATCTGTCTTGAGGCTCTGTGGCCTGTAGTCACACCCTCTACATGTGGAGGGGCTAGGGGCATTGCCCTAAGTGACTGAAGGACACAAATCTATGGAGGGTTGTGGCCACGTGTCAGGAGACTAGTGTCTGGGAGCGTGGTGAAATACCTGCCGTCCCTTAGGGTCACCTAGGTCTCAACTGGGGCCCCTTCAGGATCACCTGGGCTCTCCTATGCTCAACCAGAAACCAGGATGCTTTTCAAGGTCCTACAGTGCAGAACATATGAAACAGTATGCTATCTCATGGACCCTAAGACTTGAAATCATGTCCTTATTAATTTGAAAAATACATGTTTATCTTAGAGCCTTTATCCGATGCAATCAATACACTCACTCTACTTCTTTCTTCAGGACTTTTCTCTCAAGGCCTTCCTGTTTGCTTTATCATGTCACTTTATTTATGTGGCTGTGCGTCAGGATGAGGTACGCACCCATTCTTTAAACTCTTGAGAAATGTATGTAATTGAAATACTTTGTCAAATCATTGCTGTAAACAAGCACAACAAAGCAGAGCCTCACTTCATTTGGTGTGACTTGAACGTCTAGACAAGTCTTATTGAGAACTGAGGGATAAAGCTTATGCATAATGAAGGCCAACACTCACATTTATCAAGTTGATTGTGGTCTTTTGGCATTATATGTATCTCTTTAATATAAAGGGAGGAGTAGGTTTATATAGTGAATTACATTGATGGATATCCATATATTGAACCACCCCTGCATTCCTGAAGGACGCCTGTTTGGTCACTGTGAATGATTGTTTTGATGTGGTTTTGGATTACGTTTGCAAGAATCTTATTGAGTACTTTTGCATTGGTATTCATATGTGAAATTGGTCTGGAGTTCTCCTTCTTTATTGGATATTTGTGTGGCTTAAGTATCAGCTTAACTGTGGCTTCATAGAATGAATTGGGTAGTGTTCCTCCTGTTTCTATTTTGTGAAATAGTTTGAGAAGTATTGGTATTATGTCTTCTTTGAAGGTCTGACGGAATTCTGTCCCTGGCCTTTTTTGGTTGTGAGATTTTTAATGACTGCTTTTATTTCCATAGGGATTATGGGACTGTTTACATAATTTATCTGGTCCAATTTTGTTCAGTATATACTTTTGTAGTGGTATCTTATGATTTTTTTAATTTCCTCAGTTTCTGAGGAACTGGCCTCTGAGTTTCTGGCCTTTAGCTACCTCATTAATATGGAAATCTGTCTTGAGGCTCTGTGGCTTGTAGTCACACCCTCTACATGTGGAGGGGCTTGGGCATTGCCTTAAGTGACTGAAGAACACAAATCTATGGAGGGCTGGGGCCACATGTCAGGAGCCACATGACACATTGTTATATCTCCCTTTTCATTTATGGTTTTGCTAATCTGTATATTGTCTCTGTGCCTTTAAGTTAGTTTGGCTAAAGATTTATCTATCTTGTTGATTTTGTCAAAGAAGCAGCTCTAGTTTTATTGATTCTTTGTATGGTTCTCTTTGTTTCTAATTAGTTGATTTCAGCCCTGAGTTTGATTATTTACTGCTATCTACATCTCTCTGGTATGTTTGTTTCTTTTTTTTTCTTTCTTTTTTTTTTTTAGAGCTTAGAGATGTGCTGTTAAGTTGCTAGTGTAGAATCTCTCCAGTTTCTTTATGAAAGTACTCAGTGCTATGAATTTTCCTCTTAGCACTGCTGTCATTGTGTCCCATAAGTTTGGGTATGTTGTTTTAGTTGTTAAATTCTAGAAAGTCTTTCATTTCTTTCTTTCTTTGTTCTCTGACCAAGTAATCATTGAGTAGAGAGTTATTCAGTTTCCATGAGTATTTGGGCTTTCTGTTTTTTTTTTTTTTTTTTTTTTTTTTTTTTTTTTGTTATTGAAGACCAGCCTTAGTCTGTGGTGATCTGGTAGAATGCATGGGATTATTTCAATGTTCTTGTATCTGTTAAGACTTGTTTTGTGTCCAATTATTTAGTCAGTTTTGAAGAAAGTACCATGAGGTACTGAGAAGAAGGCATATTCCTTTGTTTTAGGGTAAAATTTTCTATAGATATCTCTTAAATCCATTTTTTATAAATTCGGTTAGTTTCACTGTCTCTGTTTAGTCTCTGTTTTTATGATTTGTCAATTGATGAGAGTGGGGTGGTGAAGTCTCCCACTATTATTGTGTGAGATTCAATGTGTGCCTTGAGCTTTAATAATGTTTCTTTTACAAATGTGGGTGTCCTTGCATTTGGGACATAGATGTTTGGAATTGAGAGTTCATCTTGGTGGATTTTTCCTTTGATGAGTATGAGGTGTCCTTCCCCATCTCTTTTGATTACTTTTGGCTGAAAGTCTGTTTTATTGGATATTAGAATGGTTGCTCCAGCTTGTTTCTTGGGACCATTTGCTTAAAAAATTTTTTCCAGGCTTTTAGCCTTAGGTAGTGTCTGTCTTTGGTACTGATGTGTATATCCTGTATGGAACAAAAGCAGAACTGTCCCTGTCTAAAGAAATGCATGAATAAAAATGGAGCAGAGACAACCCCACTTTGGGATCTATTCCTTCCATAGATTCCAAATCCTGACACTATTGCTGATGCCAAGATGTGCTTGCAGAAAAGAGCCTGGTATGGCTGTTATCTGAGAGGCTCTGCCAGCATCTGACTAAGACAGATGCAGATACTCACAGTCAACCATTGGATGGAGTCTGGGGACCTCAATAGAAGAGTTAGGGAACAGACTGAAGGAGCTGAAGGGGATTGCTACATCATAGAAAGAACAACAATATTAATTAACTGGACCCCTCAGAGCTCCCAGGGACTAAACCACCAACCAAAGAGTATACATGGGCTGGTCTATGGCTCTTGCTACATATGTAGCAGAGGACTGTATCATCTGTCATCAGTGGGAGGGGAGGCACTTGGTCATATGAAGGCTTGATGCTAGAGGGGTAAAGAGGGAGTATGTGGGTGGGTTGGGAAGCACCTTCTTAGAGGCAAAGGGGAGGAAGATAGGATGGGTGGTTCATGGAGGAGAGACCAGGAAGGGGAATAACATTTGAAATGTAAACAAATAAAATGGTTAATTAAAATATACTCACAGAAGCAGGAGAAGGGGGGATGAGATAGGGGTGTTCCTGGGTGGTAGGGGGAAAGGGATAGCAGAATAAAATCTGAAATGTAAATATAATATCCAATAAAAAATTAAAAAAGAAAGCTGAAAACACACACACACAAAATAACAACAAAGGAAACGAAAAGTGGGAGTAATTTTTCCTGAAAATTGGATACACCTTTGTAAATGATGGTGGAGAATCTATTCTAACACAAATCCAGTGTTTATGGAGACTATAAGGGAGTGGTATAGAGAATTGGAGGATGTAATATACATAGAAATCACTCACTGAGGCATATTTCAAAAGTACTCTAAATGAAGTTACCATTTATTTTAAATGTAAAAAGATGACAGTTAAAAATAACATGAAGCAAATGCTAAACTGACTTTACTTGATTTTTATCTTTACTCACATAAGCTATATATTTAGTTTTGTGTGTTGTCTTCTTGTCCTGTTTAAATCTTAGCTACACATAAGTATATCTAAGTCTTTAAATAAGTTTCCGTGCATTGCATGCTTCCTCCACCCCCTTAAAGTGACTTTACACAAAAATCTTTAAAAAATGAGTGACTTGTGGAACAACCACCATCACATTGGCAATGAAACCTGAATTTATTGTATTTTTCAATGGGCTCACTAATTGTTTTGTCTTTTGAAACACCATTACTCTAAAATTTAGTAGAAGTCAGTACAGCTACTTGCAGCCCAGCATAAAGGCATAGCCTGAAAATCAGGAACTCTCCATGGTCCTGCCCAATATTCAAGGCCTACCCATCCACTGTATCTTAGAGAATGAATATTCAATTTTCAGTGTTTTTAAAAATACCTTTACTTCTACTGCTCCAGTATGACTATTGTAACTACTCAATTCTGTTGTCTTAGATTTCAACTTAATTTACCTAGCTTATAAATTTATCAATAGTCAATAAGGTTTTTTATGACTATGTTATCTAATACATTCTATGCATTAATAATTCTAGAAACTTACCCTGAGGTCATTGTAATGAATACATGTATTAATATACCTATGTAGTCTTGTCCATTTATGTGGTGAAGATTGTACTAATTGCATGCGATATTAATGATGGAGCAGTAGGAAAAATACATATCTGTAGAAAAATTCTGAAGAAAAGCATAAGGTAAAACATTGTAATAAGTTGAGTTTTTCAGTATTTTTATTTTTACCACCTTTAGTATTTTCTGAGAATCTCAGCAATACTTAATGTCCCAAATCACTCAGTTGTTTGAAATGTGTGCAAAACCAGACTCAGAGAGCAGTGCTATTGATTTCTCTTCCAAAGACCTGGATTTAGACTTTGTTCTTGAGCTCTTTGCTCCACCAGGGGCCTCATTTGACCGCAATTTGGTTATCTTAAGATGTATAAATTTATTCTTGATGACCAATTAATTGCTATGGATTGATTCTGAATTGCCCACAGCAGGCTCACATATTTGTATGTTTTTTCCAAAATGATAACACTGTTTTGCAAGATTGTAGAACATTTATGGAGTGGGAAGCTGACTAGAGAAGGTGGGTGATTATAGGCAGAATGAACAGGTTATAGAAAGCATTCTTCTGTCAGAACTTTATGCTTCTTCATCCCATGAAATGTTAAAATCTGCACTGGAAGTTCTTGCCAACAGACCAAGAGAAGCCACTTTATAAGCCTCCTCTGTTATGATGTAGGTAAAATAGAGTTCTCCTCTGTAAGCTTTTATGTCAAGTATTTGTCACAGTAATGAGAAAAGTAATTCTTATAATTGCATACGATGTTAATTTAAAATGTACTCCATAAATGTTCTTTATAGTGCCAATCCTACCACATCTATTTGACAGAACAACAAAAGAATCTTGAATTTGTAAAAATCTAGCACATATCGAACTTTAATATTTGAAACATACATCAAAACAGCGTAAATTTTGAAGTGAATGTGAGAATTCTACAAAGCAGTGCATACAATACTGAAATTTCAGGAACCAAAAAACAGTAAGTGATTTATTAATAACAAAATAAAATTATAATTTTTCTAATTAAAAATATTCTTCTCGAAATGAGCTCTTATCCTAAAATTCATATATTCTCTAAGGTATACTAGTAAAATTGAAATTATATTTTTATATTGTAATCTTTACTCATAATTAAATCTAATTTACTCTTCCATTCTTTTCTCTTTTTTGGTTTTATTGTTTAGTTTTTGTTGACTACATTTATAATTTGAAATTTCATAATACAAGATAATATATTAATAGATGATAGATGATAAATAGATAAATGATAAATTGATAGATGATAGATAGATTATAGGTAGGTAGATAGATAGATAGATAGATAGATAGATAATACATAACTTTCTTCCACATGCTAACTATGTCACTTCCACTGTCTAACACATCTTCATCCATACCAGTACCCTTCCCAGATTTATGAATTTGAGATTGTTTTGTGATCCATGTAGTATAACCAGGGCCATTCATGTGAGCACTGGATTGGAGCCATATATTGTAAACTAAAGGAATCATTTGCAGTTATAAAACTGCAAGCAATGACTACACCTGTCCCTCAGTGTATTAAAAGCAAATAGTTGGGTAGTAAGAGTTGGGGCCTCATCAGTCCTTCCTGCATCCTTGCTTAAGTGTTGACAGGACCAATTTCTGTGCAGACCCAGTGTAAGGATACTCATCTACTCAGAGTTTGTGACTGTGGTGCTTGTGTCTTAGCCCTTCTTCCTATCTCCATCTCTTACATTCTCACATAACCATTTCCAGGACTATGAAGCCTAAGGAGCAGGGAGGAAGCCTCTAACTCACTTCTAGCTCCAGTTCTCTATATCATGCAAGTGAGTAGTGTCTCTAACAATGGTCTTAGCATCTAGTTCTGGTGGGCAACCAGGGGGAATTGTTAGAGCCTACATTTTGGGACCACTTACAGGGCTTCCTAGACCAATAACTTGATGAGAGATAGTCCAGCCTGGCACCAAGTTTTTGTTTAATGCTTTACATCTCCTAAGAGCACTTTTATCCACTCATGCTGGGTATCATCCTTCAAAATCTTTTTTAAATGTGTTTTTGATTTGGTTACAAGATTTGTTTTTTTCATACCCACTTCAAATTAGCTAACATGCACTGGTATCTGGAGCACTCACCCCTCTATGCGTAAAGTTTTTCCATCACCAGTATTCAACTTCTCAACTCTCATATCATCTATATTATGCTACCACCTGACCACTTTTAAGGCTAGTCCTTCAGTGGGCTTTTTTTCTAATTTTCTGACATTTTAAAAATATTCCATATTCTATTATGCATACATACTGCATCTTAATTATCCATTCATTAGTGGATGGTCATCTTGGTTGATTATATTTTCTATACAGTGTCTATGAATATGGATATACAAATGCCTCTGTTGTAAGATATAAAGTTCTTTATGTATCTGTGAAAGAGCGGTATCTCTGAACCATATGGTAGCTTTACCCCTATCATTTTGAAGGTCTTCACATTGATTTCCAAGGCTGTAACATGAATTTTTTTACTTACATCAACAGTGAATAACTACTTTATATCTGCCCCCACTACATTTATTCCAACATTTGTTTTCATTTACTTTTTTGGACCTATCCACTTTAACTGGGATAAGAGTCAAATTTTTTGACATTGTCAAAAGCATTGATCAATTTTAGGAGTTTTCTACTTAAGTCTTTAGGGTCTGACTTCTTATTTTTCTTCCATTTTCTTTAATTTCTGCAGTTGTTAAAAAATCAGAATTTGATGAAAAAGTTAGAAAGAGGGTATAAATTTAACAATCACCACTCAGCCAAATTTACATTATTTTTTCCTCTGTACATTCCTGTTCTACAGTATTAATTAACAGTTACTAGTAGAGGAAAATTTAAAACCTGATACTAAATAAACATTTTCTACATCAAATATTATCCCATACATGTTTATAGAGAGTAACAAAAAATATATAGCATTTTTTATTGTGTTTCTTGAGACTACCTTTGTGGATAAACATTTAAGGATGGCTTGAAGCCTGGCCTCATACATCAGTGTACAACATCAACTTTTAACCATAAGCAGCTTATGATATATGGTCTAACTGAAAGCTATCCCCTTTACAGGATTTTAAAGGTAATTTTAAAAACTTTATGTATGCATCCAGGAAAACGCCAAGTATAAAAGCACCAGAATTACCTGCTGAAAAGGATAAGCTATACTCAATTCTAAAAGAGATCTTTCATTTTGGACGAGAAGAATTTAAATTAGTATTATTATCAGTGAACTCAGCAATGTAAAAAATATTTTTTTTAAACTAACACATCAGAATTAATGAGAATAAAACTTAAAAATTACTGAGATCTTATTTGGAAAAACATGTGTAATATTTCATTTTATTGCCAAAAAGAAAATCAATTTTTAAAAATTATTTTCAACACTCTAAAAAATATATTATTACCTAGCCCTAGATAATTATAATGTAGAGCCAAGCTTAGCAAATAATTTGCTATATTTGCTAATATAATTAACTTTTAAAAATTGTGATAAATCTGCTCTTTATTGTTTTTAATTAGATTTTAAATGCAGACTTTCACATGAAAATGAAAGTGTTCATAGCATGTTGGAACAATTTTGTCCACTTCCGAATTCTGTGTATGTTAATTCAAGAAATGGCTTTTAGAATAAAAAATAATAAATGGAAATATTTGGATAAAGATTTGCTGAACATAGTCAAGGTCAGTCTAAAGACAAGAATGATGTTAGCCATAAGTGTATCATCTAAAAAAAAAAAAAAAGTTTCAGAAACAAATAGCGTGGTTTTATGTAGACATTCCTGTGGCTGCATGGTTGACAACCTCAGGAAATGTAGAGAAGCCTGGCATGTGATAAAGATGACACTTAGATCATAAGAATAATTTTCTGCACAAGGTATTTAAATTGCCATGTAGTTACCTCATCTGATTAACTTTTCAGAAACTTTTCTAACCCTTCAAACTGAGCCTGACATAGTGACCCTGCCTCTACCCTCAGCTGTCAGCTACAGAATTGGTTCAAGAGTTCAAGACCAGCTTCAGCTAGGCTGAGTTTAAAGCATTCCTGGGCTTCTTGCAACATCTGATCTTTCCCTGCCCACAGATTAAAAGTTTTCTTTATTTAAGCAGATAGTATTCACATTTGATATAAACATACACGGGTATTTACACAGTATTCATACTGAACACAGATGAGAAGCGTGAGCTCTGTGTAATTAGGAAACACCTAGACTTTCATCTCGCTTATCTACCCCCACGTTTCCTTTACTTGTGGAAAACAAATGAAATCTGTAAACAAAATGAAGCCATCTGAAAGCTTCCAGTCGCCCATGCCTGTGCCTGCCCCATGCAAGTGCACACATGCTAACTTTTTAAGTTAATCATCCTTTACTCTTCACCTCTTACCCAACGTTCCTCTCTGGACATATCCACACTTTACCACATTATTTGCAAAATCTGGGAAATGAGTCACTGGACTGATTTCCTATCTTTGGCAATCCTGAATTATACACTGCCTAAGTAGAAAGAAGAGAGAAGGAGGGGAAAAAAAAAACACTTTCAGTCCAAGAAAATACACAAAAATGTAACAACAAATTAGTAACTAACAAAAATACATAGCAGAAATGATGGGTGAATACTTTTTAAGAGTGTATGAATATTACAAATGAATTCAGCGTGCCGTGTGTGTTTATACCTGTATTACTGGTACTTTTTATAGTTAGCAAAGTTTTCAAAAAGCTTTTCTTTGGTTTTAGATATCACTCGTACTTCAAAATCATTGGTATGGCATGGTATATATGATAAATAAAACATTTTAAAACAAACTAAAAATCAGTCAAATTTTAACTCACAGCCCATAGGACACAGATTTCGTATCTAAGGCTATTGACAAGAGGTAATTATACTCAAGAAAAGATGAACTTACATTCAGAATGAGATAAAAAGTCTGATAAACTTAATAAATGTGTTTAAAAGTTACAGATCGTTTGCAAAGTATTAGTTTGTAGATATTTGTTCATTTTGATCCCTGAGGAGTGTGGGGGAGTGGATAGGTGGGCAAAACAAAATGCAAGGAGTTCATGGGGAGAAGGAGGAGAGGGAGGGGGAGGAGGAAGGTACCGACCCCTGAGCTTGAACCATGCTTCAAGCTTCTACAGTGATCTACAGCAGAAAGCGAACAATGGTACCCAGTTGTGCTTCCTGCCTAGCTGGGCCCACTCGAGCACGATAAGACTGTGAGTGGGAAGTGCTTTAAGTTCTTTGGAAAGCGATGTTTTATAAATACTATTATTATTATTAAAGCTATTATTAAAGCGGAGCCCCAACTTTAGCTGATGATGCTTCTCTGGAGGCAGTGGGTGGGCAGTAGTAGTTGACTTGATCACCCTACGAGGAATCTGGGCATCCTCTATTTCCTCCATGCACAAAAGATCAGGCTAATGCTCCTCCCTTTCTTTCCGTCTTCCAGAGCTCAGCCTCTCTCATCTCCTCACAGAAGGCTACTTTCCAGAGAAGAAAGTAATCAGGGAGGATATATCAGAAGGACAAATCAAAGTGGTGATTTTAGTAAACTAACTGGATTTAGACCAGTATAATGGGACTTTTAAAACTGAGTTTGCCTCATGCACACATTTATTACTGTACATCTCTCCCACACACTGCAGTTGTCCAAAGGTGTCAACTGGCAGGAAGTGAGCTTTCTCAGGCATTCTTACAATTTCTCCTGCTGTCTATAACCTACACACCTGGAAGTCTAAGATGACTATAAGATCCCACCTTAATCTATTCACACACCAGTGTACACCTACCAGTTTCCACATGCCCCAGCAATCTATTCTATAAGGATGTTTCTCATTTCTTTTTTCTCTTCTCTTTTGTAAATGAAATATTTCAAATTATATTCACAATGTCTAAAATTCAATGTCCTCCTACACATACATTAATTTTACCTGGGAAGATTTAGAATCATAACAAAATCATGTGTGGGCATAACAATGTGCCAATAGATGTTGATCCCCATAAGAAACTCTGAAATGAGAAATGCCTGAAAAAAGACACAAAGTTAGTCTGGTAATGTGCCAGGCTTATCACCCAGGAGTTAGTTTGTATAACTGGATAGTATCTGAATTCCAAACTTTAAAAACAGTTCTTTATAACAGGATTCAGAAACAGAGAGAGCCCCTCCTCCTCTTCCTGTTCCTCCACTTCCTCCTCCTCCTCTTCCTCCTCTTCCTCTTCTTCCTCCTTTCCTCCTCCCTCCTCTTCCTCTTCTTCCTCCTCCTCCTCTTCTTTCTCCTCTCTCTTCCTCCCTCTCCTCCTCTTTCTTTTCTTCTTCTCTTCCTTCTCCTCTTTCTTCTTCTTTTCCTTCTTGGTACTTTGTTAATGTATATGTTTGTCATTTTATAGGGCATCATTGCAGTCTTGATTCCCTTGCCTTTACCCTCTGAGTGCTGGGATTACAGCTATGTTCCACTATGCCTTCTTTGAAGGAAAAGGGATTACACTTGGCTTTCTTTTTTTTTTTTTTTTTTTTTTTTTTTTTTTTTTTTTTTGGTTTTTTTGAGACAGGGTTTCTCTGTGTAGCCCTGGCTGTCCTGGAACTCACTCTGTAGACCAGGCTGGCCTCGAACTCAGAAATCTGCCTGCCTCTGCCTCCCAAGTGCTGGGATTAAAGGCGTGCACCACCACCGCCCAGCTACACTTGGCTTTCTAATTGGTGATTAATTGAATTAATAGGAATATGCTTCTCTATCTGCAGATATGAAGCACCATATGAAGATCCCCCATATGAAGCACCATTGTGAAAAGCAACCTCAACCATCTTATAACTCTAGTTCCAGGGCATGGGACTCCTTCTGGCCTCCACAGCCACTGCATGCATGAGGTGCACAGATGTAAATATAAGGAAAATACTCATATACATAAAATAAATCTTAAAAAATTTAAAGATATGAAGCAAAAATTAAAGACAAAGGGTGTGAAAACAACTTCAGGAACTTTTTAAATAATGTAAATCAATGTGTAAAAAATTTTAAATAGAGTTGATGTGGAGTAGCAGTTTATTCATTTGGTTCCCCATGCTCAATATGATTCTATTCTGCTTTCTACCATTTTTCTTTCCCCTTTGAGAATTGTTCCTTGAATACTCTCTTACCTATAAACCACAAGTTTATCAAAACAGCTCTTAAAAGAAAAAACAAAATTCTGACAGTTACTGGAATGTCAATATGTCAACAATCACAAAAGAGAAAGTGGAAATCTGAACTTTCTCTAAGTGTCCCAAAAGTAAGGGTTACCAGGATTTAAGTGAATACTGCCAGTGGAGAAGTCCAGAAACACCCGGTGCTTGGTTTTCCACCAACCAACTCACTCTCTAGCTAGGTACTTTCCTGGTCTTTAAAAGCCCCCCTGCAGTCAGTTCTCCCTGCTTCTGCTCCAGGAATCTTCTGGTCTTCAGGGTAAGAAAGCCTGTACACCCTACAGAAGATGTAGCGTTGTTTCTCCAACAAGTATAAAAATAAAACTTTAAAGCTGATTCAGTATTTCATAAGGCAAAGAGATTACTTTTTTTAATTAGCAAACTACGTACCATTCTTCATGTGTTCCCTGAATATCATCTGAAAATCTAAATACTTAGAAGCAAATTAAGTACAATCTTTCCCAGTAAGTATTTTACAAAATATCACCTTTTTCTGATTGTACAATTATTACATGTTTTTTTTTTTTTTTAAATTTAGGAAAATAGAATTCACAATGAAGAAAATAGAAATTCTCTAAAATCTTAGGATCAAAGCCTCATGTTTATTTTCCTGCTGCCATGGTTGTGGTGCTTCATCTCAAGCACAGAGAAGTAACTAACGCAGCATCAGACCTGAAATCTGTGAAAGCTAAAAACAATGATGTGTGCCCCACTCTCACATGAACATAAAGGTAGAAATTATTTTTTAATTCAAATCGAGCACCAGAAAATATCCATAGATATACAAGAACACATCAAGAAGTGTTATTGACTAAATGGAAATGAACTGATAAACAACTCTAAAATTGACAAGTGCAGTGTATTAAATGTCATCAATAAAATATAAATAGCATCTTGAAGATGTCAAAGAAGAACTTCTCTGAACTTCAGAAGTAACTCTACAATTAATGAAAGAACATGTTGTCTGGATAGCATAAGTCTTTCTTTCCAGTCATTGAAAGTCTGAGCATTCAAAGATGTTCATTATGATGTTTATAGTTCTTAATTTGTTGTGAGTTAAAATAAATATTCAGGATCAAATTGTCAGTTGCTTGAGTTAAAAGTTACTTGGAAGATTTGTTTCCATAGAAACTTAAGTTGACTTTTATTCTCACAAGTTTTAATTCTAAGGTAAAAATAAGCATACACATATAAGTTTACTTACCTAGAAATTTATGATGGAAAACTACTCATGTGTTGAAACAGTAGTGAATAAATTTTTAAAAGTGACATTGATATGTTTATACATTCTTCTAAATAATTTTTAATTTTTATTCTTATATTTCCATTATTGGAGAGAGAGAGAGAAAGAGAGAGAGAGAGAGAAAGAGAGAGAGAGAGAGAGAGAGAGAGAGAGAGAGAGAGAGAGAGAGAGAGAATGTGTGTGTGTGTGTACACAAGGAAGTAGGGGATACACATGTACCACAGTGCACATGAGAGGACAGTGCACAGCACTCCAGAGTCAGCTCTCTACATCCACCATCAGTTCCAGAAATAGAACTTGGGTCCTTACTCATGCTTTCAAGAATAACTGATTTTTTTATACTCATTGAGATTCTTAATATGCCTCAAATTGCTCGAGTTTTTAATTTTTGTTTGTTTGTTTTTGTTTGTTTCCTTTTATGTGTTTTCTGGCTTAGAAGAGACTACATTATGATTTTGAAAACAAGAATATTGTAAAGGATTCTGAAAACTGTATGTGTAACAGTGGATTGCTTTAGGTCTTTGGGAGGTCAGATTCACATAACTCCAACTGCCCTGCAGGTAGGGGGTGATGCCTTAGTCATTTTTTCTATCTTCAATTTCAATGATCAATGGTTTTAATATAAAAATATTTTCAGTAAGTTTGTTAATTTATCTTACTTCTGATACTATCTGCAACTGTGTCTTTGTTCTGAACAAATGTCTTTTGTATACAAGGATATACTTCTAAGCATAATTTTGGAAGAAGTCTGTTTTGTGAGTTTTTGTTGCAAATTTGTAATGGGATAGTATGGGGCATGTTGAGGAGAAGTCACAATATTACTTACTTCTGTAAAATTTAAAGTTAGCTCTGGTCATCTGTAACATTCTAGGTCTTCTACAAGATGATAATCACAGAAAAAGATAAATATTATTTCTTCAATGAATACCACATTATTTTAAATGAACTATACTTTCATATTTGTCTGAGGACAAGAGACAATTGAGTCTCAGTAGATAAGGATACCTGCAGTAACACTGCATTTTTCGCATAGCCTTGTTGTACATAAGTGGGAAGACTCCCTTGTGTCTGAGGAAATTTGATGCCCCAGTGTAGGGGAATGCCAGGGCAGAAAGGCCGGAGTGAGTGGGTGGGTGGTGAAGAGGCAGGGGCAGGGAGATGGGATACAGGGTTCCAGAGGGGAGACCTGAAAAGGGAAATGTAAATTTAAAAAAAAAAAAACAATAAACGAAAAAAAAAAAAAAAAAAAACACTGCACCTTTTTAAGCAATCATTTCAAAACAATTTGGGAGTAGAAACCTTACCCACCACCACCATCCCATTCATTTATTCTGAATCAGTTCCTTTTTAGATTTTGGGTTTTTTTAGACTTGATTCTCTAGACTTGGTAAGATAAATTTTTGGCAGTAAATAAAGATATTTTCTCCTTAAAACTTTATTTTCCCTTTCCCATGTTTGTGATGTTCATGAATTTGTAATGCCTTGAAAGAATCTAGTATTACTGGGAAAAATGGAATGCAAGGAGGTAAAGGATATGGTAAGTCAATGTTTTCTCACTCATACCTTAGTTATTAATTCTTTTCTATTTAGACATATTTCACAGTGTTTCTATCCTCATTGGGTCCTTAATCTCCCCCCACCCCGCAACACTTTCATAAGAGTCCTGCGGCTCCATCCAATGTTTGGCTGTGGGTCTCTACATCTGTTTCAGTCAGCTGCTGGGTAGATCCTCTCAAAGGACAGTTATGCTAGGTTATGGTCTGCAAGCACAACAAAGTATCATTAATAGCATCAGGGACTAGTGCTTGCCCTTGGAATGGGTTTCAAGTTGGGCTGGTTATTGGTTGGCCACTCCATCAGTCTCTGCTCTATCCACCATCTCTGCATTTCTTATAGACAGGACAAATTTTGAGTCAAAAGTTTTCTGGGTAGGTTAGTGTCCCTAACAATCCAGTGGGGTTCCTATCTGGCTATAGGAGGTGACTTCTTCAGACTCTATATTTCCCCTACTGTGAGTCTCAGCTAAGGTCACTGTCCTTGATTCTTGGGAGCCTTCTCCATCCCAAGTCTCTGGCAGATCTTCGAGATCCTATGACTATTTTATTCCACCTCATAACATTCTCTCTTGGGCCTTCCTTCTTGTTTAGCTTCTTAAGGTATGTGGAGTATATACTGTTTATCCTGTATCTGATGGCTAATATTCACTTATCAGTGAGTAGATATCATACATGTCATTTTTAGTCTGGGATACCTCACTTGCAGAATAGTCAACTAATTATATCTGCCTAGACAGAGTAATCAGCCCTTAATAATTCTGCATCACTAAGGTCTGTCAGATGATTCTGGGCCAGAAGGCTGAAGATTTGATGCTCCAACAGTCGGTAGTATAGGGGCTTTCCAGGTGTTCAGTGGTCTCTATAAATTGGCTAAGTTTTAGAAGCTATGCTTAGTGCTTCCCATAATTTCAGTTAACTCAGTTATTCTGGACTTCTGACGGAGTTGAAGACCTATAGTCTCATAGCCAATCCTGGCTATTTACCTTGAGAGAAAAGATCTGAGTGGATGGTTTTCAGCTGACATTCATTCTAAAGCCAAGAAAAAAGCCAGATTCAAAACTAAGTGTTTTAGTTAGGAGGGATGACAGAGGTTCTGGTTAGTCAACAAAATGATGGACTGGGTATTAGGACTATCTTGTACCTCACTGGTACAATTAGGAATAATTATGCTCTAACTGTATTTTGAGAGAAAAGTTTTATTTTAACAGGAAGGGTGATATGTAGGATGAGCTAAGGGGAAGGCGTACCGAGAGGAAAAGATGGAGTAAGAGAGGAGAAGATGAAGAAGAGGAGAAGCTAGGTGATAAGAGAGAGAAAGAGGGGGGGCATGGAGGCAGATGTTCACATGTCTCCACCAGTCAAAGTTAGTTGATATATCTAGGTTGGGTATTGGGTTACACTTCTGATTGAGCATTACCAAACTTATAAAGCCTTTGATTAACATTTTAAAAAAATTGTATAAAAGCAAAAAGGAAAAGGGGGCATGGGACAGGGGTGTTCTAGGGAGGGGAAATGGGGAAAAGGGATGGCATCTGAAATGTAAATAAAATATAAAATTAAATTTAAAAAAAAGTAAAAAAAAAAAAAAAGTTCCATGCAGTTGCCTCAAAAATTCCTGATGTCTTTGTTTTTAATGGTTGAATAGTATTTTGTTAAATAGATGTACCACGTCTTCTTTATCCATTCTTAAGAGACATCCATGTTGTTTCCAGTTTCTGGCTAATCCAAATAGAGCTGCTATGAACATGGTTGAGCAAGTGTTTCTGGGGTAGTGTGGGGCATCTTTTGAGTATATGCCCAAGAATTATACAGTTGGGTCTTGAAGTAGACCTATTCCCAGTTTTCTGAGAAACTGCTAAATTTATTTCTAAAGTGGTTGTAAAAGTTTGCACTCCCACCAGCAATAGAGGAGTATTCCCTTTGCTCCACATGCTGGCCAGCATGTGATACCAGTTGAGGTTTTTATCTCAGCCATTCTGAGAGGTGTATGATGGAAACGCAGGGTCATTTTGATTTGCATTTCCTTGATGACTAAAAGCATTGCACATTTCTTTAAGTGCTTCTAGACCATTCAAGATTCCTCTCTTGAGAATTGTATGCTTATCTCCATTTCCCATTTTTAAATTGGGTAATTTAAATTCAAAAATTGGGAAAAAAGAGATTTTATGTTTTATAACTACAAGTTTTAAGAAAAGCTACTTTATTATCAAAATAAACCTTAAATCATAAATATAATTCATAGAGACAATGAGGTCTCATGTTCTTGATCCTTTTATGCTGTTTTAATACAATAAAAATCAATTTAACCATTTGTTTTAGCACAAAGAATATGATTACAGGAAATAAAAATTAAATTAGTTTTCAGAAAAGAAATATATCACATAGTATTGGATTCATGTTTATAAACTATAGAATAGATTAATGCACGCATAGGGAAAGATGGTAAGGAGTCATATGTAATCATCTAAAAGCCAACTTGAAAAAACATATGAAGGATTTAGATTTAAAATGCTATACTCTAAGATTAAAGGTTCTGTTTTATGTATGGACTTTACTAGGTTTCATTACAATTTTGTTAATAGCTGCTGTCATTATTTTGTAAGTACTCCAAATTATTTCTAACAGAAATAAAATTTATTAATATGTGAAAATATATTACCAAACATTCCCATATTCATCAAAATTATGGGGCGGGAGAGGGATGTTAGAGAGGAAGAAGGAGAAGGAAGGACCAGAGGTTTAGAACAGCAGAGTAACAAATGGAGTCAGTTCCTGTGGAGTCACAGATCTGATCTGGTGGAATCTTGGTGGAAACAGAAATGGCTTGGTCAGGGTGAGAGCCAACAGAACCAGGAACATTAGGTGAGAGGGACATTCTAAATAGAATAGAATATGGAATTTAAAAGACTGTGGCAGTAAATGTGTTCACTGTGGGGAAGAGTCCATTCTTAAATATGTCACACAGTGTCACACATGATCACCATGTCTGGAAGTACCTTACAAGTTTTCCAGCAGATGTTTTAACTGTACCCTGCATCTGTCATTATTGCATGTTAATACAACTAAAGCATAACTCATTTATCATTCTAAATTCTATTGGTTAGTTTGGGGAAACCATGACTGGCTATCCACTGGGGATTTCACAACCGTATTCTTATCTGGTATGTGAGTGTTGCTCAGACTTTTGCTAGCATTTGAATTTTTGTGCCCATAGGCCTGGAAGTCCTTTTCACCTTGCAGACCGTGAGCCAGATGGCAGTCTGCCTCTGACGTGGTATCCTCATCCTTTCCATGTAGCTACTCTGTCTTCAACCAGCAGTGACTCACATCCTAGTCATCACTTGGATCTCTTAGAATTCCTCCTTTTCCACAAGATACAGAAAACTGCGATTGTCAAGGCTTACCTATTTTTAGTTGTTTTTTAATAAAAATTTTCATATTAATTTCTCTAGTGGCAAGAAATGAAAAGATAAGAAAAATGGGAAGGATACATTTTTCACAATGTGTAGTTAGATAAAAATCTGTTTACATAACACAATACCTTGTGAAATGAATGTGTACAATGAAAGGAAAGGCAATTGTATAAGCAGTGGTACTGACAAATGTATTCAGACATTTGCCTACCATATGCCTTCTAAGTCTTGGATGAGTAAGTGTTAATAGATTTTTAAGCTGAATAATACAGTGTTTTTATTTTTTCCATTGATGCATATATATACATATATGCATATATATACATATAAATTTATATAATACAGGTCATATGTGCATATATATATGACCTGTATTATATACATTTATATGTATATATGACATTTATTATTTATTTATATGACATATGTCAAAGTAAAAGTAAATTCAAAACTGTATCTCATAAAAGAAAGATCAGGGCTAGAGAGATGGCTCGCATGTTAAGAGCACTTTCAGTTTTAGCAGAGGACCAAGGCTTAGTCCCCAACACACACATGCTGTTTTTATATCCCTCATTATCATCAGGTCCTGGCAGTGAAGTGGTGAGAACTTGTGTCTGCTTCTAGCCTCTGTGGGTACTGAATATATGTGGTGTGCAGAAATGCATGTAAACCAACCACATATATAAAAAAGTTAAAGAAATCTTTTTTTTAAAAAAAGAAAAAGAGACAACATTTATTCTAATGTTTGTAAAATAGTTATCATGGAAACCAATCATAGAAGATTCTAATGTTAATACCCATCCCTCAAATCTTCTTACAAAGATGGAATATAGCTTTAGAGGGAAAGGTACATGACCATATGTTTAAAATATTGCTAATGCTTTTTCCATTTAATGACTAAGTGAATGAATGGCAAGGCATGTGCAGAAGATCATGGAAATTTGCAGGTAAGTGCTTCTATGCAGGTATAATGTCATGGCAAGTCAGTATCTTACTAGTTCAAGTGTCTCAAGATCTCATTGCTTGCATGAACCAGAATAGGAAGCTGTGGAGAGGGAGAAGGCCTATTTATCCCAGTGATATCTCCAGCAATAATAACATAGATAGAATGAAAGGGAGAAAAGGCATGGCCTGGAGAATATCACATACTCAGGAGTGTGGAAACTAATAGTATCAGCATAGTTAAAGCAAAATCTCTCTACCACTAAACAATATCTTAGGAAAAAACTCCCAGAATTACCTACCAGTTAACTCAAGCTATAGGGAGAAGTCTTGGAACAACTACTATATAAAGCCCTGCAGAGTGGGAAAGCCAAGTATCTAGGGATGGTCAGATTATCTCCTGAGAATTTCTACATGGCCCATCCTGATTTACAATTACAAAAACTGTGAGTAGAACATCTGAACTAATACCACATGCAAAAGCTACGGAGAGCAGCACAAGGTTAACCAAAGCCATGTACTAAAGCTTTCTAAAGGCCTCACCAGCATATCCAGGTCCCTAAGGCAATGCAATTGCAAGCAGACAAGTCTTTAAGCATCTGGCAACTTGTCCCCTGACCTCTCCATGCATGCTCTGGAAAGTGTGTGTCCACCCATAAGCAGACATACAAAATACATAGGAAATGTTCAAGTTTTGTTGGTTTATTTGTTTGTTTAGCACTTCTGTGAGACTGAATTGTTATAGTACAACAATCCAAAATTGAAGAAAAGGTAAGTTTGTGCTGACATAAACACATCCTTGTTACCTTGCTCACTTTGAGTGCACATGTATTTGGTGGCCACATTCACTCAACTGGACTCTAAGGAAATAGAACTGGTTGATATCTGAGGTCATTGCATGCATGGGGCAGAGATTATTCCGCATATTTTTCTTCTGAAACTGCCTAGAATGAATATTCAGCCAGTGCTTAATAAACTACCTCATAACAGACTTCAATGATACATTAACCAAGTAATTTTGCCCAAACCTTTAAGTCTCTGAACACCCACAAAAACACTAATGTATTTAGATTAAAACCAGCAGGAACTTCTCAGAGGCTGGAGACCAAGGGCAGGTGCTCAGAGAAAACACAGCTGGGGGCTCAATGATAAGATTAATAAAATTTAAGAATATGCATAGGATCGGTAATTCCATTCCCTTTCTGACCTGTGCATGAAAGACCTTTAAAAGTTTTTCTATATCAGGCATAAAATAACTTCTAAACTCAATTGAAAGCTTTTCTATAATTGCATGTTTTAAAGAGCTTTCTTTTGCATGGTGCTTTAAGGGAGATTAAAGTTCTAATTTTACTTTTCTACTGGTAATTTTATGAACATCTATTTATAAGTAGTTTTTAAACTATGTATTTGATTCTTATACAGTTTGCTATATAATATATAATTTACACATAGGAAAGGGCATGCAAGTAAGTGAACAGAATGTGTTGCAATTTTCAATTCACTCTATATTATGGAATAATTTTCAATTTAAAATTTTTTCTTTGGTGCTATAAGACATAAAGGAAAGAATATATAGTGGAAGTAAAGAAAAACATAATGTAGGACCGAATAGAGCCTGGAAGAAATCATAGACCTGGGCCAGCAATATGGCTGAGCAGGTAAAACACTTAACTTTGGAAGCCTAATGGCCTGACCTAGACCACAGAACTGACTGGGGTAGGAGATATACACCTCAAAAGTTATCCTCTGACTTCACACACACATAGTACACACACACATACACACACGCACACACACACACACATACACACACACCATATTTTTTACTTTAATATTTTATACATTTTATTTAAAACTTTCTGTACAATATAATTTGATCACATTCTTTCCCCTCTCTAGATCCACTCCACCTCTCTCCCTACCCAACTTTATGTTATCTCTATCTCTGTCTCTGTCTCTGTCTCTATCTCTGTCTCTATCTCTCCCTCAAAACAAACAAAGCATAAAATATACCAAGAAAAAAAAAAAGCACAAGAAATCATAGAGTCCATTTTGTGTTGACATGGAACCTGCCCTAGACTATGGTGAGACTCCATTAGAGAAAACTGACTGTGCTTTCTCAGCAGGTTAAAGGTGGGATTTTAGGTTCCCTTCCCTGCTGGGGCTTAGTCTGATTTAAACTATGCAGGTCTCTGTGGTTTAAACTATCAGTCTCTGTGATTGCATATGTACTAGCCCTATTGTGTGAGGAAGACACTGGTTCTTTGGAGCCACCCACCACCTTTGGTTTTACAGTTTTTCCACATTCTTTTCTGCATAGATCCTCAAGCCTTGAGGGAAGAAGTTTGACAAAGTCATCCTATTTAGGATTCAAGGCTCCAAAGTCTCTCACTGTCTGCACACTGCACTGGTGTGAGTTTCTGTCTTAATTACTGGAAGAAGCCTCTCTGATGGGGGTAAGTAATTCACTGATTTATGGGCATAAAAATATGTCATCAGCAGTTATTTTATTGCTATTTTCCATTAGCAGAGCATAATACCTGCCATGCTATTGGTAGTCTGGGTTGATTTTTTTGATTTCCCTGTCTAAGTGGGTGTCTCCTTCCCCCATCATTATACCATGAGCCTCCTGGTGCAACAGCTGAGACTTGGGCCAGAAATATGGCTGAGCAGGCTGAAGCAAAGATAATGACCTTCTCCAAAGAGAAGAAAACCACTCTTTGGTCAAGGGTATGCAATTAGAAGATTTCTCCTGAAACCACCAAATCAGCTTGCAAATAAAATATTTTAAATATGTTTACATATATAAAATGAAACAAAATAATTTTGATAACAGACCAATAGTAATTCAGAGATTTACTAATTCAAGAGATCAGGAGACTTGACCCTGCCCCTCACCTGCTGTAGCATTAGGAAGAGTAAGATTGATACCTCATCTGAGCTGCATAATAGAGCTGACCGGGTGGCAGGGTCTCAGGCAAGCTTGCTTCAAGGTCCTGAGCCTTGGCGAGCTGGCCCTGTTCCTCACTTGCTGCAGCACTTGGAAGAGTGGGACTTGAACCTCACCTGAGCAGCACAGTATAACTAACCTTGGATATGGGGATTGCAGCTGAGCCAGCCCCAAGTGCCTGAATGCAGAAGAGCTGGCTCTCCCTCTTGTCTGCTGTGCAGTGGCACAGATGAGAAAGAGATATCTTCCTTTTCTCCTTCTTCTCTTGCCACCTATGGCAGGCAGGAGAGCTGGTCTCACTGTGGTGAAAGTGAGAGAACTGGCAATGTTCTTAGAGGCTGCCACACTCTGTAGAGTGGGTTCTGCACTTCACCTGGGCAGCAGAGTAGAGCTGGTCCTGGTTGCAGGGTGAGAGTAGAAGGACCAGCAGGCTGACCAGCTCAGATACTTCTCATGCCCATATCTAGGGCTTTGAATTGGCCCACTTCAACATCTACATCATCAAGGAACTATTGGAGTGCAGGAAGGGGCCAGCCCTACAGATCTGAAACTCTGGAATCTGCATGACACAGGGCAATATCAGGATACCTGAAAGGCTTCCCAGTGAGGTTCCAGTATTGATAGAGTAGCAGAAGACAGAGGCCTTCATTGCAATGAACTTTTGCAAGCAAAGAAGTGCTAACAAAACTGTATATTCTGGGACACATCAAGATATTTTTCTTTGTTGGGGAAAGGTTGAGAGGGTAGAGGGTGGATACAAAGAGAGGGGAGATGTGTGGGATTGGGGTGCATGGTGTGAAATTCACAAAGAACCAATAAAAAGTTTTTAAAAAGTATCAAGAGCAGCTCTAAGGAAGTCTCTCATACTTCTACCAAAATTTAAAAATAATATATGAAAAAGCATGTACAAAGCACAACACATGAGTTAAGAGTACAGAATAATTTTAATAAGTTTTGGAAAAGTAAAAAGTTGGGCATGTGTTGAAATATTTGAAGATAAAATAGGAACAGACTAGCAGTAAAGTAAGAAATGTTTTTCTAGATTTTAAGATGCACTAAAAATACCAAAGATAATAAATAAAAATAAATCTCCACTAGACCTTACCAGGAAAGGCTGCTGAACACCAACTACAAAGAGAGACGTTTAAAAATAGCTACAAAAGACAGTGCATATTGCAGAATCATAAGACAATAAGGCCATAAACACATGTGGAAAAGTTCACTGCCATTAGAATTAGAAAATGCAAGTTATATTTTATATACCAAGTAAGAAAGACTCTTCTATCACTGTAGATTCTAGGCATATTCAATAAAAGCAAACTTGGCAGGCAACTTGGTAGTACAAAGAAATAGCAATTTCCTCCTCTTTTAGTGAGTAGAGAGCAGAGCCAGGCTTAAAAAAAAATAAGGGAAAATGTATTAATTCTGTCAAGGAAGAGGAGCTTTGGAGTTATTTGCCAGAGAACATTCTCCAGGAGGAAACTCAGTGTTGGGGTGTAAGTTATAGTCCTATAGGAAAGAACACAAAGAAAGTTGACATCTTCTAAGGCTGATGTGAAATCAAGCAAGTGTGCTAGAAGTAGACAGGATGACGTATTCCCAGAGCCTAGCCCTATGACATACTTCCTCCAGCAAGGCTGTACCTCCTCAACTTCCCCATATGTTGCCACCAACTGGGAACCAAGTGTTCAGACACCTGGGGCTCTGGAGAATATTTCCTACTGAAACCACCATGGAATTGTGCCAAGTGTTTGTGAAGAGTTCTGTTTTGTACTGATGCCTTCATTGTGCCTCGTGTTGCTGGAAACACCTTAGATAGCACAGAACTGGGCTGCAAAGACTATTAAAGTCTAGGTGAGTATAAACGTGCTGATAGTGTTTGGGGGCTGAATCATCCACTTGCAGAAGATTCAGGACTTGCTATCAATGGGATCCGTTTCCTCAGTGAACAAAAAGTTAAGGGAGCTAAGAGCATGAGAATAAGATCAGCTTCACTCTAGGACAAGTTTCCTCCAAAAAGCACTGCTGGTATTCAGGGGAAAACGT
Source organism: Arvicanthis niloticus (assembly GCF_011762505.2). NCBI lineage: Eukaryota > Metazoa > Chordata > Mammalia > Rodentia > Muridae > Arvicanthis > Arvicanthis niloticus. The sequence goes on along the minus strand of NC_047668.1, from coordinate 67,281,119 downwards.
TTTTTATTTTATTGTCATTATCATCTTGTCCAGCTTTTAATTGCTGATATTCACACTCTGGTATATAATATAGGTCCCAAAGCACTGTGGTTTCTCTAATTCAATATGTACTTAAGCCAACATGTCAAATGATTGCTAAGAGTGAAAGCTTTCAGGACCATGCTTTTGTCTGGGTGTTTATAACCGAGATACTAATTTCCAAACTACACTTGAGGTTAACATTTGTAACCAAAATATTTTTCCTCTAGATATACGGATGATAGTTTTGCGTTCATATTAACAGTGCAAATTTTCACTATTGGGAAATTTTTATGGTGGATTCCTTTGGTTGGTTGTTTATTTGTTTTGTTTTGATTTTTGTTTGTTTTGTTGTTGTTTAGGGAAAGGGATGAGAATAAAGTTCAAACCAGCTTAAAACTCATGCTCCTTTTGTCTCAGTCTCCCAAGTCCTAATACTATATGTTTGCCACAGTGCAACTATTCTTGATGCATACTTTACGGTATCAGGAGTAATGACAAGTATAGTACATTTATTTTGAATTTAGGACTACATTAATAATTTTCACTTCTACTTCTAGACTTCTGCCTCCATTTCTCCATTTCATAGGCACAAGCAAGTGGACAGTAGCAATTACTCATGAATAAGAAACAGTAACGATAGCATGATAGCTGTATAGACAAGTTTTCTTCAGGGTTTGTGTTACTGTCGTGAATACCACCATTCGGAGCAACTTGAAAATGAAAGGGTTTATTTTACCCCACAGGTCAGAGTCCATCATTGGACAGAAATCAGGGCAGGTCCTCGAGACAGAAACCTAGAATTAAGAACTGAAGTAGAGGCTATGAAGGAAGCTGATTACTGGCTTGCTCCTCATGACTTGCTCCACCTTCTTTCTTACAGCACCCGGGATCACCAGCCCATAGATAGATAGCACCATCCATAGTAAGGGAGGCCATACCAGTCATATATCAAGAAAATGCCCCAGGGGCTGGTGTATAGAAGCATTCTCTTAATTGAGGTTCATTCTTGAGAACACCTTCTCTCTCTCTCTCTCTCTCTCTCTCTCTCTCTCTCTCTCTCTCTCTCTCTCTCATGTTGACAAAAAACTAAGAAGAACAAAGGGCATCAGAATGGGGTGCAGTGATTCATGTGACTTTAGAAATAACATGTCTATGATTTTGTGGTGACTAGTTAAAATACATTTCAAAACTTTCAAAAATCACGATACCAAGTTTTCTCTTAATCCTCAGAGTAGATTTAAATGCAGAGTAAATGTAGAAGAAAGAGAGAACAAAGAGACTACCCTGTAAAATGAACTGAATTTCATAGTCTAACATGCATTTGAAAAATGGGAATATGATATGGCTCTCTAATCATTCAGGATCTCTTTTCATTCAGGATCTGATGTACAGGAGACGTATCCTCCCACGCTTAACTTATCTCTGAGATTTCTTACTCACACCAAATTACCAGGCATGATTCATCTCTAAATTAAAAAAAAAAAGATTCTAGATATAAATACACTCAATTCCATAAACATGGTGGTGAAAACTGATTCATTTTCTTACAATTTTATAAGAAATAGACTTTGTAAACTTTAAGAAGCACAGTCAATTCATTATTGAATATACAAAAGGACTGTGCTAAATTTTGCTTATATAAGTCCAAAAAGGTAAGTAACCAAAGAGTTTAATTGGATTTCCTGGGGGATAAAACCAATCAGTCACCATAAAATAGTTATTCCTTGAACACAAAGAATATTGAAGATAATACACCATAACCAGGAAATAGACATCTTTATCAAGATAAATATTTGAATACACTAATGACTTTGCAATCTTTATTTGCAAAAGAATTTAAAATAAATAACACCAAATGGAAACTAGCACTTAGATATTATCGAAACTTTTTCTAAATTACATTTCTATTCATATAATTTTCCTAGCTTCCAGGTTATTGGAAAAATATGAAAGCTTCACACCTCACACTTATAAATATATGTTCCTATTTAATAAAAAAAAAGAGAGAGAGAGATTCTTTGGTTGGCTAGATAATCTTCAAACAAGACCCAATATTTTTAGATGTGCTCTCAGGAAACCTAAAAGCTTTATTTTTGGCAATACGAGTCAACATACTGTCAGTTACCTCCTCCAAGATGCAATTACACTGAGCACTAAATAATTTTGAGCTTCCGGCAAGAGGCTATATACAAAACTGTTTTCACAAACCTGTAAGCAAATTCACATCTTTTAAAAGAACTACAGAACAAAACCTCACTTAAGTTATTTTCTAGCAGTAGGATCATGGTGGGAAATTTGGGTTAAGAGCTGGTTTTTATTATTGAATATTACTTCATGAATAAAAGCATCAAAATTAAATTCTTCAATTTCTAAACTTTCCAAAAAACTCTTTGTTACCACACTGAAATTTTCTGGGATATGAGAGCCCATTCTCAAGCCACCTGCAAGTTCTGCTGGTGTTTATCTGTAATAATCTGTCTTATTCTTACTGTATAGATTTGAACTGTTCATCATCTGCCTAGTTCTCAGATACATAAAGATGGAGTATCTACTCTCCATATATCTTGAAAACATAGCAAGAGAAGACTAATGCTATAGTCTTTCCATAGTACATTTCTGTGTGCTAAAATAGCATATAATTTTTTGTATCAAACACCTTAATAAATGTAATTGGAATCCATCATAATTCACATGTTGTCTACCAAAGTTCAAAATAAAATTGTTATTGTTAAACTAGAAGTACAATATGCTGGAGACAAATTGTTTTGAAGGATATGGGATTTCCAACTGTAGTTCTGTGGTAATGTTAACGAGATCTTTTTCTGAGTTGTAAGCACAACAAATGGTAGAGCTGCTGTGTTCTACTGAGTGATGGAGTGTGATCAATAAAGTAATTTAAGAATAAACAAGATTTAACATGGAGAATGTTACTTTGAGTTGATGCACACTGCAGGAAGAAAATTTGAGTCATGTGTCTCAGAAGTCCTACATCATTCTTCCTTTCAGCAGAATGATTTCACTGTTGAAGGAACACATTTCTTTCCGCTTGGTTTCTTCATCATGTCATCCCAACTCTAACACATTAGATTACTGCTCAGGAAAGCATCTGGTCTATATCAGAAAATAGAAACTGCTATTCAAAGTCAAGTTCTTGTCTGCTTCCAATATAGAACATATGATCATCATGACAGGAAGCCAGAGGAAAGGTGTATAGCTTACTCGTTGTAAAATGGTCTATCTAAACCTTGGGGTATTTCACCAGGGAATCATACATCACATAATATTAGTGCCTTCTTCTGAATGTAACATTTATATAGCCTAAAATCACTGTCCTGCTGATGGATGTCTTCAAGAATGTTTAACTTTAACTTCATTAGTATTTACTCTTTCACAGTTCTTCATGCTTCATATTAAAGGAATCAGTTTATTTCTTTAAAAATATTTACATTGCACAGCTGCTGCATGTCAGATCCTGTGGCTGTACAGAGTTATTAAAGTCTGATGTTTCCAAGTAGCTCATCTACAAATAATGAAATTAATACAACCAGCCATTCCTCACCACTATAATTCAAAGTTAAGATGTTCTACATAAAATTATTGCACAAATGCTAAAATCCTTTAGCAATAAAAATAACTTAAACACATTCATTTTTTTCTGTCTTTGCTATGTGAGTTAGACATTTTCCAGTTTGAGAGTCTTTAATTCCAGTATTTGAACATCATCCAAAAGAAAAAGAAGACAGAATACTAACTTTATTTTGTGCAATGTGTTTTGCAAATGAATAAACTATTAAGGACAAATCAAAAATGTGCCAAGTTTTATCATATTAAGGATCATGGAAATGCAAATTCAAGCTTTAGTAAAATGAAATGATCATTTAATAAAGTGTTGCATATTCATATATAATAACAATAAAGTCACAATATTATATACACATACATATATATATATATATGAAATTTTATGTGATATGTGTGTGTGTGTGTGTGTGTGTGTGTGTGTGTGTGTATGACAGTTTATGCCCACAAGTTTGTAGAAACAAGAAAAAGGCAGAAGGCAAGGTCTGCAGAGAAGGTCTGATGACAGCATTGCTTAGGAGGCCACAGAGTGACAGGCACAGCACATAGCAGGCAGGCGAGTGAATTAATGTGCAAATCCAAAACTAGGAACTATTTATAGGAAAGTCACTTAGAGATGTCTTCAGTATATGCCTGGGAAACCTATAAAAATATCTGCAGAAATACCAGCTCCAAAATTATAGAAATTCAAACACATATCAGCATAAGAATAGACATGTATATATTGGTACATATAAACAATAAAATATAATAATACTGGAAAAATAATGTGAATCAAATGTTAATATGAATGTATATAAAAATATATCATTAAATGTAAAATGCTCTCACATAGAAAGAAATACTTATATTTGTACACATTTCAAAGATACAAATTTAACAGTTAAGTTATATAATGACTATATATCATATGATTATAAATATACATGTGTATATAAACATATATTCTTATAACCTAAAATCTTTTTAAATGAAGAATTAAGCTATAATTATATTTATTTAGGATGAAAGAATGATAATATATGGGCGTGATCTTCCATGCATGACAGTTACTATTCACTGAAATTCGCTGTAGTTTTGATAGGGTCTGAAGTTCCTTAAGAGACAAGTATCTGAGAACAGCAGAAAGGGGTTCTCCAGATTATGTTAACCTCTGACATACCTGTGAGGGATTTTCTAGACTAGGTTTTATTGAGGTGGGATGCAAGATTTGCAAGTGCCCCAAGGGCCTGATGCTGAGACTTCCTTCCTATAATCCAAAATAACTGCTTCATTTCTCAAGACATTTTCATCAAGGAATTTTTATCACAGCAATAGTAAAAGTAACTCTAAAAATTTGCTACCAAGAAGTGGGCCATTGCTCCGATAAAGCAAATTATATCAGTCTTAAAACCACATTGCCTTCAGAATTTTTGTGGGAGGAATGTAGAAGAGCTTTCAGCTATAAACTACAAAAGCTCTAGAGTCCTCCAAGTGGAGCTTACTGGGAGTTTGAAGATAGGAATGCCAGGAGAAAGGAAAACAAGATGGGGGTCACCAGCTCATGGGGGCAGGGGATCAGCTCATGGGGGCGGGGCGAGGCAGAAGCTCATGGGGGCGGGGCACCAGCTGTTGTATTCTTGAAGTGGGCCACATGTTTAGCCTAGTTTTTAACAAATAATTTGACTGTACTCTGCATTGAGAAATTGTATGAAGTTTACTTTCAAAGTAATGGATTAATTATTTTGATAGAGGAAATTTCAAGACAGCATAGCATTCCATCTATGGAATGGCTACTGATGCTTCCCTTCATCCTAGTCCACAGTAACAAAGAGAAGAGGGGAAGGATGTGAAAAGTGTGCAGTTTGGCAAGGAGTGAATAAGGTTCATAGTTTAATACAATTGTGATTCTTTATTTTGGTTAATTTTGGTCTGTAACTTTAGGGTCTGTTTTAATTTCATTTCTGATGCTAGGATAAAAAGCAACTTCAAGAAGGAAAAATTTATTTGCCTTGCAGTTCTGAGCTACCATCCATCATTGTGGAGAAGTCAGGGCAGGAACCAGAAGCAACTGACCACATCACATCCACAGTCAGGAGCAGAGAGCAGTAAGAAATGTGTGCATCCTTGTATCAGTTCAATTTCTACATTCTTCATAGTATTTCAGGATGCCCTAGCTAGGAAAGGTGCATACAGTAGGCAGGCTCTTCCCACATCAGTTAGCTTAATGAAGACAACCCCTCACAGACAAGACCACAGGCAAACACAATATAGACAACCTTTATTGAGACTGTCTTCACTGGTAACTCCAGGTTGTGTCAGTTTGACAGTTAAAGCTAACTCACAGGATTCTAGCTAAGAATTAATGCTTGACCAATGTTGAAGGGTTTCTTTCTGTTTTCTTCTAGGAGTCTACAATTTCAGGAATACCGTAAACAAATTATCCTTACACACACTCACATACACATCCTTTATGCCTTACTCTGATTTGTATCACTGTAATGTAACACAACAGATAAGGCTGAGGAATATTGTAAAAACAGAAAATTACTCTCAGTTTTCTGAAGCCTATAAAGTCAAAGATCAAGATGTTGGGAGGTTCAATACCTAACAAAACCTCCATTTGTACTTTCAATATAGTATCTAAATGCCTAATCCTTTTCAGAAAAGAAGTGCTCACATAGAGAAATAAAGGAAAATGGCACTTAACCCACAAGTCTTCTTATAACCTAACACCTTCTGTAAAGCTCTATTTCCCAGGATTATTCCACCAAGGCTCACACTCCCAACACATGAATTCAGAGGAGGCAAAAACATTGCCAATATGTCAGGGTGTAAACTTTTGGTAGTAAGATTAAAAGCGTTTGCGATGTATTGTCCAGCCTAATGCCTATATAGTTAATACTAGTAAAATTGCAAAGACAGCAGATTTTGCTAGTCCTCATTCATGACCCTTCACACACAGAAATGGCAACCACGATTGGTAGTTACTATATACATTCTTTTGACTCTGTGATGTACTATGTTTATAAGTATTAAATAGTATGTTGGTGTTTTAACGTATACAATTCATTTGTTGATTAACTAGTTTAATTAAAAAGAAAATAATTTATATTAGAAGCTTCTTGGTAACTCCAATAAGAAATTAACAGAAAATCCTACCAGTTATAAAAGTATAATTGTATTAAGAGCTCTAGTGGCTATCAAGTATAAAATCAAACTATGAAAACCTAAATTAAAATAAGATAGGATTACAACATACATTTTCTGCATTTATTTTTCCAAATATACATCACCAGCATTTCAGGATTCTCATGCTCATTCTGGAATGTGTGTGCATACACAACCATATACATACACACACACACAAACACACATGCAAACACACACACACAAAGTGGGTAAACATACATGGTTATGCTCTCTTCTTTTTTAATGTAATTAGCAGAGTATTGTACATTATATATACAGTTATAAAAATTTTACACTGAAGTAAATTATTACGCATCATATTTTAGAGTAACAACTACACTGAGTTTTGTATGTAATATGGTGAGTAGAAGTAACAATATTTGCTAGTGCCATGCATCATAGTAGTGGTAATTTGACCGTGAAAGCCATTCTGGTTCTGTTGTGGTCCTGAAATCTATTCTTGTGCCCCTTTCACTACCCTATGTAAATGATGTATTACATTCTAATGTTGTAAATAGTGAACTGAACACTTCACTGTATTGAATCAGCCTACATGTCAGAGCCCCTGGAATTAAAAACATGTAATTGTCTGCATAAATTTATATAATATGAAATGAATTACATGAAGTGAAGTCTGTCATGCTCTGGATTTTTCACTACATGGTAGAGTCATGTCCATTCAGTTTATAATTCTATATAGAAACTCCCCACATCTGACAAAAGTCAACTGCATATCTCCTTCCCTCTAGCCTCTCATCACTACCAATCCGGGTTGGTTCAATGGCTTTGTATTCTTACATTCACCATATAAAATCAATCATGCATTGTGCCACAACCTGTGCAAGGCTTATTTCATTTAGTATGGTATTTTTAACAGTTTACTTACATTATACCTTGGACAAAATCATTCCATTATATGCATATAGCACAATTGGCTCATCCACTATTCTGCTGATGTATATTTAGCCTGTTTCCCCATTTTGTCTTTTATAGATAGTGTTTTTGTAGCACATGTATACATGCACTACTTGACTTAGTGTTTTCAACTATTTTATATAAATGCATAAAAGTGTAATTTTAGGGGTCATATCTTTGATTTAATTTGTTTGTGTCACTTTATTATTTTTCACCACAGATAGACAATTTTATATCTGACACTCTTAATTTAATTTTTTTTACTTTTGTATTTCTTGAAATTATTCATTTAAAAAGTATAATTGTATTAAAAACTCTAGTGGCTATAAAGTATAAAATCAAACTATGAAAACCTAAATTAAAATAAGATAGGATTACAACATACATTTTCTGCATTTATTTCTCCAAATACACATCACCAGCATTTCAGGATTCTCATACTCATTCTGAAATGTGTGTGCATACACAACCATACACATACACACACACACACACACACACACACACACACAAAGTGGGTAAACATACATTGCTATGCGCTCTTTTTTAATGTAATTAGAAGAGTGTTGTACATTATATAAAGTAAAATGTAAATTTCTGAGGAATAATGCAAATATGATGGGATGTGTCTATATAATTACCAAGGTTAATTAACAGCTCCTTAGCTCAATCATAGCTAAACATGCTCTCGCTGTGAAAGGTCAATCTGTCATTTAGTGCATCAGGGCTCGTGCTTACTGAGCCTAAATTTCTCCCACAGTAATGAGCAAATCCTTCATAGTAAACTCACTCAACAGCTGTGTTCAAAAACAAAACCATCAAGGAAAGAGAAAAGAGAGCATCTTTCCCAGTGTGACTGAACATAAAAATGCATATCTCTATTATCCATTTGATGTGTGCAACAACAAAATATAGTCTCCCTATCTCAAAGATAAAAGTAGGTAAGTGAATTCAACACTTGTGAATGTGTTGGGGGCGTCTGAATAAATTTTCAAATAAACATTAATGAATTAATTTTTTTTGTTTGTTTGGTTTTGGTTTTTTCGAGACAGGGTTTCTCTGTGTAGTCCTGGCTGTCCTGGAACTCACTCTGTAGACCAGGCTGGCCTCGAACTCAGAAATCCACCTGCCTCTGCCTCGCAAGTGCTGGGATTGAAGGCATGCGCCACCACTGCCTGGCTGACATTATTGAATTGAAGCTTTCTATTAGTCACTCAAATTATAGCACTGAAATTTCATCATTTGTTTCCATAAATGAGCTAATAATGGTATCTTCTTGACTGTAAATATGTCTGCTCTTAGCGGAAACATAAAAATATGATTTTAGAACATCTGTTATGTAAATTACTCTCAAAAGTAGCTGAAAGTAAATACTCGTTGACAAAGGGAACCAAAGCATTTGACAATGGTCACTAATTGAAGTGGACATAACATATTTATCCTGCTTATCCTGTGAGTTAGGGGGATGAACTGCCAATGGCACAGAAAAAGTGAAATCATTAAAGATAAGCAGCTGTATATACACCTGTGTCTTGTGGTGTGTCAAGTTTCAAAATGTTTTCATCCAACTCCAGCAACCAGATCAATAATATTTGAGCAAAAAAAATTAATTTCCACAGCAACCATGGCTATCATTCCTTATTCCAATTTTAAAACAAAAGAAATACTATCCATGATGAGGGAGCAATACTTCTTCATCAGTAAAGTCTTTCAGTAAAAGAAAAGAACCTATAATGCTATCCAAACACAAGTCAGCCTTCGGTTATGTTTTACAATACCATTAGGTAAATAAATGAAGGGAAGGGATGAGAGAAAGAACAAGAGAGGAATGGAGTGAGGCAGAGAGGACAGAAAGTCACCAGCTGAATATTAAGCATGATATTGTTAGCTTTTTAAAATTGCAATCATTACATGTTCACCCACTCCCCCATACACACACAAGTACATACATGACACACACACCAGCATGCAGAAAAGCAATAAAATTATAATCATACTTCTTTCTGCATTAATGTCCTTGAGATTCCCTGTTTTTCTGCATAACAAATATTTAATATATGCTTACCCCTCAAATTATTTATTATTTGATTCTTACCTGGATATCTCAGTGGTTCCCAACTCGAGACTACTTTTGATATTCAACAGCATTCACAAATATTGTCAACAGTGGAGGAAGTCACCCCTATATTCTGCCACATACTGTGTTTGACTACCGCCGATATAAATACTTTCAGCACAACTTACCTCAAACTATCTGGTCTAAGAATTAGGTTGTAAGTTTCTGAAAGTTTAATAGCTGGTTTTCATTTGCCAGTATTGGCCGATGTGAGGCTCTCGCTGGTTGTTTATATATGCTTCAGCATGATATTGCTAGACTGTAGGGTGGACATTAACAATTTTTGTACCCATGTCAAATGGTTTCTTGAAGTGCTAGCATTCATTTGGACCACACCAGCAACACCTGAGCCTTCCCCTGGCATCAATCTGTTTTACTGCAGTCATTACAGGGAATGCATCAGAGCATCACAGAATGGTTGTTTTCCATTTTCCTAATTACCAATGAACGTGACCATCTTTTCAATATTTCTTTGTCTCTTGAACTCTACTTTTCCTGCTGATTCTGGATATTTGCTAGATATTTAGTCATTTTAGACATTTTAGAAATTTAGGTGTGGGAATGTTTTCAAATGTCTCCATTTCTTCACTGATAATCCTACCTTAGATTTTTACTCGTTCATTTTTTGATAAATAATCCTATGGCCAAATTCACTGATATTTAGTTACTAGCAATTTTTATATAAATTATTTTATTCCATGAATATATTCTCCTGAATTGTCCTCCAAGTGCTTTACTCTTTTAAGTTTTATATTTTGATTTATTTGTGACAGAAAAGATAATTTCTGCTATGACACAAGGTTGAAGCCAAATTTTCTTTTCATTCTTATGAGTATAAAATGGCCAAGTGAGATATATTGAAAAATGTTTTCCTTCTTCAACTTCAGAGTAGCACCTTTTTTTTTTTTTTTTTAACTGAAGATTCCACATATGCTTGGGTCTTTTTCTGGAATTTCTATTTTATTACACTGTTCTATTTGTCTTCAAGAAAGATCTCATTTAGCCTAACATTATAAAACGTCTGGAGAGAATGAGTTCACTCTGTTCTTGCCCAAGAACAGCACATTTCCCTTTGAAAAATATAATATTATTGAAGTAAAATTCAGTCAATGTGACAAGGTGGGCATATGTTAATGCTTGTAAAAACATGCTAATGAGTCAAGATAATTAAGGAATGCATCACAAACGGTTATTTCCTGTGTCCATTTACAAAATCTCTTCCTTTTCTTTCTGGTCTCCATAACCATGTACTTTCTCGTTAGAAATTAATTTTAATTTATTAGATTTACAGAATTGAAGCATTTACTAAGCACATGCATATAAATTCTCTTTTACTGACTTAATTTGATTCTATATACTTATTCTGAGATTCATCCAAACTTGCTTTATATATAGCCACTCATTTTTATTAAACAGTAATATTTTGAAATACACTATAATATTTTGAATACACCATATATATACATATATATATATATATATATATGTTTGCTATTCACTTTTTGATGAATATGTTCATTATGTATGATTATGTATGTGAATCTTAGAATTCAAGCTGCTTTCATCAATCATGGGTTTTCCATACAGGTATGTATTATATTTACTGTAGATGAATTTAAAGAGATACTCAGATAATAAAGTTCTATTCAATATTACAGTGCTCCCGTGCAGTTGTACCATAAATTCAAGAGATTTCTACATGCTCTAGGCCTTTAGCAACATTTGCCCTGGTCATTGATTTTGAGACATTAAGTTAGTAAATAAATGTTGCTGAAGGTAACTTAATAAAAGCATTTATATACACATTTATACATACATATGTGTATATGTATATATGTATGAATACATTATCTACATGTAAATATGTGTATATGTGATTCTACAGTAGTAGGCTCTATTATGACTTTTTAAAAGGTCGCTAGTATTAGTTATCCTTCTCCATACTCTTCCTCTCCACCACCTTCCCATCCCCTACCCCACTTACGCTTCTTGATACATTATTTCCCAACCATCTTTTATATCACTCTCATTCTCAGTTCTCTTGAAAACCTGTCACTCGTACTAGTGTCTGGCCTTTATGAGTATTCAAAATTATGAATACATATGTAAAGATTCAAAGCTAGTGTCCATATAAGGGAAAAAGTGTGATATTTGTCTTTCTGAGTCTGGGCTACATCACTCAAAAGGATTGCTTCCAGTCCTATCATTTTAGCTGTAAACTTCATGATCTCATTTTTTCTTAACAATATTCCTCTGTGTAAATATACCACATTTTTACTAGCCATTTTCAGTTGATGGACATCTGGACTATTTGGACTGTTTACATTTCTGGCTATTTGTGAATAGAGCAGAAATGAACATGGATGAGTAATAACCTCTAAGTAGTATAAAGAGTCATCAATCTTGCTCATCTGTGAACTCTGTGAACTACAATAATGACCAGTATGGACCTGAACAAGCATTAAATTTTCACAAAAGATCTTCTAAGCAAAAATCAGTTTACAGGCATAAACTCCACGACACTTGAGAAGGCTAGGTTGACACGCACAGTGTTTGCTGGCCTCATTATGTTCATGGATCGATAGGGTTAACATAGTGAAAATGACATCTTACCAAAAGCAATCTACAGATGCAATGCAATCCCATCAAAATTTCAACGCAAGTTTTTACAGACTTTGAACGAGCAATTCTCAACTTCATATGAAAAAACAAAACTGCAGAATAACCCAAACAATCCTGTGCAATAAAAGAATTCTGTGGGAATCACCATCTCTAATTTTAAGCTGTAATGCAGAGCAATAGTAATATAATCCAGATAGTATTGGCATAGAAGCAAACAGGTTGATGAATGGAATCAAAGACCCAGAAATAAACCCACACACCTATGGATACAATATATTTGAGAAAGAAGCCAAAAGCATACAATGGGAAAAGGAGCACATCTTTAACAAATGGTGCTGGACTAGCTGCATGTATGTAGAAGAATTGAAATGTAGAAAAATTGCATGTAAAATAATGCAAATAGACACATATCTATCATTCTGCACAAAACTGAAGTCCAGGTGGATCAAAGACTTCAACATAAAACTGGACACACTAAATCTAAAAGAAGAGAAAGTGGAGACCTGTCTTAAACATGTTGGCACAGGATACAAATTCCTGAACAGAATATCAATAGCACTGAGATCAAGAATTAATAAATGGGATCTCATGAAACTGATCCCTATTTCTTAACTTGACAGTTGTAAGCTTGTTCTAGAAAACAAATTCAGGGTTTGAAAAAGAAAAATGAGCATTCTTTGTCATTTTTCTGTTTCTCTTCTTCTTTTTATACAAAACTTTAGGTTAAAATGTTCATCTACAATCAGTCCCCATTTGCATCAATTTTGTAGAAATGTTGCATTTTAAGTAAGCCCTTTATTGCTGAAGACAAAAACATCATGCACTTCAGATACATGGCCCAGAGGCCCCTGGGTTGAAACTAACCTAAAAGTCTTCTTCATGACAACTAGATTTCATGGAACTTGAAAATGCAATATAAGTTCCAAAGGAGAAAAGCAACTAGCAGTCCTACCCAGCTTTGTTGCCTATGAACTACTATAGCTAGTATGGTTTAATAGCCCTAAGGGTGTAATAGTGGCATTCATACCTTGGTAGTAACCAACAGCTTTCTAGTTACACTTAAAACTCAATCAACAAGAAGGAAACAATGACTAATACTGAAAATAAAGCTAACTACCCAGGGCTAGTGAAGTCCTGGATGTTGAATAATAACCTATAACTTTATTGAAGCAGTATATTTTTAATTATACTCTACATATTTGCCCTTGTATCCTTGCCCATCATCAAAGAAACTTTTCATTGCAACAGACCGAGCCCACTATAGATAATGACAACGAATAAAAGTATAGTTATGACGTTACACCCAGAAAACTATTCCTGCACATAAGGCTCAGGAAATATTGCAGAAGAGGAAGTGAATGATTGTAAAAATACAATAGAAGGATTAGGTAGTTTTCTAATAATACCAGATTTACCCATAAAGTCTTAACAACATGATTGCCTAATCATAAACTAAATATAGATAACAATAGATATCTCAAAGTGGATGGAAAAGAGCCCACAAAATCTAAACCCCATACAAAGAACTACAGGAAGCTATGAAATGTTGAGAGGGATACAAATACTCTTCCCTATGGAAGAACACACACACATTGATATTTCTAAAAAAAGTTAATAGTTTTCACAAGAATATGAATTAAACTAATAATACCTACAATCTTCTGAGAAGTAAGTTTTGAAAATTCTTAACTGCCAACAGAAATCCATATGAGACTGTAGGAAGTGACCTGGGAGTGAGGAAATGGATTAGAACATTACAAGGTTAGTATGTACTAACTGGATAAGATCAGAGTTCATAAGACACTACAACACAACACAACTACTTCTTCCAAATAAGATGTGTTCTATTTTTATAGCTCCGCCATAAAAGATGATACAGAATTGAAATGATCAAAAGCTGAATATGCAGATGCTTCCATCAATTTATGTTTATGTTAATATTGATATAATTGAAAACACAGTTAAAGGAAAGAGAAACTTAGTTCCCTCACAGAAAAGCAGTCTACAGGCCCATAGAGGTACACTAACAGGAGTAAAAGATTGAAAAGAATAGGAAGGACAGATAGAATTTAATTGAGTGCATATGAACAATAGTGGCTCTTCACCCAAAGTTATTTTCCAAAATCCAGAAGAGGACGATTTTATTAGTGGATTTTCCACACACCGCTCAGAACATCACTAGAACTATCATATGACTATGTGATGCATACAATCAAGTCATTGCCTCTTTATCAACCACTCTGTCAACACACAGCTAGATAGAAATCTTACTCTTTTTAAGTTGGATCCACTTGGCAGAAACTCCATGAGACATTCATGACATTCAGTCACGGAAAAATCCAAAAACTGTTCTAGTACAATTGACAAAGTCAACTTTAAAGTCCAAGTCCTCCTGGGGTATTGAACTTTCCTAAGTTGTGGATATTATGTGAAAATTGCAGGTAAGATTTTAAACATCAAAGAAAAGTTGGATTAGACCATCTCTAAGCCCCTTTCAGCTTCAGGATTTCATTTTTTATTTCAAAAACATATAGTGACTCTTCACATCTTGAAATATATTTTCATGTCTAAATTCAGGAAAGTACCTGTCTGCATGATAGCTGACACTAACGGAGAAAGAAGTAAGTTCAGTTTAATTTATTTTTTAAATAGGCAATAATTTTGTGATATATTTTATTTACTATATCTTATTGCCTTAGTCTTTTGTCTACTATAATAACAAAAACACATTAATAGGGTAGTTTGTAAATACTAGAAAATTATTTCTTATGTTTAATGAGACTATGAAGTCTGAAACTAAGACACTGGCTGATTTGACCTATGCTCTATACTTTCTGATTCATAAGTTGTGTCATTGTGCTGTCTGTGAAAACACCTTTAGGGACAAGTGATCTCTCCTGCCTCTTATAAGGGCACTAATCTTACTCATAAGGCCTTCACCTTTATGACCTAATCACCTTCTAAAGGTTTCACCATCAAATAGGTTCCTGAGATTAGGTTTTAGAAGAACACATTTGGACCACAACAATTATTTAACTTTAACCTCTGTGTATATAATCTCATTGGCTTCAGAGATTAATGAAATATAAGAGCAAATGTTAGTTAATGTCATATGGAGAAGAAAAAAAGAGAAATTCAGAGATGTTTTATGGAAGGATCTCTCAAGTAAAGCCAACAAAGTGAATCAGTCTCAGATATTCTTATACTCTCTTTTTATGCTATTCTTCCTGAACACTTATATATATAGTTATGTTGTAATATAATATTATATTTGTGCAAATTCTAACTATGTAGTAAACAATATTTTAAATATGTCACACAATTCTCATTATGTGATAAAAGGAAAACTTTATGACAAGAAATATATATATAAACATTTTTACTTTTCTTGTTGTTCACTACTTTTGTGACTTTTTCCCACTAAAATATAAAACAAATTAGAGAAAAGATCAGCCTGTTCTGTAAGTTCTTGACTACCATCTAAACTTTCTAAAATGTATTGCTGAATGGATAATAAATGAACTATGATAGCTTAAAGCCCTAGTAGATGGCTCCTTTAATAAGCCTCATATTACACAAGACAAGGGACCCAACAACATGTGTACAGAAGTGCACATGAAGCACCCAATCATAAAATGAAGGTTTTTGAAATGCCACAAACAGGGCATGTTAAATATCAATATAAGATTAATGTAGGCCAGAGAAATCAGACAGCAGTCTGCATATCCTCCATGAACAGTATGAACAGTACAGAAACATGAGCTCTCATAGTCATTTGTTACTTGAAATCCAGATATTTGTTTTGTTATTTGTTCTATTGGGAATTGTCTATTTTATCTTTTTTATATTATTTTCTGTGTTACTAACACAAGAACAGACTGACAGTCTTCATTGTTTTAGTGGGGAGAATAAATGATTTGACCAGGTGGGGAAATTAAATGATATGGAAGTGGGAAAGAAAAGATATGCTAATGGAAGACAGATGTGGGTTGGCAAATGGACGACTATCAGGTGGTGGGGCAGAGACGGTGAACTGGAGAACCAAGAGATCACTGCCAAATCCATTCCACACTGATCCACCATAACCTCAAGGTGGAAACTGACCTGACTGTAAGAGCATCTCATTCTCTCTAATTCCTTTATTTTATTTGTTTCAAAATATATCTAGAAAGGGTTTCCTTGTCCTGCAATTAACATAGTGGAAATAAGATATTGTTGCTACAGGCTGGTAAGATGACTCAGCAGGTAAAGGTGCTCACTGCACTAGCCTGACAACCCAAGGCAAGCAGAGCATGCCTGATCCCTGGAATTCATGGTAGAAGAGAATTGACTCCAGAAAGTTGTCCTTTGTACTTTATAGGTACATCTGCGCGAGTGCACAAACACACACACACACACACACACACACACACCACCGTCTTCATCACAATCACTATCATCACCATCACCATCATCACTCATACCCTTATAATCATCATCCACACATAAACACAAAATAATAAATAAACTTCTAATTTTTAAAAAGATATATATGTAAATATATTATATATTTATATATATTTAAATTTATAGTATATATTTATATATATTTAACTATATATTATATATATTTATATATATTTAGATTTATAATTTAGATGTATAAAGCACTTGGTCTAATCATAAAATTTTAGCAAGCTTATGGTTCACTTGTGATTACCACTTTAAAATTAAATATCATCTCACTTTCCTCATGCTTCTGTCTCTGTATGATTTACTCAAGTTTCTTTTTCTAAATAATACCAGAATCAAGGAGGATGTTCTTTCAAGAAGATAACTGAATGGAATGTGGTAACATATTTTTTAACCTCAGCACTTGGGAAGTTAAGCAAAGTGGATCACAGTGAATTTCAGGGGAGTCTGATCTACATGGTAAGTTCCAGGCCAACTAGGGCTACATAATAAGATATTGTCAGAATTTAAAGAAAACAAAAGTTTTAAAGATATTAGAAATGATACAGATACCATATCATAAATATAACAAGTCAAAAAGCAAGAAGGCGAGACAAAAGGAGGCAAAATATTAATCCCAAATAGGAGGTTCAATGTTTTAAAAAAGAAAACACCAGAAGACTCATATTTTTCAGAAATAACTGGACATATGGTGTTTAATGTGTTAAAACACAAGTTATAGGTATTCTGGTCATTCCTCAACACAAATGCATTGCATTCTCTGTAGTGCCAGAACACAGCAAGGCCAGTGAGTCAGAAAACTGACCAGTGTATGTTACAGGTCAAGAAGAGAGGTGTGTGGGATCTAGAGACTAAAATGATGTGGATGTGTCTGCCGAGAGCAGTAAAGCAAATGAAGCCGCTAGTGCAGGAGCTGAAGCAACTGAACCACCTCCAGGAGAGGAGAGGGGTCAGACAAATCTGCTGTATTACCTGTGGTGCAGGGGCTGGTTGGTTTGGCTGATGTGAATGAGCAGCTGGTATCCCTCTGGGGGACACTATGGTGTCTCCGTCTTAGCACCAGAAAGTTTCCTGAAATTATGAGGGATCTTCCTTTTGTCCCTTTCTATCTCTTTCCAATTTTTTGACTTCCCTTGTTAATCTTTTATCTAACTGAAGAGTATGACAAGAATTCTACTTGATATTTTGGGCATCAGTAAACCACGCAACTTTAGGAATAAGACACTTACACTTGATCTCTGAAACCACATAGCACTTAACTGTTCTCTTACTTAAAATATGTTGCTACAAAAAACCCAACATTTTAGAGGAGAGAGAGAGAGAGAGAGAGAGAGAGAGAGAGAGAGAGAGAGAGAGAAAGAAAGAGAAAGAGGGAGGGAGGGAGGGAGAGAGAGAGAGAGAAACTACTTAGCAAGCTATGAGAGAATCTCATCTTTCATAATTCTCATGCAGACATTTATAATGTATTCACAATGACACAAATGGATGTTACTCCAAGAAGTCTCCCATGGGAGATGGTACAATTTTGCCCATGTATTAAATGAGAACAATGGTTATAATTGTCCATGAGATCCAGAAAACAGAGGTTTTCTCATCAGAACAAAACCTAATGTGTGCCCAGACAACACTAGAGGATGGAGCACTCTACTGAGCCAGAGGATTAATGGAAGAGGGAGTAAAACTTGCAGTAACAGAAATGAACATTTGAAAATCAAAATGGGAACATTTTATTTCATATATGAGTTATCTAGTCACATTTAGAAAAGTAATTTTAGCTCAGCTTGTATTTTTTCAATTTTGACATTTAATCAGAGAGCATGTCCACACACTGTATATCTTAAACACAAAGCTTTACCATTCTTCTATTCCCCAGCATCCTCTTCATGTTGAAGTATCAGATAAACTCTGTTCAATCAGAGTCAGGTGAGAACATTGACTGTGTCCCCTGGGGAGCCGAGTGACAGGAGATCAGGTTAGAACCATATGCATTTAAAGTCTTTTTACTTCTCTATTTTATATGTTCTCATTCAAAGCATTCATTTTTTAGGAAAATTTTCAGTAAAAGCTCTGAAAGTCAGATGTGACAGATGTATAATTAAAGATGTCAATAGAATGGAACATTGTCCCCCAATAAGATTCAGCATCCCATGGAACACAAAGGGGCAAACACGGAAGCAGGAGGCATCCATTCACCAACAATGCCTTATTGCAATTAATTTACTTTTAGTATACAAACGATGAATGCAGGGGTAATTATGGTCCCTGTGGATTAGGAGTCATTGTTCTTCTGCCTCCTTTCTTCTATACTGGTACAAATCACAGTCGGAGGCTGCTCATTGCCACTCTAGATTTCCATCGAAAGTTTAAAGGGGGGGGAACCCTTTTCTTTTTGCATCTCCTCTCTTTTTCCACTTCCCCATCATCTTCTGTTTAGTTCCATCTACTCTTCTACTAATTTTACATTTGTTTGCCTATTATAGCTCAGGAATGGATTTTCAAACCTGACTATATGTGAGTATTAAAGCTCAAAAGATCCTGTCAATGGAATGACCCCCTAAAAGGTTCACCATGCTCCAGCAGATTGCGCCCAAATTATTCACATACTGGCAGCACTAGTTAGCTATTCAAGAGACAGAGAGAGAGAGAGAGAGAGAGAGAGAGAGAGAGAGAGAGAGAGAGAGAGAGAGAGACAGAGACAGAGACAGAGACAGAGACAGAGAGAGAATGTGAAGGAGGGGAAGAAGAGGACCGGAGTGATTAAAAAACATTCTTCACATGTATGGAATTCTCAAAGGATAAATATTTTTAAAAGATTTCCTCAATATAATTTTTAATAGGAAAATTCCCAATTCCAATTAAATTTACAGGCCTGCCTGCTCTGTGGATGTTTTCACTGACCTGAAATGCACTGTTTATTCCAACAAGATGTCTGAAAGGCATCAAACTCTCTCCAGGTTCCTGTTCAGCTCCTGTTCTTATGGCTGAGCTTCGCAGAGTTCTTGGTGCAACCTCTCAGTGGTTGCTCCTCCTTTTTGACACCACTTCTTACCATTCCTAGGACCTCATTCCTGTTTTCTAAAACCTGTCAACATAGGACTCCATTCAGCAAAGACAAGGCATTAGCCAAGGACAGAGTAGCAAAGACTTTAGGCCTGAATGGTCTGAATCCTCTTCCTGCCACTGGAACTTCTTCCTCCTATCCTCCAGTACAGTCTCATCCCTGGATGAGGCTGTGCTGTCTCCTACAGGAGGATAGACATGAACAGATTGGCTTTATGAAACTGTTATTGTGTAGACCCCATTCTCACTAAGTAAATTAGAATCCTTGGGAAGTAAAGCAAAGAAGTGAATATTTTTTAAAATTCCTTTCCCAATGCTACTGTTCAATCAGCAAAGAAATTACTGGTTTCCATGCTTCATTCAATTCATTCCCACCTCTTTTCAGCTTTTTATTAATTTCTTGGGGGAGAAATGGGCTGGCCATTCAAACTTACTACTAACTGCTTCTTGCTTTTACAAGTAAAGATGTTTCTTACTATTCTCTTTCTTTCTCTCTTTCTCTCTCTCTCTCTTTCTCATTGCATACATACATACATACACAAGTATACACACACACACACACACACACACACACACATACACACACACACACACACACACACACCACATGCTACCTGAAAGCACAACTTGTTCATGCCTGGAAAGGTATTTTCTAAATAAAATATAAATAAAGTATTTTTTTTAACAGAAAGCCCATTGCTATTGAAAAGTACATGGCTAAATTTCAGCCACGCTCAAATGATGATTTTTTTTCCTTTTCCTATTTACCATTTTAGGATATTTAATAATAACAGCAGCAGCAGCAGCAGCAGCAGCAGCAGCAGCAGCAGCAGCAGCAGCAGCAGCAAAAACTCTACTTCAAAAACATCCAAAAATGCGTGTTTGTTTTTGCTGTCAGTGGAGAGAAAATATTAAGCTTGAAAAGGTTTCAAATGATCTTCTGGTCTCTACCCTCAGCTACCAAGTGTGGGCATTGATTTTTCTAGAGGATTTTTTTTTTTACAGATAAAAATAAGTGAGATCTCATCCACAAGTGGGCACTCGCCCATCCTTACATTGTACATTGGGTGCCTGCCCACTCCTTATGTTGTATATTATGCCACCTGTCCAAATCCTTAATGCTAACATGGCATGTCATGCCATGCCTATTGCACACTCCACATCGTTGCTACACAGCTACCACTTACTGTTAAATCTTTTCATGGTTATGGGACAATTCAATTTATGCCATGTCAAAATAAACGTTTGCAGTTTTAAGGATGAGACACAGGTCTTATGTCCTTGGTAAGTATCTTCCTACTTAGATTCATCTCCAGCCCCAATTGCCACTTATACATGAATCAAAATGCAGAGTTGTAATGATTTTTATGACAAACTACATTGGCCTAGAGTCAAATCAATGTCATTTAATTCACTCTAAGTCTGTAATAGTATTTTACAATGCAAGGTCACAACACTTGGTGCCTTACAAAATATCATGTGTTTTATATACCCCGAAACTTAGACACTTGAAAGTAGCACAAGTTAATGGTTGCCGTTAGTTTTACATCGATATCCAGTTGTGTGAAAGACAACTGGCCCCAACAGAAAAATCAAGAAAATGAAAGAGTGTGGGAGAGGTTACCTGCCTATTTGTATAAGACACAAGGAGGACTGTTCAGGACTGACACTGCACAGGTGCCTCAGTGAGAGTTTCTAGAGTCTTCTTACTTTCCACTTTTAGAGAAGACCCCGTAAGTCTTGGATGACCTCAAACTCTAGTCTAGCAGAAAATGACTTTGAAATTCTATACAAGCAACTATCTGATTTTGATTTTTAGATACTGTGCTGGAAATCAAACCAAATGTGGTGGTTTGACTATGCTTGTTCCTTGAGCAGTGGCATTATTAACAGGTGTGACCTTGTTAGAGAAACTGAGTCACTGTGGGGATGGGCTTTGAGGTTCTGGTGCTCAAGCTCTGCCCAGTGTAGAAGAGACAGTCTCCTCCGGGCTACCTTTGAATCAAGTAGAATTCTCGGCTCCTTCTCCAGTACCACATCTGTCTACATCCTGCCATGCTTCCCACCATGATGATAATAATGGACTGAACCTCTAAAACTGCAGTCTAGCCATAATTAAATGATTTTTTAGAAGAGTCATGGTGTCTTTTCACAGTAATGGAAACCCTAACTATGTCACCAAGTCTTTGTGTGTTCTAAGTAAGTACCCTACTAGCTGAGCTGCATGGGGAGACCCCCTTTTAGTTTTATGCCCTTCCCCCAAAGGCATATAGATATGTCACTGGCATGGTAAGCATCAGTTGCCATGTCTGTCCAGAGAAGGTAAGTCCTCTGTTTTGCCCACATAAAGTAAATGCTCATTTTTCCTAAGATCTCTAAAGTCATTAGCCTCTTCTATCCAATTCCTATTTCCAGTTTTCAGACAAATTTTGAAACTGTGCTTTGGTATCTGTTAAGTTGTGGGTTTTGGGGAATGGTTCTGTTATCAGGCTGTTTGATGAGCTGCCTTAATCAACCTCTTAAAAGGTAATAAAATAAAGGAAGGTATATATTTGTATCTATCTATATATTAAAATACATGATATATATCACCTAAACAAAAAGTAATTCTATCCAGAAAACTTCTGATTAAACAAAAATAACCAAGTCACTTTGCTTTCCCTGTAGGTATTTGAATATTTTTTCCAAGACAGAATCTTTATGTGAAGCTCAGGCTGAGTCTGAAATCATGGTTCTCTTACCTCAGCTTCTAACGCATGAAGACTGTAGGTGACTGTCATTATGTGAGGCTAGTAAGGTTACATTTTTAAAGATAATATTTTGAAAATAACCCAAATGTGATAATTTTTAAATATTTGAGGTAAATTTCTTTCTCTTTCCCATTTCTTGTTATTTGTCTGTCTTTTTTGTGCACTGCATATACAGACAACCACTCAGATTCAAAGTTGTTTCCAGTGGTCTTCTGGATGCAAGTCATCTTCATAGGGCCTTGTACAGTTTTCCAAAAGGAGTAATGAATTTCATTTGTTGTTGAAGAGTGTCCTTTGATTTGGTATTTGTACAAATTTGCATATGATTTTTTTAAATCCACCATTATTTTCATATATAAAATTATGTGAACATCAAAGGAATTTTCAAGGGTTTATTTCCCAGGCTGTGGCTTTAGAGCTATAGTGAATAGAAATATAAATAGACAAAAAATTAAAAAGGGCTGATAACCAGCACATCCATGGAAAGTTTCCTGTGACCACGCTATTTTCGCTTATTTTATTTCAAGAATCTGCTCTCCACATTTAGACCAAGGAAATCAGCCAAGACATAAGGCTAATCACTTAGTGTGCTATTCTGGTGTTACCAGCTTTTCTGATGTTACCCTTATGCCTTAGCTCCAAAAATATTACAGTTCCCAATTGTACCGTATTCATTACTATAACAGCACCAAACAATATACAAACAGATAATCAGACATACATACTGATCAACAGGCAGGCACATGGACAGATGGATAGATTTGAAAATACAAATATATAAGTACATATTTAGAGAGAAGGGGAGCTTTATATTTTAGTACTTGTTAGTCCTGTTCCCACGTAAGATGTTTTCTCCTCATGCTCAGAATCAAGTCAAAGTCCAGTGTATACTTTTCACAGTAGGATCAATAATGTGTTCGATCCTTAGCATTCACCCGAGCCCCCAACTTATACTAACAGCACCCTGAGATTTCTTAGACTTTAATACCATGCTCATTGATAGGACCTTGCCAGGACCCTCTATTTGACACATTTATTTTTAAAATTGTCAATTCCTTGCCCTTTCTCTGCTGCTAAAAGATTCTAGCTATATTATAATGGTGTTTCCATACTGAGGCTGTTCAGCTAGACCTAATCCCTCAATCAACACATATGCCTGGCTCTTGCCCCTATTTAAGCTAACATCTTTTCCCTTTAAGTATGGAAACTGTGAATATACACTTAACTCTTCAGTAAGTTCCCTTTGCTCACATTAGCAGAATTGGTTTCTGTTGATTATAGCAATTCTATCTTTTGTAATTTGAAGACATATTGAAATGTAAACTTATGTAGTTTTGTATTAATTTATAAGGCAGAGACTTTCAGACATTTTTAGTGTCCACCATTACCATGCATCTGCTCTCCCTGTATTTATAAATCCAGACACACTGCTCAGAAAGATTTTCATCTTTACTTCTAACACTCAAATAATACTTACACCATCTTGTTGGTCCTTCTTCCCTACTTGAACTTATCTTAACAGTTTTCTTCTCAGTTATTCCCGCCTTTAAGTAAAAAAAAAAATTGCATGTGCTTTTGTTATATATTTATCCATGTACCTAACATTTAGTAGGCACACTCTTAATCAACAATGAATGAAAGCTTTGATATACATGGAAAAATCATTGAGTAATCATATAAATTTGGCTTAGGATTAGTACAAAAGTTCTAAACAATATCTCAATAGACCATAAACTTATTTCTGTAATTTTGTACACACAGAGTATTAATGGTTATAAAATTGAAATATTAATCAACTCTAAAACCCATTGAAGATATCTTACAGTTTTAAATATTCACTCAATATTTAGTTCTTTATTTAAAAATAAACAAACAAATCCATATCATTAGTATGTAGATAGAAAAGAATTATTTTTAAATTAACTTGTTTATGACTTATCAATAAACATTTGATTTTTATTAACTGATTATTTTATTTATTTACATTTCAAATGTTGTTCTCCTTCCTGGTCTCTCCTCTGCTCACCCCCATGCCATTCCCGTCCCTTTGCCTCTAAGAGAGTACTTCTCCACCAACCCACCCACTTCTACCTTACCCCTCTAGCATCCCCCTACACTGGGACAACAGGTCTCCACAGGACCAAGGGCCTCCCCTCTCACTGGTGCCAGATAAGTAAGTCCTCTGCTATATATACAGCTGGAGCCATGGGCCCATCCATGCATATTCTTTGGTTGATGGTTTAGACCATGGGAGCTCTGAGAGATCTGGTTAATTGTTATTATTGTTCTTCCTATGAAGTTATAATCCCCTTCAGCTCCTCTAGTCACTCCAGTATCTCTTCCATTGGGGTCCCCTCACTCAGTCTAATGGTTGGCTGTGAGTATCTGCTTATTTCTTAGTCTAGTGCTAGCAGACCCTCTCAGAGGACAGCAATACTATGTTTCTGTCTGCCAGCACATTTTGGCATCAGCAATAGTGTCAAGGTTTGGTGTCTATGGATGGGATGGATCCCAAGGTGGTGCTGTCTATGAATGGTCTTTCCTTCAGTTTCTGCTCCATCTTTTGTCCCTACATTTCCTTTAGAAAGAACAATTCTGGATTAAAATTTTTTGAGATGGGTGAGTGTTCCCATCCCTCAAGTGGGAGCCGTGTTTACCTACTGGAGGTAGTCTCTTCAGGTTCTATCTCCCCTCTATTGAGTATTTTAGCTAATGTCAACTCCAGTGGGTCCTGGGAGCCTTTTTCTTCCCTGGCATCTTTCTAGTGGCTACTCCCATTCCCCACCCCCATTGTTACATATTTATATTTATTCTCCTGGCCCACTGGATTTCCCTCCTGTCTCTTCCAATAAATGATTCTCCCCTGCTTTTCTTCCCATTCCACTCTTTCTCCTATATCCCTCCCTCTTTCTACCCTCTATGTGATTATTTTGTTCCCCCTTCTAAGTAGGATTAAAGCACTCACACTTAGATGTTTCTTATTGTTAAGCTTCATATGGTCTGTGTGTTGTATCATGGGTATTCTGAACTATTAGACTAACATATCCTTATCAGTGAGTACATATCATGTGTGTCCTTTTTGGGCTGGGTTATCACACTCAGGATGATATTTTTTAATTCCATACATTTGCCTGCAAAAATTCAAGAAGTTGTTAATTTTAATTGGTGAGTAATATTCCATTGTGTAAATGTACATTTTCTATATCCATTCTTCTGTTGAGGGACATCTGAGTTGTTTCCAGCTTCTGGATATTATAAGGCTGCTATGAACATAGTGGAGCATGGGTCCTTATTTTATGTTGGAGCATCTTTTGGGAATATGCTCAGTAGTGGCATAGCTGGATCTTCAGGTAGACCCATTTCAATTTTTTTAAGGAAATGCCAGATTGACTTCCAAAGTAGTTGTACAAGCTTTCAATCCTACCAGTAATGAAGGAGTGTTACTTTTTCTCCACATCCTCACCAGTATCTGTTGTCCCCTGAAATTTTTTATCCTAGCCATTCTGATTGGTTTAAGGTGGAATCAGGGTCATTTTGATATCCATTTCCCTGATGACCGAGGATGTTGAACACTTCTTTAGGTGCTTCTCTGACATTTGAGATTCCTCAGTTGAGAAGTCTTTGTTCAATTTTATATTTATTATCCTTAAGAAGGAAGACCAAAGTGTGGATACCTCAGTCCTACTTAGAAGGGGGAATAATCACTGTAGGCAGAGGGTGGATGGGACTTGGGAGGAAGAAAGGAAGGGGAGAGAAAAATGGAGTGGCAAGGGCAGGTGTGGGAGGAGACAGGAGATGTACAAAGGGTCAGGAAATTGAAAAGAGGTATATAGCAATGGGGGATGAAGAACTGGAGTTAGCCACCAGCAGGTCCAAGAGGCCAGGAAAGCAAGAGGCTTCCAGGACCCAACAGGGATGACAGTAGCTGAAATACCCAACAAAGGGGAGAAAGAATGTGTAGAGACCATATCCAGAGGTTAGTCACAGCCCTTGGTTGAGGGATGGGGCCACCTACCCTTCTCAAAATTTTAAACCAGAATTTCTACTATCTAAAAAAAAAATACAGAGACAAGGAGTAGATCAGAGACTGAAGGAAATTCCATCCAAAGACTGCCCACCTGGGGATCCATCCCAAACCCAGACAGTATTGCTGATACCAAGAAGTACTTGTTGACAGAAGCCTGATATGGATGTTTCCTGAGAGGCTCAACCAGAGCCTTACCACAGATGTGGATGCTTGCTGCCAATCATCGGACTGAGCAGAGGGACTCCAATGTATGAGTTAGGGGAAAGACTGAAAGAGCTGAAGGAGTTTGAAACCCCATAGGAAGAACAATAATATCAACCAACCAGATCCCCCAGAGCTCCCAGGGACTACTCCAACCAAAGAATACACATGGTGGGGCTTCAGCTGCATATGTAGCAAAGGATGGCCCTGTCTGTTATCAAAGGGAGGGGAGGCCCTTGGCCTTGTGAAGGCTTGATGCCCCAGTGTAGGGGAATGCTGGAGTGGATGGGCAGAAGTGGGTGGGTGGGGAGCACCCTCATGGAGGAAGGGGAGGGAGTATATGAATGGAGGGGTTGGAGAGGAAACTGGGAAGAGGGATAACATTTGAAATGTAAATAAACAAAAATAATGGAAAAAATAAAAATAAATAAATAAATAAATAAATAAAATTAAAGGCCAAAATAAAAGAGAGAATTCTTTGATTAGCTCTGTAACTTACTTTTTAATCGGGTTATTTAGTTCTCTAGAGTCTAACTTCTTGAGTTCTTTTTATATTTTGGATACTAGCCCTCTATTGGATATAGGGTTGGTAAAGATCTCTTCCTGATATGTAGGTTGCTGTTTTGCCTATTGACAGTGTCCTTTGCCATTCAGGAGTCTTTCACCTTATGAGGTCCCACTTGTCATTTGTAGATCTTAGAGTCTGAGCCATTGGTGTTTTGTTCAGGAAATTTTCCCCTGTGCTCATGTGTTTGAGGCTCTTTCCCACTTTCTCTTCTATTGGATTCACTGTATCTGGTTTTATGTGGAGGTCCTTGATCCATTTGAACTTGAGCTTTGTACAAGGAGATAAAAATGGATCAATTTCCATTCTTCTACTAGGACACCAACAGTTGAACCAGTACCATTTGTTGAAAATGCTTCCCCCCAACCCCCGCCAGTGGATGTTTTTAGCTTCTTTGTCAAAGATAAAATGACCATAGGTGTGTGGGTTTATTTCTGGGTTTTCAGTTCTATTCCATTGATCTACCGGTCTGTCTTTGTACCAATACTCTGAGTGTGTGTGTGTGTGTGTGTGTGTGTGTGTGTGTGTATCACTATTGCTCTGCAGTACAACTTGAGGTCAGGGATGGTGATTACCCTAGAAGTTCTTTTATTGTTGTGAAATGTTTATTTTTTTAAAAAATAAAAATAGCAAAAACTGCTAATTTTGTTGTTATTTTAGATTAAGTTGAGAATTGCTCTATCTATCTCTGAAGAATTGAGTTGGGATTTCGATGGGAATTGCATTGAATCTGTAGATTGCTTTTGGTAGGATGGCCATTTTTACTATGTTAATTCTACTGATTCATGAGCATAGAAGATCTTTCTTCTGAGATCTTTGATTTCTTTCTTTAGATACTTGAAGTTCTTGTACAGATTTTTCATTTTCACTTGCTTGGTTGGAGTTACACCAAGACATAGTATTTGTGACTATGAGAGAGGTTTGCTTCCCTAATTTCTTTCTCGCCCATTTATCCTTTGTGTTGAGAAATACTACAGATTTGTTTGAATTAATTACATATCCAGTCACTTTGCTGAAGTTATTTATCAGCTCTAGAAATTCTTGAGCAGAATTTTTGGGGTCCCTTGTGTATACTATCATAGCATCTATTAACTGTGACACTATGACTTCTTACTTTCCAACTTGTATCCCTTTGACCTCCTTTTGTTGTCTAATTGCTCTAGCTAGAACATATTTTACTATATTGAATAAATAAAGAGAGAAAGTGGGCATCTTTGTCTTGTTGCTGATTTTAATAGGATTATTTCAAATATCTCTCCATTTAATTTGATGTTGGCTAATAGTTTGTTGTATATTACTTTTATTATGTTTAAGTATGTGTCTTGAATTCCTGATATTTCCAAGACTTTTAACATGAAGTGGTATTGTATTTTGTCAAAAGCTTTTTCATCATATAATATAATGAAATGATCATGTAATTTTTGTCTTTGAGTTTGTTTATATTGTGAATTACATTGATGGCTTTCCACATATAGAACCACCCCAGTATCCCTGGGATGAGGCTACTTATTGAGGTGAATGCTTGATTTGTTGTTTTCTTAGTTTCGGTTTACTAGAATTTTGTTGAGTATTTTCTTTGTATATGTAGCTATTCATAAGTGAAATTGGTCTGAAGTTCTCCTTTTTGTTGGTCTTTGTGTAGTTTAGGTATCAGCTTAACTGTGGCTTCAGAAAACAAATTAGGTAATGTTCCTTCTGTTTCTATTTTGTGGAATAGTTTGAGAAGTATTGGTATTAGGTCTTCTTTGAAGGTCTGATAGAATTCAGCACTAAAACCATCTGGTCCTGGGCTTTTTTTGGTTGGGGGACTTTTAATGACTGCTTCTATTTTCTTTAGAATATTGGACTGCTTAGATAATTTATCTTGTCCTAATTTAACTTTGGTAACTGGTATCTGTCTAGAAAAAATCATAATTTCATTTTGATTTCCCAGTTTTGTTGAGTATAGGTTTTTGTAGTAGGATCTGATGATTTTTTAAATTTCCTCAGTTTCTGTTGTTATATCTTTCTTTTTATTTCTGATTTTGTTCATTTGGATACTGTCTTGTGCCCTTTACTTACTTTGGCTAGGGGTTTATCTATCTACTGATTTTCTCAAAGAACCAGCTTTTGATTTTGTTGATTCTTTGTATCTTTCTCTTTGTTTCTATTTGGTTGATTTTGACTATTTCCTGTCCTGTATTCCTCTTGGGTGTATTTTTCTGTCCTAGGGCTTTCAGTTGTGCTGTTAAGCTGCTAGTGTATGACTTCTCCAATTTCTTTATGAAGACACATTCAGTGCTATGAGTTTTCATCTTAGCATCACTTTCATTATGTCTCATACATTGTTTTGGTATGCTGTGCCTTAATTTTCATCAAATTCTAGAAAGGCTTTAATTTCTTTCTTTATTTCTTCCCTGACCAAATTATCATTGAGTAGAGAGTTGTTCAGCTTCCACATGTATGGGGGTTTTCTGTTGGTTTTGTTGTTATTTAAAACCAGTCTTAGTCCCTGGTTATCTAATAGAATGCATGGGATTATTTCAGTCTTTATCTGTTGAGGCTTGTTTTGTGTCCAATTATATGGTCAGTTTGGGAGAATCTGAGATGTATATCATGATGTATATCATGAGGTGATGTATATCATGAGGTGCTGAGAAGACGATATATTCTTTTGTTTTAGGGTAAAATGTTCTATTGATATCTATTAAATCCATTTGGTTCATAACTTCTTTTAGTTTCCCTGTGTCTCTGTTTAGTTTCGGTTTCCATGATCTGTCCATTGGTGAAAGTGGGGTGTTGAAGTCATTATTGTGGGAGGTTCAGTGTGTGTTTTGAACTTTAGTAACGTTTCTTTTACAAGTGTGGGTTTTCTTGCATTTGGAGCATAGATGTTCTGAATTGAGAGGTAACTTTGGTGAATTTTCCTTTGATGAGTATGAAAGGTCCTTCCCCATCTTTTGTAATAACTTTTGGTAGAAAGTCTATTTTATTGGATATTAGAATAGCTACTACAGCTTGTTTCTTGGAACCATTTGCTTGGAAAAAATTTTCCCAGCTTTTTAGTCTGAGGTAGTGTCTGTCTTTTTTCACTAAGCTGTGTTTCCTGTATGCAACAAAATACTTGGCCTTGTTTACATATCCAGTCTGTTAGCCTATGTCTTTTTGGGGGAATTTAATCCATTGATGTTGAGAGATATTAAAGACCAATAATTGTTATTTACTGTTAGGCATTATATATCTATGGTTCTATTCTTTTGGTTTTTTTTCTGAGTAGATTAATTTCTTGGTTTTCTAGGCTGCAGTTTCCCTCCTTGTGTTAGAATTGTACTTACTTCTATTATCCTCTGTAGGGCTGGTTTAGTGGAAATATATTGTCTAAATTTAGTTTTACCATGGAATATCTTCATTTCTCCATCTATGGTGATTCAGAGTTTTCCTAAGTATAGTAGCCTGGGCTGGCATTTGTGTTCTCTTATGGTCTGCATGACATCTGTCCAAGATCTTCTGAGTTTTAGAGTCTCTGTTAGAAGTATAGTACAATTCTGATAGGTCTGCCTTCATATATTACTTGACTTTTTCCTCTACTGTTTTTAATATTCTTTTATTGATCTGTGCATTTGGTGTTTTGTTTATTGTGTGATAGGAGGAATTTATTTTCAGGTTCAATCTATTTGTTGTTCTGTAGGCTTCTAGTACTTTTATGGGCATCTCTTTCTTTAAGTTAGGGAAGTTTTTTTTTTCTTCTATGACATTGTTGAAGATAATTGCTGGCCCTTTGAGTTTGGAATCTTCACTCTCTTCTACACCTATTATTCTTAGGTTTGGTCTTCTCATTGTGTCCCGAAATTCCTGGTTGTTTTGAGTAAGGAGCATTTTGCACTTTGTGTTTTCTTTGGCTTATGTGTCAATATCTTCTATGGTATCTTCTACACTTGAGATTCTCTCTTCTATCTCTTGTATTTTTTGGTGATGCTTCCATCTGTAACTTTCCTAGGTTTGCCATCTCCAGGGTTGTCTCATTTAATAATTTCTTTGTTGTTTCTTTTTCCATTTTAGATCCTGGACAGTTTTGTTCAATTCCTTCACCAATTTGTGTTTTCCTGTATTTCTTTAAGCGATTTATGTGTTTCTTCTTTAAGGGTTTCTATTTGTTTACCTATGTTGTCCTGTATTTCTTTAAGGGAGTTATTATGTCCTTCTTAAAGTCCTCTATCATCATCATGAGATAGGATTTTAGGTCAGAATGTTGCTTTTCCGGTGTGTTGGGGTATCTAAGGCTGTGTTGCTGTGTTGGGAGAACTAGGTTCTGGCTCCAAGTGGCATTGGTTTCTGTTGCTTATATTTTTCACTTGCATCTTACCATTTGGTTATCTCTTTTATTAACTGGTCTTGCTGTCTCTAACTTGAGTCTTCCTCCTATGAGCCTGGTTATGATGGACCTTCTTAGGGCAGGCTGTCTCTGGGTGAGGGAAGGGATCTGGAGCACTTGATCTGTGGGTCTGGCTGTGATGGACCACCTGTGAGTTTGGTTGTGTTAGAAATCTGGGAGTCAAGCTCTGGGTGTGGGCTAGGATGAGGGGAGTGGCCCGGGTGTTGGAGTATATGATATGCTCCCAGGCCCACTTGCAAACAAGAAGGAAAGGTGTGTCTCCATCAGGGTGGGAGGTCCCTAGTTCTATAGGCCCTGTGGTGGAGTCCCAATTAGGTCAGGTATTGCAGCAGAAGAATGGGTCTTACCTGTAACCCTGGTGGTGTCAGAACTCCTGGCCTCAACCTGTCTCTGGTTGTGGGCTGGGTGGGGGAGTGCTGGAATACACGATCTGCTTCTTGGTGCCATTGCATTAGATTCATTTTCTTTGAATACCTATTTTATATGCCAATATATCTGAGGTCTTGTTACCTGTATTCTTTCCTCCCTTCACATCCTAAACGCCACAGCATAAAAATAAATATTCCAACTGAATAAAGTTTATTGAGATGTGTAGACCTTGGGTGTGCTTAATTTCTGAGTGATTTTTTTAAGAATATGAAAAATTTAAGAGACCTCACTGTCAGCCATACCAGAACATATGATTTTGTTACACAAAGCATTAAATTGCCAAAGGATACCATCAAGTTGTCCAAAATAAATGAATCAGAAAGACTGGGATTGCTGTGGAGACATCAGGAAGACATGGCTTAAAATCTACCACTTTGCAAAGCTTAGGAATTCTTATTTTGCTTTGTTATGTAGCCGTCAGTTAGTTGCCTGTGTTTTAGTTAATAACTCTACAACTCTGCTCATTCCATCAACTCTAAGTAGAATTTTTGGATTATAAAGCAATCAAATTAAATTATACATAACACTGGTGATACAAGCGTGATTATCCAAGTTCAATCCCCAAAACTAAAAAATACAAACAAGTTTGCATCTATAGTCTCAACAGTCCTAAGGCAAGAGAGGAGGCAGAGACAAAGGAGCTTCCTGGAAGCTCCCAAGAAAACTACCCTGGAATATACAGCAGGGCAGAAACAATGAGAAAGAAAGAACTTGTCTCACCAAATTGGAATAAGAGAATTGATATACAAAAGCTTTTTCATCACCTTCAGATGCATGCCCTTGCATGTAGACAACCCACCCAATCCCACCCTTGCACATGGTGCATGCATGTACACACACAATAATAATGATAATAATAATAATGATAATAATAATAATATATTCATTAAGTGTAAGGTAGGCTTGTTGGCTAAGGGGGATAAGGTAGGGTAAGAGAGTAAAGGATAATGAATATGATCAAACTATACAATTTGTGAAACCATCAAAAAATAAGTAAAGGAAGTTCATGGCTTCTTATATAGTTTCAGTTTATGTTATGTGACAGAGAAAACCTTGAGGCTTATGTTTCCAGAAACATTAGTCAAGAAAAGGAATTCAGAAGCAAGCTCTGGATAGGCCAGGTTTTCTTAACCTTTAATAATCCTATTGAGGACTGTGGTCCATCTGTGTGATTTTTGTAAGTTCACTGTTGGTGTCAATGCTGCTGGTCCTCCAAACTGACAAAGTAAAGACTTCTCTTTGGGGAAATATATGTAAGAAAACATTAGCCAGTAGTTCGAGATAACTGGATCAATGGAATGCACAAAGTTCATTTGTACTTCTGAGCATATTTCTAGAAGGTAAGAAGCAAAAAAAATGAGGCAATAGAAATTAGTATTCTATGACATTATTATTAAGCTAAAAGAAGTGGAAAGAATTCTATAAAGAGAGTCAAAATCTAAAGACCCATGAGCAGATTGATTAGGAAAAGAAAAGGTTGTTTAATAGAAAGGAAGCAAATAGGGGAACAGGGAAGAAGTCATGATAAAGAGCCCTCACTTCATGGGTTTAGTATGTTTGCTTTCAAACCAAATATTAGATTATGTTTGTTCCAGAGATTACTGGAGACAAGAAGGAATGCTAGAGCCAGGGAAAGCTATCTCAACCAATTATTTTCCCCCCTTCATAATTCAGACATTATATGTATACATTTTGTTCATATTAGTAATTCAGATGAGTTTGATTTGAAGATTTATTTATAACATCTACTGAGTTTCAAAAGAAAGCTCCCTACTATACTGGCATCCTTTGAGTTATTAGAGGAAAATCACTGTTGTGTCCTTCACATTGACTAGTACCATGTAGTACTAAAGGAAGAAAGGTCACATATTGAGAATAATATACAAGAAAATGAAAATAATATACCAGAAATCAGAGAATTATTTATACTAAAAGACAAATGGTTCGATGTATGAATATTGTAACATATAATGCAACTTCATCTATTTGTCCTAACCATATTTGATAACTATGAACCACAACCACAGTGATAATTTTGTTGTCAAGATAATCTTAGAGATGCTGTAGAGGCACTCATATTTGGGGATAATCAACAGCTCTATAGCTGAACGTCACCCCTGCTCAAGAAGAAGGTAATTATACCTGGTTCAGGAAACCTAGCCAGCCAGACACCTGAGTGAGGTTATAGATTCTAAAGTATACTTATACCTCTTTACTAGACCACCAAAATACCTAACTGTATTCTAAATACTTATACCCACAGATAAGTATAGCTCTTATCCCTCAACAAAAAAACACTTTTCTTTGAAACAGATGGAAATCATTACAGAAAACCATAACTAGTATATATGCAGTGTGTATTCGTGCATAAATAGATGCATGTGAGTGTATATATGCACCTGTCTTAAGGGAGAAGCCAGAAAGACATGACAGATAGAATAAATTCAGGTAATTGTACAAAGGAATTCACTGTCCTCCCAAGTGTTCTGCAAAGCAGAAAACATTAAAAATTACAAGTGAAAAAATAATATGCAGAGGGGCTAAAATAAAAACGCATTGAATGTGATTTGTATTTTCTGCTTGCATTTGGAGAGTACATAACTTTCCCTTGCTTTTTCTCATTATTTTATTTATGTGTTTTTTAAAAAATAGATTGATTAAAAATCAACAAAACAATTAATGGACCAAAGACCACCTACCTCCTTTCTAAACTCTGTATCACTATGCTTTTAGCTTAGCTCTTAAAATAAAATATTTCACTGCCATTATTTTTCTCAATTGTTTTGATTTATGTCTTTGGATATAAATCAAAACAATTTGAAATATCCAAGAAACTTGATTTGTAGCAGAAACTTTTGCTATCTTCTACTAGGTATGGCTGGAAATTTCCTTTTCTTCTGTGTGTCTCAAAATCCTTATCTCTTCTAGCATTTGCCAACAAAGAAGAAACAAACAATGTCATTCAATGACAGTGATGTTAGAGACAAATAGCACCTGAACTGAAGTGATGTGTTCATCAGTGTGAACTTATCCATTGCTCTATGAATCTTCTCATTAAAATAAAACAACTGAGTTCCTTGGGATTTGACATGTCCTATGTAAATATTCAGCTCAGTTCATTTACCCACTAAGAAAGTTGAGTGTATATGCCCAAGTCCATGTCAAAATATTAAGCATATACTTTTACTCTATGCTTACCTATTGGGATATATTCTCTGTATATAGTCATATATGAATGAATCACACCATCATTAAATATTAACTATGAATCACACCATCATTAAATATTAACTTTCACAAGCTATGGTTTGATTATTAACAAATAAATGATTCCTAATTAGGATTTGCTTAAAATGTATCCAGCTGGATTTCTACCAGAACATATTCTGAAATTGGCAAATGTTGATCCAACTTTGAGAAGCATTAAAACAATCTCCACAAGTAAAAAAGTGAGGTTTTTCTTGTAAGCATTTTTGACAAAGAAATTATTTCTCTGATGACTAGGTGACCTCAAACTGAAGACTTTTTGGACTGACACTCAAGCAGGGTATGCAGTTCAAGATTATTTGATCAAAGAAACAAAAATGGCAAACATTAGTTTTATAATTAATTCCTTTGAGCGAGAGAAGTTCTTACTACAGAAAAGAGGATTCTAAAGCAAAGGCTGGAATTTCTAGTATGGTGAGTAAAATTATTTTCTTTGACTTTGGCCTCTATCAAATAAGACATCTTATTTTCCAGTAGAATCTGGGCTTTCTGAGAAGAAATCTATTCATGACAATGGCTGCTGTTCTTGCTGTTTGTGCAATAATTGACAATTAATACTACCCTTTTCTCATAAATTCTAGAAATTATGAAGTGGAGAATCCCTACTGTTATACCTGGTAATTTGAATGCATACTTGATGTTGTTTGCATGCATATGCATGTGTATATGCAGTATACATGTGTCCTGGCCAGCAGGGCATTAAACAGGGGTCTGGGGAGATCACCTGAAAGAGAAGATGGGGGACAGACGAATGCAAAGAATCACGACTTGTCTATAGGCTGATCAAACTGTAATTTTTACTTTTTTCACACAGGGGTTATATACACAAAAAGGCAGGATGTGGGGTGTTCAGGAGGAGTACAGATATCTTCCAGAACAGAGTGTTAGCTGTTTGAAGGTTCAGGGTACAGATCACTATGACTCCGCCTATGATTCACTTGTGCTTATCTAAGTTGGTACTATCCACCAAGGCTACCTATCTACAAGGTCTATGACTACTTAGGCTTGGAAACTTTTCATCAAAGCTGCTTGTTTACAATATCTGTTTCAGTTTTTTTTTCCACAGAGACCCAAGACTTTGTATTAGCAGGCATTTATGTCAAGCCTATGGCTTATTCTAGGCCTTCCGTGTATAAGCCGGGCTGCCCCTGACATATATGCAAATGTGTGTATGTGTCTGTGTGTACCCATGTGTGTCTATGTCCTTGTACCTGTGTGTGTTGTGTGGTCGTGTGTGTGTGTGTGTGTGTGTGTGTGTGTGTGTGTGTGTAGACATTAGACACAACCCCATTCTTCAGACTGGGAATGTAGCAACTATGAGGTTATGTCTTCTTTATAAAGCTTATATCTGCATCTCCTAAAATGGTTTTCTCAAGTCTTAGATACAAACATTGATGTACATATCTTGGAAAGAGACTGAACTTTGCCACAGAAAGTATGTCAAGTGAGAAGGTGTTAGAAAAGTGATTTTCATTAATAAAAAGTTATTTTCATCAATAATTTTGGGTGTGTCATTGGGTTTTGTTAAGGATTGTGAGGATTAGATTAAAAACAATGACATCTGTCCTAATGGCACAAATAAATCTTGGCTTCACAGACAAAGAAAAGGTGAAATGATGGTGGTTAGCAGCACATATACTTTAACAGCTTAATGAGGAGGGTCTTGCCTGGAGTGTGGAAAGTCACATGATCATACTTTCCCACCAGAATGGCTGTATTAGAGAAGGCATGATGTGTACATCTTAAGTCTTTGTTTTGAGTTCTAAGACTCAGCTTGGATACATTTGAAGGGTGAGCCTTCATTATCTTTTTTGACGTACTCTTTCATAAAACTTATTTTTATTTACTCATGTGTACATATATATGTTTGCTTGTCTGGATATATACCACATATGTACAGATGCCCGTA
This sequence comes from Arvicanthis niloticus, assembly GCF_011762505.2. NCBI lineage: Eukaryota > Metazoa > Chordata > Mammalia > Rodentia > Muridae > Arvicanthis > Arvicanthis niloticus. The sequence goes on along the minus strand of NC_047668.1, from coordinate 67,243,663 downwards.
AAGTCCAGAAAAGGATCCCCTGACACAAGTGATTCTGATGTAGTTGCTCAGAACCAAAACTATGATGCTCTTAAAACTCAAGCCCCATCTTTCTCCAGACCCCACAATAGTAAATAAATAGTAAATAGTAAAGTAGAAACTAATAGTTGTCCAACATTAATTTTGTGTCAGCTCTGTGCTTACCTTGAGACATTCATGATCTCCCATGAGATAATGCTTCCATGGGGACTGGAGAGATGACTCAGCAGTTAAGAGAGTTTGCTAATCTTTCAGAGAACCAGACTTTGATCCCAGGAATCCACATGGGGTGCCTCACGACTGCCTATAGTTAGAGCTGCAAGAGATTCCGTGCCCTTTTCTGGCCTCCATAGGCAACCAAATGTTTGTACATACATTTGCACATACACATACATAAAAACAAATCTTAAAAAAAAAACTAAAATAATGTTCCTGCAAACTTATATGCTTTATAATCCCCAAAATTTGAGTATATGCTGCCTACTAAGCAGATAATCAAGGATGAGACTTTGTAAGAACATAGAGAAACATACCTTATCTTGGATAATTGACACTTATGTATTTGAAGTCTGAAACCACAGAAGTACAGAGCTTCCTCTCTTGTTCACTCATTCTGTCTTTTTTTTTCTGGCAATTAAGATAAAAAGTATCAGAACAACTATGCACTCATATGCTGGCTTGGAAGGCAGAGAGGACTGTGAGCCAAAGGATGGAAGGAATTTTTAAAAACTGGAAAACAAACAGGAGAGAAAATTCTGTTCATATAGAAGGGAATGCAGCTCTGGCTTTAGCTCTGTGAGACTTTAGTCAGGATGCTGATAGAACCATACATGAAAATCAATCTGTCGTATTAAATCTACTGACTCTGGAAATTAGTTAATACATCAGAAAGAAACTAATACAATCATGTCATTCTCACAATGACTTCATTTTGAGTGTGTTACACTTCCAATATTTCACCAATTTTTTTTTTAAAAAGTGACACAAAGAACAACTTGTGTAGTTTGTTAAATGTCACATGGAAAAACCACAGAATTTAGAATTAATACCTAGACTTTGATATTCTATAATTCCTCTGAATAGTAGAGTTGTTATTTTTGATCCATAAAGATGAGTGGCTGGATTTAAGAAGCTATACACTAAATATACTTAAATTCATCCTTCAATGGTGTTATTGAAAAAATAGGAAAACAAATCATCTAAAATGAATATAGCAGGAGTGTCTTGTTTCAAGCATACTGAAAATGAATAACTACAAATAAAGCTTTAATCACTGATTATCCTACATAGTCAGTTCCTGCTGGAGATGGAGATTCTCATTAGTTAACTGGATTTTTATTGTATCAAATAGTGGAAAACAAGATGGATACAATAAAAAAAGAAGATAGTAGCTAGAGTTAGAAAGGATTGGGGAGGGCACAGCCTTAAACTTTGCCTATGGAATGTGTAATGGGGCCATACTTTAAAACCATCTTTGGGAAGGATGGGGGTGAGGGCCAGAGTGCTCACCTGGTGGTCATCAGGCCTAAGTTCAAGCTATAGAAGAGAGGGGGGGAGAGAGACAGAAACAGAGACACAGAGAGAGACAGAGAGAGGAAAGAAGCAGAAGGAAGGAGGGAAGTGGTATACACTATATCACCCAAGATTTTCCTTCTAAGTACATGTCAAGTAAAAGTATATATCTACACAAGAATTTGTTTTAACATTAATCCTACTAGCCAAAAAGTGGAAGGAGGGTACTCAAAGTGCATCAGTTAAAATAGCATAAGCAATATGGTCTGCTCATTCAATGGAGTATTATTTTTCAACCATAGAAAAAAATAAAGTACTGATTACTACTACAGCTCAGGGTTTTATTTTAATTTGAAAGAAAGTTAGACCACATTTACACAATCCTCTGTAATACAAGTACCCAAATTAACCAAAGATTTACCTACATAATTTTGATTATTGTTTGCCTGAGATTAGTGAGGGATCAGAGTTAATGGGGTGTGGATCCTAGTGTATATGAAATTTCTTATTGAGATAGTGGAGTCTTTTGGAATTACGTCATGGTAACTACACAATATTGTCAACATATTAAACACATCAAAAAGATGAGCATTATGGTATGTAAATTATGTCTAAATTTAGAAGAAATGAATTTAAAAGATACCCTTTAAAAGAAATGATATAAAGCTCAAATTTTAATGTGTTAATATCACTAACACAGAACACTGTAAAAAGAATATATCAGCTACTCTGTCTCTATCTGTTATTGTGTCACATAGGATGCAATAAAGGCTATGCTGAATTAAATTTAGATCATTGCAATGTTCAATGTAAGGTCTTAAAAGTATATTTATGATTTCCCGCTATTGTGATGTAATTAAGGGTCTGGACGGGAATTGATTTCATCAAGATTTATAAATTTGAGTGAACACACACTGAAGGTTAGTATGGTGCCCTTGTCTGAAGACTCCTTGTCTGACATGGACCTGTTATTGATCTACTGTCTCCCAACTTACAAGAATGCCATTTTAAGGTTTTCTATTCTGATATGTTACAGTACCCCTTCAAAAACCCATATGATCTATTACACATGAAAGTTTAATCAAGACATGTGTTTTATCAGAAAAGATGCAACCTGGCATTAGCCATAATGAGATTTGTTCTGTTTGCCCACATAACAGCATCACTATTGACTACCTTCATTCATTGTTAATTGGCTTCTACCAATGGGTGTTGGCAAAGCTCCCAAAATATTCTTAATACATAAAACAGTAGGCTATAAAGAAACTTAGGAGACTCTGGGGTGTCTCCCTTATTCCCAGAACTCTTATTGCAGTATTTAAGTATAAAATCAGACTATTTTGAGGTTGAGGTCCTTCTCTTATAAATAATGCACTGTGCCCCTATGCTATATACTCAAACATCAGCAGAGAGGTCCCCAGGAGGGAAACCCACAGGAAACAACAACAAAATCAGTACCTGTTGGCAAGGTAGACACATTTGAGGAAAAACATTTTCTTCCATAAAATATGTATAAATTATATGAAGACATGGGCAACAATTCCCTCTTCTCTCTAACATGACAAAATCACCTACATGATTTTTCTTCAGTGAGTAAAAGTTGGATATTGTTTTGTTTTGTATGGTTTCTTCTTACAGTTATCTAATAATGCACCCAAGCTCTTCTTGTTTCACAGCCCCAAATGTGATGTTCAGAATTTTCCTTTTGTCCGTTTGTCATTGTGTGCTGTAATAGATTATTCTTCTCCACATGTGAAGGATCTGTCTCTGTCTCTGTCTCTGTCTCTCTGTCTCTCTCTCTCTCTCTCTCTCTCTCCCTCTATCTCTCTCTCCACAGTAACTTCTGCAGGGTAGGTGCTAATTTAGTGTTTTTAATTGTGTTAGTGGGGCTGGAGAGAATATAACACAGCTGGAATTGTAGTGTTCAGGTGGTAGAGGTTGGGCTACCCTGGGATAAATAGTCTTGTCTTAAAAACCCATAAAACCCTCCAAAAACAAAGTGTGAATTTCAATTGTAATAAATCTTAGTAAATGAAGAATATTCTTTTCACCATCTGCTTCTGCCTCTAACATAAATGTTATCAAGAATTTTACATGTATTTTTCTCCATTTTTGTTGATTTGTGATTTTGTATGCATATGTGTGTATGGCAGCATAACCAGAATGCATTTGTAAATTACTCTGATGCTTATTAATTCCTATTGAACTATCTTTTTAACACTACAAAAAATTGTTATTATTTTCATAACTCCAGAGTAACTCATGTAGGAAAGTAACTATTTTTTTAATAAGTCTACACTCCTTGAAAAATTTGTTCTAATCTATTATGATATATATATATATATATGTATGTATATATATATGTGTGTGTATGTGTGTGTGTGTGTTATACATAAATATATATTTATATATATAGAAATAGATATATAGTGTGATATATATATGAAATATATTATATGCAATTTATATTACATAAAAGCATCACTGTTATGCAATCTAGTATTTCATAAAAATAAGAGGTATGTTTTTAATAGTAACAGACATATTACTTACAGAATGTGGCTAATTCTTGATACATAAGAATTCTCTCCTGTTTCATATAATATCAGTCACCACTGCTCCTTCTTTTACACTAATTCAATGTAAAACACATCAGCTCATTATTTCCTTATGTATTATGTTGGTCACTAATGAAATTAAGTCACTTACTTGTGTTTTTTAGTCCTATGAACTTCAGCAAATTTTCTGTTTATGTTTGTCTACTTTCTTATTGGATGCTTTATTTTCTTGATTATTTTAAAACCCCCATCAAACAAATAATATTCCCATGTTCTTCTCATTTAATCTGTGTTACAAGGATTTCCATAACACAGAACCTTTATAGTTGTATGCTACAGGTAAATCAAATCCATAGAACTTCCAAACTTTTGGCTTCTAGTTCTTTTGTGTTTGGTAACTATTCTTATCTTTAACATTTCTGTATCAGTCAGCTCAAGTTGCTGTAAGAAAATGCTTTAGGCTGGGTGGCTTAAGTTGCAGAAATGTAGTTCTCACAATTCTGGACTCTGAATCTACAAGATCCAGATTCCAGTGTTCTGTTTCTAGTGAGAATTTTTAGCAGAAGTTTGTCCATCTCACATGGCCTTGCCTTGAGTGTGAAGTGCACAGAAATACTTTGCTCTTTCTCTTTTCCTTCCCTCCCCTTCCTCTCCTCACATTTCCTGTCTTCTGCTGCTTTTATCCCTAACTATAGATATTGCTCACACAAAGACCATGTTTGATCAACCATGCACTCTTGGGATTTCTTTAAACTTTTCTACCTTCTAAAGCAAAATATCAATATAATCAACTTGTGTGTTGATATTTCTCTAAACACATAGTGGACACAATTCAGCCCAAACCAATTATAAAGATGGGGAACTTCTAAAACATTTAGATGTTTAATTTATCTGAAATTTAGTTTTCTGAGCCAAAAAATTAATTTTCTCAGCCTTACAATACTGGCTTCTGAAATAATGATCTAACTTATATTTCCAAGTTGATAAAATTCTCTCCACTATTATTTGGTGAGTGACCCTTTTTTATTACTAACAAGAATTGTCAATAGTATTTGTTATTTGAACTAACTAAACAAAAAATCAAATTCCAGGACTTTTCCTTTCTAGCCAATGTGTTCCAGGGATCTGCCTATCTCTCTTCCAGCTTCTCTTTCTCTTTTGTTCCTCATTCTTTCCTCCTGCACGAAATATGTTATAAACTGAGCCATCCACCCAACTTCTAGAGACCCATTTACAACAATCATCTAGTGTCATCACAAGACTGCTTATAACCTCAAATATCACAAAACAAATACAAACTGTGAGTTGTTTGTATTCTTGCTACACCCTGAAAACAGGGGGCAGGCAAATTTTCAAGTTCAACCAATTATATATATTTGACTGGGGCATTGAATAAGAAGCAATAAACCAACAAAGAGCACAGCTCTATGTGATAGCATCAAAAACAGAGATCTCCAGTTACCGTGGATACAGAAGCATCAGAATGCTAAGTAGACAGCTCCTTTGTTACAGTTCTGTGTGTCTAACTAGAGAGCTTCCCTTAATTTTTGCCTGTGTTTGAAATTTTGTTCTCCAGTCTCTCTTTAAATCTACCCAATACCGTCTGAATAAATCTATTTTTGATGGATGTAGTCATAATAAATTATGAGGCTTCAAACAAGGACTGCAACTGATAAAACTTCAATTTTAATGTAATATATATATATATATATATATATATATATATATATATATGCATAGAATCACTGGTTATAAATACAATTTACTTAGTAGGAATGCCATTTAGGTGTCTCCAAGCACCTGTTAATTTACATCTGTAAAGAAAAACATAGAATATTTTGCTGTCATTTTTAAATTTACAAGAACCATATTATTCAAAAAGTAAAACATGCATAATGTGTTGACTTTATAAAACTAAAAGAATTCTAAATATGTCGTGAAGTTAACATAGAATATAAATACAGACATAAAGAGCAGACTGATAAGATAAGAATAATTATATATATATGATATGTATATGTATCAAAATTACTAAAAACTAATAAACTAAGAAATACAACCAAATACTGTAAGAAGAAATTTAAAAATAGAATAGTGTCATAACTAATACTATGAAATTTAATCACTAAATAAAAACTTGGCTCAGTGATAACATTAAAGAAATATGGCTTTGCCACATCATTTTCTTCTGGACACTGTATTTCTATACCTTATAACTTATGTAAACTGTTCCAGAATAAACACCCCATAACATATTTTATGTACTTAAAACTACTTTGATGCCAAAAGTCATAAGCATAAATACAAAAATTTTAAACAAAACAAAAGGGTAGGCCAGGTTCTAATAAGAAAATAATAAAATTAATACTGAAAAATTGTGAGATGAAATACATAACAAGGTTGGAAGGCAGCATAACAATTGAAGCATACTTGAACCCTAAAAAGTAAAACTAAGACGAAGTTCATAGACATCCTGATAAAGGTGGGGAAGATGGTGATTAAGCTGAACCTCTGTGCATGTGGGAGAGGAAAACAGGGCAGTTTGCAGACTGATAAAGAGAACACAGTCAAGACCACAAACAAGTTCCTTGGAACAGCTGTTTAAAAAAAAAAAAAAAAAGATGTTAAAGCAGCATGACTGACACAGTTTGTGTTTCACACACTTCTGAATGTTGGAAAATTCAAAATCCAGAAGCCAAAAGATCAATTCTGGGAGAAGGTCTTTGTCCTCACTTGAAGATGGCAGACTTCTTGTTGTAAGTACAAAGCACATAGGGAGCACTTCAGGATGTCAAGATGAACAGGACATTTTAAAGATCTCATGAAAACATAAGGCAAAAAGACACTGGCAAATGTGATTCTCTGTAGTCAAAAATTCTTTGCAGCAAAAGGAGCAATCATCGGATAAGAGCCATCATAGAAAATAGAATAGGAAGTTTTCAACAGTTGGTCTCACAAAGTGTTAAAATCCAGAATACACAACAAGTTGTAGAATACAATAGGAAAAGCTTTAAATCTAGTAACTTGCTTTAAAACACAATACAACTGGATAGATGTTTCCAAACACACACACACACACACACACACACATGACAGAAGGGTGTATAAAAAAATGGCTGAAATAATTTGCATTTCTATCTTGCCAGTACAAAGGAAAAGAATATAAACTGCAGTAAGATGTCATCTCCCACCAATGAGAGTTGTTTTTATTAATATCACAAGATAACTAGTGCCAGTAAAGATGAAGAGGAAAAAGATAATTATTGAACATTCTTAGTAAGAATGAAAATTAACATAGTCACTATCAGGAAGAGTAATATAGTTCTTTGAAATTTTGATATAGAACAATTATGTGGCCCAACAATTGTCCCACTTGGTACATATTCAAATGAAATGATGTATCAAAGAGACATGTTAACTTTCATTTTTATTCCCACATTGGTGACCATAGTCAGGTCATGTAAGCTGTTCAAGTATACTGTGGGTGAAGCATGAGATTCATTGAAATTGTTTACAATAACTTACTGGAGTCTCAATTACCTATCATTGTGTTTAGCCTTATAGTAAATGTCATTGACTGTTCTTATTGCTTTTCATAATTATAAAAATTTCTCTATAGGTTTGGCCATACATGCCAAGCCTTCCTAATACTAATTGTAAATATCCCTAGGGAATAAGATAACTCAAATTACATGTTTTTCATTGTGATGCTTAAATGAAAATGAAAAAACATTTGTATCTCTTTAATTTTTGTTTAAAATTTATTTTATTCTTCAAGTTGATAAATAAATATATCATTATATAGCATAAAACATTACCCTATTTAGAGTTAAACTTTAATGTTATGCTTAAGGAAGGTTTTTGTGCTTACAATGTCATCATGTTGCTAAAATGACTTTTGAATTAAACTTTATTGAAGATGAACACTCTTCCAGATGTTCATTTGAAAATTGTCTTAATTTGTTTCATAGAAGTCATCATATACTTCTCTTAGCAATTAAATTCTTTATGCTGTGTACACACCAACTGGGAACATAAGACTTTAATTATGATGAAATTAGAAAAGTAATGACATTTCTCTATAATTATGTTCTTTTTAAATTGTCTTTCATAACACTATTTCTTCTAAAACAGACTCATTTTTACATTTCACTTTTGTGAGACTATCAGGTTCTAAGTCTGTGGTGGTTCAACCTTACCTTCAAAGTTTTATTTTTTATAATTATAAATGTTAATAATTTATCAGTTTTTCTCCCAGTAAAAGTAGATTTGACCTTAAACCAAAAATCTTCAAATGTTTTAAAATTGTAACTAAAGTGACTTTGTCATCCATAAATGAACGTTGACTTCATTTTCTTTTCACAAGCAAATTTTTGATATAATATTAAATTAATCTAAAACATACATGGAAAACTTAAAGTATAGCAAACATTTCTAGGTAAGCATTACAAATATTTGAACAATGTGTATGTGTAGAAAAAGCTTAAACAATAATATTATCTGATAAAAAAGTATTTGATTAAATTTTGGTTTAATGAATATATTTTAGTGGAGGTATGTCACATACAACATTTAAAACATATATAAAAAATAGAAAATAATTAGACTTAAATTCAAATTTAACATTAACACTTACAGAGAATAAGAGAGGAGTCAGAGAAAGTAGCAATATTGAGGAAAAGCCACTATATTTCTCTATTGATTTATTAGTAATATATGTATTTTCTAATATCTCTTTTTTATTAAAAGGTCACTTAATACAAGTGCACATGCCTGTCCATAAAAGGAGAAATTATAATTGACTCTTACAGTACGTTTAAACTTTGTTTGAACATCAGTGACTTCAATATTTGAGAACTTAATTTCAAATGTTAGCTCATTTATGTGTTTAAAAATCTTATATTTCTGAATGAAATGTTAAACAAGCAGATTTCAATAACAGTTGTAAATGGTGAGTAAATACCACCTTATGTAATAATGAAGAAAAAATTGTAAGCAAAACCATGTACTCGGAATTAAGAAATGTAAGACATATATTCAGAGAATAATTTCACTAAGTGTTCCTATGTGCTGCCAACAGTAGCTCATTGTTTTAATTAACACTTTTATATATATGAAGAAATATAACTATCATAATTTATGCTCTTTTTCAGGAATAGGATAGGAACTGTATCTCAAATCTATGAATCAAGTTCTTTAGGAAAAGGCAAAGAATCTTTATCTACAATTGTCATTATAATACTTAATTGATACTTTAAAAAACTTATATTTAACCTGGTTTGATGGCCTAATAGTACTAGATTTAACTTTCCTCATAGCTTCCAATGATATATATATATATAGATAGATATAGATATATCTTCATATACATATATATATGTATATATATGTATGTATATATAGTTCATTTGGCATATGGAGAAAATAACTCAATTTCTATTTTATTAAATCAAGAGCATTAATTCTTTTGAAAGCACAACTTAACTACTAGTAAATGCTCAATGATGTCTTTGTGTAATTAAAGTTTCTTCCATTTTATTCTTCTTGCTTTTTATCCTCTTCTCCCTGATGCCTCCAAGGACACTGAATTCACTGCTGGCTTTCAGAACTTCTCAGTGAATTATAACAGTAGAACTCTTATCCAACACTTCAGAAGGGAATGGAAATGGCGATGAGGAGTAGGGAGGGCATGAAGGACCTTCTCCTTAGCTGTTTGCTTAAACTTCAGAACCCACCAGATGCATAGGTTACTCTTATCATTTTACAAGTGAAAACAGACACAGACAGCTTAAATACCTTTCTAAGTTCTCAAAAGTTGTCCAAATTGAAGCACAATTGTCCATCCAAAAGCCTGCTATTGGTTTTCTATGCATACCAGGATCATCCTGAGAGCAAAGGGATGTTCTAAAATAATTCAACTGTCGGTATATTATTTTTTACTAAATATTATTTCTTAAGTTGGTAGACATAACATTGACACATTTGGTGACCGTTTTCAATGATTTAATTTATCCTAAAGTGAAAATAATATGTAGTAAAAATAAATTAATACTGGTGAAAATATATCCTGTTGTAATAGACAAACGATCAATTAATTTGTCTGTTCATGGGGCTTTTAAATCAATTTTTACCTAATAATAACACTCATCTCAAACTGTAACATAAAATAATTTGTTGAAGAATTCAGTTGTCAATATTTTCTTTATTTTAACTTTTTATAAAATATGTACAGTTGTTCTGTGTTTAGTTTATAGTTTAAGAATTACCCCTCTAGACTTCTGCCCCTAGACCAAGCAGAGAGTGGCCACCCAGAACCCCCTCTGACTGGCGATCTGAATTCTTGCATAGGCTGCGAGGCTAAGCACTGCAAGAGAATATAAATAAAAGTTAAAAATATGTTTCTGGGTTCCCTGAGGGACACGCCTGATTGCATAGGGGTTGATGTCAAAAGTATCCCCTCTCCAGGAAAAAGACATGGGATGGGTATGGTCCCCATGCCTCATTGGACAACGACAGGAGGACCAGAGCCATTACAAGGTCCCCTTTAATTACTGGAGGTCAGGCCTCTATCCCTGCATTGGCAAGATTAGAATCACTGAGGCCCTTCTATACTTGGAGAAGGGAGGAGATGTCAGGGGCAGCCCTGCTTATATACTGAAGGCCTAAAATCAACCACAAGCCTAAAATCAGCAGTAGGCCAGACATACATGCCTGCTAACACAAAGTCTTGGGTCTTTGTGGAAAAACACTGAAACAGATGGCTATAAGCTATTGCAAACAGGCAGCTTTTGTGGAAATTTACCAGCCTGAGTAGTCATAGACCTTGTAAATAGGCAGCCTTGGCGGATAGTACCAACTTAGATAAGGACAAGTGAATCATAGGCAGAGTCAGCTGATACCCTGTTCTGAAAGATATCTGTACTCCCCCCTGAACACCTATGCTCCTGTGTCATCCCCTTCCCCACATCCTGCATTTTTGTGTTTATAACATCTATGTTAAAAAGTAAAAATTATGATTTAATTTTTAAAAAAGAAAAAAAAAAAGAATTACCCCTCTACATAAAACATAATAACTTTTACTACTATTCGTATCCCTGTAGGTATTCTGACAAGTGATAAGAAATGCAGAACAAATTGCCCTAAGGAAGGATGGGCTCTGTTCAAATTTTAACTAAAATGAGTACTTTCTCAAGTATTATAGTATTACCTCCATTCAGAGTACAGGAATTTTTATGTAAAGATGTCTATTAGTAAAAGCTTGTGAGATTATTTGCTTGGAGGCTTCATCAAATGTGTCACTAAATTAAAGGCTCTATGTCTCAGAGCCACATTTACAGGTGTTCTCCCATTATATTGCAGTAGCCCAGAACTGCATTATGTTAACAGTCAATGTGCTGCTAGCTCTCTGTGCTCAACTTTTCTCTATTTGCTTTGTTTTTGTTGATGCTCATTTCAATATCTTTCCAGTTTCAAGCAATGAAATGTACTAAACCTCAAGAATATACCTCTATTGGCTTTCTACGATGTGAACCCTATTTCAGAAATTCCAACCAATTTCAAAACAAATGAAACATGGACTTAGAAGCTTATTTTCAGAAATTAGCATCATCTTCTCGGCCATAGAGTCTATGGTAATTGATAAAATTTTGTGTCTTGACTAAAAGAATCCTGGTAGTCTGGTTTGGATTCCACCTATTATATGGATCTATTGGAAGTAATTCATGTTCTGTTTGGAGCCACAGAGCATGGGTATGATACCAATATTGCTTCATGGTCAAGATCTTCTGTTAATGAAGCCAATATCCTAATGATTCCCACACATAGATTTGAAAACTCAAGGAACAACACAAAGGTTTGAATTTGGTAATAAGAAATCCTCATTACAGCCTCTGGTTCACAGTTAGACCCATAGTCCCTGAACAGGATCATTAGCTTGAGGTAGAAGAAGGAGTTTCTTCAGCAGATCCATGCTTTGCAGTTCATGACTCTGGAGCCATCACCACTGATATTGAAATGGGCATCTACAAAAACAAAGCAAATAGAAAAAGTTGAACACATAGAGCTAGCAGCAAATTAATTGACTGTTAACATCCTGCAGCCCTTCACTTTTTATTATTAACCTTCTTGTAAATGGAACATGTGGTATTTATTTGCACTTACCTGAGTGCTCATTGTAGTTCATTTCTGCTTGACTGGAATCTTTGTGAACCACCCAAGTAAATGGTAGATTTGCCTTTCAATACTACTGCAGTGGGAGATACCACAAGGGTCTCTATAAGCTGTGTGACAGAATTACTTAGCTTCTGTTTCCTCCATGTATTTCCACTTACAAGTAATCTGAAATAGTCTGACTTTTCTACTGACTATTAGCCAGTTGCCCAAGGGCTGCACACATCTGAAAGCCAGCAGCAGATGCCAAAACATATTGCCTCTCCAGAATCCCTGGCAAGAGCAGCAGCATTGAGCACATGTATTTTTCAGCACCAACTGAAATCAGTAAGTCATATCCGCACCCCACCCATTGCTTTCCATGACATTATGTGTTTTGTTTTATCAGTAAGTGCCTAAAGACTCTCAGTGAGAGATGTTGGTTTCATTCAGAACAGGACTGAGTCAGCAAAGGTGGTCATTTATGACCTTCTTTAAGATGTAATGGCCTGCTTAAGTAAGCAGTCTGTTCAATTGTGCATGCATTTCAAGAGTACAGTAGACCAGTGGACAGTGCATAATAGAAGAAAAAATTCATTCTTACTTATTTTAACAGAACTGATGCTAATAGTTCATTCAGTGTTCTGACTGTGATAGATAGAAAACCAAGAAGGGAACTGGAAAGGCTTGATTTAGAACTTAAATTTTCTTTATTTTTATTTTACATATGTGTGTGTAAGAGGTGTGCATGGGAGGCACAGGTACCACAGCAGACATGTGGAGGTGAGAGAACAATCTTATGGAACACACTCTCCCCTTCTTCTTTATATAGAATCCAGAAATCAAATTCAGTTTTCCAGGCAGCAAAACAAGTACCCTTAGCCAGCCCGGCCATCTTGCTGGACCTTGAGCTACAGCTTTCACAAATGACACAAGCCACATGCAGTCATCTTTTTTACTGGTAAACAGGAGGCTGCATCATTCGTGAAGAAAAAGCAAAAATTAATATTTAATAACCAACACTTTCATCTTCTGAATCTAAGAAAATGTTAACCAAAATTTTCAACACTTGGAAATGTGTGTACTCTGTCCTTTCCTATGGAAATGAAGTGTTTGTATTTATACGTATACATACACAGACAGAGAGTAGTTATTTTTCAAAGGTAAGTGTCATAATTTTTTTAGATATTTTTAAAAATACAACACTTTGAATTTACAGAGTTTAAATGCTTTTTGTTATTGGCATTACAGCTCTTAACTCTAAAATTAACTTTTTTGTTTGGTTTTGTTTTTTGAGACAAGGCTATCCTGGAATTCACTCTGCTGACCAGACTAACCTTGAACTCACAGAGATCTGCCTGCCTCTGCCTTCCTCATGCTAGGATTAAAGGCATGCGCCACCCTGCCTATCTGCAATTCACTTAATAATTTTTTTGAGGTAAAAATTCTTCACACTGTTGCCATCCAACTCCCTTTGTTGTCTCACACACTATGTTTCTTACAGACTCATGTCCTCTTTTTATTGATTTGTGTTGTATTGTAGTGTGTGTGTGTGTGTGTGTGTGTGTGTGTGTGTGCTTATAGCTCCATAAGTTCAATTAATGCTGGCTCTCTGTTTATGGGTGTGTGGTCATCCATGATGTCATGGACCACATACTAGCAATTACATCTCCAATAAAGTATAACTCTCAATCTCATTCTACATTTTTTTAAAATGGCACACAGATCTAAAAAATATTTTATGAATGGAATCAAGTTATATCCTCCCATAGTTTTAATGTAAATTAATATAAATGAATGCTCTAGCTCATTAAATAAAAATCAAATGATATTGACAAGTCATTTTAACTATGGTAATCAAAATATATTAATTTTAAAAATTACAGAAAACAAATCTCATTTGATTCTTTACTAATGTGTAATAATAAACTATACATTGTATACTCTCAAAATTACTCACATAAAAGCAAACTTTCAGCATTCATTCCCTAGCAAAAATCTTTATTTTATTTTAACTTCTGTTTATTTGTATATGTATGTGTGTGCTGGTGCCTGGGGAGTCCAGAAGTGGGCAGGTATTAAATCTCTAAGATTTGGAGTTATGAGTGGTCACCTGATACGGCTGCCAGAAACTAAGCTGGGGTTGTTTTCAAGAGCATCAAGGACTCCAAACTATGTTTCCAGCCCATCAGACCTTTCTTCAAGTAATTAGTGACAATTATTGAATGCTAAGAACAGTTATAATGCTCATGACCCTATGTAAAATACTCCACATTCATGAGTATTCAGTTCGCATAAAATGCTTTATTATGCCAGCTCTACAAATAGAAAAACTCTGCCATAAATATAGTAAGTGGCTGACTTAAAGGCACCCATAAAATCAGGTCCTATGCCACCACAGGTAATTAGATGTACAACTCTTGAACATTCAACCATGTGTAGGTAAATTATAATGCCTATTAGTTACTTTTGTGCAGCTTTTAACAAAATATCTGGAGGGGAAAAAGCAGCTAAGAGGGAAAAAACATCTGTCTCACAGTTCAGAGATTTAAGTTCATTATTCCTGACTCCATTGATTGATTCTGGTGAGGCTGAAGATCATATGAAGACCAAGAGACTGCAGGAACAGAGACAATGGAGGAAGGGCTGAAGAGACAAACACTCTCCTCACAGGCATGTCCCCCCAGTGACCTACTTCCTCCAACCTTAGTTCATTTCTTCAATTTTCCAGTACTTCTAAAAATAATGCTACCAACTGGGGAACAAATGTCTAACACATAAGCCAGTGGGGGTGCATTCCATATTTAAATCATAACATTGCACATCCCAATAGGTGTGGTACATCTAAAGAGGAAACATCTTGCCACCTCTAGATAGCTGTAGTTCTGTCACCAGGACCAGATCTCTGGTCTTCAGGGGGGCAGGAGGGCAGAGTTGGCACATCACAAACATCACTGAGTCAATTCTTTGTAATAAGGATAAAAAGGGTAGAGATAAATCCAAAAATACATTTTCTATCAGAAAGAATATCAGGTCAGAATTCAAGTAGCCTGGTATAAAGGACAGAGGATAGTACCTATACAAATAGCAGACAAGGCTGACAAGCTAGCTCTCTGCCTTCTTGAAATGAAAATTTAGAGGCTCAGTTTAGAAATTTCACCTTCCTTCCTCTTCCATGCTTTGTTTTGGCCTGCACTTCTGATGCCTGGACTTTTTAAAAAAGTTCCTTCACCAAGCTGTCTTTTCTTCCATTTCTAAAGCCATAAGAGAAACACTGCCAGACTAATGTGCCTAAAATGTTTCATATGAGCCAATGTTTATATATAGGACATGCAGCTTCTGTGTTATGTAATACAGTGGTCCATTAAAAAGGAGATATCTATGGCCTCTATAAAGCACTGAAAGGTTCAGCACTATTTGTAAAACATCTATAATAAAGTTCAAAGTCTACTTGCCTCCCTCGTGATCAGTCATCCCTTCTCACAAATATTCCACCGACACTCGTCTTCCTCTCTATTCATTTATTTGCACTTCCTGCTCCTCAGATAACAACTCAAACAGCATTTCTACTTATTGTCTACATTCCTACTACCTTGTTCATAGTATGGTTTAGCTCATATATATAACAATTACTCCGAAGGTGAAACTCCAAGTTGTCAACTAAACTATGGCTTTAGCCTTGCCATTTGCTATTTCTTTAAAATGACACAAAAAACAACATTGGGTCCTTAAGTACTCAAAGCTTAGTGAATATCAATTTCATTAATACAACTCATTGTTAATTTGCTAACTTTGTGATGTAAGCTGTAGTGACTCAAAGATTGAACATTTGTTCTTGGTGCTTGAATGAATGTTGGCATGGCATAAATAGTGTCTAACAACAGCAGACACTATATAACAGCATTTGTATAAAACACTAGCCCAGAAAAGCCTTGTTTGAACATTACTTCTTCTGATTCATACTTTCTTGGCTTTTAAAATATTGCCATTGGCTCTTCTTCCATTCTGCTTATTTTTCCATATTCAAGTTGAACATGGAATAAGTTTGCTTCTAGACAGTATAATTGGATCAGATGGAAACTTTGAAACTAAAATTTGTCCTAAAATTGCTAAAGATCTGTTCCTAGTATCTTGATATTGTTCAAATAAGACATGAGGCACCAACACCAAACCTTGTTATGAATAATTGTATATGTTGAAAAATTGACACCGCTAAGCTTTTGCCATACTCCCATTCCCATTAGTCAGTGGTCTCCTGGCTAGAGCAGCAGTCATAATTGGAATTCCTGGGGGTGATTCACATGTAGTGAATTAAAATAGTTACAGACAAGACTTACAAGGAGGCAATTCAGATGTGTGTTTGTGTGTGTGTGTGTATAAAACAGTAACTTGAATGAATTTTATTGTCACAACAAAGAATATAAAACTAAGGTTTTAAGTTTGCTTATTATTTAGAAGTTTTAGATATGTTATATTATATTATCCAGATCACAAATTAGGAACAGGACCCGTCTCTGAAATTTGGGGTTTTAATGTCAAATTCTACTGCTAAAAGACTTTTTTTAATTGTTTATTTTATTGCAAATTTGTTTTAATTGTCTGAAATGATAGAATTACGTCATTTTCTCTTACTTTCCTCCCTCCAAAGCATTTCATATATCTCTCCTGACTCTTTTTCATTAATTTTGATAGTTAGAAAGATAGATTATAGACAAATAGATGATACATAGATAGATAGATAGATAGATAGATAGATAGATAGATAGATGGTAGAAAATAGAGTGATAAGTATGTGTGTATTTATACCTAGGTACATAAAGACAAACTGTTCAATCTGTACATTGTTACTTATATATATGGTTTTCAGGGCTGGTCATTTGGTATTGAATAATCAATTAATTTTCTCCTCCCTGGGGAAGACTATTTCTGTTGCTCTCAGCATTCCTTTGTTGCTTTTTTTCTTTCTGTATGATTCTGTATGATTGAGACCTCTTGAGCTGTCCTCCTTGGCTTTCTTCTGTCTGTGTTAACATGTTAACTCCAGTTGTCCTTGTTCAGTTTATGAAATTTACAAATAAGTGTAGTTTTACCCCTCATCAGGAAAACTTCTCTTTGCAAGAGGCTGAGACAATCATTCAAAAACACAACCAACCAAGTGAAGAGTTACAGAGCCTGATCCCAAGAGAAACATATACATCATATACATCCTGCACCAAAAGCTCCAGGTTTATTAAGGAAGGGGGGTGTAAAGATTGTAAGAGTCGGAGAACTGGCAGTTTGCTGTGATTCTGTGTCTCCTGGGAATGTCAGAAGCCACACCTGTAAAATCTTACCAACATGTTTACCAAAACATGATGTGAATAAAAACAAGACAAGTCAGAGAAATAGTTTTAACCAGAAAAGATCACATCAGTTGGTTATAGAATATCAAATGGTCAATCCTTAAAACATAGGCATACAAGTAAAACTATATGAAGCATATAGCTTACATTTATGTATTTAAGAACATGTCTGGGTAGCTATCATTTAGACGAAGCAGTAAGCTACGAAATGTGAAATTTTTTTTACCAACTATACATCTGATTGAGGACTAATATCTAGTATATTTAATAAATGATTCAAAAATGGCTATCAAGAAAAAAATAAACCCAATTTTAAAATGTGATACAAATCTAAACAGAGAATTCTCAAAAGAAGAAATACAAATGGCTAAGAAGCACTTAAGGGAATGTTCAACATCCTTTGTTCTCAAGGAAATGTAAATCAAAACTTCTTTGAGATTTCATCTTACACTAGTCGGAATGGATAAAGGTCAATTAAATAAATGACAGCTTCTGCTGGTGAAGATGAGGAATAAGGGGAACACTCAACTCATTGCTGGTGCAGCTGCAAACTTGTAAAGCTGCTGTGGTAATCATTACAGTGGTTCCTCAGAAAGCTGGGAATAGCCCTACCTATAGATCCAATTTTATCACTCTTGGGCATATTTTCAAAGGATTCTACATTCTACTACAGACACACTTGCTTAACTGTATACATTGTTCTATTCTTATTAGCCAGAAATTGGGACAAGATGGTATGTCTACCAATGAATAGATAAAGAAAATGTGGTATATTTACACAGTTAAATATTACTCAGCTGTTAAAAAATGTTGGTTCTGCCCCCAATCTCACTGAAGCCAGAGGAAGTGGGGCTCCCAGGTGTTCTAAACCTGGCATTATCTTAGGTAAGCAGACAGCAACGCTCACCCCACACAGGGAGTAACTGGGACCCATAAAAAAAAAACCAGGAAGTCACTCTTGGCCTAGGGCACTGGTTTCTTCCTGTCTGGGCCTGTGTACTGAGCAGATCCTGGGCAGCAGCTCTGCACCCAATCTCTAAGAACCCAGAGGAAGCAGGACTTCAAGGTACTCTAACCCAGGAAGTATTTTAGGTAAGCAGACAGCAATGCCCAAACAGAGATTAACTGGGACCCACTAGGACCCAGGAAGTCACTCTTGATATAGAGCAGTAAGCAGATTTTGGGCCCCAGCTCTTACCCCAGTAGTAATACACACCCCACACAGTTCTGGTACAACCAAGATAACAGGAAGGACAGGATCCAGTCAGAGACAGGGCAGGTAGCACTAAGGAGATCCAGATTGTGAAAGGCAAGCATGAGAACATAAACATCAGCAACCCAGGGTACTTGGCATCATTAGAACCTAGTTCTCCCACACAAGAAGACACTGAATTCCCCATGTTACTAGGAAATCAAGATTCAGATTTAAAGTCACTTCTAATGATGATGATAGAGGACTTTAATAAGGACATAAATAACACTCTCAAAGAATTGAGGAGAACACAGGTAGACAGGTAGAAGCCCTTAAAGTGGAAACACAGAAATCCCTTAAAGAATTACAAGACAACACAAACAAACAGGTGAAGTAATTGAACAAAACCATCCAGGACATAAAAATGGACATAAAAACAATAAAGAAATCACAAAGGGAGACTACCCTGGAGATAGAAAACCTAGGAAAAAAATCAGGAGTCATAGACACAAGTATCACCAACAGAATACAAGAGATAGAAGAGAGAATCTCAGGTGCAGAAGATACCATAGAAAATATTGACACAACTGTCAAAGAAGACACAAAATGCAAAAAGTTCTTAACACAAAATATCCAGGAAATCCAGGATACAATAAGGAGATCAAACCTAAGGATAATAGGTATGGGTGAGAGTGAAGATTCCTAACTTAAAGGGCCAAAAAATATCTTCAACAAAATTATAAAAGAAAACTTCCCTAATCTAAAGAATAAGATGCTCATAAACATACAAGGAGTCTATAGAATGCCAAATAGACTAGACCAGCAAAGAAATACCTCTTGTCACATAATACTCAAAACACCAAATACACAAAACAAAGAAGGAATATTAAATGCAGTAAGGGAGAAAGGCCAAGTAACATATAAAGGCAGACCTATCAGAATTACACCAGACTTCTCACCAGATACTATAAAAGCTAGAAGATGCTGGAAAGATGTCATACAGACCCTAAGAGAACACAAATGCCAGCCCAGGGTACTATACCCAGCAAAATTCTCAATTACCATAGATGGAGAAACCAAGATATTCCACGACAAAACCAAATTGATACAATGTCTTTCCACAAACCCAGCACTACAAAGGATAATAGCAGGAAAGTTCCAATACGAGAAGGGAAATTGTACCCTAGAAAGAGCAAGAAAGTAACCCTCTTCCAACAAATCCAAAAGAAGATAGCCACACAAAGATAATTCAACCTCTAATAACAAAAATAACAGGAAGCAACAATCACTGGTCCTTAATATCTCTTAACATCAATGGACTCAATTCCTCAATAAAAAGACATAGACTAATGGACTGGATATATAAATAGGACAGAGCATTATGCTGCATACAGGAAACCCACCTCAGTACAAAGACAGACTCTACCTTAAAGTAAAAGGCTGGAAAACAATTTTTCAAGCAAATGGCCCTAAAAAACCAAGCTGGAGTAGCCATTCTAAAACCTCCAGCCCAAGAACACAAAGGGAGGGACTCATGGCTCCACCTGTATAGGTAGTTGAGGGTGGCCTTGCCAGGAATCAGTGGAAGTGAACAGCCTTGGTACCTGAAAGTTTGGATTCCCTAGTGTTGGAGAATTTCAAGAGCACGGAGGTGGGAATGAGAGGATGGTGGGAACACACCCTTATAGTAATTGGAGGAGGGGGAATGGGGTAAGGGGTTAGGCAGCAGTAGAAGTAGAGGGCCTTGGTGCCTGAAAGTTTGGATTCCCTAGTGTTGGGGAATTTGAGAGCAGGGAGGTGAAAATGGAAGGATGATGGGAGCACACCCTCATAGAAACTCCCAGAATTATATGGATTAGATATGACAGAGGCAGGCCACCAGAAGACTAGATTCTAGAACTCAAACAAAAAATTATCTTGATACTAAAATTTGTTTTGAGAATTGTATATTGCAAAATACACAGCCTCGGTGTATCTACTCATCAAGTGAGCTGAGCAGACCTGCTTGAACCTCTGATGTCCTGGAATTGCAGCTGGATATAGTGAAGACACAGACGTCAGAGGCTTATCAATTTACTCTTCCCCCTGCCTCTTCTAATATCTCAATGCCCATAATCAGCTTGAAGAAGTTAATGAAGAGTCGGCACCCCTATTCCCTGGGCTTGGGGACTGAGGTGGTTAATATTGGGCTGTATTTCTAGGGAAAGTAGTGGTTTTGTTGGAACAGGGAGGATTAGCTAGGATTTATTGCATAGCCATAACCTATTGGTAGAAATATGTATAATTGTTATTAAGATGAAGTTATAATTTCCTAAATGGTACAAAATTTACTTTGATGTCAAAGTTAAGGTATTCATTGGTACGAGTTTCTTATTGATATAAAAGTGAGATTAATAGTGTTACTCTCATAGGCATTGTGCCTATTTAACACATTTAGGAATACAAGGATTAGACCCAGTCCTTCTTTAACTTTGTTAACTGATTTGAGATGGTTAGCCTGTGAGTTAAGGGCCTATAGCAAATTCATGGCTCTGAGTTTATTGTTAAGGTATTTTCTATAATTTTATTTAGAAATAGCTGAGAGGAGTTAACAAACAACAGTTCAGATTGCTTTACATAAATGGTTTTCAAAATGTCAGAAGTCCACAGAATTGATGTTACAAACATTTCTGTATTAATGTCTATTTTCATTAGAGGCCTGTCTGCTCCTGAAAGCTTCCTGTCTTGGATTCTAAGAAGAAATTGAGCATCTTTGGAGTTACTCCAGTTGTGGTGAGACAGCCACTAGGCAAGAATTGCCTCTTTTCATCTATAGACAAATCACTGTCCAGAAAAGGACACACTTGTGGAATAGTTGACTGATTATGTCTGCCAAGACAGAGTAATCAGCACTTAATAATTTTGCATCACTCCATCTGTCAGATGATCCTGGGTCAGAAGGCTGAAGATCAGATGCTCCAACGTGTTGTAGTATAGGGACTATCCAGGTGCTCAGTTGTCTGTATAATTTGGCTAAGTTTTAGAAGCTATGCTCTGTGCTTCCCATAATTTCAGTTAACTCGGTCATTCTGGATTTCTGATGGGGTTGAAGACTTATAGCTTCATAGCCAATACTGGCCATTTACCTTGAGAGAAAAGGTTTGAGAGGATGGTTTTCAGCTGACATTCATTCTAAAGCCAAGAAAAAAAGCCAGGTTCAGAACTAAGTCTTTTAGTTAGGAGGGATGACAGAAGTTCTGTTTAGTCAACAAAATGATGGACTGGGTATTAGTTCTATCTTGTATCTTACTGACCCAAATTGGTATAGTTATGCTTTAATTGTATTTTAAGAGAAAAGTTTTATTTTAACAAGAAGGATGATATGTAGGAGGAGCTAAGTTGGCAAGAGTAAGGAGAGAAAGAGAGGAGTAAGGAGAGGAAGAGAAGAAGGAGAGGAGGAGCTAGGTGTTAGGTGACAAGAGAGAGTGGGGGTGGGGAACATGGAGCCAAATGTTTATATGTCTCCGCCAGTCAAAGATAGTTGATATATCTAGGTTCGGTATTGGGTTACACTTCTAATTGTATGGGCATCTTGTTATTGAGCATTACCAAACTTATAAAGCCTTTGATTAACGTTTAAAAAAATAGTATAAAAGCAAAAAGAAGTGGGGATGGGATAGTGTTTTCTAGGGATGGGAAATGGGGAAAGGGGATGGCATCTGAAATGCAAATAAAATATCCAATAAAGATTTTCACATAAAAAATATAATAGAAACAAGAAAGCACTATAGTGAAAAAAAATGTCATCATGAAATTTCCAGGTAAATAGAGATAGAATAAAAATTATCATGATTAAAGTAACATAGATTCAGAAAGACAAACATAGTATGTATTCACTTATAAGTAGGTGTTAGTTATTAAGTCAAAGATAGGTAAGCTACAACCTGTATAATCAGAGAAGTTAGGTATAGAGTAAGAAACTGAAAGGGAGTAACATATTTCCATATGAAGTAGGAATAAAATAAGTAGTATAGAAAGATAATGCAGAAATGGGAGGATCATATGAGGAGGAAGCAGAGGAGGAAAGAAGAGCAGAGTGAGGAAGGTAATAAGGGGAGGGATAGCTAAAGGGTCATTTGAAGAGTTGTGTTGAATTCTAACACAGTAAATGCTTCCTAAATTATGTACATATATATGAAGGTGATCTAAATGGAATCACTAAATAACACAGGGGAAGTGGATCCACACTGGGGCATCTCCCACCACCAAATGAAGAATCCAGTTATTGAAATGGATTACACCTAATTGAATTGCTGGACAAAGAGGCCCTGTGGGAACCTCTAAACAATCCAGCCTATTGCCAAGGCTATTGGTTGCCTTCCACAGTCTAACATTAAGGTCATATTAGTAAAGAAAATTCCGTGCGGGCAGTGGTGGCGCACAACTTTAATCCCAGCACTTGGGAGGCAGAGGCAGGCAGATTTCTGAGTTCGAGGCCAGCCTGGTCTACAGATTGGGTTCAAGGACAGCCAGAACTACACAGAGAAACCCTGTCTTGAAAAACCAAAAACTAAAAAAAAAAAAAAAATCAAAAACAAAGTAAAGCCAATTCCTACACAACTCATTGAACATAGACAAGTGTAGCTAATGTCTACTTACAGTCTTCACTCCTACTGACTAGTGTTTATGGTTCTAGAAGGTATTGTGCACACTGCTGAAGGAGAATGCAAACACCAAGCCAGTTACAAAAATTTGATCTACAATGGTGACCTGCATGTCACAAAAGTTATGAGACAAGCAAACCAATATCTGATTGTATTTAAGGCATAGTTCGTGAAATGAAATGAAACCCACGTCCAACACTGCATGTGTAGCAAGGAGCCTGAAACTACATAAGCTAGAGACCTAGGAGAAAGCCAAATACTACTGTCATGCTCAAAGAAGCCAACAGATTGCAAAATGGAGACCACCAAGAAAACAAGGCCCTCTAAATCAAGAAGACCAATGCAGGAAATGAACTCACAGAGATTGAGGCAGCATGCACAGAGCCTGCATGGGTCCAGGCCAGTTGTGGTCCCAGTGCTGATAGAGGAAGTGAACACAACCTCCAGTCCCTAAACCAGAAGTTACCTCCAACTGATATTTTCTCACAAAAATAGTATTGCTTTTCTCCAATGGAGTCTCAATAGATATACAAATCACTCCTGAGGCCAGCCCCCATGTCCAGCACTAGACGGCCAAAGTTAGTTAGTTAGTTAGTTAGTTTTACCTTACAGGTCTTACAGGCCTTTTGCACACACACACACACACACACACACACACACACACACACACACACACACACACACATATATATATATATATATATATATATATATATATATATATATATATGGATTTCTGATGTGTGTGAATGTGTGTCTCTGTGTCTATATGTATTTCCTTAGCTTTTTCTTTAGTTCTATTCCTTCTGTGGCTTGACCAACCCCCAACGCCGTTGCAGTTTAAAAAGAATATTAATTGAGTATTAAATAATTCAAAAGCAGTTGATTTTCTAAAAATGAACACAAGCTATTATTACATAACACTAATGAGTAGGGGAGCAACCAACTTTTAATATTATCTAAGTTTCATTGTTTTTTTTTTTTAACATAAGCTACTTAGTAATAAATACGAGTAAATAAACTGAGGTGAGGTAAAGATCAAAGGTACTTGATCAAGGATGGAAAGTGCTTGCCACTGTATCAGAAGACAGGAGTCCAAATGAGAACACCACATCAGATGAATCACAAATGTCCATATTTCCAGCTCCTATATGAATACAAAGGTACACATGTGTACACACATACACACACATGCACACTCACACACTCACACATACAAATAATTAAATAAAATGATAAAGAACAAGGGTTTGGACTTTAGACTAGCAATAATCTCATGTTTAAAAGCTTGAACAGATTATCACTTAAGCTATTGCAATGATGGGCAAGTTCAGGGAGGACTCTAAAATTCTATTGATCACCTTATCCTTACAGTATAGACCTATGGTAGGAGAGTAAGAGCACATACATCATTTTATCCCTCTCAAAGTAAGTAAGGATGAAGAATATGTTTAACTAGAGAGCTGCAGAGAAGATGTCAGGACATCTGAAGAGCTGGTGATGTACTTATAGCTAACTTAAAGATTACTTAATATTCCCAAAAGTTTATCTATTTGTCATCTAAAAATTATCCTAAAAGAGTGTATCAGGCTTCTCTTACCTCCCTGATTGCAGAGTAGCAAGGCATGCTACCAAATTTATGTGCAGAAAAGAAAGAATTGATATTAGCATCTGATTTCCCACTGGTCTGTATTGTTGAATGGCGAATTAGTTACAGCAACAATAGAACTCACAACGGGTTCAGCAGGAGGGTAACTTTTCTAAGAAGTGAAATCTTTAAAGCAGTTTCATTAAAGGAAAGGTAAGAAAAGAAAAAGCAGTACCGATAATGATGGAAACAGAACTTTCTGAGCATGAAGACAGAAAAACATAGAATTAGCAGATTATGATTAGTTTAGAAAAATAAAGGTGAAGATTTATTATAGTTTCATTTGATTTCTATACTGTCACAAGAAAGAAAAAGAGATCTTTTAGCAAAGGGAATTTAAAAAGCAAACTGGTTAAAGAATTAAACAGAGGCAAATATATACATGCCAGCACAATTTGCAGAGAAATTTAAAGCGGATAAATGCCTTTCATGTTATAAGATGTAGATCCAAATTCAATTTTCCTGTTCCAACCTTTTATCCCATCTCTCTTCACACTCCCCTGCTGGTAACCACATATACATTAGAGAACATCAAAATCAAAATTCTTTAAACCGCTCCACTTTATTAGGCTTCCAACAATTTCTATGCCACATTAAAACAACAATTTCCATTTCTTTGTGCATTTTTTCCAGGGGACAAATAGCATTAGATTTCTGCCTTTAAAAAATAGTCATCTATACATATAAGAGCCACTGGGTTTTTCTCCTCACATTTTCATCTTTACAACCAAGGGTTCCTCTCTCAAAACCCTAAAGGTGCCACTGCAGGTAGGATCAATCTTTTGAAGGGCACCCACAGAGCCATTTCTGACACTGTTTTTCATAAAGGCTAAGCTGCTACTTATAGAAATGCAATTGTTTCTAAGAAATGTATGTCCAATTAAAATCCCTGAGACAGGTATATTTTTGTTTATAATGTTTCTTGGGTAAAAAGATGTGTGAGGTGGAAGTAAAAATCTAATTTGCATTTTTTAACTTCAATCCACACTCATACCCTGCTCAGCTACTACTTTATTGGGATAATCATTCCCACTACTCAGAAATTTACTGTGGACTCGGATGTTTAGAGCCTAAAGCACATACAATACATTTTTATAGTAGTACCCCATTGTTCTTTCTCCTACTTCCATGTGACTCCCACTCCAATGTCAAAATAAATGTCATCTGCTACAGCTTTCTCAGATTCTCTTCCTCGCTGTGATTTACAATGATAAAGAACAGATAAATTTCATAGTATTGTCAGCTGTCTACTATGTCAGTTATTGTATTGATAAGATTTTTTTTTATTATTAGGGATCAACTTAAGAGCCATTAGTGAAACAAATAGGCTTTTTCATTACTAAGCCCCCCAGCAAGTTATCTTCTTAATTTATCCCACAAAATATAAATAACATATCTATTTTTTTATTACTTGTGGGATATTCAGTTAAGTTTTTCAATTATGACCAAATCCAGTCTTTTACAAGCACCCTAACAAGTTAATTTAAGTGTATACACTGAGCATGAAAATATTGCCAATTAAATTGTGTTCACATAAGAAAACATTATTTAATGGCATAACTCTAGAAAAAATTCAAATCAAGTCAAACATGTATTTTAAAAGGTGTCAATATATGCCAACGATTCTCGATTCTCTGGGAGCATAATAAAATATGTTAACATTTTGTTTTCTAAACACAGGCAGGCATGCACTGGAGTAGAGAAGACATGGAAATTTTGTAAACCACAGAATGGTGTGTAATTGTGTCCATGTGTAAGGCCAGGTAGGGCTGAGTTCTGCCTAGTCTAAGCGTCTGGAACATTGTTGCAGTGTTCAGAATGTTTCTATTCAACATTGCTGGTTTTCTGAGCAAGTCTTGCAGACTTGCAGGCTCTCTACTCAGGATACTTGAAAGGGATGCATAATGAAGAAAGATGGCTGAATCTGAAGTTTAAAATGAAATAGAATTTTGTAAAACACACACATACAGAGAGAGGGAGAGAGAGAGAGGGAGAGAGAGAGAGAGAGAGAGAGAGAGAGAGAGAGAGAGAGAGAGAGAGAGAGACTGAGACTGAATAGAAACTATACTGTGTTCTAGACATGACAGGAAAACTATACTCATGAAATCTCAACAATATGGCTGTAAAAACAAGCCCTGTATAATAATAATACCAGTCTACAGGTCTGTATAATAATAATACAAGTCTACAGATCAATGGAGAGAGGGGAAATAGATCAAGGCCTCACCCCTAGATGAAGAGCTGTAGTTAAGCGGCTGATGAGAGAATCAATCTTCTCCAGGGTGAGTCCCCGAGAGGAAATCCAGTCCTAAGTGATAGGGGCCTAAACACATGTGCATAAGATCAACACTCAAGGAAACATGACTCTAATATTGAAAGTTCTACCTTACACATCTTCAAGCAAACATTAAATTCATATTGTTAGGGGTCATTGTGTGCCAGTTCTGTGCACAACTAAAGACAAGCAATCAAATATACCACACAACATTACTTTGATTGAATATATTAACCTGCTGGGTAAGAAATGTTCATGTGCTGGGGAAACAAAAGTTCCTTACTTTTGTAAGGCTTAGAAGTAGGTTTTATTGTGATACAATGTTAAAAACCAGTATCTGCCAGCAATAAGAGTCTTGCTAGATGTTGGTAGAACCATTTGTAGCACATTTTCTGCTTTCTTACACAGCATTAGTCTTCTCTCTTAATTAATTCTTCCTTTGACCACAGACAGTCTTTTCTCTCTGTTGAGTGACACTCTTTATGGATAGATGTGAACAAACATCTACTACTCACCATGGGTAAGGATGCAATGGCAGAACAAAGTTAGAATACCATCAGAATCACCAGGGTGAAGCAGTGAGTTATTGCTCTTGCTTACAAGAGAATGGGCGAGCAATTTCTTAAGAGATGAGAAATGATCCAAAGATAGTTGCATCACAAAAGCCCACCCCAGCATGGATGATCACTTATGAAAACTGGAAACCTCTTGGTAACTTCACACTCATAGGCCACTGGAGAGTGTATCTTCCGGATAGTTCAGTTAGTCTGAGCA
The DNA here is from genome assembly GCF_011762505.2 of Arvicanthis niloticus. Lineage (NCBI taxonomy): Eukaryota > Metazoa > Chordata > Mammalia > Rodentia > Muridae > Arvicanthis > Arvicanthis niloticus. The sequence continues at coordinate 67,215,553 of NC_047668.1, read as the reverse complement.
ATTCCAGGCAGCTCAGCTGGTTTCTGCTTCTTCTAGTCAGCTCAGTTTATCGGAGCACACTTCCGATTAGTCCTTACTGTTTATGTAAGCTTGGACAGGGAGTGGCCTAGTGTCTTTGCTCATTTTCAGGGACTTCCTAAAGCTTCTGAGTTGTTTACTTCCAAGGTTTTAAGGGTGTCCCACAGGTCTTAATGATCTTCTGGGAAGGATGGACTATCATCTCAGGTAACTGTTCCACAACATTCTCTCAGTGTCACAAAATGGAGTAGAATCTCAGGTCTCATCATCAGATTTGGTCTTATGTGACAGACTTGTCTTTTCTTCTCCATTACCCTCTCTTTCTCATCCTATTATTTCCCTCCATTGTGAAATTAGATCTGAATTAAATTAAGAAATAAATCTATTTACTCTACAAAGAAAAGAAACAAGGGCTGGGGCCATAGCCCAGTAGATAAAGTTCTTTCTCTGAATCATGAAAATGTGATTCTGATTCTTAGAACATATATTAAGTAAAAATAAAAATAAATATAGGCCAGGCATCCAGTCTTGGCTTGTATTCACATTACTAGGGAAACAGAAATGAGTGGATCCTTGTGAAATACTAGCCAGGCAGACTAACTTATTTGGCAATTTTCAGGCCAAAGAAACACCTGATTAACTACACCCAAGTTTGTTACCAGGCATAGGCACACACTTCACATGCATGTGCACTTATCATGCAAATATATATATATGATTAAGAAAAAGAAAGGAGACATAAAATAAGATGTTTATAAATGAGTAATTTCTGTTTATAACTCAATACAATTTTGAAAAAAAGTATTTTGTTCTCATGTTTCACAGCTATGTGACCATCTATACATACAAGGTTTTGTGTGGCCATTATAAAATGGGGGAAATCAACCCATCTCTAGCACTTATCTATCTACCCTATTTAACAAACACTAAAATGTCAAAGAAAATTTTATAATATGTCAAAAGTCCAAGTCTTTATTTATAATAATACTGTACACATGTGTTTATTGCTGTGCATTCCAGACCAGTGTTCTGGAGTCAACAGAACAATGCCTTCTGCTGAGATCTATTCTATCTAGAAAGATTAGCTATGTGTTCTTCTGAAAGAGTGTGCTCAGTAGATGCCCCTGGCTCCTGGTGAGGAGTCCAATGTTACTAGTTCAGGGCAGCAGTGGTAACTACTAAATTTCTATAGTTTCACAGATACATTATCTGAAAAAGAAAACAAGACCTCAGAAGGTACATAAAAGGGTGGAAGCAAGACAGTAGCTTCCCAGGAGGGGTTTGACAAACTGACTGGAATTGTGTGGATCTGTCACAGGAATTAAAAGTCACCTGAAAGACATTAGAGATGTTAATGTTCAGAAAAAAGAATAAGAGAGCAAGAAAAATATGTATATTGTAAATCTCTGTCCTGATTTTTTAAAAATTAAAGGTAAAGCCTTTATCAGATTTTCTGTACAGGTCCCTCTAGAGGACAGTCTCACCTCTAGCTAGACTCTTCTGTGAATGAATTTTATTTTTCTATTAGTATCTTGGGTGAGGACGCATTTTAATGCCAGTGCAAATAAAATAAACTCTTTCATGATACTCCCATCATAAAACTAAATAGCATATGATAAACATTGGTATTTGACCTTGAATTATATTTGCTGTGTATAATGATCTATAAAGGGGAGGAAAGACTCTTCTGTAGACTGGAGCTCAAAAACAAGATATGACCTAAATTTGACTTTGTTATTATAAGAGAATAAGTATGTGTTATTGACATGTAGGACTCTCTCTCTCTCTGTCTCTCTCTCTCTGTCTCTCTCTGTCTCTCTCTCTCTCTCTCTCTCTCTCTTTCTCTGTCTGTCTGTCTCTGTCTCTTTCTTTCTTTCCTCTCTCTGTCTCTCTCTGTCTCTTTCTTTCTTTCCTGTCTCTGTCTCTGTCTCTGTCTCTGTCTCTGTCTCTGTCTCTCGCTCTCTCTCTCTCTCTCTCTCTCTCTCTCTCTTTTCCTCCCCAGTGGAGATGTTTTGTATATGTGTTGAAAATCAATAACTACAGAGAAACAATTTTGTTTATAGAATTTCTTTCCCACAGCTCATTCAGGTATGTGGCCAATTATGCAACCTCCAACATAAATAATTATAATGGATTGAAATTTTCCAAGGAAAAGGTGATTGCTAAGAAGGTAGAGGGAAGTGCTGTAAATTATTACCTAGTTGTTCCTCAGCATTTTCTTCATTTAAAGTTATATGGTACCTGGAACAAGAATATTAGATTAATGACGTGAGGAATGTGCTGTCTTTTCACTCAAATGGAATATACCTGGAGAAGCAATGCTAATTTGCTATCTCTCCTAACACAGACAGAACCAGTAGGTACAATAATGCGATGTCAACCTTACCAAGAACCATTTGTTCAGAGAGCCATTTACACTGTATTTATTTTTCTGTAGTCTCATTTTTTATATAAAAAATAAAATATTTTGTAACATTTTATAATCAGAGACTCAAAGTCTGCTCCTTTTCCACTAAATTTCAGTATAGGAATAAAGTAAAAGAGCATGCATTTCACAAATTTCAGCATCTCTCTAGAGCCAAGGATTCATTCCAATAGACATATAAACATACTATTTCCTTGTTCAATTTGTCCATAAACTATCACTGGCCTGTCATAAAGAAGCTGCTTAACAGTTGGGTGAGACAACGAGACATCTCCTTGCTCGTTACAGTGGCCATACAGTTTGTCGTCTTCTGAAAGGGCAGTCACTGATAGGTGTTGAGCATCTAGTGAGAGCGCTATACTGAATCATCAGGCATCAAGGTGTGATCAAGATCCAGCTGTCTAGGAAGAGATTCTCATTCCATACAGATCAGCAGTCTCCATGGATGCCAGACAATAAAGAATATAAACCGAACACATAGCTGCTACACCTAAGAGCCAGGGCGAACCACTCAAGCAGAGGTCTGTCTCACACAGAAAGACTGCCTTACCAGAGCTTGCAGACAAAGCTTGCAGAGGAGAGGCCAGTTTGTCTCCAGATGTTGGCTGTGCACGAAGATCACAGTCTGTCTGGCAGCATAGAGGACATTGGTGAGCACAGCGCACTCTATGCCAAGGTCACTGTCTTTTGCCAAGGTTCTTTTGGAGAATTTGTATAAAGTATTCCGCATGCTATATGTGATCAAGGTTTTAAGTGACTGTTTCCCTTAGCCCAAGGGTTTAAATGATTAAGTAAGAATTTAGCTTCAATTTGTGTTAGATAAGGCTCATTATAAGGATATCCATTCGCGTGCCAGGCTCTTTGGTGGCTGTGCTGTCCTTTCTGATACACATTCAGTTAGGGCTTATCGTCAACTTCATGTTCTTGCCACCTACTCAACAGCTTGAGGTCAGATTGATTTGAAAGGGATTTTGGCTTATGCCTCCATAATGATGCCTATTAAATGTCTTTGTAAGAAGAGAAACAATGTGCTGGCCTTATCAAGGAAAACTTGGCCTTCTTTGGCATCAGATTTTCAGTTCCCATTAGGATCATAGTAAGCTAAGCTAAAGGAAGGGGGGAAATGCTCTCTAAAGGTCAGCCTTCTTAATTAAATGGAAACCCAGGCAATGGCATTAAAAGCTGAAGTGAATGAAGCCAGTGCTCTTCCGGAGGAGCCCCTACTGAGCACAGGGCTCCTGCTGCCTGACCTGAGGTAGGCCAGACTGAATTACTCCTGTTGGGTAAGAAGCTAGCTGCACCTCCAAGTTACCAAGCTGGTTCCTCCTGTGAAAACACATGGAACTTACCATGTGAATCTGGGCTTCAGTGGTGAAGTCAGGACTTGGTATGAAGATGAGTTCCCAGACTGGCTCAGTTTCTTGACTTTCTATCACTATGGCAGCCATCACCAGACATTTTGCACTTCCCTAAGGACTGTGTTCCAGCAAAGGTGAACATGGATGGGTGGAAGTTAATAGATCAGCTCTAAGCTAGATACTGTCACATTTAGAAACTCAGTTTACCACACCCTTTAACAGAAAAGCAAACAGACTTTCAAAGACAAATTATTTAATCCAAAATCAAATAGCCAGTAAAACATCTAGCTAGGTCAGATATGTTTTCACCCTCTATGAATCTCTTTCCATAAATACAGAATTTACTGCAGCTGTTCAGGTCCTACTGCCTTCATTCACAGTTCTCATGCATGGGGGGCAAAAGGGACTGTGCCACTCTTTCTTAAGTCTATAGGAGAGCTAACTCTGTAAGACCTTTCAGCCTAGCTCAGTCCTGGCCTTTTATTTAAGTGTTACTTTTTCCCATGAAGCCCCTGCCTATTCTAGCTGTCCAGGTACTCTCTATACTCTTGTCAATAGCATATGAAGCCAGAAGCTTCTCAAAGCAATGTGAAAACTGCAAGCAATGGCATTAACTGTCTACCCTTTCCCCCATCGCTGTCTCCTTCCTGACACCCCCAACAACATAGTTCTAAAGAATGTCACTAAGATACTGCATTTCAGATTTGAAGCATTTAGTATCTGCAATTCTTTTAACTTATTATATGTATAATTAATCAAGTAAATATGATTATGGTTCCTTTGATGAGTATAAATTAGAAAAAACCTCCAAGACGTGTTTATTTTTTTCAAGAAATATATCTGTTAAATAGATTTGCTAAAACTTATATTTGCAAGTTTTGTTAAGCATTAGTGTTTAGGCACAGCCTCTGGAGTATGTTATCTGAATTGAACTGCAGGGGGTGCAATTGAGATTAAGTGCAGTGGCCAGTATGTTCCTAAAGGGAAATTAGTGAAGCCATATGGTATAAGGACGGCTTTGTATCTTTTCTTGTAGTTAGTCTTGTCAGGGGATCTTTGAGGACACTGGGCTACACCAGAAGGAATTGAGCAAAAGCTCTCTGAGAGTAGATCTAAGCACCAATAATTTTTTGAAAACCACAAATTTATAGCAAGGAATATGAAGATATGGAACCCGACTATAAAGCCTATTTATTAACACTCAACCATTCCCTGTATTATAATAAAATATCATTAAAAATTGGTTTTGCTTTAAGGGATTATGACTAGAACCTCTGTTACTGGGCTTCTCTTCTGGTAAACATTTCTATATGATTAGCAATTACTGTTGTCATTAAGAAATGTATTGTTGCTCCAACCTGGGGACTCTTCACCAATAAAGGATAACATGCTACTAATAAAGGCCATTCATTTACCAGGGGGTGTAAAGTGTGATTAACAGGGTGAGTCATAAAATAATTCATTCTGTCGACCACGTAGAAATACAGTAGCCAACTGAATGGGAAAAGTCCCCGGAGTTAGGGCCTGGCTGGCACTGGTAATGGAAATGCTGCCTCCGAGTTTTGTCTCTGCGTGACTTACCTTTCCAGTGGCACTGCACTCTGCCGTATCTTGAAGTAGGACACTTCAAATCTTAAACATCAGAAATGGATTTCTAGTGAACTGCTAATTAGTTATCCTTGATAACATCATGCGAACCTTCAGAGTTGACTTCCTCTTAAGCAATCTCTGCCACAATTTAATCCCAATCAACAGCAATCCCTGCCTGCTACATTTCACAAAAGTCTTTACAGCATCAACCACTTGCTCCATCTTCTTTTAACATGGGCAATCTCTTGCTGGACTACTTTACCTGGTACAGTCTCTTAATTTATTCCATGCACCACTGGGAAGAATACTCACATTCTACTTTAGTTACATTTCACTTTAAATTCCTTTCCCAGCCCTCTTGCCTACAGGGCCAAGGCAAAAGTCCTTAGAAGACAAAATATTTCCAAATCTGGCTTTTGATACCTATTTCAAAGACTTCCCTATCCCCACCCTTTCTATCTATTAAAACATCTTGACTAGATGCTTTTAAGTTTGTAAATATCTTCTATCCAACAGAAAGCCATGGGATTTAAACTGACCAACTTACTTCTGCAACTACATTGAGGTGGCCAAATGAAAATCTGGAAGCTTTAGTATAACTTAGAATCCATAGCTCAATCAATTTATATTGACATAGGAAAAGATTAATACTTTATCTAACTACCCCAAATTCCACAAAGTTCTCAGAACATGACACTCTTGGCATATTCTTTATATCTTCATTTGTTTTCCTGTTCTAAATTCTTGTCTTAAGTGACTGCTCTTTACATTTTGTGGTTGAGATTATTAGTTATTTCTGTGACATACTTTGTGATTATACTGAACCCGTGCCTTCAGGGTTATCTGCTCTATACTTGACAATGCTTATGCATCCGGAATATCCATACCACCTATCTGTCTGAGGACTTCTTAAGAGCAGGCTCTTTGGTTAACTTAGTGTTCTTAACTTTAAACTGAGAATAGTTAGTGTTTCATCAGAAATTAGTCCTGCTTAAGTATACTGAGAATATCTAGTCCCAAAGAGAACTCAGTACAAATATTGGTAACTAAAATATTAAATCTTCAGGTGTTAAGTTTAGACAAGTTTAACCCTCTAAACTTTTCAAACTTTCTGAATAGGGTAAGTTTTTTAAAAAAAAGTAAAAAAAAAAAAACCAAAACAAAACAACAACAACAACAACAACAACAAAAACTCTAGGGAGAAAGACCAGTTGGTGGACAAGCACTTGATGTGAAAGCACACATACCTGAGTTGAGATCCAGGGTAGACATGTGCAATATGTGTGTCTATATCCCTAGTGTTAGAAGGTGGTGGCAAACAATAGTGGATCATTATACCACATGATCCCAAGACTGTCCTGCCCATGGTTTGATGAGTCCAAGGTTTGATGGGGAAGGAGTAAATTGTAACTGTGAGTAGCTTAACAAAAAGTAAGAATCTGTGAAAAAGACTTTTGGAAATCTACTCGTTATTAAATTCCTTTCAAAATACAACTTTTTAAAAACAGAAATTTTTTTTAAATGGACTTTCCCTGCCTAGGTAGACAATGTGATTCCCAAAATGCATGGATTATTAAATAAAAATACAGTTTAAAAGGATGGGACATGTTCCTACCAACTACTGGCAGGGAGAACTCAGAAGTCTCCAAATGGCACAGGATACTGTCATTGCCCTTGGTTACCATCATAACTACAGGGGAAAACCCTATTGCTTGAGTATACCACATGCTTTAACCACAGGACATAGAGAAATCAATTTCAAGCCAACCAGGAAACTTAATCCCTGCCTTCTGGGACTCAGGTTGCCAACAGATGTTATGCGGGCTGTATGAAGGAAAGACAATGGTCTTTTCTAGCACTGAACCCTGCATGTTATGATACTGACCAGCCAGGCAAATATACCAATACTGGCATCATTGTTATGGAGTAACTACATTTCTGATTGGATTTGAGGCCTTCATCACACAACAGAATTCCTGGTACTGTAATTCTTGTCAAGACCAAGAACTAGAGAGGTCATAAGCTCTAGGGTAAAACCAGCTACTGCTATTTTGTGAAGGGAACATGCTGTCAAATTCTCTTACAATATTTGTTCATACCCATAGACTTGGGTTTCTCTCAGTCTTGGTCAGAGACACTTTTTTTTTTTTGCCTGGGGCAAGTTACTATAGTGCAGTGGTTCTCAACCTTCCTAACGCTGAGATGGTTTCATACAGTTCCTCATGCTCTGGTGACCCCAAACTGTTTCATTGCTGATTTGAAAGTGTAATGTTGCTACTTTATGAATTATAATATAAATATCTGATATTCAAGATATTTGATATTCAGGATGTCTGATAGGCAAGCCCTTTTGGGGTCTTGACCAGTAGGTTAAAAAACCACCTCTGTAGACCTTATATAATTGGTCAAAGTACCAAGAATAAGAGACTGAGTTCTTGGCATCAGTCAGATATCTATATCAATTTCCCAGGCTCCAAGTCTCAGGAAACATCAGAAATAATACAAGAGCCAGAGAAAGATGGAGAAGATGTGCCATGAAATAATGTCTTTTGCACAAGACTGTAGTTATCAGATTCATGAATTCATGCCAGCTGCAGTTAGCTCTGCACAAGATCTGTAAAAATAAAGTTAGTCATAATCTTGGCAGAGATGGGGTAGATGATTTTCACCACACATCTCTTACTAAAGAGCTATTAGCAGCTAATAGTTACTGGAGAAAGAAAAATAAATTAAAAAACAGATTTAAAGTTGGAGTGGGGGAAGATGTGGAGATTAAATCAGAAGAGGAGGTAGAGTGGGGTATATATGATTACATCTAGTTGCATTTCGATGAGAAATTCTCAAGAATAAAGGAATAAGGTAGAGAGTGACAGAAGGAAGCAGTCAATGATATATCTGAGCAACACAAACATGCATATAAACACACACACACACATACAATGAAAATAGCAAAGGAAGGCAGACAGAGAAGCTCACAGGATGAGATGAAATCGGTACTGTGCAACATAGTACTGTCCAGACTATAGAGTGCTCAGATCAAAGTGTAACATCTATTTCACACTCTCCACCCAAGGATCAGGGGTCCTTGTGGAAGAAGAGGCAGAAAGATCTTAAGAGCCAAAGGTCAGTCAGGAGTGACTATAAGGAGAGCATTTCTGTTTTGCTTTGTTGTTTTCTGGACACAACAGAGAACATAGGAGCTCACAGTAGTCATAAGACTCATGAAAGTTCAAGCCACACAAAATCCCAACATGAAGTTATTAGAGAGGCATAATGTCCTGCCCATAAATGAAGAGCTACTGGTAATTGGTAATTGTTGGGAGAGAATTTTAAGAATGTGTCTGGAGAAGGAAGAATTAAAAAAAAAACAGGTATGGTGAAAGCAGGTGTGAGGGGAGTTGGGAGGGATATATATATATATATATATATATATATATATATATATATATATATATGCATCTAATTGTATACTTGTATGATTCTCAAGAAAAAAAAAGTAACTAAAGAAAACAGTCATTTGACCCCCCCCAACACATGAATATCATACACAGAGACATACCACATAAACACAGACATGAATGTGTACAGAGATATATCTATACACACACATGAATATGTACACAGACATACCAATACATACAGACATACACACAGGTACACAGACATACCACATATGTATAATATCAAAGGAATAAAGGAAGGAAGGCAGATTGAGAAGAGTAAAAGATGTGATTAGATGGGTAATATGAAAACAGCAAGGGCCAAGGAAGCAAATAAAGAGCAGAGCAGACACAGCAACTGAGAAACAGTAACAAGCATGGACACTGGTTTCTTCCCTACACTGTGACCTGGACCCAGGGCCAGCTCTTGCGTCATCATTCATTCTGTTCATTTACCACAGAAAGGATGCTGCTTGACTTGGCAGACTAATGTGTCATGGTTATGAATACAGCCACCATCTAAAGGAACAGGGGACACAATCCATGAGCTATTGAAAATGCACCCAGAAGTAGATATACTAATCTCTGGTCATCAATAGCTGATTTCACACTTAGACAACCCAAGATAGTTGATGTTACAAGTAAACATATCTCAACTGGCCACACATGATAATCACCTTGAGAACTTTTAGAGAAACCATAGGACTCTGCTCAGGAGATTCAGACTTACTAGGTCTAAAATGGAGAATCAAAAGTCAGAAATATACTTTCTACTAATCCTTAAATGACTAGAATTTGACATGGTGTTATAACTACCTTAAGAAGAGAATCTCACGTATTATGGCAACAACCTTCCAGGCAGTTTAAGTCAGTGTGGCTTCATGCCTAACATCTTCTCTACTGCATGCACTTCTCACCACTGACACTGGGGATGTTAGTACTCAATGAAATCAGTCTGAAGCTCTATGAAGCTACAGGCTTCCCTGTTCATCTCATGTTGCTGTAACAAACCTCTTGCAATTCTGGAAATGCTGCTTTTGAAGAGGGAAAGAATTTTTGTAAGTCCTTCTGCCCTACTTGTAAGATTGCAGTATCCCTAGTTGCCTGCTTATCAATGCTTCCAGCTCTCTCCTGCTTTTGTAATCAAAGCACCTTACAAAGTTCTTAAGTGAGTGACAGAGATTCCCAAAGACACGTTCAGGCACTCCTGATAGTAGTCCCAGAATAGAGATGTTGGGAATGAAGTAGTGGAAAGAATCCTGGAGCTCCATTTAGACGCTCCAAGCTTGGAATGTTTCCAAATGGTCTGACCTTGAGAAGGTCGCTTGACTCTCATGAATCGCTGCATCTCTACCAAGGTAGAGACTTTTACCATAGCCACACACATAAGGAGTAGAGAACACAAGCAGCCACAGTTAGGCATTTTACTCTTTCAGGACTTCAACACATATGGATAATTTGTTCCTCATCTTTCTGTTTATTTTTTACCTATTCCTCTCCATTAGTAACTGATTGTTCAAGAACAAACCACACAGACCCAGTGCTCTTGAAGCAGAAGAGTTTAAGTGAACATTCAGGGAACCCCAGCATAAACAGGTGTTTAAAACTTGTAGCTGGTGATAAAGGGAGTGGCACAAACATGAGACAACAAACAGCAGATCTCAGAACCAGATGTGCAAACCAGAATACTTCTGCCAGTTGCTAAGAATATTTTTTTTCATAAAGATACATGCTTAAATGGCAGTCTCAGTTTTTCCTCTATGAGTTGGCCAATAGATTTTGAGTATAAACAAACAAACAATACAAAAAGTTTATTAAAACAAAACTATAATAAAAACTAAGGTACCACAAAAATGTCCTTTGACTTCCACATGTCTGTGAAAGCATGTATACCTATACACACTTATCATATGTACCTGCACACACACACACACACACACACACACACACACACACACCTACAGAAACAAACAATAATATTTTAAAAGTCAAATTATTTGTGGGGACAATATCGATAATACAATTACTAGATGCTGACAGCATATTATTATGACTGAAAAGTGAAAGCACAAACAGAAGCAAGAACAGCATTAGGAAGCCCAATTTGCTTGATGACATTTGCCTTATTAGCTACAGAGAAAAGAGCAGAAGGTGTGACAGAATAATGATGTTGCTAGCATGTGACCCTAGCAAGTGATCGACATTGTGGCTCAAGAAGACTTCTCATGGACAGCTCTATTATGTTACTAAATTTATCCTCCTGCTTGCTACCTGGTAACTATGGGACAGCCGGTGAACTACACCTATCCCTAGTATCATTTGCTCTATTTCTCAAGGTAATCATTCCTCTATGCATTCCCCTACATCATCAGAAGATTGGGAGGCAAGCTCAGCCAGGCAGAAGTTCACTAGTCTAGTGAATGTGTGCATGGATGTGGATAACACCCTTCTTATTTGGGGGTTCAAATGTTGGTATTGGGCTAGTGACTAACCATAGAAGAATACACTTTTAAAATAATAACTTTATGATTAAAATATTGATGAAAATGTATCATATTTATATTTTCATATATAAAATGGTAATAATAATAATAATACAGGTAAGGGAGAGGTGACAGATATATATCGTAGGTATCTGATAGATGGTACTTTGGCTTATAGTAAATTGAATTGACCCAGACTTTTGAATTTACATTGGTTTATATTTTGTTCAGTTTGGTTTAGACTTGGTTGGTCTCAAACTAATCATCTAGCTGAAGCTGGTTTTTAACTTCTCCTTTTTCTATTCTCCTGCCACCTCTGTCACTCTAAATGCTAGGGTTACTGACATCAACCACAAGGCCAGACAATGGCCCAAGTGCTCTGCTATAGTCAGGAATTGTAAAACAAATAAAGAAACATGTGAACAGTTAAATAAAGCAATAAATTCCAATGTTGTACATTCTGTAAGCAAGCTTGCGGTGGATGATAGATATAAATACAGTGATCAGTAGTGTAATGTTCGTTCATTAGAAGAAATGAAGACAGGATGTTTCACCAATTAATATGGAAACAGTGCATCATAAAATTATTTTTAAATGTGTGATTGGAGAAAGTATGCTTTCAGTAAGAATATTTTTTATTTGACAATATGTATAAAATTAAAAAAGCAAAAAGGTTGCTTATATAACTTCTGATGCTAAAATGACTCTGAATTAAATCATTAGTGGTATTTACAGCCTTGATTAAGAAGTAACCTAAAGGTAACATTAACAAATCTAGCATGTTTTTCAGTCAAATTGATACTACTTATGGCCCAAGTGTACTTGATGGTCCTTTAGAAAAACAAGAGTAGACTCTGATGGAACATCTGGTCCCTGTGGTAAAATGAAGGTCAAGGGCTTTGCAATGTATGTTACAAACTACAGCAGATGTTCCAAGAGTAAGTCATATTTCTATTAAAAACTAGGAGAGCTTTAGTTGATGGAACTGAGAATCAGAGAACTGTAGAACCAGGAGGGGTGTTGAGGGACAAGTCGTCCTGACATTTTAGGGATGCAGAGCCTGGCAAGCTGATAAGGTTAAGTGCTAGGATAAGATCCAGACTTGGTTATCAGTGTGTCTCGGCCAGATCTGTGTTGTCCCAACCATTCCAGAATGTTTTGCCAAAAAAGGCATTTCAATATTTTTATAAAAGTATATTTACAGTACTTTATAGGAGTACTGGACACAGGTTTAGTAATATAGGCCACTTTCTTATTTAATTTCACTTCCTGACTTACATTTCATATTTAAGGCCAAATTCCAGGAAATACTACTATTAACCTGGCATTAAACAAATGTCAAACTAATATTAAAACTGCAACACACTTTTAAGGAATCAGTAATACTATTAAAGATTAGCAAATATCAGCACCATGAGGACAATGCTTTTTCAAACTTGGTTAAGGGGCAAACACTTTCTCAATTGCTTTATATAAGGTTCACTGTTAATATGTTACTAAACTGTGATGAATCAGACAAAAATGACAACAAATTGGTAAATAGTATCCAGAATTTTGCATTTTCTTTCAAATGTAACACAAGTTCACTATGAAACATATAGTTAGCCCATCTTGAAGACAGACAGACAGACAGACAGACAGACAGACAGACATATAGTCTAAAATGTCATAACATCTATTGCTTTTTATTTTAAGACATTAAAATAGAAAAGTAGAAATTAGAAAAACCCAAGATTGGTTACAATTTATCTTATTTCATATAATGAAGGATTCTGGCTTTAACTTTTCCATGAGCAAATAGGATCAACTTCATTGGGTCTAGACACCAGCAAGTGAGGAAAATACAACTGACATGTCCCAAAATTAAAGTTGCAGAATGATTTCTCCTTTCCCATCTTAGACATGGTATGGACACATTCCTAGATATAATAGTTTGAAAGTTATTAGGAATTCCTCATCAGTACAGACTTCTCTGCTGTGCAATTATTCAGCCAAATCATAACTATATTTTATTGTCTTTTCCTGCTTCTTGGTTCTTGAAGTTACGCAGGTGTCAAACTTCCTCAAGAACTTGATTAAACTAAAGTTCTGGGCTGCATCTTACTTGGGAAGCGTTAATTCTTGTTAAATTTAGTACCTTACAAGAATATTGCAATGTGAAACAAATTTGAGGAAAATCTTGTTTGTATATGTTCCTCACGTGAATTTTCCAGAAAATTGTATTTTCTTCTTAATTGGTTTGCCTATATACAGCTTCTTCCAGCAAAAAACAATACCATTTTTTAATTTTTTAAATTAAAATATAATAACATAATTCCCCTTCCCCTTTCTTTCCAACAACTCTTCCTGCATATCCCCTTGCTTGCTATCAAATCCGTGGGCTTCTATACTTCTAACTGTATGTAAGTAATTCCATTATTTATTCAGGCAACAAATCTGATAAAAATCAGACTTTAACAAAATAATTTCTGCTTATCAAACTCAAAAGTATACATTTCTCATTGCATATCTAAAGCCCATTCAAGATTCTGCCAATGTAATCCCCTCTAACATTTATTTTTGATGCTCGCAATTATTTGAACATCCACCTAAAATATAATATGCTTTCCTAGTCTGTTTTTCTTTTTTAATTCATGTATCCATTCAGAAAAATATCTATTGAGTTCTGACCATTTGTATAGCATTCAACTCACATTGGAGACTATGTGAAAGGACTCTGAAATATTTCTTCTCCAGGACGAAAATGTGGAAAAGCAATGTACATTTAATCAGAATTGAGATAACTACTATAAAACATAACTTCAGCACATCTTACACCATGTAACCCGTGAACTGATAAATCATGTGATTTCTGGGCCTTCTCAGCGGTGTCCTCAGAAACTGGTTTTTGAGATTGTGTTGACTAAAATTGTTTGTCAGCATGACTATAACTAAAATCCAAGTCTCTGGGCATATCTATGGGCCATTTTTCTTGAATGGATCAATTGAGGTGGAAAGATATTCCGAGCCCCTTCCGAGTCCCCTTCGCCCGCGAAAGAGACACGTGAGGCAGTGTTCGGGTAGTTACTACAATGAGGCTTTATTCTTGTATCAGCTGAAGCGGAAGACACCAAGCCCGGAAGAGGCACTGCTTATATGCACCCTAGAGTGGCGTGTTCACTTCTGATTGGCTGTTCACTCATCACCCAATATTATGCCCTGGGATGGGCAGTGACTTTGGCGCTTTCGCCTCTTGCACCTGCGCAGTTAGTTGTTTACTTGTGGGAGCACAGGATTTCAGCGCCATCTTGTAATGGCGAATGTTGTCACGCTCACCGCGGCTCCTAACAGAAAGACCTATCCTAGATCTGGGTCACACTTTATGATGGAACACTGAAGAAGAAAGCTTTTTTTTTTTTTTTTTAACCTACTCACTTTTATTCCCACTAGCAATTTAATTTAACCTGTTGCCAAGGCACTGCTTTACCTGCATTACAACCTATTTCTTCAGGATTCTAACAAAGTGAAGACTAACTGAGACATCTAGGACCAAATAATAAATCTTGTCTTAAAGATAGCCATAATTGGACTAGCTGGAGCATAGCCTATTAACCACGCTAATAAAGTATATGTGAGTGAGTGTGTGTGTGTGTGTGTGTGTGTGTATCCAAGAACCCACAGGGATTACATTTAGTAGACAAAAACTATGAGTATCCTGAATGATATTGGCTACTGAGAAGCAAAAGTTCAAACCTTAGGCATAGCCCCTAAGAAATAGCAGTGTATAAATGATGGGAGTGGGCGAGGATAGTGCTTCTTGGTGTTGGAGTACATATGATGCTGCTGCATTCCTCCCAGGGACCTTGCAATGCTTTTGTCATCACCTGCCTCCATTTCCTGATGCAACCAGGTGTGGGCCTGGCTGCATAGAACAGGACTCTGTCATCACAGCTCTCTCCTTTTACTCTCTCTATTCCCACATGCTCCTGGCTGGTGTTTCTCTCTCTCTCTCTCTCTCTCTCTCTCTCTCTCTCTCTCTCTCTCTCTCTCTCTCTGTCTCTCTCTCTCTCTCTTCTTTCTACCACTCTCTCTTTCCTCTCCACCCTCTTCCCTCCCCTCCCTTCTCTTTCCCCCTCTCTATTTCCCTTTTCTGTCTTTCTTGCTGTCTTTTTCTCTCCTTCTTCATCAACCCTCATGGCTCTTCTCCTGTCTGTCTGTGTCTGCCCCTTCTCTCCCTCCGCTTTCCCCCAATAAAACTCCCTTATATCAAGTGTGTTGGATGGTATGATTTCGAAGGGGGGCACCTTGGCATGGGCCTACCAGGTATCCCTACCCAGCATGCTTACCACATTTTATTTTATAACACTCAGGCCTGAACTCTTACTGCCTTTCACATTTGTCTGTATCTCTCTTTGAAGAACAACGAGAACATTCCAGAGTAAACAATTAAGTGATATCAACACCTACACTGACTTATGTAATACCTATAATAAAGTATCTTTTTATCACTAGAACTCCCAGAATATTATCTCACAGGCTGTATTTAAAAATATTGAAAATTTACATAAATTTTGGGTTGTAAAATATCTGTACAAAATGGATGAAAGACCTTTATTATTTGAAAGCTGAACACCAAAACTGCTAGAGGAAAATACTCTAAGTGGTAGACATAGGTAAGAACTTTCTATAAATGACTCTAGTTCAGAAAAGAAGCACAAGCATTGACATATGAGATTTAATAGCTCGTGCACAGCAAAAGAACCTGTCAGCAGAATGAAGAACCTGTACAATTAAAGGAATCATATCTTGACATATATACTGCATAGAGAAGTTTAATATCTAGCCTATATAAAAAGCCACAAAAATCAAATAACTACAAAAATATCTTAATCAGTAAGTGGACTAATAAATTACAAATGAGCATCAAATACTTGAAAATAAGTTTAACATCTTTAGCCATCAGAGAAATTTAAGTTAGAACTACTTTGAGGTTTCACCTTACTCCTGTGATTCTATCTAACATCAAGACAAAAGGGCAACAAGTGCTGTAGCAGTTGTGGGGAAAGAGGAGCACCTACTCATTTGAGGAAATCAATATGGGATGTTTTTTAAAAAAATATTTAGAGCCAATATAATGACAAGTTTAATCCTGTAATATGGGGCAGCAAAAGCAAGAGGGTAGGGAGTTGCAGGTTATCCTCGGTCACATGTATTTGTGACTACATGAGACCTTGTAAACAAACAATCAAACACTCTAAATGCACAACTACCACATCACTCAGACACATCACTTACTAATCCAACAATCATAAGACTTACCATAGACATGCTCGCTCATTTGGTTTACTGCTGCACTGTACATCTATATGCCTGAGAAATGAAAACCACCTGCGTGTCCATTGACCAATGACTGGATGAAGGAAGTGTGGTACAAATACACAATGGAACTTTATTCAACCATAAGGAAAGATAAAACCATAGCATATGCAGGGAAATAAATGAAACTGAAAATTATTGCATTAAGTAAAGTGTTCAACATTCAGAGAGAGCAATAACACATGTTTTCTCTCATATGTGAGTCTTACATTTTAAGCTTTGTTTGTGTGTGTATGTCTGTATAAGTGTGAGTGTAGGTCATAAAACCTATAAAGAAGCATAGAGAGAGCTAAGATAAGGGAAAGGAAAAGGAATAGGAGAACCATAGAATACATGTAACATTAAATCAGAAGATACTATTGGAGGAAGGAAGGGGACCAATGAGAGCAGACAGACAAACTGAGAAAGAAGAAAGGGGATCAACAAGAACAAAAGAAACATATAAGAACATAATAAAACCCATTACCTTACATACTCATTTTAAGAGACTGATTAAAAAGTAAACTAAATTAAAATACAAAAAAATTTATGATCTGAAAATATGACCCCAATATAAGTATATCAATATCGGTTGAAATCACTTTCTTATAAATATAGATAATAACTATTACTCTAGCGTCTAGAAAGAATTTCCTGTATGTTAAGCAGAGCTTAGAAGCAATATAGATTTCATCTTCATATATGATGAAAACCACACATAGAAAATACTATAATTGGCAACCACCTGGAGAAGAATATGAGTTTTAAAGAGGGAGGTGATGCACTCCAAATGGCATTAACAGACCAAGGACAAGTCAGGGTCCATACATATTCTCTATCTCCACAGTACTGAGCCTGTCTCTTCTGCACAGCTTGTTGAAGCAACAGGGATTCCCACATACAAGATCCAACATTGGGCTCTATGTGTACATACAGACAGGGTTGTTAATGGAGATTTATTTTCTTCTCTACTTAACTGAATAAAACACCAGAAAAGTTAAAGACCTTGAAGCTATGTGATTATGGAAATGAGATAACTCAGTTAAAGAAGAACACATGATATTCAACGGGAATTTTTGTATTGAGAAATGAGACTCACTTTAAGTATTGGAGAGCATTTATATTCATCAGCCTGGACCTATTAATGCAGGGATTCAGAAGAAGGAAACACTGAAGGTGAGATTGCAAAAGAAAATATTTACCCATGTTGAATTGTTCTTTGCAACTCTGCTTTACTGGATACATCTGATACTTCTTTGCACCCATCTGTTCATCAACTTTAATGGCACATTCAGTTCCTTTTAATTCTAAAAGCACATTTACCCTCTACAAGCATACCATGTCAAATTCTCAGTCTTAGAGTATACAATGATGCAATGATGTCACACATTTTCCCCTCTTGGAGTGTCATGTATAGTAAATGATACACACTTGTGACCTAGCAAGCACAAGCTTGTATGACACTATCATTCCTGTGGATGTTATAGAGGACAGAAAAATAAGTACCATTTTCATGAATAGATCAGAAAACTTTCCAGTCTTCACTAAACTTCACTGGGTAGGTAAAGAGTAGGTAAAGAAAGCTAGCTGAGGAGATGTCTCACTGAGTAAGAGCCTATTCCATGAAAACACAAGTAACTGAGTTCAGCTATCCATCACCCACAGAAAAACCTGGGCATTAATGTGCATATAGTTGCAACCTGAGTATTATTGGGGATGATGGGTAGATACTGAGAAATCTCTGGGGTTTTCTAAATGCAAGTTCAAGTCTAAGTTTGAGTAAATGAGAGAGTTGGTAGAATGAGCTACCAAATTTTCTCTGTACATGTACATATAGGTATGCACACCAGTACACAATGTACATATGCATATGCACTATACACATGTATCATGCAACATACACAAGATAGAGAGAGACAGACAGACAGAGACAGAGAGACAGACAGTGAATAATAGAGAAAAGTGATAAGGAGCCTTGAGAATAGGAGTAGTTTAATCTGAGTATAGCACCAGGTTCTTCAGGACAGGCAACCAAAGAGGCAGGCAAGCATCAAATCATGAAAAAGTGCATTTGTTGAGCTAAGGAATGCAAACATAACCACAACAAGTTCTGGGAAGCTACAGAAAAATTTACATCTATAGAGAAGTAAAATCAAACCTAAGGTTAATCTGAGCACTTGGGATGAAAACAAACAGATCTCTGTATGGTTTATTTATTTATTTATTTATTTATTTATTTATTTATTTATTTTTGGTTTTTCGAGACAGGGTTTCTCTGTGTAGTCCTGGCTGTCCTGGAACTCACTCTGTAGACCAGGATGGCCTTGAACTCAGAAATCTGCCTGCCTCTGCCTCCCAAGTGCTGGAATTAAAGGCGTGCACCACCACTGCCCGGCTCTGTATGTTCAAATCCAGCCTGATCTATATAGTAAGTTCCACAGTCAACCAGGGCTACGAAGTGAGACCTTAGTCTCTAAATAAATAAATAGCATCAGATCTAAGGTTAGTGAAGTGACATAAAAAAGACTCTGGGTAAGAGGCCCAGAGAACGGTTGGACAGCTCCATGCTGACATAGATACACAGAAAGAAAAGTAAATTTGAGGGAATAGATTTCCATTTCCCCTTAAGTTTTCATCTCATTTCATTTCATTTAAAGCAAATTAGAAAAAAAAGTGAAGAAAAAAGGAAATGATATATATTTAATAAATATTATACACACAAACACAGAGAGAGGGGGAGCTAGGGGGAGTGAGAAAAAGAAGAAGAGGGAGAGGGAGAGAGAGAGGCAGAGGGAGAGGGAGAGGGAGAGGGAGAGGGAGAGGGAGAGGGAGAGGGAGAGGGAGAGGGAGAGGGAGAGGGAGAGGGAGAGGGAGAGGGAGAGGGAGAGGGAGAGGGAGAGGGAGAGGGAGAGGGAGAGGGAGAGGGAGAGGGAGAGGGAGAGGGAGAGGGAGAGGGAGAGGGAGAGGGAGAGGGAGAGGGAGAGGGAAAGAAAGTATTCTTTTTCTTTCTGAGCCACGTTATGTTGAACTTACATCTGAGAGAAAACAGCCTTTTTAATTGGATAAAAAGGGGGGAAAGTAGTGGACTGGCTTAATGTTGCTTGTATTCTAATGCTAATTTGAGTCCCCAGAAATTGTTTGCTCCAAAGAGAAGAGAATTTGCTCATGTGACACTGAGAGACCCTGCCCTCAGCTAATTCTGTAAATAAAGATACCAGCAGCCAATAGTTGGGGAGAAGAAACATAGGTATGGTTGAGTTCAAGCATTTGGAGAAAGGAGATAATGAGAGTTGTAAGGGAATCTTCACCTAATTGATTGGCTAATAAAGATGACAAGAAGTTAATTGTTGGGTGGAAAGGAGGAGGTGGGCCTTCCGGGTTGAGAGAGGAAAAAGCGATACAAGAGGAAGAAACGGCCCTTTTTTATGGCGGGGTAGTGAGCAAGAGGACACAAGATATAGAGCAGAATTGTCATACCTGGTAGTGACTCCTGCCACCTGAAGATTTCCAACATAGAATAGCTGATGAGTTTAGAACAATAGACTCTGCACCCAGCGGTTGTGTTATTTGCTGTGACTCAGATGGGCCGGAGGGAAAGAGTATAGCAGGAGCAGAATTTGGCCAGACTTTGGAATGGGAAGACTGGGTAAAGAAAACCAGGGGAGAGGTAACCACAGCAGAGCTCAGGCTAGTGAGAGCATGCCCACAGCTGGCCACTGAGTTTGGGGCTGGCATGAGAGCAATCTCGGAGCTCTAGAGAGGCAGAGCTGGCGTTTGTGGGAGAGGCATTGGTGAGGTCTCAGCCACAGGCTATGCACTGGGCTAGGAACAGACAGAGACCACTGATGCTGGCACATAGCCAGATTTAATGTGTTGGAAGGAGAAGGGAGGGCCACAGTAGGAGAGTTGAGCCATAAGAACATAGCCATGTGGGCTGGCCATTTGGAGTTAAGAGCAGCCCAGATGAAACATAGCGATTAGTAAGTAGTAACTCGTAGTTATTAGTAGGAAAGTGAATTCTAACAGCATATAAAGTAACCAGTTGCCCAGTTACTGTGCTGCCTAAGGCATTTTTAAAAATATACAGCTGTGTGTGTTTGTTTCATCTGGGAAAGCAAATGGTTTAAGGAAACCCACACCAGGATTATTTAATATTTACTACAGCAAAGCACGTGTTTTTGTGTACACTCAGAGATAAGGGAATGATGTGCTCTTAGGAACAACAGGAGTGGAAGTGGGTCCATCCCAGACTTTGGCCCACTCAGCCCACCACCCATGATAGGAAAACCATGTTTACAATCAGATAACGTCAGTATCTGAGGGGAAAGACGCAAGTCCTACACATAATACACTTATTAGGAACATGGTTTTACGATTGACACTTATCTTTGCCAATTAGTGTCTGACAAGCCAAGTCTCACATTTGCAGGTGGCACGGTGAGTGACAGCAATTCATGTACCATTGTGAATGGACCTCTTACCTGTTCCCTGGCCCCTCCCCCTGCAGAAGGGTCACTACTGACCTGGTTAAAATAGTTTAATTGGTAGAGCAAATCGATTTTAAGACTAGAGAAGAGACTAAATGATTTAGCCTTGTGAGAAAGTACAGAACAACTGGTAATTCTCTTTTTTGTCTCCTAAGGAAGCCCCAAAGTGAGTAACAGCATCTGAAGAAGGTATCCTTGAGGTAGATGAGACTAGTATGATTTGGGAGCCACCAATGTGAAAACAAAATGCAGACCTCTTTCTATGCACACACATTTTGTTTGACTTAGAAAAAGAGGGGACTGGAGATGAACATAGATCATGAACAGAAATCCAGCAAAACGTACAGAAGCTCAGTAAATGAATGATTTAAGGAAAATATAATAACACTATAAAGACTGTGTGTAATGATGAACATTTGGTTATTCTAAATTATTGATTCAATAATGAGCCCTTAAGAAATTTAACACTTTTCTTTTTACAATAACATAGCAAACAGTGGGGTTTTGGTTTTGGTTTCTTTCTTTCTTTCTTTCTTTCTTTCTTTCTTTCTTTCTTTTTTTTTTTTTTTTGTGTGTGTGTGTGTGTGTGTGTGTGTGTGTGTGTTTTGCTTTGGTTTGCAGGCATAGGAACTGACTCTATTCTCAGTAAAGTAGAAAAATTACATCAGGCCTTGGGATGGCTTATGGGAACAGACGTAAGAGGAAGCTGAGAAAAGAAATGGAGCACTCAGTTCTAGGAATCTCAAGGCCAGAGCAAAAGTCTCCTCTCTGGGGACAATGAGAACGATGGATGAGCTCCTTAGGAAACCTAATGACAGCGTTCTAAATGAACATTCATGGAACCATGCATACCTGAAAAACAATGATGTATACGGAAAAGAAAACATGGATTCCAGAGCTCCTGAAACCGTCGATGAACAAGCACACACCACAGTTAGCGGTTGTCTCTTGATGAGCTGTACTCATTTGGAACAGGAAACAGGCCACTGGATACTTTAATGAAGAAGAGTGTTTTAATGGGGGCAGTGTGAGGAGTGATGATAAGGATTGTTTACAGCCTGGTCTAATAAATATACTAAGACTCAGACTCAGTAGTCACACGGGAAGAGAATGACTAGGAAGGGGAGGAAGGTGATCTAGCTTCTAAGGAGAAGATTAAAGTTTGGTTTAGGTAAAATTTATAATGAACTCAAAATTAGCTCTTTTTTTCTTTGTGCTCAGTATTTTTAATGATTTTTCATGTATATGAGTGCTTTGTGTGCATGTGCATAAGTGCGTCATGTGCATACAGTCTCCATAGGGCCAGAAGAAAGTGTCAGAACCTTGCAAACTGCAGGAACATGTGTGTACTGCGAACGAAGCTCCAGTCTTCTCCAGGAGTATTGTCTACGTGTAGCTGCTGAGCTCTTTCTCCAGGCCTTCTGCTCAATTTTTAAAGTTAAATACCCTTTATAGGATCATATTGATAGTCAATGATTTTTATCTAATTCCTACTTGATTCTACTGACTTTTCTCAAAATCCAGATAAAGTTAAGAATGTTATCATAGTATTAAATCTCAAGGTCCTGATAAAATGGAGACCACTGTTTGCAAAGTGTGCTGTTGTCCTTACACCACAGTGACAAAGGAGTATTTCCAAAGATACTATACACTGTAGTCTCATATTATCATCTATCTGTCTGTCTATCCATCTATTTATCTATCATCTATCTATACTTACATGTATATGCATATATACTTAAGAATTTCATGCATGAATACTGTATTTACAACATTTCTACTCATCTTCTCCCACATGAATTCCTCCTGTGTCTCTCAACTCCCACTGAAATTAATGTGACGTGTGTGTGTGTGTGTGTGTATGTGTGTGTGTGTGTGTGTGTGTGTGTGTGTGTGTATGTGTGTGTGTATGTGTGAGTGTGTGTGTGTGTGCACCTAGTGCTGGTGGAGACCAGAAAGAAATTATTAGAACCCCTGAACAGTTAAGATCAAGTGGGTGCTGAAAACCAAACTTTGCTGTTCTACAAAAGCAGTATATAAATATACATATATATGTATATATATGTTATTATATATTAATACAATAAATGATTATGCATATAAATTATTATATTGAATATATTAATATATTAAATTATTTTGTAAATACATATTTAGATACTCATTTAATTTAAAACTGTAATACATAATATCTATAAATATAACATATAAAATATAATATACTATGATACATAATAAATTGTAATAATATATAATTATATCATAATAATATTACTGAATTTAAAAAGAAATAAAAGAAAAGAAAGGACATGACTTCCCCCTAGATATGGTAGAGAGAACTTTATTAGAGATGTGTGGGAGAACATAGCCAGAGGGAGGGTCCAGAGTGGACATGATCACACCGTGGAAGAGGGAGACCGGAAGGGGAATGGGAAGGGAGAGAGGGAGAAGAGTTGCAGCAGCCAAGAGGGTGAAGGTACAAAAGGGGGCAGGTATCCAAAATGGCAGGATTATATAAGGAAAAGCATGTAGGGGAAGGGCAGCCCAGGTCCTCGGTTGGAGAGTTTACGGTAGAGAGCAGGGTATGCCAGCCATACCCTGTAACAGGTATGGACTGATAGATGCTGGGACAACTTGATAGAAAAGTCCACATTGATATGCTAGTCACGTAAGCCATTTGTCCCAGGGTTTGAGATTTAACAATTATTATATATTATATATAAATATATGTACATGCATATATATATGTATATACATACACACACTATACATACACACACAAACACACACACACACACACACACACACACACACATATAAAACCTTATAAAGTATTTAAGGCTGACCACTTGACCTTGGATTACCTATCAGGGTTTGTCCTTGGAAAAAAAAGATTCTCCTTTCTTAGGAGCCATTAACTGCCTATAAATAATCATCAAGGAATAGGATCTTATGAGACTTTCCCACCCATGGTAGCATGTCAACTGGTATTATCATTGTGAACGTCTCATTTAGATGCATTCTTGTTGAAATTTCCTGGCAGCAGCTTCCCCATTATGTAGAGAAGACACTATCTCACTGTAGATGCCCTTGTCCTATGGCTGTCATGCTCTTTCTTCTCCCTATTTCATAATATTCCCTGAGTCTTTGTTGTTTGGGTTGTGTTTAGAAGCATTAAGATGGCTTGGACACATCATCATCAGCTGTTCTCTACATTTTGACGACTCGTGGATTTCTGTAGTAAACTACATCTGCTGTAAAAAGAAGCTTATTTGATGAATGGTGAGAACTACACTTCTCTGTATATAAGGGTCAATATTTAGGCCTTCCTTGTGGTATTAGAACTCAGACTGGTTTAGTGTTTAAGATCTCATCAGCCATGACTAAGCTGGATACATTTACAATATAAGGAATAAATTCTCTCATATTCGTCAGGCCTTGCATCTACTTGGTGTCTTAGTTAGAGTTTCTGTCCTTGTGCTAAAAGTTTTACGAAAACAACTTGAGGAAGAAAGAGTTTATTTCATCTTCTAGTTCCATCTTCAAAGGAAGTCAGGACAAGAACTCAATTTAGGAGCCTAGAGGCAGGAACTAAAGCAGAAGCCATGGAAGAACACTGCTTACTGGCTTCCCCTCACGTTTTGCTCAGGGTAACACTAGCCACATTAGGCTGGGCCCTACCTTACCAATCACTAATTAAGACAATTCCACAGAAGCTTACCTCCAGACCAATCTTTAGGAGGCATTTTTTTTCAATTTATATTCCTCTTTTCAGATGACTCTAACTTGTGTCAAGTTAATAACTACAATAAAGACAATTAGACAGATGTCATTTACCCTCAAAAAATATATGCCACCTTTGGGGATATCTTGAAAGGCTGGGCATTGTTGTGGTTTGCAGACTTCAGAGTTGGGTTGCATACTTTTCTCCCTTGGCACCTTATATATCACCTTTGAATGCAGTCCTCAGGGAAGAAGATTTTGGCTCAATTCCTCCAAGTCCTCCAAGCCCTGTGTCTCAAGTATCTTCATTAATAGAGTCTTACCTTTAAGCTCTTGAAGGCAACCAGGGGCAAAGGCAATATCCTAAGTGGTTTTAAAAGTCTCTTGGGATCTTTACCAACAACTTAAGGACAGGTTTTCTATGCTTAACATTGGGGGGTTTTGTTAGATTGCCTTTTATTCCTGGAGATGGGTGGCATTATAACCCCAAGAGATCTAACTTCATTTAAAGAGACAAACTTATTTTATATTTTTAGATGTAAACTAACATAATGTATTTTCTTGTGGATATTTTATTGGTGTGCCTTGTAGTCAATCATGCACATATTATCTATGTGCCTTTGGGAAAATGTGGTAGCATTTTTCATTCTTAATATCCTCATACCAAGCAGAGTTATAAGATTATTGATGATAATGATACTTTTCACTTTGTATAACATCCTGTAGATCTTAGAGCTGATTACAATTATGTCAATATGTTATTTATTATTAGACTTTAAGAAGAGTGAACACCTTGGCCACAAAATAGAACTAAAAATAACTTAGGGTCATGACAGCCTTTCAGAATATTGCATCCACAAACCAAAACAGCTTTTGAGGAGATCAGTTCAATGTGCTAAATTTGTATCATAGTGCTCATAAATACATATTTTATCTGTAATGCATACATGAGTTTCCATAAACCATTTTAACGAACCAAATGAAACACCACTAAAAAAAGCTGTGCTTGCAACAAAACTTACATGACAGACCATAAGTATAATTAATATTATACATAAATACAATCTCAATGTATTGTGTAGCTGACTTGATGCCTCATTGTTCTAAAAATGATAGGGTGTTTTTCCTTAAGGCTAAATAACTGAGATTTTTAATTACCCTTTAGTAGCGTGTGTACTGTATTTTTAGTCTAGAGAAAACAGTCTGTGAGAAGCTCTTTCTCCCACCCATCTTGATATTGGGAACTAGTGTCTCAGACAAGGACTATTTACTGATTCCCATGGCAACAAAGTGCTTTATCTGGCATAGGTCCCAGTGTCACAAGGACACCAATTGCTTTTTAGTATGATTTCTGAACTCTAAAATAATGTTCCTGATGCAAAATATAGATGCAGTAAATGGAACTTTGAAAATAAAACCGTCAGGCAGTGGTGGCGCACGCCTTTAATCCCAAAACTTGGGAGGCAGAGGCAGGTGGATTTCTGAGTTCGAGGCCAGCCTGGTCTACAGAGTGAATTCCAGGACAGCCAGGACTACACAGAGAAACCCTGTCTCGAAAAAACAAAAAACAAAACAAAAAAAAAAAAACAAAAACAAACAAACAAAAAAAACAAAACAAAAAAGAAAATAACAAAACCTGTAGTCAATGTTTGGAAGGTTTGCAGAACTTCTGTACTAGATCTTTCATTGTGGAATAAGCCCAGCAATGTCTGAGTCAAGATTATGGACTCAAGATGTGATTGAGTTGTGGTTTATTTATATATCTCCCAGATGAGTCTCAAATGGAATATAGAAATGATGAGAGTGGACTTGGAATGGTGTCCCACCCTATGTGTGATCGTCTTTCAGAGGAAGCCCTGCCCAGGGTGTGGTACACCTAGGTTTAGGAATCATTATCTCCCATCTGACAGGCTTGCAATAACAAAGTTTATCCAATTGTGAATACTTCACTTCGAGTGAGATCTGGCTGTTTTTCAGGCTTCTAAAATAGTTAAAGCACAGTGATTAAAATTCTAAATTAAACTTCTTCCCTCAGGAAAGTTAAAACTATAAGATGTTTTGGAATAAAAAAAAAACACAAAACAAAACAAAAAATCACATTCCATCAATAGCAAGTATTTTGGTACTGACCATGTCTATATCATGAATTAGACTTGGCCATTTTCAACTTTATGGTTTTATACACATGTCATTTTTAAATATTCTACATAGGACTTCAGGCAGCCACACTATAATATTTTTTACTGTGGGTGGAAGTATAGCCATTCTATTTCTCTGATGGCTTCCTCTTTAGTGTTTCATATGCATTAACACTCAAAAAATATGGAAATACATTCTGTACTTTAGACTCTTTCCCTTGTAAGATTACAAATGACTGTTAAGCCGGGGTTGAGTGAGTTGCAGCAACATGTGTCACTGTGATTTTCACAGAAGAGGTCTAACACTTCTGTACATGTTAACACCCTCTTCTGGGAATAGAAACACTTAGACCCAATTTTCTCTCCATTCTCCCTTGATGATCTATTGTTCATTTTGATTCTCCAAGTGTTCCATAAGAAAATAGAGGAACTTGACTTTGTCAGTAAGTGGTTTCAATGCTCTTGGTCCACTGACTCTGACCTGAATAATATGTAATAAAGAAAAGTGTTGTGCCTCTAAAGACAAAAGGAGTGATGACAACAGGACTATAGCCACACTGGTTCCACCAAGGCTGTAAGAGAAGTCTCTTCGATTTGAAGAAAGGAAAAGAAATACAGACATTGTCTACTGAGAAGGGTAGTTGACAAGGATTAAATGAAGAAGGGAATAACTTTTAACTTGTCCAAAGTCAAGAACTTAATTTGTATTTGATTTCCATGTAGTGACTGCCCTCATGATTGCCATGGGCAGTTAGAGAGAACAAAAAGCACAAAAGAAACGTTTGCCAATCATCATGTGGTCTCTTTGCAACATACACAGGAGGAAAGTTTTTCCAAAAGACAAACACTGATACACGAAGTCCTTACCCTTCATCAAGGAAACATCTCTTTGCAACAGACAGAGACCATTACAGAAAACCACAGCTAATTAAAATGCAGCATTGTGAATCCTAGTCCCAATGGATAAATCTACATCTTTTTTTTTAATTACTCTTAAAGTGAGTTTTCAAGAAACAAGACAGGCTAAAGTGACTTTCGCACCAAAAACTGGCATCCAAACAAAGTTGCAAATAGAGCACATGCCACAACAAATATTCATTAAACAGATCCTAAGGCTTTTATTAATAAAGCAATTATATTGATATAGTCCAAGAAGAACAAAATTATCTTTCTATACAACTACAGTGTGGCGGTATAAAATTGAATGTTCTTAATAGGCTCCAAGCTTCCAGTACTTGGTTTTCAGTTGACAGCCTTGTTTGTGGAGGCTTAGGTGGTGTGGCATTGTTGCAGGAAGTCTGGTGATACTGGCACACTTTGAGGCTTAAAAGCCTCTTACCATCCCCAATTTTCTCTGTATCCTGCTTATGGTTTAAGATGTGAAAGCTCTTGCCTGCCTCTGCCATGCTCCCCTGCTTTTATAGTAATGAATTCTTAACTCTTACCCCCCACACAAAAGAATTAAAAGCTAAGAAAAACCCTTCCTTTTATAAGTTTCTTCTATAGTATTATATCACAGTAATTGAGAAGTAGCTAATACATACAGAAAAGTGAAATGAATTAGGACAAAATCAGTGGCTTGAGCAAGAGATTGGCTAACAAGGTCTTTCACCAATCATCTCACAGGGATACCATGTTGGACAGCTATTTATGCACCAATCTCCCTTCCAAAAAGTCAAGTAAGAGACAACAAATCTGGTTTTAGCAAAATAACAAGGATATAGTGAAGGAGACAGGAAGGAGTTGACTGTATTGCCTTTCACTAATCTGAGCAGCACTGAGAAAGATAGCTCCTACTTTTAGAGAAGGGGGCAAGGAGCTAAGTCCAAGTCTTACACATGGAACCTAGCACTAGACCTTCCCCAGTATAACCCAGTGCTACACAAATCCTCCAAAGGTCTTCCTTGAGGACAGCGCCTGTGAACTTAGCCACTAGAACTATAGTTCTAGAACTATTGACATAAAACTATAGACTATTGGACATAAAACAAAGACTTTTATTACAGACAGAGCCCTTAGATGTTATTTCTGAACTTCCTCATCATAAGGCAGAGACTTGTACCTTGACATGATAGATACATGTTTTAACTCACATCATGGCCGATGTTGAGGTGGCCCTGAGTTTCCCTTCCCAAGACTTCAGACACACTTTGGCTCTAAGCCTCAGGTATCCCACAGCTTGAGATCAGATTTGATGGTCAATGGGCTACTTCCACCTCAGACACCAGAACTATCTCCAGGCCAGAGCTTAAGCATGAACTTCTCTGGTATTAAGCAGATATCTTTGCCCTAAAAAGAAGGATTCATGTTTCAGCCTTCATCACAAGCATCTCCGGGGCCGTCCTAGTGTTAAGTCTTACCAGTCTAGCACTAAGTTTCAAAGAAATGATCTATGATTATTTTCCTGAGCCTACAGGTAAAGCCTTTGAAGCAAACTGTTGTCTACTGGTGGCAGCATATAAACTATCTAGGACTACTACTAGAGTGGTAAAAATGTTTTGGTGTGCAAACTAACCTTTTCAGATTCACCCTGAGACATTATAGTGCTTCAACCATAGATCTGTGCTTGACCTGAACTCAGATAGCTCTCTAGTGCTGAAATATAGTACAATACCAACAAGTAACTTGCAATGAACCATCAAATGGGAGAAATCTAGTGACACAGTCCTGGGAGTGAGAAGCTCTGAAACAAGGACCTGCCTACTTTTTTTCCTGGAAAAGCAGATGTAAACAAGGTCAAATTATGAAAAGACTGGAATAAGTTCCTTATCCTCATATACTTAGAGTCCCACAATCACTGAGAACTTTCAAAAATAACTATGACTTTATCTAACTTTCAAAGTGCCAGAAAATAAAATTGGTTGACATAGAAATAAGTATAAATGAATTCTCAGATGGAAAATTTAAATTTTTTGTTTTAACAAAACATAACGCATTTCAAAAGACGATAAAGTGTTCAATATTCTGAATTAGAAAGTTAACCGGTTAGAAGCAATTTTATAAGTCATCAGAAATCTTTGAATTGAGAATATACTAAATAAAATTAAAACCATAATAGAAGCTAGATCATAAAGAAGTAACAAATTAGTGAGTTGAAAGCATCCTATTTGTAGTACTCAGAAGAGAACCTGGTTTGGTGGTTGAAGGAGTTTCCTTCTTTTCCAGGGAGCCCAAAGTCAGTTCTGAGTACTCATGTTGGGTAGTCCACATTGTCTGGTCACTCTAGTTCCATGACAATTGAAGCCCTCTCCTGGTTGACCTGGGTATCTGCCACACATGTGCCATACATTCACATGTGGACTAACATATATACATTCATTTTTTGTTTTTTGTTTTTTTGAGACAGGGTTTCTCTGTGTAGTCCTGGCTGTCCTGGAACTCACTCTGTAGACCAGGCTGGACTTGAACTCAGAAATCCACCTGCCTCTGCCTCCCAAGTGCTGGGATTAAGGGTGTGCACCACCACTGCCCGGCTGACATACAATTTTAAAACAAAATATAATAGCATATTCAAAAGAAAAGAAGATATAAAGTGAATCAAAGTAATAAAAGGAGATTTGGAACCACTTTAAAAAATTCATGTTATTGTGTTTTAAGAAACACTGAATAATAAAAGAATAAAAATGTTATTTAAACAGTTTATAACAGAAAGAAAAAGATCTCAAACCTAGAAAAAGATATAAATGTCCACCTAAGGAAAAATGGGCAAATATCCAGATGCAAGAATTCTAAAGTTCGGCAAACATATCTAAATCAAATCTACCCACAGTTATAAGTTATTTATATATATATGAATATATATATATACATATATATTTGGAAGCAATACTTCTAGTAAGGTTTATTATCTGCATCATATTAAGATTTTTAAAAGTTCAATAATGAAGCAAACAAAAACCTTAATTTAAAAATCAAATGATCTAAAGTCAGTACTTCAAAGCTACATCTGCAACCCCAGGTGCATTCTATCATTCTTCACAATAGTCAAGACATATACGCAGCTATCTGTCAGCTGATGACAAGATCAACACAATGGGCTTCATGAACGTGATTAATAGTATTCACTCACAAAAATCAATGGAGCTAGAGAGCTTACTTCATAAGTGAAGCAATTCAGTTATAACAACAATACTATCATATGACCTCACTCTTATTTTGAATATATATTATTAAAAGATGATCTTACAGCAGTTAAGACTACACACATAGTGGCCAGGCTCTGTTTATGAGGCAGAACAAGGGATGAGGAGACTTTAATTATTGTGGTCTAAGTTACAACTACAAGGGCATAGAAATTCTAAAACTATTGAATATTATGAAAAACTATAATATGAAAAATAGTAGAAACCAATTCTGTTTCTATGGATCAGAAAAAATGAATATTGTGTAGTTACTAAATTGCCTATGCTGCACAATATGATTTCAAATTTATTGCACAATTTGAAAAAGCCAAAAGAAAGAATTCTGATTATGTTTGTGTAAAGAAATTGTAGATATTTAAGATGATAAATATATATGTTAATTTAAGCATGATACTAGTAACATGTATTTATCACGTGATACCCTTGGCATTGTAAAATTTATGGTTTCATGTATGCATTAAAAATAACTTTAGTGTCCTTCTAGTCTGGGCCTGAACACTGAGCAGATTCTGGGCAGCAGCTCTGCCCCAATCTCACACAATCCAGAGGAAGCAGGCCTCCCAAGAGCTCTAACCTGAGCAGTACCTTAGGTAAAGAGACAGCAACACCCACCCAAACAGGGAGAAACTGGGACCCACTAGGACTCAGGAAGTCACTCCTGGCCCAGAGCACTGGTTCCTTTCTGTCTGCACCTGAGCACTGAGCAGATATTGGGCCCCATCTAACCCCAGTAGTAACACCCACACAGTTCTGATACAACCAAGAAAATAGGAAAGACAGGCTCCAGTCAGAGACAGGGCAGGTAGCACTAAGGAGATCCAGATGGTGAAAGGCAAGCACAAGAACATAACCATCAGCAACTCAGGGTACTTGGCATCATTAGAACCTAGTTCTCCCACACAAGAAGACACTGAATTCCCCATATCACTAGGAAAGAAGATTCAGATTTAAAATTACTCCTATTTATGATGATAGAGGACTTTAACAATGATTTAAATAACACTCTCAAGGAATTTGAGAACACAAAAGAACAGGTAGAAGCCCTTAAAGAGAAAACACAAAAATTCCTTAAAGAATTTCAAGAAAACACAACCAAATAGGGGAAAGAATTGAACAAAACCATCCAGGACAAAAAAAAATGGAAATAGAAACAATAAAGAAATCACAAAGGGAGACTACCCTCAAGATAGAAAACCTGGGAAAGAGATCAGGAGTCATAGACGCAAGCATCACTAACAGAATACAAGAGATAGAAGAGAGAATCTCAGGTGCAGAAGATACCATAGAAAATATTGACACAACTGTCAAAGAAGACACAGAATTCAAAAAGTTCTTAACACAAAATATCCAGGAAATCCAGGATACAATGAGGAGACCAAACCTAAGGATAATAGGTATAGATGAGAGTGAAGATTCCCAACTTAAAGGGCCAATAAATATCTTCAACAAAATTATAGAAGAAAACTTCCCTAACCTAATTTTGAGATGCCCATAAACATACAAGAATGCCAAATAGACTAGACCAGAAAAGAAATACCTCCTGTCACAAAATAATCAAAACACCAAGTGCACAAAACAAAGAAAGAATATTAAATGCAGTAAGGAAAAAAGGCCAAGTAACATATAAAGGCAGACCTATCAGAATTACACCAGACTTATCACCAGATACTATAAAAGCTAGAAGATGCTGGAAAGATGTCATATAGACCCTAAGGGAACACAAATGCCAGCCCAGGGTACTATACCCAGCAAAATTCTCAATTAACATAGATGGAGAAACCAAGATATTCCACGACAAAACCAAATTGATACAATGTCTTTCCACAAACCCAGCATTACAAAGGATAATAGCAGGAAAGTTCCAATACAAGGGGGGAAATTGTACCCTAGAAAGAGCAAGAAAGTAACCCTCTTCCAACAAATCCAAAAGAAGATAGCCACACAAAGATAATTCCACCTCTAATAACAAAAATAACAAGAAGCAACAATCACTGGTCCTTAATATCTCTTAACATCAATGGACTTAATTCCCCAATTAAAAGACACAGACTAATGGACTGGATATGTAAACAGGACAGAGCATTTTGCTGCATACAGGAAACCCACCTCAGTGACAAAGACAGACTCTACCTTAGAGTAAAAGGCTGGAAAACAATTTTTCAAGCAAATGGTCCTAAGAAACAAGTTGGAAAAGCTGGAGTAGCCATTCTAAAATCTCCAGCCCAAGAACAAAAAGGGAGGGTCTCATGGCTCCATCTGTATAGGTAGTTCAGAGTGGCCTTGCCAGGCATCAGTGGAAGTGGACGGCCTTGGTGCCTGAAAGTTTGCGTTCTGTAGTGTTGGGGAATTTAGAGTGCAGGAAAGTGGGAATAGGAGGATGGTGGGAGCACATCCTCATAATAATAGGAGGAGGGTTTATGGGGTAAGGGGTTAGGCATCAGTGGAAGTGGAGGTCCTTGGTGCCTGAAAGTTTGGATTCCCTAGTGTTGGGGAATTCGAGAGCAGGGCAGAGGGAATGGGAGGATGGTGGGAGCACACCCTCATAGAAACCCCCAGAATTATATGGATTAGACATGACAGAGGCAGGCTACCAGAAGACTAGATTCTAGAATTCAAACAAAAAATTATCTTGATACTAAAATTTGTTTTGAGAATTGTATAATGCAGAATACATAGCCTTGATGTATCTACTCATCAAGCAAGCTGAGCAGACCTGCTTGAACCTCTGATGTCCTGGAATTGCAGCTGGATATAGTGAAGACACAGACGTCAGAGGCTTATCAATTTACTCTTCCCCCTGCCTCTTCTAATATCGCAACGCCCATAATCAGCTTGAAGAAGTTAATGAAGAGTCGGCACCCCTATTCCCCGGGCTTGGGGACTGAGGTGGTTAATATTGGGCTGTATTTCTAGGGAAATTAGTGGTTTTGTTGGAACAGGGAGGATTAGCTAGGATTTATTGCATAGCCATAACCTATTGGTAGAAATATGTATAATTGTTATTAAGATGAAGTTATAATTTCTTAAATGGTACAAAATTTACTTTGATGTCAAAGTTAAGGTATTCATTGGTACAAGTTTCTTATTGATATAAAACTGAGATTAATATTGTTACTCTCATAGGCATTGTGCCTATTTAACACATTTAGGAATACAAGGATTAGACCCAGTCCTTCTTTAACTTTGTTAATTGATTTGAGATGGTTAGCCTGTGAGTTAAGGGCCTATAGCAAATTCATGGCTCTGAGTTTATTGTTAGAGTGTTTTGTATATTTTATTTGGAAAAAGCTGAGAGGAGTTAACAGACAACAGTCCAGGTTACCTTACATGAATAGTTGGTTTTCAAAATGTCAGAAGTCCACAGAATTGACATTACAAACATTTCTGTATTATTGTTCATTTTGATTAGAGACCTGTCTGCTCTTGACAGCTTCATATATTGAATTCTAAGAAGAAATTGAGCATCTCAGTAACTGAGTTACTCCAGTTGTGGTGAGACAGCCACTAGGCAAGAATTGCCTCTTTCCATTTACTGACAAATTACTGTCCAGAAAAAGATAAACTTGTGGAACAGTCAACTGATTATATCTGCCAAGACAGAGTAATCATCCCTTAATAATTCTGCATCACTAGGTCTATCAGATGATCCTGGGCCAGAAGGCTGAAGATCAGATGCCCCAAAGTTTTGTAGTATAGGGTCTGTCCAGGTGTTCAGCAGTCTGTATAATTTGGTTAAGTTTTAGAAGCTATGCTTTGTGCTTCTCATAATTTCAGTTAACTCAGTCATTCTTGATTTCTGACAGGGTTGAAGACTTATAGTCTCACAGCCAATCCCGGCTATTTACTTTTAGAGAAAAGATTTGAGAGGATGGTTTTCAGCTGACTTTCATTCTAAAGCCAAGAAAAAAAGCCAGGCTCAGAACTCTTTTAGTTAGGAGAGATGACAGAGGTTCTGGTTAGTCAACAAAATGATGGGGTGGATATTAGGTCTATCTTGTACCTTACTGACACAAATTGGTATAGTTATGCTCTAATTATATTTTGAGAGAAAAGTTTTATTTTAACAGAAAGGGTTATATGTAGGAGGAGCTAAGGTGGGAAAAGTAAGGAGAGGAAGGGGAGAAGTAAGGAAAGAAGGAAAGGAGGAGAAGGAGAGGAGTTGCTAGGAGATGAGAGAGAGAGCGAGCGAGAGAGAGAGAGACAGAGAGAGAGAGAGAGAGAGAGAGAGAGGGAGAGATGGAGGCAGATGTTCATGTGTCTCCACCAGTCAAAGATAGCTGATATATCTAGGTTGGGTATTGGGTTACACTTCTGATTGTATGGGCATCTTGTTATTGAGCATTACCAAACTTATAAAGCCTTAGATTAACATTTAAAAATTGTATATAATCAAAAGGGAGGAGTAGGGATGGGATAGGGGTTTTCTAGGGATTAAATGGGGAAAGGGGATGGCATCTGAAATGTAAATTAAATATCCAATAAAAATAAATAAATAAAAAACAAAAATGAAAGGAAAAATATAAATTTAGCTTGCCAATGATGGTGCATGCATTTAACCTCAACACTCAGTAGGCAAAGGCAGGCATATTTCTGTGATTCTGAGTCCAGCCTAATCTACATAGTGAGTTCTAGGACAACCAGGGATACACAGAGAGACATTGTGTCAAAAAACAAAACTAAATAAATAAATAAATGGCTTTTATTTCAATTTTAAACAACTGATTGGCTATAGTGTCAGTGTATATTGAACCACTATTACCTGTCCAATACACAAGATAATGTTTGAATTTATTGTATCATTTAGCCTCAAAGGGATCCTTTTCTTTGTGATTTCAAATCAATACAGCCCAGAGTTGTTATTAAGAGTAACAGGAATAATATATTGAGGAAGTTTTCTACTCCTCCCCAGACAGTGCCATGATCCAAAGAGATGATTTTAAAGAGAGTCATGAAACAGAGACAGTTTTCTTTAACTACATTTCTCCAGTCATCATTGATTATGTCTGAATTTGTTCTCAGAGGCAATCATTCAGTCCCAAACCTGTCCACTGGAATTCACCTATGTAATATGTAGTTTTTACTACCCAGCTTTAAGCTCCAGGGGTTAGGGAGGGAGGGAGACAGTGCTACCAGCCCTACCCAGGTTCCCAGATTTGAGGATGAAAGACACACACACACACACACACACACACACACACACACACTTTGGTTTATTTTTAATATGCTTTTTAACTCAATGGTCAGACACTTCTAAACCTCCCATGGCTAAAGTGCACCTATCTTCACTCCAAGCTCAACACCTCTAATTCTGCCCTGATCTTAAATTGCCTGGTTACCTTCTCCTTGTTCAACACCCTAAATCTGCCCTCAGTTTAGTTATATTCCTAATCTCCTGCCTGCTCCCACAAGTCCACCCAGTCCGGGAAGCAGCCAATAGCCACTCCACCAGAGAACTCACATGGCTGGGGGTTCTCTCTCCCTCTCAATCATGGAGAATCTTCTGTTCCTCCTCCTGCATCTGCTCGTCTTCCTGCAGGAACTTGGAAGTCTCTTCTCTTCTGCCCAATGATTGGCCACTAGCATCTTTATTGATCAAGAACCAATTAGGGAAAATCGCCCCCTACACAACCAAATCTTTGGTTCCTTATTGGTCCATATGATGTTGCCTCTGTTTTTAGCAGGGTTTTTGTTGTTGTTGTTGTTTTGATTTTTGCTTTGTTTGTTTGATTGAGTTTTGGTTTTTGTTTGTTTGTGTTTTGTTTTTTTTTCTACTCAGAACACATTGCTTTG
Source organism: Arvicanthis niloticus (assembly GCF_011762505.2). Taxonomy (NCBI): domain Eukaryota; kingdom Metazoa; phylum Chordata; class Mammalia; order Rodentia; family Muridae; genus Arvicanthis; species Arvicanthis niloticus. Next base: position 67,178,625 of record NC_047668.1, on the reverse strand, counting down.
AGTTTTGTCCTTAAAGAGATGCATTACCTTGGAAATGAAGCTTTGAAGTGTCTATTTCACTCACCAACATTAACTTCAAAACAAGTTGAGAACAAGTCATGATACCTGGTGTTGTCACAGGGGAAGTGTAGTTTCTGCTCACCAAAATCTGTGAATAAACAAAGTGCAGCTTATTAAATAAGTAAACTTAGAAGATTTTTCTCTATCACATGTGAATATTTTTTTTCTTTACAATCAATATTTAAAGAGTGTAGAGAAGCAGAGTGATTTCCTGAGCTAAGTTCCTTGGAAATGGTCTCATTAATGTAAGATGCACATGGTTCTGAACTATTTCGGTATATACAACAATTTAGAAATCTATCCCTACATGTTAGCTATGTACTTTTCTTAAAAATTACTTCCTATTGTTACTAAGAATGAATAGTACAGACAATGTATTTAATGATGTATTTGTTTAAGAGCCTCCAGATATGATTAGTGTCTATAAATAATTAATATTATGATACTTAAAAAGATTGATTTTATGACTACTGGTGTTTTGCCTACATGTATGCCTGTCACTACATGGGTGCAGTGCCAACAGAAGCCAAAAGAGGACAATAGATTCCCCTAGAACTTGACTTAGGATCAGTTGTTAGCTGCTACTTGAGTGCTGAGAACTGAATCTAGCTCATCTGAAAAGCATCAGCACTCTTAACCACTGAGCCATCCCCCAGCTCTGTCACATGTCATTGCTTGTTTTTGGTTTGGTTTGGTTTGGTTTGGTTGTTGTTGTTGTTGTTCTGTGAGTGAGTGTCTGTGTGTGTGTGTGTGTATGTGTGTGTGTGTGTGTGTGTGAAGAAGCTTGATTTTCTTTACAAATCAATAGACAGGTGTGGAAGAACAATCAGGCCTTCTCCTCTCTGCTATCAACACTCAATTCAGAGTTTGTACAAACCCTGTCTGATTTCAAGCAGCTTGAAGAGGAGCCTCGTTACTTATCAATGTCTAGCTCCTGCTCTCATCAAATTATTCTCTGGGTCACAACTAGAGTGTAATAAAAGAACAATGTGAGAATGGTGCTTTGATTGTCTAATAGTGTGAATCAAAATAATTTTAAATTACATATTCCTAATTCAGTCTTTCTCTTCAAACCTTGCCTATCATAAATCAATGTCATAGATACATAGTTGAGAAACCTATATTTTACTTTATTTATAATCAATATCTTTGGCTCTATACAAATAAGCCAATAGATGTGATCACAACAAATATGGGATCTACATAGGAAACTAGAAAAAACTTCACATGATTCTCTATTATGAGTAATTAGCATAAGCTTTCAGCACATATTCTTACAATTACTGTCTTTTATCAATTTATTAACCATATATCTTAGTGTACTAATGAAAATATCAGTTCCCAAATATTTATTGGGGAATTTAGTTAGGAACAAATGCTATATTAGTTACTAAAAACAGATCATAAAGTATACAGTAAACAAAGTTCCTGGACACACAAAATGTTAATATAATTTAAAATTTAGATATCCAAGAGAAAATGATATAATTTGATGCTGTTTAACTTTCTATGGTTATATCTTGTTCTAAATGAGATACAGCCTTCATTCTTAAACAATTATGAAGTGTTACTGCCAGCCTTCCTTTTTTGTTTGAGAATCCAAAGTTAAAGAAGACTCGCTGGGCTGCTGTGAAGACCAAGATACTTAGGAGTTCAGAAAATTCCAAGAACAATTGGGAATTTCTATTCTGTTATTTCAAGCTTCAAAACGAGAAGAATCTACTCACAAGTGAAGAGAAAATGTTCTTGCCCATTGTGATATGTATGTTTGGAATCAAGAAGAAGCAAGTGGCTATGGGGGAACAGAAGGTCCTTTTCTGTTAACTGAAGCCTCCATTCCTTCTGCTCTTTTCAGTTAACTGAAACCTCAGCACATCTGAACGATAACTACACACTGTTATAATCTTCTTCTCTAGCTGTCTCATATGAGACTGACTATTGCCTAAAAAAGTAAACTATCCCTCAGTATTAAGCATGAATTTTTTCTAAAGAATGTTTAGTGTTAATATTAGTGTAACTGTGATCAAGTTACACTACATAAACAATTTGTAAAGCTGTTTATTGACTACTTATTTGGACTCACTATTCTAGAAAGTTTACTCCATAGCCGTGTAGCCTTTTTATAGTTAATGGACTAGTATAGCTATGGGAAGTTTATCAGCGGAGGAATGTTCACTTTACAGTGGACAGAAAGCAGAGTAGAGGTTGGAGTAGAGAAGGAAGCTGCAAGGGAGAAATACTTCCAACAAGCTTGCTCCAGTGGAGTACTTCCTCCAGCAAGATTCCATGACATACACTTTCCAGAAATACTCAGAAAGTACCATAAGCTGGGGACAAAATATGTAATATATGGTCCTATGAGGGATATTTTATATGTATCAAAATTACTAAAATTTGCTATTCTCTATAAATTTGTGATTTGACAGTTTCTTGTCAAATTAATACCAATTGGCAGTTCCTGCACTACTGCCAGCAGGGGTGCTCAAAATCTCTCCACCTAGCTCACTATTTCAGAGGGTTGTCTGTTTTCTGTGCTATAAGAAATGCAAAGTAAAATGAAACCTGTGAGGCAAAGCATTAACCTGAAGGAAGGTGTGTCTCAAATTCCACCTCAAGTCAGTTAATCCTGTTTTCTGTTTTCTCCGGCATCTGGACTAGGGCTTTAGTTCTTTCACAGGATGATTATATGAAGCCTTTAGTTTTTGTTGGTTTTGCATTTTATTTAAGCAGGCAATGCTGAATGGAACAGCTTTAATTTCTTAATGCTTACAGCAGAAGGGTGATAACATGACAGCTAAGCAATGGCTGACTTTCTACAGCTGCATGAAATTGTCAGAAATAAAAAGCTACCACAGCATACACAATGGTACACCCGGGCCTTGGTCATGCATTGGGTCTAACCCATCCTCTGTTACCTGAGTTTTAATATTACAAAGGAAGTCATTACCTGCTGTAACTTGACAATAGTATATTATATTTGAAGATTGGTTCGCCATGAGAAGAAAAACACCACACAAACTTAGTTTAGAAACAATGGTAACTCAATCTCTGGGCACAACAACTAGAATGGTAATCTTGTGAGCCATATTAAATATTAATCCTCTGGTGGTGAATCCTAGTTGATTCACCATAAGCCAGGAAACACTAGTAGCTACATCTTGCTCTTATGCTATCCCTGATCCAAAAAGACCTCCAACCTCTCTCCTGCTCCTTCTCTTCCTCTGTCCTACGAGGAAGTCCCACCTACTTGCCCAGTGATTGGCTCCTTTATTCATTAGGGGATGGTTCACAAGAAGTCCTGAGTACTTGACTCATTCCTTGTTCCAGACAGCCCCTCCCAGGAAAGCAGAATTAGCATTAGAATGCAAATAGCACCAGACCCATCCACAACAATTTATCTTGAAGATTATCATCAAAAGTCTAGCAGAACAAATAAATCTTCTATTTAACACATCCAAGAGATTAAAGTGCTGACATAACTGGATGAATTTGCCTTCTTGCTTTCCAGTGTCTCCTTCAGTCTTTTACATGCTAGCCCAGGTGATTTCTTTGCTATCAGTCAGATCCTGCAACATGGTATCTATTGGTTGTCACTGAAGCTGAGCTGTTTGAAACACCTGGAACTTTCATGTTTCTTTTTATTATTTAATCACTCAGTAACTCTGAATACATCCATTTCATCTACATCAGTGTAAATCGTACCCTGCTTCAAGAGCTGAAACTCCTTCCAAAGTGATATGACTGTCCTATGATATCTTTATCCTTCAAATCATAATTAATTCATCCATCCATCTATTCAGAAAAAATGTTATGCTATACACTTCCTGTGTTCAGTTCTAGTGATATAAACACAAATAAAATATATTTCCTAACCATATGCAACCTGAAGCCTTATTGAATATCAAACCAGTGAAACAGCAATTACCCTAAAATGGTATCACAGAAACTCAGGGAAACACGAATAATGACTTCAGTATCCACATTACTCTGGATGGGTTAAAACATAGAAAGATTTTCTCAGGCTTGAAATTCAAAGAGCGGTAAGAAGGTAAACAAGAGAGTGGGGAATATCTCAGAGAAAAAAATAGTGTAAAAAGGAAAGATATACTGAGGGTCTCAGGGTTTCTATTGCTGGGAAGAGATGCAATGACCATGGCAATTTTTATAAAGAAAAAATATGTAATTGGGGCTAGCTTACAGTTCAGAGGCTTAGTACATTATCTTCATTGCGGAAAGCATAATGGCATTCTGGCCAACACAGTGTTGGAGAGATAACAGAGTTCTAGTTTTATATCTGGATTTTCAGGCAACAGAAAAAGGAAGGCCACACTGGACCTGGCTTGAGCATCTGAGTGAGGGTTCTTAAATTCTTTAACCTTCTTTCTAAATCGCCACCCACCAGAGGTAGTGGAAAAGAAAGGATACTGGGAAGGGGACCTGCGTGGAAAGGTTCTTTGGAACAACTCTCATCTATGTTATCAGGAAATCTGCAATTTAGTTCTCAGGTCAGCAGCAGCAGCTTGATCCACTTGCAAACACTTCACAGATACACCAACAGTCCAGTTCAGTAGAGTCTGGATAGCAAACATGAATTAACAGAGGTGGCACTACTTAACAGAAACAGCCTACTCTTTCTAGCCAAAAGGCCAACAAAGAAGTGTCTAGGTAGACAAATGCAGAGAGTGAGTAATAAAGAATTACTCCAGCCAAGCACCGCCAGCATATGACAATAGGGCCAGGTAGAAAGCTTAGATACTCAGTTTGTTTTCTCCCCTATCTGTCATCAGTAACCCTCTACCTCAGACATTGAACTGCTAGAATAAAATTGAGAAGGAGTTAGTTGGGATATTCATCTTCATCACTAGCAACCATCCCACCAGGCAAAGTATCAATGGAGCAAAACCCTGAAGAGCCTGGGCATCACTCCCATTTGTAAGAGGAAAGCATGCCCCTGCTCCCCACAAGAGTGATGTCAGAGTAGCATGAGTAACATAGAAATTTCCCAATGGGGACAATTCCACTTCTTCTCATATGAATCCATAGCTGCCATGCAGAGAGAAGGAACAAACAAATTATAATCCTTCCCACCATGGAGGTAGCATTAGAAACCCAGTTGGAGGCAGGTCTCCTACCTGCAATCAGCAGTAATCAAAACCCATCCTCTGGTATCAATGGCATCTCAGTGAACAATGGAATTTCACCAACTTGACAATAGTGAATTAGCAAACCCACTTGTGCTACGCCAAATATCAGGGAATGTAAGCTAAAACTGACACTAAAGTTAAATTCATATGTCATAGAATCTTAACCAAAATAATTTCTACCCAAAGCCACTTTTCATAATAACAATCAGGAAAAATTCTAAAATGTAATGAAGAAATGAGAATAAATACTTACAGATGATGAAAGGACCAATCTGTTAGAATAATCTTAAAACAAGAAATAAAGTAGACATGATAAAAGTCAGTAAACGATTCTAAATGTAAGAGAGATACATAATGCAAACAAAACATTAACAAACATAAGAAACATATGAGATAATCCACAGACATCAGAACTAGAAAACATAATTAAAAATAGTTCAGAAAATAAGCTGAACAGAAGAATAGAAAAAGAATCAGTGGGGGAGAAGAAAGAAAGATTAAAATAATCCAAACTAAGTAATTGAATGAAAACAATAATATATCCAACATTGAAAAGGGAGCAATGAAAGAAAGGGAAAGTAAAACGGAGAGAAGTTTAGAAGAAACAAGTCTTCATTAAGTTTATTGTGAATTGTATCACAGTTCAGTGAGAGTATATATGAGGAGTTGGGATACTCCTAGAGATAGATAACAAACTAAATCCAGTAATAAAAAAAACAGCTTTACTAAAATATAAGTACACATAGAAATTGTGAGAGTGTAATATACATTATAGAATTATACATGGAGGAGAAGGTAAGCATGTGTATTTGAATGGGTCTTGAGGAGGCAAAAAATATCCAACCACCACCCCTAAGAAGGAAGGAAGGAAGGAAGGAAGGAAGGAAGGAAGGAAGGAAGGAAGGAAAGAGAAAGGAAGGAAGGAGAAAGAGAGAGAGGGAGGAAGGAAGGAAGGAAGGAAGGAAGGAAGGAAGGAAGGAAGGAAGGAAGGAAGGGAGGGAGGGAGGGAGGGAAGGAGGGACGGAGGGAGGGAAGGAGAGAGAGAGGGAGGGAGAGAGAGAGGGAGGAAGAAAGGAAGGAAGGAAGGAAGGAAGGAAGGAAGGAAGGAAGGAAGGAAAAAGAAAGAAAGAGAGAGAGGGAGGGAGGAAGGAAGGAAAGGGAAGGGAAGGGAAGGGAAGGGAAGGGAAGGGAAGGGAAGGGAAGGGAAGGGAAGGGAAGGGAAGGGAAGGGAAGGGAAGGGAAGGGAAGGGAAGGGAAGGGAAGGGAAGGCAGGCTGAACATTTAATGGCAACTCTGAGGAAGATTCAGTAGCATAATCTTACTATGTCTTTAAAAGACCTAGAGAAAAGAAAGAATGAGACTAAAATTTCACTTGAGGAAAACTTCTAATCAGGATATTAATGAACCCAAAGCAGAACTAATTAAGGGAAAGAAAATATATGCTGTTTTAAAAATAATTTTAAAGTAATACATCACACAAGCATTAATCAAATACTATAACGGACTGAGAATGCCTACATATATATAAAAGGACTGATAAATCAATCAACTAGGAGAACATTACAATCTTAATATGCACAAGCCTAATAACAGACTAGCAAATAAGTGACGTGGTTGTTCACAGAACTCAAAAGATCAATAGACAGATAGAAAGCTGTAGTCTAAGACTCAAAACCTCTTTCAAAAACTGATGGACAGCTAGTCAACAAACCCAAACCAAACCAAGGAGCAGTCACCAAGGAGAGATGTCTAAGTACTCAATCCATATGCAAGATCATCCTTTGGACAACACAAATTACCCCAATTCATCCTAACAGCCAAGTATCTACTAATGAACTTGAACATACAGTTTTAAGGTTCAAATCCAAAGTCTCCATGGAGAGATGGTTTCAACAAAAAACTCTCCCAAATATTTAATAAAATGTTGACACCAACTGCATGTAATCTCTTCCTGCCAGGAAACAGAAGACCATGAATTGCTTCTCATAATGTTAGGAAGCTAATTTATCTTAAGTCTCATAACTTCTATAGAAGTTAACCACAAATGAGCATTGGATTTATGAGACTGACATTGAATTTAAATTCAAGACTTTTAGAAAAGGCAAATACAATTAATCTTTCTCTTCAGCTAGTAAAAGAGTTGTTAGGTTTGATATCAAAGCTCAATTAGTGAACTATAAAATTGATGGCTTGAGTGTTATCTATTTCAAAGGCATTACATGAATAGAGAAATTACAGTATATTTCTATCAGAGATTATTACCCACAACAACCAGAATATGGTTCCCAGTGTATTCTGCTAGTTGGAAAATCCAGTCCTCCAAAGTTAAATACTAGTACATCTATACAATTCCTTTGAATTTGCATCATACAAATGCTGGGTGCAATAGTCTTTGCCAGCTGTTAATGTGAAAGTGAGAGCAGTGTTTGGGGTTGGAAAGAGGCAGCATGATGCATCCTTATGTGATGAGACTATACTATATATCTTTACTGTGTTAATTTCGATTGCCAGGTATGATATTGAGGTACTGTAGGTTTTGAAGTTGATGTCATTTAAAAATGGTAAATATAAAGGTTTTGAACATGCTAGCAGCAGAGAAGGGAGCCATAAGTTATTTAACACAGACATTGGCTTAAAAAAACCATTTGTCATTCTAATTAAAAATAAAGTATCATATTGAGATAATTAAGATGCATGCAAAGGTAGAAGACATAGTATATAAAACTCTAGTTTCTCTTTATATACCAAATCTAATATATAACTTACAAGTGATGAAAGAAGTATTGATGTCAACAGTAAGCATTTGCTTCCCCATACCCACCTCAGTCCCTTTCAATGAGCAGTAAGAAAGGCTGTTAATATCAGACTGTCTGCATTCCAATTCTTGAGTTTTATTGTACCTAGCTATTCCAATGGTCTATGTTTTATAACTGCAACTAAATATGGAGACAGTAAAATCATCATTTTAAACACAAATTAAGTTACTATTATCATGCAGCTGGTTCTATTATTTGTTGATCACCAATTCTCCATGTGTCTCTCATATTCTATACATCTGACAAATAGAAACAGTAACAACTCTTTGTTTAGGACTGTCATCAAGTGTATTTGTATAAGATGTACACTTGGAATATAAAGATGGTATCTCTTTCTACAGTATAGGAGTAGCTATTGTGTACACAATAAAGATACAATCGTCCAGACAAGCATAGTGGTACATTCCTGTATTGCCAGCATTTGGTATTCAAGGTCAACCTGCATTAAAACACTGTCTCAAGAAGCCTTCCCCACCCAAAATTACTTCTTCTATAACAGAGAGCAACCATATTCATTACTCATTATAAAAGAATCAGATTTCCAAGCTTTAGCCTTTTTTTCCCTGTAACATAGTTCCCTCTGTGTGAAGACATCTATTTGAGGGTAAATGTCAACATTCTTGCCAAACTTCAGCCAGCCCCAGAAGAGCTGATACAATAGTGCCAATGGGATGGCAGTGCTTCCCGCTGAGCTATGAACACTGACATGGGGTTAATTTCTATGTCTTCTTCAGGAATTCTTGAAACTATGGCAGGCAAACTTATTAGTTTGCAAGTAATGCAAACTCTCAGAACCTTCAAAGTCATTGGCACACTCCCCATTGCATGCTCATTCTTAATTTTATCATGCATCCCTACTTGATATGTGCTAAAACAGAATTAAGAGGCAGGGAGAAAACTGGTAAGGAGGACTCTGAAAGCTGTCAGTGCTCCACAATTTGGATCATGATGGTGAACAGAGCACTCTAGATTCACTGCTGGTTCAAGTTGTTGTCTCTAATTATAGTATGATGGGCAAAAGAGTTGTAACCAATTGCTCAGGTGACACTTGACATGAAAATGGTCACAACTCATATTTAAAAAATAAACAGAAAACCAAAGTAAACCATATTAAGGTGTCCATAGTTACTGCAAGAAGGAAAGCTGAATCAGAACTGAGACTTTAGTTTTTATACTATGGATGGGCTAACAGCCTTAGTCAGCATAGCTTCTTCTCTTACAGCCTGTGCTTGTGACACTGTTCATTTAATTGTCAGAGTCATTAAATATAATCGAATTAGAGACCTTTCTTGTAAATGTATTAGGCTAGATCACTATCAGCCTTTAGAATGTAAAACATCCAATGTCTTTAAATCCCTAGAGAGGGTTTTATGTCCACGAGTAGGAAAGAACTAAATCTTGTGCAGATTATTCTTTAAATAATCTTACTTTGTTAATTTTTACAAAGAGCATTGTGTACCTGTTAAAGTTATGAGTGAAAACAAATGCAAACCTGTCCAGAGTCTTCCAAAACGATTTTCGTCAGTCTACTCTGTACATTGAAGGGTCTTGGTCGCCTCTTTCAAGATTTCTTCTACTAGATTTTATTTCATGGACATATGCCCTAAAGAAAGTGCCAAGGCAAATCAACCATGACCTTAAATTAGGTTCAAATCCCAAATGCATTTGGTGTAAACTAATTCCTAGACAGAGTATATGACATCTGATCATGGAATCCTGATTGGTTCAGTAAATTAATAATGGCACTGGCATGATTGTCAGTAGGTGGGCCAGCTTTCAGTGATTTCTTTTTTAATCATATAATTCTAGGATATAGCTATTTTTAAACATAGTAGTCATTTATATTATATAAATGATAGTCTAGTCCTAACTTATTTCAACCACAGAGTATAGAATTCCACTTTTTTTCTTAAACATGACTAGACACACTGACATTGTTTCCCCATTTATATAGGTCATACTTATAAGAATGAGTTTAAAACACATATATGTATAATATTAAAGACTAACTCTGTATATAGACGAATATGTATAATATTAAAGACTAATTAAACCCCAGCAGAGTTGAACTGTCTCTATGAGAGTCTGTTTGTTACAGCAGATTAACACATTTATTTATTTTATTTTATTGTTACATTAATTCAAAATATAACCTCAGTATTTACTATATGCCTATCATCATATTAGAAAAATGTCAGGACAAATATATAAAATTGTTAAGAAGGGGATAGAGTTTGTCTGCAGAAAACTTAAGAGAAACAAAATTAATTTTAGAAAGTAACGCACCCTTATTTGTCACTTGTAAAAATAAGAATTTTTTTAAAAAAATAAGAATTTAAACAAACCAGAGGAGGAAATATAGACAAGTAGACAAGAAATCTAAGAGAGTGATAAAACTCAAGGCTTGGGGATTAAAGAGCTTTAGGGATGTATTCAGGAACAGGGTCACTCTGGAAAGTTAATTGTCCATTGTAGGCATGAAGCTGGTGTGACAATAATCCTTGTTCCTTTGTTCCCTCCTGTGGTCCCAGAGACAGCTGTGGGGGCTGAACAGCTGTACAGTTGTTTTTTTTTTTTACATGTCAACACCCATCTGCCATTTCTCTTCACTTGTAAAGTGGATAAATGTCAAATTTGGGTTTAAATAACCCATTCATTAGATTGTTTTTTGCCAGCTAATGCTTTGTCCTTACCTTCATTGAGTGATAATTGTCCTTATAAGCCCTAGTGATTAAATTCTTTATCCAATTTTGAAGTATTGTAGGCAAATGCAAATTGCCAGCCTGGTGGGAAAAGATCACCCTGAATTAGCGGACTCTTTAAGGAAAAGCTGTCTTCTTTCAAGTTTCTGGTGGTCCAGGTTTCACTTGAGGAGCAGCTGCACTGAGAGCAATAAGAAATGGCTCTTTCTTGCAGCTTTAGGAATGGTAGAGGTGGAATTTTCCACTGAGGTTGCAGAACCCAGACCAATATACCAAAACTATGTATATTGTATATACACTTACAATGAATAATCTAGATGTGAAATTAAAGAGAAGATGTAATTATTGAAAATATTAAATTGAAATATTAAAATAAAGGACAAGTTCCACATTACTCCAGGCACCGCTGGGCCACATGGCTTCAGCAGGGTGTTATCTCTCATCTCATCTTGGGGCCCAAAGCTCCTGAGGATGTCTCCACCCAACTAACTAAGTTCCCTTGGCCTGTTGCTACCCTGCCAGCCCCATGCAATGACAGCTCATCTCACAGTTAGCTGTCACAATTCCCATTAACCAGGTAAAATCAAAACTCTAGAAGCTTATAATTAACCAGCCAGATTTACAAATCAATAAATTCTCAATACACAAGATGCATACACAATAAATTTAGGGCCAGTTGATAATTGTACAGGCTGCCTACCTAGATTAAACAAGTTTGTCCTTCATCTTCTTTCCTTCTTCTTTACCTCTCTCCTCCATCTCCATCTCTGCAGCTCCTCGCTCTGCCTCCCTTTTTCCTGTCCAATCACAGGCTTCTTGTTGTATTAATATTTAAAGTGATTGGACAGAGAAAATTCTGCTATGAAGATTCTACTCATAATTGCACAAACTGTGATTCTTCTAAAATAATGAAACATATATGCAAAAATACTTAACAAAAGAAGTTTAAACCCATACTCTGCTAGTTATGACTCATTATTCATAGAAGCTAAATGCCTAAAGAGGAGAGAAAATATCCATCACAGACCAGACCACTTAGCATTGGTAAGGTACCAGAACTCTCTAAGCCTCTATATCTAGCACAGTGTCAGAACCTCAGTTGACTTTACTACAGGATTCAAAATCAGGATCTGAAATTCACAATGAACTGCAAAGAAACACAAACACCATATTTCCTGATTTCAAGTCTTATTCCAAAGCTATAGTGCTCCACAGAGGGTGACACCAGCAACAAAATAGATACCCCTTAAATAAACCCATACGAACACAGCCAACTGATTTTCAACAAGGATGGTCAACCCATTCAGTGAGTGAGAAGAACTAGCCTCGACCAACAGTGCTGGAATAACTAGTTATCCAAGGTAAAACAATGAAACTGAGCTCCTGCCTCACAGCAAAGCTCAACTAAAAACAAAGAAAGTAACTCAAAATGGATCAAAGACTGAAATTTAAGAGCTAAAACCATACAATCCTTTGAATAAAACAAAGAAAAAAATATTCACGACCTTGAATTTGGCAAAGAGGTCTTTAGATACAATTATAAAAAAATGGGCAATAGAAGAAAATAATAAACTGAACATCATAAAAATTGAAAACCTTTTGTTCTTCTAAAGATGCTATGAAGAAAGTTAAAAACAACACAGCAGACAGGTATCTCTTTCCCAGGCACGTATTTGATAAATGTCTTCTGCCTGAATTATTTTTTATTTATTTTTTTATATTTTATTTACATTTCAGATGCCATCCCCTTTCCCCATTTCCCCTCCCTAGAAAACCCCTATCCCATGCCCCCTTTTCCTTTTTTTATGCCTGAATTATATGAACACATACAGCTCTGGAATGATGAACAAATAACTTTAAAAGGATATATACATCTTAGTAGACATTTTCTGAGGAAGACATAAAGATAATTCATACATAAGAAGTTGTTTGACACTATCAGTCATAAATGAACTGAAGATAGAAATAATGATAATGGACCCCTTTATGTGTCCCAGGACAGCTAAAATCGGGAAGTTAGACTGGAAGAACTGCCAGTGGGGTGGTGATATAGCCAATAGAATGCTTGCCTAGGACTCACAGAGCTATGATTCAGTTCCCAGCACTCAGGAAATCCAAGGATAAAGAAGAGAAATTGAAGGTCATGGTCAGATTGGAACAGATGAGACCCTGACTCCAAAACAAATCATACATGAAGAAACTAAACCCTCACACATTTTTGATAGGATGCAAACTGGTGTAGCTGCTTTGGTGAACAATGTGGCAGATTCTCAAACAACTAAACAGAGATTTTTCCTTTAAGAAATATCTCAGAAACACCATTGTGTGTGTGTGTGTGTGTGTGTGTGTGTGTGTGTGTGTGCATATATGTATATGCAAGCATGTGCATGCACTTATGTCTGTGTAAGAAAATCTACAAAAAATTAAATAAGGATGGCTCAGGGCTGGCTAGTATGGAGAAACATGGAAGTGATCAAAGTTTCTAGAAATGACTATATTGATGCTTGTATCTATCTATGAATATACTAAAACCCATTGAATTACGCAACTTAACCTAATGATTGTACACTATGTGGATTATGTGTCAACAAAGTTGCTCTCTACAATAAATTTTGGACATGTCTTGTCTGAATTCAAAGAAGACAAAACTTAATCATTTTATTGACTGCGGTGCTGAGGACAGGCCATGAAAATCCCAGACAAGGTGAGTTCTGAGGCAGCACTTCCAAGAGGAAGCAAGTTCCTTTCTTGGACTCTTCCCATTTATATAGAGCCATACAGCCAAGACTTGAGTTCTGATGATGGCATCATCCTTCTGGATTTAGCCGCTGATTCATGGTACTCATATGAACTAAATGTAAACAGAAATATACATAGATGAATATATTACTTAAATTTCTGCTTCATAGTTGTTAATTATAACTGCTTCAAATCTTGAAAGAAACTAGGCATTTTACTATTCATCTGCCTCAAAATTCTTTCTTTCTTTTTTAAAGGTAACTAGTCATACATTTTAATTAATTTTCAAAATACAGCTTGAGTAAACAGGAGTTAACAATTTAAATATAATGAAGCTACATAATGTATATTTTATAGTTTTCCTAGAAAACTATTGTTTTTCAAAATTTTTATTGGTTATTTTATTTTTTTATATTTCAAATGTTATTCCCCTTTTCCAGTTTCCCCTCCTCAAACCCCCTATTCCCTCCCCTTGCTTCTCTAAGGGGGCTCCCCTAACCCATCCACCCACTCCCACCTCACCTCCCTAGCATTCCCTTATGCTGGGGCATCGAGCATTCACAGGACTAAGGGCCTCCCCTCTCACTGATGCCAGAGAAGGCCATCCTCTGCTACGTATGCAGCTGGAGCCATGAGTCCCTCCGTGTGTATTCTTTGGTTAGTGGTTTAGTCTCTGGGATCCTGGGGATCTGGTTGGTTGATATTGTTGCAAACCCCTTCAACTCCTTTAGTCCTTCCTCTAACTCCCCATTAAGCTCCCTGTGATCGGGTTGGTTGCAAGCATCCACATCTGTATCAGTAATACTCTGGCAGAACCTCTCAGGAGACAGCTATATCAGGTTCCTGTCAACAAGCACTTCTTGGCATCAGCAATAGTTACTGAGTTTGGTGGCTGCATATGAGATGAATCCCCAAGTGGGGCAGTTTCTAGATGGTCTTTCCTTCAGTCTCTGCTCCACTCTTTGTATTTCTTTTTGACAGGAGCAAAAAAGTGGGAGCAGGATCAGGTGAGGGAGGAGACAGAAGAGATGTACAGAGGGTCAGGAAATAGAGCAGAGGTCTGTATCAATGGGGAATGGGGAATGGAAGTAGCCAACAGAAAGTCCCAGTGGCCAGGAAAGCAAGAGACTCCTGGGACCCAGTGTGGATGATATCAGCTGAAATACCCAACAAAGGGGAAAGAGAACCTGTAGAGACCATATAGAGAGGTCAAGCATGGCCCCTGGTTGAGGGATTAGGCTTCCCACCCTTCTCAAATTTTTTTTCAAATCTTGTCATATCATTCATTATATCTTTCATTCACAGACAAAAAAAAATAATGGATTGACCAATAACTGAGTATCAGTAACATTTTTATATGTCATGGTCCTTAATAATCAGTATGAAATCCCCTGTTTTGTATTAATAATTGGCATCTGATATGCAAATGAACAGCACAAAATAATGGTCAATGTTCTTGAGTAACTGAAAATCCCAGGTTAGCTGCTTAAATTAGAATGTTGTTGTTATTTTAAAATTCTGTTCTTTCTCTATCTACTCACAATATTTATCCACATATACAATAGACTATCTATGGTTTGTATCTTCTTATACAACCAGAGAGCTGCCAAGTTAATGGTCACTAGTGAATATTTAACTACCAGTTATACATTTTTTTTATTTAGCAGTGCATTGGATTCTTTGATAAATATACGCTAAGGTTTGATTGTATAGAAGAGATGTTGCTGGGTGTTGGAGATACACCAGTACATAACACAAAATTCCTGTCCTATAGAATCTAAAATTCAATAGCCAAAGGCAGAAAAGTTAATGGGGGGATTATTGTGAGTCTTTAAAGATATATGATAGAGTAAAGATTTCAGAGGAAACATGGAGTCATAAGACAGAGGCTATGTTCATGTGAAACTGGAGTGTGTGTGTGTGTGTATGTGTGTGTGTGTACTTTTGACAAAAGATGCAATCCACTTCATTGAATAAACAACTGCTGCAAAGTACCCCGAAAGAAACAGCATACCCAGATGACTGTTCTCACTTCTTATTCTCAGAGTAGGGCAAATACGTGTTGATACATAAAGTCATAACCCCCACAAGATCCACGGGGATCCTTTTGCTCTTTTTCCCTGGAAAGAACTTTATCTCTCTCATGAGATATTTAAGTGACCTGCAAATCATCCCTAAGAGTAGGGAAGAAATAAAAGAAGCATGAGTCTTCTGAGGCGTCTCTTTCCCTAGAGTACTGCCTATCCAAGGCAAATCAGGGAACTGGCCTATTTTGCTGCAGCCTCACCAAGAACATGCCAATTCAATTTGGCAAGCTCAAAATGGCAAACACAATTTGGAATACACAAGCACTCCATACCTTGGATGCTCCTAACATCAGAGCAGAATTCCCAAGAGTTTTGAAGTTCAGCCAGTCAAAGCAAATGTCTGCAAATCCTCTCGACAGAAAGCAGACACCCCATCGCTGTTATATTTAGCTGCAGAGTCACTGTGGGGCCTGTGTATCAATCACCTTGTATAATAAATACCTAGCATCTTACAATGCACTAAGATGTAACATCACATTAGTCTGTGGAATAGGTCTGTCCTAAGGAAAATGACTCTTGTCTTGACAGGAAAGGAAGTAGAATTAGGTGATGCAAACAGTACCATGCAACCAGTCAGAAAGGGTCAGCTAGTGGAGTGATGACCAGAGCATAGCCCTTTCATCTGAGGTCATTATGTGGAATGCAGGCTTTAACATTAAATCTGGTTCCCTAAGGCTTGCTGCAGCAACTGGGTGAGAGTAGGAAAAACTGAAGGGTAGTTCTTTAATCCTGGCTTCTTCTCTACTTGTGTTCCCTTGTAAATTTGTCCTAAAGTCTATCTCACTTTGGCATAATTTGAGGCTTCAAGTTTGTTCTTCAAGGAGGAAGTTGGTGGAGAGAGACAAAGCCTGGGCCATTCTCGAACAGGTAAATGAAAACTTTCCTACAGGTCTGTTGAAACCTATTTGACTGCAACACTGTTACCCAGTTATCCCTAGTTATAGGCAACGATAAAATAAAGGGGTTTTCTTAGGACTTAAGGAGACAAAGGAAGATAAATCATTAACAGCTCCTATGTTAGGTGACCATAAAAACAGCTCATGTGTTAGGTGGTCATCAACCATGCCCAGTACTTGGCTACATGAGTTTGGTTTTTAAAAATATCCTGTCTTAATATTTGTTGTAAATTAAAATTATCATTCTAATAGACTAGATCTAGATTATTGTAGAAATAAAAAGTCATATATATATATATATATATATATATATATATATATATATTATTACCTATTACACATCATCATTCTGAACCTGTTGCTTCTCTACAGTGTACTTTCCAATGAAATTCCTTAAGTTTTCTACCAATGCTTCTTGTCTGTACTTTCCTTTGCTATATAGTTTTGTGTTATTAATTCTTTCTTTCCCCTAATTTTTGTGGTGCTCCTTTCTTGTTTATTTGCTTGTTTTTAGGTAGGGTCTCTTATACACAGCCCAGGCTCACTGTGTAGTTAAGGATGGCTTTAAAGTCCTGGCGCTCTTGCCTCCATTTCAGCCTTGCTGGGATTGGAGGAAGACAGCCCTATACCAGCTTGTCCTTTTTAATTTATAATAGAAATTTTAAAACAAATTCAAATTAAAGAATGTTTTTATGTATGTGCCCATGCATATATCACTTGCAGCAATTACCCTTAGGGAGGAGCAACAAAATGAAATTTTAATTAAAACAAATGAACTCAGGTATTAGTGCCACATTTTAGAGACATTGAGAACAAGAGGGATAACTCTACTTTTAAAACAAAACCTGAAAATTGAACGTCTAAATTACAAATAAATAAAAATCAAACAAAACAAACAGAATCGGTCTATTTGCCACTAAGAGGCCTCCTCTCTACTTTTCAGGGCAAGATTTATTCCCCGATTAAGGATTAAATCAGAGTAATATGCCACAAAAACTATTATTGGTGATAATTAACAAGTTTAACAATTCTTATTCGCTTAGGCCTGTGTTCTATAACACTAAAAGCATTTTCTAAATTCTATTTTCTCAACCAAGTCTTACTAGCTTCATGGGCCTGTCACAGTGACCTAAATGTAAAACTGTTTAAATAAAAACCTGCCTCTCCTGTCAGAGAGATTGTGACAGCTTTGGCATTCTGCTGTCTTTCCTTTAAGGTGAATCATCGAGAGGGTTAAGAATCATTTCCAGTTAAATAAATGTCTCAAGCATGGAGCTAGTAATTCATATCTAGTGCGATGGGGGAGTAGTGTTCATTCAGCTTCTATTCATTCATTCATTCATTCATTCATCTAATAAATGTCTGTCGGGTCTCATTAGCATCTTATTACCAAGTGTGAAGAGGCTGGTAAGGAGCCAGACTTAAGCAAGCCCACACCCTGCAAGCTTTGTGTGTGAATCAGGTAGAAATTGATTATACGCCAAAGTCAGGAGAATAAGACTGCCAATCTCTAAAGCGTATTTGTAAGAGTGTGTAGTGGCAGAATTGTGGGTGGGAAACGGGCTGGCTGAAAGGATGTCTATATGTGTATTTTTATCACCCATGTGTTGGATGAGGCTGAGAGCTGCCAGATAGCTTCTCGACAGCTTGGCGTTACTGTTGGGAACAGGTCCATGTATGGAAGCGAAAGCCGAAAGGCACAGATAAGCTAAGAGCCAGCTATGCAGCCATGCTTAGAGACACTAAGGACAAGCTTTCCGGGTCCTTTCTTTCTGGTCAATCTGGAGCAGCCTTCGGAGCTGGTCGGTTTCTCATCCAGCCCATGCAGACAGAGACGGCTTGACAGAGGTAGGTGCAAAGCTTTTATGAAACTTACATAAGAGATGATATGCGGCTACTCCCAGCAGAGCCCTTGATGTTCTTAAGGGAGGATGCCAAAATATTTTTGAAAAAAAATTAGAGAGAGATTGAGATTTGGGTTGAGGTTGATGACTGAGGCATTTAACACCCACTCCTTCACCAAGCAGGACACTTTAACTGCTGAGGGAAAGTAACAACCCAGATTGGCTAGCAAATTAAGTCTTTTTCCTGGGTCACTCATCATTCAGATTTGTTTGAACCTAGGTTTTTCTTGATGTTTTGGGATGGGCTGCAGGAGAGGCTCTGCTAAACTTTGTGCTTTAGGGTAGGGTGGGTGCAATGTGTGACTTTCCTTGCATGTTCCTTGGAAGCTAGCACATACTCACATGTGTGGCTAGTTCTTCCTGGATGAACAAGGTAAGGTTGGTAAAAGGCATTATTATTTTTAGCAACTGATGTCAGTTTTTCAGTTTTTCTCAGCAGCTCATAGATTGGTCATATCCTGTTCAAAGATTTCTGGTTTATTTTCACAAGCATATTGCATGTGAGTTAAAATGGCTAAAGCTAGCTATATGTTCTGTGTTTTTCTGAGTACTCTTGGCATTTTTTTTATTCTTTTTTCATTGTAGAGGCACAAAATCTTAATCACTTGAAAGAAAACACTTCTCAGTATATCATCATTTTCTTCTCATTAGTCATATTTTGATAACAGAGGCTTACACCAGAATAGAAAAGGATCCCACTCAGGAATTCAAGGTCAAAATAAGTACATAAAGACAAGAGTAACAACACCAACATCTCTGTGACTAGTTTCTGGAAAACCAGCCAGTCATGTTCATTGCATTTTGAAATGCCATTCCTGAGAGTTGCCAAACTGTGGTCATTAAATGAAGGAGTTCTATCATTATTGTGAGCAAAGTATATCTGCTAAACACTCATAAACTTTATGGAGAAAAGCATAAGATATGCTTACAGGATACGTGAGTTTTTTTTTCTAAGATGAAACTGAAATAATGCTTATAAAAGATGATTAAATTCAGCCTCTGGATTTATCTTGTTAAGCACAATGTGTGACAATTCAGGCCAGATTTGACCTGACTCCTCGTTTACTTTACGTCTCAATTGTGTGATATAATGTTGTGGGGGGCAAAGATATTTAACATGATTGGTTTTCTCTGATGACAAATATGACATGGAAAACAATGAATAAATAGGTATGGTTTGCAATATCAAGCAGGGAAATTTTCTCTGGATATATTAGATTTCTGGGAAAAGGTTTGACAAATATAGAGAAAGTGTACGAAGTGTTTTTGTCTAAGTTGTACATGTTTCACTTCACTTGAACAAGTAAACAAAAAAGTCATGAAAGAGAAGATATGGTTTTATTTCAAAGATATGATATCACTATCATTATACAGAACTAAAGAATGGAATTTGCATTAAATTATTATTTTACCTATTCATTTACACTGGTAATACATTCAATTTATAACACATTTATACTTAGCATTTTTCCTTCTAAGGTAGCTTAAACTTCACTAAAGAATACTAATATTCTGGGACAGAGAAAGAGAAGTAGGAGAAAAAAGAAGGGGAAAGAAAAATAAAAGAAAAGGAGAGGGGAGGGGAGAGGAGAGGAGAGGAGAGGAGAGGAGAGGAGAGGAGAGGAGAGGAGAGGAGGAGAAGGGGAGATGAAAGAAGAGAAGAGGAGAGGGGAGGGGAGGGGAGGGGAGGGGAGGGGAGGAGAGGAGAGGAGAGGAGAGGAGAGGAGAGGAGAGGAGAGGAGAGGAGAGGAGAGGAGAGGAGAGGAGGAAAGAGAGAGAAGAGGAGGAGAGAAGTGAGGAGAAGCAAGAGATTGTACATTCTTTACTAACAGAGAAAAGCTGTCATAACTTTAGCTAAAGTGGAACAGGCCTGGAAAAGAACAAAAGAGTGGCTCTAAAATGCTTAACTAAACATCACATACTAGCTGGCTTTCAGAAAGAAACAGCACAGCAGGACCCTCCCAGGTCTCAGTGTATAGAATGGTCATAGGAAGGCTGCTGATGGTGGCAGCAGTAGTGACAACATGCAGTGTAGACCTGTTGCTGGCTACTTTTCTCTCATTTGCATACTGCCAAGCACTTTTCAAATTCACACTCATGTGAAATGCCTGTTCCTGGTTTTCCCCTTGATAAACAAATTTAAGAAACAAGTCTGAGTGCTAGAAATGAGTGGCTGCTACTTTTATGTAGTAGGTAACATTAATGACAATCAGGCTCCTTGTCCTGATTTGTGGCATATATTTGAAGTTCCATAGGTTCATACCACTTATATTGATCATATCTCTCTCTCACTGCCTCCCTCCACCTTCACCTAGAGCATACACACTATCTCCTCTAAAGTTGATAGCCAACCCAAGGAAAAAAATCCAAGTACTATGATTTCATTTTTGTCAACTTGACCGGAGCTACAGCCATCTTAGAGGACCATCAATTGAGAAAAATGTCTCTATCAGATTGCCTGCAGGCAACTCTGTAGTACATTTTCTGGATTAATGATTGACAGGGTTAGAGACAGTGCCACCGTGGACAGGTGGTTTTGAGCTGTGTATGAAATCAGGCTAAGCAAGCCATGGGAAGCAAACCAGTAAGCAGCGTTCCTCATGACCTCTGCTTCAGTTCCTGACTCCAGTCTCCTAACTTAACTTTTTCCCTGACTTCCCTCAATGATGAAATATGACCTGAGACTTGTAAAATGAAATAAACCCTTTATTACCCAAGTTGGGGTTTTTGTTTTTTAGGTTTTTGTTTTGTTCTTAATCATGATGCTCCATCACAGCCATAGAAACCCTAAGTCAGAGAGGACAGTAGAATCCAGTGACTCATGACTTCCTAACCATTGAGATGTGACTATATATTGTATAAAATTGATTCTAAGATCTTACTCTCTGAGAACTAAAGTGTTTCATATGAGAACAGAGTGGATTTGATGCTGTAGGTTATAGGAACCTGAAGTCCAAGACGTATTCATGGTGAATAAGTTAATATGTTTTCAGATAGCACACAACACAGATTTGATGGGTTTTGTCTTCATTGTGGAGCCAGACAGGGTACTTTGTGCTCCTGAGTGATTTATTATTTTGTAATAAATAGGTACAAGGAGAACGTGCCAAGAAAGTTTGAAGGGAGTGATGAAGATTGAGAGAGTCTGTAGGAGAGCAAGAGTTAGTTCTTCCCTTTCTGGAAGTACGGACAATTTAGTCCATATGAAAGATTACCGTATTTGAGTAGAACATACCATTCTTTATTCTTCAAAAAGAATCCTAAACAATTCTATTTGCTGGGGTGCTTGTAACTGAGACATTGATTGGTTGCAGGCAGAACACCCAAAATCTCAAGAAAATTAAAAAAAACAAAATTACAAACAGCATAAGACTTGAGGAACCACCTACTGGGGAGGAATTTGAAGAACAGAGAGATTTATTTCTGTAGGTCAATGAGTAACAGTGGAAATTACCTAGACCTTCAGGTCATATGTGAGCTGCCCTGCCCAAGAAACACCTCTTTCACCTGCTTAAAGTTAGATATTCTCTGGTGTTAAGGTATTAGAAAAAAATTACATCAAAACATTATTCTAGATATTTTCAAACTATACAAATAATCAAAGGGAGAGCAGTTCAGGTGGCCCTCAGTGATATTTAGAAGGAGCCAACTTTCTCTCCCAATTACTGTTCCTTCCTGACTGAATCATGGTTCTCAGCTCTGTCTGCACCATTGTGTCCCTCAGGGAAGGTGAGGCTCAGTAGCACCTCAGATGAACTGAGTAATCTGGTGAGGACTGATTGGGGTAGTTCAGTTTCTGAATGCAAGCGATGAGATTTCAACACGCAACCAAGACTAAGAATCACCGCTTGCAATAAAAACATAATAATTAATCTAGTTTATTGTAACAAGGAGAATAAAATGTCTATATCTGAAGATTATAAAATAATAACAATAAAAGCCAGGGCTCCTAGGAAATGTTTGAAAATGCCAGTACTGTTGAGGCAGAGATAGGAGGATAGTGAGCTTGAGGCCAATTAGGGCTGCATAGTCGTACACTCTCTGGAAGAGAGGGAAGGTAGGAGAGAAGGACAGAGAAAAAAGCAAAGGATAACCCATGTAATATTTGCTGGTGAGAAGTTCTTATTAAAAGCTTCAGAATATGTAAATAGAACTTCTTCTCTATAGACGGAGGTGCCATAGATATTTGAAATATTTCATACTCTTTAGCCCAAATCATGTGTGAACACTAGCGACAATTATTAAAAAATATAAACTATGCATATTGACATTATGGTTCTTAACTGTTACTGCTAAATGAAATTTCATATTGCTTAACAAATCATCACACAGCCATCTTGAACAGGTATATTACTTCTGGAAGCAATAATTCTCAAAAAATGGGCAGGTTTCTTTAATGAGAAATTATGCCATTTGTCTTTTATCTTTCCAGTAGGGACCAAGAACTCTGAGGAGAGGGTGTGTATAATGTCATGCAAAAACTGTTAGTATTAATTTACCTCAAAAATATACCAAAAAATGTATAAAGATAAACCTCGCTTTAGGGCTGTTGATGTAGTTCAGTGGATGAACTGCTTGCAAGCATAGGATCCCAGTTCAGTTTCCAAGACTTAGTTAAAGCATCCTGTCACAGTGGCCTACACTTGAATGCTAGCATTGAGGAAATCAGGAGAGGAAGATCACTGGGCAAGTCTGTAAGTAGGGCAGTTTTCAGGGTGATGAGAGCTAAGGGTGCTTTGTGGTTTTTTGGTGTGTTACTGACTGCATAATTTAAACAGTGAACCCAGTCACTATAATTCTCTACTTTCTGTGAAATCATAACCACCTTTTAAGGACAAGTTTGCAAAATACTAATACTAATAGTTTCTTACAATTCATGATATGTTTTCCCTAAGTCTGGTTCATTTTCTGATCACTAAATATGCTGAGAGAAGAGGAGTCACATTTTTAGAAGGGTAGAGATGATTTCTTTTAAGTTTCTTGAATAATTTGACATTCTGAGATGAATTGTCTTAAGACTCTGGTTTATGAATACCATTGAATACTTTTTGTATTGAATCCTACCAAAGTGACCCTGAACACTATCAATTCCAGTATCAAAAATAAGCACAGATGTATATGGAATTATGAATATTTCATTTTATCCATTTTTACTTTATGTGTATATGTATTTTGCCTCTGCATTTTGATATATATATATATATATATATTCTTTTGACCTTGGTAAGGACTGCACACACACACACACACACACACACACACACACACACACACACACACATATATATATATATATATATATATATATATATATATATATATGTCAAATCTCTCAAAATTGGAGTTAGAGGAAGTATTGAGCTGCTGTCCAGATGCTGGGAACTGAACCCATGTGGTCTGCACGGACAGTATATGCTCCTACTTGCTGAAATAATTCTCCATATTATAGATTTATGAATACTAAGAGACATAAACATAGTATAATAATTGAGTCATAACATTATGGCAATGAACTCAGAAAATGAGACAGAGGTATGCACTGAAGACTTACTCAGAGTACTGTATTAGATTACAATGAACAATGACAATATGTAAGATTGTACCTTCAGTCTCCTCATCTAGCAGCCTGTCTTCTGAGACACAAGTCAAAATTATATATAAAATGGCATTATGGAACATTCTCAATAGCAAACTATTAAATTTAATGTCAAGAAACATAAGTTAACCAAACTATCTGCAAATCTTAACTGAATTTACTGCTGTATTATCCATAGGTATGAAATACATTCTGTGAGATGAAAATTATTTTATGTGTTGAAAGCCTCAGTTCAAGATCAGGCAAATCCGTAGTCAAATGCCAACTACACAGCTTGCTAGCATGTTGAAGTCAAGTTACCAAAATCCATCGTGATAAATGTTGAATCCTTACTATTTTCTCCTCACACTTCTTAGCAAATAGCATGTACTCATTCATTAATTCTGAGAAATACACTCTGAGGTAATCATCCACATTACTGACAGTGATGCTAATGCCCAAACAATTAAACAATGTGCCTAACATCATACAGGAAACTAACAAGGAAGAATAGGTCTGCCATACACCATCCAATAATGCTTTCTTAAAAGTGAGAATTAATCAAATTAATATGTGAAAAGTAGTCTGTATAGTACTGTCAAGTGCTTAGAACAAAATGACGCTGTTTTGGATTACATTTATTTAATTTCATATGTTTAATAAACTAATCACTTGAAATGTTCCTTGCAAGTGTCAGCTAATTAAGAAGCAGTATTAATTGCTCTATGAAATTTAATGCTTTCAGATTGTCACATGGACACTCTTCGGAAATGGAAGCTAAGCCATTTCTTTGTGACTACATTTGCATTCTTATTATGCCTGTCATATTGCTCATATTTGAATAAATTGTACAGAAATTCTGATCATCCTTTCCAGCATTCTTCAATGTCATAGAGCATAGGAATTTGGATAAAATGAGATAAGAATCTCTAAATGGAAGCATTATAATTCTCCCATATGTGTTAAATCCCATTTAAATTCAAATTTACAACTCTAAACCCAAGAACAAAAACCCACTTGATGTTCAACTTATATTTTAAATTACACTTATGAGCTCAGGACCTCTGGAAATTTAATGTAAAATATGCACCAATATTGTGAGTCATGCATTTAGTTTAATGAAAATTATGATGAAAACTAAAAAATAAGAACTGGTCATTTGTTGTGAGAAGATATAATGAAAGCACATCTTTTCTCCTTCTCCTCATGCACATGCAGAGGATTGTGTCAAACCCACTTTCTGATATGCTTGTATTTCCTCACTGCACATTCACAGTAGCTTATTATATTGTTTTCCAAGAGGTAGTTTTGCTATTTTAACATAAGTACTCTTGAGAGAGAGAGAGAGAGAGAGAGAGAGATCTATTATGAAACCAACAGGAGAAATGGGAACAAGAAAGATTAGAGGCACAAATAATAGAGTACGCTCAGCTCCTAGATGCCTATAGACCTGGATAAGCTTCATTTAAAAATACTATTAGAAACCAGTACCATATCAATAGTAAACAACCACAGTAATTCATAAATTATGTAGCATAACATTCTGAGCAATTAAAAACAGTAAAGGGCTGGGTAAGTCGAAATGTCTGCTATACAGACACAGGACATGGCTTCAAATCCCCTGACCAGTGAAAAGCCAGACAGTTAGCATGCATCTGTGACTTACATTCCCTGGTAGAGATAGAAATGATGCAGAAACAGTAGAGTCCCCAGAAGTTCCTATACTAAGTCATCTGGAGAACACAGAAGTGAACACAGAGACCTGTCTTAAATAAGTTAGAAGGTGAAGGACAATGCTCAAAGTAGTCTTCTTATCTCCACAAGCAGTGTATGATATAAGCATGAATGCACACACACACACACACACACACACACACACACACACAAATAAAAAAAAGAAATTTTGAGAAAACAATCTCCATGCCCAGTATGCTAAAAATAGGAACTCAAAATGGCATAAACATTAAATCAGAGCACTGTTAATATGTATTTAACATGATCAATTAATATGTCTCAGAGCCAAAGAAGTGGGCCCACACTACTTTGAAAAACACAAGCTACAGAGATAATGAATGTACTAATAAGCACATTCAAAGACTTCTCTCCCCGTTATCATTTTGAGTATAGATTAAAAAGTATGCCATAAGTATTTGAAAAAATTATTTATTTTCAATGAAACACATCATGAATATTAGTGTCATAGATTGAGAACTATTTCTTCAAAAACTGAGAAAGGTTTTGAAGTTTTGAAAGCTTCAAACCAGACTTTCCAAAATATGGTCTGAAAAATAGTTCTTTAAAGTTAGTAATATTGATAAGGTTGTGGCAAAAAGAAGAAAAGTTTATGAGCTATTGTACGAATGCCAAGTTTATTGTGGATATGAGGAAGGGACACTATTATATCGCTGTAGGACAGGCACTGTTGTACTGTGACCATGGGGAATTCTTCAGTGCACACTGGGCTGAAGTGGTTGTACTGGTGTGTGCAGGTCAGATGAACACTGTGATGCAAGGGACCCTGGGGACGTAAACCATATAGACTGACAAATTGAAGTTTTAAGATGACTATAAGGTCAGTAGATCAGAGTTAACTTCTAGAATTATATTCACTGTGCTTTTCTGTCTATATGTTCCAACAAACAAACCAGAATTTTATTAGGGATACTAGGAAAAGAGGCACTTTACTCTAAGAGTAAAATTTGGGGTATGTTTAGGAATGATATAAGCAATGCTCATGACTAAGAGCATGCTTTAGGGGACAGAGGAGAGAAGAGTGATTTAATAGGCACTTCATAGATGCTTTTTTATCACTCTTTAAAATACTGGCAGCCTTTGCATAAGACAGTGGGACATTCTTACCACCAACCTCTCCACAGGATCCACAAATGTGTTGGATGAGGTGGTGCTGGGTGTTGAGATTTCTACTTGATGCAAAAGGGGCAACCACAAAAGGAAACTCTGAAGCATGAGTCATATTGATGTTCCTTCACCTATGTTTCTATTCCTTAATGTATTTTCCTATCATGACTATGATAGGCTAGATAAAAAAGTATCTAGAAGGAGAGAGATACCATATGAAAGTTGGCAATGTTATTTTGAAATATCAGTCTTCTAAATTGAGCAAAGATGTGTAGTTATGCCTGGTTTCTTAAGTTGTGCTGAAGAACTAAAAATAATATAAATTCTATACTTAGTCTATTAATATATCTTATTAGAACTATCTGAGTAATAATGTAACTGGTGTATGATAGACACATTTCAAACATTATTCAAGTCAAAGAGAACACCAATCAATAATGAGAAGATTCAGAAGTATGGATAGGTATTCAGAAGTATGGAAGTAGTATTCATCTTACACATGTCGGTCAGAAGAAATTAAACTTAATTGGAAAACTAAGTTAAATGAGGAAACAAATCATATGAATATTTGAGTCTGTTTCCAGGAACAGTGAGAAGTAAAGAATGTGAAAGTTCAGAGGTGGGAACAGTCCTGTAGTCTACGTTAGGGTCAGTTAGGAGCTCAGCAGAAGCAAGATGAAGAGTAAAAGTGTTGTAAAGATTATATCAGAGATGTGGCCATCATGAGCTTCAAAAAAAATCTGTCTACGATCCATGCTTATGTTAAGTGGCCATTGGAGGGTTATTAGCTGAGAAATGAAAAGATATCCTGTACATTTTAAATTTTTCATGAGTAAAATAGATATATTAGATTACAGAAAGGTAAAAAGAAAAGAAATAAATTTCAGGCTCAGTTTATAATTGCTCAAGAAAATAAAGATTTTTTAAGAGTAAAGGGGAAACATTTATCATGATGTATTGACATCAGTACACTAGGAATGTCCCAGACAAATAGGAACATATGTTTTCCTTGACTAAAGAGTACAAATCTGTACTGAGTGGGTGATTAAAGAACAGTAGCTAATAATAACTGCAAACTTTTCCACTAAATACTGCATATTTGCCTTAATATTACTTGCCTTAATAGCCTTCACTGTGAATAAGTGTTTCTCAACATCATTTTCATAAACTTTTATTTTTAAAACTTACATGAAATTGCCCATGTGAAAGTAGGTGAGTAATAAGCACGATTTTGAGGTCTGAAAAGAAACTTCCATGGAAGTTTTGTAAGTTGCAGACTTCTAAACTATAACTTTTTAAAAGAATTAACTGACAGATAAACATTGTAAATTTTGTATTCAAATTACACAATGTGAGTATAATGTGATGATTTGAGGCATGTATGCAGATAAATAAGACAGAAAAGTGAGGTAGATAGATGGTAGGTAATCAGATAGATAGACAGACAGACAGACAGACAGACAGACAGACAGACAGATAATTAGAGACATAGAAACACAAAGACATTGACATAAAAAGTCCTTGAATTTCTTAAATTTTATATTTTAATAAAATGTAGTTTCAAGATATTTGACCTCACTATGAACCCCGGAATTATGCTCTTTCCTGAAAAAAACCGTGTCTAGTTATAGTGTGTCTCAGCTTTAACACACCCCTTTAATCTTTTTGGCTGGACTACAGACATGTCCTTAATACACCCCTATAATACCAAACAGTGAAGGTAAAGTTAGTTTGTAGAAAGAAGCACCCATGTTGGAAAGGGTTGTCTAATTGAGTGACAGACAAAGTGAAGACTCAGAGAGAATAGCATATGTCCAACTCTCAGGAAAAGAGAGAAAAGGGGAGTTACTTGAGGAGCAGGGGCAGAGAGAAAAGAGGACACAGATTTACCAGGACAGTTACAGAGACGCTTGTTAAAGAGAGAACAAGCTAGACTAAAGTAAAAACAGAACAAGCCAAGAATGAGAAGGAGACAGAAGATAAGAACAGATTTCCAAAGTCAGTATGAGGCCAGGCAGAGAAGAAGTTCAGGAGAAACTGAGAGAAGCCAGATTGAATCAGTCAGAATGGAATTGAGTTTTGAGCCAGAACAACTTAATTGACTAGGCAGCAAGAGTTCAGAAAGAACTAGAAATTGTGAGCTTATTCTGCAGTAATTCTCAGTAATTTGATGGCCTAGATTAGATTGTAAGATTTTACGAGCTTCCAGGACTAGACCTAGGTTAGCAGAGAGGCAGTAAGCCTCCGAAACAACAATTAACTAGGCAAATAAATGATACATTAACAGAACACACAGAGATATTCTGCCTCCAGTCTGTCTATTCTCAACAATTCTCCACATTATTGCCAAAATGATCTTGCTAAAACTCAACTTTGATCAAGCACACCAACAAGTTCACTGAGTTAGCACCATAACCCTTCAAAATGCAGTAATGTCAAGCATTATCAATCTTAGTTAGAGGCCTAAGCTTGTTTCTTTCTGTCTCTATAACCATTCTTTGTCCTAGCTATAACAAAGTATTAATGGCCATTGAATTAGTGGGAACGGATTAAATATCCGTTTTCTTACACGTAAAATATCTTTTTTCTTAACTGGTTTATTTTGCTTGCCTTTTCTGCACGTGCTTCAAGATTACATTCAATAACCACCTTCTCTGTGATATTCAGCTTCTTATTCAGTTCTAATGTATATTCCCCTCTTTTTTCCTACTGCATCTTGAAGTTATCTTTGTAACTATGCTTAGTGTTATCAACATATATTTTGCTGCCTTCCCATTACATGCCACATTAGTTGGGATGTTCATTGCTATGAAAAGACACCATGATCATGGCAACTCTTATAAAGTCAAACATTTAATTGGGGCTGGCTTACCGTTTCTGAAGTGTGGTCCATTATCATCATAACAGAAATCATGACAGCATACAGGAATACATGGTGGTGGAGAAGAAGCTGAGAGTTCTGTATCTTGATCTCAAAGCAACGTGTCTTCAAGCAGCAAGGAGGAAGCTTTCTTCCACAATTGGTGGAGCTTGAGCATAGGAGAAGACCTCCAAAGCCTACCCTGACAGTGACACACTTCCTCCAACAAGGCCACCCCTTTAATAGTACCACTCTCTATGGGTCAAGCATGTTCAAACCACCACAACCATCTTTCTTTATACATACAAAAAAATTAGATATAGGGTCTGTCATGTAGTTGGTATGTTCAATAACTATTTTTTAACTAAAAAGCTAAGTCTTTAGTAAGTCTCAGCATTACAAAAAACAAAAAAAGTGGATGATAGTTGTTCTCTATTTTCTAGCTCGTTAACCTCTAGGTTGTTAGATATTAATGTATTTATATTATTTTTAGTTTTTAAACCCCACCTAAGTACATTCAAAAAAGATTTTTATGTTATCATCGATTCATATCTTTAAAAATATATTGCTGAGTGTTTGAGAATTTTATATTATGTATTTTATCATATTCGCCCCTCCTCCTCCCCTTAACTTCTCCCAGATTTATCCCCATCTCTCTATCTCCTAAACTGTCTCCTGATATTCATCATTAATTTAATAACCCATCAACTCTAATCTGTGCTATCTATAAACATCCATTATTCAGTGGTGCATGGGTGACCTACCAAGAGCCACACATTTGAAGAAAACGGACTCTCCTTACTTCAAAAGCCACCAGATGCCCATATATCCCTAGTTAAGGTTGGATGCTAGTGAATTCCTCCCATTGGAATGTTGGACAGCTTTCTAGTGTGCTGCTGTGTGAGTTCATGAGTGTAGAGGTTCCATTGTGTCCAGAAAACAGCATTTTGTTCCAGTTCTCCTGACCTATGGCTCTTACAATCTTTCTGCCTACTCCTGTACTTGACTCTTTGAGAGGAATTGTTATACAGATGCCCAATTATCACTGAATGCTCAACAGATATTTAATGCCTGTACTTTGATCAGTTTCGAGTTTCTGTGTAACCATCATCTACTGTATGCATGAAGAAAACACGCACACAAACAAACAAACACATACACACACACACACACCATTCTCTGATGAGTTCTGAGAGCTGTATTAAAGAATGTGTAGGCACTGGTAGATTAAAAAGATACCTCCAAAGTATAGTTCATTTATTACCAGGCCATCTGTACTAACCATTCTTAAAAACTATCAATCTCAACAGTTTCAAAATGAGCACATTAAAAGGTACTTGCAATATTTTTCCTCTTCATTTTGTCTTCTCATAGTCACAAAATAAGTCTGAGAATAACTCTAAAAATCAAACATTGGTTTCCTTGATGGTCAGTGTAAAATTAGTACATGGAGGTAGTTCAAAACATCCATTGCCATTTTTAGCAACTTTATCCAGATCTTGACTTAACCTTTTGAAGAACTGGCCATATGGTAGTCTCATTTCCCTTCGGATTCTGAAATTCTTTGGGATCATATTTATATAAATGGTCTTTCAAAAGTCAACAGCAGACTATACTTGACTTTTGTATCTATTTCTACTCAAGGTTTTTTTTTTCCTAATGGCCATAAGCAGAAACACAAGTCAACTCAGTGAACAAATCTGTTCATTTCAAACCACATTGATACCACAAATATATCTGTGTTATACACTCAGACATGGTTTGGGCTTTGAGCTCTTCTTCCAGTCCAGATGTCCTCTGCTGCAAGGATTGAACTGGGAAGAGAACAAAGAGAGTACCTCATAACTGCTCAGAAACTTTCTGAGAGTTCTCCATGTAGAGCTGTCAATCACTCTGCTTCATTCAGTGTAGTCATTGCAAGAGAATGAAATGATTTCTGGTAACAATGAAACTCTGATGCAAGGGACACCTACCAGTTATGAGGCTTAATTCTTATGGGGAAACAATTTAATGCCTAGAGAATAAAAAGATAACTACTAACCTGAAGATTCTAAGTCCTGACCACAAGTTTCAGTTCTGTCACAAAGCAAAGTGTGAGCAAGTCACTAATCAACATCTGCTTCCTCCTTGGGTTGTAGGGATGGGCTTATAACATTGGGGTGTCTTACTATGAAAAAATGATGTGCACTTCTAGTTTGTATTTTCTTTTGACTACCAAAACTTTTTAAAATCAAAATTGAATAGCTTAGGATCTTTTTAGTGCAGTCACTAAAATTAAGTATTGTTTTACAAAGAATAAAAACAAGTGTCAAAACCAGCTCTTGAGCTCCTGTAGTGGTGTGTATTTAATGTCAAGAAAAGTTAAGAGGTGGGGTTAGCTCTACCTTGCTTTGCTGGTGCTCAGAAAACCGTACCATTTATTTACAGGCATAGCCTTTGTTGGCTATTGATAGGGCAGATTGAGAATAGATATTACTGTTTGTTAATGATCTAATTTTTGTTTCTGAGGAACTGAGAGACAAATCACTGTCTCATGTGTCATGCACTGACTTTCTTGTTTGTTCACCAGCACTGGACCCAACAATCATTTTTTAGTGTTAATTCACAAATGAAGACAAAGGTTAAAATTAAAGTCATATTGCTGAAGATTAAAATTTTGATGCTTAATTGGTTGACTCTGAATTTCACCCAAAACTACAGAGATAAAGTCTCACCAAACTACTGCCTAAGCATGAAAAGCTACAGAAGTAGACATGATAAAGTGGGTGGGGGAGGGGACGCACACAGCCCTACACAAAGAACTCCAGGCAACTAAGTAATGCCAAGAGTGAGAGAAACAGTCTTCCCCAGAGAAAAGCACCCAATTAGGTACCCAGCACCAAATGGTCACCCCTGAAAACATACATATGAGTAACACTATACACCCTGAGCTAGCTGTATTTAGATATTTATAAATATGTGCATATATTCATGTAAGAATATTAATGAAAAAAGAAGTGATCAATTTGAAAAAAATCAAGAGGTCCATGGAAGGGCTTGTATGGAAGAAAGGGAAGGAAAATTACATAGTTATATTAGAAACTCAAAATTATGCAACTCAGGATGTGATTTAGTTCATGCCCAGTTTTATGGTTGTTTAAATACAGGAGTTCCTAGTGTTCACGATTATGAGAAGAGTCATTTTTTATGATTGTTATCCTAGTCACAAGACATCGCGAAAAAAGGATAGGTCTTAGTATTGGAAAGATGTGCATTCAAGCTCTAGCACATAAAAGGTCAATAAATGGAGAGACATTGGATTCTTTCCATGACAGAAAGTAAAGCTAACTCTCAGAACAGAGTGACTTATACTGAATATCCAAGACACCAAAGGAAGAACCCAAGCTCAGGATGGACTTGAAATGATTTTTCTCTTAACTCTTCTCCAGTTATGCCTCCTTATTTTCTAATCAGATGACAGTGAGTAGGACAATTTATGCAAAAAAAAAAAAAAGAAAGAAAAGAAACAATATCAGGAACAAAGGATTGCTGTGGGTGTAAGAAGAAATCACAGATGGATCTTCAGTGAGTTCAAAATCAACATGTACAAGAAGAGACTTCAGCAAAGTCTCCCACTCGGTCTAATAGAACTTTCGACTTCAAATTTATATCGTCACTGAGAAAACCAGGCTCATCCAGTATGGGCTGGAGGTGGGGTAGGCATTAAAATTGAGATCCAATTATGCTACTTTATGTTTTTAGTGATTGAAGAGACCTGAAAGGGAGAGAAGGTACACACACTTAGATGAATTTGAACTTACCTCAACTGTGAGATTTCAGATGAAGTAATGTTTGAAGAAGGAATTTTTTCATGTCAAGTATAAAAAACAGGAAGTAGTTAAGCTAAATAAATAGGTCACAAAACAGAATAATTCAAAGTCACAAGTCTTGGAAAGGGGCTAGCAGGACTAGGTCACATCTGAAAGTGATGACTGGAGTGTGTGGAACAGTCATCAGAATGCATTATATACATATATAAAACTGCCAAATAGTAAAAATGAAAGAAAGACATTTCTCTTGTGGGTGTGGGCATGGGACATAGGGAAAAATAAAATTCCAAAGATAATTTGGAAAAACAGTGTGAAACTAGTATTGACGAAAATCTGAGGCCTAGTACTGATTTATCCACTATCAAATTCTGTAATCTTCATAAATTCACATTTTTTGACCCAAGGTTTTTGAATTTCATGGTTTTCTAATCTATTCACCACTTTTAATCAGATACAAAGATTTGGAAGATAGCCAGTTCTTAAGAGAACTCACTGCTCTGTCAGAGGACTGGACTCCAGTTCCTACAACACTAGTTTGGGGCTCAAAATACCTGTAACTACATCTCCAAGTGATCTAATTCCATTCTGATGTCTTTGGGCACCTGCACGCACACACACACACACACACACACACACTAAAATACGTTTTTTAAAAGGAGATCATAGGTAGTTATGAGATACTATGCTTTTCATATAAAGAGAACTCTGTGGTGGTGTTTCACATTTCACATACTGGATAAATCTGGTAACGAGTACAATGAATGGCAAAAATTCCCAGTTAAAGCTTCAGAAATATTGCTTATCAAGTATCTACTCCTAATTGGTAGATATCTTTATATGGATCTGGTATAGTGTGTGTGTGTGTGTGTGTGTGTGTGTGTGTGTGTGTGTGTGTATGTTTCTGTGTATGTATGTGTATTTATTTATTTATTTATTTATAGGTATGTGTGTATTCATGTGCATGCGTATGTATATGTATGCATGTGTACATGTGTGTATTGTGTGAACATGTATATGTGCATGTGTATATATGTGTGTTTATATGTGTATATGTGTGCATATGTTTATTTGTGTGAAATTGTGTGTTTGTGTGTGTATGTGGGTATGTATGTGTATATATGTGTGAATGTATGTATATGGTATGTATGTACGTTTGTATGTGTGTATGTATATATGTGTGTGTATGTTTCTCTATAATTTAATTGTCATCTTTGCCCACACACCCAAAGTAGAAGTTACTCATTTAGAGTTTTATTGTGCTTTATAATTTTTGTCAAGATTTCATAAGAGCAATTAATGTTTATGTCAAAAAAATCCCAGCCAAGCTGACATCAGAAGTTGTCCCTTTTAATTATATTTTTAGGCATCTTTGATTACCTATATAGTTATGAATTCATGTCTCATTCTCACTTCTATAACAGACTATTGCCCTGTTATATTCAAATTTGCATATCCAGAATATGCACAACATTTGAAATGTATCTGAGTCATTAAACATCTAAAGGACATCCGTCTTTGCTTACTCAAAACTTGTTAGAATGCTGAGTTATCCAGTGAGTTACAATCAATCTTGAATACATTAATGTATTTATATTTATAGGGAGAGATATGGTGCATGCATTCCAGATTAGGCAAACAAACAATTAGAGCATATGAAATTAGGACTAAATGATCTGAAAAAAGCATAACAAAGTTATTCTGGGCTTATTACCATCTGAAATAGTAGAACTTCAGTTTAAAATTTCCATCTACAATACAAGGTTAAAACAATAAACAGAAACTATCTTTCTATCTTCCACTGAGCCCTGTGTCTTCAAGTCAACCACATTGTATCTGCCCTCAGAAGAATTTTATGTGTCTTTCAAGTGCCTGACATTGTTTGAACAATGCATATTTTCCTCGAAAGTAAATATCATACCTGCAATTTCACCATCTCATGAGGGAAGAAAATCTGCATAGTTGTCATCAAAATTCTCACAAGACTTTCTAGATAGTTAAGGGAACAAACTATACATTTCTTTTTCGTGTTCAACATAAACTTTATGACAACCATGTAAAAATGTTTGGAGTGTCATGTAACAAAGACAGCCTCCCTCTCTTCACAGGAGCTATAAAGTCTGTGGAATGGCTTTTCAGTAGCCCAATGCCATGCTGAATCCTTGGGGATTTGAGAGACTGTTTTAATGGTGCTAGGACAGGGCTTGTTGTTATGTGATTATT
The DNA here is from genome assembly GCF_011762505.2 of Arvicanthis niloticus. Lineage (NCBI taxonomy): Eukaryota > Metazoa > Chordata > Mammalia > Rodentia > Muridae > Arvicanthis > Arvicanthis niloticus. The sequence continues at coordinate 67,142,954 of NC_047668.1, read as the reverse complement.
CGGATGGCAAGCCTTCTGATCCTCTTGCTAACTCCAAGAAAGCCCCCAGACATAGAGACCCTGCTCAAGTTAGAAGAGATTGGATATCTGTTCTTTGGACTTTGTGCTTCCCCCTGCCTGCTATTCTCCAACCAAAGTGTTCTTAGTCCAAAAGTAAACCTAATATATTATCCTTCATTTCTTCAGTAACAATGTAGGCACTTACTGGAGACAGATGGATCAGTTGCAAATCATTTTCTTGATTCCAAGCTTCCCATCCACACAATATACCACAGTATTGGTACTCAAGTATAAGAAATAAAAGCTGCTCTGGTATCTTCAGAGTCATAGCCGATGTTAGAAAGGGGAGAAGAAAACTTTATGTTGATTTATAAGGCACAGACATACAGTCCTGGGAAGAAAATTATCCTGTGCTTCTGCAACGCTTTTGAAGGACTCAGTTTCCCATTCTTCACCTAATAGCATGTTCACTTTAAAGCAGGTTCATTTACTTTTTTGATTTACAAGGCTCATGCCATCTCGTTAGGTATAGAACATTTGCTTATTGCCTGGTTGTATAGACAGTGAAGGTGAGCAGAGAGAAAAACATTAGAATCATGATTCTCTTATAGATTACCAACAATGTGTCAACTTGCTCAGGTTTAATTAGTTCTCTGAGCCCAAATTTTCTGTCTATAACAATCTAACTCCATGACCTTCCAGAGGACCATGCAACACTTGCATACGATAATGCTTACTCCATACCCAAAGCTGTTTCTCTCACCCCAGAAACACCAGTTAATATCATAGCATATTAGTTTAACCACAATAATTACTTTGTGAGACTGGCTTCCAAAACCAATATACTATCCTTCCTGGCAGGCCCATCATCTTCAATAGCAGTGTAGAAGCCCACAGGAGGCAGACAGATCAGTCCCAAAGCATTCTATATCTTGTTTGATTCTTACTAAAATATCACCATGAGTAGATGCCCAGAGAGTTAAATTTTCTACAACACAACCATGATTTGGAGAAATCTGAAAGAAAATAAATAAAATTGTGCATAATAATTGGGTGGTACAAGGAAAGACCTTGGGCGAACCCTCAAGGAGGGATGTTTTGGGTTAGGAAGTACCAAATTACAAATTAGAATATTAGCGCAAAGCAACTCAACTTTCTTCTTCTTTTCCTCTCCTACTTTTTTTAATTATATTTCTTTAGAACATAAATACAGACACACACACACACACATACACACTCTCACAGGCTGTTTTTAAGCAAAAGTGCTTTGTCATATGTGACTTCCCTTTTGACTGTTAAAAGGGAACAAGTTCATTCCACTTGCTGGAAAAACAACCACAAACAGTGATCTTGGGAACCAGCTTTGCTATCTCCTATCAAGAACATCTGCCTTCACACCAAAGAAATCAGAGGCCAAGAAGAATCAATACTGAGATAGCACTAAGGGATTTGGATGTCCAAAATTCCGTCCCTAGGATTTTACCACCCTTCCCTCCCTCCCCAGCTCTTGCAGCATGTGTTGATGGGAGGTGGGTTATGGGGGGAAAAAAAGGCTTCTCTTTCTCTTACACTCCTTTTATTTTGTCCACTAAAGGTGTCCCCCTTGTGGTGTCAGGAAGGCTGGACAGGCACTCCGTCACATTGCAGGTCACACACCAAAAACAAAGACCTTTAGCTTTCTGGCTTTCCACCCTTTAACTGCTCTTGTTTCTAAAAGAAGTACTTTTATGTGAATGTTCTTTCCTATCTAAAGTTAATGCTAAACTTAGCAAGAGATATGCAGTCAGCTGGCTTTAAACCTTTTAACCTCACTTGTCATTATTTTCTAAATTCTCTTTCCCTGGGACTACCTGAATCATTTGGTTATTTTTTCCATAAAGGCCCATAGGAAATTAAGATGGTGTTATCTCTCTATTAACAGTTTACTTACTGGACCTTGAAAAGGTGCTTAGTCACGAGCCCAGCTCTGCAAAGCAATGGGAAAACTGGTGTAGATCAGCAGATACTCCAAAGGGCTTCTTGCCTTGGTCACCTCTCCCTTGAGTCCTAATAGACATTTCAGTAGTGAGGTGGGGGAGAGGGTAATTTACTTTTGAGGAAGCACCTGCAGGTAACTGCTGGTTCCCTTTTCAGTCAGAACTAACCTGATTATTTCTGCTGTGTCTACATACCCACTTTTCTTCTCCAGAGTTGAGGGAAGAGTTAAGTTTCACAAAGCAATCTTAAGGAAGCATTTTTTAAAAGGTAACTCATCATGGAGACAAATTATTATGGAAAAAAATTAAACAAGACTCACCTTAAACAGAGAAGAAGAGGTTATGTTCTCTTCTGCTGTCTTCTACAAATAGTACAATTTCAAGGACACCTTAGGACAAACACGTGCAGTAACCATCTAAGGTGTTTTAGTTCTCAAATATGAAGGGGTAAGTTCCAAGTGATAAGAAATGAATCTTTAATAGGATGCTCCCCAGAGAAGCCTAAAAAATGTTTGTTTATGTCATAGGTCATGCAACACTTGATAGCCCACAATGTTTCCTATCTTAATTATATCGTAGAAAAAGTAATGTAGATATTTAGTAATACTTGGTCTATTTGTAACAACTTCTCAATAAGGATTCATGCAACTGTCGTTGAATTGTGTGTGTTATATCAATTAGATCAAAAAGATACTAACACAGGATCTCATTTATGAGTCTTGGGTCATATTTTCCTGGCTCTTACCTATTTTAGCCTTTTTTCCCACTCATCAATGCTACCCTGAGTATTTATTGAAAATGGAACAATTTCAAAAATCAAACATATAGCAATATATGTATAAAGACATTGTGGAATCTGAGAATAATTTGTTAGAAAAAGGGACACATCTTATGGCAGAACAATGTTTCAGAAGACATGGTCTGACTTAGTAAGCATCTAGATCCAGGGACAGGCAGTCGAGGTTGACACTCAGACAGCAACCTGGGCTACTAATGCTTTTTCACAGTGAATCCATTTCCATCAAAAATTATTTTAATTTATTGATCACTTAGCATAATTCTTTAGTGAAACTAATTATTACCATCAGCCTTTCATCGTGGAGATGGTCTAGGCAAACGTGGAGAGCATGCTTGGATCAATACAGAGCAATAGTTAATGGGCTCATCATTATTGATTTTGTTTTGAAAGGGAAATGAAATGATAAAATGTAAGTGTGCCTTTGAATAATACTGGGATATTCTTTTTCCTGTACCATTGGGTACAATCTAATAAAGAACAATCTTGATTTTTATCATTCCATGTGGTTTTAGGACCAACTGCCAGTGAGTTAATATTGAATCCAGAGATCCTTACAAAGTTCCTAGGAGGCAAATTTTCCACATTCAAAGAACTAAATTGACCACCTGGAGAGTATGATGATGACTTTGTACGTCACATTTTAAGAGTTAATAAAAAAGGAGGGGAAGTTAAGCAAAATATCTGGGAAGAGCACAGGTCAGTGATGGATGAAGGAACATTGAAGGTCTAAACTCCCTGAGAAAGTATGAGGGCCTCCCGTTGAATGCAGAGAGGCTCATACTAGAAAGTTGTGGTTTTCATTCTAAGAACAATCCCATCTTCCACAGGGGACATGAGAGTATAGAATAATTTAGGAGAAGAAGAATTTTCTACTAATTTGACAGCAAACGTTGGTCTTCCTTACCAAGACATGTATATTTAGACAGTGATTAGAAGTCTTTAAATAGTTCCAGACACCTAGTTTTCAGATGTATCACTAAAAGAAAGGCATTTATCCAAAATATTTTGCATTATGATATCTGTAAGGTCACATGCAACTCAAGTCATTTAAAGTCATCTGATCAGCTGGGAAATGTCAAGATATCAAAGGAAGGGAAAGTCAGAAGGTAACTTAAGCTTCAGAATGTGGTTGCACATAGCCTGCTGGATGGAAACAGAAGTGTTCTTCAGGGACCTAGAATGTGAAATTAACAATCTCAGATGAAATACAATAACAATTTGGCCTGGAAAGAAGAAATGTGAGTATCAGATGATTTACACAATAGATGAAACCACAAAGTACATACTCAATCATTATTTTTTCAATCAATTGTTTTTGTTTGGGAGGATAATATCCTAGGTATGTCTACCCACCTTGTGTCAAGTTTCACTATAGGTCCTGGGGACACCACAGTGACATTTTATGCTTTTGAAGAGCTTACATCACAATTATAAATCTAGATGATAAAGACCAATGAAAACTCTAACTCATTGCAATCATAGTTAGTGACTGCTATTTCTAGAAGCACAGTTATATAATGGGATGTTTAAATGGATCTGGATAATCAGAGGACGTTACCTCCAGGAAGTACCATTTGTACAGAGGTCTTGTGAATGAGTAAGAAATAGCTACTAATGTTAGGTTTATGAAAGAACAAATGTAGCAGTTCTGGGCTGACAAACTAAATGTGCATAAATAAAAGTCACAAAAAGTCAGATGCTGACTGAAGACACATTCAATATACATGCACACAGGGATGTGAATGTTAGTAAGAGGCAGATGGTATATATTATTTTTCATACATAATCTATTTTCCAATTAAAGAAGTGATTAAGCAAGGCATATATGGTCAATATCTATATGCTGGAGGCAAAGAATTACGATCAGAAAATACAAGCTGAATATTGCTAAAACAATCCTTTTTAAAAATTAAAATATTGTTTTTATTATTAGTATTATATTTTACGTGTGTTTTGCCTGCATGTAAGTCTGTCTGGACCTGGTGACCATGAAAATCAGAAAAAGGCTTCAGATCGCCTGGCAGTGGAGCTGCTGATGGTTGTGAGTCACCACGTATGTGCTGGGAATCTAACAAAAGTCCTCTGAATTAGCAACCAGTGCTCTTAACCACTGAACCATCTCTTTGGGCCCAGTAAAACAATCCATCCTTAAAACCATAACGTCGGTGAAACAAGCAAGAGTGTAGATACTAGGGGAGTTAAAGGACGGTTTGCATATGAGTAATTAATATAAAGAACACAAGCAATAGACATGATTCTTAGACATTTAAGTTATAAATCACCTTTTATAATGTTTATAGCTTAACAGTGCCTTTAATGAGCCAAAGTTGAACAATTGATTCTTATTCTAATACTCTATACAGTTAGAATATACAGCTCACATTGGAAGGAGGGAGTCATTCATTGAACTAATTTGTTTTTACTTCCCCAAGACACTGCTGGTTGTGACATGTGGCTGGAGACAATGAATGGGTCAATTGCGTTCTTGTAGCCAAACATCTCCTTCTGCCTCTTCCCCCTAGCCTCTCATCCTGAGAGTGTGCTGTGCTTTCCTCTCCACCCACGCCCTCCCTGGCTCAGATGTTTGCCTTTGCCTCACATTTACTAACTGTGCCATTTGCACAAGGGCAGTGTCTTTATTAATTAAAGCATTTGCAAGTGCTTAGGGCACAACATGCCCTGATCACTTTAGGAGACTGTCAGCCTCATACTTTTTAATCATTGCCAGAAATATACCATATACAAGACATCTTTTCTTGTTTTTACTAGAAATCTGGCAAATTACTTTATTATTAAAGTTGTCTTCCAAAGAAGCTCTTTGAAGTGGTAATTATTCCAGAGAGAGCAATGGTTTTAGCCATTAATAAAGCAGTTAAGAGTGTTTGATTTTTATTATGTATTTTTTACCTGATGAGTAAAATTGGAACAAAAAAAAATGACAATTATCCCTGAAACCAGGATGGATCACAGGAAATGCAGAGGCAGTCAAGGTGAGAAAGAGAAAACCACCTGCCCTATTGTTTGTTCAGTGCCCCTGATACTGAAGAGTAACCAGAACAGTAGAAGAATCAGGTCTCTGAGAATAGTCATAGAAGCTACATTTACTGTTCTACTTTACCTTGGCAGTGGGGTGAAAAGCTGTTGGCAATTACTTTAAGGCTTAACATAGTTCTCATGCAGAAAGCATGATCCAAGATAATAATCACACTGATTTCATGGAAAAGTAAACCCTTTTCTCTGGCATAGTTGAGGTTGGCTGTGGGCAAAAGATTTGCAGGGTAAAGATGAGGAGAGAAGCAAGCAGGGATGAAGGGGCGAGGGGGAGAGTGGGAGAGAGTTTGTTTTTCCTTCAGTGTCTCCCACCAGTCAGCCTCTTCTCTTGTACCAAACCATCTAGATGGACTGAGGAGAAGGGCTCATTATGGAGGAGACATTATGGAGGAGAAGAAACAGGAGTAGGAGAAGGACTTCCATCCTCTAATAGTATGAACTATCAGAAATGGACAGGGCAGACAGCTGACTCTCTCTGACAGAACTTCCCAGATTCATCAAAATGTACTTATAACTCTCTATAACTTGCTTGCCCATGCCCTGCATCCTTCTGGAGGGAGGATGGGGATGGGGGAAGGTCTGAAAGTCAGATCCAGTCCAAACTAACCCATGAAGATCATTGTTTCACCACAGACCCCTGTGTGCTAAGCTGACACCACTACTCCTCTGGCATTGCATAATTAATTCCTTCCGTTTGACAGTGAAATCACTCCTGGACCTCAAACAAAATATTGATGCCTCTCCCAACACTACCTACACAGTCCACAGGAGAAGCTAGCACACTAGCACATCATTGATTAATACAGTTACAATTAGATTATTGTTTTCTCCCAGAAGAACTATTTGAGAGAGACATATCTGTTTGAACACATTATAAGAATATATATATATATATATATATATATATATATATATATATATATATTCAAATTCCATTAATTATCTGCACTCTTCCTTTCACCCTCTTGCCCTCTCACACTCTCTCCCTCCCTCCCCCTCCCCCCCCCTCTCCCTCCATTCCCCCCCCCCCCCTCTCTCTCTCTCTTCATTTAGTCTGGAGAAAAGCAATCCAAGACAGGTACAGTGGCTTTCAATCACCAACACTCCTTTAATCTAGTTATTTTCTCGTCCTTAAAGTGCTCTCAGGAACAATTTTGGTTACTCAAGTTCTAGGAGTCACTCTGAATTCCACCCAGCACACCAACACAAAGGGAGAAAAAATTAACAAAATGAGCAAGAGAGATCCCTTTAGCGTGACTTGCTAAAAGCTGTCATGTGCCGTGTCTTTGTTGTTCAATAAGGTAGTCATGTGATCATACTTCACCACAATGCTAAGCAGTTGAAGCTAAGGGACCCTATTCAGCTCAGTGCTGAGTAACCATGAGGTCCGTTTTGTTTCCTTTTTGCTCTGTTGTTTTGTTTTGCTACTTATGTGTTGACCATAGCTATTCTGTGGTGCAGGTTAGAATTCAACTCTCCTCTGAAAGTTAGTTTTCACATGTGTCCAAATAGGCTTAATGTTACAGCTAGCTCTTCTCTTTGGCTTATTGGTTTGGCTTATTGGATTATATGAGTCTAAGAATTGTTATTAATCCCTTCTAATCACCCAGAGACTCCATGATTAGTATACACACACACACACACACACACACACACACACACATGGCTGTGCATTATAAATTGAATTTGAAAAGTTTTAAATATATAGAGAAAGTTGATAACTTTCACAATACAGAATACTGAATTGGTTGTTGTGTCTTGTAATTTGGTTCACCAAGAGTGCTAAACAGTGTTCCTGCACTGGAAGTAAGGAGAAGCAGTGCCTTTCAGGGGTTTCAGAAAGCAGGAAGTATCTATAAAAGGCTTGGCAATGCTGTAGTTAAAGCAACAAGAGCCACAGAGAAGGGCTGCTTACATCCAAACCCAAGGTTTTCCCCTTGCTAGATGAATGAATCCGGCTCATTTGTTAGTGTGTTCATTTCTTCCATGTCTTCACCTCACATAATAGAGATTAGGACAGACTATCATGGTATCCAGGACTGACAGACCTGTGAAACTAGTGAAGCTTTGGCAGACAATTGTCCTCAGAGGCGATGCCACTAGACCCCTGGGAGTATCTCTAACAGTATGTGCACATGTTCAGTATGCTTCTGGAACACACAAAATGCAAGAATTTTAAGCATAATCTCTTGATGTGTGCCTCAAACTGTCTACGTTTTATTCCTTATTAAAACATGGCCAGGCCTTCACTGAAGTAGCAACAGCACATTCCTTGCACTGGCAGAAAGTCAGTTATTAGATATTCTGTTAAGAAGCTTGGACACTTGTTTCAACATGCAAAACCTTGATGCATCTATCACCAGTAATAACGTGTGTTAAATATGTGTTGAGTGGGCTGATGATATGGCTTGGTGGGTAGAAGCACTTGACAACAAACATGATGACCTGACTTAGAGACCCAGGGTGCATATGGATGCACATGCTCAAGTTGTCCTCTGACTCCACAGATGATGCGTTGTGGCCAGTGAATAACCATCTCCCACCCCACACACACTAAGTAAATCAATACAATTTAAAATATGTTAAGAGGTGGCATTACATACCAGGTGTTTCCACGGTTGAATTAAGTAAGTTTTTAAAAGCAAGAACAGGCCCTTCCCTTCTTCATAAAGACACTCATTGGAGATGGGGCCTTCAGCAGTCTCCATTTCAAGGTTCTCAGGTGATTGTCACCTGCCTAATAATTTGAACTGTTCTAGTTTAAGGTTACTTCCTGCTCTAAGTTCTAATTTTAAACTACATGACTCTGTTTCTGAAATTAGCAGTCAAAGGTCAAGGGAGCATCAGACACCAGACACATGGCTTCCTTTGCAGAGTTACTGTTGCAGGGGGACTATCCCAGGTTTTATGGAGCGAGAGAAAAAGAACGAAGAAAGGAAGACTTGGCAGCTCACATCAGCAAAGTGAAAACACCCTGTCTGGAGGGGATCAAACTTGGAACCCATTAGTCTCCCATTGGTGGCTTTTAAAGAACTAAGCAAATCATTCCACTCCATCCCTCTGCTGGGGAACCTAGGAGCAGAGACCATGGTAACTCTCAGTGGTTTAAGATTTATTGGCCCACAGCAAGCTGTGGTTCCTGTGGAGACAGAAAGGGCAGCAACAGTTACTGGCAGTTACTCTTTCCCAGTCTCCCTAGCACAAGTTCCACATTCTACGAACTCAGTTGACTTCAACAGTCCTGCCACTGAGAAGTGACCTTCATAAAAGAAAAAAGAAACAAAAGAGAATCTACATATCTGACATGTGTTGGGGATTTAAACCCAGGTATGGCTGAGTTCCTTATTTCATGTTTCTTAATTCTGTGCTGCATGATGCCATTAACCTGTGCGTGAGATGATGTTCAATGCTGAAATTTATAGGAATATGATTTAAATATGGATCAGAACTAATTAATTATCTTTTAAATATTCATTTCTCCCAAATAACACATAGTCATATATATTTTTTAAAAAAATGCTTATATGCTTGATTTATTGGTGTGCACACAAATTTGTACACATTAGTTTATGTACATACATGAAGACCAAAGATTGATATTGGTGCTTTCCACTATCATTCTTCATTTCAAACAGAGCCTCTCTCTGAAGGTGCCTCTTCCAGTGGGTTAGACTAGATAGACAGTCATGAAGCTCCAAGATCTGCCTGTCTCTACCAACACAAATGTTACTGACTGGTATGATGATGCTAGCTCTTATATGGGTTCTGGACATATGATCTCAGGTCCTCATGCTTCTATGACAGGTGCCTGACAAACTAAGTCATCTCCACAGTCCATATCCATAACTCATATTCTTTAAAATACTGGTGTATGCATTAAAAGCTCTTTTCCTTTCTCCCTTCATCCCTTCCTCCTCCCCCAACTCTGTCTTTGTCTCTGACTCTCTCTCGACCTGTGCCCTCTAGTCTCTCTCTCTCTCTCTCTCTCTCTCTCTCTCTCTCTCTCTCTCTCTCTCTCACACACACACACACACACACACACACACACACACACACACACTTCTGCTTTTTTCTTTGGAACCTTTGAATGATATCCTGGCATACTATACAGTAATCCCTGATTAAAAGAGGCACTTCCCCCTTCCCTCCAGCATTAAAGGATGGCACTGTAACTAAATGACTGTGGCTATGGTTGATTGTATTTTTAGGCATTTGTACTGAGGCTTCATTTTAGTGTGGACACTAGCAAATCTCTTCCAAGTTTCAGGCTATGTCTGTGAGTAAATGTCTGCTGGTCTGAGGCTTCATGGACCCAACACTTGTCTACTTAGTGTCGTGGTCTTCATCTTATAGTATATCAGTGAAATCACTTATCCATGACAAAATGAAAAAGGAGAAAGTTTCCAAACTGGCTGATGTATCCAGTACCAGTCCTACTTTTAAAAGTACATGCTGGAGCCTTTCCATTTCGTTAACACTTTTAAGCTTGTGACCTAAGTACATCCCTGCCTCTTGTATATCCTCCTGGTGAATTTGGATTTCAACTCAAGAATTTTAGACACAGACATCAAAACCATACTAGGCAGCCTGACCTTTGGAAGCAATGCAGTTCACATTTGGAGAAGGAACTTTTGACTTCCTTTTCTGATGTTTTATGATAAATTTTGTTTCAGTTCTGAAGACTACACATCTGTAGCTTCCCCCAACCCCCAGCACTACAGACAATCAGAATCTTAAATAAAGAGAATAAAAAGGGATTTCCACTGTCCTCTTTGTCCCATCCTGCAGTTAGATCAAGTCATTATGAAGATCTGATCAAGGACCATTCTCAGTTCTTATAGCTGTATCAACAGATTGTAACATCAAGAAGAAACTGCCATGATACTTTAGTCACCAGCCCTTGGGCGAGAACAGAGGCTAAGCACTTGCACAGCTACCAGACAGACTGGCAAGAAGAGACAGAAAGTAATTTTATAAAGCTATTTATACATCTAGAACACTGATGAATGTCAAATCACTTTCTGATCAAAGCTGAGAAAACAATGTTCACTGATAACAACTCAGTCTTATTTCTTTTCCCAATTAAAAATAAAGCCTGCATGACATGAGACAGGGATATGAAAATCTTATTTAATGCCCCTGGACTACTTTCTCTTTCTAGCCCAGACAAAACAATCCAGTACTTCCTTTTATGTAGAACATCTGCAACACGACAGAGAAAGTCCCAGTAGATAAGGGATCCATCCAGATGATCCACATGGGTTGAGCATTTAAAGCATAATTATGAAGCTGGTTATAATGGTGCATACAGGTAATTCTAGGGCTGTAGGTACTGAAGTAGGAAGATTGCTCAAGCCAACCTGAGCTTATTTAAAAAGGTACTTCTGGTAGAGATGATACAAAAATAAGTAGATAGATAGGTAGATAAATAGATAAGGCATTTATAATTTCTCTAAATCTGAGAAAAATGACCAAAAAGTAATTACTATTTCTAAACTTAACGTTCAGGATCTAGCGTCACCACAGTTGAGTCTTTGAAGTTATGTGTAAAAGCCAAACATAAAATAATCATACAAAAAGAAGTAATTTTAAATTTGGAAGTTATTATATGCTGAGATATACTAATTCTTAAAATTTTTGAACAATTGTGTAGAGTGATAGAATTTATCATTAAATTCCCAGTAAAATGTTAAGTCATCAATACTATTTTAAGTATTCAACATTAGACACATGTTTTAACTATGTGTGCATTCCAAATTAGTGCACTGGATCGGGTTTGGAAGTTTTCTTAAATAATCAAATTCACTGGTATGTAATAAAAAAAATCCAGAAAAAGTGATGTAAATTTCTCATAGAAAGTCCAACATAGTATGAAAGCCATTTATTTATTTTTTTTTTATGGACTCAGAGATTGAGTGCTTACTGTCCAAAGGATTCAAGTTCAGTTCCAAATACCCACATCAGGCAACTCACAACATTCCAGCTCCAGAAAACGTAACTCCTCCTTCTGGCCTGCATGTGCACCTACCCATACATGGCAGACACTCACACAACACACATGTACACACTGAAATAAGATAAAATACTTTTAACCCACCTCCTTTTATTTTCTTGTCTCCTTTGGAGCTTATCAGAGTGTGGCTTTCAGAAGGAGGAGAGAAGTATATTACTAACTTAGTGTCTGTAAGAGAACTTTTTAGTGAAAAAAAAAAATGTCCCAGAAAGAAATTATCTCAGGATTTCAGTAGTCAAACAAAATCACAGACTTTACACACACATTTGATTACCTAAACCTGCACTGCTTTTGTGGTGTTTGAACTGGTAGATAAAAAGATGAATGAGTGTTGCAGTTTGTTGGGACCTTTGATCTATGGACATCACATCACTCTCCCTGGACTCAGCAGCATGTACCCAGGAATCCAGAGATATTTGCTTGTTCAGTAGGTGTTGCCTTAGGTGTTGCACAGTGGTCCTTAACTTGGGACGTTAAATGCCTTAAGCAGGTTATTTTTGTATTGTTTCTCAGGTGAACAAAAGGCAACAAGAGAGAGAGAGAGAGAGAGAGAGAGAGAGAGAGAGAGAGAGAGAGAGAGAGAGAGACTATCACTGAGTTCTTATTTGATTGCCAGCATCAGTGGTGAGGTTACACAAACTAGAACATTAATCGAACTGTGTTTATACAGAACCTTTCTGAGATGTTCTTGATACACTGCAGCCATGACTCCCATTCCCTGTGCAACCTTCCAAATCATTCCAGAAAGGCACAGAATGGCCAGAGCTTGGAAAAGTGTTTGGCAAAACAAAATAAAACAAAAAAAATGGGTATCTACTGAGCATTTTTTCTGGGCTGTGGGGAACTTCTACCAGCGTATTTGCATTCACTGTTCCCCTCCTCCTTTGCATTGGTGTTTCTCCCCTGTCCTATCCCACTTTTATTTAAAAGCAGCAAGCAGTTCAACTAGAGGACAAATTACTCGTGTTGCTTAAGTGTGCAAAGCAGAGAAAAATGGAGTCAAGTTCATCTTCAAACAGAGCGAAGAAAACTTCTCCTGGCAGCTAACTGTCTGAAAAGTACAGAGATGGACTCTGATGCATCGCTTCAGTGACAAGAGATGATCTCCCTTTAAATGATGTAGTGGAGAGAAAATTGTGAGAGGGGAAGGAACAAGTGGATGGTTTTATAGAAAAGCAGCCAGAAACTGAGGCTGGGTCAGTTTGCTCACATTCTTGGAGGGTTCTGACAGCAGGCACTGGAAACTTCAGCCCCGTTCTAAGGCTGTATCACAAATGCTTTCTTGGGAGAATAGAAATTTAACATTTTGCAAACCACTGGAGCTCAGCCTCTTAAAATAAGCTAAGAAGGTCTTGCCTTATAAATCCATCACTCATGAGTTCTCAAATCTGATATTCAGAGAATAGCATCAAACGTACTTAAATATCAAGTGCTATAATTATTGTATGGCATTGTTATGGCTGATTCTATATTTGCTGTAGATAAAAACATAAACTTTATTAAGTGATTGACTATTCACTGATTCATTCAGCCTTTGAAAATTAAGCATTATAAATTAAATTTGGTACTACAAATAAGATAAGCCTTGAAAAGGTATCATGTCTGAAAATCTGCTGTGGGTGTTCACTTAGAAATCCTTTTCTAGTTAGCTTCACAGAGGAGCAAAGCTTGTAAGAACCCACCTTTCCTTAAGATATCCACATCATCAGCACAAACCAATATTTATGCCTGCCTCAAAGCATGCTTTCCAGGTTTTGAATGTTTTTATAGCTGCTTATGGAAAACATTGGCGTCCTTTTACATATAAAGTGGTCAATACACTTCATTAAAAGGATAATCAGGTAACTCAGTTGTATAAGAGTTGCTGGTGTCTCCCTGGTATAGATCAATTGAAGGTATTGGGAATTCCTTAGAGAGTCAACGCATTATGTTCAATCTTTAGACTTCACGACATACATCTAGGAACCAAAGTCTCTCTTACCTAAACAGTCACATAAAGTCAGTGGCATCCTTGATCATTTTGATTGTTTTCTTTGCCTGTTTCAACCCGTTAATTAAAATTCCTCGTTCATATTGAGATGGTAGTTAGAGTTGCTTGTCTCTCAAGCTTTATTTCCCATGATCTTTCTGGATGCTTTAAACATTTCAACCACATCGTACCAGCACATGTCAGGAATCAGTCTATTTCTTGAGCTGCCTTATCCCCCTCAAGTCATCACCTTCTCTTGGTAGAGGAGTAGGCCTTTTGAAAATTTTCTTCGTGCCCCTGAGTCTCTGTGTGCTGACAGGAAGAGCTCTGCTGGAGGCTCCCCACAGCTCCCTCTCTGTTTTTGTGAGAGCAAACCTTACTACTGTTCCTCAGTAGCTCATTATTTTGCATCTGAGTTCCCGCCCACTTTAAGATTCTCAAAAGGCAATGATTGTGACCGGTTCATCTCTGCTTCCTTCTACAGATCTAGCTAGCAGAGTTGGAGGCAGTTAACTAAATTATTGAATTGAAATAAAGGAGAGGCAGCATCCCTACTTCAACTGAGCATCCACAATCCCCCTGCCTCTCTCTCCCATTCTACAGAGAAACCTGGATATCCAGTGGGTCTACATCAGCTCTGTAAAGTTTGGCTGCTGTTTCCCAGGTTTGCCAAAGTTAGTTTCCAGCGCCGATGACACCAGCGGGAGCGCCTAAAGCATTCACAGGGTGTGACAGCTGCTCTTTTTTAGTTAGCAGAGCCATTTCTTGTGTTATCAATTTTAATATACATTCTATTAGCTTCCCACCAGGATACTTGACTTGAGGCTGCTCTGTGTGAATTGAGCCTGAACAGCGATCTACTGCCCACATCACTCACGCCTCCTCTTCTAACTTCAGTTTCTCTTGAGCTGTCTGAACTCTGCAGACCCTCCCTGCTTTATAGTAGGCATTAATTAGCCAGTCAAGGCTGAGTCCCTTCCCTTCATAGATGAGGGTCTTCTATCTTATTCTTGCATTTATTGGCACTTGCAATCCACAGCAACTCCGAAGCCCCCAGAAGAGAAGTCTGCACCACCCTCACTCCTGTATACTCTTAAGTCTTGGCTGGCTGTCCAATTATCTGTGCTTAGAAAATGCCACACTTGGAGCACTGTTAGCCCCCTTAGTTAAAGTCACCAGTACTTTCTGCTCACTGGTCTCTCTGCTCCATCTGCTCTGATTGTTCTTCAAGACCATATTCTCTTGGGATAAGTTCTGGATTGATCTGTACATCCTAATAAATCAATGGAACAGACTCCAGTGAAGTAGTGTAAACTCCCTGGCGTAAGCCTCACTCCCCACACTTTCCTTTCTATGCTTTTCACTTGGATCCAAGTCAACCTTCTTCCAACCTGAGAAGATGGATACTTTCTGGGGACTCTTACCTGCCCCTGATCCTTGATCCTGCATTTGACTCATCATTTTTATCAGCACTCCTGGTGGGGGTTTTACTGACCACCTTGCTCAAACCCTGCTTCTGTCACTACCTTTTCCTAAAGTTTATACTTTTTTTTTTTTTAAATATGACTTCTCATTATCAAACATTAGGGTCTTTTTCATTTATTTCCATTCTTCCCCAGCTGAGGTAAGCTTCACAAGGGCAAGAATTCACGTCTCCATTTCTAAATGAAGGAGTTGGCGCCAAAGGCAGGAGCCAAGAATTGAACCTTGTAAATGCAGAGAAACAAAGCCCCCTCTTCAGGAGGAGTGGTGGATACTGAGAGACAGAGAGCTGCCTTCAGCCTTGGAGTTAGTACCATCAGGTGTCCTTTGAGGAAGGCAAGTGAACATGGTCATGGTCAATCATATGAGAAGGACATGACCAGGGAAAGGTCAGACTTCCTGAAACTGACCTCCTTAGCTGTCCATAGGAGTCCAGATGTTTTCAAACTTACTTCAAAGTATTTTCAGTGCCCTCTCTACAGTGCTTTCAGTTCTCATTATTTATGTCCATGCTGTTGCCCAAACAAAAACTCTCAGGCTAAACTTGCTAATAATTTGGTTATGATTTTTTTAAATTTATTTTTAGTTTTTTTTTTAAATTATTTATTTCTGCTTTTGAGGTTGTAATATAATTACACAATTTCCCTGTTCAATAAAAAGTATTTAGGGCAGGAAAATTTCCCCAAATCTCTAAAATTTGAGAGGCATCCTAGAAAGTTAGCTCTGGGGATTAAACCACTGACAATAGGTAAGTTCAGGCTCAATAATGTTAACTACAAAGTAATCCCTAGTTTCTCACTTTTCTTGGTTGTTTTGTTGTTTTGGGGTTGGGGGTGTTTTGTTCTTTTTGTTGTTGTTGTTGTTGTTCCCTAGCTAGTTTGTCATTCTTTGACTTCTAAAAAGTTTGATCCGATGACCACCCCCAGAACCCTGAAGAGTTTTCAAGGAAAGCATAAAGGCTATGATAGCCTCACAGTATGACAGAGACCTGATTTGACTTCTTTGTTTTTCTTTCATACACATGGACACTAGAGTTTTCCAAAGGTCAGGAGCTTTGTAACACTGAAGCAGATTAGGTGGAGAGACAGCTCCTAGCGAGCATCTAGCTCTCTGCCTGGACCAAGCGTCAGAGATCTCCTCAAACAATAAACAGACATTTATCACTAGCTGAGTTTTGAAAAATGCACATCTGTGTTTTATTTTTTTTTTCTGTTTGTTTTGGTTTTCCTTTGGCTGACTAGAAACTAAACCCAGGATCCATGTGTTCTACGGCTGAACTGCACACACATCTCCCCTGGAAAAAGCAGTGACTTTAAAAAAAAAATATTATTTATGTTAACACAACTGGATATATCATTATTATTTCTAAATAAATAATTGTACTACAGTTTCTATTTTAATTTTTAGTATTAATATCTATATTAGTCACATAAGTAGCAGTTGTTTAGAGCTCAAGATAAGTTTGAAAAGTAGAGGGGTCCTCAAAGTTTGACTTCTGCTAATCTAAGACATTGATCTACTAACAAATACGTTTAAAATATGTATCATATTTTGTTGAAGTTAAGATAATTCAAGACAGGAGCCTTAGTCACTGCTATATATATATATATATATATATATATATATATATATATATATTTCTCTGCTAGACAATAGCCATGCTATGTACCCATTGTGTCTTTCCACAAAGGTCCTCAGTAGATCCAGACACATGCTGGAATCTATTTCTCCATAGAGTTAATAAAGGCTCACAAACATGAATTCTTGTCAAGCATCCAAAAGTTTTACAGTCTAACCTTCATGCTCCTGAAACAAACTGCCTGGTTTATTCAACCTGTCTGGGTGCTTCTATTCTCTTAAATCCAAAGGAGAGACGACATTAATATCTAGGTCAAAAGGCTGTCCAAAAAGTTTTTTAAAATACCAAATTTATAAATATCCTGAGCAATGGTGGATAATATTGAATAAATATTAACTACCATCACAGCCAGTTTAGTACGGACAGCTCTCAAGGTCCGTATTTGGGAAAAGCACTATAAATCTAGAGAAGGCAGGAGAAACACTACTAAATCCTTCAGAAGCACTGAGAACTCAGGGGTATTCAACACTGAATGGTAAAGTTAATCTCACCATTGTATCCGTTTCCTATTCTGAGAATTCACTTATGTTTTCATTCAGTAGTAAATTTCCTTTTCTGGCACACTATCCAGTCACTAAGCACATGATAAGGCTCTTTTGTGTCCATTGTATACACGCCCCCACCAAAGGAAATGGAGGCTGCGAGGTACAAAGATTAGTGGTCACAGAAAGGGAATCTTGTTTGTTCCAATACATGTCATCAGCGGGTGCCATTGTTCACTGCTCTTGGGCACCCTGTTAAAAATTCCATGGTTTAGAAGACAACTTTCCTGACACATCATTCTGAATGTCAGTAACAACCAGCTTTATTGGAAGATGGTCTACTGTGAGAGCAGGTCTCAGTTTGTACCAGAGAAAGGAGAGTTATGAGAAATAATCTGAAATGGAATATTCTAGGACTCCTAAATTACTTTCATAATCTTAGTATGACTGGACTTTATTTTGTAAAACAATTCCCAGAATTAATCAGATTTTACCTTTACATCGATTATCAGCTCATACTAAAATTTGGATTATTAGATATATTTTCCAAAGTAGCAGCCTTGATATGAATCATCTCTGATGGGCCTGAGTTGCCTAACCAGTCTTAAGGCACTGAGTTGACTGACAATAACTGTGTTAAATAAATACCTTTATATTTTCATCAGAAACAATAATGCAAGTCACTTCAGTTCTTCATGTCTCCCATTGCAGCTAAGTTACAGCTCATGGTAGAACACTTGTGTATTATGTACAAGGCTTTGAGTTCAATCCCAAACACCAAAAATATATTTTCTACAGAGACTCATTGCATTAGTGATATAGTAAGCAAGACAACTACCCATCAATTAATTATGATAGAAACAACCCACTTTATATTACAATTCATTGCACATTCTGGAATACTCTGACTTGTTTATTTAAACATTTTTATAAGCCAGACCCTCTTCTATGACATTCTGTAACAATAAGAACTATTAAACATCTTCCATCACAAGCTATATTATTCCAGAACAGGACAGACTAATACATAATAAATAAAAATGGACTTGACTGAAATTGTGTTCTATGGGGAGAATTTGAATAGGTTAGATGGATAAGAAATGTTAATGCTGGTGTGAGGGTCAATTGGCAGCAGAGGGAAGATATTTCCAGAAGAAAGAAAAGAGATAGGAGCAAGAATTTTAGGAAGGTTTATACTTGGCCATTCATTGAAATTTGCTATCTGGGTCCACATCAAATATATTACTCATAGTATGTTTACTCTTTAATCTCTCAGGATTAATATCTTAGGTACTTTCATGTTTTATCATGTGCTATGGTTTCTGGGTCCTTCATGTCTTGTCTCTACCATGGGCAGACCCTGGCTAGAAATAGCACTGAAATGCAGAACAGAATAGGGAAATATTTTAATGACCTCATCCTGTATCCTACCTTCTTTTTGATGTAAACAGCTCCTTCTGTTTGCTTTCTGAGACACCCACATCTGAGTGTCTCCTTTACAATTGACTTAGCTGTATTATGCCAGATTATAAATTCACTTCACACTTGGCAAGCCCATGGCTACCCTGTCATCAATGCATAAGCCTCAGAACTATGGCTCTACTGAATACCGTTTCACTATTATTTTCCATAGGTGACAGCTGTTCATAGGAAATCAAGTCCAGTGAATAAATAGCACAACTCTTGTCATCTATAACTTTACTCTATTTATGCAAACTCTATGAAGGCAAAGCATTTTATTAAAATTATATTGCTTGTTGCTATAAGTATAGAATCATAAACAGATGAGAACTATGTTATGCCTAAAAAACACCTCTGTTTGCAAGGAGCTAACCAAGTTGGATGCTGGAGAACAATGTACAGTGTCATAAGATTGGCAGTTAATATTCCAACTGTGCTTTATTTTACATAGTGGTGTACTTTTTATAAAAAAAAAAATAGTCTTTTCTGTGTTCTCAGGCAACCTCTCCATGTCCATGGAGTAGAGAGGTTAGAATGTATCTTCTTAGTTGTTTTAAGAAAAAAGTCTGATGAAGCTTCAGGGAGTCAAGGAGAATTTGATTGGTCAATATTGTCAGGCTTGGGTCCACATATTCCAGCAAAGTTCCAATTTACTTGGCTTTGCAATGTGCAAGGATAGGTTTACTATAGGGTTCTCTTGGATAAGGCAGATGATCCCTGGACAGCACTTGGCCCTACACACCACTGATTCTTCATCTTCCATGCCCTGTATTTACCGCTCCCCTGACTCAGACGACCTAGGTCAGTCTGTTAAAGTGAATCCAGGTCCTTTTTCTTCTTTAGTTCAAAGAGTTCTGTCTTCATATGCTTCATGCTGGGTTTTTATCTAAAAAAAAAAAAACATGCATTGTAGCTAGTTGATTATTTCTGAAATGTTTCAAGCTCTCAAGGCATAATGGAGTTATATACATATTAAAATTTTTAAAATAAATTTTAAATAAAATATATGCTTTTATATAACTTGCTAAATGTATCTAATTACAAATCTAATTCTAGTATTTGTAATCTTTTTTAAGCTTCAATTCACTGAAATTGCAGCAATCTTTTCAGATTTTCTGTCCTTTTACACTGGGGTGTATGAATAGGTATTTCAAGACTAATGTTCAGAGTGGTTCAATTACTTCTTAATTTAATGAAGGAAACTTCCTCTGTATAACTGACTGATGCAGTGACATTGTCCTTAGGCAACAAAAACAATTTGGTGTGTTTAACTTACAATGTATTGCTATCTTTGTATAAGGAGGCAAAAGCATATCTCTTAGGGAATTAAACACTGGTAGACTAGGCTAATGTAGTCAAAGAGACATGTGTTGAGAGGAACTAAGATACTCTCTGTGATGTTAAAGATTATCAAGTAAGGCTTGAAATGTAGAAACTGAGTCATCATGGCTGAGCTGGAATGCAGTGGGCATACAGGTGAGAAAGAACAGGAGGATAAAAGTAAACCTGGTTCTGAGTTTTACTCAGAAACTTATATTTATCTCTGCCACCTACACAATCAATGTGTTCATAGTTATGAAAGAGGGTAGTGCTAAAGATTAAATACTGTAATATCTACCAAACCTCTGAGCATAGAACATGTGTGGAGTTCATGACTGAAAAGTAAGAGTCATTAGTGCAAATCTCTTCTTGTTATACCACAGTGTATAATCAGCAGTTTCATAAAGCTTAAGGAATAGGTCTGTGTATTACATTTCAAAAGTTGGACCTGAGTGTAGTGGCCCATACCTATAATCCCAACATCAGAGAGGCTGGGGCAAAAGAATTGCTAAAAGTTCAAGACTGGTCTGTACTACCTAGGGAGTTCCTTATCAGCCTTGGCTATAGACTGTACCTCGTCTCAAACAAACAACAATCAATCAATAAATAAGTAAATAAATAAATGTGAATAAATAAATGTTGAAGTATTGGGTTGCAGAACACAGTCATAGTTAAATGCTACTCATCTTTGTGTGATCTGTGTAGAGAGTTAGAGGAAAATTAGTAGCTTGTGTTACACTTAAATGACAATATAGGTTCTTCTTCACACGCAAACTGGTATGTGACTTGCAAGGTTTATTCCACAATTAAATAAGTATTTTTTCTGATTGCAGATGTTTCTATAAAGTTATATCATATATTTGATATAATACTATATATATTATCATAAAGTTAATTTAAATTTTGCTGTTCTTGAAACAATAAAGTATTCAGAAAGAAAACAATTTACAAAAAGAAAGCTATTCAGACATTACCACCTAAAATTAATAAATATAGTAATTGAAAAAATTTTTTAGAATTTTCAGGTGTATGATATATCACTGTATTTGTACCTATAAATATAAAACTATCCTCCCAGCAAACATAAGACCCAACTACAGATGATATTATGTAACAAGCTTCTAACACAATACGTCCTTACAATATATATTAATATCATTATTGATCTGTATTTATCTGTATATCATACTGCTAAGGTCAACGTAGGTCTTTAATTTTAGTGGCTACTTATGACCATCAGTATGAGTTTGTTAACTTAATTTTAGACTCTTAAATTGTTTGGGATAAATGTCTCCACACACACACAAAAAAAATATCATTTTGAACTTCCATGCTTCTGTTCTTCAACATATTCTGTACTTGTTTTTCTAAGATACGTCACTGCAAGAATCACTCTGAGGATAGCACATGAAACTTCTGTACAGTCTGTCAGATTGTCTTTGGGACATTTTTTTTATGTAAATACAACGGGAAAGATTTAAGTCTGTAAAGTGTGGAGCTTTAAGTAAAGGTTGTTGGCTCTTAATAATTTTTTCAAAGAGAAAAATATACTCAAAAATGAGGATTAGTTACAAGAAGAAAAAAATGGAAAACAAGGCATGTAGTCATCAGATTCAGCCAAAATACTAAAATATTATTTAAGTAGAACTTTGGGATAAATCAGTAATTGATGAGACAAATTCTTCTCTTTGCAATGCTAACACATGGATTCTATTTTTAAAATATTAACATTTTGAGATCTGCGATGAATGAGATAGGGACTAAAATGATCAAAGGCTTATTAAAATGTTTTGTGAGGAACTTCATAATGGAACCACTCTGATAAAACCTAAGTACACTGACAACTTCAGCAACATGAGAATAGCCTGACTTTATTTACATCTTTATATGACAAAGTAAAAATATATATACTGCACTACCTATAAAAAGTCACAGACAATACCACTGACATTCACAGGAAAGAAAGACGGGGACAGAACAATCTATTTAAAATCACCAAGACCTGTATTCTGCAAATTGTAGCATGAGAGTGTGAGGCTTGGGAGAAGAAAATGAATTCCATTTCTTTATGCATTCTTCCTCAAAAATATTTTATGTTTTAATCTTGCTTGGATCATTTTTTCTCAAGCCAATCATAGAGATATTTTCAATGAGATTATCAGGGATCTTTGATGAGAGTACAAAATTATTTTAACTTTCTAAATGTAATCATATTGTTATAATTAAGAGAAGATAAACAGAAATTGTGTGTATGTGTGCATGTACATGTGTGTGATAATGTGTTAAAAGGTATCCAAAACAGGCACTGAAGTGACCAAATGTTTGATGAACTTAGATCTAACAAAATTGACCATCAGTTGAAAACTGGGATTTTGTGCATTCTCCCTCAACTTTTTAACTGTTAAAATTTACTTAAGTATTTACACATTGATTACTAAATGACAAGACTCATGCACACTTACCACACAGAATGCAGAGAACAACCACCTTTAATTAAGAAGTTAAAAATACAGAATGTATTGTGATGATGTAAAACCCTTTCTGATTTAGAAGGTACATAGGCATTTACTTTAACCTAATGAGTTTTGTTTAGAATTATGTGAAAAGACATCAAAATAATTTCAGAATAATGCTTCAAGGGGCTGAAAATATGGCTCAAAGATTCAGTGTTTACTGCTTTGCACACGACCCAGGTTTGGTTCCAAGAACCCAAGACAAGTGGCTCACAATAACCTGTAACTCTAGTTCTAGGGATCTGATGCCCTCTTCTGACCTACACAGGTACTTGCATACACACACACACACACACACACACACACACACACTAAAAATAAAGAGAACAAAAAAATATAAACACTAAAGGAAGTGCTAGTAAAATTAGTTTTATCTCAAAGTTGTGTTTCAAGAGAAAATGAGTGACTATAATTTGTATAATTTGTACATGCTAAATCATTCTCTTGAATGTGAATCACTGCTAATTATTTGACAGGGTTTTTCTTACAGGATTTGATGCATGTTAAATGGTAAATAGTAATGTTAAATGCTAAAAAAAAGTGAACACCAAGGCTTTATGACCTGAAATCTCAGTGTTTTTAATTGAGAAAAAGACCTAAGTCAATTCATCTCAGCTAATTGGAAGATACTCAACTTGAGATCTAGCTGAGCTGATATGTTCAAAGTTGCACTGTTAGTGCTTACTGCCTGGGCTGACTATGTATATGGTATAGTCATGTACAAAGAGTTCTTTATTCAATTTTGCAACCAAAAACACCATCCCAATGATTAAAGATGACAGATTAAAGATTAAAATTTACTATACAGATAAAATACTAAATAAAAATATAGTGGCTAACTAGCAAATTCAAAGGTATCCCAGAAAATTACTATTGATTTCTTTGGAAATATAGTAACTTGAATTGGGTTTAGTGAAGGTGGATAGCATTGAGAAGACAATATCAAGACACTATGAATTTATTTATGTGAATGTCAATAGAAGGACACATCGAGTGACCTTTAATTATGGGGAGGAGAGAGTTTTCTCAAGACAACCCAAGGGTGACAGACCCTTAGTTTGCAGAAGGAACAAGGAACGTCAAAGAAGATACCAACAACCATCAATGCCTTTAATTGGGAAAAAAGATAATTTATAGAAGAAAAATAAGTAGTTCTGGCTTTTGTTTCCTCTCTGTCTATACTTAGCAGCAGTTAATGACACCATCATGCCCTTTCCCCTGTCAGGATCAACTAGAATGAGGACAAAACTGAAGTGTTCTGCCTTGTAAATGCTTTCACTCGGAACCACCCAATTGGGCTAGTATCAGAGTCCCACTCTTAGCTCCAAGCAAAAGCCTGACACTTTGAAGACAGAAAACTTTGGAGCTAACAGAATAGTAAAAATATTGCATAGATAAGAGTTGAAGCTGAATGTCTACTTGGGGGTCAGGTAGATGTCTTAACGGACATAATATGCAATGTGTTCTAACCAACCTAGTCTCAGCCTTTGGGACTAGCACCCGATTTCTCCACAGGGGCTTTAATTAACTCTCCTCCTGGTGCCTCCCACCTAGAATTCTGCTCTCATCAATCTGCCTTTTAAAACTCATACTCAGCCTCTCTTGGATCATTTTTAGTTCATGTTTAATAGTTGGTTCCTGGAAGATGAATAATACATAGTTTCTCAGGTACCTCATATGCAAACATGAAGAAATTAAGCAGTATCCATTAGAAATATAATCCAAGCCACAAACTGCTAGTTTCTATGCTTTACCAGAGGAAAAGGGGGACACATTCAACCAACATACATGAATTATGAGTTATTATTATATGCACAGCATGTGCCTAGATACTGCAGAAGTCAAGAAAATGCATAACCATGTTTCTTGTCACTACAGAACACTTCTGCTTAAAGCACCCCAAGATCAGCAGAGTAACATTGAAAAAGGCACAGTAGCCTTTAACAGCCTCACTTTACAAGGAAAGCAGTTCTGGGTTTACCAGCAACTAGTTATCTGCAGAACTGCAATCCTGCCTTCTTGCTGTTCTTCATGTCTGTAGGCTGATGGCCATCTTATTAGACATAACAGCTGTAAGGGGACCTTGAGCTCCATGTCTTCCTATGAGAACATCCGATGATAATAGTAATGGACTTGCTTCTCTGCTGTTCTTTGAAGAACTTGTCAGTATAGAAAATTATCATTCATGTGTAGCTATTCCGGTGCCTGGATCTTCTATTTTCATTTAAATACAAGTCACAATTAACTCAAAAAATTTCCCTAACACTTTTATGAATCAGCCTGTGTTTAATCCTCCAGTAAGGGGCATTATAAGCACGGAAGTCATCAACTCCTTAGGACTCAGTTTCCTCTTGTATGACTATAATAAAATAGCAGAGACCAGGAGTTTTCGAAAAAAAAAGTTTTCTCACAGTCTGGAGTTTGGAAAGCAAAGACTGTAGTATCTAGTAAAGGGATTCTTGTAATGTCACCTCATTAATGTCACCTCATGGTGGAAGCTGCATTCTCAGAGACAATCTCATTCCTTTTCTACTGAGCATG
This sequence comes from Arvicanthis niloticus, assembly GCF_011762505.2. Classification (NCBI taxonomy): domain Eukaryota; kingdom Metazoa; phylum Chordata; class Mammalia; order Rodentia; family Muridae; genus Arvicanthis; species Arvicanthis niloticus. Next base: position 67,117,708 of record NC_047668.1, on the reverse strand, counting down.
CTACAGCTCCTTATATGGAAAGAAAATTGATAATGCAACCTAATGTCATATTCATACTGGAAATACTGCATTTTACTATAACTATTGTAAAAGGCTAGAAATAGCAATATTTTGCTACCAAATTAATTTTCATGGTAGAAACAATCAGATATGGCCAAAGGAGATGATAAAGTGTCCAACGTTTTTCTATTATGTAGAACTACAGAAAGGCAAGATATGTACTCTAACAGGCAATATTGCATTCAGTGAAATCAGTTTTAGAAATGGCCTCATAGAAATGGTGATCGGTTCTGGTTTAATTAAAAAATGAAGCAAAGTATAATCTATCTTCAATATACACAATAATTACATTCCTGAAAAATATCAGTGTAAATTAAAACATAATTTTTAAAAAGTATTGGTTCTTACATAAAAACCCAGATAAAACTGAACACTAGAATAATAAATCTTTCTTCTACCTAATGGTCTGTAGAACATTTAGAACATATAGAGAATGGGGAACAGTTATTTATTGACTATAACCTGTCCTACACATTGCAGGATGTGTTGTTTCCCTGGCTGCAGCAGCAAGTATCCATAGCAACTTCTGTATCGTTGTGATCACTACGCACCTCAGGAATTTCCAGATGGTCCCTAGAGAGTAGCACCACTCCAATTGACAGAGCCTTGGGAAGCAGGGAGATCACGTCTACATCCTCATCCAGCCTCCTTTCCCACACACCCCCACAGTGTCTGACAGAGGCGAACCCAATGAAGGCTACAGACAACTGTGGCTGACTGAGTCCACTGACTTTGTGCTCAGTTGGAAGTCAGAAACTACTCCCACTGCCTGGGAAGGGGCACATAGCTCTTAACTCAGTACCTCCTTCAGGCACTGAGAGAACTTAAATGCGCATGCTCTGTACTTACAGGTAACCTCTATCCTGGACCCTAGGTGTAGCCCTTGATACATCCACAGCTCCAGTGACATCCCTCTACTTCCATAATAAAAAATGTTACCTATATCTATCTCCCCGGTGATTGTTTTTTTCCTCACGCTGTCTAGTACACTGGAGGAGGTTTGAAGGATCCCACTGGGACATCAGATGTCAGTATCTCAACAACTTTGAGCCAACTTTTTGGAGTCACCATCTCTCTTTACTTCACAAAGGAATAAGTTAGTGGAGCTTGATTTTCCTTCAATGGCCTCAGCAGAGAGGACAACAAACAGGGTTATCATTGCTTTGCATCTGCATCTATACTGATTCTGGGAAACCTAAACTTCACCCAAGTGGTGGAAATACAGTGAACTCTTAAAGTTGTGAAAAACGCTGTATCTATTGCACCATTAAGCCAGTGATTTTTATTTGGTTTTTGGTTCACATTGACTACCAATATTTTTTTTCTACCACCAACCTCCCTCCCTCTTACTCGTAAACCTAAAGTAATGGTGCAAAGAGCATATTAGGATGTGTTTACAGTGGCAAAGCTCCACCAAGTATCCAGAAAAAGTGATCTGGAGTATAATTTTAGCCATAGTGCTAATTATTGATACTTATCCAGAGATTTCTGACATATCATAGCAAAGAAAATAAAACTGGGCAGAGAAAGTGTGATTTAATTTAATGGGCTTTACATTTTCCAATTGTCGATGTCTTTGTTTTCTTGTCTCGTGTAGCATCATGGCCTTTGAAATTCCTATGTAGCCGAGGATGACCTTGTATTTCCAACCTGCTGTGCCGCCACCCACCAAGTGGTAGGAATACAGATATGTGTTCCCGAAGCTGACCTCTCTTTAACATTCATCCCAGAAAAGATTCATCTGCATTGTAGAGGAATTGAAGAAGGAGATCAGGGGTTTAGGCTGGGGAATTTAGGTGTGGTTAGGCTGATTTGCTCTATGGAGAAAGACATGCTCCGTGTCCCATAGAGCCCCTGCTAACAGCCTTCTCCTTTGTGTGTTTTACACCCTCTGTCTTTCTTTTCATTTCTTTACCATCATCTCAGCCCAGGGCCCTTGCCCTGAAAGCACTTTCGTCCAAGCTGATGCACTGAGCTCACTGTCCTCTTCTAGAACGTTTTTACGTAATGTTCAGAGCCTCACAGAGCCCCCTAAAAAAAGGTTGCTGGCTATATCTTTTGTAAAAATCAACACTCTCTCTCTGGGGGCTCTTCACTGCTACTTAATACAGTGTTTTTTTTTAAAGTAATGAATTATAGAATATACTTACTCTTTCCCTCTCCAAGGTGAAAGACCTCTTGTTTCACTGATGCTATTTTTTTTTTTTTGATGTCTAGCTCAATGTTTTTCTAAATAGTTGCTCAGATGAATAAATGAAATAACCGCGCTTACCTGTGATCCTGTAGGTAGCAGGCAATGGTCCCAAATTCAAATTAATTTCCATAAAATGCAAATTCATATCTATTCTGATTTTTTTTAAACACAAGATTCTTTTTTTTTAACAAGGAAAAATGCTTCCAAATTTGTCAGAAAATTCCTTAACTATTTTTAACATTAGTATTTATATACTGTAGTGGTTTAAACGAGAATGCTTCTCCCCTATTGGCTCTGATATCTGACCACTTGATCCCCACTTAGTGAGATTGTTGGCAGCCCTATTGGAGGAGATATGTCACTGCTGGACGTAGTTGACAGTTACAAGTCTTCTGCTACTCCTGTTCACTCTCTGCTTCCTGTTTGTGGTTAAATGTAAACTCTTATCTTCCTTTCCCTGACACTACGCCCTGCCTGCTGAGATACTTCTCTGCCGCCACAGCCTCTTAATTCAAAGTAAACTTCTTCTTAAGTTACCTTGGTCCTAATATCTTATCATAGCCAAAGAAAAGTAATGAATACATAGACAAAGAAAACTTTTATATATTTAAATTACTTGATATAAATGCATTAAAGAGAGATTTAATTGATTAATATTAATAACATATACTTATTTAAATACAAATTAACGATTTCCTTAAATAAGAGGATAAACCTGTGAAAATCTAATGTGCACTTTTCATTTCTTAATATATTTTATAATAAGTTTTATAAGAAGCATTATGTGAACACTATGTTTTTCAAAATGATGAAGCTATAGGCTTTTTTTAGGTTGTATAATATTAAAAATGTATCAGAGGAGATGTTAATCATATTAAGAGATTTTTATCTTTGATCCTGTTATCTAACAACTAAGGCAGCTCTTAGCAATACAATGGACTCCTGTGGATGGATAGATAGATAGGTAATGATTTGACTGAATGCTGTTACTTTGTTCAGATTTCACTGATTGAGTCTATTGTTAAAGTAATAGAAAGTCAGTTGTGATTAGGTAAGAGTACATATTTTACCCACCTGAGCTCCATTTATATTTCCCACATACTGAATTGAAATGTCTAGTGGATAGGAAGTGAACTTTTTACCCACTGGCAAGATCAGGTTAGTTCTGAGCCATAGGAGGAAGGCCAAGGATTTTTAGATTGCTCTAACCTCTTTAAAACTCGAGGGCACCAATTGTTCGAAGAAGGGGCACATTGTTTGCAGAGAATTTAAACACACTCATAAAAACCAACCCAGAGTCTGTCTGACTTTTATTAATACCATTCATCATCTCATTGATGAAATATCTTCTGCCTCAGAATGCAGGCCTTTACCCACACCCGCACCTTGGATGATGGTATTAAAAGGACTATGTTTCTTAGACTTGCAGCATGATAGAAGTCATATGTGTTTTGTCTGTAACCATCCAGAGTAATTTTCTTCAAAATGAAAGCATGACTTTAGGAAACTATTGGTCTGGAAGGTAATGCTATTCTGCCAATAGTTGAGCCAGAGAGAAAGTAGTTACAATCTTCAACTTGCACCTTTGTTTAAGAATCATCTCATTATCCATGGTCATGCGAAGTTTAAGTACTCTCAACACACAGTCAAGATGTATGTTCACAACTATAGAACCTACTTCGAAAACCACAACACTCTTCTACCTATGAGATAAGTTCCTAGAGGTCAGGAATGGTGGCAAATGATCTTTTTAACAACCATAGAACTTAGTTCATGGCTCTGGACTGAGTGACCACTTACCATCTCTTTTATTCCAGAATGGCTTAATCCCTAAATTTTGATCCCTAAACTACTAATCCACTACCATGTAATGATGCATGGATGGCCCTTTCATTGGCATAATTTGCTGAGCCTGCATTTATATGTTGATCACCTGAGTCAGATATGTATATATTGAAGCACTGAATACGTTTCCACCTTAGCCTTGCCTTTTCTTGAGCAATTTCTCCATCCAAGGCTTCTGTTTGGTTTCATTTTTTACACAAATTTTGAAAAGTATTTTAAAACTTCCAAAAGAAATAAAATTAATGATTTGTTTTATGCCTTGACACAGAGAATATTCATGGGGGCCTCCTAGTCTGTTTTAGTCTATATGCCTTTGATTAGAATTGAAACTAAATGTATAAAACCCTAACAGTAAAAGAACATGATGTCAAATAAAAGTGAAAAATAAGTAGCTACCTTATATTTCAGTGTAATTTGCAACTGTTGATATGGGGACTTTTCAGTAAATGAATATGTGATCATAGCTAAGGACCAAAAAATGCATGGTTGTGCATTTTTATAAAAGCATGTACATTTATATGAAGGGATATATGTGCATATGTGTGTGTGCCTGTATGTGTGTGTATACTTATGGCTGTAAGTGGGCTGGGTATTATGTAATTGAAGATAAGAATTCAGGAAAAAAGAAATGGGAAGAAAGGAAAAAACGGTGCCTGTGAAAACAGCTCTGACCCAACATGAGCTGACATAGCAGGCTTTTCTTCACGGCCAAAGCTGTTGACCATGTGACAAGAGCCTACACAGCACAGCTCACTGATATCAAGCTGGCTCTGTATGCAACAATTAGATGATACTCATTAAGTAAAGCCAAAGGGGCACATAGGAGTTTGCAGTGAGTCTAACTTGTCAGAAACATAATCATTTTATATGCAACCCCTGGAGACAGCCAGTCTGTCTTATTGCTATAAATTTCAGATATGTATATTGTGACTACATTCTGACTGCAGAGGTGTATTTACATATCCATCCGTCTGCCCTAACAAAGCTCTCTGTCTTTGAGGTGGGCCTGAAAGAACATCAGTGCAGAGTATTTGAATTAACAAACAAAATATTATGCTGCATCATTTCATCACTTAGAAACTGAGAAGTTAGTGGTAGAATCAATGACAGGCCCTTTTTCTTAAATGACCACTCAACTTAGCACCTACTCACTCACCTCTCTGTTTTGCTTTTTTCCCCACCTTATTGCTTTTCTTGTCTTGTTTCATATGACACCTAAGACATTCTCATTTCCTAATTTTGTTCCACTTTGTCTTTTTTCCACACTAGAATGGAATAGGAATTTTACTCACGTTTTTCCTGTTATTTCTTCAGTAGCTAAAGTATCTAGCCCATAATATGTCTTCATAAATATTTGTTGGGTATAAGACATGAATAATTGGGGGCCAGCAAGACAGCTCTGTGGGTTAACATACTTGCCACAAGACTAAGGATGTAAATTTGATCCTGGAGACATTCACAGTGAAGGAGAAAACTGATTCCTGAAAGTTGTTTGACCTTGACCCCACAAGCACACTCTGGCACATGTACAACACACACACACACACACACACACACACACACACACACACACACACACACACACACACACACACTGAATATAGAAAAATTTAAAAGCACATAAAATAGCCACGAAATGTGATTTGCTTTTCTCAGCTCTTCTCAGATATTTTTTTTCCTTTAATGAATTGTGGGATGACCTTGAATCACATCAGAGTGCTTAAAAGTTCCTGGATTCTAAAAAAGCAATAAAATCTCATGCTTAATATTTATAAATAATTGCCCAAACTAACCGTGTCAACAGACAAAATAAGAGAATTTACATATTGGACCAAATGACAGCTTCTCAGTAATTCCTGAGGTAACTGCCAGAGGGTCAGGTTACAGGCTCAAGTCTGCAGCTGGGTCAGATTGCCATCTCAGTGTGTTTCAGCCTCATGCAGAGTCAACAGACAATCTGTCTGTCATCACGGAGCAGGTGGCCAGCCAGGACTGGGGGTGTGGATATGGTGACGATGTCAGTTGCTAACTAGGATCCTTACTTAAAGGACAGGAAAGAGATTGGAATTAAGTTGCAATTTGCACTGGGTAGGGGCCAGAGGGTTGGGTTACCTTATGAGTAAAATCAGCCCTGTTTCCATATAGCCTTTGCAGTAAACAGTATCTACTTTATTGATTTATCTGTTGTGCACTAAAAACTTTTGGAGATTCTGGGAGTGGGATAAATATTCCACAATCTTCTATTCATAGATTGGGCTTTCCTGAAGAAATATTCCAATCTGCTATTCTTTGTAAGGTGAATTACAGTATTCAACCCTGCCTCTTAAAAACAGAGAAACTATAAAAAAAAAAAATACATGCATACTTGTTTAAATTTCCAAGAAGCATTTCTGATTTTATATGGTTAAGAATCAATATTCAATGGAGCCACAGACAGAAACCAGGTTGTGCTAGGTGCATGGGGCCATTTGCATATGTCTATACAATCCTTGACCTAAACTAGGCCAATGCTTTTTTAGCCCTGACTGAGTTCTAGAACTACCAAGAGAATCTAAAACAAAAACAAAATATCCTCCAGTAAGAGAAGCCTCCTTACATACAGTGTGCAGACATGACCTATGAGCAGAAGCAGACAACCTCCCATAGTGCTGTCTTGTTTTCAGCAGATATTTCTCTTCCTCAGATTAACCAGATAATACATATGATAGTCAAGCTTAAGGGGGAAAACCCTTTTTGTATTTTCCTTCTCAGTCTGTAAATTAGAAGTAACCATAGCTTTTCTGACTAATTCATAATGATCTCATATAAAATTAAATTATAGACAACAAATATTCTCAGTGCCTGCTCAAATGCTTTAAAGTTCACTTAGATGTACATTCCAGGAGATGCTGAAACATTTCCAAAGATAGTCATGTTTTTCGGTGGTAGAGGAGATTGAGATGGGAGAGTAGACTGGAGCTTCTGAACTCTGTTTGCTCATCATCACCATCTCCTTAAATCACATAGCATGAGTCTGAGTTCATAAAGAGACGAGAACATACAGGTTTGTTATCCAAGCACTTCTTCCATTGGTAGCAGACCCTGCATTGGGAACACTGTGAATTAAGACACCTCAAGGTTCATTCTACTTTGCTTTCAAATCTCTTCACTGTTTTCACCTTTGAAGGCACCTGGCTTGGATTGTGGTAAGCTCTAAAACACTGGCAGTTCTCAGAAGATTCTAAGTAGCAGCCAGCAATTGAAACTGCAGTAAGAGGCCATGCATCATGGATGGCACTTCATGAAGGAGATTTATTAAGAGAGCTGGTGTGGAATCTCTCAGGGAGAGGAATTCAGAAGCAAATGGTGGGAATCAGCTGCTTGGTAACAGAGCATCACAAGGGCCTTATCTTAGGTTCCTATGATGAAGAGTCTTTGAGTCCAAGTTGAAGAGAGTCTGTATAAACTCAGTGAAGAAAGTTGTTTTGCCCTGCAGTTAAGGTCTCCTTGGATATCATTAATATCAGCAGCAAAGTCATGGCTATATTCAGATATGTTTCAAATGGCTCTCTTTGGAACTCCCAATTTTAATACAGATGAGATCATGTTGATATGTAACTGCAAAAGCAAAGTGTAAAAGTGAAAAGTATTATCAACGAATATAGCCACACAGAGTCCTTACAAAATTAGAGTATTCAAATGGCTTCTCTTAATTGTAATGGAAAAAGAAAGTAAGTCCCTAATGGGGAAGCCTACCTTCCCTGGTTCACTCACTGTACAAGATTCTGTGCAACAAGGAGCCCAACATAGTTGTTACCAATAATAAAATGGCATGACTATAGAGCTAACTGTTTAATTGTTTTATTTTTGTGACTGTGATTTTGATAGCACTCCACTCCCAACAATAAGAACAATATAATTTGCTGAGTGACTCCTATGATCAGTAAGTGAAGCATGTTATATGCGTTTATCCTTCCTGCAACTTTGTGAAGGAGACTTCATGGCTCTGGTTTCCGTAACAGAGATATGGCATTCTAGAGATTAAGAAGCTTCCAAAGGTCACAGAGCCAGAAGAGCGTTATGTATTCTGACTACCAAGCACTGGATCATAACCAGAGATTTGTTCTTTTCTGCTAAGACAATGATTCTGCCTTTGGGTTACCATTGGTAACATTGTAGAATATGAACTAGGTGTTTCCTTGGTGTGGTGCAAAGCAAAAGTGAAAAATGAAACTGTTGGATAAGTCCAGCCTTTGAATAAAGGTTTCTCAAACATAGAATTGCAGGCCCCTGATGCTCCTAAACCAGCGACACCTTCATTGTCCCACCAGAGGAAGTGGATGATTCCTGGTGATGGGCCACAGGGGGGAGGATTCTCTCTACCACTCCACCAGGAAAGCCATCATACTCCGTGAAGCTTTGAATGCACCAACACAACCCATTATTAGACTGGAGCCATTATTAGACTGGTATTCATCAGGTCAAAATACAGCTGTATTCAACTACAAGAAAAAGTTGCAAGGGACAAAGACCAATAACACTGGATATTAACACAGAGTCCCCATAGTCATCCCTAAAGCAAAGAGCCCTGGATTCAACTAGCAGCAAAGAAAACCCAAAGGACAAAATGAGGTGCTCTGGTTACTTGAGGTTCTAAGAAAGAGGGAATTAGCCACCGCACCCTGGTCTGAACAGGCTGGGGTACTGCAGAACCTTTTCCTTGTGCAGAATTCACTATGAGCCTGGCTTTAAGGAGGAGCAGAGAGTAGTAAGTATCTAAGGCTGGCAAAATGAAAATGAGACCAGGATGATCAGGACTTAACTAACAGGCTTAAGGAAGCATCAAGCAATGGAAAGAACCACCGTGCTACTTCTGGCCCAGGGAATCCAGGTCAAAAGAAAAAAATCCGTAGTATAGTACCTGTTTTTGGTTTTTTTTTTCCCTAGGGTAAAAATCACCATGGGTTTCAATACATCACTAAATATAACGATTTTAAATGGGAAACTCTTTGTCCCATCTTTCTGAAGACTGGACACAAAGCTGGATTGAATTCATGATACCCACATGGGTTCTGTAATGAATTTGCTGAAGGCTCCAGCAGAGGTTTTCTAGGAAATAACACATGAATAACCTTAGGATGCATCAACTCTTTTAACAATCCTGTGCAAATTCCTAAGTGGCTGTACTCCTTTAGTTAGTAGTATAGTAGAAACTCGTGAAACCCCAAGTTCAAAGAGATGAATACAGCCATCATATATGAGAGAGAACCATTGGGAAGTGCTTTTGTTATTGGGATGGAAATTCCCACCTCCATAGGTACATTTTTTTTTTCTTATTTCTGGCTCTCTAGCCTGCAGCAGTCACACTGCTTCCTTAGGCACAGCTGCCGTCTCCCACAGCCTTGTGCTGGTGATGCAGACCTTGATAATTCTTGCAATAAAAATCCAGTCATGTATGACATTTAGGAGGTAGAGAGCAAAGGGTTTAAATTGCCTTGGGGCGCTGGAACCATTATAGAGTTGTCTTTAATGAGAAATGGAAGACAAAGAAAATTAGAGGCTCAGAGACCGAGCCAAATCAAAATGGTTACCAAATCACTAGGCATGAAGCTGCCTCTTGATTGTAGATAAAAAGTGGGTGGGGACACTTAATGTAAGTTTTCTCCAAGAACCAAAATTCATCTATCAATTTCAAGTAAAGAAGAGTAGAGAGCAGGATGCCGCTTTAATATTTCAGGTGCTGAGAAGATGGACTTGAGGTACCACAGGATACCCTAAGAAGACCAGCTCTTTTGACAACGTATGTTACAAAATACTTACACTTTAAGAAAATCGGGGAGTGTTTGCTAGACAGTCCATAACAGCAAGTACACTGCCACGCTTCCCACAAGAGCTATCCCAGTGGAGTACAATTGGCTTACATTTCCGTTTCATTCTCTCACTCTCTTTTTCATTACCGGCCTTCTCCTTCCTATGAAGGGAGTGGAATCTTTAGCTACAAGCTTCTCTCTGTGCCTTTTAGAAGCAGCCACTTTTCTCTCTCAAAGAAGCCCCTTTCCTAGACTGTGAGCCAAACAACTGCCCCTCACTCTTCCTGGAAGTCGGGGCTCTATAGCATTTTTTTAGCAGAGGACATACTCTAGCTGAGTGATGCGGACCTACTGTGTCATCTCATGTGTCAGTCAGTGATCTGTGCAATCTAACCGAAGTCTGCATGGATGGCGGCGGCACTTCCGGGAAAAATTCTGGACCCAACAAAGAATGGGAAGTGTTCTATGGCAGGAAGGATTCCTGAGACTTTCAGCACAAGAAACACCTTGAGCTTGTTCTGCAAAGCTCTTGGTCTAGAACCACGCATGCGTGCTGTATAAAGTGAAGTCCTTCAGAAGACAACCGTGACAAGGGAACTTGGCTAGAGATGGAGGAGGCCCTACTCTGAACAAGAAAGGAATCACCAGGAGATTCACACCCACAGGATACTACTGATACTGAAAGCACACTAGTTCCAAGCCTTGATTCTTACACCCCACCCCCACCAGCACTCCATCCCCAGCCTAGGAAAGGACTAGCGAACCTAAATACCAATCACTGAAGCCTGGATTCCACCCCAGAGATTGCAAATTCACTAAGTCTAGGGTGTGGCCTACTCACTGGGAGTTTAAAAACCTCCCTTACAGATCTGAGGGGCAGTCAGGGATTAAGAGTCCTTGACCAGTGTCCAAAGGCCGCTTCTCCCACCCTACTCTGCTGAACAGTCAGACTGCTTCCCGGGACTCTAATTTCTCCTCGCTTAAGGCCTGACAATCAGACCTGCGCTGTACATTTGAGGGGCGAACTTTATGGAAGGACTTGAACTCTCAAGCCCCTGAGTTGCAGCTCTCTCTTCTGTCTCCCAGCATATCGCTTTCCCTGGCATCGTACTCAAGGGCTACTAGCAAGCGGTGCTTTTAAAGCACCAACTTGGAGCTCTGCTTGAGGATTACCGCCTCGGAGTCTGCTGCAGCTTCTATCCTCAGCATATACAGTATTTGAGTCTGCATCCCCAGGTGTGTCTGATGGGCAGCCAGGTTTGGGAGCTACTGAGTTCCACAGTGGGACTAGCCTTTCATCCTGCCAAGTCATTAAGGATTTGTAAGGATGAATGAGCTGTCTTGGGAGTGAGGGCCTGCTGCAATGCTCCTTTATTAATTATGGGGAAGTGATGTATTGGCAATGGTAGGGCTTCTCTTGGAAAGGACAATGAATGGTTCGTCGATTGCTGCATTAGGTCTTTCCTGACTCAGTCTTAAATGCTCAGGATTTTTTTTTTACTCTTGTCTGTAGTTTAAAAGCCGCACACCATTCACACGAAAGGGCCTCTAGGTGTTTTTTCCCTTGTAAGCTGCAAGGTGTGAGGGAAATGCAACACCTGGAGTCTTTCAGAGATCTCCCCTGGGGAAACCCCTGCCCTAGTCTGGATTTGATCCGCAGCATCTAATAGCTAGGATATATTTCTTCTTATCCAAGATATGAAAGTGAAAGACAGAGCAAGGATTTAAAAAAATATATCGGCGATACATCCCCAGATTCCCTTTGCTGTATAAAGCTTGCATTAGCAGAGGACCAGAATGTGGAGGAAGAAAGATGTATCTGGAGTAGCAAATTCCAGGGTAAGGAAGGAGTAGGCGAGTTGGGGTGTGTGTTTGGGATTGGGGGGGGGAGGTTGTCTACTGATCAGTCTAGCCAGGTTCAAAAGAAAAGTTGCAGCGGCACGGGTCTGCGCCTGTTGGGGTGCAGGAGAGAGCGCTGGCTTGTGTGGTTTGTACGCACTGCGGGGGGTGCCCACAGGCTGGGAAATCCAGCCACTGGAGGAGCAGAGGAGACCCGGGGGTTGCCACCGCTGCCGGTCCGGCTTTTGCTCCCGCAAAGCACCCAGGGGTAGCGCGCCGGGTAAGAGGAGGCAGGAGAAGGAAGGAGGCGGCGTGCCCTGCTCGTGCGAGCCAGTGCGAGGCTGCGGGCGGGCGGGGTGCGCGGGAGGGAGGGGAGAGAGCGAGGGAGGGAGCGCAGCGCGCGCGCCGCCCGGCCCCGGCCCTCCCAGCCCGCCGGCCTCGCCGCCTCCCGCCCGCGCGCACCGCTGCCTGCTGCCGCCGCCGCCGCCGCCGCCGCTGCTCGCGCCGGGTGCTGCTCGGGAGTCGGGCCGCCACCGCCGGCTTTGTGCTTCCAGCAGAGGATGGGAGCGACCTCTTCCTAATCCAGAGCTGTCTCAAAAGGGAGTGAGCGCGCCCGATCACCCGGCGGCGTGCAGGACCCGGGAAAGGGATCCATCCACAAGGCTCAGCCCAGGTAGGAGCTGGTCCCTGGCAAGCAGAGATACCGGGGAGACTGGAACTGCTCTCTTCGCGGTTCCCTAGGCAGCTGATTCGGGCTGGTTCTGAATTGTGTGTGTGTGTGTGTGTGTGTGTGTGTGTGTCCGCGCGCGTGAACATTTTCTGTGTGTCCGTGCTTCTCTGAGAGTGAAATTGCTCAGGCTGTTGGTGGTTCTGGGCGTGAGGGTCCCCTCCTGCCAGTACAGACTGCCAGAGGAAGAAAGGGTTGCTGGGGGGGAGGGGGGGATGCTGCACCCTGGACAGTGCTGGCTGGGCTGCGAGGATTCAGGGCGCAAAGAGCTAAGTCCACCCGGAAAACCAGCTGCGCTTCTGGGGGCCAGACACCTCCATCCATTGGGCTCCTCTCACGGTGGGTCACCCTTCTTCCTGGTAATCCCTGGGGTCTTCCCCAAGGCTCCACTTGTGAGCCACCTCTTCTGGCGGGCGCTGGGTGCTACTAGGGAGGACTGCAGAAAGGAGGGAGGTGTGGCTGGGTATCGGAGAAAGAGGAGGGAGAAATGAGATGGGGAGTGGGTTGTAGGATCCCAGCGCCTGGGCACCGTGCCTTGGTGTGTGTTGCGGATTCTGCACACACAGGCATCTTTACCCAGAGATTCAAAGGGGACTTCACAGTCGCATTATTTGACACTGAGGCTGTGCTGGCTCTTGGGGAAATGGCCTGTGTTCTGAGACTCAAGGATCTCCTTCTTGGCTCCTCCTTCTCGAGGAAGAGGGAGGTCTTACTGCAGGACAGGCAGAGAAACCAAATCTGTCCTGGAGATGCCTTAAAAAATACAACATATGTGCATGCTTGCATCCCCCACCACACACACACACTAGCCCTCCCCTGTAGAGCCATAGATTCTGTCTCTGTCTGATGAATGACTTGCTTGCATTTCCTACTTCCCTCCCCAGATAAAGTGGCAGTGCTTGAGTCAAAAGAAGCAGTGATCCAATTTAACAAAGCATTTTTGGGAGAGAACAATATGCATGCTGTCTGTGATCATGGGCAGAAAGTCTTGCTTTTGTGCTAGGTATGGTTTTAAGCCCCCCTTAGCCTGGCTCCCTGGAAGGCACTCTCTGCTAGTCACTAATCCACTAGTGGTTGTGACCATAACAACACAAACTTTGTCCTGCTGGAGGTGTAAAGACTAAAAGGAGAGAGAGAGAGAGAGAGAGAGAGAGAGAGAGAGAGAGAATATCAGTGGGAGGTGTAGTGGAAGAAGCTTAAAAAAAAAAAAAAAGAAAAAAGAAAAGAAAAAAAGACAGATGAGCTAAAGACAGTTCAGGCATCCTGGTCATGGAGCCAGCAGCTAAGGAGGTGGAGATTTCTGATCAGATCTGCTTCAAAAGATTGCCTGAGTACATCCAATAGGACCAGCTGAACAGCTACAACCCAAACCTGCTGGGTAATGATTTCTCAAGGGGACTGTGAGGGAGTTTGTAAGGGAGACAACCTGGAGGAAATTCTGAAAGTATGCCACACTAACACACACACACACACACACACACACACACACACACACACACACCTCCTCTCTTAGAGCTCTTCTGTAGAAAAAAGAGGGGGGTGATGACTCTAGAGTCTTCATTCATTTGTTATAAGAACAGAAAACCGGAAGAAGGACGGCTGCCTTTAGGTTCCTCTTTCAAATCCTGTGTTTCTGGGATTTTGCTCTCTGGGGTCGCTAAACTTGCTTAATTTGCAGAGATTAGCCGGTGTGAAGGCAGAAGGAAGGAAGGAGCCTGCTCCATTTTTAGTGTTTTGTGAGGGAGCTGGCAGAGCAGGGCCCACTGCTTTCAGTGAGGTGGGCTTTCTTAAACCATTTTCATTTTACACATTCTGCCTGCTTTAATAAAGTGTTCCACTTGGATTGCTGGGCGCTTTAATTAAGACCTCCCCTATAAAGAGAGGCCTGATTCCCTCCCCCCCCCCTTTTAAAATGGCTGTTGTGTTTTATTAAAAATGAATTCAGTTCCTAGAAAAAGAGTGAGAGGAAATGAAAAAAAAAAAAAAAAAAAAAAAGTGAACTGAGATAAACCATTATTCACTGCCAAACTGACCAGAGGTAGCAAAAGATGCAAGTGTCCTCCGGTGATCAGACTTCACTGCTCTTGTCTTAAAAGCTGCTTGCCAGGGATTGGGAAGAATAGAGAACTAAAAGCACACATAGGCTGTGCTTCGTGCTCCCTTCTGTCTGTAGACCTTACTGTTACTGCGTACGAGTTTCCATAGTATCAATTTGGATTTAGATTAAGAGATAGCTGGAAATTCTGTTGACAATGGCAGGGAAAGAAAGAGCATAGTACTGTGAGTGCTATCACTCTAAATAAAAAAACGGGGAAGGAAGGTGCAGGATACCCTGAGGACTGACGTGTCGGGATTACCATAGTTGCTCTTTCAAGCTCACTGTGTTTTGAAACAATAAAATGCATTGAAAAGAGCGTCGGCATTTGTTAGCAAGCTATATTTAACATGTTTTTTTTTCATCGACAAAAATAGACTTTTATTTATCTTGCAAAGTAAACGCATGGTTCCTCCCCTCTTAGTGCTTAATCTGTGTCTTGGACCAAATAAATGAGGAGAAGAACTCTGGAGCTTCTATAAATTGCATTCCTCCTTTAAAAAGAAAATGAATAGAAACATATTTTAAAAGACACGGCAGCATAAGGAAAGTATTTTGCTTATGACTGTGAATCTCACAGTTTTAGACTTAAGAGTGTCGTTTTCATGTTGCCATTCGGTGAGGCCAGTCTTTTCTCCCAGATGCTCTAGGTAGAGGGAGCATGCTATACAGGGAAGAAGCAGGGATGAGTGTCATCAAGGACCAAAGTGAGATGGAAGTTAAATATAGAGCAAGAAACATTTAGAGAAGAGGATATTACATCAGGTTATATGTTTCATATTCTTGACCTGTTGTTTATACCTATGTTTCTTTCAATTGTTGCTTTTGTTAAAGATTTAGTGGTCTAAGTGCTATTCTCTGCCACTTATGGCTGTCTTGTGTTTCAACATCATTCAGTACCATCCACATTCATGATCCAATATCTATGTAAACTCATGATGAGATAGCCCCTTTCTCCAGTTAAGGACATTTATCCAGTAACCTCCTATCTGACCAAATTCTACTGCTCCCTCTTGTGGCAAGTATTTTCTCTGAGTTTCTCTAGATTCCAGGATGCTGTGTGGATCCCCACTGCTCCTTTAACTGTCTGCCTCTCCAGCTCTAATTCTCAGTAGCAACTAAGGCTAACCAGGCCAGTGGGTTAGAGCGCTACCCTTTCCTACTTTTCCTTCTGAACAAAATGATTCGTGCTCCTGGGAGATGTCTCTTAGATGTAGGGAAAGTAGAGGTCAGGTGTTTTCCGACCCATTGGGATAGACCAGACTTGGGAAATGTGAGCTTTCAGCTTTTGCCTTTGGGACTTTGATTTAAACTCAGGACTAGTCCAGTGGGGCCTCATTAAATACAGTAGGATTACTTTCCGTTCTCTCTGTGTCTCTCTCCTCCCTCCCTTTCTCCCTCCTCTGGCCATTCTTCTCTTGCCCCTTCTCTATTCTTCCTCTCTCTTTCCTGCAGCCTCTAGCCTCTCAGGTGTACATGTGCATCATATTGAAACTTTAAACTAACCATGGAGTAGTTGTATGCAACTCAGACAGCCCACTTTCTGATGTGAAGACTTCCAGGGTAAGTGCTTACTGCTATGTTTTCATGGGAGGAGTTTAGAACACACGTGCCTTGATTCCACAGAGCTCACTGATTTCTTCCCTGAAAACTCTGTTTGGAATCTGACTGCTTTGCATTCGCATTTGCACCCATTCTTTGGTCTTTTGGTCCATGGTCCTTCTGGTCCAGAATGTAACAAGGTAGGCAAAGATTCAAATAACCCACAACCTTGCATCCTGCTCAGTTTTCAAAGAAGGAAGGGAACATCCTGACTGACAGGTGAAGCAAGGAAACTATTTCTGTGGCTGAGGGCTAGTGCATCATTTATAATAAGTTGTTTGAGTGTGGTAAAACATTCATGGGTTCAAAGCCTTTATCCGTTGGCCAACATGGAATCTGAAACCATTAGTATGAAAGTCATTCATTTGAGTGAAGGAATTCTGACTAAATCCCTAACAAAACACAGAGGTATTGACCAGAAAAGAGGTCCTATGTTGTGACTCGACACAAGCCAGTAGTATGTCAATTTGTGAACCTGAAATGCTTCATCCAGTCAGTTCTCAGAGATCCCTGAAGCCCTGGGCTACAGCAAGACAAAGAGGAAGTAAAAGAGTTAAAACTGGGTTTGTGCTCAGTGAATGCTCTCTGAATACTGTGCTGATGGGGAAGTATGAGAAGCCAGGGCCAGGGAGCTGAGCTTTTGAATAAGAGCCCAGTAACTGGAGAGTAACCAGAAGCAAACAAACATGGGCTCCTATCCTAAGGTTTTACTCTGAAGCATCCTTTGGTTCATTTCTTGCAAAGTTATCCTTTGTAAGTCTTCTGAGAAATGGGCAAAGTACTTTCTCCAGAGCAGATTGACAGTCTCAAAATCCTGAAGGTGCTGTATTGTAACGTTTTGCCGCATTTTCACCGATCACCTAGACAACAGTAGCTTGATGCCAATTCAGATAAGTGGTCCCCTGTACACTCAAGAAATCTTGGAAAATTAATGTCTATACCAGAAGCCATCTTAAAAGATAGAGCAATCACTCTATAGATTCCATGCCATTGCAAACCAAGTCACAAACAATAGAATCTTTGTTGAATCTAATGTGAGATCCAATCAGAATAGCAAGGCAACCAATGATTCAGCACCTTACACTATTCCAACCATGGCATCTACTGAGTACTTGGGTTGTGTAAAAAACACATGGAAAGGCTAGTCATTTCACATTTGGTGAATGCTTGTCATCTCATTATGTAGACAAGCTTGTGTGTGTGTGTGTGTGTGTGTGTGTGTGTGTGTGTGTGTGTGTTATCACCTATTTGATGCTGATAAACGTCCAGCAAAGAAGCAAAAGAAGCATTTAAAGATGAAGACTATGGTACAGTTGAATGACTTGGTTGTAGATGAATAAAAGACTGTACAAGAGCCACACTCTGGATTTAGTTTTTCCTGTCATGATCTAGAACACTCATAGATGAAATGGCATGGCTGAGCAAGATAGGATCTGTACTGCAGAGGAAGGAGAAGCTTGGCTCGTGACCTCCTCAATGAAAGGAAAGGGGATTTGGGGTCATCACAAGGAGGTAAAGGGGTTTAGAAAACCAATGAGCCTAGTCAAGTGAAACATGTTCTAAGCTCTTTATGGCAAGGCCTACTATAGAACAACGACATGAGCTCTTGATATGGCCTGCACCCAGTCAGGACCATGTACATGGACTATAGAGTTAGGATCAATAGTAACTTTTGGCATTTCCCAAGTGCATTTTGCACTGGAAGGTAATATTCATCATGGAGTCACAGTACAGTCTTGAAAGACAGAAGTTATAATGATCAGAGGCAAGGAGAAAGTGTAGGCCACTGGTTAACACACTTCTAGGTTTACTGTTTACTTGGTTTTCACTAGAGATAGATTTTCACTATGGAGCCCAAGTGGGCTTTGAAGTCTCCTACCTGCACCTCTAGATTTCTGGGATTTTAGGTGTGATGCTACACCGGGCATTCCTTGGTACACTCTAGGTGGTTTTATTTATTTATCATCGATGGCTCTGATGCATTCTTCTCTGCACTCCTCATTAACACACAGGACACAGTGTCTCTCTTTGGTTGTGTTTCTTCCTCAGTATAGAGCATCCAAGCCTAGTGACAGGTTTAGGTCATTGGGCTGCTTATTCTGCACCCAAAGTGACACTTGCTTTGTAGACTTCACTATAGGTGGCATCTGAGAGTTTGGAAAGGTGCACCATCTCGGGGGCCTCAGCTCCCTTTCAAAATGCTTTTCTTATAGAAGAGAAATGACCACCCCAGAGCTGAAGTTTTTTGTGTTGGACAAAGTCAAGGATTTTATCCCTATAAATCTTTCTTCCCAGAATGGCCATAGTTTTTGTTTTGTTTTATTGTTAAATCAGTATTCTCATTCCAGACTATGCTTAGCATTAGAAAGCACATTAGATCGCATATGGTTTCTTTGTTTATTTATATATGTCTTTATTTTTACTTTTTTACAAATAACAGATTGAAGAGTACTTAACATCAAATGGTTCTAAGATTGAAAAGGGAGAAAGTGATACCCAGGGGGTCATTCCGTGCAAGTCAAGTCTTCTTCTTCTTCAGCAATGGAGAAGACCTTCCCACAATGGGGCTGTTTTTCCAGCCTCAAGAATGCCTATATATCTAACAAAGATTTCCTACAGAGGAAAGAGTACTGAGACATTGCTTTGTGTTAGGTGATGTTGACTGTTAAACTGCAGGCCTCTTGTGTCCTCAGCCTGCAGGGCTCTGAGGCCAGCACATATATTCTTTTATAATTTTAATATTTGTTTGAATTCAGCATTTCTCTCAGCTCACCTTCATCATCTATTTAAAGAGGGATAATGATTATAATAATATCAGTAATTATAATAATAAGCCTAAGGCTTTCATGAGGAAATAATATATTAATACTACAGTTTCTATAGTTCAAGTATTCTAGAAAGATTTATCCATAGCTTAAGAGTTAAATAATGAGAGTCCTTGTCCCTATTGTGCCTTTAAATGGATATGCTAAATAATACAGAATATTGACAAGGGAAGATGGAATGTAAGAATAGACACAATTTCATAGACCTCAAAATCAACACACACACACACACACTATTTTAAATAGTGAGAAAAAAAACACTTTCACTTTGTGGACATGGGGTCTGTCACAGACATTCAACTCTATTCTTGCAACAAGAAAGCCAACACAGACAATATACACATAAAGATCTGTTTTTCTTTAAAAGTTATTTATAAACACTGACTCTGCATATCTCACAAGTTTCCTTTGAAATGTGAAATACTCCCTTATTCCAGCTTTCAATCATCTAAAAATGGGAAAGCATTTAATTTCATGGGCTTTACAAGACCGGGTGGCAAGCTGGGTTGGGCCATTGGCCACGGATTGCCAATTCCTGACATACAGAATAGACTATGAGGGGACAAATGCAACATTACTGAGCCCAGGACATCTTGGTGGTTGATATAGAATCAAGAGAGGTGGCCTAGAAATTTAGAGACCCGGTTTTAGAATCTAGTCTGTCACTTTTTTGACACCTGGCTTTGCAGAGGCTTTGTAGTTAGCAGCCTGGTGTTTCTTACTGAGAAGTGGAAAGCAAAGTTGCATGACTTTTAAGAGCTACCCCGGGGGTGGGAATAGGGTAATAATAACAGTAATAATAGTAAGAAATTTGGCTTTAAGGATGGATCAGGGAGGTTAGGTATAAAAGGCTGAGAAAGGAAAATAAAAGTTATATTTAGGGTTTTGTTTTTGTTTTGCTTTTGTTTGTTTATTTTGTTTGTTTGTAGCTAAGCTGACTGTCAGAGACAGCAGACCCAGCAAGGTGGATAGGTTGTATTGTGAGTGGCACTGAGTACCAAAATGTGTGGTTTAAGTATCCTAAATCTAGATTGTTAACAGAATTCCTCGTTCTATAGTTGAGTAGGAAAGAGTAGGCAGAAGGGGCTTGTCCAAAGGTCATCAGCGGGGCTGAATCTGGTATCCATTTTTATAGTCTCTAGACCACTGAGCCCTTCATCCACCCCACTCCTGAGAACAGTATGTGTCAAGAGACAATTAAAGACAGCTGCATATCTCTGATTTCCAAGAGAGAAAATCTCAAATAAACTATAGAAGCTATTTCCAGCATTTTCCAATATGATCTGAAACCTCCCATACAAAGGTAGGTCTGTGAGTAATCCCATTATCCAGAAAGGTAATGCCAAGGGGTTAGCTGAAGCCTTACACTTAAGCAAGTGATGTGCCTGATTTCCTGTAGTTTTCTAAATTTCTAAATAACCCAAATGTCATTTCCTCTTGGTGTCTTTACTAAAACCCTAGAGATCAGGCCCCAAGGTTTTATGTTTTATATGATTGAGTTTTCCTTAACGAGAATTTGCCACAGCTAATGATTACCCTTTGGGATAGTAATTTAGAGTAATATCTGTTGACTGACTTTCAATGATGGCATACATTCCGTGAGGAGAGAGATTGTATTTGTCTTTCTCTCTCTCTCTCTCTCTCTCTCTCTCTCTCTGTGTGTGGCTTTAGCTTCAGTGAATTCCATATTTCCAGACACCTTATAGATACTCAGTATTTGTTGGATGAGTAGGTGGATGAGTGGATGAATGGATGAATGGATGAGTAGATGGATGGATGGATGGATACATGAATGAATGGATGAATGGATAAATAGATGAGTGGATGGATGGATGGATGGATGGATAGATGGATGGATGGATGGGTGGATGGGTAGATTGGTAGTTGAATGGATGGATGGATAGATGGATGGATAATGAATGGGTACTAGAGTGATGTGCTACTCATTAATATTGATGAAATTTTTTTGAGCAAAAGTTTGAGAAACAAAGAAATTATCATGAATCAAATGACTAAATGGCTAGTTCTTTTTGTTTGTTTGTTGGTTGGTTGGTTTTAATTTCCCCGCCATTAAGTTTTTGCCCTAATGTTCTCAGTATCTCCTCTCAGGATTAACTTTATGATAGATCATCACTTATCAGAGAAAGGCAATAATAAAGTAGCTTCAACAGCTTTCCTAACATTAAAACTCTAACCTTTCAACTGGTATTTAAACAATTTTCCCCAGATAAACATGCGTGGCTGGGTTTAAGGGTACACACACTGTCTGTCCTCTGCCATAGGGAGCATATGTATTTCATAAACTGTTCAGAGATTTGTGTAAAACTTTTGTGTTTTCCCACAGGCCACCAACACTCCATTTATTTTGTTGAATAATAGGAGCTGACAAGTTCCTCTTCAAGCTGATTTCCCTTTTGAAATTTTACTGCTTCTGTGTGGATTTGTGCATGGTTTTAGAGGCAAGCTATTTAGCATTCTTTCAGGAACTTTCCTAAACTGTAACATAAAATATTGACAGAAAATCCACATAAAGGAAGTTTTATATATATACATATATATATATATATATATATATGTGTGTGTATACACATACACATATACACATATACATATATATTTGCTTCTCACTTCTATTCTCAAGAGAATTTGTCCATGGATAGAGATTTGATACCAAACAGGAAAAAGATTTACTCTCAGTGGTGAAGTCTATCTCCTAAGAAAGTTTTTTACTTAAAGATAAAGCAGGGGATAAGCTTGTTAAATTCACTGGACTCAATTGATTCAACCAGCATTTTCTTTATAAAAATATACATTGAAAAAATAAATTATTTGAGACGTTCTGGTATCATCTATCCTGAAATTGAATTATAGAGCCAAATCCCCCAGTTCCAAGAGGCACACTAGAGAGCAAGTGGAGCTGCCACACAGCCCAAAGATTAGCTCTGGAGCTCAAGAGTTGGGTAAATAGGTGGCACCTATGACAAGCCTGTATTTTAAGGAGTGTAGTTTTTTTCCACTACACAAATCTGACATAGGGTTCATGGTCATGCATATTTCAACTTCTATTTTTTTAGGGTTTGCATCTGGAAACTTTCATTTTTTCCTTATTTTGGTCAAATATTGCTGTGGCATGTAGCAATCCCAGCCTTTTTCTGCTTAGAGAGGCAGAACTTATGTACAGCAAGATTATGAATTAGGTTCTTTGTAAATGACTCAGGGCCTTCATCTCCCCCTTTGACAATGCCCCATGATTTTTTCTTTCATTCCGTTTCCCCTCAGTCTCTAGTCTTTACCTCCTTGCCAACACAGTCATGAAGGGCCTTCCTATTTTAATCCTTCAAGGGGTCTCATCTCAGTCTGAAAGAGACAAAGCCATGTGATACATTTTCCCCCACACCAGTGTTATAATGATATACAAAGCACATGACTGCCCTGCAATACTCTGGCACTAGGTTAGTTCGGCTTCCTTAATTAAATGTTCTCCTGAGTATGTGATTCCTGCAGATGCACCTGCCTCAGAGTCCTTGCTGTGTTTTGCTCAGCTTTTCCTTCTCTTCCTATCTGATCCTTATTCCAGGTCTTTTCAGGGAACAGTTCCAATACTGTACTGTCTTAGAACTGCCTGTGTATTCAGGAACACAGCAATTCTATCCACTGTGTATCTGAAGATATGGTCCAGGTACCTGTATTCTTTTGTCTCTAGATGATTTTCTAGCAAAATGAAATCAAAGAGACCTACATTCCTGCCATTATTCCCAACATATGCTCCTTTCAGATTTTTCTCCTTCCATATACTAGAAGATTTCTTCTCCTTTAGATTCTTTTCTTTTTGGACTTTTCTTTTCTTCAGAGTTCTACTATGAGTATAAAGGCCTAAGGTTAACATCAGGTGTCTTTCTTTAAGGAAGAGTCTCTTAGGATAACCCAGAACTCACCAGTGGGCTAGACTAGCTACCCAGATTGTTTTGGGTATCCCATGCACCTACTTCCACAGTACCTGAATTAAAGCAGACTTCCATGCTCATAGGGGTATTCAGTCGGTTCTGGGGATCCAGACTCTGGTCTTCATTCTTGCCTGACAAGCACCTTAGCAAGTGGTCCATCTCATCACCCCACATCTCTGAAAGTTAAATGTCTCCAGTCTAGTATGCTGAATATTTTGGTAGAAAATCTTTTTTTTTTAAATTACTTACACTTAGAAGCACACATATGACCTCATTCTTTCTTTTTCAGCATATAAAATCAACTATCAAATAAAGACTGTTATTTCTTCTCAATGTGGAAAATAAGAAAATTTTCATCAAAAGTAGTTACCATTGTCATCCAGAAGGGCCTTGGAATAATCTAAGAATACAAAGGTTGGGTTTCAAGTACTTGGCTCCCTTGGCCTTAAAATCCTCTGATTTAGGACCAGAGGTACAATTGTCTGAGGTTTCTAGAGTCATGGATTTAGTACATGAATCTGGGAACTTCCAGGTTGTCCACTTGTGTGTTCATTTACATTGTGGAAATGCCCAGTGATTTCCTCCTCTTCTGAAAGCTTCTAGTAATAGAAGAGGTTCATCATCTAGAAAGGAGGTTCATACCCTGACTCAAGTGACACCCTAATGAGTGATAACTGCATTGGAGAGATATTTTCTCATCTTTACCACACAGCATGTAAGTGTGTGGCACAAGTGAGCAATTAAAAGAAGCTTGCTCAGTAAAGCTGAACAATATGTTTGTTCTTGTAGGGTTCTCAGGTGGTTTTTGCTTTGCTTTGTTTTGTTTTGTTTTGTTCTTGACCCATTTATGTTTAAAAAAATAAGTCTTAACTGTAAGATAATGAATTTGTGAGCTTCACTGATATCTTTGAATAAGTTTTGGTTTACTAATAACGTATTATTGCCTTGCTATGATGAAATTCTGCACCAGTTTTCACCTGCCGGCTACCCATTTCTTTTTTGTTAGTTTTGCTGCCTGACTTCCTGCTAAAACCCTTGAGTGTGTCGCATGACTTTGGAAAGATCTTGGCCTTTAGACTTCAGCTGATGACCACCTCACCCCTAAAACTACAAAATGCCACCTTAGAGGATGGGGAGGATGGAAACAGGGTTAAAAAACCTAGAAAGCTTGGAGATAAAGCAACTTACACACATGTAGTCAATGGAAAGAAAGGCTGGCCAAGAGCTTATTCAACATTAAGTGTCTAAATAGAGCTTTTTGTCTTCATATAATTGTATTATTAACCTGTTATGGAAGTCAACAAAACTCACTGTGAGCTGATACCAAGAGCTTGGGTTAAAAAACAAATCCTCACTACAGCATTTAAGGTCAAATGACCTTTCTCAATGGACTAGCCTACCTTATGTATTATAATTTTCTAATTTGTAAAATAAGAATGATAATGCAAACCTCCCTATTGAGAAAGCTCAGGAAAGTGGTGTAAAAGAAAGTGGTGAGGGTTCTCTCTCTCTCTCGCGCTCTCTCGCTCTTTCCTACCCGTGTGTGTGTGTGTGTGTGTGTGTGTGTGTTTGTGTGTGTGTGTGTGCGCGCGTGCGCGCATGTGTGTGCATGTGTGTGTGTGTGTGTGTGTGTGTGTGTGTGTGCATTTAGGTCATGCTTAGTCAGCTATCTCAGCCTTTGTTACCATCATTCCCACAAGTGCAGTCATGACATCTGCTACATGGCTCAGGTGTAGTAACCCTCATGTTGATCCTTACTGACCAGGGATCCACTCAGATTATCAGTGTCTTTTCTCTGAATCCCTCTCTGGAACCCCAGGCTGTGGAAGAAGAAGACCCTTTGCCCAAGCTAGAAGCCAGCCTTTCCAGCTTGAGATTCTTCGCCATGAGCCTGGGTAACTGATGTCCTCTCTTCTGGCTGACACCACTATTGGCTTTTCTTCCTGATGCTGACCTCTGCTTATGGAGGGCACATCCATTTCGCATAGTGAATATTTTTAAGTGCAGGTGCCCAGGCCCAGTTGCCAGCTTCTGATACAGCACCAGAAATTTGATGAGTCAGCACAAGAGCTTATGAGAATCATTTTATTCATCCAGTAAGGGTGTGCTGCATGTCTTTTATGCACTAATCCTGACTCTAGGAACTGGGAATGAATCACTGCAATAATAAATAAATAAATAAATAAATAAGAACAGTCTGTGGTCCTATAAGGTTTTCACTGATTGGAGTAAAATGACAATAGCTAGAATCATTGAATAAATTATTAGTAAAAGTAGTAAGGGCTATTGACAAAAATAGAAGCACTCGTGGGTAGGACACATGGCTTCTCCATAATTCCTTCATCTTAAATTGTCTCTTAAATCTTTCTTCCTTTTTTGGGACTGCATTGCCCAACCTTTACCCCAGTTGCTTCCTTTGCTAGGCAGTTTAAGTGGGTGTTTTCTGACAGGAGACAGGATCCTGATTCCAGTTATATTAGTTCAAGAGGAGGTCACAAGCCTGTCATCTGGCCTTCACAGTCTGGCTCCTGCAAGAAAGAACCTTCCAATTTATCCATTATCCATCAGCAGAGAGGAAAGACTATTTGGTCTGTTTAATATATGGGGTGGCAGGGTGTTGGGGAATTACAATAGTATTAATATGGTGTGACTGTGGAAAGGGAGTCCTTTCCTGAAGTCTGCCTGTGGTCTGAGAGACTAAGGGTGGGAACCAGGCTGCTGTCATTGGCATTCTAGGTGGGATGGGCCGAAGCACAGAACCTTCATCCTGTGCTATCCTCTGCTTAGAAGTCCTTGCATGGGATGTAGAAAAAAGTTTACATTTTATTAACTGTTGTCATAGAAATAAATCAGTTACTTAGCCTTGAAGATTTCAGTCAGCAAGAGTAACATGAGAGGGAATTCCAGGTCCCTAGAAAAGCATGTCAAGAAGTTCCTTGAAATAACGCCAATCAACAGAATGGGATAAGGCTACCTAGTGAACTGGGCTGGTGGGAATATTCTTTTCTGTGAGTCAGGTACTGTACAGCTTGACAGTCAAAGCTGACTACAGCCTCCAAAGGGCATAAGCATCCTGCTTAGATGCCTTTGCTGTGAAGGCTTCTTTTTGTCAGAGTGGCAGTGTGATGGGCAGCCATCTTGCATGTGTGCTCCTGTTCTTTACAGCTGTAACCTCTCCTTTATCATAAGCAACTGGCTTACCAGCACCCAGTTCTTTGTTTACCATCGTCTGTCACTGTCATTCAGCTCAGGAACACATACTGTTGTTTAAATTTGAAATAGTCAGTATGTAGATAATAATCCAGGTTTTATTCACATGGCGCTAAGAACTAATCGGATGGTACGATGGATGTTTCTAAGTGATCTTTGGCTATAGTTACTCCAAGTCAGTTCTCCTAGCATCCAAGAGCAAGAACATAAGGAAACCTGGAAGGGAACAAGATTTATATTTGCTTTTTCTGTGACCATAGATTATCTTGCTGCTCTATTTTTATGGGAGGATATGTAAGGATATGTAAGAAAGATAAAATCTAGCTAAATGAAAAAAAAAAAAAGACGCTGGAAAAAGGGAGACCATAGGAGCAAGAAAGAAACTGCCTTGTATGTAACACCTATTCATATCCATTAGTGTTTGGATTTGGTTTTAATTTAATGGAGTAAGAAACTGAAATCCAGAGAGTTCTTTCCAGCAGCATCATTGCCAGTAAGGTTACATCAGTGTTTTATAGCCACAGATTTCACAAATTATTGTGCTGTCCCCTTTTGAAAATCATTGTGATGTTTTGAGGTCACCTCAGAAGCCCCTCACCTTTCACCACTCACCCTTGTTTTGCTCACAGTGATCATGGTGATGGATTTGTACAGATCCACCTGCCTTTCCATATCTGTCAGCCTTCTGGCTAAGGACAGTATCAAATATGGGCTATGGCAGGGATGGAGGGCAGAGCTTTTGTTGGCGGACCTAAGATTGCCCTGACAGTGTACACAGGAAGTGGTTGCCAGGCAATTGCTAAAGGCTAGGGCGTGCAGGGCAGCTGTCTCTAGGAACATACCAGCTCTTATGCTGTCATTGTTGCTTGCCTGCTTCAATGTCTAATCCATAAGAGAAAAAGTCAGGCTGTTGAGAACCTTCCAGGACACTGATGCTAACTCAGTCCCCCTTACTCTAAGAGGCTTTCTGAAGGGCTACTTCAAGCAAAAATACCACAGCTGCCAAATATTGCTTCTTGTATTATCAAAAAGAAGATACTGATATTACTCTCTGAAACAGACCAGGGTTTAATCTTCATTTAGGAATTCACTATGTGTGTGATTTTTACTAAGTACTGTCAGTCATACCATATATAGAGTTATATTTTCTGTACAGAGTAAACCTGTCTTACCCTCATTTATCGTGTTCCAACATAGAGTTACTGTCAGGGTATCAAACCTTGGCACTAGGACAGTATAACACAGAAGTGGCTCTTGTAAATATTATAATTAATTGATACATATAAAAAATTAGCATAATGTCTACAACAATGTTTATGTATGTGGAATGTCTTAGTCTCAGGAAGTTGACTGTGAGTTGTTACTGTGCTTTTAACATTTGAGGGTCAGAGGGGAAAAAATTACTAGTCTGGGGCAGAGAGTGCACTTTTTTGTCACACAGAGATAAGCCAGTGCTGTCCTTTGCAGCAAGCAGGAAGAACTAAGGTCTTAAAAGATCTGCAGCAGACCCTAGGTGCTTAGGCATTGACTATGGAGAAACAGGCAAGAGAAAACCAACAAAGGATTTTAATGCCTTGAAAATATCTTCTTTGCTTTGTACAAGTTCAAACTGACTGAAGCATGGGGACTGGAGTGCTGGGTTTGACAGCAATTTGGATACAGTAGTTAATGTGTCAGGCTTAGAGACAGGTGCAGTCTTTTGACTCTTCTAGTTAATCTTTCTTACATTTTTAGGCTCAAGACATTTTGCATTGAACATCTTCTGAAGGGATTACTACAAAGGCGTTCTCCTTTCTAAATGTTAGCTGTCTGATCTTTAATTTGTATACCTGCCAGACATTGAGCTCCTTTAAAACATAGATCTTACTGTAGTTCCCCTGTTTCCATGTCTGATGTCATAATCAACTCATCACTAATCTACATGAGAGATACCTCTGAATAGACAGTGTGATACCACATTTTGATCAGCCATCGCTTCTAGGGGCTCTATTTCCATTCCTACCAAGGCCACTACCTCCATATTGCAGAGTCCCATCTTTCTCATTGACTGCCTTTACCATTCTGATATCGCTGTGATTCTAGACAAGATTGAGCCAAGTATTATTATTATTAGGACCTTTACCCTGTGTAGTTGTCTGTAATTCTCCTCCGATAAGTATCTACATGGTTTATCTCTTCCTTGTCTTTGGACTTAGCTCAACCATTACCCCATCCATAAGTATAAAATCAGGCAGGCCTTTTGTGTACACACATCAATACACAGACAGACTCTGTCCTTGAGTTGAGTCTCCTCTCCTCCACTATGACACATTCTAATAGCCAATATTTATATTTCATTATTTGTTACCTCCACATTAGAACAGAAGTTCATGAACACAGAGATTTGTGTTTTAGTCAGTGGTGAATCTTCAGGACAGAGAGAAGAAGTGATTGTAAAATCCATATTAAATACAATGCGTTTCTGGCCTAAGTAGACCCACAAATTGGAATTGGATAATTCACTCCTCTTTCTATCTGGTTGAATGTCACTCCATTGTAAAGATTTCAAAATCCACACAAGATCTTCAGTGACTAAACAGGTGGACAGACATGACTAAGAACTGTTGCATACTTTAAATATACAACTTTCTGTTTATCAGCCTTTTAGTTAAAATAGATGTTAGCTGTCACAATTTGTTGTTCTTCAGTGTGGGAGAAATATATATATATATATATATCTTTCATCAGTTATGAGCTAGAAGGGATTTCTGGCTAGAATCCAAAGGTTTGCTGCCATGTGATGGACAATGGATTCTCCTAGGCCTTATGCAGAAATGGGGCAGAAAACATAGGCAAAAGTGGCATGGCTTCTTGTCAGACTGAGCAATGAGAATTCTGATTTTGGTTTAACTTTCCACAGGTGATACAGAGTTCTGACTATAACTTCTTTCCTACCCATGCTTTATGGATGCTATAAAGAGGCATTCTAGATGACTGTATAATGTTCTTTTGCATTTACTCCAAATTCCACATCTTGGAGGCAGAGGTGCTAGGAAGTTTCAGCTGAGGTAGTAGATATAGTTAAGACCCTGGTGGCTTAGTCAACAACTCCATTTTTACTATTTTTTGTGGTGCTCAGTGACACAGTTGCCATGTTCTTAACTGCCAACAACTCTTCACCATATGTATACTTTATGTATACTTTGTAGCCACAATTGTTACGCTACATGAAGAAATTCAGATGGAATCACCACTCCTGCATCTTTTGGTCTCTTGATCCAACTATAGAACTAATGTGTGTTTTGGAATGATCATGGCAAGTATGACATTGGCACTAAGAAGGAGCATTTTATGGCTGACTCCACAGCCTTCCAGGATCTTCCACACAGCTCACCACAAGCCTGGTTATCTCTTCTTCCTGTGGCATACTGCTTGCAACTTCCAAAGCAGGCTGTGTATCCAGATGTGAAGAACTGTGCTTGAAGACACATGTGACCAGCTACTAATCCATCAGGACACCCAACTTGCTGAAATGGGGAGAGGGGAGTGCTGTGCCCTAATGAAAACGTGCTTTTAAAAACTGCACCTAAAATATGAGAATACTGCATCTTCAGTGAAATAATTTCCTTCATAAGAACAAATGTGTTTGAGCTTTATTGTCAGTGAGATTGAAGATTTCTCTGTTTTCAAGGAACCTTAGAGTAGTGGGATGTTATTTTATAAAACACAATAAAGACGTACTCCAGGATTTAAGATAATCAGCGTGCCTTGTATTTGGAAGTTTATTTCAGAGTCTGAGTTTCAAGATGTGACCCTTAATAAGATGATTTTGTCAATGGAATAGTTTCAAAAGATATGGTACTAAGTCAAATAAAAAAAAGAAAAACTCCCCATGAGCCACAAGGAAGAATTTACTTAATGCTTCAAAAGTTTTGCTTTCTCTTTATTGTTGTCTGTTAGTATGTAGCAGCATGTACTCAATAAAGCTGTGCTGTAATGGGACTTTATATTTTCAGGCAGTCATTTGTGTGTCTCACTCAGTGAGTGGGACTACATGTAGAAAATCCACAAACAGAGAGATTAAATGGTAAATTTTACAAAAGATGGCTTAATCCTTGGTGGATTCTTAGAATAATGATTCCATAGAGATTTTATGATGAACAAAAATATAAGAAAGTTTTGGTCAAGGTAATTCAAATAAGTTATTAATGAAGCTTTGGCTCTAATGATGTGATTTCTTTTCCTCTCCTTCATCTTTTCTTTTCTTTTTCTTTTTTTAAACTGCAGGTTGGAGCAGTTGGAAGTCTCATTGTACAACATGCTTCGATTAAGTCTCCCACCCAGTGTGTCAGTGGGATTTCATCTGGTAGCTCTGGTGGTTCTCTTGTTTTCCCATGTTGACCATATAACGGCAGATACAGAGGCAGATGCAGGAGGAAATGAAACCACTGAATGTACTGGCTCATATTACTGTAAGAAAGGGGTGATTTTGCCCATTTGGGAACCCCAAGACCCATCTTTTGGGGATAAAATTGCTAGAGCAACTGTGTATTTTGTGGCCATGGTCTACATGTTCCTTGGAGTTTCTATTATTGCCGACCGGTTTATGTCCTCTATAGAAGTTATCACCTCTCAAGAAAAAGAAATAACCATCAAGAAACCGAATGGAGAGACCACCAAGACCACGGTGAGGATCTGGAATGAGACTGTGTCAAACCTGACCTTGATGGCCCTGGGATCTTCTGCTCCTGAGATTCTCCTGTCAGTCATTGAAGTGTGTGGCCATAACTTCACTGCAGGGGACCTTGGTCCCAGCACCATTGTGGGAAGTGCTGCCTTTAACATGTTCATTATCATTGCACTTTGTGTTTATGTGGTCCCTGATGGAGAGACGAGGAAGATTAAGCATTTGCGTGTGTTCTTCGTGACAGCAGCCTGGAGCATCTTTGCCTATACCTGGCTTTATATAATTTTGTCTGTCAGCTCTCCTGGTGTTGTGGAGGTCTGGGAAGGATTGCTTACTTTCTTCTTCTTTCCCATCTGTGTTGTGTTCGCTTGGGTAGCAGACAGGCGGCTCCTCTTTTACAAGTATGTCTACAAGCGGTACAGGGCTGGCAAACAGAGAGGGATGATCATTGAACATGAAGGGGACAGACCAGCTTCCAAAACTGAAATCGAAATGGATGGGAAAGTGGTCAACTCTCATGTTGACAATTTCCTAGATGGTGCTCTGGTTTTGGAAGTTGATGAGAGGGACCAAGATGATGAAGAAGCGAGGCGTGAGATGGCGAGAATTCTGAAGGAACTCAAGCAGAAGCATCCTGAGAAAGAAATCGAGCAATTAATAGAATTAGCCAACTATCAAGTCCTAAGTCAACAGCAAAAAAGCCGAGCCTTTTACCGGATTCAAGCTACTCGCCTGATGACTGGAGCTGGCAACATTTTGAAGAGGCATGCAGCTGACCAAGCAAGGAAAGCTGTCAGCATGCATGAAGTCAACATAGACGCGGCTGAAAATGACCCAGTCAGTAAGGTCTTCTTTGAGCAAGGGACATACCAGTGTCTAGAGAACTGTGGTACTGTGGCCCTCACCATTATTCGCAGAGGGGGTGACTTGACCAACACTGTGTTTGTTGACTTCAGGACCGAAGACGGAACAGCCAATGCTGGGTCTGATTATGAATTCACGGAAGGGACTGTGATCTTCAAACCAGGGGAGACCCAGAAGGAAATCAGAGTTGGCATCATTGATGATGATATCTTTGAAGAAGATGAAAACTTCCTTGTGCATCTTAGCAATGTCAGAGTCTCTTCAGAAGTTTCCGAAGATGGCATACTAGATTCCAATCATATGTCTGCAGTTGCTTGTCTTGGGTCACCCAGCACTGCCATCATAACCATTTTTGATGATGACCACGCAGGCATCTTTACGTTTGAGGAACCCGTGACTCACGTGAGCGAGAGCATTGGCATCATGGAGGTGAAGGTGTTGAGAACCTCTGGCGCCCGAGGAAATGTTATCATTCCCTATAAAACCATTGAAGGCACAGCCCGAGGTGGAGGAGAGGACTTTGAGGACACCTGTGGAGAGC
Source organism: Arvicanthis niloticus (assembly GCF_011762505.2). Lineage (NCBI taxonomy): Eukaryota > Metazoa > Chordata > Mammalia > Rodentia > Muridae > Arvicanthis > Arvicanthis niloticus. The sequence goes on along the minus strand of NC_047668.1, from coordinate 67,085,507 downwards.
TTGAATTCCAGAATGATGAAATAGTGTAAGTTACTTATGTGTATGTGTGAGTATGCATGTGCACGCGCGCGCGCGAGTGTGTGTGTGTGTGTGTGTGTGTGTCTTTATGCATGTGCGTATCTACTCTTTTAACAATTGGAATTCAAGAAACCATAGTTATTAAGCAATATTACTTTCAAAATAACAGGTCTCTCCTAGGTGTTTCTTTTCAATATTCATAGTACGTAAGATCTTAATATCATATTTTTACTTTTTTTTCATGGAGCAAGACAAAATAAAATTGTGAAACAATTTAGTATATTACTTAATATGAGTAGAAAGTTTTATTTTGTTAGAAATCACGAGGAGTACATATATACATATGTATATATATATGTGTGTATATATGTGTGTGTATATATATATATACATAACACATAAATACTAAAAACAAATGTTTAATATACCACAAAACTTGCTAACTACATTGTTGTATACAAATTTGGAAAAGCCTGAAAACGAAACACCTCTGAGAATGTCCTGACTACCAGGGTTGACTGAATGTTTCTATGACTTTTATTTGATATTGTGTATTATGAGACTCTATGCTAATGCGTCTACTTGTAGGATAATGTTGAATTATCATGTGTGACTAGTCCTGCTTCATCAGTTGGGTTCAACATGGATTTATTTAGTTCTAAATCTTGTTTTCTTTTACATGACGATGTGAACCTTTTTACCCTAGTGATATATAATAGAGACAGAAGTAAGATTTCTGCCAAGAATTCTTGCAGATGAGGTGTGGGACAGAGACAAAGAAGTGGCAAATGGCTGACTCTTTCCTTCTCCTTACTAATGCTTTGCCCTCTCATGATGCCTTGCTGTATCATGGAGTTGCTATGTATGAAACGATTGTTCTATCAAGAGCTGCTATTAAGAGAGCAAGGTCTCCTGCCTCGCCCCCAGAGTAAGCTACAAAAGAGACAGGTTCAAGAAGGAAGGAAGGAAGGAAGGAAGGAAGGAAGGAAGGAAGGAAGGAAGGAAGAAAGGAAGAAAGGGAGAAAGGAAGGGAGGGCAGGATTAAGGAAGGACACCAGAGAGGACATGGTAGCATTTGTAGTGCATCAGTGAACCTTAAAATGAGTAAGAGTGTTGACTGAAGGATTGGCAACTTAGGTAATTAAGGAAAATACGTTCAGTAAGATGAATTGTAAACTTGGTTCAAGTCTGTGCTAGCAGCAGATAATAAGTTCAAATGGCAAGTATGTGCTTATCAAAAATGTCATTTGCAACAAAGAAAGAAAAAATGGGGGTGGAGGAGCTGATAGTTAGAAGGACCAGGTTTCCTTGAAAGGGCTTTCTGGGGTTCTTAGGTTTCTTTGATGCTGTACAATAGAAATTAATGGTTGTTGAAATCAATTTCACACAGAAACTAAAGAAAGGAGAGATTACGCTCGTCACATTCATGTAGTGTGTGGAGGTGGTCAGTGTTTTCATTAGTGTGTGTTTTATGATGTTAAGATCCTACCTACTGAAATGTATTTTATGGAAATAGAATACGGTAGCAAGTTGGTATTGTATACACTCGTAGAAAGATTTCTTCCAGGGACTTTCGCTGACTCTGATCTGCTCCAAGTTGGCACACAGCTATCTTATTTCTCCACTTGCTCTTTCTCCCAGTACATTTTCAAGTGACTTTAGCTATAGACAGCATCCATAATCCATGTAAAATTTTAATGCCCTCCAAAGGTAAGCCTTAACTGTGCCAAAGCTGGAGAGTGTTTGACACAGGGTGTTTACTGTTAGGGATAAAAGCTTCTCACTAGAGTTAAGTTCATTTTGTTGTTGCTCCGTGCTCTTAGGTTTTTATCAAGCCATAGATAAGCAATCTTCTGTTTGGTGGCATGAGAAGAAGAAGAAAAGGAAGAAAGTCTTAACATTTAGATGGTGATTTGATGGAATTACATTCCACCAAGCTTCAGTTAAAACATTCATTCTTTCAATGCAATTAAACCGATTTTATTTTTGTTAAGGGAAGACTATTGCCAAGCTCCATTTTTATAAATTGATGTTTCCTTTGAAAATTTGTAAGAATTGGTAGACTTGCTGAACCTTCATAGAACTGGCACTGTTATTTGTCTTTGTGTAAGCATGTAAACGCTTGTGTGGAGGACAAAGGGCAAAATGAATGTCATCCCTCAGAAGCATTCTATCTGATTTTCTGAGACTGTCTCTCACTCATCTGTAGCTCACTGGCTAGGGTAGTCTTAGACAAGCTGGCTGAACAGCAAGCATTTGCCAAAGATCTACCTGTCTTCACATCCCCAGTGCTCTGATCACAATGGCTCATCACTAAACTGTGAATTTCCCATTAATTAATTTATTTATTCACTTTATAGTTCAATTGAATCCCCTCTCCTCCCAGTCCCCCCTAACATGGCCCCTTCCCCCACCCCTTCTTTATCTCTGAAAAGAGAGAGGTCCTCCCTGGCTAGGAACCCACCCTGGCACCTCAAGTCACTACGGCACTAGGCACAGCCTCCAATGAGGCCCAGACAAGGCAGACCACCAGTTGGGGGTACAGTATCCACAAGCAGGTAACAGAGTCAGAGTAAGCCCCTGCTCTAGATATTGGGGGACTCACATGAAGTCCCAGCTATCACATATGTGTGGGAGGTGGGGGGCTAGGTCCAGTCTTTGTATGCTTTTTGGTTGCTGGTTCAGGCTCTGGTATCTTCAAAGTTAGTTAACTCTGATGGACAGCTATATTTGTCACTGTTTGCCCGGACACACAGGTTGCCCTGTGTGAGGGAAACATAAATGAATACAGTAGCAACCCCTGCCAAGTTGGGCAGGAATGTGCCGAGCTGTCCTCAGAGGATCAATAGGGACACAATGCAGGCCTGCCTTCCTCTTTTAAGTTGGAGGCCTAAGGCTAGGTGTGTATCCTCTGAGAGGCTCCAGCCAGCAGATAACCAAAACAGATGCAGAGCACCCACAATCAAACATTAGACCTAGGTCAAGAAGTCCAATTGAAGAGTTGGGGGAAGGATTGAGGATTCCAGAGGGAATAGGGACCAACCTATCTTTTTTTCTTCTTCCTCCGAGTTCTGAGAATTAAATTTGGATCCTCAAGCTGCATGACTCTCCCTGAAGCCTCTAGACCAACCACAAAATACCAGTGTAGGATATTCTTACTGCACTATATTCTCTACAACGAAATGAGAAATGTTAGAGATGGAAAAGTATTTCATTTTTAAGTAGACTGAAATTACAGCCCTACATTTATTTTCATCCTTCCCAGCATCTTAATCATAAAGAGATTTTAATCTGACTTTGTAGCAGTCTATTGTTACCAGGGTTTGTAGGTGCTGGGTAGGCCTGTTGGTTCTACAGATTTCTGTGTTACTGAGACTTAGCCCTGACGTAATCACCAAGAACTTAAACACAGTATTTCTGCAGAAAACATTATTAAATATATGTAGCTGGGCTGACTTCTCAGAAAGTGAGAAATACTAGTAGGTTCTTGTCTTCTTTTGGTAACGGATATCGTTTTCTTAGACAATGTTCCCCAAACTAGGTTCATGTGCCAAACCTAGAAAAAAGAGTTTTTCTCATCACGAAGTTGAGTGTGTGTGCACCCAGCCTAGGTTGTTCAAAGTGAGTTTCTAGCTTACCTGAGTACACAGCTAGTTTTGAAAGATGACTTTCTTTTAAACCTGCAGACACAGATGGAGCTGTTGACACAAAGGTATCGTTGAGTATTTGAAAAATGGTTTTGCTTGTTTAATGCTGTATACGAAGCCTGAATTTATTATTCTTTTCAAGGCACCCTAAAGAGATTCATAGCAAAGACTAGACTTAAAGTTTATCTACTTTCAAGGGACCATTAACCATGGTTGAAATAGGGTCCAATCTGATCACCGATAGAGACAGAGGCAGTACAGTTTTATTGATTGTTTGATGTCTAGAACTAAGGAGATCTCAGTCATCATCTGTTTCTTTTGAACACCAATTTTCTGTGGAGGTTTTAAATGTAGATACAGAGTGCCCTAGTAATGTTAATGATGTTTTAACTATTCGGAACCCTATCTGCATGCATGTAGACTAGATCTGAGAACATACTTCAGTCTAATATCATGTTGTTATCCCAACATTTAGTAGCTTTCATAGAAAATACATCAAGTCTCTTGTGTGTATATGTGTCAGTGTGTGCATATGGATACACATGCTCATGGAGGCCAGATGTTAATGTTGGTATCCCTATGCCTTTCTGCACTTTGAGACAGACTGTCTCACTGAATCCAGAGCTCTCGCCAACTGGCCAGTGTGGCTGCAAAGTAAGCTCCAAGGATCTAGCTGTCTACCTTCCTAGTGCTGGAATTGTAAATGTGGACTGCCAGAACCTTCCTTCCTACATACCCTCTAGGGATCCAGCCTTAAGTCTTAATGCTTGTGTGGTAAACGTTTTACCAACTGCGCCCTCTCCTTAGCTCTAAGCACCAACATTTTTGTTTGTAGTTAGGATACTAAGAACTTCTAATCTTTTGTCTTGTTTTTAAGTGTTGATAATGTCATTTAAATATTTAATGTAATAATGTCTGGATCTATTCATTTATCTTCTTACATAAGTGATTATTTTATATAGACTTCTTCTAAGATCAGAGGTAAATATGGGTATGAGTACTGATAAGTAATTATTACTACTTATAGAATCAAATAAAACCATTATCAAGAAAACTTTTAAAATTATACTGTAAAACTCCATTTAAGGGATGTAATTAAGAGCACATGCTTTTGTAGAAGCTCAGTCAATGGCAAAGTCAAAGCCCATGCCAAGTTAGCTTAACTTTCAGTGGGGAATTCTGTCTAATGTTAACTGCTAATGAAAAAATAAATTAAGGATGCACTGATGCGATTTGTGGTTGGTAGCTGATACCCATACATGAGCAACACCACTGATGGTTATTCTCTAATGATGTCAGTTTAGTGGAAGTAACTATAACAAAATACAATTTGATCTTCCAAAATCTATTATTAACTGTTCTGGGAAATGTTAAGGTTAATTAATTAATGTAGACACAAATCAAATTTAATTACTTAGTTGTGGGCCAATAATAATACCATTTTGGAAGACAATTTAAGAGATTGCGATTATTTATTGTTAGATGTATAAAGTGCTGAACTGAGAAAAGAAAGCATGTTGGAGCATTTACATAACATAGCTTAGCAAATCATTTTACAGGCATTTCCTAGCCACAATATAGTACAGTAAGTAATGAGTTAACGCAATTCAGTTTGAACAATAATTATAATTTTAGGTACGGTGTATAACCTTATTAATTCTAAGAAGTAGTCAAGGTATCTTAACACATTCAGCTCTCTTACAATCAGTCTTTGTATGCATTTTTAAATAAGAATTAAGAAATTAACAAACATTTAATATTATATAAGTTGTATATTACTACTATTATTACTTCTACTACTGTTGCTGCTACTATCATTATCATTGCAGGTCAGGAAAGATAAACACTTGGCTTTTGTGTATTTATATTGCCAATATTCTTACCTTGCTGTGTGGGATTCCATGAAATAGATACATCCATATATGAGACATTGATTCAGTTTCGGGATTAAAAACAAGAAGTAATACAGTAAGACCACCATATGTAATAAGCCACCCTAAGCAAAATTACTCAGAAAATCTGATGTGATCAAAACAGAGCAAGGAGGTATGTGCCAGCAAATTGGAAATGACAAAAAATACTGCTGCGTGTATTACACAAGAAGAACCATTCGTGTCCACTGCTTTGAATCTGGCATGTTCTGAATTTACTTTATAATAGAATAATTGTATCTCCTGCTAGACTGTTGAAGGAATGGGCTAACTTAGATGCTAATACATTTTTCCTAGATCATTTGCTAATGTAAGAAATCTGGATGGAATAATTTGAGTGCTTCAGAGACTTTCTACATGAGTAAATTATCCTCTCAGATTGAAATATTTATCCTTTGTGGAGTCTACCCCATATGTAAACCTAAACTATAATGATGTAAGATGCTGCTGTGAATATCTACATTTGATGATGTTATAACTACTATAAAAGTAAGACTTGATCAGAGGCAAACATTCATAAATTGTAATTCCATATTGCTAGAGCTTAAGTTGATTATGTGCATTGAATTTCTTTACCGTATAACCAGACTGTTGCACTTGCTGGTGTAATCTCATTTTCCCAGGTCTAGTTAGAATCTGAGGTTATAATATAGTTATTTAAAGAAATTTTACAATAGCAAATGAGGACATTTCACAGCTTAGGCACATTGAAGGGTATAAATTCTGAGTCATCACCATAGGAGACTCCTTATGCACTCCACAAACTTCATAATTTTTATACATTTATCATTATAACATGCCAATACATATGTGACATTGAAGATGAAAAATTGAGCCTCAAGAAGAGTAAAAATACTTCAAAGTACTAAGAAATGATAGATCCAGGATTCGAACCCTTTTGAACCAAATGTAGGAGTTAACATAAATCCCTCTATATGGTCATCTATAGCTTCTAATGAAAATGTACATGATTTCTAGGAAAACATCCTAAGTATTTTGTTTTGTTGTTTATGAGGTAGTCTTGGTATAGAACCACTGTTTTTGTTGTTGTTGTTGTTGTTTGTTTGTTTTATAGTTAGGGTCAACTTGTAGCTCAAGCTGGCTTTAGTTGGTTATGTAGCCAAGGGTGGCTTCTAACTGATCTTCCTGACTCCCTATACCAAGTGCTTGAATTTAGGTTACGCCACCACACCAGGATAGAACTTGATTTGGTTGACTTTAATCTTGTAGCCACTTGTGCAGTTCTTTGCCCACTTCTTTAACCACTCTTAACCCCTTTTCTCAGAATCACCAGTGGACTCTCACCAGTTTGCAAAACCTGAGTAGATTGTACACAGAATTATAATGTGGGAGGAGACTGTAATTGCTTTTCTTTCATAAATACACTGAGAACCGAGAGGAGGACATTTATACATACTGCCCTTAGTCCTTGTGGACGGAGCAACCTGGGACTTAAGGATTGTTGGTATTTTTACTGTCATTAGCTGAGGAAAACTGCCTTAGATAATATTTTAAAGTCACAGGAAGTGTAAATGCTTTCCTTTAAAATATCCCCCTTCATGTTGTCTTCCATAGTGGCTTCTGCAATATTATCATTAGGGATTTATGCTTTGAGGAAGGAAGACTGTGTCTGATACAAGATGCCATGTTGCCTTCCAGAGGTAGAAGTGGCTCTGGGCCTGGTGACATAAGAAAAGGATGAAAAGCCTGCAAGGCCAGCTGAAGGTGTGATCAGCTGTATAGAAGTACTGTGAGGTAAGCCCACTGAGGGGCTCAGGGGAAGATGCTGATAGACTAGGCAGGACTTTTATCTGCTGATTTCCCACAGTGCCTTATAAGAGAAATAGAGGACCTGGAAAGGACCTATACAGCAAACACAGAGTTAAAGAAAGGGTGCTCTTTTATTTCTGGCCTTCTTCCCGAGCATTCAGGGCTCTGGATGACATTTTCTTTCCCTCACGATGTCTCTGCTGGGTCATATATGGTAGTGGGAATTGTACTCAGGGTACGATATGGAGAGGGGGGACAAAGACAGGCTTAAGGCAGAATTTCTGACATCTGAAAGATGTCAGAAAAATTCAGGTATAGCTGCCAATTCAAATATCAGTGGAGTAGGTAAGAATTTTCCACATAGAGTTGAATTTTCTGGCTTTCTCCTTTCCTTCCCTTCCCTTTTCTTCCCTCCCATCCCTTCCTTTCCTTCCAATTTCTTTCTCCTTCCTTCCTTCCTTCCTTCCTTCCTTCCTTCCTTCCTTCCTTCCTTCCTTCCTTCCTCCACATGTCTGATGTTTTTTTCCTAAACTCAAGAGTAACTTTTGAAACTAAAGTCAGCTTCTCTCTCCCTCTCCCTTTCCTCCCCCTACCCCTCTCTCTCCATCTCTCTCCCCCTCCCTTCCTCTCGCTCCTGTGTGTATGTGTGTGAGTGTGTGTGTGTGCGCGCGTGTGCGTGTGTGTGTGTGTGTGTGTGTGTGAATTCACCTGTGAGTATTTGTTTAGAGGCTAGATATTAATGTCTTTCTCTCTCCATCTTCTTTTGTATTTTTACCGAGCCCAGGGCCCATCATTTCCCTTCTGCTAGCTAGTCAGCTGCACCTGGGGTTCCCTTTTCTCTGTACTCTTCAGTGCTGGAGTTATCAGTGTGAATCACTATGTCCAACATTTTAGGTGAGTGCTAAGGATCCACAGTCAGGTCTTTATCCTTGCACAGTGGGCAACTTACAAGATGAGCCATTTACCCAGCTATTATTTTTAACAACTATTATTATAATAACCATTATATTAAACATATTACAGGATAGACTACGGACTTGGGTGAATCCCCAAATTTATATTCCTTCCCAAAGTTTGGTTCTCTGTTTTACCCTAACTTTGTGACTTGATGAGGTTTGGGATATGATGGTGGTCACAATCGATGTGACAGTTTGGGATACGTTGATGGTAGTAGGAGTTGCAGACCTGGACGGTGTTAGTGACATTAGTGTACATGTAGTGTTGTTAGTGGAGGTAGGGACGGCAGTGGTGGGGGTGAAGGTGGTGGCAGTGTGTATGTGGCAGTGTGGGTGTGGCAGTGGTAGATACAATGTGACGGCAACTGTAATTTGCATATTTGATGGTAGTAGCAATGGGTACAGAGAGTGAGATGTGGTCGTGGAGAATTGTGGTAGTTATGACAGACAAGGTTAAAGTCGTGGGGATGGTGACTATACTCTAATTAATTGAGAGCAAGGCATCATGCCATTTCAGCTTAATTTTCACAAGTTTATTAACTAGATGCTCCCACCGCACTTATTGTATAAAAAATGAAATTGAGATTTTCTTTAAGTCTCATAGCTAGGATGAAGTGGATCTAGAATTCACATGCAGAACTGCCTGACCCTAAGGCCTAAACTGTCTTTAGGGGCTTTTAGACCCCAGTATAAACCTATTTGAGGCTATGGTACTGTAGCCCTAACTGCAACCCAGAAGCAAGAAGCAGAAGTGGCCATTTGTCTTCTATGGAACTCTTGAACACGTACCAGTCCACTGTTCAATCCCAATCCCAGGCTCCATTAGACTAGAAGACTTTGAAAAGCAAGAGGATACAAGACAGATAGTTGCTTCATTCACCTGCCCTGACCAATCTGTGTCTAGTCTTTCCTTTGTCACAGTATTTATTCCACCTTGCTCCTAATTTTGACAGGGACATTTCATTATGGGATTGTTGTTTGTTTGTTTGTTTGTTTTTTTTTTCATTCCTTTCTCTGGACGCTGTAGCAGTTGACTTCCATATATGGCTAAATACTGGATGTAGCTTTTCTCTATACTTAAAATAGTATTTCTTTCCTTTCCTTTTTTTAATGTTATCATGGTATGTAAATTAATGACTGCAGAGAGCTAACATAGGCAATATTTACTATCTTGAGTTGTTGCTGTTACCGAGAAGCAATACTAACCTGGAGGTAATAAACAGTAACAATTATTGATGGAAATCTTTCCTGTGATGGGTGACTCTCACAATGGTTCCTCTAATGCAAACTATAATTCCCAATTCTACAGAATAAGCAGTTTTTAATGATTTTAAGTGTATTTTTATTTTGTTTTATTTTTATTTGAGACACTGGCTTATGATATAGCCTAGACTGGCCTCAAATACATAATTTTCCTTCTTCAGCCTCTTGAGTGCTGGAACTGCAGTCATATGCTGCTACACCTAGCTTAGATGCCCTGTAGAGATGCCAAATTTCAAGTCACTCTGCTTTTAATTACATTCTCTCTAGAGGACAAGAACAAGGAAAAAATACCTAAAATCTAATGATGAGCCAATGACATCTTCTGTATACTTTTATAAATTTATATATGTCTATAAATGTACTTTTGGATGAGATATCTTTATTTTCTTTCATGTTTTAATTTTACAGGCAAATTACTGGTCCTTTTGGAGTAATTCCATTGGCAGTACTCATAAGTGTAATTAATTATAGCCTTTAAAAGAAACCTTTAAGTGGTTCTCCCTCAACCAAAAAAATACACATTTCTTATGCACATACATTTTTATTTAGAGAGAAAAAGAAGGTAAAATTATGTCATACTTATATACAGTATAGTTCTTAAGGAGCAATGAAACAAACAAAGCCCTAACATGACAAGGGCAGCTTACTATCTTATACATCAGTTGTTGCAATCATGATTTGACACAGTTTTTAAGTTGAACTATTCACTTTAATGCCTATAATCATGTTTCTGGTATTTATGTATCTGGAGTGAAGAGAAGACAGGAGGAATGGGAGGGAGATATAGGAGAGAAGGGGGATGGGAAAAGAAGGGAGGATAGGAAGGATAAAAGAGAGACAGAAGTTTGGGAGACAGCGTCATCAGGGAAAGAAGAGAAATAAAGGTTGGGGGCAGGGCAGACAGACCAAGAGACAAAGGCAATGAGGATACAGCCCTGATTAGATTCCAGCTAGTATTAAAATGAAATAAAACCTGGAATCAGTCCAGATTCCTGCTCAAACAAACAGCAAACAGTATGAGAATAAGAAAACAAGATGCAACTCACTGCTGATTTACTAAAAATAAACAGAAATTATGTCTTTAAAACAATGTAAGTGGAAGAGTCTCTTTGAAAAGCCCTCAGTACCTGGTGGAATCCACTAGGGCTAGGACCCTATTCCTTCATCCCTTCTGTCAACATGTTCTATAAGTACCTGGTCTGTGTCAAAATGCTGCAGAGTTGACTAAGGTATAGAAGTCCCTTCCATAGAGAACCTTGTGTCTATAAGAAGAGGTAAACAATATCCAACACACAGTCATGTGAGCGTGTAGTCATTCCTGGTACTCCAGATGCGCCTTCCTTGGCACGTCTGTGTCTCTCCATGCCTCTGGATAAGGCTCTTCGCTTTGGTGTTCAGGCTGAAAGCCAATGATGATGAGCTATCCACTTCTGGCAGCTGGACCCTTGATGTGACTGTTCTTCCTTGGAAGAGAACCATACACTACTGCTCTCTCGCAGTGCTCATCCCAGATGGCTTCTTTGCAGTTTGGCTGCCCTCTCTGGTAGAGACAAGAAGAGTAAAGATTTGTCGTATTCAAATCTGATCCATGTCTCACAGCATAATGAACCAAGAGGAACTTGACCTAGAGAAGTATCCATCCTCTAACATTATTTCTTAAACCAGTGTGTTGCCAGAGAAAGTGAGGTGGGTCCATCCTAGTCCTTTGGTATCATTTTACCAAGCAGAAATAAGTGAAGCCATATTGTAAGTCTTTGATAAGTTGGAGCATCTCAGACACAGGTAGCTTAGTGTTTTAGGATACAGTTATATAATACTGAAAGAAGTCAAGCAGACCACAAAGTGTTGAAGGCAGACATCTGTGTGGGTGAGTTCTTGGATAATATAGATAGGACAGAAGGATGTGAATATGATGTATTGATTAATATATTTATAATATACATATCTATAAATGTAAAGACAAATATAATGATACCATGAGTTTCAAGACTATATACTTATCCAGAAATATATAGAGCTGAGACATTATGGAAAAATAGTAAATTGAATAAAGTGAAACATACTCTGTAGGTTTCAAAGAGAAAACTTTCTTAATAGTTACTGTAAAGTATAATTTCTTTACTCAAACTCTTTTATTTCATGAATAATCAGTGGCCCTTTCTTATATGTGAGGCCCTTAAAGTGAGTTTATATTTTTGTACCTACAGTTAAGTTTTCTCAGTCTAGTGATATGTATGGGTTCATTCTGTTTACCGCATATACACATGACTACAGACACACATAAGCCTATACCATATATGCATGTATTTCTGTTGACTTATGCCATTTACAGAATGAGGATATGCATCCCTATTGCAAATAAATGTATATAACCCAGTACCTGCTGCATAGTAAATAACATTAGTTGTAATTATTTTATTTAGCTCTTTTACAAACAGTTGTTTACAAAGGTCTAATCTCTAGGCACAGAGATTGTATTAAAAAACAATCATCCATGTACATTAAATTTTAAAGAGGCTATTGGGAATTAGGCAAAATATGTTGCTCTTTTGACTTTCCTTTTCTAAAAACACAACAATTTGAATTTAGTGGATCATATATATTTGTGCATATGTGTGTGCACATGTATGCACATGTGTGTGTGTATGAGTGTATATGTTATAGAAATATTTAATCTCAATCTGGGATTTCTACACCACCTTTGACCATTTAGTTCCTGGATAAAACACACACACACACACAACCTTTAAATTTATAATAAGCCTTAGTCAGCAAAACAGCTGAGGAGATATCTATTCTCTATGCTATTATGTCTATTTCCAGCTAATAATCTTATTATATAATTTGCCATGTTTCATCTGAGTGCTCTTAACTCCAATTGGCCAACCTACATGGCTGTTATTTTAAGATTCTTACCCCATGGCATCTTCTCCTCTGTTTACCTTCTTTTATCCACCTTGTGGTTCTCCCCTGACCCTAAGCCCAGGAACCCTAAATCCTGTCAATGTCTCTTCTGCCCAACTCTTGGCTGTTGACATCTTTATTCAGCAATCCAGGATAACTTGGGGTCCAAAGTCACATAGCATCACTTGAGTCTCTGGGAGAAACTGGTGTTTAGCATAGCAAATAACCAAACCTCAGTGGTGTGTGTGTGTGTGTGTGTGTGTGTGTGTGTGTGTGTGTGCTCATGCGCACACATTTGAGTGTACTTATAGAACTGCTTGAGCATTTGTCTATTAGCCTAGCAAAAATGGTAACTACAGAGAATGATTAAAATTGTAACAAGATGCTGCTCCAAAAGTATGCCCCTGCAATGAGCTCACCACTTTGATAAAGGAAGTGAGTGAAGCCAAATGGATATTGCAGAGCAGGGAGCCCAGGCCAGTTGAAAGCTTCAATGTGGGAGAGGACACAGTTGAGTGGTTTTTTTTTTGGGGGGGTGGGGTAGCAACACTTGTCTGGTTACAAGGTCTCTAAACTCCATTTTGTTTTCACACCAACCCTTTGAGGAATTAGCAGATCTATTTCAGAGCAGGATTGTGTTACAGTGATTAATATCTAGTAAGACCTCAACAGGTGGCTCTTGAATAGAGAGCAGAGAAATGGAGGCAATAAAGGGTTTTACACAAAGGAATTAAATAGGTTCAAAGAATTAAATTGTCACCCAAAATGGCACAGGCAAGACTTGATGCTGCCAGCCAGTGGCATTAGTAACTGTCATACATCTGTAGCATGTCCCCAGATGCTAACATCTATCCAAGCTTGTCTTTATTCCCTGCTGGTTCTAATTCTTACAAATTTCTATGTTTTAATCCATCAGTATGTTCAGGAAAAACAAAACAATAAAATAATAACTTCTTACTAGAAGGAGACTTTCTTTTCCTTCTGCTTCAAACTTAGTGGAAGAAAAAGAAAAATAATCACAGCACAAAATGATAAATCACAATTATCATGAGTAGTATGAGAATTCCATAACCCTACACGCAATAATGTTAATTTACTCTCTTTTCCCATTTTTCTCTGTGTGCATATATATGTGTGGGAAAGCCAGAGGGTGACACCTGGCTGGGTGACACAGCACTCGTGCTTAGATTTTTCATGGGTGGTAGGGAATCGAACATTTCACCTTATACTTGCATGGTGTACATTTTACTGATTTTTCCCCCCAGCCTCCATTTCTATTTCTTTCCCCATTTGATTTTTCTTTATAGTAGTCCTAAGACTTTTTTAAAAAGATAAATGAAATTCTCTTGGCATTTTTGAAAGTATGTCAAAATATGATTAAGTCTGTCTGAAGACAGTCATCTTTTTTTCACATCTGTGGGCATCTGGGATTTCTGCAACTTCCTCCTATGAAGAAGTTCCTAAGTAATGCTGATCCTGCCAAAACTTTTATGTGTGTCAGAGAGATCAACTATGTCTTTATATTAAGTGGAGTTAAATCTTCATGTAGAAAGCTCTAGTGTGTTAAATCTAAGTTAGTGTAATAGCTGCTTCTTGAATATAATGGTATGGTAACTTCAATGAACATATTTTCTTGAATTTAAATCAAAATTCAAGATCAACACCCATATCTAATTTGTGTCAGGAAGAGAAATCATCTCACTTTATAGATGGAGCCTTCTTTGATTTTATGTTTCAAACAGTGCATTCCCCGAAACATTTTTGTGTGGTTTAAAATACTACTTCAAATATACATGTGGCAGCACATGCCCACTAACCCCAGCACTCAGGGAGCCAGAATTTTCTGAGATTTGAGGACATCCTGGTCTACATAGAAAGTTCCAGGACAGCCTGGGCTCTAAAGTGAGACCCTGTCTTGAAACATGGCTTTCCCACCCTTTAATTCCTCAGCAATCTAATCCTAGTTCTGCTGGAGGAACCAATACAACTTTGTTTCAGTCTGAATTCCCAGTGGTTGTAGGCTAACTTTCCCAATATCCTTATTCTTGTTTGCTCTGGAAATCTACCATGTAGAAAACAGCAAAACTCACACAAGGAGGCTCCCCCTCAGATAAGCACTAGAAGATATACAAAGTCAATAAAGTAAGACATTTTAAAGTTTTGGTTTATTGACACCACACTACTAAGTTTACCTTATAAGGGAAAAGTTAATAAGGTCTTCCTTCCTTCCTTCCTTCCTTCCTTCCTTTCTTTCTTTCTTTTTCTTTCTTTCTTTCTTAATTTGGAGCTTTTTCCTTCATGAGAAATTTCAGTATGAGGAAATTTGACCTGTAATTTTTAATATTTAAATTATTCTTTGTCTTCAAATTCTTTGCAGGTTTAATTTACAAAAGTACATCATCAAAGGAATTAAGGCAAAACAAGATATATTTAAATTTCCTTAGTTAATTTCCCTGAGTATGTAATTTAAAAAATTATCTGTGACCCTTGCATGATATGTTAAGTAAATTTTTCCGAAATTCTTCTAAATTGTCCATATGAATTACCTTTTCCGCTTGTGTCTTTAATGTACCTATTTATTTCTAAGTTGAATCACTTTGAAAAATATAGGGGGACTCTATCAATAATTATGTTATTACAGTGATAAGGGGGTGTGTGTGGTCACTCTATTGCTGGCTGCTTTAGAAAGGTAGCAAGTATGTCTCCTTTCATTTGGAGACATCTATAGTGTGGGACCAACAGACATCAGAAATTGAGGACGTCTATTGGATACTTCTGTCAGCTTTCTCCGCCCACATACTATTTTTATCAAGTGAATCTATTAAGAAATATCTTACTATGGCTTGTTAGTAAACATGTCTGCTGGGATAAAGAGGGGAATATGGCAGTTTAATTAGATAGCAAGTAATACAATAATGATCCTTTATGCCCAAACCTCAAACAATGTTGCTAGTCAAACAATGTTGGCAGATTTTTTTCTCTTATTTCTCCCACATGGTTGAAAAAAATGATTTTTTTCTTTTTTATGTCTTCAGAGAAATGGTAGAGTTGTAAGTTAAGCAGATTGTGAGTGTGTGGTTGCCTCTGTAGCAATGGCAATTCTGCTTTGGTTCTTTGAAGGAGAGAAGTCCTGAAGTTTCTTATAGTCCTAAAAGACTCACCATCTTATCTTAGACCCCTTGGTCTTACCCTATCTCATTTCACTCCTATTCCTGGTTTGTGCAAGCCCTAAAAAATGAGTGGTAAGCCAGTGGTTCTCAACATTCTTTTTGCTGGGACCTTTTACTACAGTTCTCATGTTGTGGTAACCCCCACCCATAAAATTATTCTTATTGCTACTTCATAAGTATAATTTTGCTACGTTTATGAATTATAATGTAAATATTTTTGGAGATAGAAGTTTGTTAATATGGTTGCAACCCACAGGTTGAGAACCACTGATCTAAAGCCTTTCTCATGTGTTTAATAGATGTTCCTCCTGTACTGGCTTTGGATATGTTTAGTACGAAACATATTTAGATATGTTTAATACAAGTATTTTAATCATACAGTCAATGCTTTGGATATCTAGGGGGCATACATCTGAGTGTATCCTCCAAGTATTGCCATCTTCAGAATGCCCCCTAATTCCTCACTATTAACTGATTATGAATAATCATCTCTATAGTTGCTATTTAATATTGTTTCTCAGGATAGAGTAAAGAAGACATCCTTTATCTTTAGGTATAAGCCAGACCAATTTAAATCGAGTTAGTTCTCTACACTTTATAGTACATATATTAACTCATTATCAACACAACAAATTATGACTATCTATTGATTTGAAAAGATAGGAGAAATACTGTAGAATTCTTTCAAAAGGAATAGGCTTTCATAAAATTAAAATATAACAATTGCTTTTAAGTATAAACTTCTGAATGGAACAAATATAATTTGGGAATTGAATCTTTTAATTAATTCAGTGATTCTTAGTCATATGTCAATTAAGACACAAACAGTGTAGAATTTAGCACAAGGAAGAAGCAATCTAATCAAGAAAGCACATAATTGGAATCATTAAATCTAGGGCTATCCTTTAATAAAGCACCTGTAAGTTTCAACTGACCACAGTGTTAATGCCACTGGGCAGAACAGAAGATAAGGAGGACTGTGTGAGAGTTCCAAAGTGTTGGTCAGGTATCAGACATGCTGTCCCATCAAACCTGTTTTTAAGCCTCCTGAGGGAACTGACATATGGGTGCAGGTGATTTTACTTCCCAATGTCTAGACATCTTTATGTCTAAAACATCAATGGCTCCCAGAGTTTTGGACTCAGAGTTTTTAGAAGGCAGGTTATTGTTTTCCAATAAAACCAGCAGCTATGAGGCAGCAAGGATATAATTGACCTCATCAGAAGCTCTGTAGTCGCTGGGCTTTGCTTTGTAAGATACATGAGGAACATGAGCAATATTTTACATCTGAGAAATTACACAACTCCTTGCCTGTTTCTAAATTGTTTACATCATGAAGGTGTCATTTATATCTTAATTTATTTCTATCGCATACTTTCATGAATTTTCTTTTTAATTTATGTTAAATATGATGCTCAGGAAATGAATTTTTTCCCAGTAGTTACTGGGTGGTAAACCTCCATTATTCTATTTAATACCTGGTGTAACATATCATATCTGCAAATGGCAGGTTTACAATTCAAGACTCAATATCGTTTCCATGTATACCCTTGATATGGCTATCTATTTATCCAGTGGTTGAAAAATATAAATCTTTGCCTCCTGAACAAAAAGAGATTTGAATGACATTTCTTGACATATATTATCACTTTGAGTTTCTGCTTAAAGGGCCTTGGCTTGTATTCTGCTATGCAATGACGTTATTTTGTAGAATGGGGCCTCAAACAAGCTACCAAATGTTTTCACTACGATTCAGATAAGGCTCACATGAGAGGAAATAAAGAAACATAGAATATAAAAGTAGACCAGGGCTAGTGATTTCTGATATTCTTTAGCTTTCCTTTAACAAGAAAGAACTGAAGGATAGCAAATGACTTTGGTGGATAAAGGTACCTGCTACAAAGACTGATGATCTGAGTTGCATCCCAGGAAACCATACGATGGAAAGAGAGAAGTGTTGTTCTCTAGGCTTTAGACGTATGAAACACACACACACACACACACACACACACACACACACACACATAAACACACACACTTCATTTGAAAAGAGGTTGTCATTGTGTACCTATAAATCCCAGCCAGTATTCAGAGTTAAAGAAGAAGGAGGAAGAGGGTATGGGAGGGAAGAGGAGGAGAAGAGAGGAGAAGACCAGAGAAGAGAGAAGAGAGGAATCCTTAACAAACAACCTAAACAGGATCTTCCTATGGTGCTTTGGTAACAAAAGTGTTTATCAGTAGTGAGCATCCAGAGGTCTGTCCATTACTCTTGGCGGATGGATGTTGATGTCATAATTCTCTGAGCCTTTGTCATGACTGCCACTTTGCAATTCTCTCAGCTCTGGTTTTGTCTATAAGCTATCAGTCAGTGAATTCAGCAGGAATTCTGGTGAAATCAATAAAAGTGCCTGTGCTGTGTTTGATCGATGTAAACAGTAACTCAGAAGCATATGCTAGCAAGGAAGCAGTCTAAATCACCTTGCACTTAAGTAACACACTTTTCCTGTCGTGTAGAATCTGATTCCCTGAGAATGCATGTCCCTCCAAGATAGTATTAACTTGATGCCCAAGACTGTTATAATTATCATTAGCAGTAATTATTGTTATCATTAGCATCTAATCAAATCTCTGATATACTTTTTATGGTTATAAATGGTTATCTTCAAAGTAGACATAATAGTCTTCTATGTAAAACAGCTTTTGTATTCTCAGGATTAAAATTCAACACATTGGTGAAAACTGAGTATATACAGCCAGTTTTGTTAACACAACACCAGAATCACAAGCTGCCCCATCAACAAGGTTATAAACTTTTACAGACTGAGTTCTTAGAAGGTACTAAGCAACCTGTGCAGTATAAACAGTATTATCTGGGCTGTAGATTCTAAAATCAGACCTTGTGGCTCTAAACCCAGCTCAATATTTACTTGCAAGGTGCTATTGGTTACTTTTGATTTTGATAGTGCAGCATAGGTCTGTGTTGAGGGCACACATCAAATAAAGGAAACTCATTAAGATAAACCTAAGTAGCTGAATGATGTTCTCATTATATACTCACAGCTTAGGCGATGAGGTTCTATCTTGGTTTTGTTTTGACACTGAGTTCAGGTTTCTTTCTTTTCTTTCTTTCTTTCTTTCTTTCTTTCTTTCTTTCTTTCTTTCTTTCTTTCTTTCTTTCTTTCTTTCTTCTTCCTCCTCTTCCTTCTTCTCCTCCTTTCCTATTCTTTATATAGAAATAACTAGTGCTAGCGTACACATCTTTTGAGAAACAAAATATAGTCTGTATCTTAGACTAGTTCTTTGTGCTAAATCCTTAAATTAGAATTAACAGCCCAGAAAACTATAGACACATATTTTAAGAGTCTGTACTCATTTACATTCTGATGTCTACAATTATATAGATTATATTTATATATTTACTAAGTGTATTTGATATGTAACATACAGCCTAGTGTGTGTGTATATACACACACACACTACATATATAGTGTGTGTATTTGCATGTTTGTATGTATGTATGTATGTATATATATATAATCTCAAGATTATATATATATGTATATATATATAATATATATATATATATATATATATATATATATATTGATAATTTTATTCTTCCCCTCCCAACATTATGAACTCATTTTTTAACCCATGGAATGAATTAATGTTTTTTAATATGTACATGGATGAACAACCTCTACTGGATCATGGGCAATCTCTCAGGGGCTACATACCCAAGGAAATGTGAGCCCCCCTAAATAGCCAACAGCCCTCTTTAAGGGGAGAATGAGCCCTTTACTCTGATCATGCTGGGATTTTACCCAGCCCCATATTCTCAAATATATATCTACAAAGCTTTCCTTTTCCCTTTAACAACCATACACACACCAAGTAAACTGATAGTCATTTAATAGTTACCATGTAGAAGTACAAACCAAATACAATAACATTATGTGGTATTAGATACTGTTTTCATTTAGTAACACTTCAAGTTAAAAAGTTTTTGATGACATGTTTACAAGTCAGCCTTGTAAACATGTAGTGTTCTGAGGATGTGGACATTTCATTATCATATGGCCAGCAGAGTAGTATACTCATCACACAAATCACCCATGTGATTTATAATTCATAGCTTTAGTGAAAAGAAGCATACACCTTATCCCTTGCCCAGGGATTTATTGAGATGTTGAACATGAAAGTTCTTTTCAGATGGAAGTGTGGTGTCTTAGGACTTTTAGCTGATGTTCTGGGGCTTTAGGGAATTTACCCTTAAAATGGATTGCCTAGGAACTACAGAGGATGACTGAGGGTCTTTAGATTAGTGTCTTGGGGAAGCATTCATCTCCAGCTTTCTTCCCACCCAGATCCTCAGTAACACTCAGCTGTGGGTGGAGGAGGGCCTTGGCTTCCCTAAGGCTCCACCATAGTGATTTTATCATCCAGTCTGGGAAGACATTCTGTTCCTACAGCTTTGCAGCATTCCATCTGCACTCAGCCCTCACAACAGACTGTCCTGATCCTTTTCCTTCACCTGTCATGATGGAAAATCTGGACAGCTTTACAATTCATTTAGAAGTATTAAAGTCCCCATCTGGCACATCTGTATTGGATAGTATATTAAAGTTGTGTAGAAAACTTTCTAGCATCTTTAAAAGTAATTGGCTTTCATGAAAAATAATGTAAAGCCCAAGAAAAGACCCCCACTCCAAGAACAGTGTTGTTTCTGATTATTTTTGAATTGACTGTCAACAGATAACTTTTGAGGTAATCCATGGTATTTAAACTAGAATCTCTGTGTATATGTTGTGAAGGTAACTGACAATAGATAAATTCTTTTAAACTAAATTTATCCACCAGTGACAAATGCTTAAAAGCCCAATGTTACAGAAGGAGAATACAATGATGGAAGACATCAAATAAACTGTTTTAAAATCAAGATAATCATAGCCTTTCGATGCTTGGCTAACAGGTTTTCTAAAATCCTTTTAATCATTTTCAAGGAAATACACAGAAATATATGGGAATTTCCTAAGGCTGTCAAATGGAAACTAGTCATTTGACAGAATGACTTACTCATCAAGAATGTTTCATGGAAAAAAAAAAAAATACTGGAAAGAAGAGAGAAAAGGGAATAAAGGGGAAGGGTGAAAGAAAGGAAGGAGAGAAGGGGAGGGGTGAGGAAAAGTAATACAAGGAGCAAAGAAAACACTCATAACTCTACAGATGTAAATATTTATATAGTAAAGAGTTATTTATTTGATTTTAAAATATATATGAACACTGAATTTCACTAGTGATGTCCGAGGTGTTTGCAGAATGATCCCACTCTTCTTCCTGTTCTGACATTTCTGTAAGGCAACCATGTCCCGAGCATCCATAAAACATCACAGAAGTGCAGCAGAGCAATGTCAGAAACTGAAGCTCTCTTCTTTTTCTCGAAAACTGAAAGGCACATTGGAGCACGGGATCCCACAAGAATTCCAATTTGTAGATCACACTTAGAAAGGGGACATCTGTTAAATCATGAGTCACTCAACTTCAGAAAACCCACCATTTACAGATATGAAATCGCTCATGTGCTTTTCCTCAGAAATCTATATTTATGGCATTCCTTGGCTTTGAGCCACAGTGCCCTCCATATTTATTTTCATTTTTCTCACAGAAATTGCTTTACCAAGTGTAGACATCCAGTCTATTTGAACTTCAGTCCACTCAGCCTCTTGTTTCTTCTCTGTTCAGTAACAAGAGAAAGATTCATTTGTGCTCTGAAATTTGGCATTCTGTCGAATTATTGGAGGATTTCTTTGGGGAATTGGAGAGCACATTCTCTCAGCACTTTTCTCCATTTATCTTATGAGGACCACTTAATTTACATCATTGACTCCAATTCTCATTTGAAATGAGATACATCCTATGGGGCTGGGGCAAGCACTGTGAATTGCTTAGTGATTCAGTAAATTACAGAATTTTCACAAGATTATAAATCCACTTCTGGAAACAAGTATTTGACAAACAGAAGATTGCTGTTACCTCCAAACTTTCCTTGGTGTTGAAGAAGAGAGAAAAATTGTCTTGATCAATTGTTGGGAAGTTCTACAGCAACAAAAGTCTTGCTGTGACACTCTGACCTTTGACATTCATTTGAACTGCAATGGCACTTTTTGATGGACAGTCTGCCTAGCTGGTCAAGAACTAGCTTTCTGGTTAATTATGCATTTTGACCACAGTAGCAGGGTACTGTGGCAGCTTGAGACAGCTGAGAAGCTTTGCTTCTGCCTACAATCATGAAAATGGAAGATGTGTCACTGTTAATCAGAGTCAATGTCCTTAAAGTCTATATTCTGTCTCATAATGAGCATGGGTCATAGAGGGCCACCGGGAGAACAAGATGATCCATTGGTTCTTTGATATATGTCTTGTCTTTGGCCCTTAACATGCACAAGTTCTTACTTAGAGTATAAAAATTTATAAATGTAAAAGAGTTGTTGCATAAAATTGCATATGGAAAAAATATTGTATTTAGTGAGTGTTGGGATGTGGAGGATGCTGTTTCTTTTCTTCTTCTTGTGGGTACCACATTCCTGTCATTTTCAGGAATTGAACCCAGGTCACCAGGCTTGGTAGCAAGTAACTCTGTCCTCTGTGTCATATCTCTAGAGCCAAATCACATATTTTAATGTTGAAAATCATCATATCTGTTGCAAAAGTTTTACCATCTTAAAGGAAACAAAATCAAGGAGTCTAAGGAGGAGTACTGCAACATGCAGATCATCTTAGTATTTGCAACTGAGAAGAAAACTCACTGGTAAAACCAGAGATTGGGAGAGATCTCTTATCAGATATCTATAGGGAAAAACTTTTTCTTTACATGACTGAGGAGTAAGAAAACTTTAAAAAAGTATTTTAAAATTCAACAATTTGCTTTATCTTGATAGCCTAAGGTTAACATTCCACTTCTAGTGGCATTGGATCTACAAATTCATGTTAATTTTAAATTTATGAAAGTTAGCTTTTAAAATAAAATAATCCTCCCTAATATTGAGAAACAGGAGGTTTCTGCCTACTTTCCTCAGAGCACATATGGCATAGTTAAGAGTTTATTTTTGCTACATTGGTGCGTTTTCATGCTCTGTCCTTCGGAGACAATGCTATTATTGTTCATTATTAGTTACACATTTGTTTTGGATGCCAGTGTGCTTTCTATGAATAAATCCTGTACCATTCTCATCTCATACAAGAATAATTCTCTTACTATTGTGAAGCTAGTGTTGAGTTTCAGGTTGATGGTATATAAAACAGAGAAAGACAAAGGAAAGGTCTCCCTCTGGCATACAAAAAGATTGCATAAGGGACAGACAGTCAGTGACAGGACTCTCAGAAACAAAGTTCTACTAATTTTATTCATGTATGGAAAGTAGAGACAGAGACCTAGGGGATCCCTCCATGGCCAATGATGTCTTTCTAAATACAGAAAATGGTCGCTAATGGGTAAGGGTGATAATTCCTCTTGCCTGGGATAAACAGGGGAACATAGGATGGGGATTTCAAAGGGAGTCACTGAGAAAGTTTTCTAGGCTATTTATACTGTGGATTTGCCTACAAGGGAGCAAGAACATTTTTCTCTTTGGGTAATCAAGAGTCTACTTTCTTCTCAATTCTTGGATTTAATGGGAATGTGGTTGCTTAGCAAGTGGTTGCTTTTGAATAAAGGGATTTGGCAGATTGTACTGAATAATGCCAAATTGCTTGATGCTTGAAACTCACCTTATTTTTGATGCTTCCTATTCACTAAGGATCAACATTAAAGTCCAATTTAACTCTAAACTTAAGTCCCCAAATGGTTTTATGTAATGCTAGTTTATATGCCTTGTGCATGGAACTTGCTTCTTATACTTGTGAGTGTCATTTATGGAAGACACAAATGCCTAATTAGGGGAAACCTTCATGACTTTAATTTTGTTAATTTTAGTTCTGAAGCAGAAAGTCACAAATGAAAATCTAATGGCACAATTGTGGTGGTAGCTAATAAGGAAGGCTTTCGTGTGAGAGGAAGACAATTTACTAAGTGTTGAGTTAAAGCATGATTGATAAAAAGAGTCAAAGAGAGAGTAGCTGAGCGATGGCTGTCCCTGCCTTTTCCTCCGGGGTGATACACTGACAGCAAGCTCATTTGTATGATATGATGCAGAGGTTTCTTTGGCACTGAAAGAAAAATAGAAAACAAACAAACAAGCAAATAGAAAAACATCAGCCACAAACTAAAGAAACCATAGCTATTGATCTGGGTTATAAAATAAAATCAACAACAAAAAACCAACAAAATGCAATCAAAGGAAATCCCAGGTTTCTTAACACCTATATTTTAACCAATCAAAGAATAAAATGGCCTCTTTAAAGTTAGAAGCTCAGATATAGGACAATGTACACATATATTTCTCATTCCCCAGACATGTACCTTTTTTTAAATAAAATTTGACTTCTGTATTTAAACACGTGACTCATAAACTCAACAAAGATCAGAACATTAAATAAATTCACTCATATTAATGAATTAAGCAGCCTTATAATCACACACACACACAAACACACACTGTGTCTGTGTATTCAGCTAGTATAGAAAAGCAGATCCAGTTATCTATCTATCTATCTATCTATCTATCTATCTATCTATCTATGTATATATATACATATATATGTTTATTGGAGATACATATATATATATATATATATATATATATATATATATATCCAATTAGCAAATTTTTACAGCGAAGATAAATAGAATCTGCTTTAACTTTGAGGATTAGTTCTTTTATTATAAGAAATATATATATAAAGAACTCAAAAAGGTTTTGTTCATTTTTTTTTACTAGCTCATTCAAAAGTACTTTCCTCTGCAAAACAGTGTTAGCATATCATAAAGTACAGAACAGGTGAAATTTAGTTTGAGAGAAGAAATGTACAAACATTGTAATACAAAGATTTGTGTCTAAAAAGTCTCATGGGAGAAAAACACAGCACATAGAGATTTAGGCCTTGCATGTCCTGGGTACCATTCCAATAGTCCAAGTCGGGAAAAGATACTCTGAGCAAAACAAGCAGCCTGAACAAACCATAGAGACAGGAGGACCTACAAAAGGCTTGAAGGATGGCACAAGTAGAGCTTCACTTAAGCATATGGTACAGAAAATACATGGCATTTAGAAGGTACCAGAAAGAACAGTTATTCCCCAGTGAAGCTACTCACACACAGTAGTAGAAAGAACATTAGAGCCCTCAAAGAAGGCTAGAGATCAGATGTATTGCTTGTTCTGGATGACACTGTCCTCATTTGGATAGCAGTGACAGCTATGTCACTGATATGCTTAGCTCTCTGACCAGTTTTAATGTGATGGAGTCTGTGTCTTGTAAACTGGGAAATACTGTGCAAGCACTAGGCATGGATGTCTGCCTAGATCAGAAACCACCAAGACAAGCTTGTTTGATCAGCCATGTCCTACAAGAGTGGATTTCCCCACTGTGTTTTGTGCTCCCTGCCCATTTCCTGCCTCTCCTTATTACAGAGAGAACTGGCACTCAAGACCTGGCTGCCTATGCCATTTGGCAGACAAAGTCCTTAGAAGGCAGATGCTCTCTTACTGACATCACCTCCCAGATCTCTCTGACAGGAGCCTGCCCCTGCCCCCACCTCTCCAGGTTCTCCCTCCCACTGCCTTCTTAACTCTAAAGAGGCAGTTCAGTCACCCCAGCTTGCCAGCAGGGACACCCTCACACTTCCTCCCTCTCTGCTGGCCTCTCCTACTCCCTTTTCATTTCCATCTGATCCATGAAAGCTTTACAAATGGCTCCTTCTTGGGCCAAAAGAAAACAAAAGATCCGAAAGAAAGAATCTACTGGGCGCCCAGCTTTGACTTGAAATGGGTTTTTGCCTTTGTGAAACTCTCAGTCCAGTCTAACATACACATCCCGTTTTATTTTCTGCATATGCCTCTTTCTCAAAATATCTACCCTCATCTTCTATTTCTAGGATCTTCGCTCAGCTTCTAAGATTGTTCTTAAAGTTAAGGAAATAATTTGTTAAACTCGATTCATTGTGATATCTTATGATCTAGACTATTACCTGGCCGAGGGATTTCAGGAGGGGTGGATAGGCAGTTTTCATTATGTCGGTTGCAATAACTAAAAGCAATTTTCTAATTCACTGTCAGTCTCCCTCTCCCCAAATGTCCCTGATTTTTTAAAGAGAGAATATTTATTTAATATTAGTGTTTCCCACAGCATAGCATTTTTGGAAACACAATATAAGATCCCCAGGGAGCATTTAGATGAGTTTTCAGATTGTGAGAGTTAAGAGTAAAAATCTGTAGGGGTTTTTTTTCCCCCAGGCCTCTAGAGACTTGGCCATTCTGTGTCTACATAAAATCCCTTTCGCTGACATCTTCTAAAAGGGCTCTGTAGAAATCATTCCAAGGTGACTCTGACCTGAGATAAGGCTCTACTGGCCACAAGCTACTTAGCATATGGTTCTGCTAATTATCCCCCAACTGTGCTCATTCTAACATTGGGTCTAAGGGGAAGGAAGTAAAGAAAGCATAGAACAGTGTCAGCAAACCTCACCCTCATTTGTCCAGGGCATCTTATAAACTACAGCTTCCCTTTCAGGAGTAATGATCTATGTTGGGGGACAGTAGGAAAGCTTCCTTCCTTTCCGTAGATCTGGGGTCAACCAAGCAAAGGTAGTGGGAAGAACCTCAGCTGATTTCCTGTGACATTTTAGGTGGAAATGTTAGCAGATGCAGTTAGAGTTTCAAAATGGCAACTACCCGCGACAGATGAGCCTCTGGGATGCTCTTTCAATCTGGGCCCTGAACTATTGGGACCTCCCTATCTTTACCTCCTTTCTTTTTAAAACTTGGTTTTCAAAGTTTTATCTGTAAAAACTTTGTAGTTGTCTTACTCTGCTGTTCTATTGCTGAAGAGACTCCAAGACCATGACAACTCTTATAAAATGAAAACATTTATTTAATTGGGGTTTTGCTTACCGTTTCGGAGGTTTAACGCATTATTGCCATGGCAGGAAGCATGGCAGCATGCAAGCTGACATGATACAGGAGAAGGAGCTGAGACTTTTATATCTGGATCTGAAAGCAGCAGAAAAAGCAAGCTTGACTTGGGCTTTTGAAATCCCGAAGCCTTCTCCTCATGACACATTTCCTCCAACAAGCCCACACCTTCTCCAACACAGTCTCACCTCCTAATCCTTCTCAAGTAGTGCCACTTCCTGTTGATGGAGCATTCAAATCTATGAGCCTATGAGCAGGGGAAGGAGGAGTGGGGAGTGAACTTTCCATTTAAAGCACCACTGTAAGGGACAGCAGTAGTTCTTGCTTTTGAAGCGTGTCAGCATGGGAGTGATGCATATTAGTGTGTTGCCTATAAGCCAGATTTTTGCAAACATCCCAATCTGTTGCTTCTTCCTAGGCTTAGGAAGAATGTGTCATTTACTAATCAAGATAGGGAAATAGAAGTTGCAAAACAGCTACAAGAATCACTCTTGCAGAACTTACATAAGCAAAATACTTAGAATGGCTAAATATTTATGAATATATAGATATTTAAAGAAATTGCAAGCAAATTCGACCTAGTCATTCAAAATGTTATGAATGACTAATAACCAAATACCAATAAAGATGTTTGTATATTTTAATGAGAATGAGATTATTTTTATAATGTTAAGTATTTTCTGATTTAGTTCTGAAAAACAGAAAAAGAATGCGCACATAAGGGCAGCATTTGGTAATTGTGTGAACAGTTGTTAACCTTTGGTGGTATCATACATGTTATTTTCCTCTCTATGTTCATCTATGTTTTCTATTTTTATAACAAATTTGTACTGCCTTGTAGCTTTTCAGAGGTTTAAGATTTTAATAGCATGTAGTAGAAGAACTAATGTCCCAGTAATAGCCAGGAGGCAATAGGACACGCAGTAGGAAGTGTGTCAAGATAGGACGAATTTGTTACTAACACAGCTCAAAAATTAACAACACTGAAAATGCTGGGATAACTTTCTGAAAAGCAGCCTGGTGAGAGGCCAGGGCAGCTAGAAGAAGCAAGCAAGCAGACAGATGAAGTTTGCTTAGTTCTCAGGAAGTCCATATATCCAGAAATGGGCTCAAGCTGAACTGGAAGGAGGTTTCTAGAGTCTGGATAAAAGCCAGCATTCCTTAGGAACTTGTGAAACTGTCTCCCATCTGCCCAAAGGAGTCGTTTCGCTTACTTCTGGCAGACTGGACTTATGGCTACTTGTGGTTTCATATCAAAGCCCACACCAGGCTCCAAGCTCTCTCAGCCCTGACTCACAAGTATCTGCTACACATTTCAGAGTTCACACTGGCAGCTCTGTGTCCTTCCTCCCTGATACCCGTTGCTTCTCTTTATAGTAGTGAAGTCCCCTTGCCCCCACCGTGCCCCTGCTTTTGCCCTGCCTCTCACAGAGCCCTGACCCTTTCCAGTCTGCTTCCCTTTGTCTCTGCTCTGGACTCCCCCAAATGTCTAGGAATATTTTCTCTCCTTTGCTTACAATAAAAACCTTCCACGGTATTAGATCTGTCCTGTTAGCCATTTCTTAATCCATACCCCCTAACATACATCTGGTGCTGAAAACCTCATATACATCTGGTCCTAACACCCATGATGGACACAAATGGACCAGTTGTCAAGGGGCTGGGCCTCTAACAGAATGAAGTTACTAATTTGGCTCTCCTAATGTATGGATCATTTATTTCTTCTGTCTTTTGTCCACGTCAAATTTTAGCATCCTCTTTTTCAGCTGCTTCTTCTCCACCTGCTCTAACCACTCAAGTCTCCTTGTCTATGGTAAGTGCCAACTTGGAGATGCTAGGTCTTAGTCTCTGTCTCTCTAGGCTCCTGGAGCCTACTATTGCTACAAAAGTTGAACCAGTGCATCAGGCATCTTTTTTCCACCTACTGAGCACTGGGCACATGAAAAAGGGTGCCTCTCTTTTGTACATTTTTGAACATTTTTCTCTCTAATACATAGATTGAAATTCTTGTCACAAGGGCACTTACCCCTCTCTCTCCTATCCTTGCTTTCCCTTCCTACCTGTCTCTCAGCCTGTTTCTGAAGCTTGCTCGGTTTTGCTTGCATTCTGGAGCCTTTACTTACCTGCCTTCTCTAATTTCTCTCCTCCTCTGACTCCTATTTCATTAAAGGCTTTCTGTCTAACTGCAAATGGCATGGCCTCAGTACAGCTAGAGAATCTCAATAGGTCAAGATTGGATGTGTTTTGTTAGTAACACAGCTCAGAAATCAACAATGCCGATAATGCCTGGAGATTTTTCTAATTGCCAGTGAAGTAAGAAACCAGATCACTCGGAAGAAGTGAGCAAGCAGCTGAAGACTAAGGCAAGTTAATAGGGCACTCTGTGCTTCCCTGGAGTCAGGACCTAGGCTTGCACTGAATATGACCTACAAGACCAGATTGAGCTTCTTTTCTTTCACTAAGTGTAGTTTTTTAAAGATGCTGATTTGCCCACTGGCACTGTTGTCAAATGCACAGAGGGTCTCTCCATTCTGTTACTTACTTGGCAGTTGAAGCACCCATTGGTTTAGCTGTTTAATGTGTACATGTAGTGTCCCATGGGCCATTCTCCATAAGATAGCATCTACCCAACCATGATGAAGCGGGTGTCATGTCTGGAGCCTGAGCTCTCTGTGTCTCACTTTAAGAAAGCGCGCTGGGTCTTTTTCTAGTGATGCCCAGAGGGGAATGGAGTAGGGAGATTATTTTAACCTCTAGTCTCTGATGTACACAGGGCAGTACTTCTGATGAGCACATTTTTAATATCTGAACACACTGCTCTGCTTTCCTCAGGATGGTCCAGTCCTCATATCTGCCTTCAGCAGCTATAAGTGAATGAAAGAAACACTCATCAGTGTGAGAAGACTGGTCTGAACATACAAGAAAGATGGCGAGACACTCCATCTCTTCATGGGTGGTGTCTGTGCCCATGATTGGTTGGGAATATCTCTTGCATTCATGTTTCCATGAGTGAAGGATGAGAAGCTAGTTCTCACCCATTATTCTTATCGTAGATGGGAGAAAACTAGTTCATAGATAGACAACAGAATAAAATAGCATAATTTAGTCTTCTTGGAACTGATCCTGAACTTCATTGGTCCCCATATTTATTTTAATCTACTACGAAAAACTGACCTAAGGACACTAAAGCTAGACCGTGAAATATCCCACAGCCTATATATGCCATTAGCATCAGGCACTTAAATATAGTTTTTGAAAAAAGGTACAGGTGGAAAGTAGAATTAAAAACATTTATGAATTCCTTTATGCGCCAGAAAATATTTTTAAATCTCTTTACCTGTTACCTTTTAATTTGTAAAATAAGAATTTTCTGTTCTTAACTAAGATTTGCCAATCTAGTTCCTACATAGTATACTAGAATATTCTTATCACCATTTATCAGGTTAGAAAAAAAAAGACAACATTGGTTTCCTAGGGCTGTAGACTTTCCAGATTTAAGCCCCAATTTTCCTGCCTAGAACTGGCAAGCCTTATACAAACTTGGAAAGCATGTTTTCTTCCCTAGCACAATCCTGTGACTTAAGTCTCAAAGGATAGTACAAAAAAACAACTTCCAGAGTCAAGGTTCCATCACTGGAATAGTTACCATCAACACACCTGTGCACACTGGTTTTCTCCTCTGCTTTGCCTCTCTTTTCTTCATGTGTTTTATTTTTTTCTTGTTAGAGTTTGTGGTTCTTAAAAGGATAGCGCATAACAGAGATGAGGGCTCACCCATGCCACATTCTGATTTTCTCTTTAGTGAATTAATCAGGTTCCCTGGCATGTTAATGCATTAATGAAGATATTTATCATCGTGATATTTTCTTTGCACACTGGTTTTTGTGAGCTGTGGAGAACACTGAAAAATGTTGCTCCTGTGTTATGCTTTGACGGTTTCCTGTTTTGTAATGGCTCTGCCCAGTCTTCTGTCACCATGTTCTAATAATCTGAAAATTTGAATTGAGATGCTACATTAGAATAGCATTACATTATCATCATCATCATCATCACAATTGAGCCTTGTTATTACTTTATTTATTACTTTATTCATTTATTTATTACTGACAACACTGTATAAGTCTGTAACATAAGTGTTTTATAGATCCTGTATAAATCCATCCAATCTGAGAGATTGATAGTTCAGTATTTGAACACTGCAGCTGCTTAATTTAACAACTATATTTATGTACCATGGAGGTACAGTGGCCCTGCTTACTTAACTGAATGCCTTATTCACTGCCAGATGCATATTTCTCATGCTCCTGTAAAGACAGATGGTTTTGAAACAGTGATGAAGTCTTTTAAGAGTGCTTTAGCAAAAATATCCAAGGATTCAGGAACCATTCTCTTTCTTCCCTTTAACATTTCCTGCCCAATTCCATGAAATTAAGAGGAAATACACAGCCTAGTCTTTGTTCATAGTACAAAACAATAGGAAACATGCTGAACTGACAATGTTATTTGGGCAGGCACTAGGGTTGTTTAAGGTTCACGTGTGTTCATTTTCCATGAGTACTTCTAGTAAGAATGAATACCCCCTCATCTGTGCTTAGCTAGTGCATGCTATTCTTGTGTTGAAGTGATTATATGTGAAGGTCATCAGATAAGGACTAGCTCTAACTACACATTCCTAATCTTTCCCTTTCCCAATTCTTAATTTTGAGTTCTCATCACTGAACAGTTAACTATTTCTGAGAATTGAAGTTCCCATAGTCCTAGCATCAATCCCCCAAGCCCACGCCCACCCCACCCTGTCCACTGCCTTCTTTCGTTGTTAGGTCAGTAAATATCATGATGTGAGCTGAAATTCAAGCTGTGTGTAGTCTTCCTCTGATTCAAATACTCTTCTACAATTATCTGATGGCTTTTCTCACTAAGGACTGGATATCACAAGCAGGGAAGACAGTGGATTTGACCAGCAACATTGGAAAGAACCTGACCATTAAAGTTTGGAATGTCAGAAAACCCAGTGAAACACACATGATTATCACAGATGCACCTGCATGCAGTTGTAGATAAGCATGGTTTTAGGCAGTCTTTGTTTTGAAAGGCAAGCTAGGTCAGAATTGTTTTATTTCACCTCATACTAGAAAAATTAACTTGTCAGAAGTCTTAAGCAGGATTTACTGCTTTGTGAAGAACAGAAACTTAATTTCAGTTTCTTCAATAACTTTTTCTTCAATAAATCTACTTCTATGAGGCATCTCGCAAAGCTTTTGGAGATTTTCTATTTCTTTGGTGGTAGTCATGTATGTTTTTACTGACCCCCAGAAACCAGTATGCTCTTGTGAACATTTGTACTTAAGAACATTGTCTAGTTAGTGAGTGTTTTCTTTTCATCAGCAGTCTTTTAAATCTAGATGCAGCAGAATTGCCTTGTCTAGGAGACGTGATCTACAGGGAACTGAGGCAACACCTGCCTCCTCCACTACACAATATAAGACGTGCTTGCTCTCTAAGACTCAAGGAGAATTCTTGGCACATAGTTACTTACAATTGACTTTCTGGGAGTTTTCGTATAAATGACAATTTCTATGGCCTTCAACTTCCCTCCCCTAGCATAATGAGTAGATTAATATGTTCCTTCTTGGCAGAAATGGAAACTAATTTATTAAAAGAAGGAGGAAAAAACATGTTGTGCTAAGTCAGTTACTAAGGCAACAGGCACTCCATACGTGTTCAACAATGAAGCAAAAAATGTATTCAGAGCTCTTTAAAGCCTAAGAGAGCAGAAATCTGATCACAACTCCCCTACCCATCCCTTTAATGGAATCAAATAAGTAGGTAAGAGATACCCATGATATGTTTTGTATAGTAATCTTATCAAAGAGTCTAGAAGAAACTTGATAATATTAAATATCATTTGCTCTATTACAACTAGTTCTACTTCAGAAATATCACAGAGTACATTAATAATGTATACATTTTGATTTTGTCCTTTTTTTGTTTTTATGTTTTATATTTGGGTTTTTCAGACAGGGTCTTACCATGTAACTCTGGCCTCAAATTAGCTTTGTAGACTAGGCCTCAAACTCACAGAGATCTGCCTGCCTCTGCCTCCAAAATGATGGGATTAAAGCCGTGCCCCACAATACTGATACCATTTGAAAATAAAATAAATTTCACTAACCCTCTGACATGTTAGTACTGGGAAATAGCTATTTGTATAGCAAATTATGGTGGAATTGTCTGTCCTGCTTTAAAAGTACAGGGTAGATTTCTCAGCTCATACTGTGGATATGGGGCTTTGTAGGATATTTATCAGAATCCTTAGACCTCATCCGTGAAATGCCAGGAACATCCTCTAAACTACAGCAAACTCAGATTTTCTTTACCATCACCGCATATAATCTAAGAGTCACGTCCCTTCTAGAATAATGCTAGCGATTTAGGATGCCCTAGTTATGTGCGCTGAGCTTCTATTGGGTCTTTTTGTAATTGCCCATCCTCATGAAAAGAGTACAGAACATGTACATAAGAGTACATGCACAAGTACAGAAGAGGAACTTTCTGTGGTTGGGCTGTAGCAATCACATGGTTTAGCCAATTTGCATAACATACGTTCTTTTGTGACGAGTCCTATTGGGTCAATTGAGCTTTCCTCTACTGTGATATACAATTGATGCCAAGTAGCTCATCAAGGATCAGAGGGGTAGCATTGCTTACCGTCCTCTCTTTACCTTATTTAATTATGATACTTTATTTTTGTTTCAGGGAACATTTTTATATATGTTCATATGGAATTTTGAAGGACATTGGTAAATTTAATAGTACACTCGGAATTAAGATTTCACAATGGAAATCAGAGTATACTAATCTTTTACTACACATGTCTGCACAGATTGCAGTGCTGCAATCAGAGCACACTGAGCTAAAAGAGGACAGATAAACATTTGGTGCATAGCCATCCCTCTCTTGATTCTGTAAATCATCTTACAAATTTTATTTCTGAGATTTTGCTACACTGTAATGCCATATGCAATAACCACAAGTAAATACTCTTGGTTTCTTAATGTGCATTCCCAAACTATATCCCAAAGCACAACAGGGCACTAAAATGCTTGTTAATATTTTTACCACACAAGGAAAGAAATCCGCCAGGGATGAGGATAAGCGAACCCAGGATAAATTAATGTAATAACGCTGTGATGCGAGCCTTAACGCCCCAGCCCTGTTTTGATCCCCACATTCTAACTCATTGCCTTTCTTGCCCTCTATCCATTTTATTCCAATATTGTGACTGCTATTATTTTATTAACAATTATTTATTATTTTATTACTTGTGTAGCAATATGGAAATCAAAAGGGCTGTACTTCACAAAAATGTTAGAAAGCTATGGGGTTTTAGACATTTTAGTATATGCCTAAATAAAGCAAATTAGATAGACCCCCAGCCCTTAGCACCTGCTGTGACTGTTGATGACAGTCTGCTACGTGTAGCAACACATGATACCATAAGCTGTCACCTCTTTAAGTGCTAGCAAATGAGCCTAAATATCCTTGGGTCCCAAAACTCCCAGAGCTTCTATACCTTTTGAGGGGACTTTAAGTGGTAGACATAGGTCTTGGCCATTCTGTTCTGTGTTTAGCGAATTGCAGGTATAGGCTGTAGATAAAATGTCCTCTTGACTTCTTTCATCCGAAACTTTGATAAAAGTTCTAATAATAAAAGATCCCTAGGCACCCAGATTTGGTACTCAGACAATAGCCTTTTGTGGTTTTAATTGGAGGACAGGGTGGAAGATTAACTTGAACTTGATCAGAGAGCTGAGGTCAGGTTATTGTGACAACCAGTGATAAGAGCATATTGTAACCAGGATAATACTGACAGCATATGACCAGTGACATGAGGGAGAGGGCTCTTCTTCAGACTGTGGCCTGGATGCAGGTCATGATGTCATCTGACTAAGCCTCTTTTTACCTGAATTCATTTTGCCACTGACAAGAGAGCACCTCTGGCTTTGGTCATTGCTGAGTTTCCCTAGAGCACTGTACTATGTGGGTTGAGGGATGATAGTTTTAATGAAGTATGAGGGATAATACTATTACTCAGGGCCACTCCAAGTCCCATAGGACTTTGAAGTAGAGACACACAAGAAACAAAGAACACAAGACACAGAGTGCTGTTAAAGATCCTTGAGGATTTACAGAGGAGATTTATGGTTTGTGTCAAATTCCTCATGGTTCTACCTTCTATGGCCCCTTGGAACATATAGAAAAAATGCTTATGATGTACTAATCACTAACAGCCAAACCAACCATATCCTCTCCAGACCATATATCACAGCTCCTAGAAATCATTTCTAATTTCATACCTCACTTTATTCAAAGGACACACATTCCTGTTTACTCAAATCCCCCAGTGCCTCACCAGCATCAACGTCTGCTTCCGACTAATAAAAAAAAAGGATTTCTTCAAAGCCATCTTGCTTTCAAGACAGAGTTACCAAAATGAATAAAAATAGGGGCCTTAGGAGTTGGCTCAGTGGGTAAGGGTACTTGCTGCTTTTAAGGATGACATGAATTTGGTTTCCAGCAGCCATTATGGTAGCTTAAACCATCTGTCACTTCAGTTGCAGAAGATCTGATGCCATCTCCTGGCTCTCTGGGCACCAGGCATGCACAACTTTCTTACCTGATTTTATTTTTATTCTAAGCAAATTAACTAGCTAATTAAATTTGCAATGCTAAGGATCAAACCCAGGTCCTTGCACCTACTGGGCTAGGGCCTCACCAATTAGATGCACCTATACTTCTGATTTTACTCTTAATTTTTCAGACCAGAAGTTCTCAACCATCCTAATTCTGTGACTCTTTAATATGGTTCCTCATGTTTTGCTGACCCCCAACTGTAATATTATTTCGTTGTTACTTCATAAGTGTAATTTGGTTATTGTTATGAATTGTAATGTAAATATCTGTTTTCTAATATTCCTAAGATGACCCTGTGAGACAGTATTTTTGATCTCCCCAAAGGGGTAGTGACCCACTGGTTGAGAACCAGTTTTAGATAATATGTGCTTGATCTGAAGATATGTATTTGAAACACTTCACAATTTTAACTCTTTTTCCCAACATACATTGGTTATTTAAAGTGACACTAGACAATGTACTTGAAGGTTTTTTTGTTGTTGTTGTTGTTTGGTTTTTGTTGTTTGTTTTGTTTTGTCTGCTTTTAGTTCAGTGAAGAAAATGTTGCTCGCTTAGCATTAGCATATGATTTGGCTCAAGGTTTTTAACAAATCAGGGAATTCAGAAAAAGAAAACATCCAGTAAAAGAAACAGAAACTACCTTAGTGGTAGATAGGCTTCAAATAAGTGAGTAAGTAAGTAAATGAATAATAAAAAGACATTCTTCAAGAATGACATCATGTAAGAAGTGTGATCAGAAACTACTATGAAGCAATAAACATACTGGGTTACATTTCTATAACTTCCAGAGTTTTTCTAAAGGTTTAAGTTTAGCACTCTATGCACATAAGTATGTCCCAAAGTTCTAACCACCAGAGCAACCCATGGTGAGTCCCAAGTGGTTCTGTTCATTAGTGAGATGTGCAATCATCTGCATGTCCTAGAGCTGGCCATTTTCAATTGTAACCCCATTTGAATTGGGGTCATGTGGCGTACATTCACAATTCAGACATGTCACTCTGAGATGCTTTTCAGAGCTCTGCATAGAAGGTCTACACCTATAAAGTCGGACATTAGGCTGGATTGGTTATCTTGTCATCATTAGTTCCCTCACACAGTAGACCTTCAAACTCAACTCAACATTTTTAAGGACCAGAGATTCGTACCTTGCTGGGAATAGTCCTCTTTAGCATGATTCTCTCATAACTGGCTGTATCATGAAAATCTACTCATGGCTTCTCCAATGCCCTTTATAAGATAGAGTAAAATTAGAAACAACAATATGCAACAATGAAACTCTCTTTGGTAGTGTAGCTATGAAGTGTGCTAACTGGATTCATTTCCCTTTTTATAAAATGTAGGAAAGTATCTGAACCTTGAACACTAGACAGTTTGTCAAAGGTCTGTTTTATATATTTCTTCTATCTATAAATGAATAAGGTATCTCAAGTATACCTTCATTTCCTTTGCTATACTGTGAAGTCATAATACGAATACTAAACCACAAGTAATTTTGTATAGAAAGGCACACACAAAGAAGAAAAAAGAACATTCTCCAAATGTGGTAGACTCTATAAGTAAAAGTGCTGTTGGGTAAGTAACTTCATTACGATTTACCAAAAGGAAGAAACACAGATGTTTGATTCTGAAGTCCAGTGAAAGTATGGTAAACTTCCAGAACATTTTTATCTCTATTTCTTATTCTTCATTTCTTATTTCTAATCCAACTATTCAGTCTGGATTTCTTCATTTTTTGCTGTTGCCTTTTATAGCCTGCACATATATTTGTCCCCTTATATTCTAAGATATGTTACTTAAAAGACTTCAACTTTTAATGTCTTTAAGTAGTCCATCACAGGAGAATTTAAAGACAATCATTTGCCCTGAAGTGATCTACCACAGTAAAAGTACCCACAGTGACAGTAGGGAAGACAACAGGGATGGAATTCTGCTTTGTTTGTGGCATTTGACAGAGGTGTTTCATTAGATGACAAGGCTCACAGAGCAACAAAAGAAAGCTAGATAGCTTGTCCATTAACCTGCAAGAGTGGAACATAACCATACTCATTAAATAATTTAAGGGTAATGCTTTCTTACATATGTTGATGATAAAAATATAGCTCTTTTCTCTTTCATGTTTTCCTGAAGTTTTAACTATAGAAAACAATACTATTAGCAGAACACATTGCTATGGAACAGGGGAAGGCGTAGTCTTCGGCCTCATCTCACTTTTAAATTTTATTTTAAAAGCTAAGATTCTAATTGTAGCACTGGGGAGGCTGAGGATGGTGGATGGTGGATAGGAAGTTAAGGCTAGCCTGGGCTATGGAGTGAGTTCTAAGCCAGTGGGAGGTAATAGTATAAGGCCCTGTATCTTTAATAAAATCATATGCACATATACTTATAATGCATGAAATTCAAACTTTGTGTTTCATGCACTTGTTCTTTGGAAAGGTTAAATAAGTGAAAAGCTTTAGGTTACTTGCCAATCAGATATTTAACCACAATAGAGGTCAGGTTTCAGTCAGAGGCCTTAGCCTTAAGCCAGATATTGGAATTCAACTATTCCAGGAAGGGTCATATATATATATATATATACCCGTATTTTTCTTTATTTAAAAAGTATAAGGGAAAAGGTGAAAATATTTTAAAGTCTGGAAAACATCTTAAGTAAATTATAATAATAAAAACCATCTCCAAAATAATTCTTCTCCAATTTTTATAGAAGGTAACAGTGATAATAGTTATTTTGTGAGAGTACATAAGCAAATGTAATCTATTGTACAATTTTGATGATAACGTATGCTAATTATACCCTGAATACCTGCAATGTTGTTGAATATTCTTTTTACATATGATTGCTTTGGAGCAAAAGTACAAATTCTATAAATAAAGCATGGAGCACCTAAAAAGGTAAATAGAAAATAAAAATCATTTACAAGTTTTACATTCCTATGTATGCCCTACTTGCTTCCTAAACATTTTATTGACTAGATCAAATTTTGTCATAAAGCAGATCATTGTGTTCTCTTGTCCAGATTTTGTTATTTTGCTAATATTTTCAGAAATTGTTAACATTGAAGATTACAAACATTAAGTGTTTATACATCTCTATTGCCAACCAGTTGATTTTAAGGTAGGTCCTTGTGAGAATGCCTACTGAATCACAATATTTAATTCACATAATATTTAATAAAATTGTGTAATTATAACAACAATAATAGCATAAAGAGAGTTAGAAATAAATATAGTACCTTTAGCAACTGTGCAGTTTTAAAGAACAGAGTTACTGGAGCACCAGCTTCTAGGTGCACCCATCCCAGGGACCAAAGGCAACCCTAAGTTCACTCTATAGACATCTTTAAGTGGAGATTGGCTGGAGACCTCTTCCTGACAAATCTTATTGAAAACACATCACCTGCCATTTTAGGACAGCATACCTTCAAGAATCCAGTCTCATGAAGACACTAGAGCTATAAAGTTGTGGTTCTCTAATCGATAAAAGTCCACCATAAAGTACTGACAACACAGAAGCAATAATGGAGTTGGTTAAAGGACATTTGACCCAGATTTTGTAAGCTGAATGGAATTTTGCCAAATGAAAAGGAAGAAATGCCTTCTAGAACCATGGGCATTGGGATTCTGATGCATGAAGACAGGTTTGAAGAGGAAGACACTGTGAAATTTATCCTTTGGTGTGTCCCAAGAAGTTAGGTGGCTGTTACATTCAGGATAGATGCAAATGGAGTTTTATGAAGAGACAAATAAATGAAAAAGTTACTTTAATCAGGGGTAGATGCAGGGTCAGAGGATGTGGGAGACTGTGGAAGAGATGACTTTACACATGTCCATCAGTAAACCTTATTTCATGTAGCACTTGGTGGGTGGACATTTTTTTTTTCTCTCTGGTCACATTATACTATAGAAAAAGAAGAGGTTCATGGAATTTAATGGACTCTGAATTTCTTCATTCTGGGGAAAACTTGGAACTCGGATGTTGAACAGCATGGAAACTCGGCAAGTCAAAGCTGAATCTGGCATACTACAGGAAAAGAGACATCATCGTTGCTGCCCTATTTTGGGTCCAGCAAGCAGAGTGATTTGTACAAAAGTAGCACATTCCCTAAAGAAGTAGGACACCTGGTGACCCTCGTGTTATAATAGCAGAGAGGCCAGACATAGCTAGAGCCAGGTCAGTAGTTTCTTGATTTTCAGATTGTTCAAAGCCCCTGTAGAAATGCTGCAGACCCTTGTTAACTCAGGAAATCCTATTAACTATAATTACTGAACTCATGCAAGAATAGTGATAAAATAATTAAGTCACTCAACCCTTTCTATAAGTTACTTTATTTTAGAATAATTAAGTGTGCATCAAGTAGGGCTGGTACCTCCCACTTTTGCTGTATAATTAGTGATGGCTGTAATAAAGCCTCCATAACTTTCTGTATCTATGCCATGTCCTCAGAGTTTTTGTTTTTCCTTGTGGAAATTTCTTGTGAGGACCTCAGAGCCTATGGGAAAAAAATGAAATAAGCCATGCATTCACCACACATGAATGATATGTAATATATGTATGTAAAGATGAATGATATAATAATGTTTGACACCTGAAACACTTAAGAACTATTGCATAGTCCTGATTTCAATCCCCAGCAACCACATGGTGGCTCACAACCATCTGTAATGAGATCTGGTACCTTCTTCTGGTCTGTCTGAAGACAGCTACCCCATACTCATAAAAATAAATAAACTAAAATTTTAAAAAAGACCCATTTCTTCCTACTCAGGACTGTTTTGTGAGTGAACTGTGGATGCAAGAATCTGGTGTCCTTTGGATACAGTTGAGTCTAACTCCTGCTGTTTATCAGCATGGTCTGGGGCATGGCTTGTGACGTCACCAAACTCCAAGTTTAATTGTATAGAAAATGGGTACAAAATATGTTTTGTGGTTGCTGTTTTTCTTTTTGTTTTCTTTCTATTGAGATAGAACAACAAAGGATGTTCTATAAACTACAAAGCACTAACCAAGTTAAGAATACTAAATGCAACTTCTGCATGGCACTAATTCCAGATCTTGTGAACTGAGTTACATAAACATAAACCGATCTGAAACATTTTATCAAAACACTTAAGCTCTTTCCTAATAGCAAATACTAAAGTGAGCCGTTAAGATTTTACTATGGATTTGTGGCATAACAGGAGCTATCTAGACATGAATCAGTGGTGATCATAGCGATCTATCAACAGCAGCCACATCTCATAGGAACTTCCAAAGGCTTAGTAAGGTGCTTTAAAAATTCTTTACTTAAGATATTACTCTTAAAAATGAAGCACACTATAGTGGAATATTTTGCAAGTCTATCTATCGTAAATTCCCTAGTGGAACTGAAAAGAAAACAAGCCAGTTGGAAGACCAAGGCTTCAGTATTTTGAGTCTATTCTAACTTGAATAAATTCCAGTCAAAGTACTGACATCCAAGTGTATACAGTTCTATGGCTCCCTTAGGCTTTCTGGGGTTTGCTGGTTTGCTGTGTCTTAGGGCTCTTAATTAACTGATAGAGCATTCCCTCTGTCTCTAAATTTCCTTACAATATCAAATGTGCCTTGTGACCATCACCAGCTGCAAGCACAGCATCAATTAACTTACCAAAACAGAAGCTTTGGGGATTAATCCTTAATGACAGGGCTGCTCTCTCAACTGATTATCAAGCAGCCAGAGGTAGAACTCGCTCCTTGGAAGGTTTATCGCTGTAAAATGAATTACCTTGCTCTCTTATCTTTATGAAAGAAGGCCTGGTATGTAAGAAAAATGAAAATATCAACAGAGAGATAATGATGGTTTTTTTTAAAAGGAAGGAAGGAAGGAAGGAAGGAAGGAAGGAAGGAAGGAAGGAAGGAAGGGAGGGAGGGAGGAAGGGAGAGAGGGAGGGAGGAAGGGAGGGAGGGAGGGAGGGAGGGAGGGAGGGAGGGAGGGAGGGAGGGAGGGAGGGAGGGAGGGAAAGAAAAGAAGGGAGGAAGGAGAAGGCCCATTGGTATTTTCATGGCTTCAGTTTTGAAACAATACCTCCTTGGACAAATGTCATCTCTGATCCTTTGTAGAACCATTGAATGATTGTTAATGATTATATAGACAACAGTTTCTACACGTGTCAGTCAAGTCAAGTGGGATGGTTATTCTTCCTAGTCTTTCTCCTTTCATTTTGGTTGGCCAGATCACCAGAGTCTGGGTCTGGGTTATAAAATTCTATAAAAGCTTTATTTGCCCAGATCTTCTTTCTGTAAGCCTAGTCATGGCCAGCTTGATTCTCTTGTGATATGTCTCTGGTAGTACATCTCCTAATGCCAAATTTTACTATCTAAACTACAAACACACTCACACATGTTTGTATGTATACCCTATATAGCCTTATGCCTTTTTCTATATACAAATTTTACGTATACATTCTTTCTTTCTTTAAAATTTCTCTATACACCTGAGCTACCAGTGACACTCCTCCTGTCTGTATGACTCTTATCCATAATGGTCATTTTCAGTTCCTTAACTTGATGGATTTTTGTTTGGAATTTCTTGTAAACTCATGGATGCCCCAAATATGGAGGATGACTTCAAGGTGCTGTGTGCTTCTCACTGGGTGAGACAGCAGGTCTGGCTCTAAACAGATTGATACTGTCCTCTGAAACTTCTTGGGGCAAGTACATGAATTAATTTGCTCTGCCAAGTCAGCTTCGGTTCATCTGATGTGCTCCCATTTGGAAGTATGCCTACATGCAAATGTCAGCATTGCTCTTAGGTATCAGGAGACAAACAGTGAAGGATGGGAGAGTGGAAAGTGTCGACACACTAATGGAGTCTGTGTCCTTGAACTATCTGTTTATGGATCTTTTCTCTTAAGTTTTGTTGATAAACTAAGTCCACTTCATCTACAAGTGAACAGGAGAAATGGGAATCTTGGGTTCTCTACTCTGATTTTCTAAGCTTTCTTTTTCCTTCTCTGAAAACATGACAAATTAACACAATTCCTTTGACTGTGGGGCAATGGAGGTGATATCAGCAAAACAACTTACAATTTGATTTAGTTTAAAATAAACATTGCTAAAACATCCAGATCCCCTTACCCAAATGCAAGTTTGTTTTGAGGTCACTTTAGGAGAGGAAAAAAGCAGAGTGACTATGATTTATTATTAGTTATTTATGGCATTGTTCCTATTGACATTGAGTTATAGGCTGTAGCTTTTGGACATGAGAAATTTATACACAACTGGTGATCTGTTTTGGTTGGGTCTTGCTTTTGCCAGATTTCCCCATGCAGAGGTGCTCTTACCTATAAATCATCCATAGTAACTTTTCCATGAGTAAAAGGCCAGTATCGTGTCTGCTGAGACAGAGTCATGTCACAGTGGACATTTCCCTTTTAATAAGCTCACTGTTAATATAATAATAACGGAACAAAAACAGAACAATCACATTTTAAACTGAGACCTTGCGAGGCAAAAATTATTAGTTTCAATGCTAACAAAGAGTTTGGCACTTTAGGATTGCCATGTTCAATTTATACTTGACAACATAACTTTTTACCCCAGAGTTGGCCAGATAACTGTG
Source organism: Arvicanthis niloticus (assembly GCF_011762505.2). Lineage (NCBI taxonomy): Eukaryota > Metazoa > Chordata > Mammalia > Rodentia > Muridae > Arvicanthis > Arvicanthis niloticus. The sequence goes on along the minus strand of NC_047668.1, from coordinate 67,042,508 downwards.
CCCTGTGAGGCTGCTATGGTATTTTGTAAGGATCCTTTTTTCCCTTTGCATTCCCTTAGCACCTCTCTCCACAAACCACCAGGGATTTTCCTTCCGTTCCCCATTAGATGAGGCAATTTGCTCTCCCTTCCTATGTTAAGATCAAAACCAGAGATAATGACTTTCCATTGTCACGCTGGGGAAATGAAGCAAGCAAGACAATCTCAGCCTATAAACAATAGTGTATTAACTGCAGGGAGGAAGTCTCTGCAGCGAGAGCCCTGGATCCCAGACTCACTGTGGATGAAAAATGCAGGACAGAGCAACAACTATTAAACATGCTTCAGCACTTTCCAGAAACAGCCTGTCTAGCCAGAAGGCTAAACGAGGTAGAAAGAGGAGGGAAGAGGGGAAGAGGCAGTGCTCTTGAAATGAGTCACAAGTGAAATGAAGAGCTCCTGCCCTCTGGGACAGTGAAGGCCACAGTATATAGAATCTAGTTGTCTTTGATGTTTGTCTAGCAGGGCTTTCTGTGGAGAAAAACCTAAAGCATGGCAAACAGAGGTTTCCTAAAGGGAGAGGCATTTGGGCTCCTAGCAATGGGCACTGTTACAAGCACTACAGTAAAGCTGATTAATGGTTCTTCCTTGTAAATTTTGCCAAGATCCCCACAGTAGAACATACATACAAATTAGGAGCCATATCATCCGGGTTTTCTTCTCTCCCTTAGGTCTTTTTCTTCCCCCTGAGGTCTTCTGTGACCATGTATAGCTATAGCATCAGCCTGCAATCTGTGGGGTTGTGCCTTTCTGTTTAGATTTGTAGATGAAAGTCTGGACTTGAATGTGATTATTGTAAACATTTCTCATTGTCCATGACTAGTAGCAAGCTTTCGAATCTTTCCTGCATTAAAATGGGCTTATCATAATTTTCCTCGTTTTGTAAATAACTTAACCATCATAGCCAGGCCTTAAAAAAGCATTTCATTTGTTCTCATGGGAATAAGATTTCTATTAAGAAGTGTCTAAGATATATCCTCAGTTTCATGGGTAAAAGTAACCCTAACTGTGGTTCTAAATGCCTGGCCCCAGAGATACAGTTGGGATCTAGTTTAATTATGATAAGCTGTAGTCTGTAGCCAGGGCCCCTGCTAAAGCAGTGGGGGGACACAGTGATGTCAGGGGCTCAGAATCTGCCCATCAGAGAAACTTCTTTCTGAGTTCATGGTCAGCACTGTACAACTCAGCCACAGGAGACCATGAACTCTTTCATTCTCTCTCCTTCATTCCATTTGCTGGTGTTCTGTTTTATGAATAAGTCAAATCTCAGGATAGCAGCAAAAGGCAGTAGTAGTGAGTGTCCACAATGTGTGAATGACTGTGCCCTGTGCACCTCACCTACATCAGCTCATCCTTTCCTATGACCATCTTGCAAGGTAAACATTGTGGTTAGGTTTTTATCATTGGAGGAATGAGAATCCGAGGCTTGGGCCATTGCTCTGTTAGATAGCCAAGCTCATGACCACAACAGTTAGACATGTTCTCGGTTTGATCCATGGCGATCTGGAGGACTGCCCTCATCTGTGCTTCCTGCTGTGTTTGGCTCTCCCCTTTGCCTGTTTGTTCCTCTATGCAAATCCCACTGTGTTGATCACTTTTAATATTAAAGGCAAAACACAGAGGCTGTAACTTAAGATATCTTTCTTTTATCAAAAACTGACCCCCTAGATTGTAAGTTAAATGTAATCCAGAACCATGACAGGCCTCTGATTCTGACTAATCTAGAGGATGAGGCAGGGGGATCTCAAGTTCTAGCTTAGCAGACTTTATCTCATAAGGACAAGGCCCTGGGCTAGGGCTGTAGCCTAGTGGTGGAGCTACTTGCCAAGCACACATGAGACTAGGGTCAGTTCTGATTTTGCCCAGGTCTAAGAGTGATCTTGTTGGAATCCAGGCTTCTGTGCGAAGACCTGAAATGATTGTGAAGAGGCATTGCTTCAGGGCCTGGCCAGGAGATCACTAGTCTCCTACTTGGAAATCCTTGAGCCATGGTTATAACATTGCAAGAAGGAAATAGCATACTTGTATGCTATTGCTCCTATCAGGAAAATCTTCCAGAAATGAAAAGGGGAAACCTCTTAAATCAAAAATTAAAATATGTAGATAGGAGATCCTTAGAACTACAGACATCAAGGGTATCTTGAAATAATGGCTATATGCTTTGCCATGCCTAATAAAGAACATTAACCTAAGATCCATGACCTCTAGGGCTTATTCCCTGGACGTCCAGTTACTCAACTTCACTGACCTATTTTTTTTTGTTTTGTTTTAAATGAAATATAAATGGTAATAGAAATACAATACTCCTTATACTATTGTTATAATTAAAAAGAAACAGGGGTGTGAAAGTGATTTGTAATATATAAAAGCTTTAAATTGGTATCACAGTAGAGACTTGTCACATATATATTGAGTTATGTAGTTTGTAATTTAAATGGGTTTTATTATTATCATTTGAGTCAAGCACATTTCTAGCAGGAAGCCCAACTTCATTTGATAAGAATAACATCTCTAAGAAATATAATTTTCACCAGGAAATTGTGCAAGACTCAGCTTGGGTGGTGTTGGCACTACACAGGAAGCAACAGCCACTTAAAACACACACACACACACACACACACACACACACACACACACACACAATTCTAGGTAAGACAGGCTAACACAAAAGTTTAAGGTGAAAGGAAGGGTGGAAAAACGCGTTTGAGAATCTTCGTCATTGGAGAGACTCCCAAAGAAAGAAGAAAGCACCTGGGAAGTTTCTGAGGCCCCAGAACTTCCAATTCAGCCTATGAATTACCAGTTCTTCCTGTACAGTGATTCACTCCCATAATTTGAGTCATGTTCTTCTGTGTTGAATCTGTTATCTTGTCTAGGTTTTCCAAAATTTATAAAGCTATAGGCATTAAAATGCCCTATCTCAGCCATATTTTCTAGGACTGAAAAACACCACATATGAGTTTATTGGCATCTCAAATCATCTTAATTCTTGTGTCTTAATTCCTTTAAAGAAGCTCATGAGGCTACTGGAGAGAGTAGTCAATTCTGAGTTATTCTGCGTTTCTAAGTGTTACCCCATTATTTCTCTTCTCCTCATGATGACTCCCCAAAGTGGTTCCAGCTAATGGTTGGTTCCGGCTAATGGTTGAACAGTTTAACCATGGTGACATTTATAAAAACTGCAGAAGAAAATTGAAGTGACGTGCCAGGCTGTTCAGTTCATGTATACAGTCTATCATCAATGCTAACAAATGTGCAAATAACTGACCACCATAGAGAGAAGCACAGGGACCTCAAATTGGGTCAATCCACAACCTGGTAGCCTTACTTCAACAACTTAGATTTAGCAGAAGAACAATGAATTCTTTCCAGACACTTGGTGGCAAGGAAAAAAAAACCCTTAAAATTATTCATCTTGCTTTCCCTCGTCTGGAGTTATTGGAATTCATGCATATTTGCTAATTAAGAGATTATGGCCTAATGCCTTTGTTTTCTACATACCGCTTCCTGTTCTCTGCTAATGAACATTGTATAGTTGATATCCCCTTTAGCATTGTAGTTTAAAGCAAAAAGACAGCCAGGCTGAGACAATGATAACGTTAATGCCATGATAGCAATAATAGAAACTGTTTCTAATTTTACTAATGAAAAAAAGCACCCTAGGTTTTCTCAACAACAACAACAAAAAGGCAAATTTCAATTATTCCCAGTAAAAATTGGTTAATCCAGATTCTGTAATAATCCAAATACAGAATATTCACTAAATTGCAAAATAAAATGTGGGTCAGAAGGAAATAACTGAAGAGGTTCCTCTAGCTCCATGTCCAATGCATTTATTTTTATTTTTGGCTTAGTTAAGTCAACTGAAGACATAAACCAGAAAAGGTTTACTCAGTCAAAAGGAAGCAAGTGACTTGGGTATTGAACTGGATTTTCTGTATGTGGACATCTATAAGACATTTTGGTAATTAATTCACTGTCAGACCATGAATGTCTCTTAGAGAACACATTGGGATACTGCCCTTACCACCAAAATGTCTGCCACATTTTTACCAGTGATTGAATGAAGTACAGGAGCGAATACTTAATCAGATCCTCATATAAGAAAAATTGGGAGGAAGGTACGTGCACATGATAAGTTAGAACTTCAAAATGCCCTTGATAGGCTGAAATGCCTGCTCTTAAGCAAAGAAGTAAGGTTCTATTCTCTTGATATATTAATGCATATTTTAATTAAAATATAATTGCCATTTCTACTTTCCCTTCCCTCCTTCCGACCCTCCACCGGTGCCCTCAGTCTAGCACCTCCCATCATCCCCCCCTAAATTGATGGCAGATCAATGTACAGATATAGAACTACAGCCTGCTGAGTCCATTTTTGTTGCTTATGTGTAAATGATGTCAGGAATGCCAATAGACATACCATGTGAAAGAGAGAGACACCTAGGCTCTTCCAAGAATGAGCCCCTTGATTGGTTACCAGATACAGACTACTTTGAAATCATGTATATATATATATATATGTATATATATGTATATATATATATATATATATATACATATATATACATATATATATACATGATTTCAAAGTAGTCTGTATCTGGATATATATATATATATATACATATATATATATATATATATATATATATATATATCCACAACAAAACATGGGAGATTTAATGGGAGCAACAAGGCCCAAAGTACAGTTTTCAGAAGCATCATGTACTCAGAGAGAGTGTCGGAGACCTGAGATCACCCCAGACTGTGAATGTGATAGGGAGTTTTCATTGTCTTCATACTTCATTGGAGCCTGTGGTATTATATGGCAATGAACAAAGCCAGTGTAGATAGAGATGCATTGTTAACAGTAGCAGTGGATTCAGACAGACCCTGGATGCCATTGTCTACTTATACTTTGTAATGGGATGACCACACAGCTCAGATATTAGACTCTATTCCAACCTTCAATTTGGGTATTGTTGACATTTAAAATAATCTTCACAATATGGTAAGTAATTTTGGCAGAGTTCACACACACACACACACACACACACACACGACATAAACTCACTATTCTATTTGAGAGTGAGTCTTTGGTTATCAGCAGGGCTAAGAAAAGACTTTTGACCTGTCTTTGCAAATATTTTTTTCTACTGCAAGAACCAGATTTCCAGTACAGAAACAAGCAAATTGAGGTTGGAAATGGGGACTTGTGGGGCCTCAGGAACAGAGAAGATGTATCAAAGGTTACAAGTATGGCTTAGAATAATTTAAATATAGTGCCCCAAAAGGACAGTACTACTTTATTAGTATCAGTAATTCCCAGGTGGCTGGAGAGCAGATTTGGAGTGTGGACTCAAGTTGGCTATCCAGGAAGTAAATGAGGCAGAGTAAGGTGACACGGAATGAGGTACACCATGTGGTATCCCCAAGAGTGTACAGGTGGAGACCTGGGTACAGAGCTTAGCTGATGCTGTTTATATGTTTGAGTAAGACATATATAGCTTAGGCACAAGCTGTTTGCAGAGGAAAAGCTCATCTTTGGGGACTAACATACAGACAAGGGACCTGGGTCTTTAATAAAACCTTAAGATTCCAACAGTTTGGTTTTATAAAAATGTCCAGTGAAATCACCCAGAAACCTAGTAATTAATTTCGGCTTTATTTGATAACTTCAATTTCAACAAACTATTTCCAAAATATAACTTATATTTTATCAACATTACAAATACCATTAATGGGAAACAACAACGGTAAAAATATACAGAAATAACACTGTGGAGAGAGCATAGCTTTGTATGTGGCAAAAGTAATAAAAGATAATTACTGGAATTAGAGAGATCAAAAGATAAACGATCAGCCTTTGGGTATGTATTCTTCCATGTCATCTAAATGACCCTGAACAACTTATGTAACTCCCTTTAATCTCATTGCCTCCTATAAATGAGGATAAGAACATCTGTCAGTGTGCTTGTGGCGATTAAACATGAAAATTAACACTTTCACACTTTACAATTATTGATAAAGCATCTCTGACATACACAGTCTCATTTTAGTTTCATGAGAGTGTCGTGAGTCAACAAGCCAGATCTGTTGTGGGTTTCATGACCTTCTGGTCTTGTCGAAGTAACTCTTTCCAAGGACACATACTGACTGATGAAACAAAAATAATACTGAGCATGCAGCTCCCCATGCACATTTACTTTGTGACTACCAGGTGTTCACACTAGGTCAGGAGACATGGGCAACTATAAAAGCAACCAGATGAAGAGCTAGCATCACATCATGTTTGCTTTAAGTTGTTCTGAATCTTATCTGTTAGCCTGTTTGGCAGTACCCAGGGACACTATAGTTGCTCCTCTTCCTGCTAATGCAAAATACACACAAAAGAGGCTTACTGATTCCTAGTTATTAGGGAGCCCATAACACATTAAGAAGTGAAACTGATCCACTGAGTTTCAAAATTCTTCTCTTTTTAATTTATTGCAAAATCTAAAGTCTCAAGTTCAAAGTTAAATGAGTGTTTCTGTGGAAATGTAGGAATGTAGGTTAGCAGGATATCAGAACCCTGCCTTCTGCAGAGGAAAGAAAGTCATTAAAGAGATCTCAAAAGGCTCAGAATCCCCACCTTAGAGTTTCTTAAATGTCATGATCAAGTCTGAAAATAGGGAAAAGAATAGGATCTTGTCACAAATATTTAGATGACAATTTAACTGAGCAGCTAATCTTGTCTCTGATATGTGTGACTGACAAATATCTAGGTATCTGTAAATGTATTTGTCTCCAACTAATTTCCATGGGTTGTTTGGATGCTTGCATTTGGAAAATTAGATTCTTCAGCAAGTCTCTATTCAATGACTTTTAAGACTATCATGTTTCAATGCATAGCTGATGGAAAGCCCTGTTCTTTCCTCCTTTTTAGTTGAGTCATGTAATATGTCTGTCTACCCTTTAGTTTTCTGGGGTTTAAATAAGGTAAAGTATTTATAAATCTCTTAAATTAACACCATCAATAACTCATGGAAAATATGGCTAGTGTGGATCCCAGAGTGGGGTCAAGGTTAAAGGAACAGTTGCCACTCAGCAATCACTCAGAAAATTCTTAGAACTTCATTTGAAGTTTAGATGTCAGAGACAGGTACCCTAGCAATGAGTCCCACTATTCTTCTTTTTTTCCTCTTGTTTGGTATCAGCATAGACCCTAAAGATGTTTTCTTTTTTTCTCAATGCAAAAATAAAAGAGGAAAGGCATTCCTTGCCCCACCTTATGTCATTTCCTGATTCTTTCTTCCAATTTTCTCATCAGAATAACTGGAAACAGGCTTAAGTCCATGGGTCTGTGTGCAAGTCTGGATTGTCTTTAATTTACATAAAAAAGGAAGGCTAAGAGGGAATTAAGATGTTTTAAAATTGCTTTTTTCCCCAATAGAATCATTGTCAGTGAATAAAGGAAATGGTTAAAAGAGTTGGTATACTTTGTCATCTGCTCAACAGAAGTCATCTGTGTTTATGGAAAGGTGAACGTGCTACCTTGAAAATATTTGGTGGGCATTTGAACTGTACAAAATAAATGTTTAAGCATCAGACCCCTAAAGGATATTGTTTGCTGACAAGGCTTTTAAGTGAAAAGCCTGTCTCCTGTATCTCCATCTCCCTCTCCATGTACAGGGGGTCATTATGTACCCCCGACTGGCCAAGAATTCACTGTTTTGCCCAGTCTGGGCTCAAATGCAAAGCATTTCTCCGGTTCAGCATCTCATATGGTGGAATTAAAAGCAGAGGCCATTAAGTCTGGCGCTCATAGTTATGTTTGTAATAAATTAGTAAAGTGTATATCCTCCCAGAGAGCATGACTCTTACTGACTAGACAACTCTAACGAGTCTGAAATTTTCTATGTGAGACCCACCTCTTAAGGGCTATTTTTTCCTAGCTTATTTTGTTTCTGCATATTCAAATCACTTAATTCATTTATCAGTTATCGGGAAAATCACATCTGTGGGTAATGGTTCCATTAAATTCAATTTACAAAAATCTGAAATCATGTTATACACAATGAAAATCTTCCATGTTATCTTTCAAAGTATTAAAAACTGAGTTGACTTTTAAAGGTCTGGAATATGTTCCATATTAAGAAAAATTACCGGAAAGTTGTACATTTTTACTATACTTTTGCAAGAGAAATGAAATTTTTTAAATACAAAATTGTGTTTTGTGCTAAGGGCATGGAGACTCTATAGTGGAAAAAATACAAAGTAATTTTTAACTATTCATTTATTAGACTACTTACACTATGCTTATATTATTTTTCTCCCGAAACTCATAAGCAAACTCATAAGAAATTTCTTGCAAAATTTCTCTCCCTTGGAAGTTTCATTGTTTTACTGAACATGCAAAAAGAAAAAAATAGTAATCTGACTTTCCAGAACCAATCACCCTCAAAGAAATGAATGTTATAACTCAGGGCTTAAATATAAAGCAATATTTGCTGCACTGAGCACGCTCTCAGTAACAGGCGATCATGAATAATCCAATCCAATTAATGTGTGATTACCTGCTACAGAGGTGCAAGCCCACAGGAAGTTTCTGATGGACTTGTTTCCCTGCATGTTTTAAGAAATATACTGTCAAGACATAGGAAAGTAACTTATTCAATGGACATGTCAGGAAGACACACACGTTTCTGAGTTCTGGTGTCAGGGTAGTTTGAGGAATAAAGCGTTAAGAGCTATTATTTCTAAGCACTTACCCTATGTGGGAGCAGGGCTCCTTCCTGAGTTATCTCTAATCTTCATAAGGTCTGTACCAATTGGGAAGGTGGTTGCACTACTTTACTTTCATGTTAAATGCTGACTTTATTAACAGCATGGAATAAATGTGTACATTAATGCCCGTGGCTGTTCTACTCAGCTTCATCTTTGCAGTGGTCTAACAAGGTGGTCAGAGAAAGAGAAAGGACATCATTGTTATCACCATCTTTTCTTTATCCCTTTGCCATGAGTTGCAACCTCAGACTCCCAAGAAGAAGCTCGCTGGATACATGCCATCTCAGTGGCTCTGGGTCGAGTTTGGTATCTTCAACCTTTCACGAAGATGAAGGATTCTATGAATACAGCACTTGACCAATGGCAACCCTTTCTAGCAAAACTACTCATTCTCCTGTTTCAGCACCACATACCAGATGCTGAGTCCTGAAGGCTGATTAGGGATATTTATGGGGATTCTCATGGTTTTCCCACAGACTTGGAGGAGCACATAACAAACATGATGGTTCCTTCAGTTCTAGGTCACTAGAGGATCACCTAGGAAAGCCACTAAGTAAAAATCAGGTTGTGATAATCTTAGCTTAATCATTAACTTCTACAAAAAAAAAAAAAAAAAAAAAACGTGAAAAGGCAAGCAGACTTAGAAATAGTTTAGTAGATACTGAATGGTTGAGAGAGGAGCCATTGTGTAAATCAAAGGAATGTTGTATTTTATGCATTTCATATCATAGCTTAGAAAAGAATTGTTTATGATTTTGGAAAAATCACATCACCTAAGGCAATACCATTTGGAGAATTTGAGTCACCTAGACAATACACTTTTATTTATATAAAATTACAGTTGTCAAATGAAGATGTATAGTTTTTAATATAGTACATTATCTAATTTGAATGTTTAGTTATATAGCAGATTAAAATATCATCTGTTTGTTTGCCCATATGTTTAAAAATTAAGTTAGCTCCATGATAACTCCTTCCTTCATTTGTAACTTTTATATTTGTCTTGGATTAATTGTTAATGTTTCAATATTTCCTTCTTTAGCTATTAATACATAAACAAATAAGGTCTGTCATTATCGGCTTTTGTACTTTTAGTTACTTTTTAAAGAGAATATTTTATACACGATATGCTTATATATGTGTACACATACGTGTGTGTGCTTTATAATTTTGTAGTACCTCATAAACAAAATGGATACAGTCTTGTATCTATGCTTATTCGCTTTAAAAAGACATCTGATTATTTGATAAAGCTGTCATTGAAAAATGTATTTCAAATACATTATAGATCAATTTTTATTTATATAATAATTTTAACATTGCAGATGCATATTCCATATAATAAGGCATGTAGGTACATTCACTTACCTAAGAATTCTCATTTTAAGACAAGAAAGAAGCATGTTATAAAATAGTTGTTATTCAGGAGAATCGGGTCTAATAGGATTGGATAGCCACGATTGTAAGAAAAACTATACAAGTGTAACTAACTTACCTTCTCCCATGTTAGCTAATAGTAAAGAAAATAAATCTGGTTATGCTTTGAAGAGTTTAAAAGTGATGTGAAGCCCATTTCAGTATTGCAAAGTTAATCCAAGGCTCCAAATAACTGGATCTTCTAAAAGGAAAGATCCCTAAATGCAAATGCATACTTGTTAATGTTTAAGGCTTCGGAGTATATAAACTGTAATCAGGAGGAGATTGCCCTCATGTAACTTCTATTGTAACAGAGGAGGAAGCCAAGCAGTTCTAGCCTGACATATGTTCTATGTCATAGTGAGAAAAGGATGGGTAATTGCTTGGTTGGTAGGCAAGAACAGGTCTTCGTAACCAGGAAGCAGGGCCATTTAGTCAGTAGGTATTCACTTTTGTCTGGAAATCCCAGCAAATGTCCATAAGATTAAGTAGAGAAACATCCCAGATTGTTCTTAGTGTGTAAGCAAGGAAACACCAGCCAGACTCCTGTAAAATGTTGCCATGTTTATAATTCAGACTTCTTTGTCGGGGCATAACATGAGGTCTCTTTTATGGAATGCTACTTTGAAATATATGTACTGAATTATTAAGACCATTAGTTTCTTAAAAAAAAAAAAAAGCAAACACTGTTTCTTCACGAGCTAGACTAAACTGTGTATAATGATTTTTAAGTATTGTAAATGTAGAATTTTCATATGTAGGGCCAAATTCGCACAACAGACGTTCCAAATCGGAGTTTTGGTTATTCCAAATCAAAGCCCCATCATGCCTCCCCAAATCAAAAAATTGTAATTTGATACTTGAAAGAAGTAGCTCATCTAAAATGAGTGTAGACAGTAGGTCATAACCATCCAATTGATTATCCTAGCTGTCACGGAGCACTTTACGCTTAGTGTGCTTGGAGGGTCTTAAGTACTAAGCTCCATTAGTGAACAAGTGTCTCTTGAATACACTATTAACACCCTACTGAGACAGTTTCTGCTGTTGGGAAATCTTCCACTTGCTAAGATTCTTATTCTACCTCATTTCCCCTGTTGTATGAGGTCGTCATGAACAGATGATTTCTGTTGGTGGATATTTACAGACCCAGGGGAAATGTGCTCATTTCATTATGTGATCTCCACCTATAACCCCTGGACTCTTTCTTCTTTGCTTCCACTCTGACCCTTCTCATGCCAACTCACTAGTTAGCCTTGAACTCACCAGGGATGGTTCTGATAGACTCCCATATGGAGGTCTAAAGGACGGGGGTGGAACAATGGCAAAGAAGGGAGAGTTACCCTAAGCTTAAGGAGACCTTGGTGAGAATTAGGGTCTCATGAAGCACTATATTCAGTGTTACAGTAGTTCAGACTGTGATGTGAATTCTACAGTTAGGTCCTATTATAGTTTAGCACTATTATAGGTATGTGACTTTAGGCTAGTAACCGAGCCTCCATATACTTTGGTTTAGAGAATAATAGTGAAGTGAGAAAAATCCAGGTACCCACCCCACAGATTTGATGGAAGCAAGGCATAAGTAAAGTAAGGAAATCAAATCACTTGGAACAGTATCTGGCTCACAGTAAGCACTCATGAGATGTTAAATCTTATTATTATTCAGTGAGGTACAGGATAACCATCTGTCAACAGATGAAGAGTACTTACATAAATATCTGCTAACCTAACCATATGTATATAGGCCATCCCTAATTTAATTTTTTTTTTTAAATACTCCAAGTTTGTACCATATGCTCAAGTCAAGATTCAAGAGGTTTGGAACTTTACCTCTTGTAAGCTGTAAAACCTTTGTTCCTTCTGCATCTATTTGCTAAGAATCTAGTGTACCACAGGCAGTGTCCTGCTCTTGGGCAGTCAGTGGGAGGCATAATCAAAATGGTTTCTGTGTTCCTACAACTTTAATCAATACTTTAACCACTGAGAGTCTCAATTTACTTATCTCTGAGCTGGGGATAATAATGTGACCTCCTAAGGTTCTTGGAAGGATGAAATGACTCCTAAATCTCATTCGTTCTAGAACACAAAGATTACAACTGAATAAATGCTGGTTCCCATTCCTTTTTGCTGTACAAGCTGCCTTCCTCAGACTCTTGCTAATAATCAATACTAGTTATACTGCTGTTGATTTAAGTTCAGCTCTGTTGAGAGATATTTAGTGTTCCAGGCAGGACTCTGTTTATTAACCTGATGATGGTGCCCAAGTTTTAATGAAACCAGCCAAAACTCGATAGAGGAGCAGTATTCTTTGCAATGTAAATTGCATCCTTGATTTTTTTTTTTTTTTTGTATTCTGAACTCTCTTAATTCATACTTCCAGTAAAGGATTTATGATGTATATTTCCATAGTTTTCAGATAAACCTCTTTCTTTTCTCAGGACTCAGAAGTTGTTAATGAGGCATATAATTCCTCTAAAACCTGTTGGTGTTTTTTACCAAAACACCACTCGGGGCTCTCTACTTTTCTTATCTCTAGTTCTTGACTCTAAGCATACTGCATTGAGGGTTCTTATTTGATCTAACCCTGTACACAAAGCTCTTTGCCTCCACTTTTTCCCCTGGCCTTTTGATGTGTAAAGCCTTCCTAAACTCCCATAGTCCTGTGACAAGTTCTTTCTCCAGACATAATATGGATGCTACCCAACAAAACAATAATGGGCCGGGTGTCTAACTTTACCTTTACATTACCTTGACACTAAAAAAGGATACAGATGCACATTAGAATAATCTTAATGATACATTTTAATCAATGCAATATATTTCAAACATCACTTCAATATGGAAACCATGTGCCAAGTCACTACTGAGGTAGGTTGTCTTTTTCAGGAAGTCACAGAAACAATGTGTGTTTTATATTCATAGCAATTTCATTTTGAGTTTTGAATTTCATGTGCCTGATGGTCATATGTAGATTACCCCCTTGTACACTGTCAAGATTTCCTTGTCAGTTCATAGCTTTATAGTCACATCAACCTTTCTCACTTTCCTTCTGTCTCTATTGTTCTAAAACTGCCCCACTCCCACCCATCCCCATCTCTTTGCCCAGTAGTAGTTCTCTTGCTTCTTGGGTGCATAGTATGTCATGCTAAGTAGCACCTTCCCATGGCTCTGTCTCTGTGTGGTTCTTCTGTCAAGGTTGTAGAAGCACGCCCTTCCTTCAGAATACATCCTTCAGTTTTCATTGTAAATTCATCAATGTGGTTATTTTATAAGGCCCTGACTGCCTAATATACAAAGGACCCCATGAAAGTAGGAGACCTTGCTTGCTTTTATTCAAGCTTCTATTCTGAGAGGTCTCCAGGATACTACTTGGGCCATTGTAGCAGATGCTCAGCAAACATATGAACAACTGTGCACTTCAACCACATGGTACCCGCATGAAATGATTTTATCTATCATCAGTCCAGGTCTCACAGATCAAAGTGAGTGAATAGGTTGAAGCAGGGCCAGGTTACCAATGGGATTCTCTTCCTCCAACCTCCTCATTCTTTTCATGGTATTGTAATGAGGAAGAAAAAAAAATTTTTTTTTGGAAATCTTTGATATTTATGCTTCTGTTTATGTTCACAAGTACCTGAATCTATGGTGCTGCTTTTTTTTTCAAAGCTGTCACTGTACCTGTGAAAATATTCTCTGTGGGAGCTACAGATAGACATCTCTGCAGTCACATTTTTAAAAGATGTATTTAAATGTGGGCACAATGTAGTAGGTGTTTCTTTTAACACTCTGCCCAGATTTTAACTTTAAAACTTATATGCATTTAAGAAATGCTGAAAAAGTCCAGGCAGTTAATGAAATTTCCTCAGATGACTAAGGAATGAATGAGCAGGCAAGTTGAGTGTCTTCACATGCAAGCTTTTCTCGGCCCTCCTCGGGTTTCTTTATGCATATCCGAGGTGAAGGCTAGGCCGCCTGCCACAGGCCTTTCATTTTATAAACTTGAAAATTTGGTATTCATGGAGAAAAAAATTGATGGTTTCTTTTTTATTCCCATTCATACAAACCTATCTAACACCTGGCCACAGAAGGGAATGATGTCTAAGAATACAGGTTCATCTGCCCATCAGTGTAAAATTCTTTAATGTTGGGAAACAGAGACAGGAAGCAAGGAAGAAAACATTCAGTTGAACTTTCCACAAAAAAAGGAAAAGAAAAGAAAAGGAAAGGAAAGGAAAGGAAAGGAAAGGAAAGGAAAGGAAAGAAGACAAAAGAAAAGAAAGAGAGAGAGAGAGAGAGAGAGAGAGAGAGAGAGAGAGAGAAGGAAGGAAGGAAAGAAAGAAAGAAAGAAAGAAAGAAAGAAAGAAAGAAAGAAAGAAAGAAAGAAAGAAAGAAAAGCAAAGAACACCAGAGGAAGGCCTGCCACCTAGTCCAAGAGGCTGAGACTATTTGGGTATTTGGGCAGCATGCCGTATCAATTTAGCACTTTAAGATATGCTCACTATGGATATGAGAAACATATTTCACTAAGCACAGGAATATTTTTCTGAAGGACTTGTACAACCGTCACAATGACATTTCAAAGGCACGTGGCTATCGGAGATAGACACTTTGCAGGTTGCTTGTTTCATTGAATCAAGAGCTCTTCCTCATAGGCTTTGTGCTCAACCTACCCACATTCATGAGCTTTCCTGTTGCTCCGTTCTGCAGACTTGGCTTGCTGACTGAGTGAGCTTTATTGTAATTATGGCCTGAAGATGTGCCACATGCCCCTGTTTACAGTAGAACAAGATGGCCGGTGACAAGAAGCAGAGAAGACACGGCATGTGCCCTGTCATTGTTTTGTACGGGTAACACTTGAGAAGATGGAAGGTTCTGTGTCTCTATAATTTACCAGAATGGTAGCCACCCTTGTCTCACCCTGCTTTCTCTTGACAATAACAAGGATGTGGAAGCTGGAAAAGGAGGTGGATTCAGAAGAAAGCACTGATCTCTCACAGCTCTGCTTTCCTCTTGCTTGACCTGTACACCTTTCTCTCTGCAGAGCCATGACTAATTTGTAAAGCAACTTATGGTTCTTTTAAGAGCATCCAACTTATCTTTGAAAGATACATTCGAAATGTCTCAATAGTTGAAAATATTTAGGGATACCCATTCACTTTTCTCAAAGGTATTATATATGCATTTTAGGTGTGCAAGTAGCTTAGAAAATCTGAACTGCATTTGATACGGCCTTTGAGGACAAGATTTGTTTCCCCTTTGATCTAATCTGTCACTGGCTCATAAACCTGAGTCCTATTGATGTGACAGTCAGTAGATCCTGAGATCAGATTAAGGACCGGGAAACCTTGCTCTAAAGATCATAGGGTATACGCGAGCAGTGGCACGGGCGTCATGTTAGATATCTGTAAAAGAATGCACAGTCCAGACAGAAGTGGGATAAAGGTCACTTACGGATTCCCAGAAGAGGAACCATCTCAACCTCACACAGTGGGAGGAAGGACAGAGTGTTCAAAAAAATCAGCATGTGAGCTATCAGTGACTGTGTCCTTAGGCACTCAGCAGAGTGTCTGGCATAGTGCAGGCTCAGTACATGTTTATGACAAAAGCAGCCAAAGGGCAAAGAAAAGCACCAGGCTTCTCTAACAGATGCCACTCCATGGCTCCGTAGAACCCAGTGAAATGTTAATAATTTAGCAGCACTGATAAATTGGAGTACATACTGTTGTTGAACAGCAAATGATACCAGAAAGAGGCAAAAGCAAAGAAACAGACCTATTGGGGGGACCACTAGTGGAGTTTGTAGTGACATTTAAGTGATGGCCTAGAGCAAGACATAGATGCTTATTGTTGACCCACATCATGAATTAGCTGGATTCTAGCTCCTGTTGGGACCTGACTCCTGAGTAAAGCAATAAGGAAACCAGGATGCCCACAGGAATAGCAGGAGTTCATGCTTCCATCTATAGGAAGAATGAGGATTGGTGTCTAGATCAGAATGATGTTTATGAGAAGGTTTTCTGACCATCTGAAGGTTTATTTTTTTATGGCATCACACAAGTGTTGCCTCTTATGATCATGAGCTGGGCCATGATGGGGGTGGGGAGGAGGAGAAGAAGAAGAAAAAGGAGGAGGGGGAAGAGATTCTGTAGCCAAATTATAGTCGAAGACTTTCATGAGCTCCTCCTTACATTGACGCACTTGCGAGGACCTGCAATGCTAAGGCTTATTCACCTTTATCTAATCCAGGACTTTGTGTGCGTGTGCAGTTGTGAACAGAACACTTTTATCAGAAAGTATACAGTTTATTATAGGTAACACTCTTTATGACCTCTTCATCCCTGTTCTTTAAGCTACATTTGCCCAATCTTAATATTTTCTAGGAATGTTCTCAGGCACAATTTGAATGACAGTGTATGCTGCTGAGGCCCTAAATATTCTGTACATAGGTCAGAGATAATGACACTTCCTATCTTTTTATGAAATTCTCTTTCCAACTTCTACTGTTATTTAAGGTTCATGGGGCTTACAAAACCATGAGTACTACAATTTAGGAAAAATAAAAGTTATGTATAAAATGTCCCCGGGAATCATGAGATATAAATTGATAGAAAAGACAGCTCCTCCTCCCTCTACCCCACAGTCTCCTCACACTTTCATTTGGCGTCTGCCAAAGCAGTAATCAAAGACTGATGTGAGAAGCTTGAAGCTTACTAGGGATTTTACTCCTTTAACACATATACCACATCTACCCTTATTCGGTCCCAGAGCATGTGTGAGCACCACTGGGTGGGATATTGATAGGGTCTAATTTAAAGGAAAGTGCATGGAGCTTACAGAATGCTGTGAGCCAAGTGCAGGAATTTAAGGGAGGATACATATAGCCCCCCCCCCCCCCAATGTATAACTACTTCATTCAAAATAATGTCAGTGCAAGCTGTGGTGAGAGACTTTTTCATTAACCAGACTAGTAAACACTCACCAGTTTGATAACGCTGTCTGCAAAAAAGATGGTAGAAAACAAGGACCATCATACTTATCTAAGGAGGCACACAGTGGTATGACCCTTAAAAGGGGGATCTGGAAATATTTAACAGGATCTGAGATGTGTTTATCTCTTGACCTAGCAACTCCATTTCTGAGGCTCTGACCTATAAAAACACTTGCGCAAGAAAGAAATGACTTGTATAAAAGGTTATACAGCTGTGTTGTTCTCAGTTATTCAACCACTTCCGAACTGTGTAACTTGTCACTAACAGGAAATACTTATTAAATATCTACCACTTTCCTTCTCTGAGTCAAGAAGGGATTTAAGGGCAGTGAGATGATTGGTCCTCTTTTAATGACACCCACCCCTCCGACCTCCAAAGGTATTTCTTTTATTGGAGGGCACACAGGCAGCATCCTTGTGCCTGTGCTATAGGGTTTACCACCATCAGCAAGCAGTGGACTGGGGGAGGGGGATGCAGCAACTGCTCCAAAGCTGTATTGAAGGAGCTGTTCTTCAGAGATCCATAGGAAACAGGCAGAAAGGCAGCAGGGCAGTATTAAGGAGTAGAGTGCATCTGAACTGCATTTCTCAAGTTGATTCTCGGGTCTAGAGTTGCACCCTGTCTGCAGCTTACCACAGCTGGGGACTCTTCTCACAATCTGTAGCACAAAGAAATGTTTTCCTATTGATAATACTAGGACACTGGACTCCTGGATGTTAGTGATGTTATAATGAGGCTTGAAAGGAGGGTGGTGGAGGTGAAAGCTATTTAATAATAGATTAGAGCCACTTTCCTTAATGAAAAATCAACAGGCCTTGAAAAGCCTGTGAAGAGGAGAAAGGAATTCCAGATGAGGCCAGGTGATGAAGTTGAATGTCAGACAGACCTGTGGCCACCCACAGCGTGGGCTGCAGGAGGAGCGTTGCTTTGCTTTTCTCCGTAGTTGTCAAGACATGGCCTCTCTGGACATTCAATGACAACCTATGTGACAGTAAGCACATATTTGGGAAAGGAAAAATTTAAGCTATGAGACAGACAGACAGAAGACAGATAAATGATTGTTAAATATTAGATAAATGATTGATAGATAGATAGATAGATAGATAGATAGATAGATAGATAGATAGATACATACATACATACATACATACATACATACATACATACATAGATGATACATAGATACATAGAGGATATAGATATAAATCCCAGCACCGGGTTTACTCTCCTCTCTCATGCATAACTTCATAGTTAATGACTAAAGTTACAGTTGATAAAGGAGTAAAGTATACATCTAATACTAAAGCATAGGTTTGAGACATCCAGCTCTTGGAAAAGGAAGAGGTAAAACCTAGAAATAAGGCCAGGGTGTAGCCTTTTTTCCAGAGGGCTTAACAACCTCCCTGCTTTTAATACCCTCCCTGGTTTCTCACCTATAGGTCAGATAAACCACAAAGACTTGGAAAGCTCTCATTTAATAAAAATGTGCCTATAACTAGAAGTAGGTACCAGGCCACCTATATCTAACAGGCTTAAAATTTTAATATTTTTAATAACTTGAATTATATTAACTTAAAGCAGTGCTCCACAGGCTCTTACAGCAGACAGATTGTTTGAAGGGGGAAAAAAAGCAACACTTTTGTCCAACTAAAATACTTTTCAAAAGTGCTGAGTAGGCCAAATCTTGGAAACTTAAGTCCTAAATATACATGGAAGTTACCTTAAAAGGTCGTTTGACTCATTCTTTGCTCATAGCCAAAATTATATCCAGACCTTTGGAGAACAAAATGTGTGCTATATTCTTTATAATCTCTAGGAAATTAAATTCCACACCCATTTTTGGTAATGAGCTCCGATGACTCACAGGCTTCTTGGAATTCCCAAAGATTATAGAGAGGGAAACCAACCGTCCCTTGGCTGTGTCACAGAAGGAACCCATTCCTGATGGACAGAGTCACCTGGGAAAGCAAAGAAGAGCCCTTTGAGATTCTGAAACCCAAGACCCCCACATCCATCAGTAGCTTACTTCTAGCTAGCTCTGCAGAATGTTGTTTCGATAGGATTCCTTCTGCCTCACTGACTTCAATTTGTAAATGAATGTTCTTGGGTAGAAGTTCACACTATGCACTGGTAACCAACCCTAGCACGTCTACATTTTTCTGAGATCCCTGAGATGCCCTTATAAGAGATTACAAAACAAAACAAACAAAACCCAGAAACAAGTGTTGATCTTCCCATTTCTAAGGGACTAACCTGTAACATAGCCACATGCAATTGTTATTAGGTTGATTTAAGCTGTGTGTGTGTGTGTGTGTGTGTGTGTGTGTGTGTGTGTGTGTGTGTGTGTGTTATACACCTTTGTGTTTTCCTGATGCTAAATTCTGTGTGCCCCTTGAATTAATCCTAATTAATTTATAAACACCTATATGTTCTGTTTTACACAGCACGAGGTAGGCTTCACTAACCCTCCTTCATTTGAATTGATGATACAGAAGATGGTATTAAGAACAGTTGGCTTTTTGTTGTAGCATAGGCTTTTCTTCAATTTTTGTTTGAATTTTTTTCTTCTAGTGATACCTACAACCTCAAGTTCTTAGGCAAGTTAACCTGCAGACCTCAATCTGAGATCTTCACTGTTTCAATCAATGTCCTTTTTCCCTGATGCCTGATTTTTTTTTTAATGAGAAAGGCACAGGGTTTAGTGTGTGCAGAGACTTGTTTGTGGCTCTTAGGTCGGTCCCCATAGAAACTGAACTACTGTAGTTTTTCCCAGCTTTTGGTTGAAGGCACTATTTTGGGTAGATCTATTTACTCTAATCTCACACACTGCTAATAATAAATCCTATATTTGAACTTTAAGATACTAAAGTCATCTCAAGAAAAGTCCTAGGCAGCTCAGAAAGTAACTGTGGATGTCAGGGCAGTGCAGTGAGGCATCTGGGACAGGTTTGTCCTCTGTCCTAGGATTTCCTATCACATACATGATCTTTCACATTCTCCATCTCCTATACTCTCTCTGAGCAAGGAACTACGGGAAAGGGGAGAAAGGAGAAGATGAGGATCCTGTGCTGTTCCAGTCTCACATTCATGTACACAATGGTCGTTCGAGTGTTACTCTGCTGGAAGGAAAAGTCACTTTTATTCTCTGCCTCACATAGGTAAGAGTCTCTGACATGAGTCATGGGTACATGACTTATGAAATAGATATAAAGCATGATGAGGCATTCCATTCCCAGAGTAAAATCTGGTTATAATGCTCTAACCTGAGATTGTCTAAATGTTCTTACTGTCCTTGCTATAAGCTGGAATAATGTTGAGTATGGGGCCTTATGTCCAGTGGATATGGACTTGGCTATGGCTCAGACAGTTGGCATTGCTTTTCAGCTCTCCCATATAATTGCCTATGCCCTCTGATATGTCACGCAACCTCTTGATGCCTTAATCTCATCATCTGGAAAATGGAAAAAGAAATGACATCTTTCTTCCTGGACTACCCATCTGGCTCATTATAGTTACTCAAAAAATGATAGCTTGTAAGTCATACTATAATACACCACTAGTAAATTCTTTGACATATTAATTTATAGTGTCTTTCACCTTAATACAATGGGAGCTGCAGCATGTGTAAAATCATAAGTGGAGTGAATGAATGTCATACCAGATGCTGATATGGAGCAATACTACAGCTTTGCCAAGAAATTCCTTTTTTGTCTACTTGCTTTTCTTGTATAGGGGACTAGAGCCTTGTGTAGCTTTGGTAAATATAATTAATGAAAATAGAGACATGGCATGACATGATTCACGACATAGCTTTTAAAGAACTTTAGGTTGTTGAGATAAAATATATTTTTAAAAGACTAATGCAAAATGGTACATAGAATATGTAAGTCCAAACATTCTAATGAGGAAGGAATCAAAATATAGCAAAAAGATGGCCATTTTATTAATAAAAAAAAAAAAAAAAAAAAAAAACTCTGTAGTCCAGAATAGGGACCCAAATTCTATTTGCACATATTCACTGTTCTGAGGAACTACTTTTTTTTTTTCATTAAAAGTAGCATTCCAACATAATAATGATATTGTTATTAAGATTTTCCTCAGGGAAACATCAGCTGTGTCATCATAGGTAGGTGTTAGGTTTTGTTTTGTGTCCTCAAACTATTTTGATTTACAAATTATTCTAAAAAAGTAAGAGAATTATGTAATCCTAACATTAAAAGCATGTTTTTCTTTTGGAATTTGGTTTACTTTTTTAGTTGCATTTTGGACTATTGTCACAGAAAGACCTTTTTTAAATAGGCCATGTTGGTTGGTGATAAATAACTCGCTCTAATGTGTCTTCTGTCCTGGGATTTGTACTAAGCATGTTTCATGCATTGACCTTGTCAGTCCTCATAATACTGGGTCTGTCTACCTCATTCCATGACCTCTGTTTCTGGCAGTAGATGCTAACATCACTCCAATTCTACAGAGAATCCAGCTGAAGTAAGAAGAGAAACTCAGACAAGTCAGGAGTAGCTAAGAAGAAACAAAAAACTTAAAAAAAAAAAAAAAAAAAAAAAAAAACAATTGCATCAATATCCAAAGGTTTAGAAGTGATTACTTTTGTTTATGTTATTAATCTGGACCATCATGAAAGCTAGTCTAGGGCTGGGGAGATGCTCAGTGGGTGCATGTATTTGAAGCTAGATCATGAGGAACTGAGATGAGATCCAGGCACCTGTGTTAAAAGACATGTAGAATATGGCTGCATATACCTGTGCCCCAGCACTGTGGGAGCTCAGGACAGAAGGATCCCTGGGACTTGCTGGCTGCTAGCCTGCCTCTGGGTTCAGTGAGAGACTCTGTCACAAAGGTATCAGGCAAAGAGTGATAGAGTGGGCTACTGCTTCCCTTCTGTGGCACCTCACTTCTCTGTGTGTATATACATGCATGTGTGAGCACGCACATGACAAAAACACTTAATCAGTGTTATGCCTAAGTAAAAGGAAAATTTTGTATTATTAAAAGTAAATCATATTCTTATTGACTCTATGTAACAGGCTCGGTGAAGCTGGGTTTATGTTTATTTTATAATTTTGGAAACTGTGACATTTACGGCCAAGGATAAAGCTGGCATTGCATGCATGCTGTGGCTCTCTAGGCTGTGACTGTCCTCACTGCTCTATGACTTGACATACAGGCACAGGCCCCGAAGTGGGATGAAGAGAGCATGTATGCTTCTAACAATTTTTTTCTTTTACAATTAAACGTAAGATTGAAAGAAGCAAGGTGCAACCTTTTGCTTACATTAAGAAGTGCTGCTATAACATTTACTGGAAATAACAACTTGATACAGCACTCTTATCTTAATACTATTCTTATTCTTGGTGTAAAGCCAATATACAGAAGGATGAGTTCTGTATGCAAAATTTGATCAAATGATAGCATGTACTTTGGCCACATTCCTTTTCTCTTCCTCTTCTTCCTCCTCCTCTACCATCGCCTCTTCTTCCTCTTCTTCTTCCTTCCCTTATCCTCCTCCGTCCTCCTCATATCCCTCTGTTCCTCCTCTTCTGCTTCTCTTTCTAAAATACTATCTTTAGAGTGCCACCATTTTCAGCGATCTTGTCCCTTCCTGAAAAATCTTGGTTGACATTCAAGATCATTCGTATATTTGTATTAGCACTTACCCTCTCCTACAGGGTTCACACCTACAGACTTCCTGTTACTTCACTAAGTGTTCCATATTCATTATCTCCATATTGGGCTCTAAGTGTTCAATGAGGTGTCCACTAAGGCTTAAGAAGTAGGTGTATCAAATTCTACCATATCTAAAACAACTCTTGATTTATAATCCTTCCCTCCCCAACCTCAGTCTTCTGCCAAGGCTTCTGGTTTGGGTTACCGTCATTACCGTTCACATGGTTGCTTGAGCCCCAAACCTATCAATCTTACATGATTCTCTCTCTCAATGAGTGGCTGTTTGCCCATCCCTTTCTACCTTGACAGCCTGCCCCGACTCTAGATCTTTTTCCATGTTCTCATGTTGACTGCAATGAAACTTCCTCATGTAGCCTTCACTGTAGATTTTACACAGCCCCTGGAATGAGCCTCCAAGCAAAGTCTTCAAACTATCCACCTGAAAGAACTCCAGTGGATTTCTGCCATGCTTCTTAAAAAGTATAAAATACTATGGCCAACAGGCTCCATGTGATGAAGTTCTGGGTTACATCTTTATGTTGTTCCTTCACTCTCTTCCTCTTTTGTTATCAGAGCCACTCAGGCCTCCATGGTGCTGGTACAGCCTTGACTCACTTCAGCTTCAGACCCTTTGCATCTGTTGTCTGTTCTGTTCATGTTTACCCTACACACCTCACACCTTCTCTCTGTATGTGTCTCTAACTCTGCCTCCCCCTGCCTCCCCCCCCCCCCACACACACACACTTCACTTCTGCTTATTGTTTCAGACTTCCTCTGGAAAGGTTATGAGATCAGAGTGTCTCGTTCACTAAGTATGCAAGGTTTGTAACAGGTTTCAACACAGGCAAAGCCTAATTGTGAAACAGATGGATGAATCAGTCCAGTAAAGGTTAAGTTGCTCTTTCAAATAACTGAGAACTCGTGGAGGCAGAACCGAACCCAAGCAACCCAGTGTTCTCTACAGAACACTGTCTACTCCATAGATGCCACAAACATCTTCCTACTGTGGGGTAGGCTGAATCTTGATGTATGCACACAAGGAGATGTGGAAAACAGAAAATGAAAGGTTTGGGGATTTTTTCATCCCTAACTTGCTTATATGTGGCCTGATTACTCAGGGGAACCAAAGTCAGACTGAAACTTAGTGGACTCAACAGACGCCAGTGGCAAATACGTTCAGATTATTACTCAATTTAGAATTATTCCAAACCTTAAAGAACAGTGAGCTGTGGGCCTGTCTTTCTCTTCCCTTCGTTTATTCTCAGTAAATGTTGGTGCCTTAAAGCAGGGTACAGACAAAACAGTTTAGCCATGTGGGTCATTCTTCTCTGTTTGGCAACCTTACTTTTTCCCTCGCTGCCTTCCTGTGTCTTGCATTCCATCTGAGGGACTGTATTTGAAAGGCCAGGCATGTAAATTCCATTAGAGCAAGGTCTCTCCTGGAATGGAATGAAACATTGACTCAAGCTTACTCTTGTCCCGGGAAGTGTCAAAATAACTCTCCAGGCAGCTGCAGCTGAGGAGAAATGGTTCTGAGACCATCCAGCACTGAGCTTGCAACACTCAAGGTTGAGTCTCACATGGCTTTAAAGATCTTAAGGCAGCTAGTCTGAGCTACAGCCCTGACATGTCTACAAAGTTACTGGTGATGTCAGTCTACTCAGAGTCATATGGAATCAAGTACATCTTGTAGTATTGTAGGAAATTACTCACTATGGTCCAGTTTCAGAAAGAAAGTTTTCAAAAGCAAAGATGTAGCCATCTTGGTCCCAAGCCTGTCAACAGCTTCCTATTTGCAGGGAGGAGAGCTAACAACCCCAGATGCAGACATACAGAGCCAGGCTATCTGAGGAATAATTGACATGGGTTCTTAAACCAGCTTTTTCCAGCTCTGAGGAATGCAGCTGATAAACCACAAAACAATTAATGTCTTTGATAAAGCATTTTTTGGGGAAAAAAAACCTTATAAACTCAGATTGTGAGTACAGATTATTTTCTTTCTTTCTTTTATTTGCTGACAAACATCACCAGAAATAAACTGGGGACCTTTGTTGGAGTTTAAGGGTAGCATCTTTTATGTTCAGAACAAAATGGATTTTTTTTTCACATTCCCCTCAAACTGTTTTATTCACGTGAATCTTCTGAATGTTTCTCTAATAGTTAAGGGATAAAATATAGTCCCTCCTCTCTCACTCTTAGTTCTTTTACAGATGAATAGAAATATAATTTTTGAAGTGCCTTTAATATTTCATAATAATGTTTATTTTAACCACATTACATTTTGTTTTGTCTTGCTTGGTTTGTGTTTATTATTTGTGGAGACAGGGTCTCCACTCATGCTGGCCTTGAACTTACAGTCTTGGTTTGGGCTCCTGAGTTCTGGGATGTCAAGTGTGAACCACTAGTCCCAGCTAAATACACATGAATCAGGGACATGGCCATCCCTTTTAGAGCATGTGGGGGTAAAAATCAAGAGGAGGAAAATTGGAACCTGGCATAAAGGATTCATGCTTTTTATTACTGAGCACAGAGAAGACACAGAGTTGAAACAACTGCTGCTTTTTCTGGCTCATCCAAATACCAGCTAGTGCTGCATACCTACCAAAGAATTTCTTTGGAAAGGTGCAAATGAAGGAGTCTTGTCATCCCAAACCTAGGTGAGACAGACTGGACAAGGTATTAACTGCAGCTTAGAACATCCTTCTGCTTTGTAAAACCCACAGAATACAGAAGATGGCTCCCAGAGTCCATAACAGTCTAGCTCTCTTGACCCAGATCTAATTTATTCCTGGTTAGGAAATGAGTGCCCTGTAGTCTTCTCATGTGGTTATCACCAGGCAGAGTAGAAACCTCGACACCAGCCTGGGAATTTTGTCCCCCAAAGCATGTTACCTCAGACCAGTTGTGATTAAGAAGTTCCTGGATGTCTTGCACTCCCCATTTTCAATGTGTATACATTGGGAGCCATTACCCATGACTTAGATCAAGAGGAAGGACTGGCTTTCAAACTCTGCCTTTCTTACAACATTTAAGAACTGTGATGACACTGGTTACTCTCAACAGATGCTTCTTAGGTGTGTTTTTCTCTCTGGTTTTCTTCTCTCAAACAGTTTACATGGGAATAAACTGGATCTGGGTGTCTTGCTCAAATGTGAAACTTCTTAGTGCCAAACCACAGGTCCATGTTTTGTAGTGCACACCTGGGGTGGTCTGGATCCCCCACCTTTATTTGTAACTTTAGAGGCAGGTAGAAGCTTGCAGAAAAGAAAAGGACTGAATTGTTCCAACATAGCTTCCCTAACTGACATGGACACAGATTTGGTGTCACCACTTAAAAATAAAAGTTCCAACTCCCCAGACAAAGAACATGTAGAATCAGCACAGTCTATTTCTTCAAATAGTTCCAAGCAGATGGAACCTGACCGAGGTCTTCTGTGGTTAATATCTCAATATTATAAATAACTATGGTAGAAGATGTTTTGCAGGCTACACTTTCTGCTGACCCCTTTTCCCCCACTGTCTTCTCTAAGGTTTTAATCAGATATTTTCCTTGGAAACTTTTTTGACTTAACTTAGCCCACTATCTTTGTATTGCTCATAATTAATGAGGTTCAGGAAGTTCATCCATCAATTCTGGGATATGTTTGGAATAAAGCTACCATCCTTTATTGTAGGAGATGAAGTTCTCTATGGACACATCTTGCCCAGTTGTAGATGATAAAGTGATTATTCCTGTTGCTACATGAATCTTTGTAGCGCAGTTTTTTTCGTATATGCACTAGCACACTAATTACCAACATCTAGTCCCCACCATTTGAGGTATACATGGTAAACCAATGGCAGTGAACTTTGAAGTTCTTTCTGTGAGACTTTTGGGCTACATACTGCTAGCATAATCAGAAGGATCTGTTCGTGATAGCTGGAATGAGGATGGCCCTCATAGGCTCATGTGTTTGAATGTTTGGTCCCAGTTGGTGGAACTGTTTGGGAAGGATTAAGAGGCATGGCCTTTGTTGTGTTATCAGGGATAAACTCAGCCTCTGAAAGTAAGCCCTCATTATGTGTTTTCTCTTATAGTTTGCCTTGATCATGGTGTCTTAGCACAGCAAAGAAAAAGAATTAGGGCATAATTTTTTAAAAAAAAAAAAGTTATCTAATTTATTTGTCCCTGAAGCCAGTATATCAATAGTGACCCCAAAAGAACAAAAGAAAACAAAGTTTAGTATTTATATTTAAAAGCTCCAGAAATTCAGTGTTCCCACCTACCCATCAATCTATCATCCTGTTCACATTTTAACTTTTCCCCCTAGTATCAGAATGCATGCTACTACTGTCTACTAAATACTACTCAAATAATCACATCAACAACAAAATATCTCCATCATTGCTAATGTTTAATTAAAATAACTTAAAACCTGACTTCCACACATAAAATGAGCATGTGTCAAAGAATTTATGCAACTCACTTGTTAGTTAAAAACTAGTAGTAAAGCCAGTTTAAAGACTATTTTAGCATCTGAGTATTTATAGGTTAGCCATTTCATAAATGTTCAAGTAAGATTGCTCTGTTAGATACCAATGTGGTTAATATATCCAGGGCAACAGACTATAACCTTTGGGGTTATCTCTTTTACTAGATAAAAATTATGTGTATCTCTATCAGATATAATCCTCAAAGTTCATGCGAAATACCACTACATCTTTGGCCTTTAGGACTAATAAACAAACAAAATTACATTTTCCCTAAATTATTAAATAACACAGGACTAAGCTTCCACATAATGACAGAAGTGAATAATACCCACATTTTTGTCTTGCTCTAATGTTTTAATAATTTTCCTAATATCATATGAAGCTTGTATACTTCAAGCAAATAAATTGCATAATTTTATAAGAATTTACTTAAAGGTGAATCAACATCTAAATCAAACATGTTTTTCCATGTGGGACCATGAGATAGGTTTTAATTCAACGTCACTATTGTCTTTGAGATGTTAAGAACAGGAGGTGTATGTAAAATTAGTATTGATCATAGTGTCTTTATAAGAACATATAGATTTATATGTTCTTTGATGTTTATATATTTATAATACATAGATTACATTCATGCTCCTTGATATAATCTTAAAGGCAAAGTTGATTTCATTTTGGAAATAGAAACAAGAAACTAGGCAATATTAAAGAAAGCTCCCCAAAGGCAAGATTCCAATAAATTCCTGAGCCAGGACTGGAATTTATGTCCAGATAAATGGTATTTTAGCTGCATGTTGGCATATGTTGGATTCTTATAAGATCTCCAAGCTATAAAATTTGTTTTATATTTTTTAAACATTAAAGTGCTTTTGCCTTTTTTTTTTTTAAACAAGGAAATATTCTTTATTGCAGTAAGATAAGCCAAGCAAGGACCGGAAAATCAACAGTCAGAGAAAGAGCTCCTTTCCATTTGATAGAATAACATACAAAGATCTCCAGTACTTTCGTCTTCTTTATAGGACTTCATCTCCAGAATAGTCTCAGAGTGATGTGTTGTGGATGTGTGTAGAGAGTAGTGAGGACAAAATAAGGAAACAGTTTACCCAACATGATATCCTTATTTTTGCTTATTTGTTCTTTTAAACTGGAGCATAACCTTGAAAATTCTGTGAGTCACTCTGCTTTAGGAAGCCATTGGCTTATTATGCTCACTTTTCTCTGAATAGAATAAATAATCACAGTGGATCAGAGAGTCTTAAGCAAAGCTTGTGCACACATACAAAGAAGACAAAGAAAACTACTTCCTTCTTAGGAAGCAAATGGCCCACCCCACCCTAGCACTTCATACCACTCCATGCCTTTCTGCTCACAGGATTCTACTCCTTTGAATGGCATTTTCCTATAAAGAACAAGTAAAACAATTCACTGCAGGCTGGCAATAGCTCATAAATTTAGCGTCTCACTCACGGGAGTTTATATTTGTCCAGGAGTCAAAGCCTTAGGCTTGCAAATGAGTGTTGGGAAAACAGAGGAGAGCTTCTCTCATAATCTCTGAAATAACACCTAGTACATTCTCTGTCATCAAGACCTCTAAGGCTAACTATCAGGATAGATTAGTCCTTTTCCTACTTATAAGAAGAAATAGATTGACCCAGACTAGACTTATGAATTGAGATCTGAAACCTTCTATGTGTTGTGGGATTTCAAATTTTAAAAAATCCAATCATAAACAGGAAAAAAAGGATTTAAAGAGCTGTTTAATAGTTCCATTTTCCCAACTCCTCTGTGGACCAACTTGCCTCATCCCATCTACCCACAGAAAAAGGGTTCTAAAATAGACCTGTTCTTTACTTTTCCAGACACTATGTTGATTGAAATCATAGTTAGTCATCTCCAATATCCCAACAGTTCCTACTGTATCTTCATTTGAAAGCAAAATGGCCAAAAGTTATAATGGATACATTCTACAGTGATACTGGGAGTTTTTGTTTCTCTGCATAGCAAATTTTATATCAGGTGATCATTTATTCTCATGAACACATATATACACACTTACAAGCTCTGAGAAGTCAGTGATGACATATTTTACTATCTTGACTTACAATTGTCCAGTGAGTTTGGGAAGGCATGCATAGTAAGTACACAATAGTACACAGCAGGATACAGTGCATCTTGATCAATTATTTTCTCTGTAATGATGTATACTCATAATTTTTTTCTAATGACAAAGATAACATCTACTTATTTATCTCTCTTTTTTCCATCACTGTATTTAGATACATCATAGAAATTGAAAGTATTCCAAATGGCCAATTTGTATTCCTGTTCATTGTTAACAAATGTGAATTTTCAAATCTACTTATGCCTGGGCTGAACATTGGTCATTGGAACACGAAACCTTAGGTTACTTTCTCTTACGTAACATATCGCATTCACTTAGAAATATATACTGACCAAGAGTTTCTGTACATATATTTATCTCATTTATATTGTACTTCAATTACCTTCTTTGAAAAGACTGGTATAATAAATTTATATTGGTGTTTCTAAAACAAACTTTCAAATAAAATATATGAGCAAATTGTAGAATGTAACTTCTCTGACATTATAAGGAGCTCAATTTCACATGAGGACTCTTATTTCTCTGGCTCTTTCAATCGTTCTGTCCCTCCTTCTGTGAGGTTCCCTGAGTCTTAGGTGTAGGGGTCATGTGGTAGATGTGGTTGGCTCTGAGAGCATCACAGTCACTTGTTTTCTGTACTTTTATCAGTGATGCTTTTCTGTAATGGGTTCTAGCTGGTTGGTTGGTTTTTTTGTTTGTTTTGTTTTGTTTTTAACCAATTTATCTGTGAGAATAAGAGTAAATATTTTGAATGCAGTTACGAATTACTGCTGGCTGGCTTAGTAAAAGGGTAGCTGTAGATTCTCTCCCAAGATCTGTGACAATCAGGCAACATTTTCTTCTTGCCAAGTGGGCTTCAAGTTCGATTGGAGAGTTGTTGGTTACTGACAAGAGATGAGTGGCACTATTGCATTCTTAGTACTATTGTGCCATGCTTTTCGCTGTTGAAGATGTTCCTACAAGGTTTTAACAACATGGCTTCCTAAACAAGAACTAAACAAGGATCGCACTGACAGGCATGCTAACATGGAAGCGGGAAATCTCACAGATCTCCAGCCTCAGTTAGAGAATTAGAGGCAACTAAGGAATACTGAGGGTGGGAGAAAATATTATTTCTCAAGAAACAGTCTTCCAATTATCTGATAAAAAGTGCTCAGTCCCAAATCATATTACATCGAGGTGTGTGTGTGTGTGTGTGTGTGTGTGTGTGTGTGTGTAGAGAAAAGAGGACCAAAGACAGTATCTTGAGAAGGATACTTGGGGAAGATTGGAGAGAGAAAAAGGAAAAGGGAAATGATATATTTTAATTTGGAGAAATAAGAAAAATATAAGTGGTAGAGTAAAGCATGGTTCTCTATAACTGAAAAAGCCCACAGACTGTTCACTTCCTTCTCTGCTGAAGCTTTCTAGATAGAATATAGTGAACGAGTACACATTACATGTATCTACTCTGCCACTGGCCTACTTTAAGCAGGGTATCCTAACTTAACATGAGGCATGTGTTTCTGTACAACTGTAGTTATAACATACAATAGCACTAAGACTGACATGAACACAAAGAAAAATGCTGGTACAGATAGTGGGTATTTGTTTAATAACAAAAATTATATTGGATTTTAAACATTAGATGGTCTGTGTTTGTGTTGCTGATGTTGTACACTACAACTTGGATGTTTTTGGCCCAAGGCCAGCTTCTTTTCAAAGAAAAGACCGATATTTGGACTCAGGACAGTTATAGCTCACTGCTGTCTATTAGATCACATGCTAATATGCAACTTAAATTTTAATTATTTTCCATTACAGTTATTTTATTGTGTGGTTTATATTTAGAGTGTATAGCATATTCATTGTAATTTTCAGGTCAAACAAATGTGTGTTGTTTACTTCAGTGTGCATGTACTGTCTAGCAACTTTGGGAAATTTCTAGTAAAAGACAATGCAACTACTGATCAGAAGGTAAGAATCACTACTAATCATTTATGATAAAAACTTGTTTCCATGTGATGTACTGATAACCAGTGTGCTCAAAATATTATCAGTTCTGCATTTCCTTAAATAAAACACTCACATATTAGCTGATTGCATTCTGTAGAGTCTACTCTGAGACAAGATCTTTGCTTTGTGTTGTATTTCATTCTAGCATAATCTTCAGTCCATAATGGACAGGCTTGCTGTTCCCTGAATATCTGGTATCTATAGAACTAGATTTTTCAAAACCTACTTTAATAAGGGTTATTAAATGCTTTCTTTCTAGCCCCCTTTCTAGCCTATCACCAGGATAGTATAGTTCTCTGAGAGTAGAAGGAACAATTTTACTCTTTCTTAGGACACATGGGGGATATAATTAATAAGAAAAAGAAACAATAGAGACCAAAAGAAACAGTTCATGTGTCTTGGGGTAAAGTATCTAAGACACAGAAAGTAAGAGTTAAATCCACACTGAGTAGTATCTCTGTCATTGGTGGGTTCTAGAACAAATGGTGCCTCGTTTCGAACGTGCTGAACAAGGTGGGAATTTTGTTGTGTTTTCTACAGTCTTTTAAAAAACATATATTTCTTGAGGGCTCCTGTCTTAGTTAGCATTTTACTGCTGTGAACAGACACCATGACCAAGGCAACTTTTATAAAGAAAAACATTTAACTGGGGCTGGCTTACAGGTTCAGAGGTCCAACCCATTATCATCAAGACAGGAACATGGAAGCATCCAGGCAGGCATGGTGCAGGAGGAGCTGAGAGTTCTACATTTTCATCTGAAGGCTGCTAGCAGAATACTGGCTTCCAGGCAGCTAGGATGAGGGTCTTAAAGCCCACACCCATGGTGACAAACCTACCCAAACAATGATACACCTACTCCAACAGGGCCACACCTTCTAATAGTACCACTCCCTGGGACAAGTATATACAAACCATAACAGCTCCATTAACTATCAGGTACTTTTTTTAAGAGATTCATTTTGCATGTGTGGGAGAGTTTTGCCTGTATGCCTATATTTGTGTCACATGCATGTCTCCTACATGTGGAGGCCAGAAGGCATCAGAACCTTTGAAATTTTAGTTTTATAGATGATTGTGAGACATGACACGATGGAAACCAAACCTAGGTCATCAGCAAGAGCAACAAGCTTTCTTAATTGCTAATCCATCCCTCCAGCCCCAGGTACTTTCTTAAAAATAGAAACTAGGGTCATATGCCAAGAAAAAGGAACTATACTCCATGTGACTAGCCTTCCTGCTCTGGTAGTATGGCATTAACAAAATAACATCAGGGTGGGAGAGATGCCCCAGAGGTTACAAGCACTGCACTGTCTGCTCTTCCAGAGGTCTTAGCCACCACATGGTGACTCACAATCATCTATATGGGGATCTGATGCTGCTTCTGACCATCAGGTGTACATGCAGCTAGAGCACTCATATACATAAAATAAATAAATGTCTTAAAAAATACAACATTACTGTTTACAGTGATGACTACTTTCTTGGAAGGCCATCCTTCATACAGTGTTGCAGCTGAGATAGATGTAAATATTAAACGTCACTCTGAGACAGTAAATTTAGTTCCATCCTCACCATTTGCCCATATACAGTAAGCAGTGGGAGATCTGAAGTTCAAACTCATATCACTGTCATCAAAGGCCATGGATTTTATTTTTTTATTATAAAGGAAACATGAATAAGATTACTAAGGTATCCTAAAATAGATTATTGCTGGCTGGGCACAGAGGGTCAGGTCTGTATTTCTGGTGAACCACCATGAACCTAACTGCCCTTATCTGTGACAGAATTGCCACAAATGGGGCCTCAACCAGGGGCTAGAGGATTCCCAAGGGAAAGAGTCATTTAGATAACCTCCCTGAGGGAAATGAAGCTATTTTTCAGAAGACAGCTTTGGTAGAACAACATTTATCTGGAACCCTAAAGAGCCCTCTGAACTATTTTTGGCTTCCCTGAGATACCCAGAGCTGACCTTATTTTGTGCTAGGCTTGTATGTAGTTTTATTATTATTTTTAAAGTAAAATGTCATTATGAATTTCAGGCAAGAGTAACTAACTCTTTTGAGGTCTTTTGTTGGCTTGGCTACATGTTCCATTCATTCACTATTTTGTTTAGTTGTCTGCCTGTGTAAAGTATCAGATACTAGTGCAATGACATAGATATGCATCCAAGTGGAAGAAATGTCCAAACAATCACAATGCAGTAATAATCCTAGGAATGTTCATTTGTCTTTGAGGTTCCATCCAAAGTGGTCCTAGGGAAGCCACAGTTACAGTGGAGACTTTACAAGAGTAGGACATTGTCCATAGCAACCTTTTACCTCGGGGACCATAGTCCCCTGTCTGGTCTTATTTGCAAATCCAAATCCAAATTTGTTTGTTTTGTGTTTGTTTGTTTGTTTGTTTGTTTTGAGACAATATCTTTACATAATACTGCAGGTTCCCCATGACCTCACAATCTTTTCCTGCTCAGCCTGCGGGTAACTGGAATTACAGCTATAACCAGATCATTGGGCTTTATGGTCTTATTTTGCCTATGGACCCATTATATTTATCCTAGTATGGCTAGATTCCCAGAGACCCATATTCAAATAGAGCCCGGGGAAATAGACAAATGACAAGAGTGCAGGAACTTGGGCTCATGCTAAGAACACCTAGCTGTTTCCACTCCTTTGTCAGTTCTGTGAGTCCCATACTTTGAAGGGCAGTTCTCAAGCTGGCCCTAAGCCCTTGCTAGTCTTCCTTTAAAGCTGTCTCGGTATGGGAAGAAGATATCATTCTTTTTATTCATATAATTTTTTGAAAATATAATCAAAAGGAAGCCAAGTTAGTCACATTTTTCATCCTGTTTTTCTGATTGTGCAGTTTAGTGTTCAGAGGATACAGACAATGCAGAATGACAATGTCATCATGGTGGCAGAGCAATTGCCTTTCCTAAATTTCCAGAGTATGCTTCTAAAGGAGATGTGGCTGCATCTGGAAAGCTATGAGCATACACTAGTATATAATTTCTCTTGTTTATGCTTTAATATTCTAGGAGATATGCATAAGTTCACTTGTTGCTATTGTGTAACTATTATACAATATTAGTTATATTTATATCTGAATAAAGATGATTTGGGGACATTTTAAGAACATCTTTCTTAGAGTGACTTTTTTCCTTTGAAAGCATTATAGGCCTTACCCATCCGACTTCTCCTTAGGAGAATTATGAGTAATGTTTATGTTACTGGTACCAATAAGATCTGTGTTTAATGATTTTAGTGCTCATGTACTTTAACCCAAGTTGCATTAAGAAGTTTTTATCTTAGTATGACTGCAGAAATATGCACATTGGCTATAAAAATTTTGCCACTGTCCAGCTCCGCATCAGTGAACTGAACTGAAGTCGTCTACATATAAAATGAAGTGGCAGTTTCTATGGCATTGAAATGGGATGAGCTAAAGGGACCAGAAGCCTAGCATGATGTTCCCAAGATGGTGATTTTTCTTCCCTCCAGCATCACATTGTCCTAGAGCTCAGTGAAAATCTTTGATCTCACCCAAACTTGTTTCAGTCACTTCCCTAATAGGGCATTGGAACCACCTCTAAGGCACCTTTCAGCTAATTCTAGACTTTCCTTTCTCTAAGAACATATTGACAGTATAGTGCACTATAATGGAATATCCATAGTTACGTATACTCATGTTTTTTTATGGTAATTGTTATGCCACCCAAATAGAATACAGATGATGATGGAATGCTAACAAAGGCTTTTAAGTTCAAAATTGTCTTATTTATTCTTTATACCACTGAGATGAAGATAGAATCTTGTGTACATATGTATATTTTTCAACATAAAATGGCATTAGCTCGGTGGGAGTCCTGGATCTTAAGTAGAATAAATGATGTTAGTTTTTTGTTTTGTTCTGTTCTCATAACACTGGTTGCTCTATCATTTTAATACAAGCTTAGGGATAAAAGGGGCATTCTGTTTGAGCACAGCAGTCTTATAAGTGTGTTTGTCATAATTTATCATTGTATTGAGTCAACCTGAAATCCAGTTAGGAGCCCTAAAATGATAATATAATTCAGAAGCCTTAGAAAGACAGACTAAGGGAGAGATGCTGCATGCTTGTGTCAGCTCATATTAATTGCATACAAAGGTAAATACAGTGGCTGCTGCACATTTTTCTGTCTTGTAAAACACCTTCTAAGGCTTTTGGGGTGTGGTGTGTGTGTGTGTGTGTGTGTTCACACACGTGTGCACTTTATCATGATATTTCATTCCAAAGTACTTATTTAAAAACATATGACCTTGTGTGATGACAGAGAACACAGGGTAAAAAAAATAACCAATCCATCTGTGCTCCTGAAACCATGAAAACAAGAGACTCAGAGGTTAGCTGTGGGAGGCTAAGGTGGTAAATATACTTCAAGGCACTGGTAAGCAGGTTTTGGAATCCCTTCCTCATTAGAAATCCCAAATACATTTGACCTTCGGGTGTCAGCCAACTCTGCTTATTTTTTTTTTTTTCTATAGTCCAGTAGGATCACTTTCCTAACTTTTTATTCCTTTGGTTTCCTGTCTAACATCACTCTGTAGTGCCTAAATGTAAGGTTAAAATGAAGGGCAGAATAAGAAAGTTAAAGCTTTTCTGTTAAAATGCACTCAGCTGATAAAGATACTCCAGAAGCCACAGTGGGAAACAGGTGTGCACCCACGCATGTTGGGGAAGAGAAGATAATCGTGTTGCTGTTTGAATTGAATTATGTGGGCAAAGTGAAGGGTAAATACAGAGGCAAGGCTCGCAGCCTTGGAGGTCAAAGCCATTTAATGAAAACCAGAGCCTTTCACCATCCTCAAAAAGCATTTCCTCAGTTGC
Organism: Arvicanthis niloticus; assembly: GCF_011762505.2. Taxonomy (NCBI): domain Eukaryota; kingdom Metazoa; phylum Chordata; class Mammalia; order Rodentia; family Muridae; genus Arvicanthis; species Arvicanthis niloticus. The sequence continues at coordinate 67,006,163 of NC_047668.1, read as the reverse complement.
CAATTGAATGGGGTCCTGCAAAGGAATCACACAGAGCCAGCCCATGACCTTTAAGAAGGTGGGAAAACTTTGGATGTGAAATGCTTCTAGCTTTACCAAATCTCTACAGGAAGTCTTTAGTAAATCTCTATTTCAAAAAGGCACCATAGAAGAAAATTGTCGATTTTTAATGCAAAAGCTGCCCTCTCGAACGACATAAGCCAATGTGAGATTCCACTAATGTAAATGATATGGTTTATTCTCTTGGAGAGCAGTGCTCTGCCATAAATATGTGTTTAAGTGGATCATAGAACTGCTGAGAAAATGCTAACCATGGAGGTGTCTGTGTCTGTGTCTGTATTTTAACTATGTTACCCCATGAATTCCCTGTAGAAAATAAAGTCAGATGCAGGCTAGACCATCCACCATTTCTTCTCTACTGGCAATATAATCTCAGTAAAAAGATACCTTTATTCAAAATGTCTCATTTGTCAGACATTAAGCTTATACATAGTTAATCAATTACTCAGTTCTTTTCATTGTTCTTATAACATCCACACACTGTAGATATTATCAGCGTCATTCTGCTGTGAAGGAAACTAGAGCTTGGAGCCAACATTTGAATCCTGGCCTGCAGGCTTTAAAGCTGGTACATCTGCTCTCTATACTGCTCAGAACCATATCATAAACGTGATACACGGGGCTGGAGAGATGGCACAGTACAGCATGAACTATTTGTGTACAGGAGCCATGGTTGCTTCTGAGCACCCATGCCAAGTGGCTCATAGCCACCAGTAGTAACTCCAACCCCAGAAAATCCAATACCTCTCACCTCCATGGACACACGTACTAATGAGCACATAGCCCCTCCTCCATCACAGAGAGAGGCACACACGGTCACATGATTAAAAATAAATATTTTATAAGATTACTTTACATGGAAAAACCTAAGTAGGTATTATCTTTTGAGTGAATTTTATCCATTGCATTTTGTATGTGGCTCCAGTATACAAATAGTTTTACTATATTAGATCAGATATTTACCTATAATAACTTTTATTTAGCAAGTGTACCCATTAGATACCAAAGTTATCAAATCCTGTGACCTGTTATTTAACAAGCCTAAAAGTGTGTATGTGTGTGTGTGTATGTGTTTGTGTGTGTGTGTATGTGTTTGTGTGTGTGTGTGTGTGTGTGTGTGTGTGTTTTAACTGAACTAATCATTGGTAAAACAATGCCATGTCTACCTTCACCTTTGCATTATAAACTGCAGCCTTTGGGTTTACACACTTGGAATAGATCATCTCTATGTGCATTCTTAGCTTATTTAATATTATATATGCATCTCAAGTTTATGTTATTTCAGGGAAATATCAAACAATGCAGATCATTTCTGGTCTTCTATTTCATTCTATTAATGTAGTCAACCTTGTCTGTTGCCTTTCATGGCCACTAGTTGTTTTATTCATTGGGCCATTTAATCCAACAATATATGCAAGTATTTTTTTTTCTTTTCAATGTAAAACAAAATTTCAGGGAAATATAGCCTAAAGAATGGCAGGAAGTTCTGGCTTTGGTAAGGCATTACCATTAATTCTCATCATTTTAATATATTTTCTTTATCAGTCTCACTTCAGGCAAATGCTGATCCTATCATTATCCTGCCTCTACCATGGAAAAGGATAAATCATGGCTTCAACCAATGGCATAGAGTCAGAAACATAACTTGAGACTAACCCTGAGTCTTATGAAACAGGGCTATATGGCCCACTCTTTTAAAAGTCGGGCTCCTTAAGATATGGCAATGAGATTTTAATGTCTTTAACTCCACACCCTTTTTCTATTTAGAAATATTAGTTTGTGTACATCTGATATTTCTGAGCCTGCTCTTTAAATAGCATGGCTTTCATTTCCCCTCCCTTTATCAGCTTAGTACATTCCCAGGGTAAATGATAAATAAAGCTGGAGAGTTGGTTATAAATTTCTTTCCTCTCTGTTCCTGTTAGCCTACCTCTGGTTAATTTGAGGCAGAGATTTAATATGCTGTACCAGGACACCAGAAAGAGAATGGAGTGAAGACACTGGTAACCTATGTATCTTTCTCCCTAAACCTAAGCAATAATCCAACAAGGGAAGGAAGAACTGAGGTAAAGAATGTGACTCTGAAATATAATGTTCTCACTGACAATCTGCTAACTAAGTGATTAGAAGTATTGGTCTGAAGGAGAATTCCAGAGCTGAGCAGAAATACAAACCATTGGTAAACTCCTCTTTGACTCTGCCCCACACCAGTTGCATGGAGATTCCGTTGAATAGTTTCAAGGCCTTTAGAGTTAGCAGATTTCCTGGTCCCCATTTTTGGAGCCGCAAGATGAAGTTCAGCCTTTGGTCTGAGGTTAAAGATTGTTAAGTTCAGTCAGATTTACTGACTTTATTAACTCATCCTTCAAAAAGGAAGCATTCTGGTTCATGGTGACAAAGACATAAATTAGCTGCTCCAGAATTTAGGAAATTAATGGGTCTGGGTAGCCTTTTTGGGATTTGATGATGTTGGGTCAGCATAAAGCTTTTATAAGGCTTCAATGAATTAGAATTTGAGAGTATTTAATTCAAGGGAAACAATGCAACCAAGAGTTAAGCTGGCTGTAAATTCATCTGTCTTCAGTAAATAGGAGAGAGAGGTGTGTCTTGGAGGCAGAGAGAAAGAGGAGGAAAGATAGAGAACAGAAGGGAGAGAAGAGAGAGAGTGTAGTTTGTGGTGGGAGGAGACAAAATGTACCATGTAGATTAGGTTCAAGTAAAACAGGAAGAGGGGTGCTCGCTCCACCAGTACGTCAGCAATGGAATCTGCCAGCTAACAAGACCCACTGGAAATCTTGGTTTGACGAATGACTAATTCATTTGTTCTAGAATGGTAACTGAGATTAGTATAGGTTGTGGGTTGAAGTTAGAGGAGAGCAGATAAATAAAGGTTCTTGAAATGATCTAGGTAAGAGTTCATGATAGCCTGGAACTGGAGGAAATTAGGAGTCTCTGTGAGACTGAGTCAAAGTTGGGAAATGCCATATGTTAACTGGAAGACTAAAGAGGTCACAAAGATTGCTTGTGTGCTGTGATGTTTGCATGAGTGCTAAAGATCACTGGAAAGGGTCGGATTTGAACATGTTGGATTTTAGTTGTGAGACAGAGAGAACTGAGAGAGAGCTTACTGTAGAGACCATGGAGGAGGAGCTGTCTGCAGTAAGTAGTGGCTAAAGCCAATTGATTAGGTGTCGTGACCTTTATGAAGAATATACAGAAAGAACCAGAGGACAACTCTGAGAAATGTTCCCAGAGAAGCAGATGGAGGGTGACAAACACAAGAGTACTGACCAGAGACAGAAAAGCTGCACCTCTGCTGAGGTTGAGTCCCATCCCATGGATAGGGGAAAAGGATGTTCAAAGGCAGAGAAGAATAACCCATAAGGAACAACAGAACTAAATCCTTGTTACTCCTGACCTGTAAGTTCAGTGTGTTAAAGCTACTTACATAGTGCTTGGGGGCACATAGACGTTAGTGGGATGTTCCTTTTTGGTTATAGAATTTACCAGCTTGATTACTTTTGGCCTTTTCCAAACCAAAAATCCAACTCTTCACCCTTTCCTGCTAAGTGATTATACTCCTTTTATGCTAAATCTCTGTTGCTAGAACAGTAGAAATTTCCACATATGTGTATCTTATTTCTAATCCTAGATTATGTGACAGTGTTTAGAACCAGCATTGTTCTTTACACTCATTCAGTTCAGCTTCAAGGTCTAGAAAGAAGAGAGTCTCAAACTTTATTTTACAATGTGAAATTCAGTAACATTGTTGGAGTGTAATAAAGCAATTACCTTCTCCGATATTTAATACCTCTTCTGGGACTACATTCTGCAGAATAATATGAAAGACAGAAGTATCTTATACACTAACACACTTACCAGAATTATTACAAAGAAGTGCCAAGATCTGGTATCACATTAGAATGGTTATAGGAGTGTAAATATTATATTTAAAGGAGACATCCCATTGCAGGGGTTTAACTCAGAGTTGCAGAACCTTCTTAGCACTGCTGAAGCCCTAGGTTCAAGCCCCACCACAGCAAACAAAGAAGGAACAGTGATGGTTAATAAGTATGCAGGATTTTATACCACCTTAGACATAATAAATATTTTTTTAAAGAGGAAAGGCACAATTTTTTTTGTCTACTGCAGTTTCAAATGGAAAATATTTCAAGTATGTCAAAATTATGAGTTTTAATAGAGGTAGGAATGCAAGCAGTTTGTTTTTTTTAATTGGTCACATTACATTATTGTCATAGTTCATCTTACATAAATAAAGTATTCTGTCTCCCATGATTATTCTAAGACTGTACAGAGGACTTAAAAGTCTATATGGGGTATTGGACTTTCTTTTAATGAGATGTAGCTTGGGTATCAGGAGCTACAAGTGGCCCATGGAAACCAGAACCATCTCTGTTAGTTGCTACCAGCAATCTCTTTAAGTTCATAATTTGGATGAAAAGGGACTTCCATGCCTTCATAACTGCAAGCAGTTCACAAAGTTCAAAGCAGAGAAAAATGGGAAGAGGAGAGTTTAGAAGGTGGACATTCGAGATCCAGAGAGGGAGCAGAAAGGGTGGGCTGTGGAGAACAAGGAAGAGAAAAGGCTAAGACTGCGAAGGTTTCCGGTATAAAATAAATAGTGCCTGTTGTGTTCTGATGTGCTTTCTTTACCAGTCTATCTCTTCCCTGCTGCTCGTTGGAGCCTTTCAGAGAGAAGCCATGTGGTTTCAAATGCCATGCCTACTTTTGATCTTTCCCTCTAGTCAATATTCTTAGGTGGTCATGGCAAGAAAGAGACATACTGCTTTGACTCACTGAATCTCCCGTATCAGAAATAGAGAGTACATCATCACAGGCAAACTATGGAAACCCAGGGTAATCAGAAAAGAGCAGTAAGAGGGAGTGTCCAGAGTGTGGGGTCAATGACAAATGTGAGACACATTCTCTAGCTTTCAGTTAACTCTTGCTGCATTGCAAAGACTCCTGCAGAGGAGAGTGTCTTACAGCTTAGCTACCTAAGCCAGCCTGAAGAAGCTAGCCCCAATGGGAAATGTAATGTAGTCCCATCTCTGAACATCTTGTAGAGTGATGGAGGGGACTGCTGACAGAGGATCCAGCACCAGGCAGGATGGAAATACAGGCTTACCCTGTGTTCTAGAAAGGGCAGCCCAGGCTTTTAGATATTATGCAAGTCCTGAGGCAATGCTAGCGTGGATATTAGTGTGTGTTTTATCTTTTACCTACACAGAGTAACCTGTAAAGGACACATATAGAGATATGAAAGAGGAAATGTGCTATATTTTTCTAAGAATAAACAAAACACCTACTACATTTATTTATACTTCAAGATCTATTTTTGTTTGTTTCTTTGTTTAGAGTTGTATTTTTTGCTGGTTTGTTTTGTTTTGTCTTTGAAGGAAACAGGCCTTTAAGTAAACAGGTTAGGTCATGATTACAGGAGTCATTGGAAGGCATGTGCAGAAGAGATCTCAAGGGTGTCACAGAGTAGTGTGATGAGCATGCTCTCTGAACACAGATGGAGCATGAGGAAGAGGAAAGGAAAGGGCTGCATCTTACCATCACATGTATAGACACCGTGTCCTGCACTGCAGGAGCCAGAACAGTGAGCACCCTCTCATGAAAAGAATACAGACAAGTCATGCGTTAGCAACAAATGCCCCTGCCGCCATGACATCCACCCTCAGGTACAGTGTTTACAGGTGATTACCAGTTGAACGTTTCTGATAAACTTCTGGTTTTTATTTTATGCCACTAATTGAGAGAAAGAGAGGAGATGAGATGATGGGTGTGAGAAGAAAAAAAGAAAGGAAAAAAGAGGAGAGAGGGAGGGAGGAAGGGAAGAGGGGAGGGAGGGAAGGAAAGAGGAAGGGAGGGAGGGAAGGACAGAGGGAGAAAGGAAGAGAAAGATGGATGGAAAGGGGAGGGAGGAAGGGGAGGAGGGAGGGAAGAAGAGAGGGAAGGAAGGAGGGAAGGAGGGAGGGAGGGAGGGAGGGCGGGAGGGAGGGAGGGAGGGAGGAGACCAGGCTAGAAGGCTATGACTTAGTCTTTGTCCCTGTGCATAAAACATAACGGCCCCTTTGGGGGGGATAAAAGCAACCCATTCTCAACAACTGGATGAAATAGTTCACTTTAAGTGATATTTAGCACAAGGATTTAATACTTCTTCAATATTAGGGGACAAATGAATGTTTGATGCTATTCATGTGTATAGCAGAACACTTAAATAATTGTGTAGGTTTCTAAAGCATCCTGAAGTAGCCTTCCCTTATATGAAACCTGTCTGATAGTTTGTTCAAAATCAGGTAGGGTTGCCATTCTGCGACTTTCCTGAGCATTTCCTTTTGTAGAACCGTATGCCTCTGACCCTTGTCGTACCATGTCAACTGCTTCCAGTGTCCAGTTAAAAGTTCAAAGCTCCTTGCTAATGATTTTAAGCTCATTAAGTTCCAATCCTGTGGGTTTATGTTTAGAAGCTCTCTAAATCTTTTGTAAATGAATTCACTTATAAGTGGGGTGTCTGCATGCCCCAGTTTCCATGACAAATCTTAATTTGCACATACTGTAATTATTCATAGAGACCCCTTCTTCATGCCAACTGCCTATGTTTGAAATATGAACTACATCATAACTATTTGTAAGTCCAACCATGCATGGAGACAAGAAACATTTTTATTCTAATGAATTTTTAAAATGTGCATTTCATGAAACACATCTTTTATACTTTCCCTTGAAGCATTTCCCTTGAAATAAGCAGGTTGATAAAATGCCTGCCTTCCCAGCCTCATCCCATCCCTTAAATCTTTTGAGGTATTTCTAAATCCCAGCAGTGTGTGGACCATCTAGGGAAGCCTTCCTGGGAAGGGAAGATGTTTTCATTGTACTTTCCCACCCACAAGCTGGGCAACAGGACAAATCATCGCCCAGCTGCAGCTCCTTGGGTCACGTGACCCTTCATCAAGCCACTGTGGTAATTCTACGTTATGCCATTTCCTGGTACTTGAATTTTGTTGCACAAATATTTATGGAATGAGTGTTAATAGAATTTTAAATTGGGGATTTAAAAAAGAAGATTATGATGGGTAAATAAGCCAGAAATCCAGATTTGTGTTACACTGAATAGATTAATCACTTGTGGATATTTTTAGCCAAGGAGAACTGACCCTTTTTAAAAAGTCAGGTGAAGAAAGAATTGGAACTTAGAAATGACAATTTTATTACAAGATATGTGAGCTTGTTTATTGACAGTGATTTTTTATGGGAGTTGGTTAAAGTCTTAAATTGATACTATTTGTCCTTCTCATTATGAAAAGACAATATTGATGGATTTCAAGAGGGTTATTTGTCAAGGAAAGATTATATACTAATATTCAATGTTTCCATCTACTCAAGAAAAATGATTGTCAGCCTTGTAATTCATGTATGATAAAGACACCCCCTGTTCTTGGGACCACTGTAGTAACTTGTCTGTTTGATTATTAATTTACAAAAAATTAAGAATATTCATTTAAGTACTACTGCCTTTTATCAATGAATTTAGTGCCTACCCATCACTGGCTTAAGCAATTTAGACTATTGGGGTCTGTTAAATGGCAGAGAGTGGTAAAGACATTTGCTTCCAAGCCCATTGACCTGAGTGTGAGCCACATCTAGAAAGTTGTGCAAGTTCTCCTCTGCCCTCCACAAGCATGTTAGGGCATGTATACCCATACACCTATGAATTATAAAACTTAAGATAGAGACATAAGAATGGAATAGGATTGTGCATGTGTGTGTGTGTGTGTGTGTGTGTGTGTGTGTGTAAAGCCCAGTACAACAGTACATTCTGTGTCAGAAAGTGTGTAACTAGTATATAATTGGCATTCATTATAATCACCTTTATTATTATTTACTGAAACGATCTTGTTCAAGTTTGACTTGTGAAATATAAAAAGGTTTTTTATATTTTAATTCACCAAATGTAAAATTACTAAGTGGCAGGAACTGGGGTAGTTCTGTAAAATAAAACAGCCAGTAATGAGTTGATAAACCCAGTGATAGTTGGAAAGCCATAGAACTGGCCATCTGAAATCACAGTTAGTACAACTTTTTTCTAAATTTACAAGATGGAGTATAGAATAAGAAGTCGAGATGCTTAAGGATATGCTAACTATAAGAGACAATACAACCTTCATTTTAGTAACAACCTTTTTATTTTCTTCTTAGAGATTCTGGGGTGACTTAGAATGTGAACATGTAGTTAGGTTCTCTAGTTCAGACAGACATTAGCTAATAAATGCTTGCAAATGTACTAAATGTGTAGAAAATATTTTTCAGTATCTCAGATGACTTGTAGGAAAAATAATGACGAATCTGCAGGACTCTGTGAGAATACTTGGTTCTGTTTCCAGAGTACGGTGTGCTTTAGCATGTAAATCTTTTCTGGGGGAAAATGGAGGGAAATACTGTACTAGAGATTATAGCACTGGTTTCTTAGGCATCTATGTCTTAGATACTTGACTTGTGCAAACCATGTGCCAAATCCTCCACTCTGCCCACAAAATCAATCAACTACTCAAAAATCGGTCAAGTACATTCCTTGACAGATATTTTCTTGAAATGTTCCTGAAATATTGAAGTTATTATTTGGGAGGGATGAGCCAACTGTTGGTTTTGTGTAATGGGAGAAGTTCGAAAGTAAGATGGCACATTCCCCTTACTAGTCAGTGAGGAACCTGCTACAGTGGCATCATAAGTACATGTATTACCTTACAGACACAGGGAACCAAATCTAGTACCCGGCTTCCAGATCCTAGTTAAGGAGTTACAGCCTTTGGTTTGCTTGTTCTCTCTCACCCCACCCCAAATCTGGTTGAAATGGGAATACCACTTTAAAATGGGAGAGATATAAGCTGCCATAAGTAATAGCCAGAGTGACTGTGTTTGTTCTGAATTATGATTGATGGAGCTTCCAGGGCACCAAGAGAGCAGAAGTCATTCACATTTTTATTTTAAAGCATTTTCATTAGTCCATCAAATGTTCTTTTGAAGATAATCTTTAAAGATCAAATACAGAAAATATTGAAAATGGAGGAAGGTCTCTCTTCAAGTATGATCTCCCATGTTACATGATCCACTGAACTTCAAGCCCGTCCTTAGTCTTCTTAGCAATGAGGTATACCATCAAAGTAACTCAAAGAGATGCTAAGAGTTTAAAGGAACCCAAAATAGTTGAAAGATATTTCCTCATTATTTAATAAACCTCTGATCTTGAGTGAATCCTGTCTTTGTCACTTTTAACACCAAGACAAAGTTTGACATTGATTTTTTTAAGCATATGCATACCATGAAACGTAGACAAAATGCCAAGAAAGCAAACCATATACTCAGAAAACCTGTCAGCTAATCTCAGATAAATGACGGTGTAGTCAGCTAAGTTCTGATGAATGGTGTAGTCAGCTAAGTTTAGGAAACAGGACACAACAGGGTAAAAAACAAAACAGTGTAACATTGGAGGCCAGAATTGACCAATGCTTTAATTAGGAATTTGATGAAGATATTAGAAGTATATTAAATTTTCAATAACAATAGTAGTCAAGTACTAGTAATGATTGAATCCCAGCTCCACAGGTCCTTGGGGATTTATCTCAGACGCATAGAGAGAGGGGCCATTACCCCTACTTAGCAGTAGGCCATCTATTTACTCAGTAAATGTCAGCTGAATACTTTCTGTTTACTTAAATATTAATATACCAAGGGAGAATATCAGAGAAACTTCTGACTCCTAAAGCAAACTTGATTGTTCTGGCATGTCATTTATTTTCTTATATGCAAAGTATACTTCATAGATTGGGGCACATGATTAATATTCAAAGAAGTGTATTTATATCCCAGGTCCTTACATTGCGGTAGAAAATAAAGTTGCTAAGATATTCTAGTTAGGTGAAAACTATTACCCACTCTAAACAACTAATAAATTCTGAAAATAACGTTATTTTGAGATAGACTTACTATGTAGCCCTAGCTGACTTGGGGTTCACTATATAGACAAAGGTGTCCTCGAACTCATAGACATCTGTCTGCCTCTACTTTCTCAGAGCTGGGACTAGTGTTCTGCCATGCCTTGCTGAAAATAACGTTTGTTAACCATATATTTGTTTTAGAAGAAAGAGTGTTGTCAGAGAGAAAGAAATTAAAGCTTTAAGAAAAACTGAATTTTTAAAAACTCATCTCAGCACCATGAACCTCAGTTCTTAAGTGCTGCATTTTAATAGAGTCATTGACAAACACTCTCCAAAGAGTAATGATTCATTTGTGAAATGTCTAGAGTTCAGAGTGTAAAGGAAACCATAGACAAGAACTTGGAAGATGCTCCTGACAACTCCATTCAAGTGTGAATGGGACTGATCATGGGAAGAATTGTATATGGCATCAGAAAGGTGCCATGGTACACAAGAGAGGAAGGTAGACAAGAGAGATTTCTGCCTCATGTTAGTAATAGCTGCAGGATGGATGGAACTGCCCAGATGTTGGATTAGGAGATCTACTGCTTAGTGAGTCATACACTGTTTTATTCATTCAGCTGTTTGTTCAGGAAGCATGTACTGAATGACTTATATAAAGGCCATATGGTCCAGAGGGGGATCAATGCTGTCAGAGATGGATCCACCAGACAACAAAGGAAAGACCAATAAGTAACCAAACAGCACCTGCAAAGCCCATGCTGCAGGGAACCAAAGAATAAATGATTGATGATGTTGATTGAAGAATAAGTCCCTTAATCTAATATCTCTGAGCCAAGAGAACAGAAAATATGCTGAATATTTTCATCATCATCCAAATTCCATGATCAGCTGCTGGAGGCTTTGTGAGCACCTGCTTTCTACGAGGGAAATTCTCATTGTGATTGCAGACATCCTGTAAAACAGCCCATCACTTCAATTTCTCTCTGAGGTGAATTCAAGCCATTTGCACACTGCCTATCAGAGGCATCCACCAGAAATGGAGACCTTATTCTCATTGTATAAACCTACATTGTCTCCTTAACTAGATATTCAAATCTTGCTTCCAAATCTGTATTCTTGAGAATTGAAAGCCTCTCATACTTCCATTAAGAGCAACCCCATAGATTGTTGAAATTCTAGGAAAAAAATATATATGTGAAATTGTGTATATAATAAATTATATATAAATTGCATATCGTATACATGTAATATATTATATAAACATATAACACATATGTAATATATATGTATATTTATTTTATATGTATACATTTATAATATAAATATATTATACATATATTTTTTAATTTATAAAGAATGCAAGTGACCATGGGTGAATTGTCCAATCTTTCTCTATAAATATCAATGATAATAGTACTTGGCTTATAGAGCTGCACTATAGACTTTTCATTCGCTAATTGAACACAAGGAAGAGTGGCTTAGTATAATCTTTGGTACATACTGTAAGTGAGCCAGAACTATGCTGGCACAAAAATCACCTGTCTCACAGTGTGGATGTCTAGATTCCTTTAGGAAGCTCTGACTACATGGTCCTGAGATACCATGGATAAAAATATTTGGGTCTGTATCTCCCAAAAATGTTGACACACATTAGAGTTCAAAAAATAATATTTGGGTAAGTTTGATATTTTAGAACCTTTCCTCATCTGCTCACTTCTGGCAAATTCACTTGGCCTACTTAAGATAGAAAGAAAAACATGTTTTTTTTTCATGGTACTGGTTCTGTACATTTGTTTTGGTTGCCTATTTCCCGTGTAAATCCCATGATTCTCTTAGATGAAATTTTTCACTGCCAATGCCCACTGAATAGCAGCAGCTCTACCACAGGACACAGATGCCACTGCAGAAAGCAAAAACAAAGTCCGTGTCAGGGCTCTCAGTGTCATGGAAATACATCACGAATTTCAAAACTTGAAGAAATACCAGAAACTTCCGAGTCTGTTTTTTTTAAAGCCACCATGATTTTCATATTAAAAGAGTTCTCTGAAGTTAGGACCACTTAGGTAATAGACATATTTTTTAATGACATACTATAATCTAATTATACATTTACCTTGTTTTGTTTTAAAAATGATTTTTAAAAACTGATACAGAGTAATGTTTCAAATGTTCTTGGGTTTTTATTTTTCAGTACCTTCTTCTGATATTGCAGACATGCAACATGCATGTTCTCATGTTTTTAATCATTTAATTAATCTGTGGGTGTATAGTACTGTAGGTTTTTGTGAATAAAATTCACTTGTAAGTTTTTTTTTTTTTCTTTCGGTCACTACACAGTCAGTGATTTGTTGACATGAGTCAGAGTTCTCTAGCATAAGTCCAAACAGCAATTTCCCTAACTCAGAAAAAAATAGGGACCATAAAGGCCCTATGATTATGAAATAGGGACCAAAGCCAATCTGATTACCTGTAATGTATATGGCTTATTTTATTAACATGGCCTTATATCAACTGGAAAAATGGTAATCACTCTCCTACCTTCACCCTTGCATAATCTCCAGGTAAGCATGGAAACAGAAAGCTGGCGAGCAATGTGTCATTGAACAGAGGACTCTTTCTGCCCATGAAAGGTTCAGAGAAGCTCAACTTTTAACCAGTAGACAACGTTAAACCTAGGAGTTTCATTTTTGTTACTGATACTGCTAGTAACATTTATTTGACTAAACAACCAAACATTGCCACCTTTGAGCTGCATGTTTGTAGGAGGAGACATAAATAAATAAACAAGCCCGTCATGAACATGATACAACTTCAGGGTATAGTACAAAGAGTGTAAGAGGTCTCCAAAGCTCCAGATCATACAATGTGACCTGCCCCTCAGCTCCTGCCTAGGGTGTTGTTCCAGGACTGAATCATGCATAAAAACAGAATGGATAAGTGGGTGTTTTGCCTGTCAACTGCGTTAGGGCTCTGTATATACAGTAAAACTCACATCTGCAAACAAGCTTAGTGAAGAGCTGAGAAAATGCCAGCGTGATGGGGAACCCATAAAAATATCACCAGACAAATTTCTGAAGGAAGGAATCAATAAAGAATCAACAATATCACTGTGAGAACGTTTTAGTTTTCTCTTCCTTCTGAAGCATCACATGGGTACTTAATATAAACTCAGTGTTGTCAACTCACATTGAGTTTATATTAAGCCCAGAGCAACTGAGACAGGAACTCTAGAGGTGGAATTTGACAATCTGATCCATCTCCGACCTCAGGGAAATCCTGGAAGTTTGTTTTTGAAATGATTCCTAGTGTGTGAAGGAACTTGGATCTCTCCCACCCCTCTAGAAAAAAATTGTTAAGTATTATTTTTGAGCCATTCCTAAAAATTTTACATTAAAGTAAAAGGCGTAAAGGCCCTTTGAAGTTGTGGGTGAAAGTCCCGAGGATTCCAGGGTTGAGTCACTTGCAGGGAGCCTGAGAATGACACTTTTGTGTTCTGCCCCTCAGAATGTAATAGCATCTATTCTCAGAATGTTTACAAAATGGCATCACCCAAGAACAACCTAGGACTTTAAAAAGAAGCCAACAACAATAATCCAATGAATGTTTAGCAATCACAGAAGCTAAAACAGCCTGCAAAGCCAAGACCAGGTTCAAGTTCACAGATGACAGGACCCATCCATGATCATACAGATCTCATCAATGCAGACGTGAAGAAGACGAATACTGTTTTCTCGACTGCATTTGGAATCAGCCAGGAGACATCCCTCTCTCTCTCTGAGGATGTTTTCAGAGAGACTTAACTGAGATAAAAAGACCCACATTAAACATGGATGGCAATATCCTGGAAGCCGGAGTCCAACCAAATCAAAGAATCGAAAGTAGGCAGTGTGGCAAACACTGCACTTGTCTCTGTAGATCCTGATTGTGGGTGCAAGGTGAACAGCTGCTTTCCAGCCAGAATGGACTATACGCCTTCAGCTATGAGCTCACCATCCCCTCCTTCCTTAGGAGCTTCCTGTCAGATATTTGCTCATTGCTATCAGGAAAAGGTCTCATGTGCTGGGGCAGCCAGAAGTGTTGAAAAGCTGTTGTTAACATGCGGTCATCTCTCCCACAGGCTCCAGCCTCAAACCGTCTAAATTTAAATCCCTACTCCATAGCAGTGATTAGAACTTACTTTTTTCAACTGTACCTTATGAATTAGGAACAGGCTTTATTGTCATTTAGATGATAATGTCCACAGTGGCAATAAAAGTAATACTTGTCGGGGGGGGGGGGTTGCTCCATAATATACACTGAGTAAGTAAGTACTTTAAATATGGATGCTAAGGTCGCTATAAGTCAGACATGGTTGTTACTTATGTCAATGAGGAAAAGAAGGCCAAGAACACTTAAGTATTATGACCCAAACCAAATTACTAGTTTATTGGAAGAACTGGCATATAGACTCAAGCAATCTAGCTTAACTACTTTTGCATAGCCATGCATAGCACACCTTAATATTTAGATACAATATAATTCAAAGATAGAACAGAGGGACAAGCATCTTTAAGTTTGAAAGCAATGGCTTCTAGGTATGTTTTCATTTTCCCAGAAGTTTGTTCTCTCAAAGCTTCCACTTCTCATCCTTGATTGATCATGTGTCCATTCCTGGTCAATAAAACAAATGAGTGATATATTAAATTATCTATTTCAACCTCTAAGCACAGTACATAGTATGTTGCTTTCTCTGAGAGTGTCACATATTTGTGTGTTTATTTGGAGTACAGCATCAGACAGTTCAGCACTGTATTTTAATGCCAAATATCACCCACGTCTTATGTGTGCAACAGATAAGGCCATTTAACAGATGAGCTTGCTGGCACTTTGTGGTAGGTTTTCCAGAATGTGGACACATTTTCTTCTCAGGGTCTGTGGTCACTGGGCTTACAGCAGTACCTGTGACATACAATTATTCTATCTTCCTTCACATGAATGATCTCTATGTCCAATTTTTCTCTCAATTCTATTGGTCAGAATCATCTAATATTTTTTCCATTGAGTTAGAATGTAAAAGCATGAAAAAAACCCAAACCCATGTTCTTATTTTAATATTCCCTTAAATTTTATTTAAATACTCACACAGGTGCTAGAGAAGGATTGGGTGGGATTAGAAGTCAGTGGTCTTTTGTTCAGTAGGAAGTCAAAAGACTTTCAAGAGAAATTAGCCATGAGGCTATAGGTAAATGCAAGGAATTATCAAGTTAGTCTACTGAAGTTTTATAAATTTATTTGGAAAGTGTAGGGGGACAGACTAAGGGGGAAATTTCCTGCAGATTTAGGGAAATTTTCAATTCAAGATTCTGGAAGAAATGAGTATCAAATCAACAAGGCTTCTCTCCCTCTGCCTCCTGCCTCCTGCCTCCTGCCTCCTGCCTCCTGCCTCCTGCCTCCTGCCTCCTGCCTCCTGCCTCCTGCCTCCTGCCTCCTGCCTCCTGCCTCCTGCCTCCTGCCTCCTGCCTCCTGCCTCCTGCCTCCTGCCTCCTGCCTCCTGCCTCCTGCCTCCTGCCTCCTGCCTCCTGCCTCCTGCCTCTCCCTTTCTCTCCCTCTCTTTCTTCTTCCTATCCCTCTCTTTCTCCCCTTTCTTGGTCTCTTTCCTCCTTCCTCCCCTCCACTCTCTGGCACTCTTGTTCTGGTATTTGGTATTTTACTTTTTGTTCTCTAATTTTATTTTACATATTTTGGTTTATTTAAATTTGTCTATCAAACCTCATTTTGCTCCTGTAGTTTTGTTTTTTTTTTTTCAAATTGACTTAGCTCATAATCATTCACATGGGGATTACAAGACGTGTGTGGTATCATCTAGATTCAAAAAGTCTTTACAAAATCTTAAAAGGAAGCTTCATTTTTTTCCTCCAATAATAGAGTATAATATGTTTACTTGAACATCTTCACATTGATTTCAGAACCATCTTACTTGGCCCTGTAATAATTTTTACATTAACATTGATTACAGTGTATTTCATCTGCACCTGTGCCATCTCTTTGGTTTCTACAGGATCTATCAGTTTTATTCACAGGAATATCAATCCAACAAGTTATTGTCAAGAGACCTCTTATTCTAAAGTAATGACTTGTTAGTTTAAATAATTGCTACATAATTCTGTAAAAATATAAGGTAATTGCAATAGAAATTACATTTTATTGAGCAGTTGAACAGCAATAAACATTTAAATCATATATGTAGTGATGTGCAGTTTATTTGAATTTTTTCATATATGACCTATGAAACAGTTAGATGCTTGTCATAAGTTAGTTTCAAATGTCTATGTGACTATTAAACTGACAAAAATAGAATTCTTTTTATTCATTGCTGTCTCTGCATTCATAGTTTCAAAATATAAAAACAAAATTAAAGAATAGAAAATATCTGTTGTGAATCATTTCAGCTAAAATTTTGTCATACAAAAGCAAAAATACTTGTAATCTTAATACAGAAAAAGACAAGTACACTTTATCCTGTGTGTGTGTGTGTGTGTGTGTGTGTGTGTGTGTGTGTGTGTGTTTATTTGGGCTAGAGAAGTAGTGTAGTAGTTACAAATCCATACTGTTCCCGTGGATGACCAGAGTTAAGTTCCCAGAACTAAAACCGTGCAGTTCACAACCACCTGTCTCTCCAACTGCGGGGCATTCAGTGCCCTCCTCTGGCTTCTGCAAATACTGCACTCTAAGCACAGACCCATACAACAGACACACAGCTATACAAATCATATAAAAGGAAAAGGTGACCATAAGCATATAACCATATTCCATATTCATGTGCCCTATTGAAATTAGTAGAGAAAAATGAATTCTTCCTATTATCTTTTGGAATCTATGTAAAAGTTTCTTTCTATTGGAGATGACACATTGCTTTGTAGAAGTACTAAATATAAGTCAAATAGTTTTTCTCATTGTGAATTAGTTTCCCCACCACCATTTAAGTAGTAAATCAACTCCCCCTTTCTCTTTCTCTTTCTCTTTCTCTTTCTCTTTCTCTTTCTCTTTCTCTTTCTATCTCTAGATATAGATATAGATATAGATATAGATATAGATATAGATATAGATATAGATATAGATATAGATATAGATATATTCTTAAACTCTGAACGAAAGTCGAGTAGTGCAGAATTAGACTTGTTAAAATGGGTCCTGACTCATAGCTGAAAATGTTCTTATTGATTATGTCAGAACATGCTAGCAACTCCTTCTGCAGCATGCACACCTTATTCTCCAGTCCTGGGTGCCTCCTAAAGCTTTCCTGACAGCAGTACTCAGGTTGCTGCCTCTGAGAAATAAGATGCTACATGTTGTTTCAATGTAATATTTGCTGATACTAAACGTATCAAATATCTTCTATACATTAAATTGTCCTGGGGGCCACTGTGCTTACATTATCTTGGGTGTGGGATCAGGTTCTTGTATAATACAGACCAGCGAGAAGGGCAGTTTGTTAGAAGCTTTTGGTTACTTTTGTCCTTTTGTTTCTTAATGAATCATAACTATGCCAAAGGCAATGAAGAAGTAAGGAAAGTTTCAGGTAAATTCATATCTCTAGGACCTGTTACTGGAAACCAGCTTCAGCTTTGAAAAGTGATCACTCCCTGGCTTTCTTAGATGAGTATTCTAGAAAGTTTGGATCTGTTTTATTTTGACAAGTTGTTTGTTCTTCAAGTAGATATATCATGATTGGGGGAAATGTTTTAAGTTTCATGCAGATGTTAACAAATTTGCTCCAACTCAATCTCTTCTCTAAATCTTAATTCAGAACGAACCTAACCAGATTGGAGAATGTAGAGAAAAAAGGCTTAAGGTCTTTTCTCAACTGAAATTCACAAGTGCTTTATAAACAAAGAATACATTTCCTTTACACTTCTGGTCAACCTAGTGTCCTCGGGCAGCACCCTGAATTTTTTGAGCAATATTAGTAAATTATTTGTCAAGTTATTTTTCAGCTCAGTGCCTTGCTATGCAAATAAGGACTTTCAGTGGCTAGAACAGTTTTGAAAAAAAAAAGAGGGTTGTTAGAAGGATAACACAAACTGATGTTAAAACTTATTTATAGAGTAATTCTGATTATACTATGGTGGTGGCATGAACACAGATACAGACAATGAAACACAACAAAGCCTATATTAGTTAATCCACTAACATGATTTTATGATTGGGCTTTTTGTGGTTTTAATTGTTGAGATGCCAAGCCTGCTAGGCAGGTACACAATTGAGTCACACCTCAAGACCCAATGTTTGCTTGTTTGTTTGCTTATTAAAATGTAAAGGTATTGAAAAGGAAAATAAATGTTGATGGATCTATAAAGAAATATAAAAACCTAGGCAACAAAACATTAGGAAAAAAGATAGAGAAGAAAAATCTTTAGGAATTTAGGCAAAGATTTCTTGGACAACTCATCAGAAATACAACCTGTTTAAATTTTTGATAAAATCTAGCCCTGAATGAAGAGACAAGCTAGAACAAGTGGAAACACTGGCAAATCAGAGCTCTTACAAAAACTTTCTGCCCTGTGCTTCAAATTCTACGGTTAAGAAAACACACCATGAAACTGGCAAGAGATTTGAGAAGATGTTTCACTACAGAAAACTTGCAGTTGCCAAATACACACATGAACAGATGTGCAACATCATTAACCACCAGGGAAATATAAATTAAAGCCACAGTGAAATATTGTTGCATCTTAAAGAAGAACTTACCAGGTTCCTGATGCTGAGCTCCTTAAATATGTTCAGATTATCACCTGAGGTTGATACTTCAGGAAAGCTATTATTAGAAAGCATGAAGGTGGTAGATGCTAGTACATAATAATACCAAACACACCTGCCTTGTATTACAAAAGATAAATTTCAGTTTGTGACCTGTTGGGATTTCTAAGCTGCTTCCTTTGCATAAAGGAAACTGATTGCATAATCAGTTTGCCATTCAGCTTTATCTGATGGTTTTTTAAAAAAATGTGTTGGTTCCATTGGTCTTGAAATTAGAAATCTATCCTAAAAATTGTCTTGAAATGTATTGAATGTGTTCTAATGTGTTCTCTCTTTCCAACGTGTGTGTGTGTGTGTGTGTGTGTGTGTGTGTGTGTGTGTTTTCCAATGTCTTAGATGACCTCTATGAAAGGGCCATTTGACCTCTAAAGGAATCTAGATCTATAAAACTACTATAGGTTGAGAACTACTGGCTTAGACAATTGGTTCATAGCATTATGTTAAACGGTGCCAGATAGATGGTGCAGCAGGTAAGAGACCTTTCTGATGCACATTTGACTTCAGATCTTAGCATCCATGTAAAAATCTAGGTGTGTCTGAGTTCAAACCTGTAATCGCAGCATCTTCACAAGAAAGGAAACAAAACCAGAGTGTTATTGGAGCTTCCTGGCTGCTCACCTACCTCCTTGGTCATTGAGAGAATTAGGAAGCCAACGTCCTCCTTTGGCCTCTGAGCACACCCACCCAATGCACACATAAAATCAAAGGACTGATAATTTTAAGATAATTAAAAATATCTAAGACCTTTGTGCTGACTTTTGCATAGCATGTCATTGTAAGAGACAATAAACTCCTAAAATGTACTTTGGTAAGAACTCACGACCAAGTCTGTCTGTTGGGCTATGGCAGTGAACTGGAATGTATTCTTCTGAGAGGAAGGAGTCTGAGGATAAGGTCTGTGGGCCTGGGGAGCTCTATTAACCTCTTAATTTCCGAGTACTCATCTTCAAAATTATAGAGCTGGGAAAACAGCTTCAAGATTCCTCAAGTGAGTGCTCCTTGGTTCTGATAGTCTGAGTGTGCATGCCCTCAGTTAGAGTTGCTGCTTTTGAACCAAGTTCTTCAGTTTGAGTTACTAGCCTTGTCTTTCTCCAGTTTCTCACCTCCCTTATTTGGTCAACCAGTAATTTGCTTTGCCTTTCCCTTCCTTTCCTATATCCCCAACTGTGATTTTTTTTTCTTGAATGCACTTCACGTAGCCTGCCATCTCTGACTGGGTTCACCCAACTAGTTTTAGTTAGTCACCCTTAGCTACACTGGAGGTATGCCTTTTGTGACTGTGGCATCCAGCCTTAGAAAAAAACAATAGGTTTGGGCCTGTGCCAACGAAGTACATATTGGCTTTGTATATTGCAATTGCTGAAAATATTAGTACCTGGTCATACCTGCTATACTGTGGATAAACCTGAGAGCTTTATGATAAGAAAAAGAAAGAAAAAAAACCCCACGTACTAAGCCATTCCAATTTTATACTGAAGTATCCAGTGAGCAGCCCACAGAGAAGCTTAGTGACAGGAGCTGAGGGATTGGGAGAGCAGGAGTGGTCGTTTATGATTAGAGGATTTCTTTTGGGCAAGGTTGAAGTGTTATGAGATCAGAGAGTGGTAGTGGGTACACACCTTGTGAAAATACTATAACCACTGAATTGTGCACTGACTGGAGGACTTTATTGTATACAAAGGTATCTCCTGAAATATGTTATTAAGTAAAATAGTCAAGTAATCATTTACTGATACAACAGGATTTCATTAGGCATTTGGCAATGCTTCAGTAGTTTAAAGAAACGGTGAGCATCGTGAAGGTACAGCCTCAAATGGGTGCATTTCATCTGAGTGCTGGAGTACTTTCCCTAGGGAAGGTACTCTGGATTGCTGTACAGTGAGCAGCAGCAGATGCCAGCAAACTTCATCCCTGTGCAGAAAATGTAGCTCTTGTCTATAACATTTGAGATGTGTTTTGACTAAGTAGATGAATATGGAGTAAGGTTTTGCCTGAAGCATAGTCACAGTGTTATCCGTCCCCTCAAAGGCTAAGTTCAGTGCAAATAGAAGCATAATAGTAACAAGGCCAATTTGGCTTCTATTAGCTATGCTGTCTAGTTTCTTGTCAATGGAACACAAACTAGAGACGACTGGGAGGAGTGAACCAGGGGGAGCCTGAGGGAACTTGATTGGAGGCAAGTCTTCGTACATATTCTTGACTAATGAATGTTATGGGATGGACCAGCCCACTGAGGCAGTGCTACTAGGTTGGGCAGTTGGTCCTAGGTTGAATAAAAAAGGAAGCTGATCAAGGTAAGGAGAGTAAACCCAGTAAGCAGCTTTCTTCTTTAACTCCTGTCTCTGCTCCTTTTTGGGTTCTTGGCCTCATTTCTCTCAATGACGGACTGTGTACCCAATATGTAAGCCAAATTGACCCTTTTCTCCCCAGATTGTTTTTGGTCAGTGTTTTATCACAGCAACAGATAACAGTGAACTAGAACAATAGCAGTGAATACTTTTACCTGCAACTTGATTTAACTAAACATTTGCTGAATCTAGGAGTTTTAATGTGAGCAAACATAACTTTAATATCTCCGGTTAGCTACAGAGCCCAACTGGATACAGAATCTAGTGCCCCAAATATCTTGGGATGAAGAAAGGTCATTTATTACCTACTCTATACTCCAGGAAGGTAGATGCTGTGTCTTCTCCAACTGCGGAGAGCCTGTCTATTTTTAAAGGCCCCCAGAGAAGACACTGCTTCAAAGAGATGAGATGACAAAGCCTTTCTCTACACAGGATCCTCAGTGGAGCTAATCAGCCAGGTGTCTGATCTCCACGGCGTCTACCTAACTCTCTCCTCCCCGCAGGACTGAGTCGCTAGCGGAACTAATTGTGAGCCTGGTACTCCTTCAGAGGTTTGTTTTGATTTTGTTTTGATTTCTTTTTTGCCAACTGAGAAATTTCTTCTGCTTACATTATGAAGAACAGGCCCAAGATGTCTATGTCGATTCCCAAGGGTTCTGATGGATCAGAGCATTAGAACATCCCATAATACTAACCTTTCCGTCTTCCCAATCACTGTTCGTGCCTATAAGAACTGGCCTAGCTTCACCAAAATAAGGTCCATGCTTACTTCCCATCACCTCTTCAAATACCCTGTTTCGCCATAGTAGATATAAAAGGTGTCTAGCTCAATCTCATCACTTTACAGAAAGAAAAATATAAAATGGAGCACAGATCTGCCACAGAAGGGATAACCCCATAACATATTGGAGTCTAGGGACTTTATTTGTGTGGTCCACAGACTCCCAGATCATTGTACTGCCAAGTTCATATCATTTCCAATTAGATTTGTGTTCCTTCCCCAATGGGAAGAATCATTAAGATATGTCACTATAGCAAACCATGAAGTATTGTCTTCTCTAGAAACTGGCAACAACCAGAAATCATGCAAAAGGGGCTACAAATGCATAGTAGAGAACAGAACTGCCCTAGTAGTTTCTTTTTATGGCCACTGTGGGGTTATTTGGGTGACGAATAAAACTGTGTTGGGTATTGTTTGTTTTCATTGAAACTTTTTACTGCTTTATTATTCTGACTCCATTCAGTCTTTTCCTGTTCTTAATGATGTCACATTGGAAACTGTCTGCAGTGGTGGCAGAGGAGAATGGTTCATTATCACAAATGAGTGATGCTCAGCCAGCTAATACAGTCTTCAGCTCTCTGGAGGGTTTCCAGTGCCTTTGCTGTTATCCCACATAACTAAAAGGCATAGGGTATATAGAACATGGGATGATAACCCTCAACTGGCACTTGCAAATTTGCTTAAATTATGTGAACAGAATGTACAACTGGCCAGAAAGTTCTGCTAAGAAGAATCTCGTCTGCCTATGCAAAGAGAAATAACGCAATACTGCTTCCAGGCAGTTTCCAACACTGAAACCTAAGAGGAGGTGTTATTTAAAGGTTTGGGCTTTCTGTTCCTGTGAATTTGATGAATTTGTAAATGTCTTACACTGAATGGGATCAAACTATATTTGTATTTTGTTTCTGCCTTCTTTTCAAAGTTCATCCATGTCACAAAGTTCCTTCTCCACATATTGTTATCCATTTATCTGCTGGTGAATATTTCCTTCACCCTCTTCACTATTGTGAATTGGCCCACTATGAACACGAAGGTATGGATGCATATTTGAGACCTTCCTTTTGATTCTTGTGGCTGGGGAAGTCTTTATGTGTTGATGGTTTCAATATATTGACTAGGGCAAAACAAGCATTCAGAATGCAAGAAACAAACAAAGTCAGGGATGGATCTTACCACAGGACTCCGTCAGCACAGTTCAGTGGAAAGTTTAACTTTCCCATTTTCCAGATAGGAAAATTGGAGAAGAAATGTTCCTTCCACAAGGTTGGCCCTGACTTCTGATCTGTTCCTTTCTCCTCATGTGCGGGAATTGACATTGGGACTTAATTAAGAAACCATATTTAGAAAGGAAAGCTCTCCCATTTCTTGGGCAAAGGCTTCCTGACTTTGGCCACAGGAACAAGAGTCACACTTTCCTTTGGCAACCATGGGTATTTCTGTCCAGTTGCTGTATATTTCCAAGAACATTCTCTGTAGGCCTATTTGGCTTCCATTAATAAAAGGTTAGGGAATAATAACACTTAGCAAGTCCATGCTTAAAAGTTTGTACTGAAATGTTCCATGCTGTACACTCCATCAGAATACCTCCCTTTTTTTTTTTTTAATCTTTGCCCTCATGTACCCTTCCATCCCCTGTAGCCCTCAGTCTTAGCCTTTGTTCTGCCTGGAAATCAGAGTCTTCTGTCTTTCTGCCTCCCTGATGAGATAAATCATGCAAAGATTTCCAGCTTGCCCTCCATTGCATATGGGCAAATGGCAGCTCTCTTTCCTGCCATCTGATGTTAGGACTCTTACATTGCCTCGGTCCATCTCTTTACTGCCTTGCAGACTCCCCCTCATTTACCTCTTACTCAAGCTCCCAAATTTATCAGCTTGCTGTTTTTTTAAATTCAATTTATACATGTCCTACACATGGTCAGGTATACAGAGGCCTTGGAATTAGTGCCTTGGAAATGCTCTCTCATGGTCACAAAGCCTGCAAGGAAAATAATGTTGATGCTTACAGCCATGAATTTAAAATATGCCATGCAATAAAAAAGCACCATGCCACTTGAAATTATTTACAGAGTTATATGTACGCATGTTCCTTTTTTTCAATGGCTAACATGGGTATGATATTGAGGCCAAGAATAGCAGTGTAAACGACCTTTAAAAACAACTGATGAGTACCTTATTTTCTTACAAGTATCACATTTTGTCTGAATTTTCCTTTAAAAAAATATCCTTGTGTTCCTCTTTTGGAATGTTTAGCAAATATGTCCATAAAAGTACATGATATATGTGTTAGATATTGACATACAGAATATGAAGATATCATTTGTAAATAGCTATAGTCAGAAAAGTACATTGTTATGGTAAGCAAAGAATGTGAGGATGTTGACAGTTCATTCATTTATCTAGCAAACTTTTCTTGGGCAATTAGCATCTCCCAAATGCTCAACATACATTAATATATTAATCACCTGATTTCATGAGTAATATGTACACACCTTCTGTAACTTGATCTTCTATTGCAGTTCTTAATGTATTATTCGTGCCTACATTTACCCCTGTAACAGTGCTCTCAAGTGTCTCTCATGGGATATGTGACAATGTGAGGAGAGAGTTTTTTCTAGTTGCAGATGCAGGGGTGTGACTGATTTATAGCAGACCGGGGACAAGGATGCTGACAAATAACCTACAGTTTGTAGTATCGCATTCTTCTGTGAATCATCTCTCTCAAACATCAGGCATAATCAGATTGAGAAATGTCTGTGGCAAACGTCAAGATTTTGGCATTAGGAACTATTTCGTACCTCATGATGTCATCATGCTTCATGAGTCAAAGTGTTCCCTGAAGAGGAGTATAGTAGGGGTGAAATTGCCAGATGATGACAAGAAGAATTCTCTTCTCTAGAAACACTACTCCAAGGCAGTCCCTGGACCAGCCCAATTGCTATCACCTAGGAAGTCATTGGAAATGAGTGGTTTCCAAGTCCACCCTAGATGTACCAAGTCAAAGTTGTCACTTTTACCAAGCCCCTCAGGAAAGTTAGATGTCCTGGCATGTGAGTTGTGAGACACTGACCAAAGGCTCTGTCATCCAATGGTGGGGTTAGATTGGATGGTGATGCCCAATTGCAGAGATCCAGATTCACCTAGCAACAGCAAGCCAAGGGTGCTGCCTGGGTTCTCCTGGTGACTTTAGCTGTAGCCTAGGAAACATCTGAAAGCAGATGGAGGCCTTGAGGGCATTGACAACATGGAGGAAATAATGCAGTTGCAACCAATTCAAAGGCAGGGGGATGCTGAGCAAGCAAACTTGGCAGCTCCAGTGGCAACACGAGGTCAAGGAAAGAGGCTGGACAAGGTTGTGCCAAAAGCATTAAGAATGAGTCTGACAGTGGGGAAGGACAGGCCATGAGCCAAGCCCAGGAGAGGCCAAGACTCTGAGACAGTGGGGGTGAGAGGCAGCAGCCCAGACTGGCTACAGGCCTTTTCATTCCATTGTCTGTGTGGCTCCAGTTCATTAGGGGAATCAAGTTACCCAGAATCCTTATTCAATAGCCCATGGTCCTTCCAGGACTTGATAATGTGGTAATTAACATGGGGATTCCAGGAATGCTTTGGATTTGAACTCTGTCTGTAGCAGGCTGGTGTGTCTGGAATCTGGATATTGAAGTTTGTTATTCCAACATTTCCTTTATTTCCTTCTTGAAGGTCCAAGTGAACTGAAAAATTTGAGCAAAGGGACCGATAGAAAACTAAACGGAAGGGACTTTCCGAGGGGCCAAGCTAATATCAGTTTTCAGATTCTCCAGCTGTTAAGTTCTGACTGCCGTCAAAAGATTGCCATTGTCTTCAAATATTGTCGGCACTGTTATATTTCATGTCAGATTTTTATTTTAAAAATCTGACATGATTTGTTTGTTACTATTATTTTATCCAAAACCCAATGAAATAATTTTTATGATGTTTTAAACTTGATCAAGTTTTCTTAGTAAATGAAATCTTCTTGATCAGAAATCTATCAATGGGGCTGGAGAGGTGGCTCAAGCAGTTAAGAGAACTGATCGATCTTCCAGAGGTCCTGAGTTCAATTCCCAGAACCCACATGGTAGTTCTCAACCATCTGCAGTGGGATTCAATTCCCTCTTCTGGTATGTCTAAAAACAGTTACAGTGTATAAGTAAATATATTTATATAATAATCATATAACACATAGGTACAGTGTATAAGTATATTTATATAATAACCATACAATATAAGAGAGCAACAGTATCTCACATACATAAAATAAATTTTAAAAAATCTTAAAAATATGGAAGCCTTTCAACAACCTTACTCTGACCATGACCATGAGTAGGACAAGGACCATGACCAAGATCTTGACTATACCCATGACCACAACCATGACCATGACGATAAGAGAAGTGTTAACTGCCCAGACTACCTGGATGAAACCCTGGGGAAATTACCCTTCCTTTCTCTGCAAATTAGTGACGGCACTTATACATGTCTAACTCAGACCTGAAGAGCCTAGAAAACTTAGAACTGGAAATCTCAGACTCTTTTCTAATGCCACCAACAAGGGCACAAGTTGCTTAAAGATGGGGGAAAGCTCCAGCGATTCTTGGATTTTTATAGCAGTCTATACTATCTGAGTTGTGTCTTATGCTTTATTTTATATTGTCCTAGGCCTTACAAGTCATCACAATGATATATATTCTTTTCTTCTCTCTAGAACCCTCAGGAACCCATAAGAGTACATGAAGCCACAACATTAGTTAAAGCTTCAGAATATTACTTTGGAAATTGAGTACTTTTTTACTTTGGGTGAATTATCTAAATTCCCTCATCATAAGCTTCCTAATTATGGAAAAAGACAAATAATACTAGGACTTCATAGGACTGTTCCAAATCCTAAATGAAATGTGAAGAATTTAGCAAATTCTGAGCACAGTCTAGTGAGCCAAGCAGTCCTTGCTCCTTTGTCATTGTTATTAGCTCATATCTTGGCACTGCTAGTGAGCACACGTGTTGGAGAGCAGAACTAGACCACCTAACTACCGGGCCTATGAGTCCCTCGCCTCTCTGATTCTCCCTGTTCCCACAAAGTTACGGGGCTCAACCACATTGTCCTAGTTCTCCTCACCTTGAAAAATTATTAAATGTACATTTCCCCCTGAGTTTGAACTGAGTCTTCTTCACTTAGTAGTATGAAAATATGCATTAGGTTTTTGACCCTGTTTCCTTGGTGTTCATCTCTATTTAAGCATTTCCTTACGTATTCGCCATTTATATGTCAGTTAAGATCAATAGCAAAAGGATTCTCTATTAGGCATATTACAGACTAAGCACCATTGTAGGTGGATTGAAATTTCACAGACTGCAGTGTTTCCCAACTTTCTCTGAGGAGGATGCCCCAACCCTTGGACCCTGGAGAACCTTTACTTTCCATGCTCAAAGACAGAGGGTAGGGATCTGGTCTTTAGGCTTTGTGCATAAGTTCAAGGCTACATTAAAATTCTGTTGGCAGACTGTAGCTTAGGCTTTAAATTCAGATTTGAACTGTAGATGACTTTGAGGCTCATAAAAAAAGTCTAAAACAGAAGGATGAAGAATTTTAATACAATTTTTATATGTTGTATATATATATATCAAATTATAAATAATGCCATTTTCCATAAGTATAATTTGAATGTCAGTTAAAATTAAAATATATTTTATCATATTCTGCTTGTCTCCATTCAAAGAGCATTTTGTTATAATGGATCAGCTTAACAAGTAAAAAGGGGATGTATGTATTCACTGTAGAATGAACAATCATAGCTTTTCAGTACTCTAGTCACATGCTGATATATGTTAAATATATGACTACATTTGAAAATTAAACTTGATATCAATAATGAGGTTGCATTTAATACAATGCCTAGCATAGAATAGATTTCATAGGTGCCTAGATTTCACTGAGAGCACTTTATTCAAAGGGCATTTAAAACCAAGTTCTTGATCTTTATAGTGCGTGTGTGTGTGTGTGTGTGTGTGTGTGTGTGTGTGTGTGTGTGTGTGTAAAGGCCAGAAGTCAACATCATGTATATATTTTTTTTTTTATTTTTAAGACAGGATCTTTTGCTGAACCTTGCTTATTTGAGCAGATACACTGGCCAGAACTTCTTATGATTCTCCTGTCTTCTTGTGTATGCCTAAAAAGCAGAGTTCTTGGGGATCCACAGGTAGAATCTTCTGAAGTTTTAGTCACTGTTTAGTCAATACTGCCATGAACTGGATATTATGCATCGAGGTCTGTTCCTTGGCAAGCTTCTCATTCTTAAGAGCACAGAGTATGGCACATGGATTATAAAACCCTCTTCTAACTACTGCATTTCTACTTTGTGGGATATTGTTAGAGGCAGATAGAAAGCAGTCACCGTGGAATTTGCAGTAATTAAAGGGAAAGGAGGTTGAAAGCAAGAGGCAAAGAGAATTGAACCAGTTACATTCTTATCCCTCCTTTGCCTTTGTCATGCCTGCCCAAGTGTGTCATAACAGAATTAGCAAGCCTTGCAGGGTTCATTTGATTCAAGATGAATGATCCTAAGACTTACCCATGAGGTGTAAGATGAATGAGGAAAACAAGGAGAAAACACGGGGTAGGGGGAGGAAGAGAGAGAGAGAGAAGAGAGAGACAGAGAGAGAGAGAGAGAGAGAGAGAGAGAGAGAGAGAAAGAAAGAATGAGTTAGAAAGAGAGGGGTTAGTTTAAGTCACTGTGTCTGTAATGAGTTTTTCTCCTTGGTAGAAAGAGGACAAAACACTTAGGCAATCAACTCCTTTCCTAGCTAATGAGTGTTGACATCTTCCCTGGGATTCTGATGGCAGAAGATGGTAGAAACAAATTGTTTGTGACAAGGAGCTACAGAGACATTTGCTGTTGGGGGCAGCACAGCAATCTCATGGGGCTCCTCACCTACAGAGGAGAAACATACAGTGCTCACCAGCTTCAAATCTGGGTCACTTGGTGAGAAGTGCTCTCTGACTTATAGCCTTGCTTAAGATCTGGGACTCTGGGACAAGGTGCTTTGCTCACTTGGGGGTAATCTCCTCCTATTCACCAACAATTCGAGGTCATTGCCATTTTCTGTGTTACCTGTTTGTGGCCCACAGATTTGAAGAGAAGGGTTAGGGTCAGTGGAACTAGAAATGAGGTGGAAGGGCAAGGTGTCAAAATACACAACACAAGTGCTTTAAGGGGAAGATTGCTTTATTTAGGTCACAATTCAAAGGGTATCGGAGTGTCCTAGCAGGGAAGGCATAGTGACTGGAGGGACTCTGTCCATGGCAGTAGGAGCTTGTGGATTTCTACAGCTAACAAAGCAAAGTGAACTCTGCCAGAGACAGGGCTGGGCTATTTCTCTCAAGACCCATCCTCTGGCTTGTCATTTCCTTTAAGGAAGCCCCACCTCCTAAGACTCCAGAGTTCCATAAAACAGTGCCACCAGCTGGAGCAGAACGTTCAAGCATAGGAGCCTTTTAGTGTCGAATTCTAACAAGAGATTCTGCCCACTGTGGACACTCGGAGGGTACTAGAGAAACATGGCAAATCTCTAAGTAAATACTGGACTGTCTATTTCACCATAAATAATGCTATAATATTGTGTTTCAAGTTTATACAAATCCTGGCAGTTTTCATCTGTATTGTTTTGTCTCTCATGTCCTCCTTAAAACAGTTCCCTGGCGTGTATACATTCTTACCAGCTTAAAAGTTAGCAAATGTGGAACAAAATTTTGAAATCACCTCCTAATATTTTTTCAAAAAATAGTGACAGCATTAATTGAGAATTAATGTAAAAAAATTAAATTACCATAATTCTTCAACTGGAGTGACAATAAATGTAGGTGGATGCCAATTATATTTTTTTCTTAGAAGCATAATCTCTATGTATCTATTGTTATGCTCTACTCCCTGGATTACAGGGATTAGTAAAGGACTCATTATAGAAAAACACAGGGGCTCCCTTCATTAAACTCCATTAAGTCAAAGCTGCTAAAAATAGTATAGCCAGTTTTCCAAGCCTATGACCAAATCCATTTATGAGAAGAAAATAGCCTAACAGTCAGTGTGATTCCCAATAGGAAGGTGGACAGAAGGAGCAATCTATTGGACAAAGTAGCCAATTATTGTTTGATGAGTGTGTGCTATTTCTACCACCCACACACTGGTTAGCCTCTGTAAATAGACACTGTAGCTTTTTTAGAGTATGTATGTACAAATATCTAGGTCCCCATGGAGCTCACACTTAAACCATATATCTTCCTGTTGGTTTGGGACAGAATCGTTCAGCTGTTCAGCTTAACATTTCAAAACCAGAATTGGGGATGAATCATTGAAGATACATTAATCCTGAATTTTTTATCCACAGATGCTGCAATCAGAATACTTGCTCAGAAGTGGTTTTGGGTTTCTGAGTTTGTATTCATATATGTTAAATAGCTTGAGAAAATATTTTTTCTAAACTTACATATGATTGGTATTAAGAAGATTAAGTCCTTAAATATATGGCTAAAAACTTGTTTTGCACAGATTAGACACAAAACAATGAGTTGATCTCATAATCTCAGGAGATATGGACACATTGAAAAGTCTATTTTAAATTTCTTTTGGAAAACTACATAGAGTTAAAAACTATCCCACTTTGTTCTAAGGTAAGGAGTTCAGTCTACCTAAGTCTTGATATGCAAAAGAGACCTTGCAACTTTTCAGTGCTATTTGTTTAGATTTAGAACTCATTTTCTTAGAGACTAAGAAATGTAATCCAAACTATACAGCAAGAAATGATCATTTATTAGACTTCAAGCCACCTTTTTCCAAATCCTCAGACAGTTTTCAAGCATGTGTTCATTTGTCACACTCTGAACATGGGAATCCAGAAGTGAGTGGGAAATGCTGTCTATCTTGGTGGAGTTTACTCCCGATCTCTGTGTCTGTCAGCATAGTTACTAGCAGGGACAAGAGGAATACCATAGGCCTCAAATGCCTTTAGTTCAGTAAACATTTGAGAAAAACTTTTATTATAACTTTATAATTATAAATCATATAAAAGAGTAAAACTAACACCAACAGTTATCTGAAAAGCCAAGGAGGGTGGGCATAGATCCGTTAAGTGACATTCATCCCCAAATGTGTTGGTGTCAGCCTGGCCTAAAGGGTTTCCAGAGCAACTGAAAACCATGAGTTGCTAGTTTCTTCATCTCTTGCTTTATCAACTGCTCCTGTGACTATGAGACTTGCTTTTTTGTTGTCTTGTTCTGTAAAAAGAAAAGTAAAAGAGTTCTGATTCAGGGAAATCATACTACAAAGGGAAAAGGGAAAGTTTTGGCTTAAGCTAATTCAGTTTTACTCAGTTCCCTGTGACTCACCAGGCTTCTGCAAACCATTTTAGCATTCTGTATGAAAGCAGATTTTGGCCTTCCCTAGTTCTCTTAAAGCAAAAATTTGAATTTTGTACATCATAGAGTAAGTTTGATATGCTACATATTATCTGAACATAATAATAGGTGTCTTATGTACACATTAACTACTCCTAGGGTTTCTACTCTTTGGCACACTTTGATGTAGAAAATACATAATTTAACATCTGTCCCACTTACCAAAAGTCATATAGGTAATGGAGAGTTGGAAGAATCTACTAAGTCGTAAATGGGTTAAAAAAGGAAAATCTCCATGAGGAAGTAAAAGTTGTTTAACTACAAATCTTTCATATATTTCAATCCTCAAGGGTCTCACAGAAAGACCACTGGGTTTGTATATAGCCTCTTTTCAATAAGTACTCCCAAGTCATCTCAGGAGCTGGCCATCAGCCTTTATATACTGCATATCTCTGAACAAGGAGACGTCCTTACAAAAATGTGTGACAGCCAGTCCTGCTCCTTCAGCCCTTGGCAATTTTTAGTTGAGGAAGAAATAACCTTAATCGTTTTTCCTCCTAGAACCACTTAATATTTTATGTCACCACAAAGGAAGTGGTGATGATGTCACCACAGAGATTGTGGTGATGATGATCAGATCTGACTGGATGACTGAGGAGAGTGGATGGAGGTGGATGGAGGCCTGTCCTCTTTTCTTGGCAAAACAGAATAAATTGCAAGCTTACCTAGCCTAGACTCAGGAACATACAAGTACTATAGTGCTCAAGTTTTCAAGATGGCTTCTGGGAACTAAGATGGCCCCCTTCTTGCTACCAGCACCTTTGTTTCCTCAGGCTGTTCTGGCTCTTCCTCTGGATTTCCTGCTCACAATAGTGAGCTGTTTGAAAATTTGCAAAACAATGATTCTCCCTGTAAAGACTTAATGAAAGCTACCTCATGGTCTAAGGAATTCTGAAGCTGGTAGAGGGGCTAAGACCAAAGTGCTTGTATTGGAAGAGGACTATCGAATTATATTTAATTTATAAGATGGGACTTTTATCATATTATCACTATGTGGGAGATAATAAAATCTAGCATCAATATTTCATCATCCACCACATTTCTGGTACTATATTTTATTCTTGCAATCAAAATCTTCTAGTGGGTTCTAAGGCTGCCCTTACCATGGATCACATAGACAGTTTTATGACACAATACTAAATAAGTAATTGAAATGAGTATCTCCAAAAAGAATTTCCTCATTTCAGTAGTATTTATAGAGACTTTTTTTAAAAAAAAATATGCATATTATTTTATAATGACTACAGAGCATCCTAAATCATGACAAATCCATAATGACTTTTGCATTTAGTATATTCTGCTTAAATGCACTCTCTGTAAAATCATTTTATCTTCATAGATAACTTGGTGTTATTTTTCTTATATACCATGCTGTATGTCTAAAGATAGGTGAGGACAGTTCTCAACAAATAGTTGTTTTTCTGCCCACTCCTAGAAGTTGTTCATTTAGGACTTTACATGTACTAGTACAGATTATATGAATATGTGATTTAAATTTTTCATTTAAAAATGAATTATTTAAATAACATCAACTTGATTACCAGGGAACAAAAGCAAAAGCCATTCTTTGAGGTTGCTACGCAGAACGATGGTGGAATTACATTGAACTGTATTTTAATAACATAAGAAAGCATAACGTCTTTGTCTCGTAAGAATATAAGGCTCACAACGCTGAAACATTTAAGAGGAGAAAGGGGAAAATTCACTTCAAATCCCTGCTTAGAAATAAAAGTAGTCATTACTTGGTTTAGCAGTTCTACATCCAGAAGTGTGTAGGTTGGCAATGCTGTTATCAAGATGAGCAGAGCTGTGATCTCCACCATGGCTGCTGTCCTACTAATTACAGTTTAAATTATTTATTCTTTTCCAAATTAACATACAAGATATTAGATGCCATTATGAGATTCTTGAACTAATCATATTTAATATATCTTCCTATTTTTACCTGGCATGGTATAATACATTCCTTAAATCCCAGAACTTGAGTAGCAGAGGCAGGCAGATCTCTCAGAGTTCAGGGCTAGCTTGGTGATATAATGAGTTCCAGGACAGCCAGGGCTTTGGAGAAAGAGCCTAGCTTAAAACCATTCATCCTGTTTCCTTCTCTAGATCCTTCCTTGTAACGCCACCTCCCAGTCTCCTTGCATCTCCACTGTGCCCCCTTGCTCACTCTCTATCCTTTCTCATTGCTTGTTTTTACTGGTTTTTCCTCTTCTAGTTTTTTAGCCTTTGCCCAGATCTGCAAACACATACAAACAATCCTACTGTAAAGATTATAAACTTGGTTTTAAATTCTTTTTGAGCCAAGTGCTCTTAATGAAATCTAGGCACCTATGATCCTAGATTTTATCAGGTACTGTGCTAAATGCCACTTTGTTCTAAGCGTGTGTGTGTGTGTGTGTGTGTGTGTGTGTTCTGAGTTTGAGTAATGCCACTTAATGTTATGTTTTCCAAGTTAATTCATCTTGTAAATTTCAGAATTGTAATTTTTTACAGGTTAGTAAAGGTCAACTGTACATATCTTTCTATATATTTGCAACCAGCTGTTTTTTAAAAAGCATTAAAGATATTTTCTAGATATATTCAAAACCTAGCCCTCCCACATAAACCTTCATCTCATCATTGAAAATTTCTTGACCTCTATGCCAATACCACTTCTAAGAAGTCATCTGAATACTGTTTCACAACTGATTCAGTAGTGTTTGGTTGGGCCTTTTTACCTTTTAAAGATGGAATACTCTGTAAATGGATGTGCCATGGAGAAGTGTGCAGAGCTGTACCCCATCCAGATGCCTCTGCGTGGCTCACAATGAAGTAATCACTGACAGGCTTCTCAATTGCCTAAAGGAACTGAGAGAAACTAGGTCGAAAGCTTAATAGAATTGCTTTTCCTGCCCTTTACTTCACATCAGTGCTGTGACTTTTCTTGCATTTACAAAGCCATATAAGGGTGGCTATTAAAAGATCCCTTATATTATGGGAAGAGAGTAATGCTTAAATATCACCTAGAGGAGACGCATCTATTGAGAAAAATGTGACTTTAAAGGATGAGTGATAAAGTCTCCATGACTCATGTCCATACTCTAAAATTCCCAAATTAAGATCAAGGCACATCCAGTTGAGCACAGTCACACACCAGCTCTGTTTTATTTAAAATCTAGAATTATATTTCTCTGCATTATGGCAAAGGCCCAACACTTTCCTTTAAACCATATACTTTAACACCTTTCATCCAGGTATCTCTTTGGCCTCTATAATGTGAGCACACATATTACTTGACTTTGTAAGAACTTCAAGCTCATAAGATAAACAGATATAAGAAAAGAAAAAAATTTAAAATGAAAAAGTGGAATTGGAGAAAATATTATAAGCAATGAATTTCCTCAGTAAAAGATTGAATAGGGTGAACAACCCAGCTTATCAATGGAAGAAAGCATCCTAATTAGAAGAACCAGCCTGTGCAAAGATTTTTGTGACCAAAACAGTAAATAGGAGAAAAATGATCCATTTAAATGAGTGGTTCTCGCCCTTCCTGATGCTGCGGCAGTTTAATATAGTTCCTGATACTGTGGTGAGCCTCAACCATAAAGTTATTTTGTTGCTACTTAACTGTAATGTTGCTACTGTTATGAATCATAATGTAATACAACCCCAGTGGGCGTCCCGACTCACGGTTTGAGAACCTCTGTTGAAGGAAAAACAGTGGGATACTATAGAAAAAAAATAAATAAACCAGAAGGTGCCCCAAAATTAAGACTGCATGAGCAGTCACTCAAACTCACTTGAGAGTAACCTCCCAAGACCTGTTCTCCACCCCACCTTCAAGTTCCCAGATGGAAAACTAAAAACTCTTTTCACAGAGTCTTCTGAGACAATAAACAAAATGATAAGAGTACCATTCCACTGTACCCAGTGGTGCCATTCATTCCAGGTCATAAATCCACGGGTTCTGCAACCCTTGGCTCCCAATGACTTATCAAAAGACAAAGCAGAATGTACAGTGGTGTGCCGAGAAACAAGCCCCTGTTCTCTGAAATTAATTTACAGAAGGTTTGCAAGGGTTTATTGATTGAAAATACCACAATCACTCCTTTGGGCAGACTTCTCTGTATTAGGTCTTCAATCCACATTGTACAATGTTCAGAAACAAGCCCTTCTGTTATAGATTTGTCTCCATGAGAGATGTAGACCCATGTAGATCACAGCAAGCAACCAGGAAGTTCTCTACAAGTGGGAGCTTAAGATTTTTGCAGCATCCCTCAAATCTAGCTTACTTGCTCTGTGTGTAAATCCTGATCATTTGAGAAGAATAGATCAAGCAGACCTGGGACAAGTAGGTATTGAAAGACTCTTAGAGTCTATTTAGCATCAGAAGAAAAAAAACTTAAAAACATGTGTTCTTTTGTTGATGCCTTAATGCCAAGACCCATGTTTCCAAAAGACAAAGTTCTTCATGTTGATTTCCTGGCTTAGTGGCTCCATCCACTTTAAATGAAAAGTTACTTATGTGATTTCTGTTCAAATCAATGTGTGTGTGTGTGTGTGTGTGTGTGTGTGTGTGTGTGTGTGTGTGTGTGTAAGTGTAATTAAAATTAGACAACTAACCATACAGAGCTAGAAGTAAATGTGACATTTGATCTCTGACATCTTCACAAAGGTATTTTTTAAACATTTGCAACATCTACAATATCTAAATGAGCTTGTAGGCAGCAAAAAAAAGGAAAAGGAAATTCTTCCCATAACCAGGATATTGCGACTGAGGTAGCATCAATCTCATAGTAAAAATTAATATAACTAAGATAGCTTGTACTGAAATATGATTTTTTAAAGTTTGTGTTAACAAAACAATGCCAGTGAATATAATGTGTCATCACACACACACACAAAAAAGTTCTAAGCTTTCAGAGAGGATCATGAGAAAGCATTCCTTCAAAATCTAAGAACATGTGGCTCCTATAGAGGCAATTAAATCAATATTCTGTCACAGAAGAATCACACATGGAGCACTTGTCTCCATGTGCCACTCAAAAGGTACGCTACTCTTTCTCTAAATCCTGGCCTCTAGGAAAAACTATAGCCTTGGCTCATGAATGAATGGGAGGTCGTCATGACATGACTCTGGAGCCATGTATTTTATCAAGAAAGGAAATAAAGGAACCTTGTTGCTTTCTCCACGTGACACAGAGCCTTGCTTTTCCTTTTATCCTTTGAACTTTACTGAACACAGAAACCTAGAGGTATCTTTCCTAAAGTCCTATCGCATACTGGGTATACCTTCCAGATATTCACTTAGGGCTTGTTATTTAGGACTGACAATTTTAAGAGAATACTTTTTTGTTGTTGTTCAGTGCTGGGGATTGAACACACATCCTTCTATATGCCAAGCGAGTGCTTTACTGCTTTGCTTTATCTCCTGGGTTGGGAGAGTTACCCCCCCCCACACACACACACACACATAACATTTATAGTAAGCAGGAACACAGAACTTCTTCATGATTGAGGAGGACCTTCATTGAAAGATTGGTTATAAAAAGACTGTAAGCAGCCAGGGATGTAGATTTGCCTAAAACCACTAGGCTAAGAGAGAAGCAAAGAAAAAATATATTTTAAAGCAGCCTTCCGTGTCTGCTCGTTTACTTTACTATGGTCTGGATACTATGTCGGGCAGAAGTATAAATCAGGTACCATTTTCTTGACCTATGGAGCTGCCCATCCATCTAGCAGCTGAACTTGAGACTGCATCCTCAGCACCCTTTCTTCTTTACTTACATTTCCACCATGCCCTAAGTATTGTTCCTAACTGACAGCGGAAGAACTACCTTTCCTCTATAGAGCTTCTCCATACTTCTAAGTGATACCCAGACATGTTTCTCCCATGTTCTACTTCCTCAAACCCTGTCTGTCAATCTGGTTTTTAAAAAATAATCTCTTGCTAATTTGTTCATTTCTGTGGGGAAGCCCTAGAAACAATTTTTCCAAGAACTGCTTATTCGATTTTAGGTGGAAATTCTTGAGCAAGCTATTATGAATCCAACCTGAAGGCAGGTTTATTACCAAAAGGAAGTATCTTGCCTGAAGCATCACATATGGTTTGCAGTATCTGCAGGGGGTTACAGGGGAACAGTGCAGCTGAGAGCAGCAGAAGGGGAAAACAGAAACCTTTCCTAAGCCAGAAGACCAAGCACTGTTTGGCTCTAAGGTTAACTTCTTTTTCCTTTGCTGCATTGCTCCGGGCCACCACCATTAAAGTTTCACAGCCTTGTAAATGACCTTGGCATTCCCAGGATCCCTGTAGAAACCTGGACTAGATGTGAAGCTTCATGATGAAGAGGGGTGTCAGGGCTGAGTCCAGAGCTTAGGGAGAACTGTTTTCTGTTACTATTCTTCTCTGCCCTCTGGAACTACAGGAAATGAAGGCACTTGCTGCAGTCAGAGTGTTGAAGTAAATGGATTTGCCTTGAGCCACCAAAACTAGAAAATGACAGAGATGCCTTTTGAACCTGTATTCTAACAGTCTCCTGATAATTGTCTTTTTACCACTGTACTATGCTGTATTTGTGTAGAAAAGACAATGTGTCTCACTTTGAGTTCAAGTTAGAGCAGGTGGGAGGAGGATGACAACATTGCATTTAGCCCACTGACATGATGAGGCTTTAGCATCTGTGCCTGAAGAACATCCTTCCGAGTGTTCCATCTTCCTCCCCTGTACTTTGATTTATATTGTACAATGCCCTCCTCATGTAAGAGTACATTGGTGCTAAGAAGTTCCCTTCTCCCTGTATATAAAGACACATACATATCCCATTTGGCAATAGGATGCCCCTTTCAGGAAGCATTTAGACAGGAGGGAAGACAATTGCCCTCCAAGATGCTGCATTACCTGGTAGAATAACAAAATACATCATGGCTTTGTCTTCATTACTGTATCCTTTAGGGCCAGTTTAGACAGTGTGTGCTCTCACCAGTGCCCAACACCCATTACATCTCTGAGAACATGTGCACATTGCTGCCAGCTGATATTTTTTTAAACGTAGCCAATCTATTATGTGAACTAGCCACTAATTCTCCACCAAACCTTGGCTTTTGGTCCTCTGTAGCTATTGTGTTCATGATTGTCTTTTCTAGGCAGCTAGATTTCACACTGCATAGTATGTTTCTGTGTCAAGTTAGTATAGCTTAGTGAATATTTGCTGACCAGCTAGAAACATGATAAATCTTATATAATTGTTGCTATTTTCTACTAGATGTGTAAGATTTGTAATTTAGTATAACACTATTTAATGAGCTCCATTTTTAAAATCTCTTTTATGAAGTAGATGGCCTGTCCCTTCCTTGACAGACAATAGATATCACTCACAGACCCTAAGAGTCACTTCAGAAAGAAAACCTCCATGACCTCAAATTATACTCAAATGACCTTCTTTTAGGTCATATAACCTCTCACCTGCAAATTCCAAGAACAACACATGTGCACATCTCACTAAGTCATAACTGCGGTCTGGCCAGTTACCACAGGACACTGGTCTCATCGATGGAGAGTGGTTCTGAATTGTCTGTGTGTGAATACCATTAGCCAGCTAAGCTCAGTATCATACAGAAATCACAAATATCTGAGAAACACCCTGGAATCTGCCTCATTCACTGGCCCAGATGCTTTTCCTTTTACTCCCTTATAGCTGAGACATCAAAGTACAGCCAAATCTTCCTGCTTGACCACTGACGGCCAGTCAGGTCCTTGGCAACCAAATAGTCTTCTACAATCAATCATTGTATTAGTTTTAATAGCTCCTGTAATACCCTTAGCATAAGCTTTTTACCAGTATAGGTGCCTCGCAAAAGCGTGACTCAGAGGCAGGTAAGTTGCCTTTGCCTCTTGTGCTCTGGTCTAAGATTGATGCTGAGATCTGGGTGTGAAAACTTGGGTGAGACACAACTCAGCAGAATATGTCTTCCCATGAGCCTGACCTCTCCCTGAAATAAAAACGATTCAGAGAGAACTTAGGGTAGAAAGCATTGAATGAAAAACAATGATCTCTGGAATCTGTAGAAGGCACCACAGTGAGTTTATTCCTTGAACAAATACCTATTGTTCAGTATTGTCTGTGGGGTGCTGGGAACTGTTCTAGGCACTGGGTACTAAGCAATAAATAACCCTCAGACTTAGCCCAGACTTCTGCCCTCTGGCTACTGTAGCCAAAGCCACTCCTGGTTCAAATGTTTGCCTTTTATGGATTTTCTTCAATATTACTCACATTTCAAACATAATTTTGGCATTTCTTCTCTAAAGTTGACATAAAGAATTTCCTAAAATATCCTGTCAATAAACACTGAAGTTAAAAGTAAAACCTTGTCCATTCAAATATTGTTTTCAATACAAAACAAAAAAAAATCTTCCTCTTCTCCTTTTATTAATTAATTAATCTATAATCATCATCATCACCATCAAAACCATCATCATCATTTTAGCAGAGATTGAGACCCAAGCCAGGGGCTTATTCATGATGAGAAACTTCTTTAATCAATAACATATAGCCCCAGATCTGTTCTTGTTTTGCTTTGCTTTGCTTTGCTTTGCTTTGCTTTGCTTTGCTTTGCTTTGCTTTGCTTTGCTTTGCTTTGCTTTGCTTTGCTTTGCTTTGCTTCCCAGGGACCAGTGTACAAGATTTTCATTTCTATTTCAATTAACTGGTGAACAAGAATTTTGTTGTGAAAACCTATATTATCCAAGTCCAGTGAAAAGAAATGAACAAAACCAAAAGCTCTGCGAGTGTCTTTACACTGTAGGAGAAAATGACTTTGTTTAACCAAGAACGTAAGTATTTAACTTGGCAAAGAAGACCAGATGAAAAGCCAAATTATCCCTTAGATAAACACTGCTATCTTACCATCTGGGCGTAGACACCATTCTTCTGGTACCATTAACTAGGACAGGGTGAATCACATCAACATGAGTAGGCTAATATAAATAAAAGTTAATGCTTAGATCAATTGTTATTATATTTTATATTGAGAGCAAAAATGTCAAGAAACAAGGAATATACTTGAGAAACAAACAAACAAAATTCTATTGAGAAGCTGGATTTTTCAACCTAAGCCTCTTGACCTATGATGTTAGTTTCTTCTCTGTAGCACTGCTAAAAATATTTTCATATATCTTTGGCTAAGATAGATTTCTAGTGTCATATATATGCATATATATATCAAGTATATAGTTGTGTGTGTGTGTGTGTGTGTGTGTGTGTGTGTGTGTGTGTGTTTGTTTGTTTGTATTAGATACTAGAAACTCTACACACAGACTTTGGAGTCTAACCCAAGTTCCAAATCACATGGAGTCTCAAGAAGCCGTACACTTGTGGAGTTTCCATTTCCTCATCTGTAAATGCAATTGTGATGCTCAACTTACAGGTGTGTTCCCACAGCCTTAGAAAATATCTATTGAAGAAGAAATGATACCCTGTCTGTTTTTTGGAATCTGCTTGACAATTTCTCAAACATTCTGTAAGAAGTGGTATTCTGTGGCCTATAAGATGGCTTATCATGTTGTTAGTGCTGTTCTACTCAACCCTTTTACTCTTGAAGAAGAGGTAATACCTGCCATAGCTCAGCTGTGTAATTCAGTACTTTCCCTTGGCAAGCAGATGTTAGCAAGGCAGACATGTGCAAGCCTAACTCCAGAGGACAAGAGATAGAGCCAGCAATCCACACCAAACTATTTCAGACAACACCAAGAAGTAATAAGAGGGAAATGGTATAAGAATATATATGTATAATGTGTAAATCTATATACATCTATACTGTGTAGATTTTGAATAAATGAATAAAAGTAAAGTCTTAAGCATGTCAGAAACTGACTGCTTAAAAAACAACAGGTTTCATTTGCAGATCATTCTATACAATACACACCTGACTACTGCCTCCCTCCTCAACCACTAGATCTGTAGTCATAATTTCTAGTCTTGTTTCCATGAACTCAGCCTAAATCCCTGATGAGTGGCTATCGAGTTCTTTATTTCCAAACTGGAAAAATAAAAAGGTGGTGCTGGTTGATACAGGTGCCAAACCACGCCCATTCCAATTCCTCTGCCTGGTCACACACTCTGTTCATAAAGCTTTCCTCCCTGAGAGTCTACTCCATGTTCAGGATCCACAAAGAAGAATGCTATTAAGGGTATGATAGCTTCAGGTTCTCCTCCAGGGGAAGTGTTTGGATTATGACAAAACATCTAAATGATGTCCAGAAAGACAGCCTGAGAGCCCTTCCTTTGTCTCTTTCAAAAGCCCGTTTCGACAGCGACACCCACATTTCCATGTGTTCCACCTTTGTTCTCTTCCTTTTTCTGTTTTAGAAAGGGCTGTCACAAATAGAAGTGTTGGGGACATGTAAATCTTCCTCAGTATAACTGGCAGCCAAGAGTTTGTGTGGAGGTGTCTTTAACAGGAAGGGTCTCAATAAACATCTTGTAAGTGGTGCCCACTAACTCTCTAGATCCAAACAGTCTCCAAATAACTGATACTCCTTCAGAAGTCGTTGTCTGGGATAAATCCGGGTGTTTTTACCATTTGTCAAAAACAGTTTCCACATTTATAAAAACAAAAACAAAAAACCACTGTCATGCTAGCAGCCCCATTCTACAGCTACTGCATGAGAAGACCTGGGGTCACCAAGACAGACTTTCCCACCCCTCTGATTCCACATTTTCACTCCTGTTAGGACTAAAAGGAAAATATTGAGGTTTTCTGTTTTCTTTTTCTTTTTCCTTTTTTTTTCAACTGAGGGGAGCAGTTGTTCTATTATCATCCTACAACCTCACTAGACCCTAAATTGTCTTGCATTCTGGCACAATCGTCAATGGAGGGAATCTGTGGTTTCGTTGCTCTTTTTAAAAAGTGAGTGGCATGGTAAACTTAGTGAAACCAAATTCTTACAGGAAGCATCTTCACTGTAGTGGTAGAATTTGCGATAATCACGGGCTGCCACTTAAAGATATGGTAAGGCTCTGCCCAGGTTCTCCAGAACTCACTGCAAAACAAGGGCATCTACTTTGAGGCTCATACTGGGTTAGAGGTCAAGGTCCTGTTTGCAGCCAGTGTTTGGATGCTTTTTAAAAACTATCTCTATTGCCAACAGGAATAAACGTAGGTGATCCTTTCTTAAATTCCTGACAACTGTATTCTACAATTTCCCCAAAAGCAGCTGTTCTCAACCTTTGAGTCATGACATTTTGGGTATTGCATAGCAGATATCCTGCATAGTAGATATTTCCACTACAATTCGTAACAGTAGCAAAATCGCAGTTATGAAGGAGCAATGAAATAACTGTATGGTTGGGGGCCACCACTCCATAAGGAACTGTATTAAAGGGTCAAAGCATTAGGAGGATTGAGAACCACTGTTGAAGTTTTTCTCTTGGTGCTGTACAGACTTTAGCCAAGAACAATGTGAAAAAGAAGCAGGGAGCAGCTGAAGCACAGTGACTGATGGGAGGAAGGTCTCTGGCGAGGGAAGTCTTCTGGGTGCAATTTCTATGCTTAATCATGGATAGTAATAACGGTAATGGTCTGTATAAACCTGAGTCCACGAACAAGTGTACTTATTCAAACTTTGAAAGCCAGCATCCTTACATCGATAAGCATTAGGCAGGCTCCCCATAAGAGGCTCAATGTCTCGAGTAGCAAGGAGTTACAGAGATGGGGTTGTAAGTCCCTTGAGCATGAAAAGAGACTTTATCCAGAACACTCGTTCTTTTTATTAAGGGTTGAATCAGGGTTGAAAAAGCTGATTATTGGAGCTTATCCCAGATGAGAAATCACTCCCTGCTACTACTCCAGTCTTAAGGATTTCCAGAACATTTGGCTCTCAGATTTACCTAAGTTTCCCAGCATGCCTCTGAGCTAGATGAAAAATATAAATGTACTAGAAAGATTGGGGGAGATCAAAAAAGATACCATTTTAGTGCATTTCTTTTGCTACTGTAATAAAGAGAAAGCTAACACTGATGGAGCCATTTTGGTCACAAAAGAGTCTTCTGGTGGCACTTAATTGAAGGGACAGAAGCCAGGAGCTAATCCTGTTATAACACTTATG
Source organism: Arvicanthis niloticus (assembly GCF_011762505.2). Lineage (NCBI taxonomy): Eukaryota > Metazoa > Chordata > Mammalia > Rodentia > Muridae > Arvicanthis > Arvicanthis niloticus. The sequence continues at coordinate 66,962,662 of NC_047668.1, read as the reverse complement.
TGGATGGATAAACAGATTGCTGTGAGTTGCCAATTTTGAACAGTGGATTAGGACAAATCCACAAGTTCTTTATTCTACCCCAAATTCAAGTGAAGACAAAGCTTCCAAAGTGCTAGGATGATAGGCAAGCCCATCCTGAAGATGAAGGAGCATTTACCTGTGACAGCATCATTAGCGGCTTCCAGCTGAGAGATATTCCCAGGAGAATGATTGTTGTAATAAACCCTGATCTCTGCCTCAATTCTTTAAAAAGAAATCAGTTTTAAATAACAGGTCTTCATTTTCCATAACTCTTAAAGCTTTCTTTTGGAAGTTCAGAAGGAAGCCAGGGACTCAGCTCGTATATATACAGACAGAGACTAGATATAGAAATATATATTTGTATGTATGTATGTATGTATGTATGTATTACATACAACCTTTGGGATCTATTTAGTAATACCCATATGCACATGTGTTCAGGGATGACCACTTAGGAATGAATAAGCTATCAAAGGGCTTGGCCCTGAAGAGAACCCTCCTTCAGCACGCATTACAGGCCTGTATGTAGCTTTACATCTAGGGACCTAGTTCACAGAATGACTTTTTACAAACACTGGCTGGGGCTCCAAAGTTGCCAGACATGATTCCCAAGGCCTGGCTGATGTGGTTCTCCACTTTGTAGTTATTCTTGGCAAGGAGCCTGTGTGGAGTTGGCTTATGAGACAGTCTGTGTTTGCGGCACATTTTAGTTCAGACCCTGAGAACACTGACCAGCACTGATGATAACGCTAGTTTTTTCTTCTTGCTTCCCTTTCCAGAAATTGTATAAAAGGCAAAACAATTCCCATTCTTCATTCAAGCCATGCCACCCAAAAGTACATTTCTCAGACAACACCTCTCTTTTTTTCACATGACTTAAGCAATGTCTTGCAGAAGACATTGTTTGAAAAGATTAAAAGTCCTTCCTCTTCCCCACCCTTAGGAATAGGACCACTTTTCTAAAACCCAGAGGGTTCTGTTTGTTAATGTAGGGGATAGTGAGTGCAAGGATGGATCAGCTGGATGCTAGGAGGTCACTGGTCCCCAAGGGAGAGGAGAATTGTGATCAATAAGATACTTACACTGCTCATACTCACACAAAGTGCTATATGGGGATTGATTAATTATGCCTGAGAAAATGAGCAATTTTTTCAAAATGCATCTCTGCTTTTATTTTAATTGTTCCTCCTGCCCAGCACACCTTTGCTTGGTTCTTCTTCCAGAGTCCTCAGAGACATCATTCAAGACATCCCAGGAACCTTGTCTAAATTGTTAGTCTGGAATCATTGGCTGACATCAATGTCCACCTATATTTATCTCTTTCTTGGGGCAATCACATTCTATATACTCCTGAATGCAGGGGTAAATCAGCTGGTTTGGCATCACCAGTGTCTGTATACCCCTTTGCACTCCAAGGAAAGAGTAAATAACTGCTCGAGTTCACTAAGAACTGAGGAGTTAGAGAGAAGATTGAAGGAGCTGAAATGGTTGGTGGCCCCATGAGGAGAGCAACAATACCAACCAACCAGAGCTCCCCAGGGTCTAAACCACCAGCCTGGGAGCACATAGGGAGAGACTCATGACTCCATCTGTATATGTAGGGGAGGATGTCCTTGTTGGGCATAGGTGGGAGAGGAGATCCTTGGTCCCATGAAGGCTGAACACAGAGTGGGGAGAGGGGGAGAATTTGAGGGTGGGGAGGTGGGAGTGGGGGGGTAGCTGGGGGCACATCCTCATAGAAGCAGGACGAGGGGGGCTGAGGTAGGGGTTTCCTGGGTGCTGGGGGAATGTGGTGAGGGGATAAAATCTGAAATGTAAATATAATATCAAATAAAAAAAGAAGTTAAAAAAAGAACTGTGATGTCCTAGGTAGGGTACTATGTAAAATTTCATGATTGGGGACAAGAGTGATATTTATATATTTTGACCACTACCTTTTTCTTTAAATCAAGATAGAGAATTTTTCTATAAGGCCAATATATATTTCTATCTACTTATGTGACAATTTTTCCGTGAGGTTTTACAGAAATGGATTTTTTTTATGCTTTTCTTCCATTGTAACAGAGGATTTTATCCTGTATCTATGAATAGTAAAATTATGTCTCAGGACATTAAGCAAGAGAAATAATCTTTCATCTTCTAATGTCCATTTCCTCAGGTTTTATTATCATTAGTCAATTTTTTAGAATGGTAAACATTCATATATTTAGTCATTTATATCATCAATGCCAATTTCTGCCTTTAAAGTTTGAATTAATCTATAAGTTATGACCTCTATCTAAAAGGTGAAACTTTTACATCTTACACAATAACTTCCATGTTCTCATGTAACTATTCCACACTTATCACTCAGAAATGCCTCTTTAAGACAATGGGACTCATGGCATTATCACGTGGTCACATGGTGTCCTAAGTGTGCTTGCCATTTTATACTAATCCTGATTTTAAAAGCCACAATCCTAGCATTTATAAAAATTCTACAATGCTATTATCTTAACTATTTGGTGGGAGAGGTAGTGGAGGGATAAAATGTCAATGTGAGAGAATTAAATAGTACAACTAAAAATGAAATTTTAAAATTCTTGAGATGGAAAATCAAAGTCTGTAGACAGTCAGAGAAAGTTCCATGCTAGCTCCACCTTAGAGATCCATTAGAATCAAAGAATAAAATAACAAACAGAATCACTGTCTTTTTCATCACAGTAACATGCCTGACTGTATGTGCCAATCCACTTCCTGGGGCTGGTGGGATTTCCTTCCCTAAGAGGATAAAAAGGCCTTGCCAGGGCATACCTGCTAAAAATGATGTCAAGCCACCCTCAGTCACAGAATCAAAAAAACACTTCTAAAATGATGTTCATGTGCAATAAAAGTTGGCTAGTTCTTGCTAAAGGATTTTGTCTGATAATACAGTAACTGTATTGGAAATTATCCCACAGTGTTTCAGAGTTTACATTACTCATAAGTGTTACCAAATGAACCCTCTGTGTACTAAAAAGAATTGTCTCGCTTTTATCCTGACTTCTATAATTTTTTTGTTTTGTTTTCTGGTGTTTACTTTTTCTATGTGAGGGCCTTTTTCTATTTTTACCAGCATTGTTAGTTATTTGTTTTAAAAAACCTATATTATAAGTAAGTCTTTACTAAAGTGCTCTGTGATGACTCGGGCTTCTGTATGATTACAATATAGTATTAGGGATCCATAAAATTGCTAGCTGAAGGATAAACTGTCTAAATGAGTATGGTATTAATAACAGTCCCGGGAGGACCAGCTCTTGGACTCTCTGTGACTTTGGGCACAAAGAGGCAACAGCTGTAAGGCACCCGTAAACAGCTGTGGACCACACATTTCAAACTGTCGGCATCAATGGGAAAACAGTTTTGATTCTTAAAATTACAGACTTGAACCAGGGCTTTGGCCTTCTAAAATAATCAAGCTGTCACATCTTTAAAAATCTGAGATCAAATTTTTAAATTCCATGAGTCTGGAGTAAGCATTAAGACCCAAAGCAACCAGTATTTAAGCATCTGTGCTTTTGAGGACAAGTCAAAAAAATATTTGGAGTAAGTCATAAATTTTTTTAAAGCAATGAAAGTTCGATATTAATTAAGCTTTATAAGATGTTTTGAAAAGAGTTTCTATGTCAAGTGTGAGGAGGAATCTGGCACTGTTGAAAAATTAAGAACAAGACATGCAGAGAAAGCAGAGAGGAAGGGACATGGTGCCACTTGTCCAGATGCCTTAGTAGCATGTTCCCCACGAAAGGGAAGGCAGAGACTAGAGCAGATCGCCTTTGTCTCTAGCCCTGTGACACTTCATGATGTTGCTTTGCTCACATTTGCATAAGACTCTTGGTTTTCAAGCATGGGTGTGAATACTGCATGAGTGGCTCTACAAGCATGGGTGTGAATACTTCACGAGTGGCTCTAGTCCCTCTCATCACTCACCAATGCTTTTCTCTGCAAAGGTACAGCTAAAATTACAAAGCTAGTGCAAGGAGAATGGCAGAGTAACCATCACACATTTCTGAAAGATAATACCTGTGATTCAATGAACATGTTTGTTTTTATAATATATTCCATCACCTTAAGAAACTGAGACCCTGTGAGTTGCCTGGACTGATCCAATGTCTGTAGTGGAAAACAAGGTGTGTTGCTTGGCCTTTCTGTCCTTTGGTTTCCTTTTTTTCACAGTGAGAACACTAATATTTTTACCTCATGAACTTGGAGTTCTTCTGTAGTCACGTGATAAGTATCCATGATTTTGTTATAGACATTTATTGTGGTATTTATTATGTTTTACATGCTACTTTAGATACCTTATATTATTTTATTGAAATTCTATGATAACCTGATACAGTATCTATTATTAATACTTTTATACTATTTTTCCTTTCAATGAAAAATAAATTCTTTTCTTACAAAATATATCCTGATTATGTTTTCCCCTCTTCTTACTCTTCCCAGTTTCTTCCCTCCTCTCTTCTATCTGGATCTATTCTTTTTCTGTCTCTCATTAGAAAAAAATAAAATATAAAACAAAATAAGATAAGATAAAATCGATCACTATCACTTCAAAGTTGCACAAGACAAACCAAAAGAAAGCAAAGAGATGGAAAGAAGGCACAAGAATCAGAGACCCACTCATTGCACACTCAAGAGTCCCATAAAAACACTTATCTGGAGGTCATATTATACAGAAAGGCAGAGGGCCTGGGCAGACCTGTGCAGGCCCTGTGCATGCTACTTCAGTCTCTGTGAATTTATGTGAGCTTTATCTACTCTGTTTTTAATATGAGAAAAGTGAGTCAGCAAGAAGGCTCAGCAGGTATAGGCTCTTGCTACCAAACCTGATTACCTGAGTCATCCTTGGAGCCTACATGGTAAAGGGAAAGAAATGACCCCTGCAAACTTCCCTCTAGCCGACATTCCTGTAGCATGGAATACACACACACACACACACACACACACCACAAGTAAATTAATAGCCTAATATGAAAAAAACCTAGGAAATAAAAGGTATGGAATGTTTATAAAACGTAGTAAATAACTAGGATATAGAATGTAGTATGCAGTACAAAGTATATAGTATATAGAATATAGTATATTATGTAGTATATAGCCTGTTGCAGTGACAAACCTAGCATGTGGCTGATCTTCTATGTGGCCTTGTTTATATGCATCAACCATGCACATTTGTGTTACCTCTATCTTCTGTCCTTGCACTTGTTACATTACATGTGGCATGGATTTTAGAAACGTAACTTCAGACAGAGATATAAAATTTGCATTGTCTCCAATTTAAGCTTTCTAATTAAGGCCATTTGACCGATGACAGACTTTCCAAAGCAGAGCGCCAAAAAAGGACATGGTTTCCCCCATAAAATGTAAAGCAGCATCAAGGATTCCCATGAATAAATCATTTCAACCATGGATAGTGCCTAGTATATATCGTAGAGAGTATAGAAATAAGTTATTCTTGCAGCCTGGAATAAAAACGTCACTGCAAAGACTGGCCCATTTAAAGCCCTTCTTCAAAGATTTAATGGTCAAGTGAAGTGTCATTGAACCAACAGAACTGAATGGTGCCCTTGTCCACTGCTGTCCCTAAATGTGTGACACTCACTTTGATGGCGATGTGTGTAGCAATCACTCCAGTTCTTCCATGGCCAAGTCTACTCTTTAAAGCCCTGGTCTCCACAAAGAATAATAAAGACATCTGTTTTCTATTGACATAATAGAGAGTAAGTTATTTTTTAAAGTGCTAAAAATGCTCCCAAACCTGGCTAAGGCTCTTGATTTTGCCCATTGTTCTCACCGAGCCTTTAAGATTTGAATGGGAACATAATCTCAGTGTTGTTTTTCTCCATCACCGCATACTGAGACAGCTTAACCAACTTCCCCTGCAAGCATCCCTTTAGGGAACATGTGGTCACAAGAGCCTTCTTTGAAAATCAGCTGAGTCTCATAGTTCTCTGTCTTGCCTTCTGTCCTGGCTGCCCTCATAGGAGGTGAGAGAACACTGAGTGAATGTAAACTTTCAAGCTCCTCAGACATCTTGCCGAACTTGACTTTATAAAGTCATCTAGTGGCAAACTTTGCTGAAGCCAGACAGTTTCACATTTGCCTTTTTCCACCTAGCTTTGTAGACCTTGAGAGTTGGAATAGGAACATCCCTGTTGCCAACAAATGTTTCAGGAGATGTAACCATACCCTGCTGCGTTTGAGGAACTCACTGAGGGGGACACAGTTCTTGAACTTCCAGGAGAAAACTAGCACACAAGAGAAGACAAGTCAACCCTCATTCTCCAAAACCTGTCCCTTGCAAAGAAACCCAACCTTGCAAAATATTGACTCGGGAGAAGGTACTGCCTTCATGTTGTGCCTTCATTGATGAACTCTCTTTTACCAAAGCACCTTTCGCCCAGTTATCCTCACAACAGCCCTACCACAACAGCCCTACCATAACGGTTTGGATAACGGTCACCAAATTCATTTCAAAGCCAGGGATGTTCGAACTGTGGAAGACTAGGCATTATTCTAGGTACAGAAAGCCCAAACACAAGAAAAGGCCACAAACTCAGACATCCCGACTCTCAATCCAGACACCCTTTCAAACACCCTACTACTGTAGATGAAAGCAGACTCTACTTTGAGCATGACATAGTCTGTTGCTTTGGGATTAACCTTACAATTTTCTTCTCTGCAGATGCAGGGTGGTTATTTGCAAAAGCTCAAAAGCTAACATGCTTTATTAAATTCTGAGTGATATTATCTAACTGGCAGCTAACTTGGTGAATAGTGAACATGGTATAGTTTGTCTCTTAGTCAGAAAATAACAATTTGAGCCTCATGGCCTCTCTGTCCTGTAGCTGACTCTTGGTCATAAGATAGCCTCAATGGTACATATAGAGACCCTGTCTATACTACACTTCTATTATTGAACATTTCAGGAGAATAAAGACTACACTGTAAGAATTTCATATAAGTTTTAAAGTGCTCTAATTATAAACTATCAGCATATAATTGGTTTTTTCGTTTAATATAAGGTCAAATTAAATATTTTAACTAATCTTTGTGCTAAGTAAATACTTTAACTTTGATGCACTCTCTGTGGTGAAAAAAAGTAATCTAATAGTTTCATAGTCTGCACATGGTTTATGGGGAAAAGGCACCTTATGCCATTATAATTCCACATCTCTGTATAGCTTCTATTTATTACTATGCAATGGAAAAGCCAAAAGGCCTCAGACTTTGTCCATTACAGGGAGACCTTCTAGTGAGCTCATCTCCATTTGTATTAACTCAGTTTTATGTAGGATCGCTGAGCTTTTGTTCGCTGAAACACTTTTCTTTATGGTTTTATTTATTTATTTATGAAGCATTTTTTATTTATATGGGAATTACAGCTTTTTAAAATGAAAATAGAAATAATCCCTAGTTTGATTTTTTACAGCACAAATGGGAACCAGTTTGTGCCTTACTTAATCTTTCGCAAAAGGTCTATTAACGAATATTTAGGCAGAGAAATTCATCAGCAAGGTTATGTAAGCACAAATTTTCACTTCATGCAGTACACAGACAACTTTTCCAAGATTCCCAGTTTTCAGACAACCATATTCTATGGCATTTTAACTGCATGTGGAATGTCTTGAAGCATAATTTTCATTGACCTTCACTATGGCCTCTAACACTCTAGTCTTGCAATTACATTCTAAGTTAATTCAAAGAACTATGCTTTTATTTATATAGGAGCAAATTTGGATTGAGCAATATAAATAGGGCCACAAATGTAAGATACCATGCTCACATTTCATTGGTTGAAATCCCATGATAAGAGGAGGCACACAGCTGTGAAGGTAGCAGAGCCCAGTGTCCCATCTTTCTATACACCTTCCTGTGCCCCACCACTCCACTTAATTAAGCCAAAGAAATATGCTGGTATGCCTAGGTGCTCTAAGAGCGATGTGATGTCATCTTTACAAACAGGCAGAGAGACCGCTATTAGGGGCCCTCAGAGAAGCTATTCAGCAATAACACATAACAATTCTGAGAGATACAGAGCAACAACCTCCCCAACCCAACCTCCATAAACAGAATCCCTCTCCATAGTCTGGTCAAGACAAAAGACTGATGAGCCTTCTCTGGAAGGAAAGACAGAGGTGGCATGTTACCTGTGCTTCTGCCTTCTCTTCACTGTTGTACAAATGAGTGACATAGAAAATGATTTGGACTTTAACTACTTTCTGAGACATTAAGACAAGAAAGGAAAAGTTCAGACCCACCAGGTATTGCTATGGTGTCATTCAACAACCTTGTTTGGTTAATTGCTTATTTCCTGGTCTCTGTTTCAAAGTACAAAAAGGTGCGAATCTCAATATTAAAAGGCCTTATTATAGATGATAAATAATATCTAATTCTAGATGCCTTGTAATGAGGTTTTTTTCAATTTCCATATGGCTAATACTTTAAATAAAGCTCCTGGCCTCAAGCTTTTTTCTCTAAACTAATGAACAGGACAAGGCTTTGTGTGCTCCTTTTTTGTATTATCTAGTCACAGGAAGCCTATTCCCAAACTTCCAATTTATTAAGAATATTTTAGAATATGTTTATTAGTCTACATATTGCCCTAACTAACTATGCACGGCCCATATTTTGTGTCCCAGATGTGGTCAGACTTGAAATTAGCCTGCCTGGTTCAGAATCACTTAGCTTCTGTTCACTAAGTGAGATACAGATTAGCAACACTGTCATGTCAGGAAGTTAAAACCTACGGAAAGGCTGCTGTTAGATGCACTGCAAAGCAGGTGGGGCTGGGAGGTGGGAATGACACCTGTGATGTGCACAGAGCCTTCGAGATGTGTGTGCTGGGGTCTGCAGAGCTGCTGGGACGTGTCCAAGCCTCACAGCACAGTCTCTGCATTATGGTGCCAAAGCTATTTCTCTTGATTGTTTTGTTACTGAAACAGTACATTCACATGAGGACCACTGTTTTTCTTTGCTTATTTGTTTGGTGTTGGTTTTTAGTGTTTTATTTTGAGATTTATTTCCTGTTTATTTATTGAAACAGTTTATTAAATAAATTAATTTAATTAAATAGAATATTTATTAAATGAGTTCATATCAAAAAGAAAGAAGAGGGTCTGGAGAGATAGCTAAGCAAGTGGTCAAAGGTGCTTATTGTTTTTCCAACACAACCCATGTTCTGATCCCAGAACTCATGTCCAGTGGCTCACTACTGTCCTTTAACTCCAGGTCTAGAGGATCTTATGTTCTTAGCCACCAGCTCACACATGCACACACACACACACACACACACACACACACAGAGAGAGAGAGAGAGAGAGAGAGAGAGAGAGAGAGAGAGAGAATCTTTTTTTTAAAAAAAAAGAAGTATTAAGGTAATCACATAAGCACTGAGGTAGAAACAAGCAGAGAAAGAAAGACTACCCAAGGATCAAGCTAACTTAGCAAAGGAGTAACAGAGAGGCATTGTGTCTGCTGCCCAGTGACTCTGAGTCGAGGAGAGATCTCTTCCTCTAATGTGAATTTCCTGCTACTGCCATGGGTCGTGAAGATTAGAAATCTTTAACCTATGATGGACAAATTCAAAGTGTCTGGGCATTTGAAGATGAGTTCTCGAATTTTCTTCATCAATAGAGTAGGGCTGATTTGGCATTTCCATATCTTCTTCTGCCTCAGGGGTAATACAGAGCCAGCTTGAAAACTGGTGCCTCTCAGAAGCAGGTTCTGTGTTTCCCACTCCTACAAGGTGTCTCTGTGAGGCTGATTAACCTGAGCCCGCTGGTTGGCCATACATATCAAACAGCAAATGATGTGCACTGTGCTGTGTGTCACATGCCCTGAGAAACATCAGTCGCCTTCTCTTTTGCAATTCCTTAGTTAGTGTTATAAGAACTAAAGCGATCAGAGTGACCCATGGCAGGTAACAGAAAGTGACTCACTGATGGACTGTAACACTATGCAAATGCCACTCAGCCAAGAGCCCCTCCTGATTCTCCAGCTCTGTCACAGTCAGTGCCTTTCTCCCTGAAGATCTCACTGAGACCTCACCCAGACTAAGGCTCATAAACCCTCCTCTCGCCTTCAGATCCTTTCATCTGTTGTATAATGTCTTTTACAATAAAGAGAGGTCTGGGGTTGATGGACTACATGAAGCCCTTACTCAGTAGGAAAGGTGAGTTCTCACAGCCTCATAAAGGCTCCCCATTTCTCTGCACTACATTACCTGACTCTCAGCCTCAATTAGTTGCCATTTTGGTGATTTTCATAAGAACTTGGAGGCTGTATACATCTTGGACATCATGAATAAATATTCATATTCTGAGGGTTTTTTTTTTTTTTTGGTCTGCTTTTTTATGCTGATCTCCAAGTTATATATGAAGCTACTTCGGAGGAGAAATTTTTATTTGAGAAGGTTAATAGGTTACAACTACTTTATTCCATGCTTAATCTTTTGGAGGTGATTTTATTTATATATATTCTTGGTACTAAAACTATTCTTACTTAAATTTTGAGCCTTCTATGACCTCTCTTAAATCTTAGGCTGTCACTCACTAAGAGAGGTAAGAGGATAGGAACACTTTCAGGACTTTGGACTTTGCTGATACAATAGAATAGTTCCCAGAAAGTAGCTTATGGGCTGTGACCTATTTTCTGCCCTTTATACATCTGCAGAGGAATCCAGATGGTTTGATTAAATATAGCCTCTCCTGGCTCTGACAGAAACATTTTACAGCATAGGGTTTGAAGAATCAGCCACATGGTTCCTATTAGCATTAATGGAGGGCACCAAGGTATTCCCCATATTCTGAGCTAAAAATGCAACCCTGATGCTTGTTAAAGGGACATTTCTTCCATTTATAGACCATCTGGCTCCAACTGTTATTTATGCAAGTGCATGAAAAATGTCTTGCCCTGAATCTGTGCATTTAGAGGTGGCTGGACACAGTCCAGTGTTTCTTGATCTCTGGTCTGCATCAGAACCACTTACTGGATTGTTAAAAATGGAGATTCTAGGAATTCCACTTTAGGAGGTCTGGGGCAGGACCCAGAAGCTTTCAGCTTTGGCCCCCATTTGAAATATGTCAAGTGGAGGTCATCTGTGGACCACCCTTAAAGGTCAATGACGAAAGAAAGGAGGATTCCCTGTTATAGCCACACATGCTACGGAGCACAGTGTGAATCCCAGCTCTCCATTCTGAGCAAAAGAACATCTCTTCTAACTTTTGGTCACTCCTTTGATTAGAAAAATGACAATGCCGAGGTTATGTGTAAAATACCCATAATAATGCAATAGTTATAGTCTCTCTTATTCTATTGGATAAGAGATAAGTTTTCAACAGACGTGGCAATTCAAACTGTCTTTATCAGATTTCCTCCCTGCCATCCCAGTGATGTGGTAGAAGGAGAGGAAAATGCACAGAATGAGAACTTTGCTACCCGAGGAAGAAATCACTGCAAAAGGCAGTGACTATGCTGAACTGTAACTGAGCTCTTTCCCTCCCCCCTCCCCCGCTCCCCAAAACACAGAAAAGATAAAAGCTACCTGGTTACGCTATGAGAATTTAAAATATATTTACTGGGATGTCAAGCTGTTCTACCATAAGTCCTTTGAAATGATAGATTCTGTTTTTGTTTGTTTATTCACTCGTGTAATAAATGGTTCCTGAATACATACCAGATGCCTTCCTAATAGCCATGGAGTCAGACAGTCAAAATATATATGTTTTCTGCTATTGACAAGTGTTCAGCAACAGAGTGGAGCCAAATAAGTCACTGCATACTTTTCAAACAATGATCTTTTGGGGGGGATTGGTATTATTAAAGGGAAGTAGGGTGCTCACGGTGGAGGATAAATAACGCTGTGATAGGAGGTTAATGAATCAAGGTTCTTTAGTCAGTGCTGCGGATCTACTTACTAAGAATGTGCTGTTTATTTTCTAGTCTGTCCGTTTATATATTTTTCCTGTCCAGATCCCTTGACTTCTGTTGCTTAGAATAACCTGGGTTAAGATGACTATTGCCTGGAAGAAAAAACTGATCTATGACTAGATGGAATATTATCTTTGTTCCTTCAAAGGGGACAGTCCGTGATCTTGATAGCGTGTTAACAAAGCCCCCTTTTGTTTACCTTTCTTGTTTCACACTGAAGTTAGTAAAAAAAAATATTTCACTATTAAATGTGATACAAAAAGCCTAAGTTTTTTGTTTTGTTTTGTTTTGTTTGTTTTTGTGCCCCACCCCCATTCTATTCAAACCTTTGCCAACCATTTTACCCAGCAAACTGGGCTTTACAAAGTTTCTAATAAGTAACAAAATCCGTATACAAGCAAAAAGCTCCTTTTCTACCGGTCTAAACAAACAGACTGACAGGATATTTTATTGTTTATCTTGCCAGTTCGAGCCATTTAATGATAGCCTTACCCATTAAACTACCCAAGTTGTTGAGGGCAGAAGCAGAGCACCAATTCCATTCACAGCCCACTTGAGAGATTCCTCTCTGCTCAGTGACACGGGAAACATGGATCCATAAGCATCAGCCTGCTTTTGAAGCAGTATCATTAGCCAGGGAAGGAGAAAGCATGCAATGACCCAAGGACAAAGATGTTGTACAATACGCACATGAAGCCATGAGTGGTTTATAGTGCAGAATTAGGAAGTGGCCAGTATTGCCCTACTAACTTTTCCCTTGGGAAAGTTTGCCCTAGAAAGTATCATTGTGCAGCAGGCTGCAAAGCCAGGTGAGCCTGCAGTGTCCAGCCGTGAGCAGACCTCATTTCAGTCCTAGAACAGATTCCTGTTTCTCCTCTACACTCCATGTCTTTCTTCCAACCTCTGTGATCAAACGACACAAGGAATAGCCTCTCCTTATAGATGTATTGTGGGTCTGGGGTTAATACAGCTGTTGAAAACTGAGAACCTTAACTTATGTGAAGTTGGCCCCCAGATGCAGTTTGACATATTGGGTTCAGGCTAACAAACAACCAGGGTAGGAAGCTTAAGAAGACAGTACTACAGTTTGGAGAGAAAAAAATATCCCTGCACACAATGTCTAGAAAAGACCTCTTTCTAGTAATATTTTAACTGAAGAGTTATTTTAATGTACTGAAGCAAACCATGCATACCAACTTGTAGAAAAGGTTAAAGCTCAGGCTTCTGGGAAAACCAATAAAGCCATGGGCATTCCAAATGCTTTCTCTCCCCATTGATGAATGTGGTGGTGATTATTTATTTAATAGAATTGAGACTCTTGGGAAATTAACTTGGCCCTTTGAGGCAAAGTGGATCAAACTGAATAGATTAGGTGCATTTTGCCTTAGAATATTTTCACAATGGCTATTTCCTAGTATGCCACTGGATTCTGTTAGGTCAAGGGTAGGGCTAGGACTTCCATCAGCAAGGGATCACTAACACAGAAATGTTATGCTCACCAGTATTTTTTTTTCCCGGTCATGCACAAGGAGAGTCAAGCTGTAAATAAAAATTAATCTTTTCTTGCCACCTAAGAAACAGCCCTGAGTGCCATGTAGAAAATAAATGACTGCCTTTGGTCCCAAAGAACATCACATAAATAATTTTAAAAGTGCTTTTGTAGCTTCGGAGCCTCAATCCCATGTAGTCTCCAGGTCACGAACCTGTAGGAAGTAAAGAGTTTCTTTAAAACCCCCAGGACCTTTCCATCAGTTCTATTATCTACTGCCTCCCTCCAACAGGTTCATTACCTTTCCCTCAGCCTTTGCTCAGTGAATACTCCTATGTCTTTCAAGCCAAGAATAAGCGTGAAAAGGAAGTCAATTTTCTCCTAAAGAAAGGGATGCAGCCACTTGGATTTCATTTCTAATAACCAGTGAGGATATTTGGACAGTAGTAGAAAAACACTCTCTTCAATATCATAAGACCTGAGTTTGAACACTGAACCTTAACAGTTTTTCATTCTGGCAAATTAAGGAGAGGTTAGGCTGTGCTTCACTAAAAGCAACTGTAATATCCCTGGGAGCTCAGAGTAATCATGGATTGTTTCCATTCTCATGCTGGACATCTGTCATCATGTGCAGAGGACTCTGCTATATTCTGTCCCTTCTCCAGGACAGGTTACTGGGCTATCATCTGTCTGTAACAGTAGTGTTTGTGGTGGCCCAGGAAAGAAAAGATGGCTTTAAAAGCTCCATCTAGAAACATTCTATACCTTCCTCACTCATGTGTCATTAGCAAAACAAGTCACATGCCGGCATCCAATCCCGGGGAAAGTGAAGTATAATCCTGCTCTGTATCCTCGCACACTGAAAATCACCATCCACCCTGCTACGCTTCCATTTTCCTGCCTGCAAAATAATCCTGCTCACTTCTGAAGGTGCTGTGATTAACAGCCATGGAAAGTGTGCTCCGTGCTGGCTGACCGTGGCTTCTAGTACAGCTCGGTCATATCCTCTATTACATGCCATTTAAGGTGCAGATGATGCACTGGCTTCTTTGACTTTGTGTTCACAATAACCACACACCTTAGTTATTTTACAAATAACATGGAAGCTAGAGAGGTAAAATGACTTTCTTAGGGAGTAGCTTGCGGCTCATAGAGCAATGACTTCAGTCATGCTGCTGGTTGCCATTGACTCCCCCAGTCTTATACTTTTGATTCTGCTCTGTAGATCACTAAGACTCTAAACCACATGTATATGTTCATATTTGGAAGTTGAGCTTCCCTGCGCCATGTCTCCTATTCACCATGAGTCAAGAGCGGTTCCTAAGATAGTTAAGAGTTGAGGTGAATGAACAATGCATGATGCCACTCTGTGTGTTTTTATAAAACGAAAGTTAATGTCTCTATACTGTAACTTAAAATGGTTCATTGACAAATAGATTTTTTAAAAAACTACTAGAAATGTTAGGACTTCACTTCTTTGATTTTCAAGGAAAATGTCGGCATTCCTGATGGATCAAAGACAATGTTTACCAATTGATCTTTATCCACCACTGGCTTTGCTCTTCTCAATACCTAGATAAAGGGATCCATGGAAACCTGAAGATGGAAAGTATTCATTTAATTAGATAAGCCACTTAGTCTAACTTCTATAAAGAGCTATGGTAACTGGTGGGATCACAGTACTTAACCGAAAAGTAACATTGTCTGCCCTCACGGAACTTAAGGCTTGGCTGTTAAGCAGTCATCAAAGAGAAGTTGTCACAATGGACATTTGCAAAGTTGTAAACTATAAATTTGTAGTAAAGCAAATGCCTTAATATACTGGTTGCTAAACCTCCCTTTGAATTCTTTTCACTCTTTCCTTTCTGTCTTAACCAAGACAACTTGGGGAGAAAGGTGTTGGTTCTGACCTAAAGTTGCGGTACAAAGACTGGATTGCATGGTTACTCAGTGCCCACCCCCACGTTCTTTATATCATTCACCTGCACGTGAATGGAAGCTTCTCATCCCAAGGGCCATAGGCTCTTCCAAAGCTGCTTGCTGTTCAGACTGTACCTTCTGTCTGGAACTAGCATTGCCTAAATTTCTGAGAGGAAGGACGGGACAAAATCAGCCAAGCGTTAAGTTGGGATTGAAATCACCTAAAACTCCCATCACCCAATAAGCACTTCAATCCTGACGGAGCTCTAGCAAATCCCAGGTGAGCACTTTCTAATATGTTCTGTTAGATTGCAGTCCGTGCTTAGTATGGATGAAAAACCTTTTTCAACCAGTGGGGAAAGAACCAATAACTAACATCTGAAAGGACCTGAAAAACAATTGCTTCTGCAAGCACAATGGCATTCTATGGGCACAGAATGCTTTCTACCCAGCTTCCTTGAGAAGCAACTCCACAGGGGGTTGTGGGTAGTTGGTGTCTACATATCCGGCAAGTACCCCCAGACTGGCTTTCCATTTACTGTGATAACATGTCTGCTGCATTTCTCATACAGAAGGTCCTTATGCAGTCAAGATTTCCGAAACACAGACCATTGTGACCCATATCCATTGCTTGCTTTGTGCAGGCAGCATATTTAGATTGTAAGAGAGATAAAGGGACCTTCCTCTCATCGTTTTTGTCTCTTCATCAGACTACATCCAAACCTTAGCTACTTTACATACTTCCCCCTTTTTCCATTTATGGCTGTGAACAAGATGAAGAGGCATTTATGAACTAAACTGAACTGTTAGGTTTGGCACATCTCAGGCTTGGCTAGGCACAGGGGAGAACAGCGTGTTTCACATCCCAAAATGAGAGACTTATTTAAGTTATGACGATATTTGTGTGTGTGTGTGTGTGTGTGTGTGTGTGTGTTATGTTATCTAACAATGATCAAATGAATATGTTATAAATCGTGTTGAAAATAATCTCAAGCGCAGTGAATTCTCTTGGGTCCATGAACTTAACTTTGCCTTACTCCAGTGACTGTAGCTATAATTTTGATGTACATGTCAACTTTGCTAAGATTAAAAAAAAAAACAAAACCAGAAAACTTAAACAATACTCAATGATTCTGATCTTTATGGTTGAAACTTAGATTAGGTTGAGAGCTCATGGAACAAAAACAAAACAAGTAAAACAAGTGTTGCTAAAAATTTGTTTTAGAAAGATTAAAAAGGACCCAGGTAGGCAAAAGAGGCCTGCCTTCCATAAGCTATAGACTTTTCAGTTGTTTATTTTGGGTAAATAAAAGTTTATAGTAAATAAATTGTTCTCTGGCTATTCCTTACCAGGTCTGTATTATTCTAGTCCTAGAGAGGAAGCTTGACAGAGTTAGATTAACATTTATCCATAAGGAAAAATTTTTAAAAAGAATAAAGAGAAGAAGAGAAACCAAGTGGATTCTATTTAGAGCCCTTAAGGAAATAGGTCACTGTTAATGTCCAAACACAAACAAAGCTGGTTGGGTTGGGCTACAGTGATTGTTCGAATACATGGCATTAAAAATGTGATACAAATTAATTAAATTCACTGTTGATGTTTCTGGAATGAAACCTTGAACATACACAGTTTTGTATGGAAGACAGCTAGAAAGCATCCTATGAGCTACCTGACTAAATGTAGTAAGAGATTCTTGGACACCTTAAGGAAAGAGGGAGATAGATGTTGAAGGGTACAATAGACTCAATTTCTCTAAATACTAGCCCAAATTAGTTCCAATATTTTGAAAGAAAGGGCTATTGGCTGTTCTTAAAATTCAAAAGCTACTTAAAAAGAAAGAAAGAAAACATAAAGATTTGCTACATGAGCGACACTGTCGGAAGGCTGACAACAGAGATGCCTAATATAGAATGGCTTCTGTTGTGAGTATAAACATGAGAAGGAGGGGAACCAATGGGCAGGAACGCTCCTGATGCTCCAGTGGAAAGGAAGGGATGCTCACGAAGACTCTGTGTAGAGGGGAGTCTCTCTCTGTTGTGGGACTCCTTATGTCAGACAGATTAATGGAAACCATGAAGACCCCAGTCTGAAATCTTCAAGCACTCAGATATTTGCAGTGGGAGGGCTACCTTGCCTTGGTATCTCAAGAGTTCCAGCCCAGGACCCGAACTGGGAATATCCCACTCCAAGTTCTCCTATTCAGAAAAGAAGGCTGCTTACTGACTGATTTGCAGTGTTAATCCTTATCACTCCACACCTAACTTAGAAACTACCTATGGGTTTTTCTCCCCTCTCTACTTAAACATGCCTCTTTGTAGTACTACATTAAAACTGCACCAGACACTAAAGAAACCATGAGAAAATTATTATTCCCATTTCTTGTTCTTGCTAATTCAATTACAACCGTCGTGGCATATCATCAGGAATTTGACGTTATACTGAAAAGATAAGTTTCTAAATTACACACCAATCAAGTCCTTAAAACCCCAAATAGTGTCTTGAGTACAGAGGGAAGAAAGGATAGTTATTAAAGTTTAGCACAAAAGATCATATTTTCAAGCAACATGATGCTGGCAATCTGGAAAAGGGATATGGCTCCATGCGTTTCGAGACACAACATGCTCCTGTACTTAAACACACCAGTAGCTGGCAAAAGTGGCTAGGACCCATCCCAGACATGCCTCTCACTGAGGGGACAAATTGCTGAATGCTACATCCGACATTGGAGACGCCAGTGCTCAGGCAGTCAGAGATGCCGAGGGTTGTAATTTGAACAAAATGTCACTGTTTAGAGATTTTCCTTTTGCTGTGCTTTTCTTATGATGATAAAATCACAGGCACTGTGCACAGGATAATAACACAAAATGTTTGACAGCTTTTCCCACAATTGTTTGGCAATCTGTTTGCCTAAGACGGTGTTCCCCACGCTGGTCAGTTGCCGGAGAGTAAGGTGTTCTCTTCCCCATCCTGTTCTGCTTGGCCTGTGCTGTGCTGCTGTATAGAGTTGAGCATCTCCTATCTGTACTATGAAAAATGCTGAATTAGCCTTGGAGTCCCATGTTCATGTGGGGATGCAGATCTGCCATCCGACCAGACAGCAAAACAAAGCAATAAAATTCTGGTGGAGAATGTTGAACGGGCCATCTAAAAAGGGAAAAGAGAGGTAGGCAATTCAGATTCATCAAGTCCACTGACACACTGGGATCACTCTCCTTATGGGCATGGATCGGAAAGTCTTTTATTTATGTACTCACCTTGCATTGTAAAGGAAGATAAGTAATTGTCCTATTTAACTCTAGAAAAGATAAGGTTACTACAGGGGGTGTTGCCATGAAATACATGAAGTAATATGTTGTTGGAAATAGTGGCTAACTTGGTAATCAGGTTATCTCTCCGGGACTTCCTGATGATATTCCTACCACAGCCAGATAAGAATAATTCAGAGAAAGGATAATATGGTAAAGGGGTTCCTCGCTATAACTCCCGTTGATTCTGCAAGGTTTCAGTGCCATTTCTTAAGTTTCCTCTGACCAGACCCATCCAATTTTCTGCCAGTATCTGACAGCGAGTGAGTGTGGCATAGTGAATCAAATATTACCAGATGTTTGTGAATTGAAGGCAGAGAACTCAATTAAAAGGGACCTCCCTGTGGCTTATCTACATAGTTTTATTGAAATTCATATATATGCTATGGTGTTTCGGGTTATTCCGGAGTAAGGTAAAGCCCATTCAAAACAAAATGAGTATATCCTTTTTAGAATCTGTAACTAATTTTCATCTCGTGATCAATTGAAGATTTTAGCAGACTGTGTATTTATATTTTGAGAATCTCTCTCTCTCTCTCTCTCTCTCTCTCTCTCTCTCTCTCTCTCTCTCTCACTTTTTCTCTCTTTCTGTGTTAGATAATTAATAATTATTTAATTATTCTTATTTTTTCTTAATGGTCTTAGACCTAAATTTTGGGAAGCTTCTAATGAGGAGACTCCAGGCTGGGCTTGCTGATGGATTCACTCACTCACCTGCTGCTGTAAATTTGTCATAGAATTCTTCTCCACCCACCCCATCCTTATAAGCTGCATTGAGAGAGAGGCTGCCAAAGACAGCAAAAGGCTTTCTCAAATGGCAGATTGGATGAATACTCCCAGCATCCCCACCCCTGTGGATACAGGATATGCCTTTGGCCTCAAAGCAGTCTGGAGAAAGCCCAACTCAGAGTCTGAGGGTAGGATTTTAGGCTATTCTGAAGACTTCTATACCCACACCAGACTGCCTGACTAGGTATCAGGAAGTGCTGAGTGACATGAAAAGCAAAAATGAAACACACACACACACACACTCACACAATCACACCTATATCACATGCCCCCTCCCACACCACACACACACACACACACAGACACACACACACAGACACACACACACACACACACACACACACACACACATACACGCATGCATGAAGGCATCTATAATGTCTATTTTAGAGAGCAACAATATGCCCAGAATAGAAGAACTATTTTAAGACAAAAAATACGAAAAGCAAATATAGCCCACAGAATAGGTGGTAAAAGGTATTGACATCCTGAGACAACCAGAGATAAAGCTCGTTTGCCTTCACCCTGGAACGTCTATCAGATGAATGTATAAGCACATGCTATGGCAGTCACATATCCTTAAATTCAGGAAAGTGTGTCTTGGTCAGTGAACCTCAGTTTTAAAACATATTAGAAAGTTAAACAGTCACTTTGAAAAATAACTGTTTATCTCCTACCTATTCTGTCTTCGTCCACAATCTGAAGTGTGTTACATGACATTCAGTTTGGGCATAGAGAAACAAGTGTCATTGGATGTTCACTTAAGAGTTAAAATTATGTGCCGTGTGCCTTCTGATACTTGAAATAGCTTAGAAGGATAAAAAACATGGCTTTTTAGGAAGATAATGCCATGTCACTACTCGGAGTTGCTTTGGCTTCTGCTGGACTTTTGTTCATTTGTTTGTTCTGAGTTCTGACACAGCTTCAGGCACACTTCCCAGGACTGGTCAGTGATGTTCTTCTAGTTCACAAACTAGAGTAATTGCGCAGTGACCCTGATTTGGGTTCTGTCCACACAAGGACAGGAAGATGGTGCCCAGAAGAGTGCATTGTAATGTTTGCCTCAGTCCTTTGAGCAGAAGTCTCTGCCCTGGCTCAGACTTCCTAAACACATCAACGGAGAATCCATACCATGTGTTTCCTTGCCTGGCCTAAATCGTGCCTCACAGAAATGGTGTGAAGATGCAAAGATATCCTGCCCTTACCACGTAAAGCAAAGAAAGCCCCACACACTCACCCTCTCCACTCTTCTCTTAAGTCTGCACAGCTTTTACATAAGAACCCCAGAATTCTCAGGGTAAAGACCCTCACTCAGCTTCACAAATAAGAAAAACAAACTCAAAAGATAGAGTTACTGAACCAAGGTCCCAGGATTATAAAATAGCACTCACTGCCCAGAAACACTAAAGCATGCTGACATGGAGTTTGGAATGCTTTTTCCTATACCACACCACCACCACCTCTCCACCATGCTTTATAACGAAGCCTTATGAAGTTTAGAATACCTTTCCCACACTACATTGCCCCCCCCCCATGCTATATAGTGAAGCCTTATGGAGTTTAGAATACCCTTCCTATGTCACACCCCCTCCTCCACTGCCATGCTTTAACTCAAAGCTTTTCCTTTTACAAAACACAAAATGAGAGCATTTCCCCTGTGTGCATACATGACTGGAGGGGCATGAAGAGCTTCTAGGATGCTGAGCTCTGGATGCCTGCCTGCCCTGGGCTGCGCCTCCAGCTGGTTCTCTGCCCACTCCCAGCTTGTGAGCAGGCAGATGGTGGGGCGATCATCATTTCCACCATGGAGGTGGGGGGAGAGGCTTACTTCAAATTCCTTCTTGTTTATTATCACGCTGAAACTCTCTCACATTTGCAGATGTTGACCAACAACCAGAAGGAAAGAATTCTTGCTTTAAGTTCAGCTCAAGAGGAAGCTAAGAAAAGGACTGTCCTTTAGGGAGAAAGAAAGGAGGAGAGAAGTGAAAAGGACAGGGAAGTGGTGAACTTAAAAGGAAACAGAAAAGTTGGAAGGAGTCGAGGATAGAAGGCATAGAAGGATAGATGTCTGGGCTCCCTCCTCTACTGTTCTTATGATTAAATGGGGTCTCACACATCTGTTCTTCACTGTAATTGCTTCCTCATTAATGTACATAAAATTACAATTACACATGTCGAATTCTCAGAGGAAGATGTCGACATTGTCATAACGTGCTTGTCAATCTTGGAACTGAACAAGAATTCAGAGTTCAGATCTAGAGAGTTTGAAGGACCTGAGTATTTATCAGTTATTCGGGCTGACTAGACAGTGTCAGGATTCTATTACCTTGCGTTGTGAAACATGTAAACCCAAAATGACAACCTTCTGGGAGGAAATTTGAAATAAAAGGCTGAAAATGTGAAGCCATTTCTGAGAGAAGATTGTGCTAGTGTGTTCCAGAGTTCAGGAGAGTAACTTAGCCGCACTCAGTTTTGTGTTGTCTGAAGACCTTTTTTGAGAGGGCTCTCTGATGCAGGATTATAACAGCCCACAAGGAAAAAAAAAGCCTGTTTACCAACTCAGGTTGGGAGTGGTTCAATAGAAAGAGGATACATTATTAATTCAACATGCCAGCTTTGAGCACTGAGTTTTTTGGTTGCCTCCTCATGAAGTATGACCCTGTGTTTTGAACCTAAAATGTAGGGAAATTACTTAAGACCCCAATCTTGTTTCTATTTTCCATCTACTGATAATTTAGCTGTTAAAAGCACTGATGTTCTTTAAATGTATAACTACCAATTCTCCCATTCACCTTCCATGTGACAGAAGGAAGCCAATGAGACATAAACAGGTTTGTAATATGACTTTGTCTCCTTTTAAAGCAAGCAATTCTACAATGACCCTGATGAAACCTTGAATGTTTCTGAAAAGAAACATTCAAAATGGCATGTTATTGTTTGGGGGGTGGGGTGGAGGACCAGCAACAAAGAGTAAACTTAAGATGAACTGTTTAATATCTGAGCTTTATCAAGTATAATCATTCCAAATTCAGCAGAGAAATAAGCTGCACGTCAAAAACC
This sequence comes from Arvicanthis niloticus, assembly GCF_011762505.2. Classification (NCBI taxonomy): domain Eukaryota; kingdom Metazoa; phylum Chordata; class Mammalia; order Rodentia; family Muridae; genus Arvicanthis; species Arvicanthis niloticus. The sequence continues at coordinate 66,940,122 of NC_047668.1, read as the reverse complement.
TGAAATGAGACTCACATTAATAAACAATAAATTCTCATCACATAAATAAATCTACTCCCCTACATTAAGATTAAGAAAAAGAAATCATACTGTATGCACAATTAATCCCCATTAACTAGTTTTTATTAGCTCAACAGTTTCACACATTTATAATCACGTGGCTATATGGTAGTATGAAACCAGAAACTCTCATCAAACTTCCTTAGTAAGACTTCCTGCAGACAGGACTTAGCGCTTTGCCCCTCCTCTATCTTCCAGGCACTGTTCACTCCAGGAAGCCCCAAGCAATCGGGCAAAATGTCTAATGAAAAAAATGTCTAACGAAAAAAAAAATGTCTAATGAAAAGATCCCCTGCAAAGCTTCCTCACTTCGCCAATCTGAGTACGGGGACTTTCATATTAACTGAAGACAATAAAGCCAGAGACAATGCACTAAGCTTGCAGGCTTTGTTTTTGGGTGGGTTTTTAAGCAGTCTACTCTGTCAGGCACTTCTCACAACTCCATTTGGGGGAGTGGAAAAGGACCCCAATCCTTGTTTTCCTCCCTCTCCGCCTGCCACCTCTTCCTACTCCTCTGAAAAGAAGCATGTCACACAACAATGAAGAGCTTTTCCACATTAGAGCTGTTGCCAACCAGCCACTTCTCTTTGTTTAAGTCTATTTACACAGTCTCCTTGGCAACAGAAGGTAGAAGTTGACATTTTTTTAATATCTCTGACTAGCAGGTTTGGTTTTTCCCTTTGTCTGAAGCTTATCCACCTCACACAGGGAGCTGTTTCTGCCGCAGCTTTTTCTTTTTTCTTTTTAATTTTGAAAAGAGAAGCACATTCACACCGGATTTTAGGGCATTCTTTCAAAAACACCTTCAAAACTGATTACTGACTAAAAACATTTTCTTTTGACAGTAGCTGTGAATACTTAACTCTTCCCCCTATAATAGTGGGTCACAGAGATCTGTGCGTGTTCTCACGTCTGATGTCTTTATGTAATGGTGGGAGAGGGCTGAGGCTATGGGTGGAGACAAAGGAATGCAGCCTGGCATCCCTGAGTTCCATGACTCAGTCAGTGAACTACTGAAGAGCCACAGGCCCTCTTTTGCATATATATATATATATATATATATATATATATATATATATCTTTACAGCTCAATTGACCCCAAGTTCGGTCCAAAATATCCTATCTTCTGCACTTGTAAACCACAGGCATTTACCCCATTCATGGGAAACTGTGGGCCATAGAGAAAAAGGAACCATACCAGTGGTGTTTGGAGTTGGCCAGAAGTTTATTTAGTTGGGGATCATGACAATCATGTCATTTGTATATCAAAAATCAAAACCCTGTTTTTCAGTTGATAGCTGGGACAGATATTTCTAATAAGGAATTTGAGGCACAGCACCAGCCCTGTTAAAAAAAATGTTTTTATTTTTGGTCTGGCACAATTTTCAGTGTAGTAGTTTGAATCTCTGCTTGTAGCTTTCCCTGGTCATTAATTTTTTTTTTTTTTTTTTTTTTTTTTTTGTTCTAAAGAAAAGTTGGCTGCCTTTATCATTAAAAAATAAAAAAATTAGTTAATTAATTTTTAAAAACTGGTAGGAACCAAAACTGCTTTCAGAACAGTAGAGTTTTGTAGAAGCTCCTCTTCATCCTGTTTGTTTCCCAGGATGCACTGCAGGGATACCGTGGCAGTGGGACGCTCATCTTCAGGTCATCCTGCTCTCACTGAAGGTTCCTAGAAATAAAAGCTCTGTTTCCTCCAGTGTTGTGGAAGTAAAACACCAGTAGATAGACATATTTGATTTGTTTATATGTTCACCTTATGTTCTGACAACAAGAACAAGATCTGAGCCATCAATAGCCATGTACCTACGGTTTCCTTGCTTGATACCATCCTCTTAATTTGCATATGCATGACAATCTCGTTAGACCCAGACCAAATATTATTCAGAAGAGAATACGCACTATTAAACCTAGAGCCAAATATTGACCTGTTCTATCCCCCACCCCCTTCTGTATGTTGGTGTATTTACTCTGCTCCAGCAGGTACCATAATTGTCTGGTGTTTAAACATAGGGATGTACTTTTTACTCTTGTGGAGGTGATGAAGCTCAAGGCCAAGACTCCAATCGGTTTGTATCTGGTGAGATCCCACCTCTCTGCCTTCACAGGGCAGAAAGGCAAGGGAGCTCTCCAGGTCCCATGTAATCAGGGCTGGTATATCATTCTTGACCTTATGACCTATAACCTCCTAAAAGAGTAAGAGTCTATCTTCAGCCCTTAGTAATAAGAAACCTCAGAAATCAATTTCAAATAACTGTGAATTTTTTTTTCCTAAAGTTAGAACTTTGTTATCCACAAGTAAGAGTGTGCAGGTCCTTCATTGGGTCTTAGAAACCACTGGAAGTTTAGAAATGTTTATTTATTCCTTAGAATGAATCTTTTAATCCACTTCCTATGAGTATAAATAATTTTAGAGTCATTGTTTAACATACTATTATTTTAACATTTCAATGAGAATTAAGCATAGCTGAAATAGATACTTTTCCCTACAAATCTATTTCAGATAATAGCAGATTCAGAAAATCTGCATGCTAATTACTGTAATGTTAATTACCTGTAAGACCTTCAAGAAGTCATCCAACTTCTGTGCATTTGGTGCCCCTCCCCCATCCCCAGAACTGCCAGGAACTCCTGCTCTCTTATAAATTACGTCTGCATTTTATTAGAATCATATGTGAAAAATGTGTAGGAGATATCTATTAGCACTTAGCTTTAATGCACTAACAAAAGAAAAATAAATAAAACAAAGCTGTGGGCTTAAAATGATGGAAATGTGTGCATCAGGATGCAGGCCACACAGATAGTGTGGCATGTGACTTAAATGCCCTCAGCCTCTTCTTCTCATTTTTTGTGGCACCATCTGGTGCTCTGTTATGAGGGGGAGTTTTTTTAGATAAACACAGCAGACTCAACCCTACACACACACACACACACACACACACACTCAAACCTTTGTTGCATTTAAAAATTGCTTAGACCAGGACTCTTCTACATTCTTAGATTCAGCAATTCTAGTGCAATGACAAGCTGAGAAAAATATATCTGGATTTGGCCTAACTAGGAGTCTGATTGGTCAGGAACTTGACATGCCCAAGCGAGCTCCTTGCTTTCACCTTGGATAGTTCTGTGGCCTATCCCTTCCAGGGCAGTTGCCACTCCTTTCTATGTGGCAGAAAGCCAAGGCTCTGTGTTTGCAAAGTTTAACAGGACTTAAATTCCTAACATTGTTAGGAGTTGATTCCAGGTACAACTCCCTGCTGCTTAGGAAGATGACTGAACTCTCCTGTAGCAGTCATCTGGAGGAGCATGTTGACCTCTCCTCCAGCATGGCTGCTCTTTAATGTTCAGATACGATTTTTCAAAGTATATGGGGGACAGAGCAATGAATCTGAGACAGTTGTGGAAAATTCTCCCCTACTATGCCCCTTAATCATCTCCTCTTTCTCAGAAATTTATTAATATATATATATATATATATATATATATATATATATATATATATATATATTTTTTTTTTTTTACACTGGCAATAAGATTCTGTTAGTATAGCCTTAGTCACATTAGACCATGTCGCTGTAAAATGACATAATTAAATGCAATGAAAAAAATGTTTCCTAAGGAATCTTAACAAAAACTCACAAACAATAAGCCAGATTTTCAAAATTATCCAAGAATTCAGATCATCTATGTGAGCATCTTCAGTGTGAAAGCAACCTTTGTTCCCATCTACCTTGGGACAAATGAAGGACTGATGTTTTTCCCAAGAAAAAGGTCAGAGTGGAAACACAGTTCACTCGGCTAGCCGACTGGCTCCTCAGGAGACAGACCAGAGTCAGCCAGCTGAACCCCTGTGATCTGAAGCTCTGCTGAGAACCCAGGAAGGAACCTAAATAAACTCTCCTGAGAACTAATTGAAAGAAGTAGTTACAGTGAATGAAAAAAATCCCTGGAAGGCCAGTGTAATCACACCATATAACTATGGCCAGAAGTTAAGTGAGTGAGCTCTGGGTAACTCAGTAAAAGCAAGTATTAGTTAACAGAGGCCAGAGTTCCAGCTTGAGTATATAATTCTTCTTGTTAAGGAACCACTGTTTTCTCTCTCTCTCTCTCTCTCTCTCTCTCTCTCTCTCTCTCTCTCTCTCTCTCTCTCTCTCTCTCCTCTTATTATTTGAGTAGGATTTTGACTTATTTTGACATTATTATTTTGACTTATTATATATGTATGAGTAGGATTTTAACCCAGCACCATGCTAGTTAAGAAAATTACCACCACTTCCTAGCTTAAGAAATGTGTTTCTAAGGTAGGATCTCTGTAGATGATTATCAAGTATGTCCATAACCACCCATAATTATAAATATATGTTATTTTCTTTTAAAATATTTCATTTTATGTATGTGCATCTACCTGTGCATGAGCACACTAACACATGTGTGTAAGCAGACATGTGTGCAGGTACCCATGGAGGCCAGAAGAAAGATTCAGATTCCTCAGGATTCAGAATCGCACAGGCGGCTGGTAGCTGCCCAGAATCTGAGCACGATATCTCATGATTTTAAAACATTGTATCTGTCACAATCTATACTAACGGAGGCCTCTATATACCCCATGGAAGAAGTAATTGCATTTTTAAAGAGCTGACTTTATAGACAATATGAAACCAAATAAAAAATATTAATACAAATGTATCTTCCTTGGTTTGGTTACTTTCACTAAAGTAAATGTTTCAAGTGGATCTGGATTATCAATGGTGAGTGCTAGGCAAATATATACAGTAAAACCAGACCATGTAAAGTTTTACCTGGTCACATTTCCTGCCTAGTGGGCTGGTGATAGGGCTCAGTGGGTCACAGTGTTTGCTGTCAAGTCTGAAGACCTAAATTCAACCCACAGTTCCCATATGGTGGAAGTAGAGACCAAGCTCTGACTCCCACAGATTGTTCTCTGACCTCTTCAAATGCACCATGAGGTGCAAGTGTCCACAGACAGACAAAAAAACAGACAGACAGACAGACATGCACACACAGAGACAGACAGACAGACAGACAGACAGACAGACAGACAGACAGACACATACACAGAATAAATAACTAAAATAAAGATTATATGCCTGCTAAATTACACACCTAAGCACCCTGTCCTGAAAAAAAATCTAACACACCTTTTTAAATAACTTTTATTGTATATACTTAAATTTTTATGATTTTATATGATTTATAAATACTAAAATCATTATTGTCATGTCATAAGTCACAGGAGAAGCTATTAACTCATTGGGCAAAAATCCTCTGTCCAAATGCTATATACTATAATTAGATCTGTGACTGGTCTATTCCATATTCTTACTACTTGACATCCTTATAGCTATATCTTCTGCGCATTCCCTCCTCACCATCCCTACCCAGCCCTGATAGGAATTATTCCATTCTATCCATAATTCATAGTAGACTTGAGCATTATTCTTCCTAAGTGGACACTTGACCTTATACTATGAATTTGTCATAAAGGAAGAATGGCTTTAATATATTCCTCAGTCTGTGGACTTGTAACCACAAGGTATATGCTGGGAATGCGAGCGGGATAATGAGATGGGACATGGAGCTTGCAAGCTGTAAGGATAAGGGTCACACTGAGAACTGTATGTTCGCCATCATCAGCATAGCAGAGCATTCTTGCCCTCTTACCCCTGCCCTCTATGTAAGCCTGACTCCATTGGGGAAGGAATATGCTTCAGTTTATACCAGGTTTCTTTCCTTTCACATTATTTAGTGGTCATTTACATTGCCCACCACAGTCCATCTCTGTTTGCTCTCTTGTATTGGTTGCCTGTCTTGAACATGGCTACTTCCATAACTCCCAAGGTCCAGGAAGCTACCTTTGAAGACTATAAACTATCAAATTATATCTGATCTGTGAGATTCCTCATCACTTGGCAATGTACAGCAGATATTTTCCAGACAATGACTACTCTGAGTGAGACTTACTTCTCAGCCTTTCTTCCCTTTGTTCAACAAACAGGATCCTATCAGCACTCCTGGGTAGGAAGAAGCCTCTAGGCCCCAGAGTTTCCTCCTGTAGGAGCCTCTTTGACTGCCTGGCCCTCTATATTTCTCTGAGGCTTCATAGAGCCAAAGCCTAGTTGGAAACAGAACTGGGGCAAACCCTGTTCATTATATAGTCAGGCTGAAGCAGACTGGTACTTGCATTAGAACAGTTTTTCCCTTTTCTTTCATGTCATACACACCAATTGCCTGCTCAGCTCCAAAAACAACATTCTGTCACAGAAATTTCCAGGGAAAACCATGAGGTGGGAAAATCAGAATAACGTCTTCCTTTATGGTGAGATTATACAGGAAAAACCACTGGATGACTCCCAACCTGGGCTTCATAGGTTGGCAGAAACGGTTGCCATTCCCTTAGCACAGAGAGAAACTTCAAGAAATAATAGGTATGAAATGCATAAAAGACTCATGAGAAGAGGGTGCTCAGTAGTTGACAACAGAGGATGGACCCTGTCTTCTGAACTGGTTCTGTCTTAATACACCTCCTGTCATGCTATCCAAGCCTCCAGGACATTGTTTTTTGTTTTCTTATCCTTAATGAGGAGGTCTGCAAGGCTCAAAGTTTCTATGCAGGAAAGATCAAAAGACACAGTTGTTGGAATGTAACCGCTGCAGCTGCATTTGGGGGGGGGCGGAATCTATTCATTAAATTGGTCAAATGTCTACATTTGTTTTAGGGTAAGGACAGAGTGTCATCCCTTGCAAATTTAGGATTCTGGGTAATTCCCTTGAAATCTCACATCCTGCCTACAAGCCACCCTCATTCAACCCAGGTCCCTTGTACATTGTTCCTGCTATAAGAGCCTTCCAGGAGGATTTATAATTATTGTATGTGAATCCTCAGAGAGAAACATAAGAATAGTCCCATAGGTTTCTCCCCTACCCCTACTGAATAGTTTGTGTTTGTGAGGAGTTGGAGTGGGGCTGGGGGCGGGGGAAAGGGTATAGTTTTAACTATGCATCTGCAGCAGAGTCCTCTTTCCAATGTTACTAAATTCACAAGTACAGGGACCAACACATCAGGAAGGAGAAACATGATGTGTTTCCAAAAATACATGATGCTGATGTCATACTGCATCCCATGGTCTACTTTCTCAAAGCCAAGTTACCACATTAACAGGATGCATTTGAGGGAATCGCTCAATCAAAAAACAGGAAAAAATCACCCAGGAAGCCTTGGTATTCCTACTTTGTTCATGTAAAATGCAGGCTATGACATATTCTTTTTCTTCTTTTCATTGAAAATCATTCTAGGAGTATTAAACAGACTTAATCTAAAGAGTTAGGGATTTTCCACATACCCAAGGCATCCTAGTTATGGCGTGTAGAAACTAAGGACACGAAATGAGCCTCAATGTAACAGTATTCTTCCTGGCATTCAATCATCCCTTGTCTCTGTGCTTGTTGAAATAAAATGTATGTTTTCTTTATAATTATACTACATATATCTCCCGTGGTCTCAGGGTTAAGGAAGTCATCTTTGTAACTTTAACCAGCTTTCTCTCACTCTGACAACAATCCCTGGCAGAAATATCATAAGGAGGGAAAATTTCTTGGTTTGGGAGTTATAGCAGCAGTCTACTGAGGTTAGAGACACACAGCAGAAGAAACGCCTCACATGATAACAGCCATGAAGCAAAGGAAAATGGGAAGGGGTGGGCATCTTAACATTCTTTTCACAAGCACTGCCTCAACTTAGCTTTCTTATATAAGGCTTAACACACACACACACACACACACACACACACACACACACACACGGTAGAAAGCCACTCTGTGCTTCCTTGACATTTTTCACATACTATAGAATTCAGCATGCATTTCTATCATAGTCTCTAAGCTGAGCTTCGAAAGGGCCATGTCCACACCTTATTCAGCAAAAAGGTTTTTATAGAATCTGGAAGAACTAAAAAGTCTCAAGACTGAAAGAGGCCTAAAGTTGATATAGATTTATGTTCTTTTTATTCCTGTGAGGACTAGTGAACATGGCATATAATAACTGTTAAGTGAGTCCAGAATGAATTATTGTAGCAATAAAGATTTATATCTTTTTGCTCAATTTATATTATCTGTGCATTTATTTTATTGTGTTTTGCTGTACATTCGTATGTAAGCACATGGATAATGGAAATATGTCCTCTTCAGAATTTGCTGGATGTGGCAAGAACTTGCCTTCTCTCAAACTATACTGGAATTTAATTCAAGAACTGCTCTTAACCAATCCAAACACTGACACTTCCCAGCTGTAGTGTCACACTGGGCCAGTTCAAGTGCCAAAAGCTCAGCTAAGAGAATAAAAGCAGTCACATCCCAAACAGTAAAGAGGGATTTCCACCCATTCTCACTGTGTGACACATCATCTCAGGGGAATCCTGGAGCTTTGGGAATCCTCTGCTTTGCCAGAGCCCTGCCTGGCACAGAGCCTGCCCCATCTGCAGCCTCACCAAGAGTTACAGCACAAGTGCCCTCTGTATCTAGTCATGGATAGTTCTACTCATTTTATGACTATGATTCCTTAACTGTGTATTCAGAATTACATGCCAAGTCCTAATCCATCATCAGATGACTTTGTTAGGTTCCATGGATATGGTTCCCAGGCTTTTGAGTGCAAGAGAAGCACGTGTTTCATTCATAGTTGGCTTCATTGTGAGCCTGGGACATTTGATTCACACGACTTCACAGAAAAAGTGAAGCAATAGGTGTGAATGAAGAAAAATTTCCATGCTCTTATATCACTAGGATATTAGTTTATGGATGTGGAGAGATGGATCAAATGCTAAGAGAGCTTACTGTTCTTGAAAAGGGACTAAGCTCAATTCTCAGCACTCACAGGGGACTTAAAACTGCCTATAACTCCAGTTCTTAAAAGCCTGATATTCTCTTTTGTCTCCAGCAGGCACCTGAAAATAAGTGGTACACATAAACTCCTGCAGGAACACACACACACACACACACAAATATACATCATCCATGGAGACAAACAGTAATCTACACATGACCCATAATATATTTATTGAAAAGCTACATCCTTTAAGGAAGATATCAAAATTGTAGTTTATTTAGCAACTTAGACTTAACTCCTGGAAAGACAAAGTAGGCAATAAAGGTCCACATATTACATTCAAAGCTTATTTCCTCCCTCCGTGAAAGAAAAAACTGGCTTTAACACATTAAGAAGACTATCTTTAAGATATAGCACAGAGACTGTGGGCAGGGAGGCTGGGAGGGGACCTCAGCATCTGTCCAGCCTACAGATATACTTGCTGTAAATTTACTGAGAAAAACACACATAATTTTATTCAAGCATCAGCTTCTGAATATGAAAAGTAGAGAATTTGAATGCATCCTGTATCTTAGCACTGAAAATACTGGGTCTTTTTATCTGAAACCAATAGCAAGCTCAAAATTAGAAATGAAGGGCAATCTTCAGATGACTCCATGACCTTACTATGTGTCGTGGACACAGTTAATGCTTAAAATATGCTTGTATAAAAAAAGAAAACTTATGATTAGAAACTAGTGATGTTAAAGATAAACACTAGAGAGCCAGCAGTAGAGAGCTTTATTTATTTTCAGATATACTTACTCTGTGTTCTATTTTATATCTTGACATTTCCTGGCTGTTATCTCTCTTTCAGGTGAAGCCATTATATGTGTGCTCTTAGTCAACTGTAGTTGAGCAAACCTCACTAAATAATTTAGAAGTCTCCATAAAATTACTTTTTCCCTTCCACAGTGTCATTAAAATTCATCTGGGAAACTATACTGACTCCATGAGAGGAAAGTCACTTGTATTTTGGAACTGTTTCCATGATGACAATGACAGGTGCCAAGTTCTGGTATATGCATATGCATGTAAAAGGTTAGAACAATTAGCACTGTGGAAGCAAATTTCATTGTGAGAGGCATCTATGCTCTCACAGTGATGCTTAAAGAGAAAATGATGTACATTAATTTCCACCATCAGATAAATAAATCTTTAACCTTAGTCATAACAAAAAACCTATAAATAGTACTTGAAATGTTTTCTTATACTAGAAATCTATATTGACATCATAGAATATTAGGTTTATTCCTAATAAATGTAAGGAATTATAATGGGCTTATTGTGTCTTAACTATTATGTGCAAAATCATCATGTCTTAATATAAGAATATTAAGACATCTGTAATACCTATTATATCTTTCTAAGTTGGAGAATATTGCCAGCAACAGTGCTATGGGTTAACTTCCCTTTTTATAATCTTCAATCTTTTTTATGTTGATAAATGCCATCTAAAAGTCATGGTACTACTAATATATACCATCCCCTGGAAAAAAATTTGACCATGAATAACTACCTTGGACTACATTTGCCTATCTACCTTGTATAATAACATCTCAATAAGAACACCTACATGACCAAAATAAAATGGCATACCTACTTGGTCTCTTAGTTTTCCCTTCCATTCTTATCCTACAATTCACCCTAATGCCAAAACATAGAAGAGTTCAAACAGAAGCAGAGAGTTTCTTAGCTATGACTAAGATCTTCAAAAGATGCCTATCTAAATTCTGACCCTTGTCTACCCAGACTGTATAACACTAGCTACTTTCTCAAGTCTTAGTTCTTTGATCTTCTTGGCTTGCTTTGTTGAAGATACAAGCATCATTCTCTCAGACTGTAAGCATCTTTATCACAACATTATTTTATGCAGATTTCCTCTCATCCAATTGTAGTTCATTATTTCTGTATTTTAGGCATCCATGGTTAGAGCTCTTGATCATCTAAACCTGATTCCAACATTTCTTAATGGGTTAAGCAGCGTGTTCAAACAGGATTGATGATAAAGGGAAAATAACTTTTCCAAAGTAAGTTGGTTCACAACCACAGGTGGTGGTGAAGAATACTGTTGAAATAGGTGGCATTAACTCCAGATGAAAAACCCACATACCACACAGGATCTTGACCTGAAGGGGTTGTCTTGCTAGGGACATGTATGTAAAAGACATGAGATAGTAGTTGTCCAAATGTCAGGAAAGATCATTGGGAAGAGATCTGAATGAAGAAGAATTAATTTAGATAGTTCTTATATTAGATTTGTAATAGATGTGCAAACCCACTTGGAGTCCTAAAGGGTAGGGAAGGTTTAAGTAGATGGTTCAAACCTCAATTTAAGCAAGAGGACATGAGAAGACTGAAAACAATTTTTAAACAAATGGATAACCTTCTCTCCAAAATATCAGTAGGGAAGACTGAATGGGAACATTTGAAATCCTAATCAACTGAAAGCATTTCTGGTATGTATCAGTATATCCCCAAGCAATTAGTTGCCTATGCCAGAAGAGAGTAGCTTCCACTTCATATGTATGTATGTATGTATGTATGTATGTAAATATGTATGTATGTGTATATATATATGTATATATATATAAATTTGTAGAAAGCGGAAGTGGTGGGAAGCACTAGACAGTTAAAAACACTAGACTTCACATTTAGTACTAGTCTCATCATTATTTCTTTCTCAGTGAAAGAAGAAAAGATCGAAGGAAAGGAAGAAGGGAGGAAAGAAGGGAGGGAAGGAAGAATATTTAGGCGAATGGATAGATGAACAGACAGATGGACAGACAGACAAAGAAACCAAAATGCAGCACTTCTCTTATAGATATGACATTTACCAGTCTTTTGGAAATAATATAAATTCACTTTCTTGTTCCATAAGACAAAGCAGGCTGTGAAGTGAAGATTTGGGTAAGAACAGGGCCTAGTTCAAAGAATCATTCAAGGCTTGAGTGAGATTCAAGGTGGAGTTTAGTTTCCACCATCTCTCTTCATTTAGCAGTAATGTCTGCGGCACTTAGTTATTTGTGCATCAAACGAAACAGTTTTTAACCGTCTAATGCTTCAACCACTTCTACTTTCTACATAACCAGTAGCAGAGATGGAAAACTCCCCTCCCACATGATTCCAGCTTTCTAAAAAAAAAAAAAAAAAAAAAAAAAAAAAAAAAAAAAGCCTCTGACAAAGGAGGAGGTGGAGTGTTGAGTGAGTAAAGCAATCATTTAAATCTGCTTTGGAAAGGTGGCTACTGCATAAATATGGTTTACAGCAGGGTTTGATAGGGAAGGCAACATTTCATACTAGATTTTATACATCTATATATAATTGCTAATTTTAAGTAACATCAATTCATTGTATTAAAGAAAACGTATTAATAGCATAGTGTGTTGCGCTCTCTGTGCCTCCTCTAACTGGCTTCTGCTGATATTGGCATCCTTTGCAGCGATTGACTGAGAGTCAATGAGAAAAATCACAGTTGTCTCATTTCTTGAACTATGGCTGGGAACCCAAGGATGGCACATGCGTGCTATGTCTCACAGTGCAGAGTTAAAAGTGCTTCTCACTTGACCTGAGATCCAGTGTCCAGCTGTTAGGGTGGATGAGATTGAGCGATTGTGAGCACCATCGGGAGTAGAAAAGACAGAACATGATAACAAGGAGGTAAAATGTGTCCAGGGTTTGTTTGTAGCCAGATATCTGTGTATTAAAGTATAGGAGTAGACAAGGGTACCAAGAAATAGCAGGTGGAGGAGGAGTTAGAGAAACCCGTATTGTTGTGGACTAGCTAAGCTCATAATAAACTGAAGGTTTTGACAACAGATGGCCTCTTTCCAACTTGGAATTCAATAGTGTCCAAAGTGAGATTCTAGACATAAATTAGGTACCCAACATCACCGATTACTACATAACATTCAACAGACCCCTGGGGTTTTCAAAGCAACAGTATAAGATGTGATCTCATCCAAGAAGGCATGAGTGTAACTCTAGGTGTTGGTGTGGTATTGCCGACAAGTAGACTGTTTTATCTGTAAATTACTTGTAGCTTGAATGTATAAGCAATTTATTCCTGGTACCTTTTCTCTTACACCTGCATAGTCACTGTTTTTAAAGAACCAAACAAACTGTACAAAGGGCTGGGAAATAACGCATCTGGTGTATGGCACATGTTGCCAGGCTGTTTCTAGGGGCATTTCTAGATAAAGCATCATAATGGACCTGTCCACAAATGGACACACTGATGAAGCACATTGATGAAAGGCTGTGGAAACAGGAGGAGCTGCAAACATCTGCAAGGGAAGTGTGTATCTCACAGTCTTACCGTTTCGATACTCTTGGTTGGCTGAAGAAATGAAGTTTCACAGCTGTGTATATAATACAGAAGAGAGACAAATGGCTGGACAAATACTGTTCAGTCAGCACTGAACAAAATTAAGGGGATTCTTTAAGAGTGTTTTTAAATGTCTTATTGGGGGATTTTTGTTTGTTTGGTTGGTTGGTTGGTTGGTTGCTTTGTTGGGTTTTTTTTGTTTGTTTTCTTTTTGTTTTTTGTTTTGTTTTATTTTGATGATGTTTGTTTTAATAGAAGACCCCCTTATGTATCCCAAACTAGTCTCAAAGTAATGATGTAGCCCAGGATGGCCTCTTACTTATAATCCTGCTGCCTCAGTTTCACATGTCCTTGGATTACAATCCTATACTACTGTTCCTTGCTACTTTTTCTTGTAGTTCCCAAGCTGTATGATAACTATCCAGTATAAATATCTTTGCTTACGGAAAACGTGTTTTTATTGAACATTTTAATTGCATTTTAATTTTTCTATTTTTCTAATTATAATTATAGAAAAAAAACTTGATGTGACTTAGTTGGGTCCCAGGTCATTCACAATCTCTGTTACATTTTTCTACTTAAGTTTCATTCTTGTTAAGTGCACAAAGAAACAACTGATATTATACATGAACAGCAGCTAGGTAAGGGCATTTAGGGGCACAGCTGAAATGAAAGATGATAGCCAGCCCAACCTGATAGTTATTAAGTCATATGTAAATGTATTGATGTGAGTATTTTATCTTTGCATATAACATTCCGAGGCTAACCATAACTAGCAGATGGCAGCCTTAGCGTAAATGATGGCTTGAGTCCATGTAAAGAATTACCCTCTCCTCTTAGTAAGAAGAAAGTAATCTAGCCAAGCACGTGATTTTCAGGAGACAAAGTAAATGAGTACTCCCCACACAATGGGATATATATTAAATAATATACTCAGCCTCAGGCATGTTCAATTTCATCCTACCTCTGCACCTTGTCTTGGTCTGGTGATAAAGTCTTGTTTCTTGACAGTTGGTGCCTCAGAACAGGTCCACTTCCACATTTAACACTGATGTCAGCCGCCATCTGTAGGTGCAAAAGCTTCCAGTCTTCTACTCCTCTAATGAGGACTAGAATGTGGTAATCATGGAGTTGGCCCAGGACGGAAACCTCAGGGTCTTTTCATTAAGTGCAGCTCAGTGATGCCAATCCATTTCTGCCCGTGCCAGCTCCCACAACAGGGAATTGGACACTCGGGGAATTGGCTGCAGCCCGTTTATTGCTGTAGCCGAATCCCCCAGCTTTGTTTCCGAGGCCTCTGCAGCTGCCTCCAGTTGGCTTTCATTCCTATGTCATGAGAGAGTAGACACAGCCTTTCCATGGCCAATTCCACACCAACATGTGTCCCCACAAGCAAGAGCTATGTACTGTCTTTGCATATATGAATTGTCATTTGTGCATATTTTGTTCCTATGTATGTTGAGTGTATGGTTTTACAAGGAAGAGTTAAAACTCAGATCTTCACCAGAAAGGGAAAAAAAATATTGTACATATTATGCCAAACCCTATATGACCTTGTGGTTGAGATGAAAGTGTCTGAAAAGCAACTGATATTCTCAATTCTGGATTTCATAGCAAGCAACGGAGCTTAGCCAATGCTTTCACTCATAAAGGACAGGAATCAAGGGATAATAGATTGTTACTAAATAAGGAAATAAAATTTGGAAAGAGCCGTAATTTTAAGACATTATTAATATTCACGTTCTGTTTCTATGGAGTTCATTCACTGGCTCCATTTGAGTTGCATGCATGCAAAATATGCAGAATAGCCTTTTCTCGATGCATTGAAGGTACAGCATATCTCATTATTAGCCAAGATTCTAAAGGCACAGGATCAGATTGACTCTGGACAATATTGATCACCTTACATAGCTGTGCCCATGCATTACCATAACTGACTCCTGTTTATAGAGAATAGAAATACAGGACAGAGTACCTTGGTGATTAGTTGTCCATGCTTTTTCATTACTATTTTTTCCTGTGGATGGATGATTATAAGGCAGAGAATCATAAAGAAATACAAACTTGAATTTTTAATTAAAAGATATGGGCTCCCCATTATGGACAGATATGGGTATTATGTATGCAGTAATGTTCAGGGAGAAGATGAAATAAGCAAGAAAGATCCTCTAGAGAAAGAAGGTTTCAAAGCACATTTGTCTACTACTCGTCTTTTAAAATTCAGTGATGGGCTGGGGAGATCATCCCTTCTGTTAAGTACTTGCTGTGAAAGCTCAGTGACCTGAATTGGGTTCCCCAAAGTCCATGTAAAAACAAGTGCCAAGGCATGAATACCAGTGCTGTAATACTAATGTTGGGAAGGCAAAGACAAGTTGGTCCCTGAAGCTCACTGAAGAGACAGCCTAGCCAATCAGTGAGAGAACCTGTCTCAAAGAATAAGGTATACAGGGATGGAGGAAGACATTTGATAATGGACGTTTGAGTTCCGCATCATACACAGACATACACACTCAGTATTAAACTGATTTCATCTACATATTCTATTATGTCCCCTGGACGTTTCACTGGCCATGTTATTCAGCTGACTTCTATTAATAGATGCTCATTAGTGGAACTTCCAACCACTAATTTCAGGAATATAGTAAAAACCACTAAGGAATCACTTCAAGAATTCATTAACAGTTAGGTGTCTACATTTGCTACTCTTGTGGGCAGTCAGATGTGGACGAATTAGCCAAGGATGCCCCCTCTCCACCTCAGAGGAAAACAAAATGCAAATCAATCAATGTCTATACTGTTCCTTCTCTTTGGTACCCAGAGTGAGAATGAGTATGAAGAATAACCCAGGTGCTTTCAAGAGACTGGATGACTCTTGTAAGTGGGATATAATACACACACACACACACACACACACACATGGACTCAGTATGGCTGGGCTGGTTACTTACCATTGATTAGTGAACTAGCCCAATTTGTCATCCCTTACCCAGCCCTATCATTGGGCAGGTGCCCCTCTGCTTGCAAAGCAGCATATCAAGTCCTAATTTTTAGAGAGAAATCAGTAGAACAATGGCCACCCCATGTAATTTACAGTAGGTAAATTAGCCAGAAGAAATTTGCAGTGGTTGCCATAGACTTCATCACAAATCTAAAATAAAAAGGGAGAGCTGTTTACCTTCATATCAACTTGCCCCTTGTGTTAGCTCACTTGTTATGGAACAGCATCAGGACCATGCAGAGGAAAGTGTAGAAACAACAGTTTCTAACACGGAGGCACACACCACCCAAAGGATAAGCACTCCTGTCTGCTAGCAGTTCCTGGAATTACACCAGTGAAATCTGTTTATCCAGGTAAAGCCACTGTAGTGTGATGCTTAAGTAACTGTGTCACCAGGAGTGCACTTCATGACACCTCCCAAGGCTTCAGCAGCTACCCCAAGTCCTACCAAAGCACTTCACAAGCAAAGATAGGGCTTGATAGGTGTAAGCATCGTGGCTTCAAAAAACGTTCCCAAAGTCCACTTGATTTACAAGCCCTTTTGCCAAAATTACTTATCCTCCAGTGGTTGTAGAAGATCTTTCCTGACTCAATATGGTCTTTAACTCAGTCCTACCGTATCTAGACCTTCTTCTCAATTTGCACATTCTTTTCATTTGAATACAAATGAAAAGAAGACTTGCTCAACCTTCTGCTAAGTAAAATGTACCTACTGGTGTTACCACAGATAACAGAAACCTCTTGCTTGTTGGGACCTAATATGTACCAGCTACTAAGTACTTTATATTGTTTAATGCCATGTTCAAATTAATTTTTGTGTTGTTTATCATTGTCATTGTACAAATGGAAAAAAACAGGCATACCACCTCAAAGTTGTGTATCCAAAGCCATATGAACGCCACTGAAACGTGAATCCCTACTTTCTTTTCTACATTATCTGCCACATAAAGTGTATTCCTTGGATCCTCCTGAAAAGTAGAGTCAGTTGAGAGGCCTATAATAATTTCAAAACCTAAGACTTAACTCTCTGGGCAACCAGAAATGATAGACCCAAGCTTCAGCCTCAGAAGACTGACTCCCACGTGCTTCAGAGGATGAGTCAGTTCCTTCCTGATAAACACAGAGTTAGATAAATGCTTCTGAGTCCTGTGGTGATTCAGGATGCCTTTTGCCCTTAATCTGCTTCTCTACCCCAAAGCCTAAGCAATCAGAATCTGACAGGTGGTGGGTGGACACAGGTAGAGGACTAGTGTTGATTATGTTTCTCTTCAACTTCTGTGGGCTATTGGAATGCAAGACCATGGCCAAGAAGGATTGGGTACCAAGCCCCAAGCCTCTTAACACAGCAGCAGTCACTAGCTTTTCATTGTGCTCCAACTGAGAGTGGCTCTGTAATCCCATTTCCTCTCTGGTGAAATGACAGAGTTCAGGCTCTGATACAAGTAGTGTAGTGATTTGGGGCTCTGAGGACTTTGAGACAACCAAATCTTCACCCTGTCTCCAAAAGATAAAGTTCAGTACTGGCTTCCTCCACTGCCTCTCAGAGGCTACACATTCATAGCTTCCAGTTTTCGGTGTTTTGGTTTTGGAGAAGCATTGGATGAGTTTTTTTTTAATCATACAGTTTTAATTATTATCAGTCCTGACCATTCTTATTTCTAGTATTTCTGCCCATACTATCTGTCAGTCTAGTCCTTTCTAAACTTATTTTTCTTTAATGAAAAAAGGATATTTTTTAGGATCATATATTCTGATTCTGGTTTCCCCTCCCACAACTCCACCCAGAGCCTTCACATTTCTCCCTCCCACCAAAATCTAAACCCTTTCTGTCTCTCCTTAGAAGCAAACAGGTTCTAAAGAACAATAATAAAATAAAATGAGATAGAACTAAAACACACTCAGTTATTTTAAAATCTGCACAAGACTCCAGTCAGCTTCATCTCTCTGTAAATCTATGCCTGTGTTAGTCAGCAAAAAAAAAAAAAAAAAAAACCATAATACCAAAAGATCAGCTACAGTAGTGATATGCCTCCCTAGACAATTATTATTTCTTTATCAGCACCATGTATGAGTCTGTACAAAGTAAAATTTTCCAGTTTTTTAATATGGCAATGACAAACCCAGTCATGGCTGCGTGGTGACAGACATAAACCACTTAGCTAGATCCATATGAAATTTTAGAGCAAGAGTTAGTAGGTCTTGAAGTCCCTTCCTACTTTTTCTCCAATGACTATGGGGTCAGATAAAATGTCTTGCTCATACTTCTTCCAATATAAGTTAGGACATACAGCTGGCCATGGTGATGTACATCTTTAGTCCCAACAACTGGGAGACAGAGGCAGGAGAATCTCTGAGTTCAAGTCTGACCTGGTCTACAGAGTGAGTTCCAAGATAGCCAGTGCTACACAGAGAAACTTTGTCTTGAAAAACAAACAAACAATAAATAAATAAATGCATGCTTTTAATCAAGTGACAGTGCAACAGATCAAAGAAACTGCATTAAATGTGACAAAATCATACACTGAAATAAATCAACAAATATTTGACCAATTGTAATAATATGCTGCTTGTTTTCCTGAGATTGATAACCTACCAGAAACCAGCTATAAATGGGTGTTTTCTTTACCTAGTGATTTCTAAAACCTTGAGGAGACAAGAAGTTATCAAGGAGCCATGAGGAGTTTAAATTTTTCTCAGAAAGCCAAAGCAATCAAACAGCACTGACTAACATATAAAAGCACTCAGATATTCTCTTTAAGGAAAATAAATTAACTATTAAGAAGAAAGGGGCTTTTATAAGCTCTTTCCCTACTTTGTCTATCCTGAGCCTGTTAGAATCCTAGACCAGCTGTGTTCCCATCAGGCAGCGGGTCAGGAAAAGGAATGAACAAAGAAGTCAGAACCTAGAGAGTGGCATGGAAACAGAGCTCAAAGCCAACCAGAGATCTCCAAGGGCCCCCATATCCACGCCCTAAAATAGACACAAAGTTGCACATGCATGTGTTTCGTTGGCCAGGTTAAGAGTTAGCAGAAATTAATAGCTGAGTGCCCTTCCTTCTCTTAATGGAAGTGCTGCTTTGTCAGGAAAATAAGACTTTGCCGGTCCCCGGGTCAGCTGGCTAGCTGGCTACCAACTGGCCAGCAACTCTCAGATCTCTGCCCAAATGCTGCTCGGGTTGGAACCACACCAAGAAACACCAAATGGTAGTGTCTAGGCATGACTCCCTAATGACCTTTGGTAAAAATAGCGCTGCTGTGCTCGGAGGTGACAGAGCCGTCAGAGGTGTCTCAGCTGTCATAGCTGGCATTCCCACGGAAGCCCCGACAGCTAGACAGCTAAATTTATCCCTCCTTGTCTTTTACCATCCTTTCTTCTCTCTGGGTTTTCTTCTTAGCTCTCTGTTCTTTCCGTCATCTGGCTCTCTTGTTTCCCTTCACTTCCTTTGACTTTTGCCTTTTTCTCCCTTTTCTTCAAGGCTAAGTATATAAACGCCTTTGCCGTGATTTTCCCCCTTAGGCAACTCCAAGACCAGAGGTTCCAAGCTTGTGAGATGAACTTAGAAAAAAAAGTGGGCTCAGTTGCCTGAGATTGAAGTTAATAAATAAATACAAAACAACAAAAAAACCCAAGAAGATCTGTTTCAGACAAGAAAAATAATCTTACTGGGATAATTCAGTAAAGTTTTTCCTAAGTAAACTTTGACACATAGATATATCAAGCTTTTTTTTTTTTTTAATTGTCCAACCTCTATTGCCACTAAATGACATTTTTCAAGCCATCTCATAGATAGGGAATTGAATGATAAAGACATACCTCATGTCCTCAGAATGCTAATTAAGACGGTGATTTGACTCCTTTATGACAATTTTCAAACCTTAAAAATTTGAAACACAGTGGCCACACATTTAAATTATTTTAAGAGACCTTTACTTTGTTGAAGAGGCTAATCATGATAGGCAGAAGATAAACATATAGCCTTGTAATGACTGTAATGACTGTTGTTGAGGCCCTTTTGAAAATGGGATTTTTTTTTTTTTTTTTTTTTTTTTTTTTTTTTTTTTAGCTTACAAATCAGACAGTATCCCTGAAGAAGAAATTAGGGTGTGTGTTCGGACGTTAGTCCAATTTCTATTTCTCTGCAATTCTTTTCCAACATTGATTGCAAGAGAAAATGGATGATACCCTCACTGAACTCTTATGGCATGGTGAGAAACTATGGAAAATGTCCCCAATATCTTGAAATTTCTTCAAAGTACACCCTGCTGGATCATGCCAGCCAGCACTCTCTGTGTGCGGACAGGACGCCATCGCTGCCCACTTGTTCTGTGCCTTAGCGGGTTGTTAGATTTCAGTACCTGCAGGAAAGGGGAGCCCTCTGGTTTTCCTCTCCTTGCTATTCATTATTCCATTTTGGGTTTTTTTTTTTTTCATCCACACATCCCTCAAGAGTCTTCCACGGCACAGCCCTTTGCCTCATTCCTGCTGAAAGGGGTGGACACTTGGGCACCCCCAGATTATAAGAGGCATACGTGGGCCCTGCCCTCCTTAACTGCTCCAGGGAGATGTT
This sequence comes from Arvicanthis niloticus, assembly GCF_011762505.2. Lineage (NCBI taxonomy): Eukaryota > Metazoa > Chordata > Mammalia > Rodentia > Muridae > Arvicanthis > Arvicanthis niloticus. The sequence goes on along the minus strand of NC_047668.1, from coordinate 66,919,288 downwards.
CTGTGGGTGTAGGGATTATGATAGAAAAAAGAGGGGGCAGTCAAGGGTTGCAAATGGAAATGCGATTTGATTTAGATGGTATTAGAGGGAAAGCCCTATTTCCTGTGATACGCTCACACATGGTGCTTTCTTGGTTAAAACTTCAGTGTAAGTTGAAAGAAGCACTCGTGGTAACTCCCTGCCACAAGACCCGGGCACAGAGCCAGGGCTCAGTGCTGAGTGGCCTTAGGGTGAGTTAAGATTCCCAGAACACACCAGTCAGCAGTTTTCATCAAAAGATGGGGGTGTCCTATTGAAATCTAAAGTACAAGAGCTAGGCCTACCAACCTCTGAGCAAAGAAGTTAATTAGTTTTCCCTTCCTGAAGCATGTTTTCATCCTTTATAAAGCATGACAGTCCCTAGATAAATGTAATCATCCATAATCAGAAAAACACATAGGCTAAGGCCTATGGCGGGCTTCCTCTTTGCTCTAAATACATAAAATCCAACAGATAATAATGTATAATGGTAATTTTAACCTACCTGGTCATGCCAAATTTGTCATTCAGAAGCGTTCTTTTTAGCTGCTTACAGCTGATTTGAAAATGCTGTTTTGATTACCTAATTTATTGCCATTCCCTTGTTCACAATGTGGTAATTACACACAATTTGTAACGAGTTTATCTCAGCAAAACACAGCCAGCGACAGGAGATAGGATGTTTGTATGTAAGCCAACCAGCTTGGGTCTTCCAATCAGCAGCAGAGGGAAAAAATATTGATAATTGAAACTTAGATCCAAAGTGGCTCTTAATTGAAACCTGCATTAATGACATGCCAGCATTAAATAGATCTGCAGGTTAACTGCAGCTTCCCATGGCATTCTGAAGGTTTTGTCTCTTCGGTATCTTACTGGGATTGACTAATTAATTAATATTTGTCTTGCAGGCCTAGATGTAAAGACACACCTTTCCACAATGTGTTTGCCAAATTGTAGCAATATTAATTATAATTTTATTTCAGAACACAGAAATGTTGGCCTTGAATACAACCCAACACATGGTTGTATTCACATGGTTTACACCATGTTTATCACATGGTGGCTTAATGGTATTTTTCACCTTTTAACTCTAGTTCTGTGCCCATGCAGATACAATCTAGATAGGCTTATAAGTTATATTATATAAGTAGTTAAAATAAAATTATGTGTCAATATTGTGGTTATAATATTCAAAGTACTGTTTTCACATGCCAACAGGTGAGGTGAGTTAGGTAAAGCCTTATCTTCTTCTGTTTAATTTGGTGCATGTCTGGGTTAGAGGTTTGGGGTTAAAGTTTATTGTAAAGTAAGAATTCTCTGTGCTCACAGTAACACCAAGAACAGCACTAGAAAAATCTCCAAAGATGACCTCTCACTACCTAGATGTGAATAACAAAAAGAAGAGAAGCATCTAAGAACCTAGAGGCATGGGAAAAAATTCAATAACATGACAGCTCACTAAAAGTTTAGGTCAAGAAATAAACTGTGTCAGAAGGACTTACATATCAACCCATTGTCATCCCTTAAGACCTACACTTAGGAAACTCAAAATATCAGAGCCAAGGAGGTTGATAGGATCCTGAAGGACCAGAGAGACTTTCCATTGGTTTTGGAGATGAGGACCATGGAGTGTGGTTGGAGTGTGGTTGGAGTGTGGTTGGAGTGTGGTTGGAGTGTGGTTGGAGTGTGGTTGGAGTGTGGTTGGAGTGTGGTTGGAGTGTGGTTGGAATATACCTACCTGTTTAAGGAGGGACAAGGGACAAACACCTAACTTAGCTGGCCCTTGAGTTCATCTAAGGACCCAATCTTACACAATTAATTTTCTTTATGTGCAGTCAGAGAAATGCCCTGTGGGCCTAGCCTGGAGTCTATAATAAACAAGTGATTGAGATCATGTGAGGTTCTGCAGATGATATGATATTGAGCCACAAATGTAGACCAGCCTTTTACCACCTGGATGCCCATTCCCAGATACTCCTCTAAGCCTCTACATATATAAACATGATCCATCATGTGGCCCATGGCAATGTGTGACTAAGAAATCATCCAAACAGCTTCTTAGCACTGGGCCTGGAATTATAAACACAGCACACACATACAAGAAGAGTCTAAGCATTAAGGGCAATGCCCTAACTTGACTCATTGATCCAGAGAGAAGTCTGTAGTCTTCCCTACCTTTACGTGATCAAAGAGACATCCTAGATGACTCTAAAGATGGAGGAAGGTATTTGGGGAAATCAAACACTGGGGATTATAAGAAAAACTTGCCCTAATTCCAAGTCGAAAATAAAAATTGTGGTTCTTCCTGTCAGCTTCCAGCAATTGCATGAATTGTTCTTGAATATGTGAGGCTCTACAGGTACGTGTGTGTACATATTTAAATGTGAATATGTACACAGAGTGATAATTCAGATGCACATGCCACCTTGAAAACACCCATCAAATCAGGCATCTTAGGACACACAATCACCAATCCTACTTCTGGCTGAAGCACTTGGAATTTCTGAGAATCTTTACTTAGCAGTGATTTTCTGTGGCTGTTCGCCTTCCATGGCTTGTTTATTTAATTGAAAGGTGATGTCCTGACTTTCTCTAAGGAAAGTAGAGCTTTTCACTCTACTTTCTTTGGAAATTGGTCATAGCTTGCAAATTTGAAACACTCTAAGCAAGCAAAATAAGTGATCCCCAGTATAATATCCCCAGGGCTTCAGCCAGAAGGTTTGGCACCCTGAAAGATCTGAAACAGTTCACCTTAGTACCGCCTTCAAAGTAGACTTCTGCCCTTCTCCTACATGCAGACTACAGCCAAACTACAGGATGAAATGGCCATGTTTGGAAGTCAATGATGCGAGAGGGAGGGTGGGCAGGATTGTCTCCTGGATTATAGGAAACATTATGAATAAATGAGGAGACCCATAATACCCCAAATTGCCTCTGCATCCCAATATCTACCCACGTTGGATACTCCTGCTCCAGGTAGTCATGAATTTCTATCTTTTTGTTTAATGAAATACTCGAGGGTAAAAACTATTCAAGACATTCATTATATTCATTAGCAACAACTGCAAGTCAAATGGCTATTGGCAATCACTTTATTCTTTAAAAAAAAAAAAAAAAAAAAAGTAAAATTTGCTGAAAGGCTACAGCAGTTGGTTATCAGGCACAAGTTGCCCTATCTTGGAAACACTTACTCCATCTACTGGTCAAACACGTCCAGTTTCAACAAGACTGGTTCTCTTTACTGGGGACTGTGGAACTGTGAAGCAGGTGAGGAAATGTGTCTACATCCAAAGAGATCTTCTTTACTGCAGGGTTTCATTCCTGAGACACACTTTGATCTTCACAGTAAATTCCCTATGAATGATGATGTCAAAGCGAGCTAGAATTTGAGACCTGGAAAATTGACATTAAAAATGTACCATCCTTTCTAAAATCATCCAGCTCAAGGGAGAAACCTGTACAGGAGAGAGAGAGAGAGAGAGAGAGAGAGAGAGAGAGAGAGAGAGAGAGAGAGAGAGAGAGAGAGAGAGAGAGATTAGTCATCTTTATACTAAAAAGTATAAACATCTTCTGTGACACAACTTCTGGTCACTATTGGTTTGCACTTAAGTTCACTTGTACAAATGAGATGTTGTCATTCTACTGACATGCTTGTATACAGCACTTGTCCCTGACTTAACCTTACAGTTCTTGGCCAAATACTACCTCCAACATATCACTTTGTTGTCCAGAAGTCGTATATATAGGAAGCCCTATATTCCATACTGAATTAACTCCAACCAACTCTACATACAGTTAATAAGAGAAGAGTATTGTTGTATAATGATGGGCTTTGAATTCAAGTCACTTAGTCTGAGATTGTGAAATTTTGAAATGTTCTCTGAGCAAAAGGAAGCAAGCAAAAGTCTATACCTTTTCACTGTCTACAGTTCCTTTACTGTGTTTAGCAATGAGTACCAGAGAAACACCAGAATAGGGAGCTATTACCAGTGTCTTTCCTCAAGTTGCCTGTGGTTTATTTCCCATCTTTATCTCCCTCTGAGCCATATTGAAATACTTCCTTTCCCTCCCCCACCATTTCTAATATGTACTTAAAGTGCAGAAAACCTTTGCATATTTGAAAACCAAGAGTAAGTATATTAGTCACTGTTCTATTGCTGTGAAGAGACACCATGATTTCAGAAACTCTTATAAAGGAAAGCACTTAAATCCTGACAGTGGTGACACACATCTTTAATCACAGAACTCAGGAGACAGAGGCAGGCAAATCTGTGAGTTCAAGACCAGCCAACCTGAGAAACCCTGTCAAAAAAAACAAAAAAAACAAAAACAAAACAAAACAAAACAAAAAAACAAAAAAGAAGGAGGAGCAGGAGGAAGAAGAAGAGAAAGAGGAGGAGGAGACAGAGGAAGAGATGCAGGAAAGAACAAAAGAAGACATTGTACTGGGGGCTTGCTTACCATTTCAAAGGTTTATACCCATTATCATCATGAAGGGGATCATGGCAGCACATATCACCCTTCATTTGAGCAGTAACTGAGAGCTACATCCTGACCCCTAGGCAGCAGGCAAAGCTAAGAGGGGCTTGGTTTTGGGATTTTGAAGCCTGAAAGACCACCTCCAGTGGCATACTTTCTCCACCAAAGCCATACCCTCTCCAACTAAACAACACCTCCTAATTCTTTCAATCCTTTCAAATAGTGCTACTTCCTGCTGACTAAGCATTCAAATATATGAGCCTATGGGGATCATTCTTATTCAAGCCACCACAATAAGTAAAGTTTATTGGAGAAATTTTCTTTATTTCTGCTGCCTATTTTTTCATAAAACTTTAATTAAGTATAGAATCATGTATAATGTGTATACTAAGTGATAGTGTTTTATCATATTTTATTTTTGCATCACTTCCTTTAATTCTTTCAGAAAAAGAATTCATTATATAACCTTGTGCCCAATGCATTTATATCACTTCTATTAAACAAGATAAAAACACTATTGTAAATTATAGAGTCAATAACATCCAACAGGGTCCTGTCTTGGGTTCATACCTTGCCATCTGTTTATTGCACACAGCTCGAATGGTTGATAGTGTCATATACACTGAGCCAGCCTAGGAAATTAACTGTGCACAGAGAAAAGGGCAGAATTATAATCAGACCAAGACCATGTAAGAACGGAGACGTGGAAAGGTCAACGGGACATCCAAGAAGTAAACTGAAGGGGAGCCAGAGCCAGGAAACAATCTGGCAGAGCAGGAAGTTCTGAAAGTCGGAGTCCAATGTCTCATGTGATCACAGAAAAGGCAACAAATGCTCTCATTATTCCATGTTCTCTGCAAGAGTATGAATGGCTGCTGCAGCAGGAGAGTCATCTGCATTTCAGATTTGCCCCTCTCTGATTTTCATTTCACATCAAGAACTCTTTTAAGAGTCACTAACGGGCCTTTTCCTCCCTTAAGTTGTGACTGCAAGCTTACACACTTTCTTAACTGTCCTCTTGGCTCTTGAAATCATGTGTGATCATGGAATCCTGCTTCAAAGTCCTGCCAATCTATTATACTCACAAACTGTGGATGATTTATTTTAGAACTTTTTGAAACATGAGTTAGTCCACACTCTGAGCCAGGCTATGAGTTAACTGAAGATCCATGACCGAGCATCTTCTTCCTGTTACGTTATCAAGGCTCCTTCCTGTTTCAACTGTGGCCCTTAGTACCTTTATCTCAGAGGTCAGATTTCCATGAGCCTTGGTTATCAGGCCAGATACCTAGGAGTGAACAGTCTTTTCACCCCTAGATGCTCACTGATTTCACTTCTGTCTCTGGTAACTTATTTTAGTCTTAATGTTTTGTCTTTCCTTCTCTTGTCCTTGCTTCTGGTACTAGCATTTTGGGATAATCCAAGGAAGCATCTGGGAAAAGCTTCCTTGGATTTTTGCAGTCTATATTTAGCAATATGATTTGTATATTCTCAAATGATTGGGATTGTTATGGCATCAAGTAATTCTTAATATCAGAAAAAGAATTCCTCCCACTAAAAGGGAAAAAAGGAAATCTTTAAGATTATCCTTCGTTTGGACTCTAAAGACCTAGAACTAACAAAGACTGATGCCCAGTAGAGACTTAGGGGTGAATGGCAAAATCACCATCTGAGGGAAGATTTGTGACAATCTCTTGATCAAACAACTACTTTCCACTGATTACAACATATTTTTCCAAAGCAGTAAAATGACAGCTTCAAGGTGAGACACAAATGAGTGGGGAAAGTGGCCTGGTTTGTTTTAACTCATTAAGTGCCCAAATTTTGATATTTGAGATGCCACAGACACATCTGAGGGAAGCAATTCCCTAACTTGTTCTTTATTTACTTTTTATAGCCTTCCACTTCTTGTTCATCTCAGTGCAAGTGCGGAAGTAGAACCTCCTTACTCATTCATTCCCTTGTTTACTGAATTCTCTGAAAACAACCTAGTTTTCTGCCATTTTATGGTTTCCAGACAATTCCCATAAAGCCTTGTGTTTCCATGTCTTGTTGGTAAACGTTTTGTATCAACAAGTCTTATAAGCACAAATAATTCATTGTCAGCCCACGATTTCTTATCTCAAAGTGGGGAAATGTGATCTTTGTACCCACATGCAGTGTAATTATTTGCCTAAAGTTTGTAGAAGACTCGTTGTATTCCATATATTCACAACATGCTTAAATATAATTGAACGATCATGAAACTGTAAAGACTCACTGTGCCAACTGCTCAACAGGCTAATGGGCTTTTTGCCTTATCAGTACTTTGATGAAAGTACTTACATACATACACACACACACACACACACATATTGCAAAATAAAATTATTTATGGTATACATTATTTTTGGAAAGATGTGATGGTGGAATGGTAAGGTTAACTCACTAGCATCTAAACTGCCCTACATAATCATTGTGTATGGCAGATTTAACTGGAGAACCATGGAGAAAAGATGGAAGGTCTAACTTAAGTGTGCATTGTTCAATATCAGAGTCACTACTCATATGTTATTATCAAATAAATTGCAATTTGACTAGCTGAAATTAAAAGGTATTATAACTCTAAAGCACATGCCAGATTTCAAATATTTAATATGAAAAAAAATATACATTGTCCCATTAATTAATTTTATGTCAATTGTATGTTAAGATGCCAATAGCTTGGATATCCTTGGTAAATTGCATGTATTATTAAAAATAGTTTTACCTTTATCTTTTGATTTTCCAAAAACATCTGTGTGGTTTCAACTGTATTCTATTAATCTGTCTAACCTGTTCTGAATGACAGACTTCTCTAGTCTGCTTTGAAACAAGACAGCATTAACTTTGCCAGAAGGGGGGAAAAATGGAGTCATTAAAACAGGGCTAATCCTTGGACTCTCACTGGATGGGCGGTTGGGCTTTGTAAATTTAATTAGCTAATGGAATGCTGGCTAAGAATGAGGTCCATATGACTGTTTTTCCTTCAGCTATGGGCAAAAAAAAAAAAATGTGTAGTCACTTCTGCTGAAAATTGACTTGCATAGTTGTTACTGTGATAATTCTCCACTGAGATAAATCATAATAATAAAAATCTGCAAACCTGTGTTTGATATTGTTTAAAGATCATGGGGCATGTGGTCCTTTGGAAGCGTCCCTGTCAGCTTGCAGCAATTGCGGGAACGTTGTAGCTTCTATACACATTGCACCTGGTAATTGCATAATTCTTATAAAATAAGTAACGTGTTGAACCAGTCTTAAAAGATAGGACAGTGTATCCCAAATTTAAGATGTTTTCTGAGCAGACATTAAGGATTCTGCCTGAATACGAATGTCTACAAATGGCTTTTTAGAATCACGTATGTATGTTTCAAATGTCATTTAAAGAACACCCAGATCGTTCTATATTTTTTCCTTCCTCCCTGAAATTTGGTTTGCAAAATTGTTTTCAACCTTTACCATGTTAGATTTAGATTAAATTCGATTTAGATGAAAGGAGCCTGCTCCCCCATCTTTACCAGCACTTACTTAGTAGCTAATCTTTTCCAGTTTATTATTCTAATAGTTTTCTCCATATGGTATAATTGTGTCCTTTTTGACCAAGATACTTGTGAGCTATTCTTACAGCTTCGTTGGGCAACTGATGGAAGCTTCGGCAGTAGGCATACCAGAAGAGCATTTTGTTTTCAGCCTAATGATTTGAGAATAGTTTGTGGATGAGAAACATCTCCTGTTTAGGCTTTGCTGGCAACACCCAGTAAATGGAAAGCCCAGTGATAGTTCAGTGTTATGGGAACAGAGTGCTTGATTTCCAAATACCGCAGTAAAACACTCTAGTTATAAACTACCCGAGTCTGCTACACCCGTGGATTTGTTTACCTCTGGATATACTCTGAACCTGTTTTTCATTTGCTAATGAAAGCCGCATCATCTCCAGGTTCATTTCCTCTGTGATCAGGAATACAGAGTTTCTACGAAGTGACATTTGGAAGGGACTGCAAGTAAATAGGGTGAAGGGGATCTGAGCAGACATCCAGAGCATCAGCCAGCTGCCAAGGACAGGGGAAGGCTGCCTCAAGTCTATCCCTTTGTTTTATTGACTGTGAGCAGTTGGCTTAAAAGCAGCCATCCCATGCTGCTGTTTGTGTGGGCAGCAAGCGTAACAGGGCAGTAGAACCACTGAGTTCTTCACCAGAGATGTCGTTTCTTGTGGCTCGTCTCAGGGACACTTTTTAAAAGCGTGTCTAAAACTGTTTTATATAGATACCATTCTGGTTGGCATCGGTTCCTGATGGTAAACCCACGAATATACTCTATCCGGACTTAGAGACAGTGTCTTAATCACAAGAATATTCTTTGAGACAAATGGAAATTGCAACTTAGAAACAGAGACATCTTAACTAGGTGGCAGAATGGTGATCCACACTAATGACTCTGCACGGCATAAGGGAGGCATCTGCCTTCTTCCTTTCGTCTTCATTCCACATACCTTCTATACCTTGTTAGTGGCATTTTGTGATTTCTAAGGGTGCTGGAAGAAGTAGAGGAGATGGTATTAGTTTAGGAGGAAAAAAAAGCCTGTATGATTTCCATCATAGATTTTTCTATTATTATTATTATAATTATCGTCATCATTATCATCACTGTCATCATCATCTTCATCATCATCATTAAATAATTGTGACTATTAAATGATTCAATTAAATCATGGTTATTAAATAATGTCTACTTTCCTCTTCAGAAATGAAAAGTCATAGAAGATATAACTTTGCTTTCAATATAATAGATGAGTTCTAAAGATCAGGTAGGAATATAGTCATGCAAGCCAGAAACTGATACACATGAAGGAGACAAGGTTATATAACAATTAGGGTGGTAAGTTCAGAACAGAAGTGTTTATTCTGAATGAATGACTCATAGGCAGTAGCCTTACAGCTGAGTCTTAAAGGATATAGTGAGCTTTAAAGATGCAAAGATTTGGAGGGAGGGCACTAGGGGTGAAGAGAGTAGCACCCCAAGTGACCATAGCCAGATACCAACAGCTTCAAACCTCTCAACCTCTTCTTATTACCTTGAGTGGACAACTTCTGATCCATTTTCTCTTCTCACTCTGTACACACCTGGGGCTGATCTAAATCTCTGTAAGCCTACCCTCTCAATATTTCACAGCAGAAAATGGTCCAGCTGTGCGCGTGCACACGCACACACACGCACAAACACACATACACTCATACACACTGACACACATACTCAAATACACACTTACAAACACACACTCACATACTCTTATATGCACACACAAACACACACACACACACACACACACACACACACACACACCATTTCTATGTCTGAACAGTTTTTCTTATTCCAGGCTATTTGACCTGTTCCCTTGGCTAACATGACCTACATCAGTGCAATTCAAGCTGTAACCTCTGAAATCTTCTTAATTTAGATTGACACTGTAAATCTTCAATACAATTCAATGTAGTCATTCAGAGAGCATGAACCCTGGCAACACCTTCAGTCTAGACCAGAGGTTCTCATGGGCATTGTGGCAGGGGTAGTCCTGATGATGTTAATAGTTTTGCTAAGGTTGGGGAGCTAAAACAAACTAATTCCCATTTTTCTCTAAAATAAACTCATTTGAAATAATATATACACCAAAAATTTCCACAAAATAATAAAAATAAACTACATCTTATTTTTTTTTTCTGCAAACCAGAAAGTATTGAATACATAAAAAGCCCTGATCAGGCTCCATCTGTCATGTCCTGGCTAAGTCAAAAGAAAACTGAAAGCCAGAATGATCACAAAACTTCTACATGAGAAGCATAAGAAGCAGGGATAATATTTCTTTTCCTTGTCTTGGGATTCATAAAAGAGGTGTAGTACAGGGGTTTTTTTCTTTTTGATAATGTTTTGCTTTATCAAGGGAATAGCCTCTATAAAGTCATGTTTTTTGAGTGTGTGTGTGTGTGTGTGTGTGTGTGTGTGTGTGTGTGTGTGTGTTATACCCTATGTCCTACCCTCATCTATCAGGTTTTATTTTTCTTCTTCAGAGGCAAAAAAGGAAAGAAGGAAATGAAAAAAAAAGTTCTGTGGAAATAAGGGCTCCTTAGCATTCCTTGCAAGATTATTTTACTAATCTTGCTCACAACGACCGGTTTCATTAAATATAAAAATGTAAGTGGGCTGCTTCAATCAAACATGAATCTATCACCTAAAAATGTGTGTCAGAGATGATTAGAACCATGGAGTCAACTAAAGGCAACTAAAGCTGAAGCTAGCAGAAGTTTTCTCCAGGGACACTGTGAAAGTTTCAAGACAGTACTGAATCCTTGTGTGAAATTGCAGCACAAGGGTCCATCAGAGAGAAGCTTTTGTTGTTCATGCATAAGAAATTCTTGATTCTTAAATCTACCATTAAGTCTACCAAAGTGATGACACAAGTGGGACTTCACAGAGAAGAAAGGAAGGGTGGGGCACAGCTACCGTAAAAGATGGCTTTTTGTGTGCCAAAATGGAGAGATGCTGCCTTGCATTTTAGAAGTGTTGCCTTCCAAGTCCTAGACACTAAGTGGATAGAAGCAGTGTATGTATAGCTTTTAAACTTTAGAACCAAAAATTAATTTCAGATGACCATGGTCTAAGAAGGACAGGACGTGAAATGAACTAGAAAGTAGCCCCGGTCATCGAAATCTCTGGACTTCCACCTACCACCTACAGGGACACTGTAAATCCTTCCATGTTAGAGAATTCAAAAGGTGGTCTGTATGGTAATGATTTGAAACACTCTATATGCAGCCCTGAAATAACTGGATGTGTAAGCAAGCCAGTGAGTGTTCTGGAAAAGTCTTAACTCCTCCCACCATCTGCGCTTGGCAAGCTCTCTGGAAAGATCTAGCTCACCCTCTCCATGACAGTGTACAGAGGAGCATTACTGTGATGTATTTAAGAGTGATGTAAGCTGACTCTGTTATGAAAACAATGTAATTTTAACTTTGGAATGACATCTGTTCTGTGTCACAGCTCTATCAGGATAAATGATATGGGGAGTTTTGTGGGGGGAGACTTGGTTTGCCAAATATGGCCACTGATGAGTAATCCTCCAGTCCTCTCAGAGCATCTCTATTGAATCCAAAACCAAGAACAAGAGCCCAAAAGTAAGTTTCTGTCAATTTCACATTGACCAGTTATCATGTAGGACCAGGAAAATGTATCAAACGCATAAACTCTGGACTTCTGTTTTCCTAAGTGAGGAAAAGAATTTTGAAGGTACAGTTTCTTTGCAAAGTATGTGAGAATTTTCTGTTTGCTTCCAAAATGCTAATTCATACTGCCTTAGAAACACAAAGAGAATTTTTTTTCCTAAGAGCTGTACTGTGTCATCACTAAAGCCCCCTTTCTTGTCACCCTTGTTCTGGAGCAGTGACTTTCCTATAAAAATCAAGCCTTATGGGATGCTAGGGTTTTGATCCCCAGCAGAGTAGTACAGAGTATACTTTGGTCTTTCTGGAAGGCTGTTCTTTGCAGCTTGAATGTTGTGGATTGAGAAACAGTCTGGAGGAGGATGGCTTTAGGACAGCACATAGACCAGGCCCTCCAAGTTCCATCCAAAGCAAATGATCATGGGCTCCAAAGCAGATCCTCTTAGTTTCCTTCAGCTGACTTTCTATATTCTGTTTGTGATCTGGACATCCTTTCTTAGAGCACTGATTATGAAGAGATATGTCCAATACTATATTGACTGGAAAGCAGAGTGACTACAGAACCGCTGTGAACTTCTTTGTCAAAGTTTAATGATCACCCTGGGAATAAGTTTACATTTATTTCCTAGGTCAGAGGGCATCCTGAAAGAAGGAACTATCCAGTATTAAGTCTGAACAGCTACAAGCATGCTCAGAACATGCTTTTTATACACCTGACAAATACCACAGCTCTTACTGTGAGTTTTTAGTCTTTTTCCCCCATATCACTGTGCAATTTATTTCAGATGTGGTATACATTCAGTTTATGATTTCATAGGTTTAACTAATAATCTTTTTAAAGTAATAAACACTATCTCATAACAAAGGAAAATAGTACTTAAAATATTTTACAGAAATGACATGAAATAGTTAGATGGCAGTGTAAGTTTGGACATTTTGGAGAACACGGAGCTTGAATATCTGATATTTATATTTATAAATCAGTTTCCCAGTCTAGAGAAATACAAATAAATCTCATGTTTGTAGCATCCTATGAGACACTAGACAGTGTGCATGAAACTAATGCTTTACTTGACCACAGTTGTTTTCAAACTGAAGGTTTGTGCTTTCCTACAATCAGCTCTTCAGTTATGTCTAGTTTCTGGATTTTACTCATGTTGACATGGTATATATCCTGCATAGAACCACTGCATCTTTGGTTTAAAAGAGAATGTGTACATGTGGATATTTTCAGTTATTTAACCTAGAAATAAAGTTTAGTTATGTAACTCCATCTTATTATTTCAGAGTCTCAAAGATTCTCAACATTTCTTTCTTTGCAAGCACTGACCAAGAGTCAGCAAGTCCTTCTAGAAGCTTAGTGCCGTGCTTTCCTTGCCATCCAGTCAGTTCTGTTGAGTAGCCTTTGCATGTGTGGATGGGAAAAGGATGTCCTTGAGACCTCAGGTTTACACACTGGGCTGCTGACAGGGCTAGAGATGAGGGCAGGAAGCACTGCTGTCTCTCCGTGAAAGCTATATACATATAACCTCCTGAAGTAGCCATTCACCCTGATGCGTGGCCAACAGACCTAATTTAGAACATTGTAGGTAACACCATCCTTATTTCCTGAAACTAAATTAGGCTAAGCAACAATCTGAACAGGAAAGTGTTTGGGGGATCAGTTTCCCTCCAGATACCTACTAGTTTTCTTGTATTCTAAGAACTCTAAATTGGATTTGAGATTCTATGTTTAGAGACTTGAGAAAACTGAAACTGACCCAAGAATATACCTGCCGGAGGGGCAAGATGCTAGCCAGAGGGGAGTGGAGGAGAGAGCACCTGCTAAAATAACAAAACACCTCCCTTTAACTTGCTTAATTAAGTAAATTTCTTTGGCTATTTCATTCAGAAAAGTCAGTGAATAGGTTAGGGAATTAATTGATTTCTTAGAAGCTGGCAAGCCCTTCTTAAGGAACGTTTCTTTCTGTGATATCGTTGGCATTTGTAGTTTGCTGGTCATTTCTATCCTTAGCCTATGCACAATAAGATTACGGTTCCACCCCTAGCCATCAGCTGCAACTTCTGATAATGATGGGAGAACTTAGAGAAAATAATGCAGATGTCTGTGTGCATGAGACATGGATCCCTCAGGAAGGGCTAAATATATCAGGAGATGTATCACTACTGAATGATTTCCTGGTATAATTATTTCATCAGGCATCTAACAGGGAAATAGTGGAAATAGCTTTGCATGAAGGAGTGACAAGCAAACCTTGTCTAGTTCCTTGGCAGTAAGTGACAGGTCGTTTTGTATGGGCAGCTGCTGATGTGTGGGCTATATAGGACACTTCCGTGACATCCGACATCCTCTGATAAAAAGTCATATGTACAGGTTGTAGAACAAATTGATGTGCCATAAAGAACACCCCTCTCCAGAAGAACACCCTGTGAGCTTAAAATTTCTATCCTATAATAAACTGACTCTTACCACTAATCAATATGCTAAAAGTAGAGGAGTTGGAGAATTTCTCTGTTAAAATAGAATCTGGAAGAGTTACCTTTGGTTTTCCTTCCCTGGACATAATATCTGATCAGTGTAAGAAAGTGCTATTGAAGAGGATCGATCCCTTGAGTTATTTAAAGGCAGAGAATAAGAAAAAATAAACCAAGAAAAACTTGAGGTCTTTGAGGTTCATTCATTATTGATATTTACCTCTTAACCTGGAAATAGGAGCAGATCTAATATTTTCCTCATGACAATGGGTGGATCACTGCCTGAGTTTTATCAGGGAGACTCTCTCACATCAGAGATTTGATTTCTCTTGCTCACCTTCCACCTACATAACCAGAGGTTCTGAGGCCAGGGAATGGTAAAGGAATCTGTTGTGTTTATGTTTGTTGTGATGAGGGTTCAGGTAGCTCAAGCTACTCCTGCCCTCACTATAGATGGGAGGATGACCGTGAACTTCTCTGATCATGCTGCCTCTCCCCCCTGAGTGCTGGGATTATAAGCATGTACCACCATTCCCAGTTTATGCAGTGCTGGGTTGGAACCCAAGGCTTCCTGAAAACCAGGTACACTATCAACTGAGCTACATCCCCAGCTATGTGTTTAGTTTTAAATCTCCATGGAAAATTCTGGTCACAATTTGGATCCAAAGACCTAAATATTCTCTAATATTATGGGTTTTTTTTTTTCAATAAATCTCAGAACCATACAAGTTCAGAGTTGACTTCTTCAGATCCAAAAGAGCCTTGGTTTTGCTGGGAACCCATTTCTTCTGTATTAATCTAAGGTTCGGTTTCTTTTTATCATTTCCATTTAAAAATTACCAAGCATTACAAACCATTCCTTCTCTTTTATATTGAAAATCTCTTTTATATTGAAGGCATCAACAATATCCCTACCTCATGACCCTTCCTTCTGCACACCTGCCCAAGTTTCTAAAATATGGGCTCAAGACATATTACAAGTTCAAACACATCTGACCCTACACCTCACAGTTTTTAAGGATTCTGCAATTGCCTGTGCTTCCTCCAACCACCCTCTTTCCTTCCACCTTCCCCCTACTTCCCATCCTCCTTTCCTCTTTAACATACTGTTTCCAGCAACATTATTCAAGAAAAAGATTTCATATTCTGTGGGCACTTTATTCTAAGAAAATTCTTTTGGAAAAAAAAATGGGTCTGTTAACAGCAGTGTTCTCAGTTTCCATCTCAATGTGCCTGTCAAACACTGCAACCTCCCATTTAAGAGATTCATTTTTATTGCAGACATATTCTCCACAAACTCAGGTGAACCTCACCCTGACTTGGATTAAACACATCAAGGCAAGGATTTATTATCACCAACTTCCCAGCTCTTTAATCTTTTAAATTATGTTGTTACCCATCTCCCATATCCAGATCCATTACTTAATAGCTATTGAATAGCAAAGATAACCATAGAAAAGATCTTTTAGCAAATCAGAAAATGCCCAGGGAAAGGCATTTGTGGTCATTTCAAGTTTTCTCCCTATTTATTTTTTCTCAGCATTATTCTTCTGTAGGTCTTACAAACACTAGAACAATCCCAGTAAGCTATCTCAGTCTGTTTTAGCTACCCTTGCCTTACGTAGAAAGAATTTCAGAAACTCTACCCTGAATGTTTGACCATGGGCATCATAGAAAGCTTGCTGGTCACAGATCCTGGCCTGCACACCTGTTCCAGGTTCCTGTCTTTTTTTCTAAATGTGCAGAACTTCTATGGTCCTCCCAGCTATCCTTCCAGATACTTTGGATGTCAGTAAATATGCACATTTCTGAAATCCACACAAAGGTCAGATTTGATTGTATATCTTCTTTCCATCCTGCTTGCTTGATTTCAGAACTCAGCTCATCTTCAAAAAAGCTCCTTCTTGCTGTTATTGGCACCTTTGGAGGAGTGGCGTTTTTCCCAGTCAGTTCTGCTATGTTGATGTTATTCACAACCTTGTATTATTTTGTACCTGAATCCCATGATACTCCAATGTATGGTATGGTTTGGTTTGGTTTGGTTTGGTTTGGTTTGGTTTGGTTTGGTTAGGCAGCTCATCATAGAAAGCAGTTTACCTGGCTTTCATCTATTGCATAGGTCTGTACTTTCTTGGTTCATCTCTGGAGTAGATCTTCTCCACTATTAATGCCTGGTATAGCTCCCTAACTGTCCACAACCTGTTCTACCCCAGGAGCAATATCATATTCCAATCTTAACTACTTTCAATTGGTCTTATTTCCCCTAGCCCTGGAAATGGCATTCCTGCTCCAACTGAATCCTTCTTCTCTACTTTGCCTCTAGCCCCTTTCTACTCACACCTATAGAAGACAAAGAAAGACAGGAGTCAATGTGTTGTTGTTCACACCTCCAATCTTCTTGTATTGCAATTCCCTATAGAATTAAATAACTAGCATCACTGACCCCAAGATGTTTCGTTTCCTTCCTGTATTTCCCTTCTATCCCCCTTACATATCATGTTACTTACTGAGTAACTTGAATATTTTGTGTTTGTGTTTGTGTCTTGAAAGAATGATAACCCTTTTATCCTTTTTCCACCCTTCAACCTTTAACTTGACCCTTGGTTGTATTTTTGGTTATAATTCTCTCACCAGCTTCTCTGCCTGTGCTGTTTAAAATTACATGATTAAAATCTTGCATCCAAATCAGACATCTAATATTTCAATTTTTAAGAAGTTAATTTTCAAACTTAACATGTATGGCCAAACAACACTTGTCAAAAGCTGGCGAAAAATCACTCATGGTGGATAAAAATAAGATGAAATATGTGCTCAGAGATGAGTTTATGTTAGATAATTAGGTTTTTTGCTCATGCAAATCGGGTCAGTTTACGATTCACTGGTCTTTTCTCTGGGAGAATGTGGATTGCACTACTTTCATCTTGTGATGAAAAATGGATTTTTGTGGCTTAAAGGAACAGCTCAAAGAGAGAAATTCCTGAAATTTCAATTTGTATTCTCTAACCTACAGACAGGTTTTCAAGAATGAGAAACTGAAGACAATTATAGCAACTTCTACATCTTCAGTCTTGACAGTCAGAGGCCAAACATTTCTTCAAATATTGTTTAAATACTTCCTGGCTTTCTTCTTGTTGGAATGATTAGGTCAAAGGTCAAGAATAGTCATGGTAGTCTATAATTCAAAAGATCACCTTTTCCCTTCCTTACGGAAGTGTGCTCACATGGCTCCAACCTCTCCTTTTTTTTTTTTTTTTTTTTTTTTTTTTTTTTTGACCATCTCTCACTTCATTTGTAATAGGTTCATTCGTTTATCTGGTTTTGGTTCATATGTATGTCATGCTGGTTGTGTTTTCAGGTGTGTGTGTGTGTGTGTGTGTGTGTGTGTGTGTGTGTTGTCTTTGAATCTTAAAAATATTTCTGCCTATAAGAAATTTCTTCTTCAGACCACTTGTTCTGACTGTTTGTGAAGTTGCTCATCTTCTATGTTCCCATAACACAGAGCCCTCCCGACAATTAGCACACATTAAAAAAAAAAAAAGGAGTCTTTGCTTTCCGTGCCACTCCTTCTTTGAAACTATGAGCTTACACTCCTCTTTTTCTCCTGTGACACTGAATACAGGCTCAATGAACAATCCCATGCTTAGTATAGATTGGGTCTTAGTGTAGAGCAAATCATAGTATAGTATGATTGGAATAACATACTCCACAAATCTGACATATGTGTTATAAGTACATCTGACCTGCACCAGTGATATTCATGCCATGAGCTTCAGTCACCTACACACCACTCATTTTGTTCATATACTCAGTGAAATAAACACTCAAGCCTACTATTTTTAAATCTAAAACTATGTTGATTGCCCTTGCTGAAAACTGTAAGGAACCATCAGAGGTTAGCACAAACTCAAGTACAAATGTGTGACAGTGAGCTCATCCATGTCAATCATGATATCCAGATGCCAGCTCTAGGCTAATTGTCCCAGCACCTACAGAAGTCGGGTCCCTGGGTAATGTGCTTACTAGGGAATATGTGGCGCTGCCCAAAGAGCTCACATTATTGAGAATGCAAAGTTCCAGAGCTATATGATTGGTAGATCGTGTAGCTCTGTGATAGATCCTCGTCACTTGCCTTCCCGGTCTCCTTGAAATGCCTATTCATGAAGCAAACTGTTACAGTCAAAACTGTAACAGAAACTTTGATTATTCATTATTATTCATAACCTCCCAAGGAAATGACTAGAAAAGGTATTTGAGATCTATGAATATTATACCAAGGTAACAACTGAACATACAGGGTGAGATCTATAAATATAACAACCTTCTAAAGATTTTCTGTCCTGAAATGACATAAAAACTAAAGGCCTATTTCTGTTGACTTACTAGGATTCACTCACAATGCATAGACCTGCCTCTGAGAGTTCCTCCAAAGTTCCCCTTAAGTGACATTACTTCATACAACTTAAATCCAGTTCTACAGGATGTGTTTGGAGAAGTACTAAAATCCAGTTTGATGTCATCATGATAAATAATTAGCGAGGTTTTTGTTTGTCTGTCAGTAGACTATATCTGCTGCTTCAAAGGGCTTTGGTTCTATAAATATAAGCCAGAACTCCAAACAGAGGCAGGGCTAAGGCATGGAGAGGTGAGGCTGCCTTTGCTTTCATGTAGAAGACCCACATTTCTCAAAATGAATATTTCACTGTTTGGACATTATTTCCCTATGCATTTTTTGGAAGGAATCAAAGGAGCTTTTGTTTATCAAAAGGATTGCCAAGCTCAAGTTGAGCAAGCATAGTCACAAAATGAAAAGGTGAAGTTGAACCATAATCACAAAGGCACTTCGTATGCATTTGATACTGCTTAAATGAAGAAGCCTTTCCAATATTCATTATTATGTTTTTTAAAGTATTTTTATTGGATATTCTACTTATTTACATTTTAGATGCTATCTCTTTTCCCCATCACACCCAGGAACTCTCTATCCCATCCCCCTCCCACTGTTTTCATGAAGGTGTGCCCCCATCCATCCACCCATTCTCCCCTCTCACCCTCGAATTCCCCCACACTGGGGCATCGAGCCTTCACGGGACCAAGGACATCCTCTCCCACCAATGCCTGACAAGGCCATCCTCCACTGCACATACAGCTGGAGCCATGAGTCCCTCCATGCATGTTCCCAGGCTTGTGGTTTAGACTCTGGGAGCTCTGATTGGTAGATATTATAGCTCTTCCCATAGGGCTGCAAGCCCCTTCAGCTCCTTCAGTCTTCTCTCTGCCTCCTCCATTAGGGACCCCATGATCAGTTCAATGGTTAGCTGTGAGCATCCACCTCTGTATATGCCAGATTCTGGCAGAGCGTCTCAAGAGACAGGTATATCAGGCTCTTGTCAGCATGCACTTACTGGCATCCACAACAGTGTCTACCTTTGTTGACTGCACATGGGATGGATACTCAGGTAGGGCAGTCTCCAGATGGCCCCTCCTCCAGTCTCTGCTCTACACTTTGTCTCTGTATTTGCTCCCTTGAGTATTTTGTTACTCCTAAGAAGGACTGAAGGACCCATACTTTGCTCTTCCTTCTTCTTGACGTCCATGTGGTCTGTGAGTTGTATCTTGGGTATTATGAGCTTTTGTGCTAATATCCACATATCATTGAGTGCATACCATGTGTGTTCTTTTGTGATTGGGTTATTTCACTCAGGATGGTATTTTCTAGTTCCAGCCATTTGCCGAAGAATTTCATGAATTCATTGTTTTTAATAGCTGAGTAATACTCCATTGTGTAAATGTACCACATTTTCTGTATCCATTCCTCTGTTGAAGGACATCTGGGTTGTTTCTAGCTTCTGGCTATTATAAATAAGGCTGCTATGAACATAGTGGAGCAGGTATCGTTGTTATATGTTGGAGCATCTTTTGGGTATATGCCCAGGAGTGGTATAGCTGGGTCCTCAGGTAGTGCTATGTCCAATTTTCTGAGGAACCGCCAGACTGATTTCCAGAGTGGTTGTACCAGCTTGAAATCCCACCAACAATGGAGGAATGTTCCTCTTTCTCTACATCCTTGCCAGTATCTGCTGTCATATAAGTTTTTGATTTTAGCCATTCTGACTGGTGTGAGGTGGAATCTCAGGGTTGTTTGATTTGCATTTCCCTGATGACTATGGATGTTGAGCATTTCTTTAGGTGCTTTTCGACCACTCAAGTTTCTTCAGTTGAGAATTCATTGTTTAGCTCTGTACCCCATTTTCAAATATTAAGCTTGTGGGTTGTATCCTTTTTCTCTTCCTTTCATTTTTGATGAAATTGAAATTTAGAGAAAGTGACAAGATAAGGTCAGGCTGCTGAAAGCTACAAATCCAGGTGCAGGTGTCTGCTCCACCCACACAATACTCTGAAGAAAAAAAAAAATGCAGGCTTCCTATAAAATTTGCAATATAACCCAAATACTGAAATGACAATGAAGATATGTTTTCTGAACTCTTAGCCAACTATACATGCCATAATAAAATGAACTTACAAAGTTCCTCTTAACACTGTGTATTTTAAATGTAACCACATCAGAAAGAAGTCTATAACTAATTGACAAACTTCTTACCAACTACCTTCTTACCACGTTTGGTTCAGTGGTTCGGTTTTATTAAAAAGGGCCATTATTTGCATTCTGTAAGCCAGCTGTGAGTCTATAAAGCTTAACTGGAAAAAAACTTCCATTAGAGCAAGGAACATAAAGGAGGGGAAAAAAAAGCAAACCATGTTTTCACTTCAAAGCCCATGAAGTCCATTCCGATTTTGCTAATTTTGATTTTAAGCTCCAAATTGCTTGTATCATTGAACAGTTAAATTGTTTCCTTGCTAATTTTGTCTTACCTATAAAGCGCCCCAGCTCCCTCGTATAAAAAGCAATGGTTTTGGAAATGATAACCATTAGGTGGGGTTTAGACTGAGGGAATGCCCGGAAAGAGTTTAAAAGCCACATAGGTGCTGTGCTGGAAAGTTCAGTAGAATCCACAGTGTGCCAGTTGGTTTTGCACAGTCAGAGACAATAGCACAAAGCATGGGTCATACTGAGGCACTTGATACTTTGTTGCCAATCATTCAGATCCATAATTGATGTGGGTTTTAATTCTTCTCTATTGTCATCAGCTACTCGGGAGGCTTACTTCTCCATAGAAACATGCAACTCAGTATCCTAAGACACAAAACCAAGTCCTTCCATAATTACTCCTTTTCAATTAAGAAAAATAAGGCCTCTTTAAAAATAGAAAGGTGTTTTCTAAGTGTTACACTCAGAGTCAGTTATATACAAATACACAGTCACTACCCATTCCTACTACATGAAAACAGATGGTTATCGGGTTTCCTTTCTCAGTGGTCGATAGGAGCTGCCACACTGGGACCCAACTCAACAAAAGAAGAAAGTAGTACTAAGAACATATTCTAGGATGAGGAGATCCTGATATGATCGAAGTTTGGTTTTGAAGGTTTAATATTTGACCTTGTCTCTTCATTTGTTATGTTTGTAGATGTTGCACACTTTTTGGAGGTCAAAGACTGTCTAGGCCTTGAGTCTATATAGTCATCCATAGCAAAGGAAGCCCAATGTTCCAATGTATGAGCCATTAAATTTATAAAGTGCCCCTCGGCGTGATGAACAATGTGGAAAAATGAAATGAGTTACAGGAACAATGTTACACACTTGTGGTTCCTTCTGAAGTTAGCATCACCCTGTATTTAATTTTACAAAGGAGAATCAGAAAAGATACAGTGGTAAAGTAGATGTCAGTAAGCAAAAAGGAAGAACCTGGGGTATGCCAAAGTAATCAAATACCCAACATGGAACTAGATAGAATCTGGAGATGCATTTTAATATTGATTCGGGAATCCACTAGTTTTGCGCTGTTGGCGGATTTCATTACATTTCAATTTGCTCCTCTCTGTCATGAGAGGTTAACAAAGACATTGTCGTGATAAGGACTGGGAGATTTTGTTTTCCTTCTAGATTAGAAAAGGAAGCATTCAAAAAGACAGGGACTGACTCTGAGCGGAAATACCTAATGCTGTGGTGACGACAACCTGGAGACTGCTGCTTAGATGCAGGCACTGGGCATTGGCAGAGCACGCGAATTAGAGAAAAAGAAAGCAAACTTGAGGTGTGGTGGGGCAGCCAGCAGGGCCTTCTGGGAAGATAACATTGGCAACTTAATCCTGAAAAATCTTCCCAGAAAAATAAACCAAAAAGGTTAGTAGTAACCAAGGAGAGGACATCTCCTCTCACATGAGGACACACAAAGTTTCCAAATGGCAAAATTTAGACAAGAACATCCATAAAAAGACCAATGGAGTAAAGGGAGCTGAAGAAGGTAGGTCACCATCCATTGTAAATGTCAGAGGAGGGTCCAGGGATTGAAAAGCAAAAGGAAAATAATCACCTCTGGAAGAGCTAATGCCAAGTAGCTTGTCCATAAATAAATACATGCTTACGGTTTTTCTGCAGTTCATTAGGAGCAAAACATTCTCAAACAGATATCACGGACCCCCTTGATCCATTAACCATTAAACGGACACAGCCTGAGATACAGTAGAATTGCTGCCCATGATTCCCAACAGCCAGGATGTTACTAATTTTTTTTTCATTGTCTATTTGTGTATTCTTAACAATGAACGGGCACTTATCTAGATAAGCAGGATGCTTTAAGAAAAAGAACACACATTATCTTGAAGCCATATACAGTGTTGTGATTGTGTTTAACAAGAAGGAACTTGGAAAGAATAAAACTACAGGTTCACTGGCAGCTTATGGTGTTTTACATAAGCAAAGATAGGAGTCTCTCAAGTGCAAGATTAGGGTTTGTTTGTCTGTCTGTCTGTCTGGTTATTTGTTTGTTTGTTTGTTTGTTTGTTTTTAGGGAAAGATAGCCAAAAAGATCAACTGAAAATCTGATTTGAGAAAACAAAGATGTCTTTCATTGATTTCTACTGACCTTAGCAAAGGCCTCTCCCAAAATTCTTAGTGTCTGTTCTCTTAGCTCTTTATTCTCTGTAGTGTTATGGGTGCTTACAATGTATCCAGCCCTGCTCTGCTTTTCTCCTTGGCCCCTCTTACCTTTTCTACAACCTTATGGTAAAATACATTTCTGTAGGTGAGGAAGTCATTTGCACTAGGCACAGACAGTCCCATTCTGAAAGGCCTGATTTCTCACTTGACAAAATATCATCCAGGAGGCACCATGGACACCTGTCATAATTATGCGGTACCTGAGAAGTCCCAGCCCCAGTGTGTGACGTGGTCAGATAGGATAGATTCTATTAGTGTGCTCATCTTACAGCACTGGAGCTTGAGACTGAAGAGTAGAGACTCTAATGGGAGCACAGGCAGGAAATGGAAGCAATAACTCTACCACATGAGTCTTACCCCTGAAAATGCGTCTTAGATCATATTACCTAGAAATACTGCAGAGGTGCTCTGAGTCATGGTCCCATTAACTCATGGGAAAAATAACATTAGAACAACTTAAATTCACCAAGGAACTTCTTAAAAGACTCCTTAGCTATAGGTAAAACTGAACCCCACCTGACCTTCCAACATTATGCCACAATTGCTGGTCAGTGGATTTGTTATTTAACTTTTTGTAAGCCAGGGGTCTCCATTAGGAAATACAGAATTAAAATCCATATGTGTACATCTAGAGACAGAAATATGGAATGCCTAATTTAGTGTAAGGTAGCCATCAAATATTAGTCATAGGGCTGGGAGGTTTCTTAGTAGGAAAAGCACCTATCTTGATGCCCAAGGACCTGAGTTCCATCCCATAAACCCACATTAGAAAAGGCTGGGCATGTGGTGCACACTTGTAGTCCCAGAACTGCTGAATTGAACACAGGTGGATTCCCAGGGTTCACTGGCCAGCCTGCCGGTTTCACCAGTTTCAGGCCAATGAGAAATCTCATCTCAAAAAAGATGGACAATACAGTGGAATTTAAACATCAGTATCACTTCACTACTTACTGGCTTATTCTAGCTATTTTCAAGAAAGTATTTGGTGTCTGTCTCTAAGTGTATTTTGTGTGAGCATAGCACATGGGTTAGTTTGCTGCTGTGCAGTTTGTGGCTAGGAAAATGGGAAGGGAGAAAACAAAAGAAAGAAACAATATGGATTTAAAGACCTAAGAAAGCCTAGTTTATCTCCTGATAACCTCAAATTAGGCTCCTCTGATGGAGATTTTTGGCAGGTTCCTGTGGCTACAACATTCCAACAGTGTAAACCTTTCATTGTCCCCCCCCCAGAAACTCTCTACTTTGAGAGAATATATATATTGAGAGAATACACACACACACACACACACACACACACACACACACACACACACACGCATGAGCGTCTAAGGGTTTCTATTGCTGTGGAGAAGAAAAGGTTTATTCGGCTTATACTTCCACATTCTATTCCAGTTTCCAAATTGCTGTTCATGACTGAAGGAAGTCAGGAACTCAAACAAAGCAGGATCTTGGAAGGGCACTGCTCACTGGCTAGCTTACGTCTCCCAGTTTGCCCAGCCTGCCTTCTTATAGAACCCAAGATCTTCCCCATTGATCACTAATTGAGAAAGGCTTTATAGCTCTCTTGGAGGCATTTCTTCAACTGAGGTTCCATCCTCTATGACAACTCAAAACCGTCCAATACATATATGTAAAAGAAATAACATCTGAAGACACCAATGATCTCTGGGAAAACCCTAAAGCCAACATGGGAGAATTCAAATGCTTAAGATGAAGAGGGCTTTTGAAAAAGCATGAGGAAGCATCCTTGTGGTGAAGCCTTCTCAATTACATTTTTTTCTAAGTTCTTATAGAAGACAATGCCAGATTGAAATTGAGGGGCTGATAAAAGTCTCTAAACTTGTACCTAAGACACTTATTATTTGGTGAAGAAAGGATATTCTTCATCCCTTCATCATCCCTACTCTCTGACAGTTTTCCTATGTCTACCTGGTGGCTTCAAACTCACAATCTGTTGGGCTCAGCCTTCCAGGTTCTGGGGTTTCAGGCATGTACTGCAATGACCAGCTTGCCATGGCACTCTTAACATCAGCTTCGGTACTGAGGTATCATTGAAATAATGTATTCTAGAAAGGCTATGTTCAAGTATGACTGACATATTATAGAAATCTATGTAGTCTTGAGAACAAATTAGAGAATGCTGTGTCAGGCAGCAGGTGAAGTTTCTGAAGTTTGAAGCCAGAGCTTTGCACATGCCAAGACAGGACTTCATCATTAAGTTGCATCTTAAATTTTAAGTTGCTGAAATCCTTCATCACAGTGTTAGAAGTGTGACTCTCTCATACATTTCTACAATAGAAATTTATTAAACAATAAAAATAGATCAGGGTCTATTTTGACAAATTCTCACCATCATGGCCAGCCATTGTATCTGATATGTAATCTGTTTTATTTTTCGCTGAATGGAGAGTTGTCTCAGTGTGCAGCTTTAAACAGCAATTCCTGGCTCCTTATATGTTTATGCCCCTTAAGACTGACTTCGTTGAGTGAGTTAATCATTAGGTTAATATGTAAATATCATAGAGTTGTGGTCAGTCTCTGGGATACTCTTGTCTCTTTTTCTTAGTAGCCTTTGCTGCTGTAGTTTTGTTGGTAGCCTGTGAAATTAGATCAGAACTTTCGAAGGTATTAGAACATCTGGCACAGTACTTACTGGAGCAGTGATCTTGCACCCTGCGGCATCTCTTGAAATCATCAGTCCTATTTCCAGAGAATGGAAAGAAACTCATAGGTTCTCTTTCCTTTGTTTCTCTTTCTCTTGTTTTGAGAAGGGAAGCTTCTGGATTTCTCACTGGCATCCGTGTTTTCAGAAAGGATTTGATTGTCACCATTTGTTTTTATTTTGTTTCATTTGTCTTAGGGCCAAAGATTTGTCTTGTAGCCCACTTGGCCTGCCCTTGGCCGTGTAGCCCAGGCTGGCACCTACGTCCATCCTCCTGCCTCCACCCCCAGATTTCTGTGATTATAGATGTGATTTAAGATTTTGGCTATATCTTCTGAGACTAATGTTTATAACTAAGTGCTTAAAAAGCAAGAAACCAAACATACATTATCTTTGTTACTATTTTTAAAAAATTTAGGTACTTGCCATTCAGGTTAAAAAGTAAACACAAGAAAATAAAACAGAGCAAGTTATTCTGGAAAACACATACTCCAATATTCTTAGACATTCCTCTAGTCTCCCTGGAGCAGGGGGATTTTAGCTCTTTCTCCCTCCTTTGGTTGCAGCAATAATTCTGATTGCCACCCGAAAAGTCAGGAGATCAGGGTGCAGAGGACAGTCTCTCTGGAGAATCACTTAGATTTAGCTACTTGAGGATAAACTCTTGTCCTCTGAGTCGATTTGAATGACAGACCTTCACTATGTGTCAGACTCCTGTTTATCACAGGAGCTCCAGGGAGACCTCAGACCCTCTGACTTGCAGCTGGTGGTGACTGGGTGGGTACCAGGCAGAGTTGGAGCTGTGAGGCTAAGCATAGTGGCCTCATCCTCCTTCTTTGAGCTCAGGGTCCTGCACTTGGCTACATCAATATAGGATGAAGCCCAGAGCTGTAGCTGAGAATGGATTTGCAGGGACTCCAATCTACTCCATTGAATATTCCCTGACTTCAATGCCCTCCATTTTCCACATACCACCTTCGGTGACTGTGCAAACAAGCAAAGAAGAGCTGTAAACACTGCCAGTACTTTACAGCTATCAACTCCTCTACCACTGAGTTTCAGCCCCAGCCATAATTTTCAGCTAATAAGAAGAACCTAATGTTCATTATTCTTTACAGAATACTTTTGCATCTTCTATACTATTTGATCTTGTGACAGCCTGTGAAGTACCATCAGCCACACGTTGTGAGCAGTGACACTCATTGATCATTGCAGCACTGCAAACGTGCATAATAGTTGTGATGTGATGCATGTTTATCTCATTTAATAAATTACGGCTTTGATATTTAGAAAGAGGCCAGGTAGAGCCTGCCCAATTAGCTGAACCAGAAAGTGTTAGAGCCTAGTGAGGAACGCAGTCACGAGAGCTTCTTTTCCATACTCTTGCCATTTCAAACAACTAGATGAGATCATGGTTGCGTTTTCTATCAAGGTGTTAGCATGGAGTATGAAGCAAATTCTCTGGTGAATATATCCCTAAAGTTTCTTCCCAGCCTACTACTAATAATGTAAAAGTATTATAGAAGGAATAAGAATAGAAACCTGTTTATTTCTGGGATGTTTATAAGGGAGAAACAATTTTAGATCTCTTAACAAAAAAAAAAAAATGACAAAAACCTAGTCAAGACTCTCTGAGTTTCATCTTCTTTCTCTAAGCCCAAATCAACGAGCGACTCACCAACCATTTCTGAAAGGTGAGGGGAAAGGTTTAAAGTTTTACAGGAATTGAAGCTATGCGGGGCAAGCATATGGCTCCTCCTGAGAAGGAAATGGATGCCAACAAAGGAGCTGGAGAGCGCCCTGGTGAGGGAGAGCATCACACGGGCACCTCTAGAAGTGGGCAGACATATCTTATGATTAGAGCTATTTCTTTCCCTTCTAAATACATGCTGTGAAGGAAGTGCTGCTTCTGGTGCTTTCATAATTCTTCAAACTTCTGGGTAAAGAAATGAGCTCAGGAAGCCAGGCTCAAGGCAACAGCCACCAGAAAACGCTTAGTATGTCAAAGAAAGCAGGCAGCCCTTGATGCTGGAGGAAGCAGGCAGGTCTCTGTGAAGATGCTGAGAGGCCTGGGTTGAGAAATGGAGCTGACAAACATAGCACAAGTACTTGGCCTTGATGTAAATGGCTTGCTCTGTCTCCTGGCATGCAGCACCCCAGCGTCTTCTTGGCAATGCTCACAGAATTTGAGTCTTCACCAAAAAACGCTAAACAGTCTTACAGGTTCTCACCCAAGGAAACAGCCTTTTGTGAAGACTGATATATTGTAAAATTAAAAGGTTTTATTTTTCCCAGCACTGGCTCTTTGAGGTAAACCTCAGAGACCTCAGAGACCTCTGAAGCAAATCAATGTAAAATAAGCAATTCAGTGGATTTAGTATGTCCTCGAAATTTGCAAGCATCACTGATATAAAATCATGAAACTATCCATAATGTAACCCCCCATATTTACCCCCTATTCTAGACAACCACTGATAGAGTCTCTGCCTTTTCTCATTCTGGAGAGAAAGAAAGAGAAAGAGAAGAGGGGAGAGGGAAAGAGAGAGGGAGGGAGAGAGGAAAAGAGAGAGGGAGGCAGGGAGGGGAAGGAAGGGAGGGAGGAAGGGAGGGAAGGAGGGAGAGGGAGAGGAAGAGGAAGAGGAGAGAGAGAAGAGAGAGAATTATATAGTCTGCCATCTTTTGTGCTTTGGTGCCTGGGTTCTTCCACTGAATATATTCTTCTCAAATTTTTCTATGCTGTAGTATATATCAATACTCCCTTTACATTGCCAAGTAATATTCTGTTGTGTAAGTAGATCCTGGTGTTTTGTTTTGCTTTGTTTTGTTTCCAACCCATCCCTCCACCATCCTGATAAGTACTTGGTTGTTCCCAGTTTTTATTTTCTTTGCCTAGAAGAAATCTAGAAGTAGATTATTGGTCCTATGGTGACTCTTTTTAAACTCCCAAAGACTTTTCCAAACAGCTCACTGAACTATTTTGCATTTCCACTGGTTGTTTATAAAGGTCCTAACTTTTGCATGTTCCCACATAACACATTATCAGTTGTGGCTCTCATTACAGCCATCCCAATGAGACTTGGTATCTCAATACAAGTTGTACTTGTACTTCCCTGGTGGCTAACCTTGTATTTATTGGACATTTGTTTATCTTCTTCTATGGAATACCTATTCAGATTCTTCTCCCGTTTTTGCTTAATCTCCTTATCTTTTTGAGTTGTGGGACTCTCCTGAAGACTCAATTCAGATATACTTCAGATCAATTTTCAAACTCACCTAAGAAAATGGACATGGCTTTGTCATTTGAGAAGCTGCAGAGATCTTTGTGGTCAGTCCAAGGACAGGACTATGTCTGTATACAGAATCCTCATGTGTGTAAAGTCCCAGTCCCAGCCATAGGTTTCTTGCTAACAAGAGTTATAGGCTTTCTGGGGATTCAGGAAGAGAGAGGAAACCGTAATATCTCCAGTGCAATTGACACCTTAGTTTATACTTTGTGGCAACCACTGTTGCATGAAGCACAGCACAGAGTTGTAATCTATTGTTGAGAGGGAAATGAGTCTGCATGAGTGTAAGCACCCACCACTGCCTGGATGCTACCAGGATTTTCTCACCTGTGTTACTGAGGTTTCCTGGTGATATTAGCATTTCCTGAGAGGAAATTCTCAAGAACACCACATAATTCAGTGAAAGACAGAACCCACAATTCTTCTGTGTTGTGTTTCAGCCCAGACTGCTCATTAGATCAGTCTGAGACTTTCTCATAGTTCCATATATCCCATACGTACCAAATTTTAATGCACCTAA
The DNA here is from genome assembly GCF_011762505.2 of Arvicanthis niloticus. Classification (NCBI taxonomy): domain Eukaryota; kingdom Metazoa; phylum Chordata; class Mammalia; order Rodentia; family Muridae; genus Arvicanthis; species Arvicanthis niloticus. The sequence goes on along the minus strand of NC_047668.1, from coordinate 66,889,560 downwards.
TTTTATTAAAAGGGTGTACTCCTGAAATTAAAGACACAGTTAATACCAGACGAATAATGGGTGATTTCAATGACCACTTTTCATTGTAGCCTTTTAGACACCAGGACACACATTCTAGCTGGCCATTAGATAGTTTCAGCCCTGGTCAAGTATTAGAATCATCTGGAACATCTTTTAAAACTAAGTTTGTAGTGGGTGTTCACACATGAAGAGTTTGTTTAGCTAATCGTAAAGGAAAACGGAGGTTGACAGTTCATCATGCTCCTTGATGGTTCCAACATCCTGGGAGATCTGAACACGCCAATCCAATTTAAGAGTCCACTTATCTTTTTTTTTTTTTTTATCAAGTCTTCTTGGACTTCACCATGCATAGGAATCATCTGGAAATGTGAAAGCGTAGAGCTAATTTTGGTGGTTTGGAATGAGGCTGAGCCTACTCTTTGGGTACTTAGTCCACAGTTTTGGTGAAGCCCCATGTGTTTATATGATATTTTCCAATTAAAACTTTATCTCCCAGAAGATAATAACTTTGCAAGGCAACCATCAGAGACTAGACCATTTCCTGTATTCCTTTTATAAAATAGAAATAAAATTCTATCCTTGTTCATGTAAGATATCTTTATGAATAAAAAGATGAAATAATAAGTCTGCATATTAATCTAAAGTAATGATCTTAATCACATAATATGGTTATAAATATTTGAATAGTTGAATGTGGGACCTGGTGGTTGGCAGTAGGTGAAATAATTTAAAGGTGTGGTCATTGAAGCCAGTTCAGGAAAATACACAGGTAAAGATTGGACGCCACTAACTTCTCTGAGTCTCATTTTCTGTGAAAACTATAGGTAGTAAGAATTATTTCTGGGGATATCAGGAAGATCTTTGGATTAAAAAATAAGCTATACCTCAGCCTACTGGCCTCTGTATATACCTAAAATGAGGGCAACTCTTAAAGAAAAAGCTACAGAAGCAACTAAATCTGTGAAAGGAGTACTGCCCCCTCTCCAGTTTGTTCTTGTCATCTCATACCAAGTACAGATCAAGGAACGAAAAACCACACAAAGACAAGGTAGATTTAAATATTTTTTTAAAGAAGAGGCGGAGGAAGAGGAGGAGGAGGAAGAGGAGGAAGAGGAAGAGGAAGGTAGGGATAACACTCTGGCTTAACAAAGACTGAAGTATACTTTGAAGAGATTTTCTGTCTCAGCCACCACTAACAAAGCCATGACTTTCTTTCCTTCATCAATGACTTGCCACCAGACTCCTTGGCAGTCTGTTTGAAGGCATTGGGTCCTTTGAGCCCCTCAGAGGAGAGAGACTGAGAAGGGGAACATGGGTATTGGCTCACTGTGAACACATGAAGGTCACCTCCTAGATCAGAAGGAATGATCTGCATTTTCTATTAAATAACTTCTTTCTTAACTTTTTCTTTAGAAGAAAAATAAAAATACTGTCTATAAACATTTTGGCCCTGTTGAGAAATATTTTATTGCTATCATAAGATTTTTAACTGTTTTATTAATTTCTAGAAAATGAAATTTTTGTAGTTCACAATGGAAAAGATCAAGTGAGTCCTTTTCTCTGTATTTATAATAATCATGGTTGTTGAAAATAGCAAAGTATTTATTTGTTTTTCTATTAGTCCCCCATCAGTGAAATAATGTGCGAGTTATGCTTGATAAAAGGACTATGTTTATCTAATTCTTTCAAGCTTGATTTTTGTCAAGCTGTCAATTTAAAAAAAAAAAAGATAAACACACCTGACAGCCTCCTATCAGTAAACAAAGCAGAAAGGCCAGGATGCATCTGTGATCTCAGTGAGGTACAGTGCCTAGGATAAAGTTTTGATGACTTCACAACTTTGCCATCCTTGAGACTCCATTTCTACTGGTAAACCCTGGGAAGCAAAAGCATGCTTCCAGTGATTATCCAGGAAGTCTAGGTTCAGTTGTCACCAGACCATGCCCAGCTTGGGCAGCATGCTCCATGGTGGATAAAATGACAGCTTGATCTTCAAGGCTTGGGCTCTGTAAGTGAGAAAAGACAGTTGAGTTGCATGTTTGTCATGGTGTATCCCGTTGACTTTGGATAATTTCACCACCACCATCTTTCTGTTCTGAAGTAAAAGGCAAATAGGGCAAACAATGGCTCCTGACTTTGTCTGTCTTGATTTAGAGAATTAACTCAGGGCTGACTTCATCCTGCTACTTTAGATGGACTGAAATGGCCTTTATGAACCACATCTCCTATTAATAGTTTTACTGTACTAGAGAAGGTAAATCAATATACAATTTAATGGCTTCTCATGCCAAGGGCATTATTGATTCTGTTTCTAGTGATTTTGAAATGATATGCTGTTATGCAAATCTATTATAGGTGTGTCTTTATAAAGTCATTTATGGATATTTTTCTTCTTTGTCATGTTTCTTTTTTTCATATCACAATTACCAAATGGTGAAATATTTTCAAAAGAACCACATCTGATCATGGTAAATATTGATGCTCCAATGATATGTTGCAAGTGCTTGTTTCAACTATAAACAAGCTTTATGGGCTACTATAACTATTTTCTTGGGGTCTAGAAAGTAAACCTATTACAATGGGTTCTAGATTCATTCCTGTTGCTGTGATAACGTATACTGACTAAAAGTAGCATAAGGAAGGAAGGGTTTGTTTTGCCTTAAAATTCCAAGCTACACCCCACTGTTGCAGGAAAGTTGAGGTAGGAAGCTAAGCAGCTAATCCGATCACACCTACAATCCAGAACAGAGGAAGAAATGTACCCACACTACCTGCTTCCCAGCTTGCAGCTAGCTTTCACTTCTTTTGAATAATTCAGTACCCAGCCCATGGCACGGTACCATCCAAGTTGAAGATGGATTTTTCCATCTTAGTTATCAATTAAGACTATTTGCCACAGATATGCACACAGTCCAACCTGCTGTGGGTGATTCTGCAATTGACACTGTCTTCCCATGTGGTTTGAGACTGCATCAAGTTGACAATTAAGGCTAACTAGCACACAGTAAGAAAGAGAAAACATTGTCATTGTGCAGTGAAAAGTGAGAATGTGTCAGCAGGTGATTTTTTTTTTTTTTTTTGGTTACTGAATAAAAAAATCAGTAATTTTCCTATACACCAACTCACTCAAAAGGCTACCCCAACCGTATGAACAAGGCTTTCTTTACTTCTTTAGTCCAACAGTATCTGTGAGGAACTGTGGTCTGGGAATATTGTGTATGTTATATAATAAAAAGGAAGACCATTGCAACCTGACTTGTCATCGCTTGTTTTCTGGCACAGCTATGCAATGACAGTTTAAGAGCACAAGAATATAAAATAAAAATTAATACCTAAGGAGCATAAGTTTTTTTTAAGTCAAAAAAAAAAAAAAAAGGAGACTTTTGGTGAAGTTTGAATGGTAAATTTGATCTAATGTAAAGTAGCAGCTACTTTCTATTTTTCAAATAGAACATACATTTCCAAAACATTGGATCACAGCTGTGTCCCTCCATTTCTGGTTTGTAGTTTATTCCAGATGTAGTCAAGTTGACAACCAGGAATAGCCATCACAGGGCCTCTTGGGTTTCTTATAGTATTTTGGATTTTTTTTCAGATGAAAATTAACAACTAAATATCTCAGGTTAGTCAAGTCATCTTTTTTTTAACACACAACACACACACAGAGAGAGAGAGAGAGAGAGAGGGAGGGGAGAGAGAGAGAAAGAAAGAAAGAGAGAGAGAGAGTAAATTGATAAAATCTAGAAATGTATCCTAACAATTAGGCAGCAGCTGTTTGTACATGTACTTGGGCTTGTCATACTCTTAATACTTTTAGAAATTTCTGCACTGGAGGAAATGATTGTTATATTAGCCATGTCTAATTATTCACCTGTGTACTAGTAGTCTTTGAGACACAAAGAAAATGCACTCTTTTGAGCCCTAGCTTCTCGCGAGGGAGACGCTGGGATGCCATGCATGTTCTTTAGCTGAGGAAATTAAGGGCAATGTGGGGCTCTAAAGCCAATCGTTTTATCTCACTTTTAGATAGGAAGAGGTAAGCATTTGGATGTAGGGCCTGGGAAATTTTCAAAATTTCTTCAAACTTCCTTCCTGCTACGATAAAATGACAACTAGTCATTATAAAACCACTGTCTAGGTGAAACTTGGGAGATTTGATCAATGAACTAAAAGCAAGATTATAGACCAGTCTATGATGTTCTAAAAGACCCAGAAAATAAAATTAATTTTTAATTAAATTAAAGAATTAATTTAATTAAAATTTTCCATGTCATGAATAAAACTTTCTATCTATGCAAACCTACGTTTCAAAAATTTTAGTCAGATATTCTCTTGGTTGATGTTATTTTTAAAAGTCTCGTTAAATCAGTATTTAGGGAGCTCTAAATAGGTTGTAATATACAACACACTAAAGCTTTATTAGTTATGAGGTAATATTAGAAGGATCTATTTTCAGATCCATCACGAGTTATGTCTGGTATCATTACTGGAGTTTGAATTTGCATAATATTTGCATTTGTCTTGTCTGCCCATCAATCATTCACAGCCACAGGACCATAGTGCAAACACTACTGAGGGCTGGATGGCAGAAAGAATTCTCGGTGAACCTCCTTGATGTATTTATGAAGTTGGAAAGTAGTATAAATGCTGTGGCTAATGAGAGTTAGCTTGGCAAAGGATGAAAAATCATGGCTGCAGCAGTCGTCTCCTCCTCTGAAACAACCATTCTAAGGACACAGTATCCATCTTTAGGAATGAAAAAAAAAGAAAACCCTCCTGCTATGGTACAGATGAAAATCCATGGAACTTAAATAAATTAGATTCTGAAACACTGAAGAGAGAAAGGGAAGAGACTTTAGGTTCTCTTCTGAAATGCTTTTACATACACATTGTTTTAATAAAACAATAAAAATGTTATGCTTGGGGACATACCAATACTCAATTAGTTACCCAATACCACATGCTCAGTCCTGAAAATTCTATATGAAAATAACATTATACAAACTGATCAGGTTCTCTTTCTATATTTAGGAATATATAATATATGTAAATATATTTTATATACATGTGTTATATATAGTAGCAATTAATAAAAAAAGAGGCTATAAATTTGAAAATAAAGCAATAAGAGATATATAGGAGAGTTTGGAGAAAGAAAAGGGAAGAGGGTAATGAGTTAATAATATTATAAACTCAACAAAAAAAATTAGATATTATTCTTGGAAATAAAGTAAAACACAGAGAAGGGGAAATTACCCCTCACTTAGGATAACATCTCTCAATATTTTATTATGTTTTATTCCTTATATTTGAGTGTGTGTGTGTGTGTGTGTGTGTGTGTGTGTGTGTGTGTGCATGCACGTGCGCGCACATGTATGGAAGCACACTGTCGTAAAGGTCACCTCTGAGTAAAGGTCAGAGGACAGTTCACTGAAATCAGTTCTATCATTCTACCAGCTGTCTCCATGGATGGAACTCAGGTCATCGGGCGGGTGTCCAGTGCCTTTACCCACTGTCACGTCTCACTGGTCCTATTGTATTTTTTTATTATTATTATTATTCATTTGTTCTAAAGCAATGACTTCCAGGACTCAGCTAAGACAAGAGTTAAATACTTTAATATACATTTTTTCTTTTTCCATTATAATCTGTTTTTCTGCTTTTCTTTCTCGTGATGATGACAAGTTTATTAACGCTGAGAACTGTACTTTGTCCAGGTAAATTCTGTGACCCTGGGCAAGGAACTGTGTTTTCAGTGACCTCTCTGACCTTGCTTCTTCTTGCCTATGTTCTTTTGCTTGCCTCTTCCCCTGTTCGTCAATTTCTATTCTTCTCTGTTTCAGCAAAACAATATCAGTCAAGGTAATCGATGATGAGGAGTATGAGAAAAACAAGACCTTCTTCATTGAGATTGGAGAACCCCGTCTGGTGGAGATGAGTGAGAAGAAAGGTGGGGGAGCTGCTCCAGGGCTGAGCCCGACAGCTTCCGCTCCAGGGCTGAGCCCGACAGCTTCGGCTGGCCTGTGCCTCCCTGGATGCCCACATCTTCAGAACATGACTTACAATGCACACATGCTTCCACTATGTAACAGGGCATAGCTCTCACCATGGCAGCAGTGGACCAGAACTGCAGCCCCATTAGCCAGTTATGGCCACCGCATTCCATGCAGGTCTGAAGGTTCGTTTAGGACACAATCATTCAAGCGTCCATAGCTGGGGAAATGGGCAGAAGTATTATGCAATGTCCAAATTCTAGACCGGCTTTTGTACTTGCGGGAGAAGCAGAAGGATTTATGTAAGGATCCACGGACACAGAAACCTCAATAGGGACCAGTGGAGAGCACCCAAGATGCCCTTTTACATATGCCTGGAAGGTCATGTGCTGCCAGTTTTCCCTCTGTAACATCACAATAACATCCAGCTTGGTGGACATCTAGAGCATGAGCGTGTGACTCCAACCATTTGTTTTGCCTTTGTCTTGTGTCCCCACAGGAAGATCATTACCATTAGAATATTTGACCGTGAGGAATATGAGAAAGAGTGCAGTTTCTCCCTGGTGCTTGAGGAACCAAAATGGATAAGAAGAGGAATGAAAGGTGTGAGAGTATACAAAGACAAGTCAGCGAGAAATTGTACTCTTCTCCCTCTCCGTGTCTCCCTACTCTCACACTTAACTCTCTCCTCTTCCCTGGCCTCTGAGTACTAAACTCCATTGCCTTTGAAGCTTAGCGGGGTCATCTCCCTTCCCTCATGAGTGCACCAAGCAATGCCCATTTTCCTTAGGAAGGGCTGACTAACCTTGTTTGCAACCAGATGTACTAAATATTAACAAATACCAGAAGAGTTTCTGTGATTGAGAAGGGACTGGCTAGAAAGACGAGCTCTGTTTTTCACTACTTCAGACTTATTTACAGATGTGGCTGTGAAGGTTTACTTACCCTTAAAATGCTAGTGGTAAAAACTATTGCACCTTGTCAATGGAAGTAGAAAGAAAAGAAAAATGACCTGTAAGTTCATGGTAGACCATGAGTCCATGGATCTAATGGCAATATATAAAAAGTTACAGAGAGCTCAGTAAGCAGGCTTCTGTGGAGAATCTGGTTTGAGAAGGGTTTTGTTTTGCTTTGCTTTGCTTTTGGTTTTTGAGACAGGGTCTCTTGTAGCTGAGCCTGGCTTCCAACTTACTATGTAGCTGAAGATGATCTAGAACTCCCAATCCTCCTGCCTCTACCTCCAAAGTTCTGAGAGGTGTGTGCCAATCTGTCCAGCCACCGCGTTTTAAAAAGCAAGTAATAAGAGCAAGGAGCCTTAAGAGTCACATCGTCAATAAGCTAATGTACTCAGTTTGATAATGTTTTCCATATATTCAATTATGTCATTTAGAAGAAGACATAAAGCTAGACATGGCCATCCCCCTGTGATTTGAGCATCTGGGAGGTCAAAGCAGAAAGACTGAAAGTTCAAGGGTAGCCTGAGCGTACACGACCCTATCTCATTAAAAAATAAAAAATTAAAGAGCCTCTAACATATAAGGTACCATACATATGAAACCACAGTCATATGTATGGGCTCAGTTTTACATAGCTCTAGGATGTGGCCCTTGGAAATATTTAACCCTGACTTATACTAATCTTACCCATGCACCAAAATCTTATAATACTTATAGAATTAATACAATTTTAGTATAAATAGTAACAAGAGGACTTGAATAGTAACATCCTTATAACTAAATTACTTTAAACACTTGTGTTAATTCTTTGAGAATTTCATAATTACATTTGGTTGGTTCTCATAATTTTAGAAAATATTTGCAAAGAGAAGCCAATTACCTTCTCTACTCTTCCCTAGTTTAAAATACGTTCTATTTAATAAGGAAGAAGGAGAATTATATTTAAATTTTACGTGTGGAAGAAAAAAAATGCAATACATATGACCAATTCCTATGTAAACTCAGCATTTGAGGAAATGATCACATGACCTCACATTCTGAAAACTCACTGACCTCTGGGGGGAAAAAATTGTCTTTTCTAATGTCTCTAACTTAAGTACAAACTGGCATCTAGAGTGATGGAGAAAGGGACACGTGGAACTCATTTTGATTCAGCTCATTCAGTAAGTCCCATCATCAGTAAACAGAAAGAAAAGAGACATCAGAAAATATGTCTTACAAAGATGGGATCAAAGATGCCTCATTAGAATCCAGGAGAAGCACTTGGATCTGAATGTGTTTCTCCAAAGAGCTGTCTTCTTATCTCAAGGACTATCTTGGATTCAGCTCTTTCGAGTGTCATTTTAGTGAACTATGCCCTCATGTTCAAGCATATTAAAGTGCCTTGGCAGCATTATCCTGGTTTTTGTACCAGCCAAGTGAATTCTTCTCACCATAAATGAAATACTGACTTGTTTTCCTAGGTTCCCTCTGAGGACACTACCACTCCAGGGAATACTGGGCTGAAAACAAGTAATTGGAATATTCCTGCAGACAACCCAAGAGGACTTTAACTTGACCAGCTTAGCCAGGTTCACTTTTATTAAAAATAAAGTGCTATGGTCCCAATTGGATTGAAAGAATATAATCTAAAAAGGTACATTATAGATTGGCCCATATTCCAAACCTGTCCATTTCTATGGAGCTGCATATCCACTAGAAGCTTCCAGTTAGCTTAGTTATGCATAGAAGTTACTGACTGATAAAAGCATACAAATAAATGTCAAGTTAAGGGCTCTTAGCTTTAGAGAATTTAAAACACATAAGCAATTTTGGAGGAGTCAAAATATTTTCCAATGCAAAAATGTCCTTCTAGGAGAGCAAATTAAGGCATTTTCCCAGGGACTTTTACCTGTTTTCATGGAAGGTAGCTGAGGTCTTTAGTCATTAAACACCTCCAAACATTTGATTCATTAGCTCCCAGGCAATGTTAACTGAAGAAGCCCATCCCCAAACTGAGTCAAAGATTAGCATCTCCAACACTCTCAGTATATTTTGTCTGAATTATATGTCAACAACTGTGGGAGAAATACCTTATGAGATACATAGAGAGAACATCCAAGGTGGTTTGTTTTTCAATCAGACACAACTATTCCTGTTGAGGTCATTTATTTGGAAATGTTCCCAACAATGCCTTCCTTGAGATGCACCACTTTTTATGAGCAATGGTTTTCCCCACTCTAGTCAGAACTGCCTGGATTTCTCTCTGCTGATATTCCTCTCTCATTATTCATCTGGTTTCTTATTCTGTGTTTGTCTCTGTCTGTTTCCTTCACAGCCCTGTTGTTGAGTGAGCTTGGTAAGCATCCCATCCCCCTGCATCTCCTTTCCACTTTCTTCTAGGCTATGTCCCATTTCTATCAGATGATACTGTAACTTGGATTTATATCTCTATCTATGGATTGGCCAGATTTTCATTTAAGGCCATCGCCCTCGTTTTAGTTGAGGCCAGATCATTGATATCCCATTGGGCCAGTGATTCCTTGGGTATCTACAAGAACTGATTATGCATTAAACTGCATAGTCTTAAAAGAATGTATTCTGTTATAACTGGCCCTTTTCATAATCGTCTTCATTATAAATTTGGCAAGTTTTCAGTTGGGTTGTCAAGTGTCTTGTGTCACTAATACTTGTTACCTGTAATGTAAATTAAATTATGACATTTCTCCCCTTTTTCTTTTTTTAGGTGGCTTCACATTAACAGGTATGATTTTTTTCAATTATATAATTATACTGTTACTGTCACCATCAATATATTATATGTTTTTAAAATCTCTTCTTGCTTTATTTGTTTTAAATTAAGGAAAAGAGATGTATGGTAAGATAACTTCCTTTTAAAAAAATAGTCCTGTTTTGGCACAAATAATCCAAGTCTAAAACCAGATGTAACATAAATTCATATTTAACTGTGTCCCATTAACCTTTTTTACAAATTAACGATAGCCTGTGTGTGTTGTATCTATCTATAAGAAAACTCACAGGGAGAACCGCTAACCGTTTGTATTTTAACACTAGTTAATCTTCAGGTGACCGTATAGCACTAAGACTATGCATGTACTCTGGAAGATGCTGTGCAGTGCTCCAGAGTAAGAAAGACAAGATTGCTGGCCTAAGACAGTGGCTTTAACAACCACACAAACTCCATAGCCTAGGATCACTGAGACCCTAAAAGTACATAATGCCACATTTGAAGAGGACAGAACAGCCATTCCCCTTCATCTCATATGAACAATTCTAGCCCCTCTTGGAACACTTTATTTTAGTACTAATAACATGGACTCAAGATCTATTTCTGCTACTTGGAGTGCAGTGCAATGCCCTGCAAAACATTCAAGATCCCGGTGAGAAAGCTTGAAACCTTTAAGTCATTCCTAAATGCACCATCTTCTGACCCTGCATTTCTTCTCAACTTTCCAGAACCATTTCTGCTGCTTTAGAGAGGACAACAGAGTAACTAGCAATGGTTCTAACTTTCTGCAGCTACAGGTTGAAAGTGCATCTAGTGAACCACTTCCTAGATGCCCTTTTTCAATATGGTAGGCAAATAAAAAGAATTCCAATGCATCATGCGAATATAAAAAAATCTTAAAGCAGAGAGCTGGAAAAAATATTTAGAAGGAAATATTACCAAAGTTTCTAGTAATGAAAACTGCAGTGAGCATTGAGGTAGATATCAACCACTGTAGTAACTCACGTGCAATGAATGCTAAAGTGATTCTTCCCAGTATGGAACTTTGTAATGGCAGTTCTGTGTGGATGGCTACTCCCAACCCATTTCTAGTCACAGCAGTGAATGACCGCATAACTTGTAGATTCTCAAAGACACAGAAATTATAATTAATTAATTAATTAATTAAATGTTAAACACGGTAGACTTCTTACAAGGATCCCCTGATTCTGAATCATCTGAGCCTCTCCCAAATCAGAAAAACCTGCCCTTGAAGCATGTACATGCATCTAAGTACAGGTGTATATATATATATATATACATATATATACATATATATGTATATGTATATGTGTGTATATATACATATATATATACATATATATGTATATGTATATGTATATGTATATATATGTGTATATATATATATATATATATATATATATATATTGCCTTCTCTTTCTCATTGAAACATGTGAAATCACTGATGTTATCTTGGAAATGCTCTGAATGTGTCAGGATGATCATTGGCTCCCCTTGAAAGAGTTGAAGATGGTGGAAACTTGGCATTCTGACCCTCATGATTTTGTGGATTATCTTTCTAAAGTCAACAATAGTCTCTAAAAAGAGCATGCTGTATAGCCATCCCTTATATCCAATGCAGCCGAATGAGACTTTAACTACATACTTCCAGTCTAGAGTACCTTATTTAGAGTGCATATATGTCTTTGGCTATCTTGCATGGAGGATTCCATTTCTAGGACTTTCTTTCTCTGTCATTTGACCCATCTTCCCAGTTAATAGGATGCTCATTTTTCTTTACTTACAACTTCCTTTTATAAAGCTTCCCATATACCTCATATCAGCATTTCCTGCCTTGGCCATATCCTACATCCAATGTAATACAATCACGTTTTCAACAAGCTTCTACCATATGAGTAGTTCTCTGGTTCCTCCCTATGGCTGCAACTTTAACCAAAATTGAAGTCCCTCTATTGTTGCCATTTTCCAATATAGAAGTCAATGAAGTTAGAATGAGAGACAATTCCAGAACTTACTAGAAATTTCTATATGGGCCTAATCATTACTTATCTGGATACTAACTTCAAATCCTCCTCCCTAATCAAACCAGAAATCCCAAGGTCCAGTTGCTATGATGCCTCTAAGAAACTTCTAACACTTAGGTCTGCACAGTGAAGAGGAGCAATAAAGCCTAAAGATTTTTCTTTGAAGTCACACTGAGGCTTTGAAGTCAGGGCTTTGAGGTTCAGTGAAGAAGAGGAGAATCAATGTAGCCTTCTGGGCTTGGCCTGCAGCTTTTACATGGACTTGCACAGAGGAGTATGTGTGCTGAATTTGGAATCAGCCTATATGGAAACTAAAAAGTCCATTTGGTCTGTTGCCTCACACCAATATTTTAGAGATCTCATTAGCAGTAGACATTAAGTCCTGGAAGGGCTTTTGAAGTTTGCAAGTCTTCAGTGTTGCCCTAGCCCTGTCTCACACTGAAAGGCCTGTGTTTAAATCTATGCTCCCATTCCCCTTTGACCTTCTGGTTTCATGATTTCATTATAACTCATTAGCATGTATAATGAACATTATTTTATTGCCATGCTAATGGATTTTATTGTTCACACTTACAGGGAGGGAAAAATGGTGCGAAAAGATTAATCTACCCAAACAAAGTCTAAGACTTCGGCAGCCACCTTTCTGACTCTGAGTAAAAGGCCCTTTGCTGGTTACCCTAACACTAGCCTTGTCATTTGGCTGGTACAAGCCATCTCCTCCCTTCATCTTTTCATTATACATCAGACCTTTTCCAATCTAAAGTACAACTATATCTTATAAAAAGTCAAAGAAAATATAAGGGAAAATTAGATTTCATAGAAAGAGACAGTGTTATATAAAATGCTGTATCCTGGCTAAATCTGGAGAGGTTTCTTTTATTCCCCTAAATGTTTGATTCCCCTGAAACTTCTAAGTCATGCAGCTGAAGTTTTTCCTTTAAATTATTAGCAGTCACATACTTCTTTAATGGAATGATATAATGATAATTCTTGTAATTATTTTTTGGTCCAGTAATAGACATGTGCATGTTTATTTAAAGGAGCCAACACCTGACAACCCTAACACTGGAAAGCACTTTCATTACTCCAATATATGGGTTAGAGGAACAGAGCCCCTCTGTTTGCCTTATTTTATAACCGAGAAAATTATATCTCCAAGAGGTGAAATTTCTTGCCTTCATTAAATGGAAAACAAATAGCAGAGCTGGCCCTAAGTCCCAAGTCTAATGATTTTCAGTTTAATTCTCAGTAGATATTTATAAAAAGAAAAAAAAAAAACAATCAAACAAACGAAGCAGCAGGTGAACCTGACAACCAATGGAATGAGGAGTTCAATGAAATTCATAGGCCATGGTTAATGGAAACAGTTGAGTGATGATGACATGTCCTTATGTTCCATGGAAGCAATATTCCTCGACCTTCAAAGAAACCTGCATTTTATATATATAGGGAAACAGAAAAGATAGACTACTCTGGGCTCTATAGATGCCACTGAAAGACTTCAAAAATTAGAACACATGTCATTACCCCAAGTGCTTCCTGTTGTTTTATGATGCCTCTGGAATCAGTAATTGAAGGGCCTTAGCTCATTCATGTCAATCATTTGCTGGACTGATTCTGCCTCTCACCACAAGGAAAGGGGATCATTTTCACGTCCATTACACTTAATCAAGCACTGTTTGGTTTGGCTTAAGGAACAGTTGCCCCTGTTTGTGGGCAGTAATCTCAACCCCGTTGTGGGTAGACCATCAGAACCCCTCCTTATGGCCTACAGAGGGTGACCTACAATCATCCACACTAACTTACATGGCTTGCAGTGTGTGCTTCTGAGTGTTGTTGTTACCTTACTAATTTCAAAGGGCACTGATAGTGAATCCTGCTGACTGTCTGCCTGTCCTTTTGCTAGGCCAGCCTATCTTCAGGAAGGTCCATGCTAGAGATCACCCGATTCCCTCTACCGTAATCACCATCTCAGGTACTCGTTTCTCTGCGGCCCTCGAAAACCAGAGTTTTTAGGTATACTTTGGGTCTTCAGAATGCCTGGGCATAACATATTTCTGATTAATGAGTGGCTTCTCTGACACATGGGGTGCCATAAATATTAAAAAATGGAAGGCCTTATAGAGGGACAGTGTGGATGTACAGAGAGGTTGACCCACTGCCTTCTCTCTCTCTCTCAGATTTTAATGTTACAGATTTCTCATAAACATCTTTTATATGTAAGTCTTTTATCTAAGTATAATGAATATTCTTAAAAACAAGAACAAAACCAAAGCAGGTTGTTATTTCCCACCAGAATGGCCTCTCCTGGTGTGCAAGGAAACAAAGGAATGTTGTCAGGGAAACCCAAGGGTCACACAACACTTCCAGTTCTACTGAGGGTTTACAGCTTCCAAGTCAGCCCCTAGTACTGAGTCTGTAGATGAACACAGGGGTACTACCTCCTTCAGTCACTGCTGCCCTAGCTGACCGTGGTGGTAGACAACATCTCCTGACCCTATGGGTCCTGTGCTAACCTCTAAACTGTAGGGTCTTGATCCAACTACAGATTTTTTTTCTCAGAATATTCAAGAGACTAAAACTATCAGTCTTCCTGGATTCTAATCAGAGAAGCCAGCTGGAATTGAACTACTGTCATATGACCTTTGTCTTCAGGCCTGTCTGTACAGTTCTGAACAAAGAGTCAAAATAAGCCTAAGATTTTCCCACCATTGCCCTTTCCCCCATATTGTAAGTCTTACATTGTTTATTGGGATTAAAAAACACTCATCCATGGCATTAGCTCCCTGAGTACATTTCCCAGTATTGAATTAGCCATGTGGGTGACACTGTCCTTTGAAAGGAATTTTCCACTCTCATCCTTCCTCACCCCAATGGTGCTTCAAGATCCAGCTTGAACTAGGAAGTATTTGAAGCAACTTTACATAATTCATCTTTCCAGAACTCAGATACCTAAAGCTAATTATTTCTCTGCTTTTTAATAAAAAAAAAAAAAAATCAATCACGGTAAAGCAGTGGTTCTCAAAATGTGATGCACAAGCCCTTTGTGGGAGTCACATATCAGATATTCATCATATAAGATATTTACATTAAGAGTTCAGAATGGCAGCAAAATTACAGTTATGAAGTATCAATGAAATAATTGTATGGTTGGGTTGTCACCACAACATGATGAACTGTATTAAAGGGTCACAGCATTAGAAAGGTTGAGAACCACTGCAAAGACACTACTCTGGGATTTAATCCCAGGATTTCTCTTATGCCAGGACTTCTCTGTGTCCTGAAGTCCTCTCAACACTGGCTTGGAGTCATGGTAGCTGATAATGCACAGGATCTCTAAGTTGTTTTGGTTACTCAAGATTTGGTTGGTGACATTATATATTTTATATACAATATCACAATTAAATTGGTAAGCTTTACAAGTGCACATATGTACATAAAAAGAGACTCAGAGCGATCCAGAGTTGCCCACAGAGAATATTGATTGGCCTTAAGAAATAGAACCAAAAATTCATTGTCTTGTCACTCTGCATACTTAAGGAAATGAAGTGACATTGACTACAATAAAAAAAAAAAATCTGCTTTTGGTCCATTGTTAATTGAGAAAATGAATCAAATATAGTAATTTGTTACTATTAAATACTGTTAAACCATTTTTCTATTTAATAACAGATATCCCTGAGAACACTAAGGAAAAAAATGAAATGACTCAATTCTCTTCTTTACCACCATGAAAACCACATCATAACAGCTAGTGTATCAGTATTGTTGTAGATCAGCCATAAGATTTATCTATTTGTCAGCTCTAGTACACATAACTGTAACTGTCTCTTAGATACACATAATACTCATCAAATGACCTTTCTAAGAAGCTGTGCCCATGCCTGATCTATGACCACTCTCCTCTACACCTCATGGCTATCTTTACCATCACACTGACCTGGCCAGCTCTCTCCATGCTTTCAAGATAGTTTTAAATTCATTCTTTGTCCTGAAGCTTCCCCTGCCTCCCATAGGCAAGAGGAAGGTCTTCCCACCTTGCTCCTTCTATCACTCCCCACTAATGCTAGTTTTTGTTTCTTATTCATGTGCCTCCATCCCCACTGTGCCAGAAGTTCCTGGGAGATAGCTGGGAAAAAAAGGAGAACTATGCCTGTCCTGGTATATGTTCAGAGGACAATGATGTATTTAAATAATGGATGACCCTTTTATTTTTAAAAATGAGCAAATAAAAAATATTGCTAACAGTAGCTTGGAGAATCTCACAACAGCTACGTATCCAGTAATATTTTGGCATTCCATACATTGTACTAGATAGTTGTAAGGGCAGTCCAAAGAGTGCTGAGCCATATTCCAGCTCTCTATAGAGACTTAAGTATTTGTATGGAAAGATACTTTAAAATAATAGCTAAACCATATGAAACTGTTAGTGTTCAACACACAATAAATATTAAGGAATTGAGTGATATTTACTAAATCCCAGTTGCCTGTTGGTATACTACTCCATGGAAGGGCCTTAAATATAAGTAAATGAAGGTGAAGGATCATTTCTTGTTGATTGCATGAGGCATAAACCTGAGATTTGGAGTAAGAGTGTAGCAAGGGGTAGAAAAAAGGTCCCTAGACTTTCTCTATGTTGATATCAAACTTGTTAATATGAGATATCCACATTTGAGCTTTCTTATAAGATTTTTATTAAGATTGAGTACTAACAAGTTTATAATGTGTATACTGTAATTTTTTAAATTGCCTTCCATTAAGTAAAACAAAGAAAACTAGTAGGATTTTTCATTAAGTAGAAAATAAGTTAACGACTTTATTTTTTTACAATAAAAAGAATATCATTAAATCCTGGCTAATCAAACGCTCTATGCCTGTATACTACTTTCTCTTTCTTAAATAAAGGAAAGGCAAACACCAGGGAGCAGGTAGAGATCCAGGTGCACCAACCTCTGCATTTGACACTGACCAGAAAGCCTGAAGGATTTTTGGGGCAGTGCCCCTTTACACTCGTAGGATGATTCGTTTCATTTCCTACCATGTCCATTTATTCTGCATCGTACCCGGAATCACTTTTACTCTACAAGATGCCTCCCTGAACAATCGAGTACACCACATGTCCTTCCTAACTGCTATGTTTTCTACCTATGTGACACCGAGTACCATTCAATACAGCTTAACACTCGCAAGTCACAGAAAGGATGGCCACAATAAATAGCATCCCACACAGAGCTTTGCATTTCAAATAGATATCTAAATAGCAATACTGTTTTGGGGGAAAAAAAAACATTATTAATCAGCATAAGTCAGAGACTTGGACAAAGACACAAAATCAACCTGAGCTACCAGGGACATGATCATTGGTCCAAATATCAGAGAGCATCGAGAACCAAGCTGTAATTGGTTTGAATACAATGTAAATGGACTTCACAAGCCCTACCTTCACTAGTTATATGTTTCCTTGAGATAACTAGTTATATGACCCTAACCAGAACCCTTGGGTTATAACTTGTCGATTGATTTATAAAATACATTACCAATTTTACACTTAAAATCAATCTCCTTTTCTCTCTGCTTTGCTTTTGTTCATGTTCAACAGCTTCTCAATAGGTCAAATAACCCATTTTCATTTCCCTTTGATTTGGTGGGATGACAGACCACTTGGGATTTAAAATACATTATTTTACGACACATTATTGAATGTGTCCTGAAGAATGCACCAGTAGCTATATTCTGCCTTTGCCTTCATCACTTCTAACATGTGAAATCTAGGGTCCTGGCTGTGCTCCCAGTACACCTATCCCCCACCCATCCTTGCAGTAGGCTGCTAGCTATAATCCATCCCTTGAAACAGTTGCTAGATGAATATATGGAGCCACTTACAGCAGGGTCCCAGAGCAGAGGGGAAGATATGGGTCTTTGCAGAAAACAAGGAGGAACCCTTGCTAAATCTGATGTCTAAATGCAAAAGGCATGTCAGGGAGGCGAAACAAGCAGCCCTTCCCCTCTGGATGATTCCCCAGACAACAGACATTTGCAGGCAATTGACCAGATATCCTAGAGGGGATGGACTCAGAGTGAAAATTTTTCCATAGCCACAATACTGCTTTCCTGATATGTGTGCTTCATTTGACTCTGAGAGGAAGTAGCCAATCATTTTCCAGCATCCTGGACCTGAAAAACAAGTGTGCTTGCAGGACAAGTGTCTGCCTTCCGTATAGGCTAAGCCTTTTCAGTCTGGGATTTATCCCAATGACCCCCATTCAGAGACTCCTTTCTGAGCACCCTCTCCTCTACTAAAGTTACAGCTGCTCAGTGGGTCCGGAAATAATCCTACTCACAGAGTGAATATTAGCTCCCCGAAGGCCTCACCCTCGCCCTCTCTATTTGCTTTAAAATTAACCAGGCTTTCCTAGTACATTTCACCAGAGAGGAAGCTCCAGGGCCAGCCATCTCAAGGAAACATAAAATGTGTGCTTCAGAGCTGAGCCTGTGACAGCAACTCTTGGCAAGTGTGAAGCTAAGATGAGAATTTCCCTTTGGCCCCGAGGCATTTTCAGATGCTTTTAGAAAGTAGAAAGGAAAGGGTCAAACCCTCACTCTCCTCAGGGTTATTTTAGGATTTTTAATTGTGGTTCTCTTTGGTCACATGCTGGGGGTGGGGGGGAATGTGTACAGACAGGCAAACTGGCCAGCTTCACAGAGAAAGGCTGGGTGATTCCCTCAATGGGCCTTGAACATGGCTTTCCCCAACCCATGCTTTCACAGGAGACTAGACTAGTACCAAATTTCAGTCATCTGCTGCTTCGATGTGGCATTGCCCAGTCCAAGAAGCTCTGTCCCTTCTTCCTTTAGCCTCACTGTCTCCCCAGAAGGCTGTTGACTCTTAGGGCACCCCCTCCTTCTCCTATATCAGGATCCTGGGACTTACACAAATAAAAGAGCACATTGATCACATTCTTGCCTTCCCTTTACCAGAGGAATATGATGACAAGCAGCCACTGACCAGCAAAGAAGAGGAGGAGAGGCGCATTGCAGAAATGGGGCGCCCCATCCTAGGCGAGCACACCAAGCTGGAGGTGATCATCGAAGAGTCTTACGAATTCAAGGTGCGTCTGCCAACACTTGGCCACTCCAGCAACTTGCTCAAGGTGGTTTGGTGTGGGCTGTACTAGAGAGAGTGGAAAATACGATTTTACATCCAGGCTTACTCACTAAAAGGATGTCAAATCCAATTTGAAATTGTGGAGTTAGCAGAGAACGCAGAAATCCTATACGGTAAAGAGCATCAGAACAAGGGCCAAGCAGGTGACACTTGACATGACAGAGTCAGAATTGCTCCTAAAGGGAGAGCTTTGTCTGAAAAGATACACTTTAGAAGTATGTTTGAAGAGATTTTTTAAAATAAAAATGTTATATTAAAATAAATAAAAATATACAGTGTTTAGAATAGGTTGTAGAACATAGTATGATATAATGATAAGTACGTGTATATTTTTGGAGACAGGGTCTTATTCTATAGCTGTGGCTGACCAGGAACTCACCGTATAAACCATGCTGACCTCAAACCTAGAAATCCTTCTGACTCTGACTCCCAGTTGGCTGTGATTAAAGGCAAGCCACTACCATGCCCAGTCTTGGCTATGTTTTTGAATTTCAGAAATTCACACAGTTTATAATCTTCATAAAAACTCAGTAAACCAATGCTGGGAGAAATTATTATGCATTAGAAAAATCTGACGTCAGAAGTGAAGCATTTGCCTTGTGGAAGTGGGAAGGCTTTGACTTTGGAGAATGGCTCTTTATATCTTGAACTCTTTAGCCCTGCCTACCAAAGGTACAGCATCAGCAAGGACATGAGTTATTCATGCGTTGATAAGATTAGAGTCTCTACTTCATTCTTTGTCTCATGGTACTTTGCATTGAACTCGGGAATTCACACATGTCAGACAAGCTCTACATCTTTACCCCAGATTTAAAATTTTTCAGGTAACAGAAGTCATTCTTTTAAAAGTTACATGTATAAGGATGAGTGTCATACTTGAAGAGGAAATTTCCTATCTATCATTGCTAACACACTGCTCTGCTTCAATCCACCCTACCCCAGGCTAGCCCCCAACACACACACATAGTTCTTTGTACCCAGATCCTTAATATCTAAGAATACTTGGAGTAGAGCCAACTTCCATTGCAAAATGGGATAAGACATTGTATCCCTTCTTGTAATATCCTGAACTACAAACCCAGAACAAAACAATATTTTCTTTAGTTATTTTTCAGAAGGAGATAGTGACTATTCAAAGAAATAAAAAGGTAGAGAATCGGCTAATATAGAACTCTTAGAATACTAAATGGATCTTTAGTAATAATTGCTTCTTTTTCTTTTGTTGGTTAATTAAATTTAATTTCCAAATTGACATGCCTGAGGTATCTTTGCAATTAAAACAGGATTTTTAAAAGATAAAATACATTTAAACCCTTTTTTAGACCACTAAGAATCTAACTATCTCTATCTAGCGATCATCTGATCATCTATCTATTATCTATTTATCTATCTATTTATCTATCATCTATTTGTTTATTTGTCTGTCTATCATCTACCTATTTATCTGACTATATATCTATTTATCTATCATTTATTTATCTAGCATCTATTGTCTATTTATCTATCATCTATTTATTTGTTTATTTGTCTGTCTATCATCTATCATCTACCTATTATCTGACTATATATCTATTTATCTATCTATCATCTATTTATCTAGCATCTATTGTCTATTTATCTATCATCTGTCTGTCTGTCTGTCTGTCTGTCTATCATGCTTTGCTTTCACTCCCTTGCTTAGAGGAAGGGTAAACAGTGAAACAAAGCCTGATCCCACTGTCAGAGCCCATTGGGGCGTAACCTTGAGCCTGGCTCATTGAATATCCGAAGGGAACATGCACAGGTTCACGTAATCCCACAGCCTGTTGGTTTCTATAGCTCACTCTGCTACTGTGTTTCCATGTCCACCCAGTTTCACTGTTCCTCCTGCAACTTTCTTTCACCAAAGGAATCAGAGGGTTCAGTGTCATTTGCCACAACAGAGATCACTGTTCCTGGAGCTAATTCACTCACAAACTTTTTATAGACAATGTGTACTCTCCCCTTTACAGGATGCCCAGCCTTGCCTTACCATGCAATGGTCATAGAAAGAGTAATTGTAGAAATTTCTTTAGAATATACTGAATTAGGTAACTCTTCCAGTCCCCCACCCCCCAAAAAAGTCTTGGCTCGGATGTCTCTAGTTTCTTTCCATAGCTTCACTTGTCTGGTTTTTTTTTTTTTTTTTTTTTTTTTTTTTTTAACTTTCTAGAATAACTGTGAGTCTCATCTTCAAGTTTATAAGCATAGTCATTGTCACCATTAAGACCAAAAGGGCACCTTGGGGATATATTTTTCAAGTACAGTAAAATCAACATTGACTTTCTTCATTTAAAAATTGTGTCTATCTAGATTGTAACTTGAGAACTTGTTCAAAACTCTAGGCTAGCATGGGTTAGACTGTACATACTACCCTGCCCCAATGAGTTCTCACCTGCCAGGCTAAAACTGTGACTTTACTAAATCCCATTGTCTCAGGTGAGGGTCTCCTAATATCACAATGGTCACTGACATTTTTGAGAATGTTTCATATGAAAATAGAGTATTGTCTAAACTTCAAATGATCTTGGTTCCCGCTCTTTCCTCCCATAGAGTTGTACCCACAGGTACAACTTTAGCAGTTGGAGGGGGAAAAATGGCTCTGCCGCTCTGGTTAAAATGTATTACATTTGAAGAGAGGTCTGGGTTTTTCCACATCAATAAAGATTAAGTTTCTCCTAAAAGTTTGATCTTGAGCAGACATTTCATGAGGAAGTCTGTGTTCAGATGCTGGAGTGCTTATCTCTAGTATGGTGGGGTTCTCTGCCCTGGCTTCAGCACAGTGTGTTCTCTCCCTTTTGGAGAGTTATACTCCAAGTTTCCACTACATGTTGGAAAAGCTGAGGTCATTTCTTCTTACATTCTGCACAGCACTCTGAACTGGCATTAGTCGACACGCTTAGAGGACTGGGTGAGATATGGCTCAGTTGAGAGAGAAAAGACAGATGCCTGTCGTGGGCTTCAAGAGCAGGGTCTGTTATAGCTGTTATCAGGGCACCAACAGTTCTGGATGTGAGACAAGCTGAGAGGTCACTGCCCTTAGGACATACAAGCCACCAAGAATCATGTTGGAGATACAGAGTGTGCTAGCTGGAGATGGCTTCTTTCATGTTTGTGTTTGTCTCTGTGTCTCAAGTCAGTTCCAATGACTCGTTCTGAACTGAATACTCGTTCTGAATTGCATACTATTATAAATTGGCTCTGGCTTCACATCCAACTCCTCAGATACCATTCTCTTGAGTCTTGCTTAGCCAATAACATTATCTCTCTTAAATCATTGTTTGGTACCCTGCATTGAACATGTACACATCTTTACCTAAGGCAAATAATATGTGTTTTCTGCCTCTGCAATTAGTGGAAATTCGAGGATGCTCTGACAGTAAGTGTGGCTGTTTGGTAGACTAGTTGGTGTAGTAGTTTCTCTGAGAAGAGTAGCCTCGGTGTCCTAGAAATGCCCCCTTCTCCCTGTAGTTGCCATGATTTGTGATAGCGCTTCAGCTGTATGGCTTCTTTAGTTTTCTTGTGACCGCTTGGCAAGTCCTGCTGTTTTGTTAACCAAATTTAGAAAGTTGGAGAGTTCTAATTCCACAAAACTAATTGCCTAATAAGTTCTAACGTAAAATAATGGCATGCACCTCAGGGCTATAAAAGCATGGAAATGCTATGCAAGGTTATTATTAGCAGTGTGCCCTAAGCCACAAATATTGACTTTCACTTGTCTAGTATGCTCCTGACGTAATAGCAGTAGTGTGAGAATACAATTGCCTGATAATATTAGCTGAAAAATATGGTGGTTCCTCTGCACCACCACCCTTGCAAAAATTACCTATTTATTAATGATTATACAGCCAGCCTCCTTGAAACATGTGCTACTTAACTACATGTCACTGACAAACAGTCTTCAGTTTCAGATCTGTCACTTCTAGATGTTCATAGACGGTGTTGAACAGGGCTGATACTGATTCATTTGCAGACAGCACAGGCAGACTCGCCAGAGAGAATCAAGTTCCCAGAGCAGTTGAGGAGCTTGGGTGGGCCTTTGAAGCAGCGGCTGGTGGAAACAACCTAGCTGCTTCTGGTTGACTATTAGGGCAGTAAAGGCTGCTTGAAGTTTCTATTTCTGAATGTTTCTAAGGACAACTGTTTATATAGTCATAACAATATTTGATGTGCATACTTTTCCACTGAGCCTGACATCTGCTAGCCCTTATAGAAAAGTCCCCGGACTTTGAAACAAGGTTTTAGATTTCCTGAGGCCATCACAACCCCAGAAGTTATCCTCTTATCCCTTTGCCCCTTTCAGAGCACCGTGGACAAACTCATTAAAAAGACGAACCTGGCCCTTGTTGTGGGGACCAACAGCTGGAGAGAGCAGTTTATCGAAGCCATCACCGTCAGCGCTGGTGAGTACCTTTGTTCTGTACTCTGTGAGGTGGAATGGCCAGTCTCAGGCTCCAATGGCCAGTCTCAGGCTCCGTTTGCTTATTCTGCCACCGGCAAAGTATCACATGTGGCAAAATTAAGAGAATTAGCATACTTGTTGCCTGCAGCCATTTATCATTCTCTTGGGGTAGGTGGGTAGACAAGATGAATTTAAACCCATTTGTGTCTTAATTCACTGTTTAACTAATCGTGGGGTTTTGTCTGAATCCCTGAGGGTAGCACCCATTGGCTAAGTAAAGGTCAAAAGTGAGCAAAACATAGAAAGAAAAGAAAGGTGTTGCAGTGTCTTCACCAGCACTGTGAATCATTTTACACGCCCCTCCACAGCACCAAACATCCTAAGCATTTACATTGACCCTGAGGTGCACACCAAAGTGCACTGTGATTTTTTTTTTCCTGCACAAGGGAAGTGCAAGGTTTTCTTTAAGAATATCCTACAAAATAGCTCTGAGGACATGAAATAAAGAAAACGTGTGCTCCCTGTGCTGTTTAGCCTGGTCCACTCTTGGTGTGTAGAAGGATGGAGTGAGTCACTGGCGTTCAGAGGAAGCAACGCTGCCTTGCATTTTTGTCTTCTTTTATCAGGTCTTTTACTACACTTACACTGTTCTTGCTCCCAAATCCCCACAGGCTTATCTCACCGCAGCCAGTCAACACAGCTAGGGGGGTCTGAGCAGTGTGTGATTCCCAAGCTGTAAAATGTAGTAACAGCATCACTAGCCGTCAGGCCACGGCTATGCCGCAGCCTCCTCCTCCTCCAGTCTGCAGCCTAACAGTTGGACAGATCTCCCAAGTGCTTTGAGGGCAGAGAGTGGTTGCAAAGGAAAAGGTGTAGCTGTTTATCATTCGTGCTGGGCGCCATCACGCTGTGGTTTCTTGCAGTCAAGTATGCAATGGGAGCTTATGAGCATTAAACAGCCAATGCTTGCTTAGGAAGGTGGATTTAAGGAGAGGGAAACACCCCTTGGCGACTTACGTTTTTCTATGCATCTAAGATTAGCATCTGAAACAGGAGCATCCTTCCCTCTGCATGGAAGAACTGAGCTGATAAGAACACTGATGAAACTCAGATAGGAAGTATTAGAACTGACCAAATTGGTATGGAGCTTTGCCCCATTCAGACTGCAAGATGAAAGACAATACTGCACTATAGTGAGACATTTCTAACAGATTCCAGGTTTTCTTTGGTTGCCTAGGGATGGATAAGCATGTGTTGTAAAGACACTGCTTACTCTTCCTTTATCTGTCTGTGTGCACCGTTGCTCTTGTGGGGAAGAATGGAATAGACAGATAGCTCCTGCACAAATTCTAGTATAGAAGCTTAATTTTCTAATATGGGAGAGCAATTAAGACACACAGTACACATGTGACTGATTGGAAGCTTTAGACAGAGAACACAGAAGCTGTGGAAGGAGATATGTTGATGACCAACGTGGTTCCATCAGCAGTCCATTTGAGAGCAGGTTTGCTTTCTCAGCGACAGAGCTGTGTCATATTGGTCCCCTCACACGTTTTAGTCACTTTGGAAACTGCTCTCAGTTAATGACACAGCTCAGTGTTTAACAGTCAAAAGGGTTACGTTACCAACAAGGACAAAGTCATGCATTTGATGCTCCAGCATGCAGAGAAACAGGCACCGAGATGTTGATGCTTCCCTCATTAAAAGAGCTAGAATTGGGGTTGTAGACACTGAAGAAATCCTTTCAGACCCCCATGCATCACTTTCAGTGGTTGCTTAAACTGTAGAGATAGAATAACCTGGTATTTTCAGAGAAACAGCTTGGTTTTGGAAGATAGTCTGATTGATTGTGTGAGAGACTATGTGTGCGAGTGCAAGTGTGCGAGTCTCTCTCTCTCTTTCTCTCTCTCTCTCTCTCTCTCTCTCTCTCTCTCTCTGTGTGTGTGTGTGTGTGTGTGTGTGTGTTTTCTTGTGCATGTTGAGATGTATATACATGCACAATTGAAGACCAAAGATCCATGTCTAATGTCTTTCTTAATCACCCTCCACCTTATTTTTGGAAATAGGGTGTCTCACTGAGCCTGGAGCTCACTGGGTCATCTGGACTATTGGCTTAGCAAACCCCAGGGTTGCTTCTGTCTCTGTTTCCCCGGTGCTGGCATTACAAGCACACACCACCATTCCCAGATTTTTATGTGGAAGCTGTGTATTTAACCCAGTTTATCACACTTGCCTGCTCAGCATTTTATACCTGATCCTGCTCCCCAGCCTCTATCTGGAGCTGTGATCTGCTGAAAAGGACTCTGTACTATTTGCTGTCCTTAAGAGACAAAGAGATTTCAGTGTAAGAAAAAATGCCACTTGCCTACTTCCTGGACAGGCCTGTCACTTCTCCTAAGACTATCCTGGCATCATCTGATAACCAGTCTTGACTCCAGCCCTCTTTGTCATACTAAAGATTGCATGCAGGGCCTTACATATGCTAGGTAAGCTCTCTACTACTGAGCTACATCCATCGCCTTCCTTGCTTTAATTTTGAGGCAGTGTCTCAACAACTTGTCCACATCAGCCTTGAACTCATGCTGTAATCTGAAGCTTCACATCCTTCCAAGTCTATTTAAGATGTTAGACACCTCACCCAGCTCCAAATCTTTTGAAAAATAGTTAATTGTTACTTAATAATGCCTCAAATATTATTGGTTTATATGTGTATATGTGAGCATGTGTATTATTTCTGTGTGTGTGTGTGTGTGTGTGTGTGTGTGTGTGTGTGTGTGTCTAAATGACTGCTTAGAGACAGACAATGCTTAGAAAATTGCCATTTCCTGGGTTAATTGACCTTACTTACAATTTGAGATACAGAATATCTGAAAAATAAACACACAGTTTATAGGCACTAAATTACATTAAATTACATGAAAGACAGTTTTCAAAGTGCAATGTTTCAGATTATGACTGAGTTTAGGTGCCTAAGGAATGTTAATATTCTCGGGTTGTTAAACAGACAATAAAATTTGTAAAGCAGCATTTATTGAAAGCAGACTTTCATTGGATTTTTTTAAGATTTCATGGCTAAATAGTTGAGGATCAGAAAGATTTTCCTTATTAAAAATATTAAATTGGCTTTGAAGGGTTCTGCTGAGACCATTCTTCCCAAGCAATTTTCTGTGCAAAATTGAATCTATGTGTCTTACTAAACAAAAGTAATAATTTTGTAAATGGGATTTGGCTTCTCTCTCTCTCTCTCTCTCTCTCTCTCTCTCTCTCTCTCTCTCTCTCTCTCTATTAATTATATCAAAACTCAATTTAAAGAGACTAGCCGGTAATGCTAGTTTCTCCACTTTGCCTGAGCTGCACAGCTCAGTACCTGGGCTTCTTATGGCCGTAATGTTTCTGCTCACCAAGTTCTGGCAGTTGAGTATTTGAGGAGTTGAGGACTTAAGAGACTATAGAGATTAGGAAGGGATTAAACAGTCATGTTCCAGCAATTCTCCTTTTGTGGCTTCCTAGATCGAATACCAGAATCAGTTGTGTGTGGCAGTTCAACAGCTGTCAAAACATTTTAAGGCAAGCCCAGTGCCACCAGGTGCCATTAGGATATGTCCATGTGTGCATTACTCAATGCAGCTAGCAATTGCTACCTATCCAATTTGATTCCCCTCCCCCACGCCCTCACCCCTCAGTTCTTCCTCCTTTATGTCTCTCCCAGAGCAGCACTTTGGGATAGACCTTAAGAACCAAGTGTCAATCAAATATAGGGGAAGCATCAAGAAGAGTATACAGGGCAAACCTGAGCTGGGAAAAGACCAGAAGGATGAGCATGACATTTACACAGCCTTCACGCTGTACTTGTCTCATCAGCCTCTCACTAAGGAAGGGGGAGGTGACAGTAAGGCCAGCAGGAAGACAGATGAGGTTTGTGACTCTTCCCTGGGTGACTCAGCAGATCGTGAGACACACCCATGTCGGTTCAGTTGTGTGTTAAGTAGAAAGAAGTAGCTCATGAACTCACCGTAGTATTAATTAAGACAATGCACATTTCCATGGACCAGTTATAAATTTAGGCACCAAAACTGATTATCCAGGAAGTGACCAATATATATTGAAGATTATAAAATAAAAGATAGTAAAAATTGTAGTTCAACCTAGTACTACAATGCTGGTGTCTAAAAACATATTGGTTCCGTGGGAGTATTGAGCATGTCATTTTATATATAAGAACACTGAGGTTCAGAAAATACTGTAATTCATTCAAGAAGTAAACTGGGAAGGGACAGTATTGAAGTTCAGGCCAGCTGAGGAATATCTCTGTTGTGAAGTATGAACTCACTGGCAGTGCCTGAGGTCAGAGTGCATATACACATGCATATAAAACATTCAAAAATATACATATACATGCACAAGAAACACACAAAACATGTATAAGCCTGGATGTACAGACAATAAATACATACCCACAAACACACAAATAAATAAAAACCTACATACCAGTACATACAAGATATGCATCTATACACTGACACACAGACAGACAGACACACAGAAATGCAGACACACACAGACAGACATGCAGACACACACTGAAGACACAGACAAACACACACACACACACACACACGAAGGCACATCCTGACACAGAGTTGCAGGCACACCCTGACACAGACATGCAGGCACACACAGATACACAGACATATAGTCACACACTGACACAGACATGCAGGCATACACAGACACACAGATATGCAATCACACATAGACACAGACATGCAGGCACATACAGACACAGACATGCAAGCACACACAAACATGCAGGCACACACAGACACAAACATGCAGACACACACAGACACAAAGACATGTAGGCACACACTGACACAGAGTTGTAGGCACACACTGACACAGACATGCAGGCACACACAGACACAAAGACATGCAGGCACACACTGACACAGACATGCAGGAACACATAGACACAGACATGCAGGCACGCACTGACATAGAGTTGCAGACACACACAAACACACAGACATGCAAGCACACACAATCACAGAAATACAGGCACACCCTGACACAGACATGCAGGCACACACTGACACAGAGTTGCATAACACCTGCATCCCATGATGCAGTGGTATTGGAACCACAGCTTGCATCATAAAGTATTTTTCACAATTCTTGTTGTCTCTTTACAATCTAGTTCGCAGTTCTCTGAGGAGGATACTCATCAATTTCCAAAGGAATAAAGAAAAGCATTTGTTTTTCTACTCACATCCATGGATGTATGCTGCCTGATAATTTCTGATTTTTAAGGCCAACATGTAGCCCTTGTTTCACCCAATAACTTTTAAAAAAGTAATGAGTTTTCTGAAAATCTTTTTGATATAATTGCTGTAGATCTAACATAGTACCTACTGGCATTTTCTTAATTAAAAAATAGACATACATACACAGAGGAGGTGGAGGGAGAGAGAAACAGAGAGAGAGGCAGAAACAGAGACAAAGAGAGATGAAGGAGGGAGAAAGGGAAGAGAGAAGAGGGAGAGGGAGGGAGGAAAGAAAGGAAGGAGGGAGGGAAGAAGAAAGAGAGAGAGAGAGAGAGAACACAAAAGACCCCAAAAGACCTTCTTGCTGTCTTATTTAGCCTCTTGGCATATCATTGAGCAAGCATATAATTATTCTGACTTTGAGTCTCATCAGTAGAGGAGTAGGAAGGCAAGACTACACTATCACTATGGCACCATCACAGATTGAGACCTGGGAAATAGTTCAATGGTTATTCCATTCCTACAGTATCCCTGGTAACCTGGTAGCCTTGTGATTTGTGTCCTATCTGATTTCAGTCAGTGAAAAGACACACCCTGCCTACCCACTTGGCTTGCCCAGGTTACATGTTCGAAGATTAGCGACATGCACGCCACATTTCTTCTCCCAGTAGGGGAAAGATGAGGGCTAGACATGGGTTAGCCTCAGAGGAAAATAACTGAGATGATAAAGATGTGAAGGGGTTTGCTCTTCACCCCATTCCCTAACTGGAATTCTCTGAAGTCAATGGAAGCTTCATTGTATAAGAGAAAGCCTTCAACATGAGGTCATTTTGGCTCAAATAGCCTCTGTGGCCACCCTGAATACAGATCACAAAGGATGGGTCACATCACAAGATAGCCAACTGCACCCAGAGACTGGCACAGTAGCCTAATGCTGTTTTCAGTACTTAGCTATGCTGATGTATTAGGAGAGTTCTCAGTGAACATACAGTATTGAATTTCAAAAGCTACCAACTCAGTGGTTCCCCCAGAGAGTAATTGACTTAAATAATTGTTGGTCTCGATTAGTACAATTCAAACATCCTAAATAATAAAAATGAAACCTCAAATGAGTTTCAAGGGATTTCCAAGCAGTTTGGTCTAAGTAGAGCTCTTTCCAGCATCCCCTGTTACTCAACAGCACCATGAGGAGGTTCTCATTACACCTGCTGGTGCTGGGTCACCTTCAAATCCTACCTATGTAGTTTAAAAAGATCCTGCTTGTTGAGGTTTGACATAACCTCAGAAGGACAATATGACAGCTAAAAAGGGAGAGATGCACTTTCTTGTAACGACCAAGCTGCCCCATATTGGGCGCCAATCTGTTTATTTCTCATAAACAGTAGATTCTTATGTTCACATCAAAGAAACTAGTTTCTTGGGATAGGATGGGTATATTTGCTTGTCCTGAATAAAGTCTACTGAAGGTAACAAATTAAAGGGTGGCTTACTCGGCTTACTCTACTTACATAGCATTCATACTTCTTCAAGTTCAAGGGCTTTATACACATTGTCCCTACTCGTCAGAGCTGTACTCGGAGCAGTAGAACTGAGCATCTCTGGCTCAGAGGGTTTCTTAGCATTTTAATGCCACACACTGGAAAGGGGCAGCTACCTTATGAAACCTCATCATTCCAAGTTTACACCCAGCGAGCTCTGAGCTTGGCCACATGTGCCTCTGTTAGTCATGTCTTAACTGGTTACAGGTCAGATTTCTATGTGTGTTCTTCATGCCTAGAATTACCCACAGGCTTGACCAGACTTCTGTCAGTAGAATAGCAATGACTTGCAATGCAGAGTGGATGGCAATGCTGCCATCCAACTTAGTTCTCCCCGCTTCTCTCAATACATAGTTAAAACACATTCCTGCTGATAGAAAGTGTTGGGAGCAGACTTTTAGCAGAAAGCGGCTATCAGTTTTGCAGCCATCTTGAACCATATACCCTGACATGAGACTTGTTTTTCAACAGCCTACAACAGCTGAAGCACACTCTAATATCCCACATATCTTGTTTTGCTGTTTACTGCCCCCAGCTGCAAGGCACACGTGGTATCCATGCCTGCAAGGCATGCAGTTCACGTGCTATCCACGTGCTATTCATGCCATACATGCCTGTAAGGTGCATGTGGTATCCAAGCCTGCAAGGTGCACGGTGCACGAGCTATCCACGCTATAGACGACTGTAAGGCTTACGTCATATCCACACCTGCAAGGCACATGGTATTCACGCACCTACAAGGCATGTGGCAAAAGCCTATAAATACCCCAGATTTCCCTTCAATATAAGAGAATACGGGAGACAATGAGAGAGACAATAAAGGAGAGAGAGATTCAATAAACGAGACTTGAGACTTGATCAGACCCTCTGTCTTGTCTCCATTCTTTGCGTTGCTTGCCCCACACTCTCTCACTAGACCTGGACCTGCAGAACAGAGCGGGCCGTTACAGTTTGGCCACCCAACATGGGGCAGCTCAGTTGTTACAGTTTGGCACCCAACGTGGGGCAGCTCGGTTGTTACAGTTTGGTGCCCAAAGTGAGGCTCCAGTAAGCATTACAGTTTGGCGCCCAACGTGGGGCAGCTCGGTCTTTACAAGAAAGTGCATCTAAATCATTTAATTTTTAAATGTTATGGTTGAAATCCTTAGCTGCTTTGATGTCTTGAGGTAAAATAGTCAAAGAACCACAAGACTTCATTGTGTTGCTTTGGTTAAGTCCTTCGGCCCTCCTGGCCTGGGAATGAAAGGAATTGGAACACAGAGCTTTATAAGTTTCTTGGAGACACAGAAATATTGAAGGAAGGACATAAAACTGCTGAAGAAACCCCCCATATGGTCTTTCATCTTGCACAATAAACTTGCATAGTTCTGTTATTTGAAACTGAGAGTCCAAGTTTAATGGAGAAGTACTATCAGCCTTGGAGTAGGTGTAAAGATAAATTATATAGTTGCTTTTAGTCGAAGGTCACCACAGACATCAGTTGTACTATTCAAACTAAGCATGTGATAATATCTTTTTTAAGAGATTATAGATAGGAAGATGATAGATAGATAGATAGATAGATAGATAAATAGATAGATGAGAGATAGAGATATTCTTACACATATGCTATGCTTCAAAAACACTTGAGATATCTGTAATTCTTTACTTTTTCAAAATCCATATACAAGTGGAAGAAGACAGAGGTATATAAGTATGTACTTGTAAATGAAAAATGTGTGTGTACAATTTGAATATGCAAATAATCCATATTTAAAATGGCATTGCCTGTTCATGTTGGTGGTGGAATGCTCTTGCCATGTAGCTGATAATTATGAATCTGCCCAAGAAAGAGTAAAAGTTGAAAGAGTGAGTGAGAATATCTGACCAAGAACAATTTCCGGAAATTCTTTTTTTTCTAGGTCATATAAGTAGGGAGGGCCTAGGATAGCTACCCACTTAAAAATTGCAGTGATAGCAGGCAAAAACCCAGTAGCCTCCCCTCCACGTTTCTGAACAAGGCAGGCTACCCAACCACAAAGGGTGCAAGTACAGAAGACAGGGGACAGAGCAATTATTTTCTGCCCCCTGGATATGTGTTAGCTGATTTTTTTTTTTTTTCAGAAAAGAATATTGGCTTATTGGGCTGTTTTTCTCTTAAGTTGCCTATTACAAACATCTTGAGGAAAACAATGTACAGAAGTACTCAGAATGAGTCAGCGCTCTCCTTCATAAGCCTGAAGTCAGGGCTCTAATGTAGCTTTTGTCTAGAGAGACAACAGCTCAGCTCTGCCAACAGCGCTCCAACTCTGGATCCAGCAGTTCTTTTGTTGGCATTGACTGCTGCGATATGAAGACAGATTTAGCCATTGCTTACCCACACTAGAGCTCCAGGCACCGGGGCACGTTCCAGCCCCAGGTAGGAGCCTTTGTCTACCGTTTCAATGAGGGAAATATTTTAGTGTCATCCTAAGAACTGGAAAACAGAATAAACACAATGCCCCTGTGCATGCACACTTGCATACTTACACACACACAACACACACACACTTTAAGCAGCAATAACACATCTACAGTATCCTTCCACACTAATTCATGCTGACCTTGCCATCCCTAATCCTGAAATGAAAAGCCACTTGCCTGAACCAACTTTGGCAAACACACTCCCCACCCAGCATGTATTTCCTTCCTTGTCTGGACATTGCTGGTTGAATGTTGTATTTTTTTTATTATTTTAACATCTTAGATCCAAAGCCTGGCAAAAACACTTGACAGGAGTCTACTAATCTAGTCCTGTTTTCCACTTTTTAAATAAAGACTGTGACCAGTAAAGGAGAGAGTCTCCTGTAAGGCAGCACAGCACAGAGGCAGCTTTAGAAGTCTTTAGGGCTCTTGCTACCACCATACAGCAGTGTTCTCCTTTTCCTACAGGAGTTGTGGGATGTTGCCTTTATCAACCAGACATTCTAGCTGCCACTTAACAACCTATGGGATTCTCAGTGATGGGATACCTCCAGAGTAGGTAGCAAAAGTGGGAACTTTTCTCAGCAGAGAGTGCTAGCAGCATGGGGGTGGTATAAAAGGCCTTGCCTGGGCTGGGCGAATAGTGCTTCACAACAGGCCTGTGCCACACTACCAAGCAACACTTACCAACACAGGGACAAATGTTAGATTCTTACCCAAGCCAAGGATTCTGATTCTAAAGCTACTGGTCCTCTGTCCACCTTGTACAGCTTGTGCCTTCCAGGGTTCCATGCCTATAAGCCACTTCCAGCTCACTGTGCACACTCTATGCCTCTGCATAAAATGTTTCTCCTCTTTCTATGGCTATTTCTCTGAGGATACATCATTTTAGGAGTTTCTAGACTAGTCAGACCCCCAACTCTCACACACACACACACACACACATTAAACATTTTTTTTAAATCACATCACAAAAGAGCAAACTATTTGTGTCTGTCTATACCAATTTATCCAAAGAAGGAACTAGGACACAAAGGGCCTCTGTGAGGACCCATGTAAATTATAGGCAATCCTTGTTTTCAATGGTGGGCCCCATGTATGGAGATCTCATTAAAAATCACAACAAAGAAAAGGAAGTAGGAACAAGCAGATGAAGGATGCCCTGTGCAACTGCAATCACTTTGTATTGTATAAACTGGGGCCGTAATTAGAATCTTGGGTGCACACTCACCCACCACTTTGTTAGCAATACACTCATGTAACTCCAAGATCAGAATAGCCTATGCAGGTGGTCCTGAGGTCAGAAAAAAATGGTCCTAGGAAATGTTATTATTAGGAAGTGTTATTATCACTGAAAGGCAGGAGTCCTTCCTATTTGATGGTCAGAAAGAAAGATGTTTGAATCAAAATAAAGGTGAATCCCACTTCCCACAAAGCTGATATAAACTACTATCCTGAGATTCATAGACAAGGTGAATTCTTAAGAATAAAGCAGAACCAACTGGTCTCAGAAAGAGTAAGTCAACATTGTACATCACACAGAGACTTAAAGAGAGCAGATATTTCTCAATTATATCTTTCACAACACAATACCAATGAGATTAGATTGTACCTCAATGAATGTTTGCTGTACGAAGGACAGAGATTACTTTTCCCTACGGGTACAATGGATCTAGTTAATCCTGGAAGTGAGGCAGCAGAATCATTTTAGAGCTTGTGAGCAAGCCACTTGCATCTTGAGAGCCTTGAAATTTTCATTAATATATCCTTATTAGGTTCCTGGGAACGTGAAGAATGAGGTATATACCTTTATCTGTGTGCATGAAAGTGTGTAGAAAGGGAAGTCGTACTCACAACTTCACTGCAACAACATCTTAAGTGACTTGATGTCCCCTGCATGGTGGGGATACTTGGGTACATAGCTGCCCTTTATGTAAACTTTAACATTTTCCTGGAATATCATTATGTTCCTTGAAAATAACAAGGTCATGGCTGTGCCAACAGCTCCTCCAAGGCCAGCCTCCCTCACCACAGGAGGGACAAAGCCACCGATATTTACAAAGTACTAAAGGAACCCCCAGGTCAGTCTTAGAACCTGTGTGCCCAACTACTCCCAGCCCTAACCAAACCATCAAAGCCAGCAGGAGGTGTGTGTTTGTGGTGGGTAGATTCTGCTGGTGGAAGGCTTGTCTCTTAGGTTACTCAAGCCTGAAGGAAATATGCTTCTATTGCAGGAACCTGAAAATCTTTCAATCCTGCAATTAACAGATGATTAAAGAACATTGAATTTCAAGAGTCTCGCTCTGCTGTAGTGGTAGGGGAAGAGCCAGGAGGCAAAAACATGTGTGACAGATAATGTCAAGCTGTAATTATTACTATGTAGGAGAAAGGGGGTGGTATTACACTCAAACAGTTTCATTTTGTTACTAATTCAGCTTACAGAGAGCTAGAAGTCCTTAGTGCATCCATTTTTCATTTTGACAGTGACTACAGGGCTGAGAAATATTTCTGTCACATGAAATATTTCTTCAGCTGTGGTAACCTTCCTAACTAGAGCCGGAAAGACCTAAGCAGGGAAACATTCTGATCTTTATAGAAACCTTCTCCCAGAGGCTCATGTGTCTCAACCGAGTTTGAGACTCACACATTAAAAGTGGGTTACTCTTTGAGGTCTTTTTCTAATATTGTTACACATCACCTGGCCCTTGGTTCCCTAAGAATAAACACTGGTCCTATAAAGAATGGCCGACAGCTGCTTGTGGCCTGGAAATAACTGATAAGTGTATCGGGAGAGACGCTAGAGTATCTTCTCCACCCAAGATGTGGGCCGGCAGTCCCAGCTATAAATGCTGTAGCAATCTGCAACCCAAATTTGATGAACAATGATATTGTGATCCAGTGCATTCACTGATAGAAGTAGGACGAAAACTAGAGATAACTGGATCCCAAATGACCTAGGTATGGCAGTGTCCATTACCCACAGATTACAGGACTTGTGTCTCCATGCTAATTCTGATCCCACTAGATAATAGGGGAGAGGCCAATCACTTGTAATGCTTGACTGTCTCTTAGGCCTTTGGCTCCATGGCTCAGGCATCAAGAAAAGTGGCTAACAGCCAGGCTTTTACTCTTCCCAAGAATCACTGTCCACTTCACGGGAGCTTCAGGAGAAAGAGTTTATTCTATTTAAGTTTTCATACATGTATACATTATATACACAGCATATCCCCATATCACCCACCATCCTGTTTCTCACCTGTCCCTGTTTCTGTTGACCCCACTTTGTTCCCCTAGAAAGTTTCACTTCTAATTTCATATCATACATAATTTTATGCATCTATACAATCACATACATGATTTTGTGCATCCATATAAAATCTAGAATGACCTACAAGAGAAAACATAACTTTTGTGTTTCTATAGCCATAATCTCCTTACTACAGTTAGCTCAAGTTGTGCTTTCCTAAAAGCAATATGACTTCACTCTTCTTTATGGCTGGGAAATTTTCATTATACAAGTGGCACATCATCCTTCTCTTGTTAGACACCCAGGTGGATGCCATAATTTAGCTATTCTGAGAGGTGTTACAATCTAAGAAAGCAAGTTCTTAGGAGGAAAGAGAAAACTGGTATGTTATCAAGATGCATACTTGTCTTAATGAAAATGTTTTGTATGGATTGAAGAAAAATAAAACAAGAATAATCACTTGTCTTAAGGATTCTAAGAAAAATAGATGAAAAGTGTGTGTGTATGTATATATATACACATATATGTACATATATATATACATATACATATATATGTATGCCTGCCCCTGAAAAATAGTCCCAGTATTGACTATAGAGCCTAGCATGGATTTGAGCATTAAGTTGTTGCTGAATAAAAGGCATAAGGAAAATTGCTGTGGGATGCAGCTATTAGAAACTCCAAGTATGTATTAATGGAAGTATATCACACAGGAGATATCACAGGAGAAGTCAAAGACCTTCCCACTGCAGCAGGGTTAAGTGCAGATGGATTCAGTTAGTGCTGATGATGTGTTTGGTTCCAAGCACCATGTTTTAAGTAATAAGTAATAGCTCACTTAGAAGACCCTCAGAGGAGCATGGTCAGCCTAACAAAGGAACGTAGACCCTGGACTGAAGGTCAAATAACTGTGTCCACCTCCAAAGTATGAAGCCCATCTGATGTGGGCAAGGATCAGATTTATTTATCTGTTGCCTAGGGGATGGGACCTGAAGAAATGAGCAAAACCCTGCAGTCTGAGCTGACTACTAGAGCCACCAAATTCAGATTGTAAAAGTATGAGCCCTCTGATATAGCTGACTCTCAGAGTGTGGCACCAGTGGCCATTTGGGAAGAATAACTGTAGAAGAATCAGCATTAAACAGCAGGCTGAACTTGGCCAGCTTCAAATTCAGTGGTTTTTTTTTTTTTTTCCTAATGCCCACTTGTTTCAGATGACAAAAGCACAGGTCCACACTTTTTCCTGAAGTTAAGCAACTCACATATTCAAAAATATACAAACTGAGTTTGAAGATCTCTCTGGCAAGAAAGTATCTTTCTACATTTATTTAGAAGGAAACCTTACAATGTATCCTTTCCCTTTGAGCGTATGTACCACTCTCACTCAACAATCTACAGAGGAGTCTGATTGTAGTCTAAACCCAGAACACCAGGTGAATCCTTAGGATTAGGTCACTGAACATGTGTTACATAGAAACAGTTAAGACCAGGAAATAGTGACTGTTCCTAATTAAAAAAAAAAAAAGTAATCACATACAAATACATAAAATGAGAAAGGAGAATAAAATATAAATCATAGTAAGAATAAGACAGCAAACGCTACTGAACTTAACTGAAGCTTTATGTATTAAACACACAGATACATACACAGGCACAGAAAATTAAGAAACTGAAATTGACTTGTTGAATTATAAATCTAGGTTGGCTGTTGCTGTTGTTGCTGCTACTGTTACGTTTTATAAAAATATAGAAGAAGGAGTATGTTTGCCGGAGGCGGGGTATGGTGTGGGGGAAGAGGGTACCTCTGTGGGCCCATGCTGAGGCATTCCTTCCCCCTGAAGGACCAGCCACAGGATGGTATAGTATAGAATAGAGTTTATTTAGGGCATGGGGAAGATAGGTGAGGGCATAGAGACAGAGAAAGGCAGAGACAACAAGTAGAGGAGTAGAGGCCAGCCATGAGCATGTGGAAAGAGAGTGGTGAGGGGGATAGAGAGAGGGGATAAGAAGCAAGAGGATAGAGCAAGAGAGGAGGGGGCAAACAGCCCCTTTTATAGTGAGTTGGGCACACCTTGCTTTTGCCGGGTAACTGTGAGACAGGAGCCTAGACAAAATGCCAACAGCTGCTGTTGTTGCTGCTGCAGCTGTTGCTGCTGTTGGTATTGTTGTTGTTTCCACTGCTGCTGCTGCTGTTACTGTTGCTGTGTTGTTGCTGCCACTGTTGCTCCTGATGTTGCTGCTGCTGCTGCTGCTGTTGTTATTGTTGCTGCTGCCGTTGTTCTTTCCCTCTGAAGAAGAGAAAGGGTTTGTTGGCTGATGGCTATGTTTTCTTTTGCCTTCTCCATTTCAAGATTCTGTCTAAACTTTTACAAGCAAGGGAAAACCAAAATAGAACAGGATGGTAGTAGCACTTAGCCTATTTCTGTATGTTAAGTTGTAGAAGAGAAACATCTGGAATAGTGGAGCAGAGTACTTACTGTGGATACCTGTAAAGGACTCAGATAACGAGACACCAACTCAGGTTAGCAGCAGTCTGTATCAGCCAAGCCACTTACACCAATACACTTATGTTCCTTTAAACCATTTCCTGAGTCCCTGAATGGACATGTCAGTATGTTTGGTTATGAGCTGGAAGACTAACCTTTGTCCATTAGAAATGAGAGTAAAAATTGGACACTTTCCAAAGCAGAGACTCCAAATGGTCACAACTATGATGCCCATCTTGTTTGTTTCCCTGTGTGTATGATCCCCAAAGACATAAAGGATAGCATACATCTGACTCAGTAAATAATAATTATGTCTTAGAATGATAGAATTCGAATATTACTGATTTTGTGCCAATATTTTTATATTTGTAGAAGGCACAGCACGGTATCTACCTAGCACTAGGCAATGGAAGAGTTAAATCACTAACTGAGGCTAAACACTCTTGCTCCAATAAAGCATCATGTAGGAATATGTTTCCTTCAGGAAGGCAGATCAAACCACAACCTAACTACTCACCCACTGAGTAATAATTATTATTAAAGAACAAAGTATTAAATTTCCTAATCTTGAGATTCTTCCCATGCAGAATAAAAATAATGATTCCCACCTTACGGGGTTACTGTAAAGTTATACGGTCACTGTGAAAGTTGAACTTTTGGATTTGGGGCTTGGTTTGGTTGGTTTTGGTTGTTTGTTGTTTGTAGACTTGTTTGTTTGTTTGTTTGTTTGTTTGTTTTGCTCCGTGTCTGTCCCTTGCTAGGTATCTCCTCATGGTACTTCTCCCTGCCCCTTTCTTTCTTTAAAAATAAATCAGCTCAGGGAAATGGTAGTGATGCTAGTTTGCTTGAGCAGAACAGAGATCCCATGACATCAGGCTGCTGGGGCTGGGTTAATTTATTACCTTATGACCAGCAAGCAACAATACTGCATTGTAGCACATCTGTCTATGAAGGAGCCCACACTGACAAGGATCTTTCTTCTTTCGGTCTTCAAAGCAGCACTGTGATGCAGCAGTTACCAACTCATTTGGCAGACGTGGATCTGAGGCTTTGAAAACCCAAGTGTCTTCCCAAACCAGATGACAAGACAGAAATTGGTTTTTACTGTTTCCGAATCAAGTGTGTGGGGCATCCCAACAGTTTCTGTCTCAGGTTCTCAGAGCACTCCCTGAATCCCGGGTCTACCACCACCCATTTACTTTAGAGGATAGGTTATCGGCTAGTTCCAAGCCTTGTGCTCCCATCCTTGGTTCATTGATCTGGTACCTTGTTCTGTGCTTCAGGGAAGTGACAGTGTCTTGTTATTGCATCAATAGTTGAAGTGAGGCTGCCTCAACTACCTGCACTTTTAATGACTTGGCTATTCTTATCTATTTTATGGTTATATTTATAGAGGCCATCGTGTATCGGGGAAGCCATTTATAAGGCTCCAGGAGGGATTATTGGAACCCAGATTGTTTATCTTTCCATTAGTGGAATCTATAAAGCTGAAAAGAAGGATTCTGAGATAAGAGGGATTTAACTGGGAGCCTATAAAAGCAAGTCCACCAACTTGTCTATCTCTGTGCTAGCACAGAAGAGGGAAGTAAAAGGAGCATGTAGCCCCAAGCAATCCTCTACTGGCAGGCTGCAGAACCAGCCAATTGCTGTCTTCTCTGCTATGGCATAAAAAAATATTCCCAAGGTATAGGGGTTACTAATGTTTCATTGCTCTTTGTAAGAAACAGACTCTTAAGGATAGTCCGGCTTGCGGTAAATGCTCAGAATACACTTGTCGTTCCCTGGGATGAGGTAACGTGCAGCATGCATGATAGTCAGTGGTCATTTTTAATAGTTATATGATTTGTCAGCTAATCATTAAAATTTATAAAGTGCAGTGAGATCCATGGGAAAAGAATGGACACACACATCAACTTTAAAATGCTATAAGATATATGTGGGCTACCCATTTCAGACTTAAGCATGAGAACATTTAAGATTCCCTATGAGGCTGGAAGGCTAGGAGATATTCTCTCTCTAACCCTCCTCCCCCCCCCCCCACTTTCATACACACACACACACTTTATGCTTTGGGTTTTGTGGTTTGTTTTTTTGTTTTTGAGACAAGGTCTTGCTGTATCATGCCAGCTGGGCCTCAAATTCACAGAGATCCACCTGCCTCTGGTTCCCAGGAATTAAAGTAGTACAACGCCCTGTGCTTTATGTTATTTTGTTTTAAAAATTTAAGACTATAGTCTTAGGAAATAGCTTGTTACCTAACAGTGAAATGATACTGGAAAACACAGCTGCACACCTAAGAAGGAGGATAGAGCGGTGAGCTACACAGTCATTATTAGCTCAAAGCATCCTCAGATACCTAGTTATTCGCATCCACAGCCTTCTTGGCAAAGATGTTATTGATTCCACCTTGAGGATAAATAGAACACCTCCTCCTGATTTACATGTGTCAGTTCTTTTTGACATGTTGCATTCTTTGCTTTTGGATTCATTCATCTTTAATTTTTTGAGGCTTAATCATTCCCAAATTAAATGATCTCACGGAAGCAGAATGTTTGCATGGATGGCAGAAGATCAGTGCACTGAACATTTTAATCATAT
The DNA here is from genome assembly GCF_011762505.2 of Arvicanthis niloticus. NCBI lineage: Eukaryota > Metazoa > Chordata > Mammalia > Rodentia > Muridae > Arvicanthis > Arvicanthis niloticus. The sequence continues at coordinate 66,848,657 of NC_047668.1, read as the reverse complement.
GTCTTGAGAAATTACAAAGTTCCCATAAATAGAGAAGCTAAGAAAATGATCAGATACAAAATAAATATAATCAGAAATCCCAATGCTTTTGCTGAGCAGATAGGTACATGTGTTTTACAGTTCTTTGAATGTGCGTGGGAAGGACAGGAGTCAGGCTATTGGGTCAGACACAAAATTAACATGGTTCTCGTTTCCCACCCACCTCAAAATTAGCTATGAAATACCCTAATACATGGACCGTGTTACTTTGTTTTTAAGTGACATGTAGTAATTTTTTCATACAATGTGACTACAATGTGACATGTTGATATCTGTACTTAAATGTCCTATTTAAGTAGTGACATGGGAGGATTCCAAAGAGCTGCTATTGGTTGACCAAAGCTGCCATAATAAACTGGCTTGAATTAGATGCTTAAACAGAAGAAATTTATTCTCTGTGCCTCAAACTGTGATAGGTTTGGTTTCTCCCCAAAAACTCCTTAACTTGCATATATATATATATATATATATATATATATATATATATATATATGCAATAAAGTCTCATTGTATAACCCAACTGGCCTCAAACTCTAGCTCCTGCCTCTACCTCTGAAATTCTGAACAGCAGGTCTGTCCCACCATGACCAGTACCAATGTCCTTTCTGATGCATAGTGTCACAGTATTGTTCCAAGGTGCTATCTCTAAGTAAGCTCACATTCTAAGATTTAGGGGTTAGGGCTTCCAAGCATTGATTTGGAGGGGGGAACCATAATGTAGCCCATATCAGATGCCTTTATTCAAAACAGCAGTTTGTGCTTTCAAACTAGAAAACATGCTCTCCCTCCAATAGCATGAACCTGGGAGGTCAACAATGCTTTTTCACTCGCAGAATTTTGTATCAATTCACTTGACTCAAGTTCTTCACCTAAATACTCCACAAAATGATTTTGTACACCCATCAGAGCTTCCTCCTGCATCTTCTACAATCAAACTATGTATGTAATAATTGTAACCATGTGCACATGAAAGAGCAGTGCACTGCTTCTTCTTGATTCCTGTATGGCCAAGAGCAAAGCCAGACATCCCATTTCCATGTTTTATGAGAATCTCTCTCTGCTCCAAGTTTGAGTGTGTGTAAGGCAGTGGTCCTCAATCTTCCTAGTGTTTCCTAAACATAGTCCCTCATGCTGTGGTGATCCACCAACCATAAAATTATTTCATTACTACTTCATAACTAGTAATTTTGCTATTATAAATTGTAAATATCTGATACGCAGAATAGCTGATAAGTAACTCCCACGGGTTGAGAGCCACTGGTGTAAGGGGTTTTCCATGTTTCTTTTTGCCCCAGATGGCTTTACCCTGGACTGTGTCACAAAGACCATAGGCATTTGCTCAGTGCTGGAGTTCTCAGTTCATACAGTCAGCTAGAGAGCTGCCAGCCCCACCTGCTGCCAGTACATTAGTTGAAACAAAGTAAAGTTAATTCAGGGTGGTGTTGGAGGAAGTAAACAAAACGGTCAAGGAGCTCCTTTTAAAAATCATCACAAAACACATGACCATCACCTTTCTATCACTTTGAGAAAAGTGACATTCACTATCATAATTTGAAAACACATTATATTTGCTTAAGGTAGGTTAATTTTAATGAAAAATTAGGTTACTATCATTATTATTATTTAGTAGCAGTAACTTCCTGGTCTTTTAAACTAGCAAGTCTTCTGCATTTCTTTGTGTATTCAAGTGTGATTTAACTGAATAACTTGTGATCTTTGTCCACATATCATGTAATTACATGGCGATATAAAATCAGTAGAAATATATGAATGCATTTCTTCAGTTAATATGCACTTAGTCATCTAAGTGGTGGAAATGATGGTACCAAATGCTGGGGATACAAAATCGTCATCAAAGTGATGGAGATGATGGTACCAAGTGCAAAGTATACAAAATCATCAGCTAAGTGATGGAGATGATGGTACCAAATGCTAGAGAGACAAAATATATAAATGGTTCACAGTCAACTGGAGAAGAAAGGATATCAAATAGGCCTAATTTTAGATAAAACAGCAGCTTCAAAAGTTGAGCATGCAGTCAAATCACAAGGAGGGTATACAAGCCCAGATTTCTTGCCACATTCAATTGGATTGAGAATTTGCATTTCTAGTAAGTTCCCTGTTGTTGTTGCTTGGGGAACACACTAAGAACAATTCATTCAGTTTTAAGTATATGGAGCCATGGAAGCTCTGAAGAGGAGTGAGAGGCATTTCAAAGGACAAGTGGAGAAGGTGACAGATGGAGGACTAAGAATATGGGGAATAATGTTAATTCTAAAGCCAGAGAAAGTGCAGATAAAATACTGTATGGCTAAGACACATTGTGAAATCTTGAACTAAAGAAGGTGAATCTAGAGTGGTATAAACAGTCCATTGCTGTGCTAAGGGACCTTGATTGAATATCACCCTGTGGGAGTCATTCAACTATCAATTAGCCTTTAAGCTAAAAGATAAGAACCCCAGTAGAACTTTGTCCAAATTCCAGGGAGAAGGTTCTCTCTCTATTTTCCAACTTTTGGCAAGAAATCATATTCATCACTTTGGTGACAAACCCCAGTGGGATGAGATATGAGCATTGTGTAGGTATTGATTATGTGGTAGTGGGTATTGATTATATGTCAGCTTTTGTCACTGACCACTGAGCTCCATCAGTGTGGTCTCTGAGTACCATGACAAATAATTGGCTCATGGTGATTGACTTTTAGAAATTCCTTAAGCTTTATTGACTTCTTATGGCCTCCATTCCCTCAGAGGAGTGTGACAATGGCCTAGATTCTGGCCTAGTGTGGAAGAAGACCCTGGTAGCTGGCTCTTAATGAAATATGCTTTGTTCTTTTCCAGGGGAAGATGACGATGATGATGAATGTGGGGAGGAGAAGCTGCCCTCCTGTTTTGATTACGTGATGCACTTTCTCACAGTGTTCTGGAAGGTTCTGTTTGCCTTCGTCCCACCTACAGAATACTGGAATGGCTGGGCCTGCTTCATTGTCTCCATCCTCATGATTGGCCTACTGACAGCCTTCATTGGAGATCTGGCTTCCCACTTTGGCTGCACCATTGGTCTGAAAGATTCCGTGACTGCAGTTGTGTTTGTTGCCCTTGGAACCTCAGTGCCAGGTAAAGTGTGATTTATATGTAACTCCCCCAAAACAAAAAAGCACACACACACACACACACACACACACACACACACACACACACACACAAATATCATTGAGTTTATTATATATTGGTATGAGACATACCCATTGGGTATCAATTGCACATAGTTTCTTGGTTAGGAGTGGGAGTTTGTGTCATCCTCCCCTGTTCAATGCTGAGATGTGGTCTGGTTTGAACCTGTGATGGATTTTATGTGTGTTGTCACAGTCTGAGTTCACATGTGTATCAGTATTGTTCTCTTTGGAAGACTCTGTTTCCTTGGAGTCATCCACCAACTCTGGCTCTTATAATCTTTCCACCTCCTCTTCTACATGGATCCTTGAGTCTGAAAAGGAAAGCTTTAATGAAGATGTCCATTCAGTACTGAGTGCTCCAAAGTCTCTCATCCACTGCACCCTGTCCAGTTGTGAATCCCTTTGTCAATTACCATCCACTTCTCTGATGGGGCTTAAGCAATCTGCTCTACGGGTATAGTAATAAGATAATATTGTTAAGTTTCCTGATTGTGAGAAATTTCAGTCCACAGTCCTCTCTTCTCTTCTCTTCTCATAGGCCAGGACTTGCCCCCTTCTCAAATTCCCCATCCTATTGATATAGAATCCAGAGCTAGAGACTGCCTTTGTGTTCATGGGTCACACAACATACTAACTTCAGCTCTCCAGCTCTGGGTTCTGAGACAAGCCACCAGCTAAGAGAAAGTAGGAGCACGGTGCTTCTTACTTACCTATAGCTTTGATAAAATTCAACCACACCTCATACCAAAACTGGACCATAACAATTGATTTCTTACTAGGTGAATCCAATGAAACCACCAATTGTTGTATGTAGGAAGCTCCTATGCTTTATTAAAATATTAAATGTATATTATGCTCCCTAAATAAGATATTCACAGAACTCAGACCAGCACTTTTAAACTTTTAGGTAAACTGTGTTGTCTCTCAAAGTCCAAAACTATATCACATCCCACAGTTAATGTAGAAAAGAAAGCTCCAGATCTAAGGAGAAAACATGAGGATAAACACTTGGAACCAGCCTTTTGAAAAAGAGAGGCCTCCTCTGATTGGACATTTATTTTAGCTCACAGTAATTTATTTGGATAAATCTAATCTATGGGGCCAGGGCATTCTGCTTCATCTGCTGGTTTTTAGATATAGGATTTCCTATATCTAGAATCTTGTTTACATTGGATTCAGAAAGAAACCATTCTATAGTGACAAGGCAATCTCTTAGACATTGAGCAGCTGTGAGCATTTTCCGCTACCCCACAAAGTCTGGCCTTGGTCTTTCTCCATTGTCTCATCTGGTCTATACTTGATGCCTGCCCACTACCCCTTGAGCTTCCCTTTGTCAGATGCTCACCACAAGCCAGAAAAAAAAAAAAACATAAATATTCCATACTGTCTTTTAGCCCCTGGCACTGTAAGATTTTTCTATTCCCTTTAGTGTTCTGGTTATCCCTTTATCCTTTGAAATGTGCCATGTAGGAATTATTTCCCTCTGGAGGTTTTAAGACATGAAAGGAAACACAATTCTGGATGGTTTTGAACTTTTTCTTTATATATATATATATATATATATATATATATATATATATATTTCACAAACAAAAGTTCTTATCTTGGGGAAGCTTATATCATTTTTAAATTTTAAATGCCACAAAAGAATTTGAGATAAAGCATCCACCATTTTCTCTTTTCTGTGCCAACGATGTACACCCAGGAGGTACTTCACGCTCAGGTATCTGTACTTGTATTCTTCATTCACAGTGTGGGTCTAAGTGACTTATTGACTCTCTGGGCCTGTTCTTCTGCCTGAAAATAATGGGCATTAATACTTATGGCAGTTCACACAGAATTAGTTAGGGGATTTAATAATATGTTCTGCATATTAATATAAGATACAGGCATTAATTATATCAGATTTTACACTAAGGTCAGTTCTAAACCATGTCAGAAGGATTGGAGAATATGATGATGGATAGAGAGAAGTTATGAGCAAGAGAGGAAACCTTGCAGGTGTGTTAGGTGTGTGCACTATATTCACATTGCCTATTATTTACATTTTTAAGTGATATGGTGCTGGTTCTTTGCCACTTCAGTCTGTGTATTTTGCCCCTTATATCCTGCTTCAAAAGGTGAGATGGTTACTTTTGTTTAGTTTTTCCCTACACTAAAAATCAAACTATTCTTGTTTTATAACAAAAATTCTTCATTATTAATGGTTTATGTTTCAGTTTTTTATTTCCCAGCTTCTTGTAGCACCCAAGGCTAACACATTCTATCTTGTGTTTAAGTAGGAAGTATTTTACAGTTTCCCAAACCATGCTGCCTTATTTCTCAGTGGGCCTTAAGATAGCTAGCATGTAGCAGAAGTCATACTGATAACTCAAGGAGAAGCAAATTTTAATGTCACCCCTGGAAATGTATGATACCACATCTAGGGATGGAGACAGTGATGGCTCTATCTCCACAGCTCACAAGAGAGTGAACACTAAGTCTTTCTCTGGTGTTTCACTAAGTTAAGAGCATAAATTATTTGTCTACACTTAGTTTAAGTTCAGACGGATGGAATTTGTGTAATTTATAATACAGTTCCTAACCATTCCGCTCTGCCATTTTAAATATATATTTAAAGTACTATATGAATATTTCCCCATATGCCTTCCAATTTTCTTGAAATTATTCGTATCTCTCTGCCTCAGTTTTGACATTTTTTACTTTTAAGGCGTCTCATACTGTGGCTATATGCAAACTCTTGATCCCAGGCTCTTAGTCACCTTAGAATAAAAATTAGATAGTAGGCTTTATGTTTCAAACAATTTCTGAAATTAGTAAAGACTTGCCTTTATTATTCTACACTCATTATTTTATAAGTAAAAAATCCAAAGCTTAGTCTACTGGAAATATTCAGCTCTGAAATAGCTAGCAATAAATGAAATGCCAAGACATTTCTCATCAGCACAGACACGCATGGCTGACGCATGTGAACAAAGAGATTTGGTGATTGCAAGGCTAGGTCAAGCTGCCTGTAGCACACAGGTGTCGAAGTGTGGGTAGGTGGAGTCTGGAGAAAGTACATTCCGGAACGTTCTCCCAACAGACAAAAGAACGGTTACTGTTAGTTTTGGAAGTCAGTCTCCAGGAGAATGAGAGTGAACCTCTGTCCAAGGATTTGTCAAGAAACACACTCACCCCACCCCTCTCTTAAGCACAGAGGTAGGGTCAGAAGGGGATAGGACAACACCCAACCCAAGCAAGCACTTTGAGGTGGGAAATTCTACCCAGCTATTCTGAATCAGCAGCCATCTGAGCTCCAAAAAGAACAGCAGGGAATTGCATTGGCTTAGATTCTTGTTTTATCTCATCCATGAAGACCTGATGCCATTGGTACAGAGCTCACAAGCAGACAGGTAAATGCTTCACGGACTTCAGTTTCCGAAAGACTGTGTACCCTTTTCTCAGTAATCGGGTTGCAGAAGCACATACATTGAGGCAATATAAAAGAACATAGTCATTCAAGCCAGGTGCAACAGGGTGTAAACCAACCGACCCCCCCGTCTGCACACTACTGTGCATGACATGGTGTGGAGGCACATTGTCTAACACCTGAAAGCCTTGGGTTCTTGGCCTGACTCATGCAAAATAAAAATCTCTCTGCAGTAGGAAGGTGGTTGTGCAATTAAACTGCTTGTCCTGAGGGTGAGGATAGGGAGTAGGAGTCCCAGAAGCCACCTAAAAGCTGGGTAGATACAGCTGCCTAGCTGTAATTCCAGCATTCAGAATGTAGAGACAGGAGAATCCTGGAGCAAGCTGGCTACCAAGACTAGCCCTGTCAGCAAGCTCATGGTTCAGTGAGAGACCCCGACTCAGTGAATAAGCGAGCCATTGAGGAAAACTTTTGATATTAACCTTAGGCCTCTACATGCATGTAGTTGTATATATGTGAGCCCACATACTTGCAAACGCACACCTAGGCATGAAGAAATACCCGAGGGGTGGGGAAAGGATTGAAAATATATCTCATAGTACTGTAGTGAAAACCACTTTTCTTTAAAGTACCTGGCAGCAGGCAAAGCATAAAGTAGATACTAAAAGAAACGTTCTATGTCCTTTTTCTTCTATTTCAATCTGCTAATTAAAAAGTTTAGCCCTCTGGGGTATTTAGCCCAAGCATACCTATTAAAGCACGGGTAGCTACATAAATTCTTGGCCCTTGATGTATGATGCTGGGGGGTTGGTGGGTGGATATCCTTAATGGCTTTGCTTCCTGCAACTGTATTACATCATCTTGAGTGCCAACCTCTGAGCATTGGCCCTTCAAGTCAGACACTCACAGTATTCAAGGAGAGCCACTCGACAGCATGCATGCATGTCTAGTTAAATGGTAAACATTTTCTATCATCCCAAACGGTCTACCCAGAGCCAAGATTCCCCAGCGCCTCTGGTGTCCGTTCCTCAAAGAGGCTGCCTCAGGGCAGGAATGTTTTGTCTTCTGATACTCTAACGTTAGACAGCCGGTTTCTTCACTACCAAGAAAGGTCATAGCTACTAAAACAGAACTGTCAGACCCACAGTCAGGCTGGAGGCAAGGCCACTGAGGGACAGTGCCAGGGAAGCAGCCCCGGGCAGCATTAGTCACTTCGCTGGCTTTTCTACAGACCCCATCTTACCCCTACTGTAGCCAGGAGCCATCTGAGGGTTAAGTGGCCAGTACTCACCAGTGCAGTCGCCTGCAGGTAGGTGATGTTAACTGAAGTTGAAAGTGTACAAGAGCAATTCTTGACAAGGATAGTGAAGTAAAAGAGGGCTGGATACCAGACTTTATAAGACTTCTTCTGTAACCAACACCACAGCTGCTGTTGGTTTGAACCAAAACACTTCACAAAAGAGGCAATGCAAAGGACCCAAAACACTCGCAAGAACCTGGGAGAGCCATTTCAAAACCTCTAGCAGCTTTTATGCTTTCTGACCAGACCAAGAGCCTGTATTATATGACTTTAAAGTTTTCTCCCAGCAGTTACAGCCCTTAACTTACTTTTCTCAATACTGTATGAACACATGGTATTGAACACAAGGCTGGATCACGACCAGGATGATAGCAATGATGTCATCTCTCAGGAGGCAGAGATACTCAGCTTGTGTCACACCCAGCCTGAAGCCTTACAGAGGCCTTGGGTTAGTGCCCCAATGCACACCAGCCAATTTCACTCGGCCTTAGTAGAATCACAGGATAAGAGAGAGGCACTAAAAATACTCCGTTCTATCTTATCTGAGACTTCTTACATACTCCTCCAGTCAAAGCAAGGACACCAGTAGACACAGGATGCTATGTGTGTATGTGTGAGCACATGTTCATGTGTGTGTGTGTGTCTTCTTACACTTGAAATATTAATGTTATGCTTGTATGTTGTGAGAGAATCAAAGTCCCCACTTCTTTCCATCTGAGGTACATTTCACAAGAATCAAGTGTCATGTAAAATAAAGAAATCAGTCCCTTTAGCCCCACAAAGATCAAAAAGTGTACAGTCGGGCCTCTGACAAGGATGTGTAGTGGTGTTTGCTTGATTTTTCTCCCTTTCTCCTCATATTTGGAAATAGGATAATAAAAAAAAAAAATCTCAAAGGCTACTCTTCCGTACTTTTACATGCAGGCCATCCTACATTTTTAATACATTCAGGTATTACTTCCAAACCATAAAATGCACACATTTGAAGAATTCCCCATACTGACTGTTTAGTAAATTCACTGGGTTATGCTATTGTTACCCTCAAAACTCCTGTTTTAGGGCATTGAATACTCTCAAAAAGACCCCTCACCATTTACAGATAACCTCGATTTCTTCCTCCAATCTGAAGAAATCCCTTACATATTTTCTGACTCTATAGTTCTGTCTTTTCTGAGTTACCATTGAAGACATTTTAATATAAAAATATGGGTTGTCCATTTTACTGTAATTGTACTTCCTCTTATAATACATCAGGATGGACTTACGGCACACACTTAAAGATGTTTAAATGTCTTTTCGCCAGATATCTTGCAACTCTGTGGGGGTATTTTTTAATCTTAGTTGCTTTGGGCATCTGTAAATGTTGACATCTTTAAAGCAATCCAAATACTTCAAAGTACCTTCTCCCCAGAAATACTATTATCTCATGCATTTTTTGTTTCCTAGAAGGAAAAAAAAAAAAAAAACTACACAATGACACTTAGAATCAACACTGAGGATTGTAGGATGTTCCCCAATATTTAACATCATATAAGTCTTTTATAGGTGTTTTTGACCACTTCAGTTTGTTGATTGTAGCCAGTATTAAAGAGCTCAGGGTCATTAATTCAGCTTCTCATGTTCCAAGGTGTCATGATCAATACAAACCTATCACAACTGTTAGGGAGAGAACACAGAAACCTGGACCTATTCATCAGGGCCTATCACCCTGTACAAAGAATTCCACACTGCTACCAAGCTCATAAGAAGAAATATTAGGCTACAAGAAGGTGTCACTTCATTACCATGTCATGGACACAGTGTGAACAGCAGAATGATTTCAGGCTCATTGGTATTTTTTTTTTAAAAGGCAAATACAATTGTCACTTAATTTGAACGATAAATCTTACCTGTGGGTATAAAAGAATGTTGGTATCTGTTTGGGATAAAGCATGGTATAAATATGAAGTCATGGCGTTTACGTGCGATACCAGCTGGATACCATCTTTGCTCTCAGCACACAGACCTTACATTCTGCCTTTTCTCAGGAATGGAACATAAGCTATATATTACTTGTTTATACTCTGCTTCATTCTAAAAATTAAATCCATAAAATGCCTTCCATGATGCAGACACCTTTCCCAGCACACGATTACCAAAGATGCTAAATTGGTGAGTGACCATATTTTTGATAACCTTTATTTAGCTCAGCAAATATAAATCTTAGACGTCATGCACAAGAAAAAGATGGCTGATTTGGGCTCTATCATTTGTGATCAGAGAACCACTTTATGCTTGCTTTCTTTTCTTCCCTCTGGAGCACAGGGGGCTCTAGGGCATGGGCTCTCATAAATTGCAAGCTATTATTAGGTTATCATAGTAAAATATCATGGGTCGAGACAAACAGCAAGACTCTCTGCAGATCCAAACAAAAATGATCCCCAGTAGGGTCTGTAACCAGGCTCAGCAGAGGACTAATTATAGCCTGTCATTCCTGAGCTGTATTTACAAAATAACAAAAAACCCCACAGATGTACAAAATGGTCATGAAAATGTCCTTCCTTCTGAGGAATGTGTGTGTTGAGGCTTCAGATGACCGAAATTGGCAAACAAAGCCCCAGAGGTAGCTTGTTTGACAAGTGGGGATCTGAGGGTAAAGCTGCTGGGTGGGAGTGAACAGTTGCTATGGAAACAGTTGTCATGGCCTTGTTCTAGCAGTCCACAGAGGTGCTACCTGCCCCACACTCTGTGCTTCCCGAGTCCTGCATTTAGGCAGTAGAGAGAAAATGATGCAGAAGTTGATATCAGTAAGTTTCCTAAAATCATGTATTGTTGTCCCGAGTCTGTGGTAGAATTTTTAGTGCCAAGAAGTAGCAAAAACATCTGTAAGATTGTCTGACAAGGTCCATAGTCATGTAAGAAACCTAAACAGATCTGTGAAATAATGTAGCTCTCTTATATGAAAAACTCAAGTTGTCTTTCTTCTGCCCTAGTCATAAAGGCATTCAAAAAGATAATTACAAAGAATATCTCAAAGATATTCAAAGAAAGCAAGTGGCATCTGAGCAGGGAACAACCTTAGGCACTCTGCAGCCTTTCCCTTCATTCATTCTAGAAACATCTCACAAGGACCCACTCATCACTAGGCACAGTTTCCCAAGGGAGCAGTAGAGAGAGAATTCCATGGAGGCTGCACTCCATTTCTGGGTGTGGCACTTAATCATGGAGATGGCAACTCTTGAAAACATAGGAAAACATGTTATGATATCATAGAATAGTCCTTATTTGGGGATGGAGCAACATTTAAATAGGGCAGGTTAACTCCTTAGACCATAATCATTGGCAACTTACACTTAAGCCTTTAGTGCTCCCCTGCAGACTCACAGTGACGTGTGCAATCTTTAAGACTATGGACCTGCATTGACTTTCTGGGCTTCCTGTTCCACATGGAGTCTTTAGTCACTGAGTGTTCTTCTTCTCCTGGGAAGCTACTGCTCTTCTCTCACTTCTGCCACATCTGCTCTCCCCAGTGCCTGGATTTTCCTCCCTAAACTTTCTGCTTCCCTTCATTCCCAATATTCTAGGTTAGTTCTGGCCATGAAAATATCCAAATCATGGTCCCACTAAGGCATCAGTTATTAATGATGGTTTCCTGAAGGCATATTATTTTAAATTAATACACATGCAGGAAAAAAAGCATTTCAATGTCAGCTAAACTGCCACGGCCTCATTGGCTGGTGAAAAAGGAATTTTGTGCAACTTAATCACTTTAATGCCCACAGAAGCTCGGGCAGTTAGGTAATACAAAGGGTTATCAGTGCCAAACATGAACCACGATCTAGCAAGGTGAATGGAGATGCCCTAGGGGTTGAGTGAGGTAGAGCTATGGGCAGCTGTCCACCCAGTCTCATAATTGTTGGAAAAAATAAGCAAACCACACAACAGCTGTGCAAGCACTCTGTAGTTGGCATGCATGTTAAAATTAAGAGACGTTAGCCAGCAAGGTCTTAAGTATCTGGGGTTGTTGTTTTGCGTCACTGGGAAAGAGACAGGTGTGTTCAGCTCACTGTATCCTAGAAAGATCCCAAGTATAAAGGCTGACCAATCATCATGGGCATCATGTTTCTTCTTCTAGTATCTCAAAGGCACAGATCTCTTACCAAGTCTGTACAAAGCACTTGTCAGGTTAAGGGAATATGCAAAGCGATTCCATGCAGTGCAATCAATGCAGCATACCCCTAGTAAAGAAAAGATAATGTATCTATAACACAGTTTACAAACTGAAGACACGAAGTCAGTAGTCAGAAGAAAGAGGAGATGCAGAAGCATCTTCAACTCTGTTGTTGAAGTTTCCTTTAAGATTATGCTCCTTAGCTGAGCATGGTGGTCCACACCTTTAATCTAGAGAGGAAGAGGCGAGCAGATCTCTGATTGTGCAGATTATGTGCTTAGGCCCAGTGTTCCTCAGTAACAGTCATAGTTACCCACAGGGATACTCTGATTCTGGTGACCACATGAGCCATCTACCTTCGATTCCATTTGGTAAATGTCCCCGTGATGAGCAGAGGTCATCAGCATTTAGCTGCCTGTCTAAAAGGTTTAGAAAGAACAAGGGGCCTTCTCTCCAATCAGCCCATTTGGCCCCCTTACTCATCAAGTATGCACCGGAATTTCAAACATGTAACTTACAAAAGTCATTTTTATTTCTTGCAATAAACAAGTGAGATTCAAAAATGAGGGTCCTAAGACTGTAGGCATACGTATTCTCCTCTACTTCAGACCCACATAAAAATCTCAAAGGACAGCCAGAAGGGAATATCACTACTCTTCTGTATATACTAGGCTAATTTGTTTAGGGTTTCTTTAGCACCAAAGACAAGATGAAGTGAGTGATGAAGAAATTCAAATAAATACATCAATTCCCATTCCAAGGAAGCTGTCAGCATCCTCTTAAAAATTCAAGATGGGGCTGGAAGGATGGCTCAGCAGTTAAGAGCATACACTGTTCTAAAATAAATAAATCAATAAATAAATAAATAAATAACTTCAGTTCCCAGCACCCACATCTAAGGGCTTACAGCTACCTACAACTCCAGCCTAAGGGGACCCAGGGCTCTGTTGTCCTTTGCAAACTCATGTGCCTGCTTCCCCCTTTCCCAGTGCTCACATAAAGAAATGAAAATAAAATCTTTGTTTTAAAATGTTCAGGCTATTTATTTGGAGTTTTTGCAGATTTTATCAAATGCCAGACCTAGGAGTTCCACTGAGTAGGGGCCTGAAATCCTCTCAAGAATGGATGGACATTTCACTGGAAACCCGCCCTGTTTGAGTGTGATAGGCGGGAAGGCTGTCGTTTTCAGCTGAGGAAATGGATCAAAGTACACGTTGGAGAGGCGATTAAATTGTCTGTTCTTTCTCTTCTCTACCTTGTGAAAAAAAAAAAAACCTCTCATTACTTTTCCTTTGAATTAGACTTTCTTTCTTTGACCTTAAACTCTAGCATCATGTCAGTCACATGGTAGGAAATCTAAGGCCCAGGAGTACCTTTGCAAAAAGCTTACATTCTAGTGAACAGCTAAAGATGAAAAAATAAACTGTCACTTAATAGCCAAGGCAGGTCTGTTTGCTACTGATGTCAGAGCCATCCTGTAGGAAGCCTTGCCCAGTTAGCCCAGGGGAAGTACCTGTCTTCCTTACAGGGAGAAAGAAGCCATGTAAGTGGCTAATGCGAGTGAAAGCTTCATACCCTTCCTCTGAGATGGCCTCAGCCCAGACAATTAAGCAGAGAGTCCAGGGCCAGGCAGTTGCTCTCTCCCAAAGCTCTCCTGCTAATTCTTATTTGCCCTGGGGGTGGGGTGTGGAGGGGAGACAAGTAGCAAGAACTTTGATCTTTGATCTTGCCAGCAGGCAACCTCTTGCAGTTTTTAGTTGACTATCTCCATATCTTTTTCAATCTCTTTAAAGACAGCTTTATAGGCAGAGATTTTTAGTTTCCCCTCCCCCACCTCCAACCTGCCTTTACTTAGTTTTTACAACTCCTTTCTTTCTCATCATTAATCAGTCAATTGTAATTCTCTGGTTTCTGGCACTCTGCTTGGAAGCCAAATAAGGATTACTTTCATGTGGCCAGGGGTGGCATCCATATATATTTACTTGGGTATGTAAATGTTACAACTGACTCAAGGCTAAATCCTGTTTATGTCTGGCTAGATAGAAGAGTTAGCACCTGAATAAATTATTTCTGCCTGAGTTCTGAGCAAGAGGCAGAGGGCATGGAAGGGAAGAAGACCAGAGGCGCATGCATACATAATGCCTCAACAGCACCTACATTACAGCCACATGGAAGGTGGGGAACTTAACCAGAAAATCTCTAATGACTCTTGATGACTTGCAAATTCCTGAAAGAATTGTTTTGATTTTTAAGAATAATTTCTATATGATCACATTGAAAGGCATGAGGCTGTAAAGTTAGTAAGTTTATTTGGCAAAGAGTGTTTGTTACAGCTCCCAGAAGTTTAGAATCATAGTTTAGTGTCTCCGGCTTTGTTCGGTTAGGTTGTTGCCTAGACAGAGTAATCAGCCCTTAATAATTCTGCAGCACTAAGGTCTGTCAGATGATCCTGGGCCAGAAGGTAGAAGAACAGATGCTCCAACGTTTTGAAGTAGAGCGAGTGTCCAGGTGTTCATAGGTCTCTATAAATTGGCTAAGTTTTAGAAACTATGATTTGTACTTCCCACAATTATAGTTAACTCAGTCATTCTGGATTTCTGATGGGGTTGAAAACATATAGCTATTGACCTTAAGAGAAAAGATTTGAGTGGATGGTCGTCAGCTGACATTCATCCTAAAGCCAGGTTCAGAACTAAATGTTTTAGTTAGAATAGATGACAGAGGAGCTGGTTAGTCAACAAAAGGATGGACTGGGTATTAGGACTATCCTGTACCTCACTGGTACAAATTGGCATAATTATGCTCTAATTGTATTTTGAGAGAAAAGTTTCATTTTAACAGGAAGGGTGATGTGTAGGAGGAGCTAAGGTAGGAGGAGTACTAAGAGGAAGAAAAGGAGTAAGAAGAGAAGAAGAAGGAGAGGAGAAGCTAGGTGATGAAAGAGAGAAAGAGGGGGGAGACAGGGAGGCAGATATTCATGTATCTCCACCAGTCAAAGATAGTTGTTATATCTAGGTTGGTCAGTGGGTTACACCTCTGATTGAACAATTCCAAACTTATAAAGCCTATGATTAACATTATTTTTAAAATATATATATAAATGCAAAAAGAAAAAGGGGGCATGGGATAGGGGTTTCCTAAGGGGGGTGGGGGGGAA
This sequence comes from Arvicanthis niloticus, assembly GCF_011762505.2. Classification (NCBI taxonomy): domain Eukaryota; kingdom Metazoa; phylum Chordata; class Mammalia; order Rodentia; family Muridae; genus Arvicanthis; species Arvicanthis niloticus. The sequence continues at coordinate 66,833,423 of NC_047668.1, read as the reverse complement.
TGGGAATAGGGGATGCCATCTGAAGTGTAAATAAAATATCTAATAAAAAAAAAGAAAAAAAAAGAATAATTTCTATATGATCACATTGAAAGGCATGAGGCTGTAAAGTTAGTAAGTTTATTTGGCAAAGAGTGTTTGTTACAGCTCCCAGAAGTTTAGAATCATACTTTAGTGTCTCCGGCTTTGTTCGGTTATAGAAATAGAAAGTAAAATTAAGCACCCATTAGATTCTGTTCATGGTGACTCATTTCCCTTCAAACCCTACAAGGCATACACACTTCTATGTTTTCTCCTCTAAGAGCGAGAATCTAGTTAATTTAGGAAGATCACTCAGTCAGCTTTTCAGTGTAGCTGTGCAGAAATGTTTACAAAACAAGCACAAAGCATAACTCCAGTGAGATGATTACAATTAAGCAGCCCCGGCACCTCCACTAAGACCACCCAAGAGGTTTTATGCACAAAATGACCATCATATCTAGGGCATCAATTTTCCAAAAGAAGCCAGATGCTTCCTGCCTCTGATCAGCTGCTTCCCTGGAACACCAGCACCAACTCCTCCCAGCAGGGCACTAGCAGCCATCCCTGGTCCTCTTATTTCAAAACCTTAGATCTATGGCTCCTAACTCCTCACCTTGGGAATTAAGACACTTATTAAAAGGTATATTTCTAAATCCTTTTCCTATAGATTCTGAGTAAATCAGCCTAGAGTGGATCCCAAATGTACATTTTTGTAAGCAAAGGTTAAGCAAAGGTTCCCACATGTATCTGATGCTAATAATACGAAAACACAATTAAAATTAAGCATAGCCTTTGAGACAAAGTTTCCTCTATTCTATTTCAATGGTAGTTTCCCTGATGAAGGTGGGCGGTAATAATTTTCAACCTTTCTTACCTATTGCTAAAAGATAAAAGGCTGTGCTGTGTGGGTTAATTTTACTAAAACTAACACAGCTTGGTCAACGCAATGGCTTCGGTTCTGAAAATCTTCCTAGAATCACCACTGCTTATAACGAAAAATGATCACATCCAAACTTCTACAGAAGTAGAACGAAACCAAAAGGAAATTTAGTATGTTGGCATATTGGGTGGACCATCTAAACAACAGTGTTAGGAAGCATCTTAGAGATCTTCTAGAGTCTCCATTTTAGATGAGGAAACAAACTAGAAGGGCAGGATGCTGTATAAGGGAGCCTTCAGATAGTTCCTTGCCAGAATATCTCCTTGGTGAGCTGCCTGCCACTTTGACACCTTGACATTCAGTATGTATTGGAACATGTCTTAGACCATCTGTATGTGCTGAAAAAGTATATCTCCACCATGAAACTAAGCTCCATTAAAGTCACTCCTAAGCACAAACTGGGCCGTTGTCCTGAAAGAGTAGAGAATAAGACAAGCTATCTGAGGTGAGGGGACACTCTTGATTTATAACAGAGAACTCTAGGTCCCACCCGGAACATTGTAAGGATGGCCGTCTCCAGAAGAGATGTTCAAGTAGCTATAAAGTTAAGAGGATCCGGGTTAAGAAAAAAGTAATTAGTCCTGTAGGAAAACAGGGGTCTATTCTTGTATGCTGACCTGATGACTTAGCCAAAGTTATATAAAGTGAACTGAAAACAGGTCTACAGGGAACAGTTTTGGCCTAACTTTCTGATGTGTGGTTTAACTCCTGGAAACCTTCCTGCTTCCTGATTTATAGTCATAGAGAATAACAAGGTAGCATTAAATGTTGGAGAGTTTATAACTGACATACAGTTAATTAAAGCTCAAGACAGAAGATAAAGCATGAAAGGCCAGCTGGGGATAAGCATGTATGAAAGCAGATATATGCCAGCATCAACGTGTTTGATTGTATGTGTTTGATTGTAATTGTAAACACAAAGATACTGATTCCTGTATCTTTGTGTTTAAGGAGCCAACCTCTGAACATGCTAGCATCCTTTCCAAGACCATGGCATTACTTGTTTCTTGTATTTTACTTTGCAGATCAGCATTTGTCTTGGTTAACCTAAATAACCCTCTTCCTCTTCACAAGGCAGGGGATCTGCAGGGTGATATGAACATGCATGCTTTTCCTATTGTTCCCATGGAAGTTTATTCACGGGATGGTAATGACAGAATAGGAACACAAAGAAGAAATTGATTCAAGTATCACAGGACACATGTCATGGGACCCTGCCAGAGCATGCAGGGTACCCATGAGGCCCAGAGTAGACCTATGGCATTCACCATCACTAAAACTGCAAATGTGGATTCAGTGCAGCCATTATCAGCATCTGTTATGAACATGTTGTGCATGGCACTTTCCAGGGACCACTAAAACAACGCTGTGTGTAAGACGGCATCCATGAGTTAGTATGTATGTGATAGAGCATGTGTGTGTGTGTGTGTGTGTGTGTGTGTGTGTGTGTATGAGAGAGAGAAAGAGAGATAGTCACACAGACAGACAGACAGACAGACAGAGACAGAGAAATGCGGAGAGAGACACACGCAAAGAGTGGGGCATGGGGGGGTGTGCACATGCCATGGCATGGGTATGAAGGTTAAGGACAGCTTTGGGGAGTTGATTTTTTCTTCATAAGTTCCAGGGATCGAACACAGGATAACAAGCTTGCATAGCAAGCTCTTTTACTCACTGAACCATTTCACCAGCCCTGAAAAAAGCCTTGGTGACAGGAACTAGGCATCACACAGGCCGGAAATAGAGTAGCTTTATGATTAACAAGTGGAATCCTTCCCAACTTGTAAACCAATCTATACTGCTCTATTTTTATTGTCTCTACAAAGTGACAAAAACCTACCTACCACTGATCAAAGAGTGTAAGCAGCCTTTTCTATATTATAAATTCTGTCTTATAAATACCAAATCTGAGGGATGTCAACTACCGCCATTCCAATGAAGAATTGTGACCTAGGGTCACAGAGTCCATTGTAAAAGAGGATCAGAAATCTCTCTATTCTTCTCATGGAGAAGCATAAGCTGTGCTGTCCAAAACCTTGACTTTTAGTACTAAGCCATGCTATCCCTATCTTCAAAACAGACACAGTGAAGGTTGTTAGCAGAGAGCATTGAGGAGACCTTCTAGTATCTATGGCATGGGGAGAGGGTACAGTGGACAAGTATGAGCTTAGAAGGCAAGAAGGAGATGTACCAGGTCCACCATCATTTCCTCTTAGCTGTGTGGCCTGCTGCTTATCACCCTTGGGCTGCATTTCATCACCTCCCGTTATTATCGCAATCAATACTGTCATACCGGTGAACCTACTTCTCTATTCTCAAGTCTCTAGGCAAATGTCAGCTATGATTACAGTCCGATTCTTTTCAGTTGCAGTATTGACTTGCTTCCTGATCTTCGCAACTCTCTCCTGATATTTCAGCCCCGTCATCTCTGTAAGCAGTAGCTGCTGACACGGCACTTTGCAAACACCCTCCTGCATCCATTTCCAACACATAGTGACCTAGAAATCTTTTGAGATTCTGTGAAAATAGATTTTTTTGGGGTGGGGGGCCCTAGGGATTATGACCAAGAACAGCTGGATGGAGCCTTGTAATAAATAGTCAGTCTTTTGAAGGTCCCCACTGGATATAGATATAACTTGGGCTGTAAATACTCCTGAAAAGGAAAACCTGCCATGCAATCCCAGTAGACAAAGAACTAGGTATCTGTGGGGGGGCAGGGGGAGGGGAACTTGACTTACATGACTTTCTCTGTCAGTGATGCAGACAGCACCAAGCCCTTAACTCCTGAGAGCTGTGTACTGTTCCTTTGACCATAAGACTGACTCGAAAGAGAAAGAGGAGTCTCCTTTGGGCTTGGGTTTAGTGGGCGCAGTGGAAGCTCCGTGACTCTGTTTTATCAGGTTAACTCAGTGTTGTGGCCTGTTTCTTCTCTCTCTACAGACACATTCGCCAGCAAAGTAGCAGCTACCCAGGACCAGTATGCAGATGCATCTATAGGCAATGTCACCGGAAGTAACGCTGTGAATGTCTTCCTGGGAATCGGCGTGGCCTGGTCCATTGCTGCCATCTACCACGCGGCCAACGGGGAACAGTTCAAAGTGTCCCCTGGCACGCTAGCTTTCTCTGTCACTCTCTTCACTATTTTTGCTTTCATCAACGTGGGGGTGCTGCTGTACCGGCGGAGGCCAGAAATAGGAGGTGAGCTGGGAGGGCCCCGGACTGCCAAGCTCCTCACATCGTCCCTGTTCGTGCTCCTGTGGCTCTTGTACATTTTCTTCTCTTCCCTGGAGGCCTACTGCCACATAAAAGGCTTCTAAAGGAACAATCAGATATAGTAAATTTATATATATATGTATACATATATATATACATAAAAATTATGTATAATGAACAGAAAAAACTGACATTTGTCATGTTCACTTAACCTGCTGATGGAATCCAGCTTCAAGAACATACTCCGTACTAGACCGGAAGTCAGAAACCATCATCTCCCATTCCCGGGCATCATCGAGTTGAACAAGGCGTGGAGACAGGGCCATCTTGCAGCTCGTCCTAGAAGAGCTATACTCTCTCCTAGTTCATAAATGGTTAAGGCTTTTATTTGTTTTCTTGTTTTTTTGTTTTGTTTTGTTTTGTTTTGTTTTGTTTTGTTTCCAGTGGTGGGAGAGGGGTGGGGGTAGGTGGCTGATGTTTGGCTTTTGGTTTTTGGTTTGGTTTTGCTTTGCTTTGTTTGGAGGGCCAAGATCCTACTTCTTACAGAAAGTAGTGATCCACCCAAAGGTGAGTGGATTTGGGATCAATATTAAAATCAGTAAGAGTCTCCTCACCTCCTCCAAACACTTTAAACATTACTTTGGATTAAGGAGAGGATCTGGGCATGGAAGAAGAAAAACGCACATTTTCACTATATTACCAAATTTTATGTTTATCTCCGGAATGTGAACAGTCGTGAACTGCCTCCAGGAAGAAGCATGGGAGCTGAAAAGGAGCCAGGAAAGGCAGTGGTTCTAGATGTAGTCTAAGGATATGGTGCCTGTCACTCTTGTTCAACAGGTACAGGGATAATGTGCCTGGATTCCCAGGAACTCGCAGAACTCTTCCTCCCTTATCTATTTAGCTCTGAACTGTGATTAGTAAGACCCTTATTCCTTCCATCCCAGGTTACTCCCCAGGTACTCCGTCCCAGACCTCCTCCTGCCCTCCACCCAATCCCTGCAAGCAGGAAGATTAACCCCACCATTTCAGTCATCACGTGTGTCCAGGTCCCACGTTGCTATTGCGTGGGATTTTTTTCCATCCATTTTCTTTTCAGTGGCATCCATGGCTTGCACAATCCTGTCCCAGTCATGACTGAACATTTGCCCCTCCTTCATGTGCCTGTTTGGGACTGTTGTTGTGATCCCCATTACACAGTGCATGGATGAAAAACAAATAAAACAAAGCGTATTTGTATATAGTAGAGTATAGCAAATACTGTCCTCCCATTCAGCGATGTTGATTGGACATTGAAGATACAAGTGAGTTTTCTTTTCACCTGAGTTCTTTCTTTTCAATTGTTCTTGAGTTTGGATATTGATAGGGATAAGAGAAGAAAATGGCTTATTGTTCATGAATCTGCACGCTCATTTCTAAGAAGCAATAATTGTCATGTGAGGAGAGATTAACGTTATTGAGAGGATAGCAGGCAAACTACAAAGATGTCCATGAAATAGTAGCCATGTGGAGCACATCAGAGGCCTCTAAGAATCATCCATTAATTCTGGTAGGCCGAGGAGAAAGGCTGGGGAGACAAGTGGACACCTTGGATGTGCCTGGACTTTTACAGCCATGGTTTCCACACCACCCCTCCCCCAAAGTATTTATTGCACATCTGCTCTGTCTGGCACAGATGATAGATAGTGCTAGTTTTTGTTTTTGTTTTTGTTTTTGTTTTTGTTTTTGTTTTTTTAATAGAGAAGGCTGTTTTGAGCCCTGCTTCGTTCACCTCTCAGTCCAGACTTTCTGAATTTGTTAGCAACTCCTGAGAGGAAACAAAGTCTGAGTGACCAGTGGGACTTTTAGAGGTCCACTGGTTATGACTAAGAAGAAGTTACTTAAAGAGACTGTGGAGTTTTTAACACGTTGCAAGGAATGCCTCTTCCCATTCAAAAGTACCAAAGAGTAGAGATGAACCCAACATTCCAAAAGCTGTGATTCTACTAATGGGAAATGGGATGGCTTTGCCCATCTCTCAGACACCTCTCTAAGCCTCCCTGGCCCTCTGCATTGACTTCAGATACTTACGAAATAAATATCGCTGAGAACTTCTTTCCTTTCTTCTACTCAGTGATCATAGGTGTTCGTTGTTTAATCAACATCTAGTGACAAGTGAATAGAAACTTGTTGCCCATTCAATAGGCCAGGTAATACTACAACCTGGGAGCGGAACAGTGACCAAGACAGCCCAGATTCCTGCTCCCAATGGGTATTTAGTGAATGGGATTCCTATTCAAAGAGTAAGAGGTGACACTGAGACAGTTTTTATCTTGCAAGAGAAAAATAATTATGACTTTTAATATAGTCACATGAAAATTGCACAACAAAGGCAGTTGACCAAATGCTCATGTTTTGTTTTTCCTAAAAGAATGTAACGTTTAGCTCTGGAAAAGAAAAGTACTCTTTATAGCCTTGGCCAGTGTGCAGGTGTTTTCATCTTCCTAATTTAGACCAAGCAGGGCACTATGGTGGTGACCAGTATCACTGGGAAGACCCAATTAGCCTGTTTTTAATCTCTGTGGCAATGGTACCTTTCGGTAACAACATGCCACAGGCCACCAACAGTGGTAACACTGGGGACTCCTCAATGGAGCGCTCTAAGCCATCCTGTTTTGATTGTTTTAATCTTAATTTTAGATTTTAAAAGTGGAAATCTAGCCTAGAAATACCCAGTATATATAGTCAAAGGATATACGTGGTTAAAAGATCTTAGAAAGATTTTGCACTGGTTTTTGTTTTGTTTTGTTCTGTTTTGTTTTGTTTTAAAGCCATCTTTGGAATATCAATAATTCTGTAGTGAATTTTCACAGAGAACTTCCCAAGAACTTCTTGCTGTTGGTCAGTTTCAAGTTCAAGCTTTTTGGTTTGTTTGACTTTTCCGTCTTCATGCTGTAGGGAAAACCTGATTCTGGATGTTCAGGGTTCTTAATTATTCTGTGTAAATGATTTCATTTTATTTGTTTGATTGTTTTTATTTTGCGTGTATTGTGCACGGCTTTAAGGGGACAGGCACTCACGGTGCTGTCCCTTGCAATTGGTACACATTATTGACACAGGAAAAAAAAACAATAAAGTTTCTAACTGTTTGTGATTTCATCACCAGTGGCACAGCATGTTCTATACTGTGGAATGTCCCCTTTCCTCACTGTCACCTACGTCATTTTTTAATTGTTTGTTTTCATGCTTCTGAAGAAATAAAGACCAAAAAGGTATCCTTGTGCAATCAGTATCCTCATCCATGGAAAAGGAGGCACCCAAACTTCAAGCTCATGCAAATGTCAGCCCTTTGGTCATGCTGTGTTTAGATGGCCCATGAGCAGCATGTGGCATCAAAATGTCTGTCTGTCCTGTGATGCTGTGATAAGCAGTGGGCACACCTTCTCTTTACCACTTTTCTACTTTTTAATTTTACTCTATCTTCTTGCTTTCTGCATCCAAGGACATGAACTCATAAGCTATCACTTGTTAAGCAACTTTTATCACACAGCGCATTATAGTAAATCTTGCCACCCATCACACTGGTTTTTGGAAGTTTAGTTACTTCCCAAGGGACAAGCAAATTGTTCATTTAGTATCATATATTGTATTTCTTCTTATTCCTAAAACATGTTGATGATTTTTTGAAAGTCACTGACTTTCATATCTCATGCAATCAAAAGAACACACAAAGAGGTGACAGCAGACATAGAATAAGAATTGTGGGTAGAAGAAAGAGTATGCTCTTGCTCTGGTAGAGTCTGGACACTAGATAGGGACATGCAAGTCATTCTTTGTTCATCTGAGCATCTTAAAGTTTCCCACAGACTCTTTCATCACACCATCGTGTAGGCATGTGTGGCACACTTTCAAGGATGAAAGAAATGAGGTGTAACTCAAACACTCTTCTTGAATCAAAAAATTGATGTGTCTCCTGAATCTTGATCTTTAATTTCATATAAAATTGGCATCTGGTGTTTGCTTCTTGAAAAAAAAAGGAGCAAAATGAGTATTAATAGTGAAGATCCTGGACCCTTTAATAGACCTCAGCAATGTTCTGTGGCTGTCAGTGACTGTCAAGAGCTTAGGAGCAAACATTAATTTGCAGATTCTGATTCAATCCTTCCAACCTTGAAGATTTCAGAGAACCTTGCTTTATAGTATAGTTTATGAAAGTTTGGTTGTCATTGTTTTTCAAATATAAGATTAGCATACAAATATACTATTTGAAACAAACCTGCGGAGATGGATAGGTGGCTGGCATCTGATGAACACCCCTATCTCAGGAAGTGATCTCAAAGCAAACAGAAATGTGTTGTTCCCACTGCCATTTGTCCTCCACTAGAAATTCTGTGCTTTCACATTCCTGGTTTTAATCTAAAAATAAATAAATTAATTAATTAAAGTGAGAGGATCTAGTTTGATCTTACATCTGGGAGCTTTGTGGGAATGAAGCTCCTCTTTCTAAAGCAGATCATCAAAAGACTTCATTTGGTTTTTCTGAGTTGAAAATGTGGAGTCTCTCTTTTGATTTTCCTTTTCTGATGTTTGGCAGCTATAGCCATGGCAAGTCCTGGTTGTATGGTCATGACTTTAGGAACATCGGGCCATTTCACCACTGACAGTATGCAATTCATTCTGACTTACAAGTGGCATCTAACAATCCTTATAATAATCACATCTGTTGGCCAAGGCATCCTAAACATTGATGAAACTAGGAAGTGATGCATGTGATTATTGGTTGGGAAATTAGTGGCGTGACACATGAAAGAGACCTGCAAAATCACATCTATCTTACTGGGGATATGTGTTCTTGTGGAGATATTTGTTAATGTGTGTGCTCATGTCTCCCTACAGATTTTGTTTTATAACAGATTGGGGATTTTGCTATTCTTTTCAAACACTATTATTGCTAGAGCCATTGTTGTCACACATTCTAGCACATTTCAAAAGTTTTGGTTGAATACTGCTGATAGTACTTCTGGGATACTCTGAGAAAGAAACACAAGTGAAATAGTTAGGTGTTTCATTTTTAATATTTAACCATGGGTAACAATCTCCCAAAGCAGAGTATGTCCCTCCTGCACAAGGGCAAGCCACTGAAGGGTAGAACTCCCAAGAGAGACAGAATGTGCTCTCACTTTCCAGTCCACAGGAAATGGTAAGTATCCAGCTTGCTGTTCACAGCCTGCCAAGATGTCCAAAGAGATGCACTCAAGGAACCTATGGATTTTCAGTTTTGTGAAAGGTTCTCTGACTTCATTGCCTCAAGGGGCATTTAAGTAGATGGGTTTGTAAATCATTATTTTTGATATACTCACTCTGAGGAAAACCCATCACTTCTTAGTATACCATTTCCTTTCCCTATTGCCTATGCCTGGTATAACCTCTCAGCAATAGAGGAAAGCTCACACTACAAAGGATTGATTGGGAATTTTTCTTCTAGGGGTAAACTTGTCATAGAAAAATCAAATATGATGACTTTTTCACAGGCATAGAAACACAATGTGCTATCTCTACAAATACAAACAGACTTTAGAACATGGTGTGTTATCTCTACAAATGCTTGGGGTATATACTACACTAGAGTTACACACTACTTTATTGATTTTATCTCTCTTGAGGTCATATTTATATTTCCCCTGTGTCCACTCCCTAGCCTAGTCTATCAAAATCTGTAGGTGTAGAGTGGAAAAGAACAATATACATGTCACCAAGCCCCATGAGAGTGTCTCTAAAGCTGTCATGTGTAAAACAGAAAAATGCATATTAACTCTAAGAAACATGAGTGGGTCGAGTGCTCACCGTTTACTGTGTTTGAGGTATGCAATGGGTAGGAAAATTCACATTAGTGACCAAATAAACCAATGAAGGAATTAGCAAACTTCACAGATACTGAATCAGTTTTGATAGTTAATTCACAAAACCACACCCTAGTAATTAGAGTAGTGAATAATTTCAGGTATGCTTGGCCAAATCTAAATTGTACTGGAGGAAGCGAAAGCTGGTTTATTAGAATAGTTACATATCCCTCTCTACTGGAACTCTGTGCCAGTGAGCTTATAATTTACAGAACTTTTCTTAGATTCTTTGAAGACATATGATAGAGGACCTCAAATTTGCAAGGAGATCCTTTCTAAAAGTGTGATTCTTGGTTTGTGATGCTCCAGCCTCTATTGTCAAGAATATAATCTTGAGTTTGCTTTCCAAGATAGATAATTACTCTTATTATTAAATGTATTAAATTAAACCAAATATGTAACTGCTTCACAAAATAAACTAAGAAATAAACTAGATAGCATAAACATCCATGATAAAAATCACACAATCTTAATGGTTGCTTTTGTGAAAAATTAGACTCTGTGTGAATCTTCCCCTACATTTCTAAATCTAGTTTAGCAAACATTACACTTGAAAAATATTCAGAAGAAAAATCTTAGGAGCTTTTTACACTGCATTGCAGTAATGCAGAGAATCAAGTTGTATGGTTATAATAACGATGTGAGTGAGAATTATCTATACTGTTGACAAGATTATATTTTTAAATGAAATAGTTTGGCACAAAGAAAATGTGTTAAGTAGGATTCTGTCATGTATTACCCTTGTTTAAGATATTTGAAAGTCATTACCTTTAAGTAAGAAAGATTCCCAGTTTTCTGAGACAACTGTATAATTTAATCTCATTCTCAGGCTTGACAAGAAAATCAAAGCTGGGCATATATAGTTTTTGGCTTGGACAACCAAAGAAAAATATGTTTTTGGCATACTTTCCACACCATTGAACTATTTTATGGAATACATTAGATCTGTGCAGATGTCTCATGAAATATTTTTAATAATTTCTTTCCACTTTTAAGTGTATAACGTTTTTAAATTACTCAACTTGGTAACTTAACACTTCTCCATTTTAAAAGACGACTCCATTTTGACATTGTTGCTAATATTTCAGGACTAATTATACTTTGGATCAATACATAGGAGGGGATATTGTACTTGAGTCTAGCCCCATAACCACACGATCCTGACAGACCTCTAGTGGTTAAGTGTTTTAGATGAACTGACAATATAGCAATGTCAATATTGTTTTTAGTCCCTTTTTTCTATCAAAGGTTTGCATTCTAAGCAGTGTAGTGACAACTATAGATGAGTTGAATTACTAGTTGCAAGATGCTTTTTCTTGGAAGTGTTTCATTGTTTCAACACATTTGTTCTCTTCTACTTTATTTCTCCCATACCATAGGGATATGTATTTTAAAAACAAAAATACATTTAACATGTTGAATAACCTAAACTATATCCTGCATATTGCCCAGAAATTCATGTCAAGTTAATTTTCTTTCATAAATGGAACAAAGAACAAAGGAGTCTTACTCTTCAGGTCAATGGACCCAGTGCACATTGTTTGAGAACTGTTTGCAATAACAGGTATCCTTCCCAAAACAGATGCAAATATCTTAAAGAAAGAAATTCATTTTTATTCCTTTTGTTTGTTTAACAAGTGTTTCAGATAGGAAGTCATTAGGGTTAATTTGATTCTTCTGCTGCCTTTGATTGTGAGCATTCTAAAATAGTTCTTGAGGGAAAAATAATCTGGTCAAGGTCAACTTCTGGAAGTTAATAGGATGAGATTTTGTATTTTCCCTTGAGAGATAGTAACAAGCAGGCAGGCAATCATTTACCAGTTAACATTTTCTAGAAATGAATGTTGGCATGTTGGGAAAAAAAGGGGGGGATCCTCACCCAATCTGTCGACTAATATCTCATCACCCAACTCTCAGCCTATGGATCTTTCACTAGTTCCGGTTAAGGTCAGACATTCCCAAGAGAGCCAGCATCTATCTTTCATATGTGTTGTCTTGTCTCGGGCATTTTCTCTCCAAAATCCTACTAACAAGCAAACTAGCCCGGCCAACCAGTTGCCCATGAGACTTCTCTGTGGGGTGGGGTACTCTCAGAGATAGGGACGTAGTTTAACAGGTGAAAGACTTTTGAATTCATTTATAATTGTTATCATTGGATTCTCAGAAACGTTTGTCTTTAAAGTTTCTGTCCCAAACTCTGAGAACAGGGTTCCTTCTGTCATCAGTACCTAATAGAAACTTTGACACTCCAGTGGTTATATTATTAGTAAAATGAAAATAAAATTGCTTTGTTACTACTCAGGATTCACTCCTCAGTGTTCAGAGCCTCCACTAACCTAGGCATACAACTGCCTCATCATTACTGAAGTTCCGTCTACTGACTACTACTACTAACTACTAAGTAACTGCTACTAATTAGTAACTAACTGCTAATCACTGACTCACCATTCTGTTCAGATTTTGAAAAATAATAAGAATTCAGTCAAGCCTGTAGAAAAGTTTCAAAATCAGAATTTCATAAACTTCAAGCATTTATTTTGTGAAAATGTTCTGTTAATTATCATAAAGTAATGATGACTTAAGAAACTTAACACTGACCCTGGATTGAATAAGATTCCAATTACAGGCTTCTAATTAAATTAACCTTTCATGTTGTTCTAAAGATATTTTATTAATGTGAGACTCTTTAATGGGGCCATTCTGAAACTGATCAAAGAACTTCCCTTTTAGAACAGTTTTCTTAACTTCAAATTCTGTATTTCACCTTAAGATGAATGGATTCAGACTCAACCAGCACATCCCAGAGTCTTCTATGAGCCAGTCACTATGTGAGGCAGATACCTGGATTGTTAGCTAACATTTCAAGTTGCAGAAAGCTTGCTATTGGCATTATTTGCCTCACCATTGTTGAAGTTCTGTCTACAGACCACTACTACTAACTACTACTAACTAAGTAAATACTACTAACTACTAACACTGAATGTTCTTGACTTGGAGGCATCTGGCTGTTCTCTGAGCTAAAACTTCAGAGCCCTCATCAACTGACAGCACCTAAAGAAGAGACCACAGCTTATCTCTCTCAGCACACAGTGCTCTCTCCATTTGAATGTGTAGTTGTCATCACAGAGGAGACTCAAAGGCTTTCTCTTTTGGAAAGGTAGATCTAGTTGCTTCAGAAGGTCCTGGATCTTCAGATCTCTCTGGATTTAAATCTTCTCACTGCTACATGAGAGATCATACATACCTTCATGTTGTTTTTTTTTCCGGAACACATCAAAATTCCTGCTAGCTTCTTATCTCCTTCCACTTGTAGGTGTGGGCTAAAGAAGCTTTATATGGCCAAGCAGTTGTTCCTCATCATATTTGATTATCAGAGCAAGTTTCAATCAAGCCACATGCATCTAGGAAGAATTAAAAAATGTATTTTAAAATAATTACTTGTATACTGCTGGGAATGGGACTCTTTTCCCTGAGGAGAGAGTGTAGGTAATTTGCCTCACTTGAAAAAGCATCCAAAAGATTAGAAAGGATTTCAACTCAGTACCTTCTTAAGGCCACATCCATTCTCCTTCCAAGGATGACCTTTCAAATTCAATTTGGTTTTTAATTCATTTTTGTTTTTTTTTTTTCATTTCTTATGCTTACCAACAGATAGGAGAAAGAGACTGTCAATACTGTATTCTACTAAACTATATAAATTATAAACAAGCTATACAGTGGCCAGTGCCCCTGCCCCAAAGTTTATTTAAAGATACAAGTATTCTAAAGGAAAATGAAAAGCAGGATGCCATTTGCTACAGATTCAAGTGTCTTTTAAATAGCCCCTTTGTTATAGAGAAATGACTATTCCAAAATATGTCACAAGAAGACTTCTTAAATCATACTCATAACAATTACCAGAGTGGCCTCCGCCAAAATACTTTATTATTGATCTGAAATTGCACATAAAACACAGAACGAGCATATAGACATTTTCACCAGGAAAGGAAGAGAAAAAACAAACAAAACAAAACAAACAAACAAACAAACCAAAGGAAGCCCCATTTATGTAAACAAAGAATATTTCCATGGAGTGAATGTAAGCTTTCTCTTGAAGGAATCCCAATTGGAATGTCTTAAGAAATGACAAAACTATTTCAACATAGTGGGAACAACAAGTTCCAGCTCTATTAGGCCTGAGCCACAGAGCCAAATTTGTGAGCGAGAAAGGGTAAGCAAACACCACTGACATGTAGCAACGGATAAAGCGGCTTTGTGAGCCTCAGCGTAGAGAGAAGAAATTTAAACATAATATTTTTGTTACGCTATAATAATTCTGTGGTTGATGCTTGGGGATAAAAATATTCTTCCTTTTCTCGTGGTTTGTTTCCGTCTAGAGCTGGCTGTGGAGTTGCAGTAAATGTAACCCATTTTTAAATTGTGATGATTCCTTTGTGTCGAATCTGATCCCTCTTTCAGATTTCATTAGGAAATAATAAATTGGAACCAAAAAAAAAATAGGGTTTTGCCTTCTTAAAAACAAATATGCACCATAGGCATTTTCTCCTGATGACTGCCTAAAACATTCCTAGTTGTGCTGTCAATCAAAGGCAGGTCTTTGCTTAAAGAAGAGAACTTGTTTTCCTGAGCAAGCTCAGCCTTCCTCCCATGCTTATTCCTACAAATTCATGTCACTCTTCCTCAACTCCCTCCCACAGCCCCACCTCTTAAGCTGACCCACCTCTTCCAGCCAAGCAAATTACAACCTCAAACAATGGCTGCTCTTGCAGCTTGTCCACCTTAACTCTTGCCCATCTGAATACCCCAGAAAGTCTCTGGAAGCTATCCCTCTGTTTAGCCTTTTCCAGAAGCCCTTGGGATTAAAAAAAAAAAAAACTTCCACGTAAGATTTTACTAAGAAAACATCAACAAATCATTTGTGCTCAGCCAAGAAACTGTGAACAAATTTAGTCACCGTGTTAATTACCCTGAGGTGATAAGGCGACTGTCACATAAGTGGCTGGCAGAAGAGAATTGTAATGCTATTACTAAAGTTATGTTCTATGAACAAAGAGTGTAGACACTTCTAGAAACAGACTTTCAAGGTGCCATGCTTAGTAACAGAAAAAATTATAAAGGAAGGCCACACGTTTATTATATATACTGACATGTGCTTAACTTTCTAAACCGACGAACCTTTAATTAAACTAATACCAATCGACTCTAGCCCTTCCTACTTGATGAGTTTCTGGGGAGAAAATTCAATATTGATCTTCCCATCCCACATGGAAAAGCTTTGCTAGAGGAATGCAATTAGGGTGACATTGGTAACTATATACAATGTTTTACAATAAGCAACTACAGCGATTCTTCAGTCTGTAGCCAAGCAGCATCAGAATGAGTAGAAAAGCTGCGAAATACGCAAATTATCTGCTCCGGAGACCCTCCCCCCTCCCCCAGCCCTCTATAAATCAGAAATGCCAGGAGTAGGCTCCTCACTATGGGTTTTAACAAGCTCTTTGGGTCATTTTAATTCATGCTGCAGTTCAAAACCATTGATCCAGACAGTGCTTTGCATGTCTTAGAATGATCAACGTTTTAACTCTGCTCCCTCTCCAGAATAAAGTTTATAAAATTAAACGGTGGCCTACTAGTCAGTACAATATATTCAGACATGTAGATTTAAGAATTCCATTTGAAGGAAAACGAACCTCACAACTGGTTTGTTCTTGTTGTTTGTTGTTTTGTTTTAATGGGACTTCAAGAAGCCTCTCTTCCTTGAGTTTTTCTAAATGTTTTAAAATATAGCTGTTCATGTACTTTACCTGACCATCTCAGGGTCCAGAAAACAATCTAGGAAAGCTTTCTCACCATTGAGAAATTAGCTCTGGCTAGTATCCTTAATGACAAACAATTTTGTAGCAGTCCTGAGTCCTGCTGAATGAATGTCTTCTGGTTTGAGGAGTGGGCGTGTACTGAGATAACAGTGACGACTAGTTAGGGTTTGGGAAGCTGGTCCAAAATAAAACACAGGGCTTACAACACTTGGAAACAGCAGGTGGAATAGTAGTCACTCTAGGTCTCCTAGGATCAACTTTCAAGGCTCTCTTGCTGGCTTGCTGGCATGGGGGAAAGCAAGAGAACACCTTGAAAGACAGGTTAAGATAGTGAGTTATCTGAGAATGTGAGCCCATGTGACTGTCTGTGCTCTGAACTCTCATCTGACATTCTGAAGTACTTAAAATATCGACCTGTGTTTGTCCTTCCTTTTAATCAAGAAAAGCAGTTCAAGAATCTGCGTGCTTCTGTTGTTGCTGATCAAAGCTTGAGTGTGGATTGTCCATTTGCTCTGGCTGGGGGTGCCTTCCCATTGATGCCTTCTCTCTTGTCCTGCTCCTACCAAACACACCTGATTACTTGCAGCTTCAGCTCAAGCGCAGCCCATTCATCTGTCTTCATCACCCGCATCTCCATGTACATATTCTTTTACTCAAAACCAGAGCCCTTCTGAGCGATCACATCAGCACAGCAGGCCATTGCAGTGATGGGACATAATATTTGCAGCAGAAAGGCTTAGGTCAGGTTCCATGCAATTGACTCAAGTCCATCACTAAGATCCAAAGCCTTGATATCTTTCCTGACTTTTGAAATGTCACCTTGGAAACATCCGGGGTGGAAACTGCCAAGGTGAACTTGCTGTCCTTGTCTCCTTGGTCCACAGTTCATGCAGTGTTATTTGCTGCAGTCCTGAAGCCTTGAAAATAAGCCTGGATTTGAACTGCAAAAGAGCAGGTAAACAGGTCCATAATGAAAGACCCTTATTGTGTAGCATATCAAAAAGGCCTGGACACGAGAGGGTGGCAGATGATGATTTGAAAACCATAAACAGATTTTTCTGTCAGTAATTTGCAGTGATAGAAACAGGTTAGTGATACAGCACACCTCTTTCCCCGAAAGCCATAATCACCAACGCTGACATAACTGTTATTGCAACAGGACTTCCCGGGGTTACTTTGGGAATTTTGTAGATGTGTACAATGCTCACACCAAGGAGACATTCATGGCTTTCTAGACAAGAGCCAGAAAAAAAAATGGCTGTTGTATACATGCACAAAAGACAGCTCATTCCATGGGGCAGACAAGATGGGAGAGACTTCCTGTTGGAAACTAATCCACAATTGTCACTTGCCTCTGGTGGCTCTTGGTGGCAAATTTTCCCTACTAAGGCAGTGAGTGACTTAAGGGTCAACTGATTTCATCCTAAACCATTATAATGGGCAATCCTTATGGAAAAGGCCAGCACGTCTTCATACCTAAAAGCTTCTCTACAAAAGAAATGAGCACAACCCCAGCCCCTTAGCAGAGCTAAAGAGTAAAGAACAATGTGTGCAGACATTGTGCTCAGAGTGTAAGGAATCCATCACAAATAAACTTCAAAGACAAAGAGGTGGGAAAGACAGACAAAATTAGAGGCGATCTTAACGTAGGTGATGTAAGCAACCCTCACATTCTTCCAGCTCAGCCTGGAGACTGTGTCTAAGTCATTGTGTTCAATAACTTCATCACATTTGAAACGCCTTGAGTGGTGGTTTGGTAGTGATACACATGGAGGATTAACTGAATCTTTCAGTTTTGAATCTCTCAGGCCAACCAATATAGTCTATAAAGATGGCTATTTTCAGCGTGAAACACATAGGCAAACATGTACACAGCCCGTGTTAGTGATTCTGTGGAAAAACAATCAGAAACTTTCCAGGGATTCAGAGATAAGATTTTGCGGAAAACAAAAGTCAGCATGGGCATGATTGCTAACTGTATTAGAGTTACTGCCATCAGAAGTGCTGTTAGAATTGCCTGTGTAAGAAATCTTGTCCAGCATCAGTGTATCAATACTATTTGAATTGAACTGTTGATCTGTGCTCCTTAAATATCTTTTCTCTCTGTGGTGGTCTACTGATATCCTGAAACAGTGATCACACACCTCATGTGACCAGGAAACAAAGTGGCCTCATTGAAATGTTAGAAGTAGAGGAAGTTATTTATTGTCTTCTGCCAAAGAAAATTATTTAATGATCTGTAAAATGTAGATTAACTTCTTGTATTAGGAATGTGATTGTAAGAAATGCTCACTTTATCATCTATCCTTTGAAAATGAATCTTTTTGTGTTTTAAGGGATATAACAAGGAATATATTTTAAGCCAATGTAATACACAGAAGTGTCAGAAAAAGAAAGCTAGATTTGAATTCGAAAACTTAGTGGCACAGTCTTTTCTTCAAATTCTTACATCATGCTAAGTTGCATTTGGAGACCTTAAACACACCAACATTAATAACAGCTCCCATCGCATAGAGAAAGCATTGAGATATTCCTCTTGATGAATGTTGAGTTGGCAGAAATTACTGTCTAATTTTCTCACCCATCCACCACATATGGGTGGACTCAAAGGTCTACCAGTGATGCACAGAAAGTTAACAGGCTGTGTACGCCAATTTCATCTGTGCAGTTAGCAAGAACTAGCCATTAAACTATATATTTAAAGTTTTGTAAATAAACTTTTGATTACTACAGTTTTGTTCAAACTGCTGTCTTTTAAAATAATTAGACTTGATTTGAATTTTTTAAATAATCTGTTACATTAGATGTTGCGTTATTGACTGTGATTCAATGTACACTCAGCCATATTCCTGTGGGAAATATCAGTCCTATTGACTTTCTTGGCATGAGCCAAAAGCTTTTCGTTTCTCTAAGAACTTTAAGTATAAAGACAAAAAAAGTCAAAATAAAATGCTAGTGAAGAAATAAGAAACCTATTGTACAAAATGTATTTTTAAAATCTTAAGATTCATGTGATTTACACTGCCTGTTAATCTAGTCTCTCTGTGAAATAACCACAGCATATTTGTTAAGATGGAAACACCAAATATTTATGATCTTTGTATAGCACCTTGTTATAATACGTGACTTCAAATGGTAAACATCTCTGTTGTGATCCTGTGAGCCCACAGAAGACTAAGTTCCTGCTGTTATTTAAAATCCAGCTCTCAGAATTCAGATTCCCTGCAGCTGCTGTATCACCAATAAACAAGAATTAATTGTGAACAAAAGTAATTTTTAAGTTTATGATCACTGTGCATTTTGTTAATGAATTCAGAGAATTTTATTTTTACCAGAAATTCTCTCAGCCAGTAAATACAACTGCTGACTTCAACTATACTACCATTTCTGTGGTTTCTCTATTCTTGATACAACTACGAAAAAATTGGAAGCTTGGTACAAAGTATGTCCTAACAAAGATACAATCAATGACTTTTCCTGCATGCTGCCTGAGATAATATTGTAATTTGAAATGTCTTATCAAAAAAATTATCTCATAACCCAACTGTAACCGGCAATATTTCTTATGTGTATAACTGATGGTACATCAATACCTAAAGCAATGTCTGTCGTACATGTATGTTATATGTACTGTTTAATCATGTTAAACTGTAATCTGTGAGACTGTCATTGCCTGAATTAGTCAATTGTGTAACAAATCGTTGTGTTCACTGTTTTCCTAACCTCACCATGTTTCCTAACACTGAAATATAAATGTTTGTAAATTACTCATTCATTTTCTATCAGCTTTTATGTACTTTAGTATGTGGTTCCATTAACTAACATAAACAAAGGAAGATCAAAGTATTTATTGTTTTGAGACCAGGAACATTTTACCTAATGTCTATTGTGTGTCTCCTGCATTCTTTACCAAATGTTGAAAAAATTCATAGTAACCAGAGAAATCACCAATTCATGTCTTCTACTGAGGTTTTTTTTTCTCTCCCTAAATCATGCTGTGAAAACCATGAACTTCAATTATTTTTATTTATCCCATAACAAAGTCCAAAATTGTCTGCAAATGGGTCTTAGTTAAAATGTAGTGTATTTGATCTAGGAAAATGAATTCACATAGGTATTGAGCATCAAGGTCAAATTTGAAAGAAACAATGAATTTTAGGGGTTTGCTCCTGACTTAGTAAGTGCTTGGGGGAGGGGGACACTTAAAAGATTTCCTGTTGAAAATTGTATATACTATCTATTCTTAGATATAATCTTACTGTTCTATGTGGCCTGTAAACTGCCTCATCAGATCTCATATCCTAAGCTGATACCTTGCAGATGATTGGAAATGTTCATAAAACATAAGAGGAATATCTGGCGAAGGATAAGTGAATACACACAGATGGCCATAAAAGGTTTTCTAAGTGACAGGCTTATTTGCACATACCATACATACATTTACTGCTTTTTAAACATGGATGTATATGTGCTTGCAGAAACAAGTACATCCCTGGGGCTTGCTGGCCAGCCTCTCCATACAAAATGGTGAGCTTCAACTTCAGTAAGAGACTTTGCCTCTAAAGGTTGAGGCTAATCCTGAAAGACAAAGACAAGGATGAGGGTGACACACACACACGCACACACACACACACACACATACACACACACACCACAAACACAGAATGAGAGAGTGGGGGAGAGGGAGGGACAGGGTGCACCAAGTGGGGTGGGGACAAGAAGACAAGGACAGAGAGACAAACAGAGACAGAAATAGATAGAAACACACACACACACACACACAGAGAGAGAGAGAGAGAGAGAGAGAGAGAGAGAGAGAGAGCAGTCCCACAGTTGTTGAAGAAGCTGCTCCCAATGGGTTTCACAGTAAGTTCTGAACATGAGCATGATACATGGACTCCAGATTTATCCTAATCAGAAGGCAGGTGATAAGTACCCTCAAAAGTTGAAGCCCTGGGGTTCAAGAGATGGCTCTGTTGTTTGTGTTGCTGATCTGCAGAGGACCAGAGTTCTATTCCCAGCACTATCAAGCAGCTCACAGCTGTAACTCTCTATAACTCCAGATCCAAGGGATTCAATGACCTTTCCCCAGGATTAATTCATTAATTAATCCACTCACTATGAATATTTGCTAAACACAGAAAGTGAGGTTAGAGCTATCCACCCAGCCACACTTATACAAAATCGAACAGTGCTCACTGATGTCTCTTCGTGTGCCATCAGACTTTCTGCGTAGTTTTGTGCCACTCTGAACCCCAATGTCTCTGTTTCTGAAGCTCCCAGCATTACTGGTGCTGGCCATGGTACATACTCTTTGGAGCAGTGATGAATGTGAGCTGTTGTTAAGAGCCTTACACAGAGCCTGATACAGGGCACTCAGCAAATGGCGGTTGTTGTTTATATTTTCTACAGTATATATGCCATGGTGTTCCTTATTCTGTTTTGTCTAATTGTAATAAAAACCCTACTGAGTCATTTAAATAAGCATCCCCCTCCCTTGATATCTGATCACATTCCCAATCCCTGACTCAACCTAGCTTTTCTCTGTAAGAACACTGTTGAGTTAGTCTAGCAAAAATTACCCTTGGGATTGAAATTTCTTCCTGGTAGTTTTTTATCCTCTGACCATTGCCATATACCTAGGTTTTACATCTCACTTCTCTTTTATTTATTCAAAGTTGAGCTCAATATCTTCCCCCTTGCTGCAAAGTGCCATTGCAATATTCCTGTTGTGAGTATACAGTCTTTCTCACTGTCCTTATCAAGTGTCTGAATGAAAGTTTTCTTTAAGGCCCATACAATTCATCATTTGGAAAGATGAAAAGAACAGATGAAGTGGCCACAATTTGCAGTCTCTTCACATGAGAGGACTCGAGATTAGAGAATACAGTTGCCCACAAATGCCAAACCTCCATAGTCACTATGCAGCAAAGCAAAATTCAGATTCAAATTTATTCGACTCTAAAACTCAATCTTCGCAATCATTGTGTTATTCTGCCTTTTGAAAACCCAGAACTGAAAGGCTCTATTTCTTTTTTCAGAGTAAGCTCCCAAGCTGACAAAAAAAAATCTCAAAACAAAGTAATACAACAGCAAAATTATAAGTATGCAGATAGATAGACATATGTTTGGGATAGATCAGATTAGATGTACACTTAATATACATTTATATCAGGTCAGAAAATCTCTGTACAGATTTGATATATATATGCAAAGTAACAATCATTACTAGTCGATTTTTAAAGACTTTTATATCCCACATAAAAAGAGTGAACACTGAATAAAAATTCTATATGCATCACTAAAAGTCTCCCTGGAGACAGCTCCCAAGGTCACCTTCAATATTTTTGAGAACTACAGAGAACAGATGTCTTTATTCTTCTTGCTTTGGATTTGGGAACAAAATATAAATCTAATTCCTCTCCCAAATTAACAAATGGCTTTTTTATTTTCACAAAGCAGGTTAAGAGGTTATCTGAACATCACCAATTAAAAGGTTACAAGCAGTAGTAGGTACTTTGTAGATGGAAATGATTACAAACCCGAAACGACCTTGAACAGAGAAGAAATTCTCTTTTACAAGTGAATATTTTTTTTCTAAGATCTCCTAACACTATTTGTGCTGAAGCACTGGTTTTATCATCTCTCAATAGCTGATTCTTTAGGTGTGCCTAGTAGGTGCACATACACACATGCATCAAACACATATATACACACATATATGTATACACTGACATATACAAATATGTTGGGAAAAAGAAGGCTGGGGATCCCAGGGTTCCTCCCGCCATGCTGTGGGTACTCGGCTGGGAACGCTCCTGGTTCCTCCAGCTGGAAGTTGGGCCCGGCTGCTCATTAACTAAAAGCCTCCCCCCAGCTCCTCACGGTTCCTCATAGCGGCTCGGCCCCAACATACAAGGAAGCCCTTGGGTTTCCAAAACTGGTTTATTCACATGGCGGATGGTGGATGGATCTGGATGCATACCCCCTAAAACCCAGGATCGACCAGAGTTAAATGGGGAGGGGAGAAAGGGGGAGGGGCTGTGGAGGAATGTTTAATCGGCTCTACCTCTGGCCTTCCGGTACCTCATTAGTATGTAAATCTCTCTAGGGCCTGTTCGTGCCCTCCACCTGTGTATGTGACTGAAGGGTGAAGGTGGAATGGAGATTAGACCTCATGTTAGGCCCAACACAAATATACATGCATACATGTGCACACACACATACACAGAAACATCCAGACACACAGACACATACACATGTACATGCATATATGCATACACAGAGATATACATACATCATACACACACACACACACACAGAGAGAGAGAGAGAGAGAGAGAGAGAGAGAGAGAGAGAGAGAGAGAGAAACTACTTAGCTCTTTAAAAGAGCTAACTATAAAGTGGCAGAGAAATGAGCCATTTAAAGGAATAATGGTGGACTCATTGCAAATACACAATTTGTGTGAGTTTACACTCAACCATTGCTTGGCTTCTTAGCTACATCCTTTTCAAATGCGGTGTTTCTGTATCTCAGGTGCTTGCTGAAAATAAAATTGTGACGAAGTATCTCTAGATTCTAAGGTGATAAATTTCTGGGATGAAGGAATCTAAACCATCCAGGGATGCCCCATCCATGTGAGCCATCACAATGATCTTTATCACAAAATATCTGCTACCAAAGAGAATTTTATTTTTTTATAGCAATGAAAATAATTTTAAAAAACTATATATAAAAACAGCTTCCTTTACTATCATTTTTTATTTCTACATGTCACTAAAAACAACATACAATGTGATTAGCATTCATCAACACAAAGTAGAGAAATAAAAGATTAAAAACAGGTCAAACCTCCATCAAACAGCTCAACTGACTGACAGCTCCCAATGTTGACGATGTGAACAGCCTCCTTTGGTTACCATGAGAACAAGAGGACAAATAACCATATGAGTTTCCTAGATGGAAAAAAAAGTATATGGCCATCTGTTTTAAAACTCTAGCCAAAAAAATTGAAGCATATGTAAGGCCCAATCCCAAAGAAGCCAAGACTCAAATGTACAAAAAAAAAAAAAAAAATTGTTATTAATTAATTTGTTCAGGTTTGGGGACAGTGTGATGAGAAATTAGAGAGAAAAATGTTTGGTTTTGCTACTGATAATTACAGGAAATCTCATGATTGAAGCCATCATGAAGTTTCATCTTTTCTACAACAGTGAGGATCCACATTAAGTCAACATTTTGTTTGTTTTAATTTTCCTGTGTGAGATGTTACTGTATGACTGTATGTGGATGTATGTGAGTGGGTATATTTGCTTATGTGTGTCTATGTAGAGGTCAGGTGTCTTCCTCAGTTGCTCTTTTCCTAACACCCAAGCTCTGACATACAAACATGTTGGGCCACACTCAGCCTCTGTGTGGACACTGGGGATCTTAACTAAGGCCAAAGATTTCAATCACTGAACCATCTCCTTGGCCCCTCAGAGTTCTATAAATATAGGAGAGGTTGCTTCAAAAATGCTTGCCTAAATTTGTTCTGTTGCCCAATCTGCACATCAACACTTCTCTTGGGCCTCCTTCTCTGGGGCATTTCAATTCAATAGGAACAAATAACAAGACAGCACATGTGTCAAGAGATACTTGGGACCAAACTAAGACATTAGTTCTGTTTATCAAGAGCCTGACATCAATTAAGAATGGTTTTTTAAAATATATGTGAAATACCTTCAAAGGAACAAAAGCAATAGCAACACCTTTGGAAATTCAACAACAACAAAAAAATAAAATAAAATAGAAGAAAGAAAAGGCATAGGCAAAATGTCAGTTCCCTTTAGGCCAACTGACCAGGCTACTTCATTCCACTTGAGAAAAGCAGTCTGTGGTGGAGAGAAAAGTTGCTTTGCCATAGGTGGCATGAAGGTTAGGTGTGATATAAGACCTGTGCAAGATTACTGTGCCTCAGTTTATACTCAGTGTCTTGAGGCACAAGAGTCTGCAGTACCACTGGGTTCCTCCAGAAGATGGCTCACATGTAACAATTAAGAGCGCACATTCCAGAGTCAGATTACTTGGGTTTGAATTCTGTCTTTAAATTGCACAATTGCAAGCAAGATACTTACTATCTTTTCCCCTCAGTTTTTTTCACAATTAAGACAAGAATAATAATGGTATCTTTCTTGTGGTGTTCTTAGAAAGATGAAATGAGTCACGGTACTTAACCTTCTTAGAGTGAATGTCAGCAAAGGTCCTGTACTATCACCACAGTTCTTGAGAATAGCTATGACTGGCTCTATTCTCATTATCCATAGTGAGCTATGACTTGACTGACTAGACCCACTCTTACTGTATGTTAAAAAAAAGAGAGAGAAAAGCTGAGAATAACAAAAGCCACAGTGTGGAATATACAATCATAAAACAAAGTAGTGAGGCAGAAAAGAACAAGTAATTACTTTAATTATAAAATTAAAAAAAAAATACAGGATTGGGAATGTAGCCTGATAAGTATTGTGCTTGATGCACACTGTGAGGACCCAAGTTTGATTAACAGAACACACAAATTAACTGCATAATGGTGTATTTGAAATCACAGCCATGGGAGGCAAAGACATTCCCTGGATCTCACTGGCGAGCCAATCTAACCCAACTGGTAACTCCCAGGTCCCTCTGAGAAACCCTGTCTCAAAATACAAGGACAGTGTCTCTTAAGGAATAATAGAAAAGGTTCACCTCTGTACACGCGTGCTCGCGCCCACACACACACACACACACCAGAAAGCAATGGATGATACTTGCCAAAGTGCTCTGGTAACTCTTGCTATATTGCTGAATTATAAGCAATAATGACAATGTAAAGACAACCACTTGTAGATAATTGCTTGACAGATGCTTTCTTATTTTATACACAGATATCCAAAAAGCCACTCCAGTAATACTATCTTCATGATTAAAGAGGTCCTATTGTACATGGCTAGTCAATGAAGGGCTAGCACAAGGCTTCTTATCTACCCACCTGGCTTATTCACACCTAAAGAGACTCAGTCCTAAAGAAGTTCAAGTGTTGAAATGGACAGAACTAGTAATGGCCACAAGACGTGACCCTGAAATATTTTGCTCTTCTATTGTTACATACCTTTCTGTTGTATTAATCACATATTGGGGATTGCTTAAGATCAAACCCAGGGTCTCACACATACTCAATAAACATTCTACTGCTGAGCTAGACCCTTCTAGAGCCAATGGATTTACTGAAATTTCATCATCAACAAAGCTCCTTACTCTGTCAAAACCTTAACAAATCTCTGGATATGCTATTTTTACTATTGTACTTATGAAAAAAAAAAAAAAAAAAAAAAAAAGCAAAGCAAAGAAAAATAGTATCTTGTCCCAGAAAACTGTGATTTCAGAGTCAAACCTATAATGTGTACAGAAAAAAGTAATCCTTATATTATGGATTTATCTTTTTATAGTCTCACATATTCAAATATCTTAAATCAAACCTAACTTTCCTCTCCTTGGGGGTGAGGATTGTAAAAAGCAGAGATTAGGTTCTGGGCCATAAATACACAATACACTACATTTTATAAAAATTAAATGTAATAGAGTTTTAAAACTAAAATCTATAGTTTTCTTAAGTACACATAAATCTTTTCCATGGTAAAACAAGTATTTAATTCCAAAAAATAATATTGAAGTTGATATAGTATCATAGGACAGAGACAATGGTACATACCTTATTAATCTTCTCATAAGTTTTTCAATGCTTTTACTATGGTATACCAGAAAGTGAAATAAAATATTTACTTTGACCAAGAAATATTTGTTGCAATATTTGTGGGTGGTGATAATTTTACAGAAATCTTTGAAGAGCCTCTGGGAAAGTTATTTAGTCATTGACTGAAATGTCTGTTGTCTTCCTTAGTTTACTGTAAGATACTCTAGGTCTGTATCCACAGTAAACATCAGAGAGCAGGTTGCTCAAACTCAGGATTCATTCTTCCTCGCTGGCAAGGTGACAGATGATCACTTACACACTATATCAGACAATATCTTAGGAATAAAATGCTTAATTGACAAATTGTTCTAAGCATAATTACTTTGCATTAATATCTGTACATCAGAATTTAAGACTGGTTTTGCTCAGAACAGACACAGGATAGCATGTAAAATACCTAGTGATCTTTTGATCCATCAATATGTAGAAACATTTAATAAACTGTTATCTCTGTGTAATCAATTAAATAGAATTAAATATCAGTAGGAGATTTTAGAAACCACTGAAATATGATTAGCATTTTGTCTCATCTGCAGCAGTATAGACATCTTTCTTGATTTTCAGTGGAGAGCATTAATTTTACTAAATTGCTGTATCTGTTTATACAGAATATGCTCAGAAAATAACACTAAAGCTTTGGCAGTCAGAAGTTTGGCTTGTAGTTGGCACTCAGGTGTTGGATAGATGGATGGATAGAAGATATTAACTCTAACCTATTAATCAAAAAGCTTTAAACTCTGACCACACACTAATAGTACCTGTAGATTTTTAATGTAAACACTTGGCAGAAGACTCACCATAGGCAGACCAATTCAGTCAAAATGTTTGCACATGAAGATGGATATGAAACTTAAGGATGAGTGTTTTTCAAAAGTTTCCCATGCAGACTTGCCAGATTATGAACAGAAAAGTCCAGGCTTCCCAGATAAACCTGGATTTCAGCTATATAACAAGTCAATTTAAGTATGTGTTGGTGTGTCTCAAATATTACATAGGACATATCAATACCAAAATGTCTTCATACTCAGTTCAATACTTTAAACAAATGGACAAGATCAATTAAGAAAATGTTGAGGGCTGGCAAGATGACTCAGTCAGTAAAGTGCTTGCTCTACCACTGAAGAGAGCTAAGTTTGGATTCATAGCCTCCATGAAAGAGCTGTGTGTGGCAGTACACAGCTTTAAGTCTAGTGTTGGGGAGGCTGATTCATGCAGATCCCAGAAGCTCAGCAGCCAGCTAGTTTGACTGGATTAATGAGCTCAGAATCAGCATGAAAATTTGTCTCGTACAACTAACACACCATATAAAGCTTAACGAGAAGAAAGACCAAAGTGTGGATATTTCAATCCTACTTAAAAGGGGGAATAAAATAATCACAGGAGGTAGAGGGAGGGAGGGACCTGGGAGGGAGAAGAAAGGGGGAGGAAAAAAAGGAAGCAGAACCAGGTATGGGAAGAGACAAGAGAGAAGTCCAGAGGGTCAGGAAAATGAATAGAAATATGTAGCAGCAGGAGATAGGGAATGCAGAGGCAGTGGGGAGCCACTAGAAAGTTCCAGATGCCAGGGAAGTGAGAAGTTTCCAAGACCCAACAGGGATGATATTAGCAGAAATAACCAACAAAGGGGAGATAGAACTTGTAGAGACCACCTCCAGTAGATAGGCCCTCAGTAGAGGGATGGAGCCACCCACCCATGTCAGAAGTTTTAGCCCACAATTGTTCCTGTCTAAAGGAAACACAGGGGCAAAAACTGAAGCAGAGACTGAAGAAAAGGCCATCCAGAGACGACCCCAACTAGGGATCCATCCCATCTGCAGACACCAAACCCTGGCACTATTACTGATGTCAAGAAATGCTTGCTCCTTCTGGTCTGGGCCAGAGCACTGAGCAGATCTTGGGTGGCAGCTCTGCCCCCAACCTCCAAGAACCCAGAGGAAGCAGGGATCCCAGGAGCTCTAACTCAGGCAGTATCTTAGGTGAGCAGACAGCAGGGCCCACCCTAAACTGGGAGTAACTGGGAACCAAAAGGACCCAGGAAGTCACTCCCATCCAGGAACACTGGTCCCTTCCAGTCTGGGCCAGAGCACTGAGCAGATCTTGGGTGGCAGCTCTGCCCCCAACCTCCAAGAACCCAGAGGAAGCAGGGATCCCAGGTGCTCTAACTCAGGCAGTGTCTTAGGTAAGCAGACAGCAGGGCCTGCCCTAAACAGGGAGTAACTGGGATCCACAAGGACCCAGGAAGTCACTCCCGACCCGGAACACTGGTTCCTTCCGGTCTGGGCCAGAGCACTGAGCAGATCTTAGGTGGCAGCTCTGTCCCCAACCTCCAAGAACCCAGAGGAAGCAGGGATCCCAGGCACTCTAACTTGGACAGTGTCTTAGAAACTAGTTCTCAGATCTGAGGCCTGGATCAGACCTCTGCCAGGTCTGCTGTTGTGTGGACCCCGGATTCCACCTGAGACATACTGTAAGGTCCACTCAACCCAGAGCCATAGAGGAACAACTGAACTCAGAGCGTCAGACAACATATCCTGAGATATTCTAGAGGAGACACTGCACCCAGAACAGCAGACACCTAGCTGGACTACTACCTTGGAGCACCATATCCTGAGGCATCCTAGAGGTACCACTGTAATCAGTGCAGCTGGAAAAGATCACAGAGACATCTGGACCCCTAGGAGATCAGACACAAGCTAGATAACTGGAAAGACAGGCTTCAGTCAGAGACAGCAAGTACAGGCAGCACTAGAGTTAACCAGATGGCAAAAGGCAAGAGCAAGAACATAAGCAACAGAAACCAAAGTTACATGGCATCATCAGAACCCAGCTCCCCCATCAGAGCAAGCCCTGAACACCCCATCACACCAGAAAAGCAGGAATCAGAATTAAAATCACGTCTCATGATGATGATAGAGGGCTTTAAGAAAGACATAAATAACACTCTCAAAGAACTTAAGGAGAGCACTGGTAAACCCTTAAAGAGGAAACACAAAAATCCCTTAAGGAATTGCAAGAAAATGCAACCAAATGGGAAAAGGAATTAAACAGAACCATGCAGAATCTAAAAATGGAAACAATAAAGAAATCACAAAGGGACAATACCCTGGAGATAGAAAACCTAAAAAAAAAAAATCAGGAGTCATAGACACAAGTATCACCAACAGAATACAAGAGATGGAAGAGAGAATCTTATGTGCAGAAGATACCATGGAAAATATTGACACAACTGTCAAAGAAAATGCAAAATACAAAAAGCTACTAACCCAAAATATACAAGAAATCCAAGACACAATGAGAAGGCCAAACCTAAGGATAATAGGTATAGATGAGGGGGAAGACACCCAACTTAAAGGACCAGTAAATATCCTCAACAAAATTATAGAGGAAAACTTCCCTAACCTAAAGAAAGAGATGTCCATAAATATACAAGAAGCCTACAGAACTCCAAGTAGTTTAGACCAGAAAAGAAATACTTCCCGCCATATAATAGTCAAAACATCAAATGTACAAAACAAAGAAAAAATACTAAAAGCAGTAAGGGGAAAAGGCAAAGTAACATATAAAGGCAGACCCATAAGAATTACACCAGACTTCTCACCAGAGACCATAAAAGATATGGACTGATATCATATAGACCCTAAGAGAACATAAATGCCAGCCCAGACTACTATACCCAGTAAAACTCTCAATCATTATTGATGGAGAAACCAAAATATTCCATGACAAATCCAAATTTACACAGTATCTCAACACAAATCCAGCACTTCAAAGAATAATTGGTGGAAAACTCCAACACAAGGAGGGAAACTACAACCTAGAAAAAGCAAGAAAGTAATCTTCCAAAAACCCCAAAAGAAGATAGTTACACAAACATATCTCCACGGATGTTAGCCCAAAAGCTTGGATTAGCGAAGACTCAACCCACAGACCACATGAAGCTCATGAAGAAGGAAGACCAAGAGGGGATGCCTCAGTTCTACTTAGAACGAGAAACAAAAATGCTCAAGGGAGCAAATAGAGAAACAAAACATGGGACAGAAACTGAAGGAGGGGCCATCAGGAGACCATTCCACCTGGGTATTCACCCCATGTACAGCCACCTAAGCTAAACACTGTTATGGATGGCTGGAAGTGCATAATGTGAGGAACATGATATAGCTGTCTCCTTAGAGGTCAGCCAAAGACTAACACACTCAGAGGACGATGCTCACAGTTAACCACTGATATGATCAGGGGTTTCCCAATAGAGAACTTAGTGAAGGAGCAGAAAGGGTTAATGACTCCAGGTGGAAAGCAACAATACCAAACAACCAGAGCCCCCCAGGGTCTAAACCACCAGCCTGGGAACACATGAGGAGGGACCCAAGACTCCAGAGGTATATGTAGGGGAGGATGGCCTTGTCAGACATAGGTGGGAGAGGAGTTTCTTGGTCCCATAAAAAAAAAAATGAACACACAGTGGGGGGGGGGGGAATGTGAGGGCGGGGAGGGGATAGTGAGGGGGGGTAGGTGCGGTCACTGCCTCATAGAAGCATGAGGAGGGGGATGGGATAGGAGGTTTCTGGGTGGTGAGAGGCAGTAGGCTAAGGGGATAAAATGTGAAACGTAAATACTACAACCAATTTTAACAAGCGGAAAAAAAAGTCGTCAGAACCAACATCTTTGAAAAAAATGTCAGCCCCCTGGGGTGGGAAATTTTTTTTTTCTTGATACTAAAACTTGTTCTGAGAATTGTATGTTGCAGAATACACAGCCTTGGTGTATCTACTCATCAAGCATACTGAGCAGACCTGCCCAAACCTCTGATGTCCTGGAATTCCATCTGATTCAGTGAAGACACAGCATCAGAGGCTTATCAACTTACTCTTCCCCCCACCCCTCTTCTAAAATCTCAATGCCCTTAATCAGCTTGAAGAAGTTAAAGAAGAGTCAGCGCCCCTATTCCCTGAGCTTGGGGACTAATGTGGTTAATAATGGTCTGTCTTTCTAGGGAAAAGTAGTGGTTTTGTTGGAACAGGGGAGATTAGCTAGGACTTATTGCATAGCCATAACCTATTGGTAGAAATCTGTATAATTATTATCAAGATGAAGCTATAATTTCTTAAATGGTACAAAATTTACTTTGATTTCAAAATTAAGGTTTTCATTGGTATGAGCCTCTTATTAATATAAAAATGAGATGAATATTGATACTCTCATGGGCATTGTGCCTGTATAACACATTTAGGAATACAAGGCCTAGACCCAGCCTTTTTTTTAACTTTTTTAACTGATTTGGGACGGTTAACCTATGAGTTAAGGGACTATAGCAAATTCATGGTTTTGAGTTTATTGTTAGGGTGTTTTCCATATTTTATTTAGAAATAGCTGAGAGGAATGAACAGACAACAGTCCAGGTTACCTTACATGGATAGTTGGTTTTCAAAACATCAGAAGTCCACAGAACTGACGCTACAAATATTTATACATTAATGTTCATTTTGATTAGAGACCTGTCTGCTCCTGACAGCTTCCTGTCGTGGATTCTAAGAAGAAATTGAGCATCCTTGGAGATACTCCATTTGTGCGGTGACAGCCACTAGGCAAGAATTGCCTCTCTCCATCTACAGACAAATTACTGTCCAGAAAAGGACACACATGCAGAATAGTCAACTGATTATATCTGCCTAGACAGAGTAATCAGCCCTTAATAATCCTGCATCACTAAGGTCTGTCAGATGATTCTGGGCCAGAAGGCTGAAGATTTGATGCTCCAATGTTCGGTAGTATAGGGGCTTTTCAGGTGTTCAGCGGTCTCTATAAATTGGCTAAGTTTTAGAAGCTATGCTTAGTGCTTCCCATAACTTCAGTTAATTCAGTCATTCTGGATTTCTGATGGGGTTGAAGACCTATAGTCTCATAACCAATCCTGGCTATTTACTTTGAGAGAAAAGATCTGAGTAGATGGTTTTCAGCTGACATTCATTCTAAAGCCAAAAAGCCAGGATCAAAAGTAAGTGTTTTAGTTAGAAGAGATGACAGAGGTTCTGGTAGTCAACAGAATGATGGACTGGGTATTAGGACTATCTTGTACCTCACTGGTACAATTAGGAATAAGTATGCTCTAATTGTATTTTGAGAGAAAAGTTCTACTTTAACAGGAAGAGTGATATGTAGGAGGAGCTAAGTGGGAAGGAGTACTGAAAGGAAGAGATGGAACAAGGAGAGAAGATGAAGAAGAGAAGCTAGGTGATGAGAGAGAGAAAGAGAGAGTGGGCATGGAGGCAGATGTTCACATGTCTCCACCAGTCAAAGATAGTTTATATATCTAGTTTGGGTATTGGGTTACGCTTCTGATTGAGCATTACCAAACTTATAAAGCCTTTGATTAACATTTTAAAAAAATCATATAAAAGCAAAAAGGAAAGGTGGGGCATGGGACAGGGGTGTTCTAGGGAGGGGAAATGTGGAAAGGGGATGGCATCTTAAATGTAAATAAAATATAAAATAAAAAAAAAGAAAAGTCACAGAAGTAGGGCTTAGAGTAGGGAATTTGAAATGTTTTGAAGGATGAACACCTAGTGCGGGGGGAATTTGAGGGTGGGGAGGTGGGAGTCGGGGGTAGGTGGGGGCATATCTTCATAGAAGCATGAGGAGGGGGGTTGTGATAGGAGGTTCCTGGGTGGTGGAGGGAAGGGGGATAAGGGGATAAAATCTGAAATGTAAGTAATATCTAATAAAAATAAATTAAAAAAGAAAAAAAAAGAAAAAAAAAAAGAAATGCTTGCTCACAAGAGCCTTGTATAGATGTCCCCTGAGAGGCTCTGCCAGCACCTGACTAATATAGATGCAGATACTCAACAGCAAATCATTGGACTGAGCTCAGAGACCCCAGTGGAATAGCTAAAGGAAGGAGTAACAGAGCTGAAGGGGATGGTAACACCATAGGAAGAAAAATATCAACTAACTGGACTACCCAGAGCTCCCAGCGACTAAACCAACAACCAAAGAGTATACATGGATGGGTCCATGGCTCCAGCTACATAGGTAGTAGAGGATTGCCTTATCTGGCATCAATGGGAGGGGAGGCCCTTGATCCTGTGGAGGCTTTACACCCCAGCATAGGGGGATGCTAGAGTGGTAAGGCTGGAGTGGGTGGGTGGGTGGGTGGAGGAGCAACCTCTTAGAGGCAAAGGGGAAGGGGATGAGATGAGTGGGTTGTAGAGAGGAGACCGGGAAGGCAGCAACATTTAAAATGTAAATAAATAAAATAAGCAATAAAAAAACAAGGTTGGAAAAATGACCTACATCAACCTCTAGTCTGCACATGTACATACACACACACATACACACACATACACACACACACACACACATACATGAAGAAATATATATACACACATAGCCATCAAGGAGTAATGTTTTTGTGCACTGGATAAAGATTGTTCTTGTATTATTCAAATGCTAATCTCTGAACTGGCAGAAATCTGATTACAGTCTAGACTTTGGTATTTGGTATTGTTAAGCATTTCCTGACTTAGTATTTTTTAAACGAAGTTCTCCATCACCTTCAGATTGGTTAAAATAAAAAGCCCATGGCCTATAGCAAAAAGCAGAATAGTAAGATGGGACTGTGGAGAGAGGGGAACTCTGGGAAGGAGACAGGCAAAGGAGATTCAGCCAACCAGACAGGAGGAAGAAGCAGGCTGGCAAGGAAGGAGGGGTAACTAATCATCCATGTGACAAAACTTAGATTGGTATAAAATTAGATTGGATAATTGAGTTATGAGCTAGTGGGAAACAATGCTAAAGTCAAAAGCTTATAAATAAATATAGTCTCCGTGTCAGTATTCAGGAACTGGGCTTAGAAAGGTCCATGATTACACAAGACAAACACACACAAAGCAAAAATGACAGTAGAAAGCAAACATGCCTAAGCCATCAAATGTTTGGCAGCCAACAATGGGGACATGAGTTAAGAAACAGAGATGGATCCTAGACAGATTGATTGATGGGAGTCAAGTTGATCCCAGTATATGGGTTTCACTCCCATAGACTCATTTTCTCATTTTCTCAGCACTTGTTTTCTGGTTTTGCTACTCTTTGGAAAGCTGTGGAACTTTTCACAAAAGGGCTTGATAGAGGCCTTTGAAGGTTATACCATGTCCTGTATCCTGCCTCATTTTATTTTTCTTCCTGGTCCATCTCCATGTAGAAAAAAATCTTTTATCATATCTCCCACTGCCATGGAAAAGAGTGGCTTCCTCCAACTGATAAACTATAATCCTCCAAAATCAGGAGTCAAAATAGATCCATATCACTTCATTATGTAAGGGTGTTTTGGTCACAGTAAATGTGAAGTAAACTACTGCAAAACATGTTGATAAACTATAGTGGGGATAGCATATGGCTGTAGTGACTCTGTCCATGGTATCTAGAGCATGGGGTAGAAGTTTATTTACTTCAGGTCATAGCCAAGGCCTAGTTTACCCTTCAAAGGCCACCTCTAGTGGCCTACCCACTCCTCCAGCCAGGCATCAACTTCTTAAGGCTACATAGCCCTCATAGTAGTTCCACAAGCATGGGAGTCAGCATTCAAAGTTTGTAGGTGACATCTCTGATTCAATCTGTAAGACATAATTTCAGAGAATTGTGCCAGCAAACAAGAAGCCTAGTCCAAAAGAGGTTATCAGGAGGTGTGTTATGACATCCTCTGAGTTTTCTGGTCCAAACACCATTGTTGAAATGAGTGCAAAAGTGGGAAGGAAATTTTCAAGAAAACAAATGTACTTTGTTCTGGCACCAAGTAACAAAGCAAGGGGAAGGTTGTTTTCTCTACTAAGAAATAAAATTTATCCCAGAGCCTGGAGCATGCAATTTCAAAAGAGTTTAGAATTGACCTTAGTGTAATGATAACTATTTGGGGTAAAGGGCCAAACCCCTAACTGTGTCTAGAACCATTGGCAAGATGAATCTGCTACTATAACACTTCAGAGAATGTCTGCTGACCAATATTTACACTGAGGCAACATCACAGGTCAGTAAAATACTCAGAGGTTAAACTTGAGCAAGACAAATGTTGGCCACTACTTGCAAGATAGGTTTTTGTAAACTGGAAATAGCAAGGTGAAACAGTGTGACTTCAATGGACAAAAAGAAAAGGGGTTTAATAAGATTTGCCTCCTATAAAGTCTAAATATATCCTGGGGCACTAGAAAGCTAGACAGTAGAACATATCTCATTTCTAATAGCAATAAAAACCTTTAAAGATAATCTTGACAGAAATATATTTAATAGTCTTATAAACTCTGTGAATAAGAGAAAACAGACAAGAAGTTGCACACAAAGGAGTTTCAAGAAATACAAAGAGGGACTGGACTGTTTTAAGATGCAAGAAAGTGTACCCAAAATCCACAATAGAACCCACGGACCTAGAAAAAGACTTGAAATTGAAAGTCACACAATGTCAGCTGCTGATAAGACTGTAAGCAATGAGAATCCATGTTTTCTTGGTGAGGAGAAAGCAGATCGGTCATTCTCAGTCACCTACCCAGTTTATGCCCTGCCTCCTCCCCAGTAATTTCATTCCTAAATACACACCCAGATGTATACAGCACATGCTCATACTTGGATCTGAGCACATCAACCCAAACTGGGTGAAAAAAACAAAACCTCAAAAATGCAGTCATAAAATTGTTTAATTATTGTAACATGCATAACATGGAGATCTGATGTAAAAATGAAAATTAACCAACTATAATTATTCACAATCTTTGACAAATCTCACAGACAAGAAGGTAAGAATCTATGACTGGAAGAAAATATAAGAGAACTAGCCTCTCTCAGCAGAAAAACTGATAGTGTTCTGTTTATTTTCCTGGTAGAAGATCTATGGGTGTATTCATTTGGTGCTAAATTAATTTTTACCATTGTGCTCTTTTCTATATATGCTATCTATGAATAAAAAGTTTTAAAAATTAAAGAGAAGAACCCAACAGAAGATTTGCCTAAATTTAAAACCCTTATTCTCAAATAGAAAAACTCACTAAAGATGTCAAACCCTGACAGTGTTTGTCCATTCCTGCTGTCCTAAGGAAATATCTTAGGCTGAATAATTTATAAACTATAAAAAAAAATATTTCTCACAGTTTAGAAGCTAGAGAAAGCTAAGCTCTCCAAGGTCAGGGCACTAACAGATTCTGTGTCTAGCAAGGATTTACTCACTGCTCCAAACTAGCATTTTTTTTTTTCTGTTTTTACATAAAGAGCCAGGAAAGCTGTTCTCCTTTGAGTCTTTTCATTAAAGCATCAATTTCATGAAAGCTGATGCCTTGTGGCCTAACAGCATCTCCCACACATAACCTTGAACACCTTTAAGTTGTAGCTATGAAGAGCCCTCCAGAAGAGATCATTTGTTGGGGCTTTGGTCCCCTGCTAGTGGTGTTATTTTAGGAGAGTTTGAAAACCTGACAGAGCTAAGATACAGGAAGCAGATCACCAGAGGAGATTCTTTGAAAGGCACATCCTGATCTGCCCATTTCTGTGTGTCTTTCTCTGTGAACATTCTCCTCTATCACATACCCTGGCGAGCTTGGTGTTCTACCCAAGCACTTGGGGCCAAACAACAGTGTAAGTCTACAAAAATTCTTCTTCCCTTAAGCTGTTTCACTCTGGTATTTTCACCACAGACTGCTAGACAAAAATAAGGAGAACAAAGGTAAAGTTTCAACATAGGAAATCAGTGTAGCATTAGCATTCAGTCCAGAGTATTGACTGACCCATAACTGCGACACCACTGTAATCCTAGTCTAGATACCAACATCTACTTGGGGTGAAAAGGTTACCCCCTTCATACCTTGGCAGTTCAAGGCATTTGAAAAGTTAACAACAATTATGAGCAACATATCAACTCTCCCCAGGTAGACATGAAACATTTAGCAACTTCATAGAAAAAGATAAAAGTAAATGCTTTACCAATCGGCATCCTAAGTACATAAGATGTATTGTAAAATGAGTAAATGTAATTTGTAAATTGTGAGGCTGCTTTAGGGTTTATATGGTAATAAAAAATTAGTATGATAAATCAAATGGAATTAAGAATATAGAAGTAGACTCAAGTGCATATGAGAATTTGGCAGTATTCTAATTCAACAAATTATGGTATATTTATAGAATGGGATAAAGAAAAAGAAATGTCAAGGCATAATATTGTGCCAGGAGCCAAACCCAGGAAATTACCAGCTGTTCTGAAAAGCCTAGTCAGTGCAAGGTTAAGAAAGGATGTTCGTGGGTCTCAGGTCCCAGGAACTTAAAAAATGTCTGGTATTTCCTGGGAGCTGGATAGACTGTGGGATGGTCTTAAATAATGAGGATTCAATAGTGGGATAGCCTTAAGCAATGCTCCTTGCCTAGACTTCCCATTTTACTGTGTCTTTATAACCTGCCACCTGAAATTAAAGTTAGAGAGCTTGATCAGAACCATAGACTTGCTCTCCTCCTTTATGTCTCTTGTCCTTTCATTCTTTCTCCCCCTTCCCTAGGGTCTCATCAAATCTCCCGAGGGCCAGGGCAAAAAGTGACTATTTCATGATGTGCACTTGCAAAATAATGTATTTGTCTAGGAAAATTACCAAATCTTTGTCATACTTCCAAAACAAACTATTTCCTGCAGATTAAAGATTTAAATGGAAATAATTAAAAGCATTAGAAAGAAATGATAGTCATGAAAGATATATATTTCCAAGACAATAAGCGGTTAGATTATACATGCATACAATTTTAAATTTGTGTGAAAAATAATATAAACCATACTGAATTTAAAACCTGGGAGAATATTTGCAAAAGATGGCAGAGGACTATTTTCCTCATGATAAAAGGTTTCCCAATAACCAATAAGAAAGAGAGCATCAACCTAAAGACTAACAGAACGCAGACTGGATCAAGCGATACAAACAGAGGTTAGATGTGCACGAATATATTCTCCTGTATTAAGTTTTGAAAGAATCTTCAGCTTTTAAACTACACAGTTCAGTAATCGTAAGTATATTCACACTGTTCCAACAGGAAATGAAGAAATCTCAGGCCTCAGCCTAAACTTAAAAATTAACTTCTCCAGAGACACATTTTGGGAGAAGCACATTCCAAAGACTTACACATACATTCCAGGAGATAATAGATAAGAGAATTAAACGGTTATCAGGAAGCTGGGCCCTTAGCACAATAAAGCTGGGTAAACAGGAGCTATGGTAAGATAGACTTAGCTAATACTCTTTGTTGTAAGATAATGTTGCCAAGAAATGGGGCATGGGAGGTCAGCCTTTGTGGTTAGCATTGTCTAAGAGGTGATCGTAAGACTGCCCTCATAAGCCCTGTGAAAACTGTATAAAAACTGCTCTTAGCTGTAGCTCAGGGTTCCTCTAGCCTGCATTCGGGAAACCCCAGTGTGCTGGATCAATAAACCTCTTGCTTTTGCATTGAAACCCCTGTCCGTGAGTGTTTCTATGGGAGCATGTCTTCCCGGTTTGGATCTCAGGGTCCAACAGAAACCAAATTCAAAATGTAAATTTTCACACATGGAATTGGCCATAATCACAAAATTCACAAAAGGGCTCTCATTCAAGCTGATAGAAGTTCAACTTAAATTACTGAATTCCTTAAATTACTAAATTTCAAATACTCAAGCTCTTGATAGCACTTCCACTGCTTGATGTTTGATTTTTTTTCTCCTTCTTCTAGAGTAAGTTTGTGTTCTTATAAAGACTTATAAGTCAACCTGAGTTTTGCATTGTTATGAAACCTACTATCATAGATCACACCACATCTCTTCAATAGAATAAGCAACATAAGAATAAAGTTAATTTTAGTAAAGATTGAAATCTGTATAGAGACATATAATAACCTGTGAGACATGTTAAACGATGCAGTTATGTACATCACTATGTGAGAGAGGCTAGGCCTGGAAGGCTGCAGGTATGGGGCCCATAAGATTAGGCATTGTCCTGCTGCTACCATTTTTAAAATTTGACATTTGCCATATCTATTTCTAGTAAAACTATTAACAGAAACAACAAAGGAGTCCTGAATCTAAATCCCTTTTCTTGGGAATCTAAATCCCTTTTCTGGAAAGTGGAGAAGGGTTTTGAACAATTAGACTATCACCACCTTGCTGAGTCAGCAGGTGCACAGGCTATTGTAGTGGCCTGTGTATACTGTGATGCTCTGTAAAGGCTGGAGTCCTGGATCTGCCAGGAAACCTCAGGTATTCAGGCTGTCTCAGGGCTCTTCTCACTGAGGTTGAGTGAAGCACTGAACAACTCACATCTCTGTTTTAGGTTCATCTGTAAACTGGCATTAACCATGCCTGCCTCGATCACAGGTTTTGTGAGAAAATAAAATCATGTTCATGAAAATTCAGCAATAACAGATTTTATTATCATTTATATGATCCATGTGGGTCCCTGAAATCCAATTCCAAAGTCATTAGCTGAGTGTTGGGTATTAGAAACATCTCTGACAACAGTCCTTCAGAAGCACTTTCCCTCCCTGTGCAAATAATGCTAAGACAAGTACAGCCCATTGCTCTCTCATTCTATGACAAAGAGGATGCACAGTTTGATGATTTTTAAGCCTCAGCCAACATGGAAGTGGTCCTCATCCACTGCACACCCAGGGAGCATTCCTCACAGACGGCCTTTCAGAAAATGAAGTCAATAACTTTGTCATACTGCTTGCATCCACTACTCATTCTCCTCTCAGCTTCCTGGCAATCATTATTAGGGATATTCAGATTGGAAATTCAGCAACTCATGCGTAACGAAAGACCCTGGAGAGAAAGTCCTGTGAAGTGTTAATATTAAGCTGAGGTACAGTGAGTGGCTTCTACCTCTTCCTGCTCTCATTTAATGTAGACACATCCTTCAAAACCACACATCATTTTAATTCAAGCCAAACAACTTCCTTCCAGAAGCCAGAGGTCTCTCCTAGGCTCCTGCTGGCTTAAGACAGCTGATCCCCATCTTTGTGCCTGAGCTTTGGTCGTGTCACTCTAAGGGTTGCTCTTGATGGCTAAATTCTCCTCCCCCGAACCCACTCTTTCTTTTCCTCGTGCTGCGCACAGTCTAAAAAGCTGGCTCTTCTCTGCTCTTCTTCTTGTCTCCTTTAATAATCACATGTATTTAAACGAAGGCTTTTCGCTCAGAAGATGCCCGGGGAGATGGAGGGAGAGGCACAGCTCCATGCTCTTGCCAGCTGGCAGAGAAGTTCTCATAATTTTTCAGAGACCTCCATGTGGACAAAACCTTAGCCTTAGCCACATTGTGGAAGACATCAAAATGAATCAGCATGAGGCAAAGGCAGAGTTTCATAGCCTTCACAGCAAATGTGTGGACAATACAAAAATAAGAATTAAGATTCCCCAGCACCTATTTAAATACCTGGTATAGATGCATGCACCTGCAGCCCCAATGCTGGGAAGGAGAGACAGGCAGATCCTAGGGACTCGCTCACTCAGCCAGTGGAGCTGAAACACTGAGCTCCATGTAATGGAGCCTGTCTTAAAAACCAAGAAGCAAGATAAAGGATATTAATGTAAACCTGCAAAAGAAATGCACACACACACACACACACATTTCTGTGTATAAACCATGTAATTGATGTACACATGCAAACATATACCACCTACCCATACAAATACATGCACATTTTTAAAGAAAGAAACTAGAGATCCACTATAAAAATTAGGTGCTTATACTATGGGCTATGAATTTATCATTATGAAGTGAAGTGTCACTATAAACAAGCCCTTGCACATGCTGGTACACATGCGTGTAGATGAGTGTGCGTGTGTGTGTGTGTGTGTGTGTGTGTGCATGTGTGTGGAGACAAGAGGACAAACTCAAGTGTCATTCCTTGAGTGCAAATCAACTTTTTATTTTTTGATACAGGGTCTCTAATTGTCCTTGTATGCTAGGCTGGCTGGCTAGTAACCCTAGTGATCTGTGGTTCCCACACATTCACAAAAGAAATGAAAGTCAAGCATATCGATGCTTTTTGAATATACATTATGATGATAGATGATTGATTCCAGTAACCCCAGATGCAAAAGGGACCACTGTGTCTCAAAATATTTGATGGAAATGAAGACAGTGTAGTGAGAGAGATTGCTGGATATGGCAGCCGTATTAATGCCTAATACTAATGAGGAAAACTTTATGTGTTTTCATAAATAACAAAATTATTTATGAAGCATGAGTGTAGGAAAAACTGAATTATACTATCTTAATATCTGTATAAATAAATTATAGAATGTAGTTTTAAACATTTATTGCATTCTCAAAAGCTAACGTGGTATAACCGAACAAACCTCTGTGTGCCTATGATACTTCCCAATGGGAGAAACAGAGGCCTTGTGTGGAGTCCCCTCCTACATGGGCTAGCCAAGTAACCCATGTATTCATATAATTAAAAGAACTGAAGCCCTAAGCAAGATGTTATAGTCACAGCACTGGAAATGGTTGTTGCTACAGTTAGAGTAGAAGCAGCTTTCTGCTTTGATCTGTGTTCAGAAAGGAGGAAGCCTTTTCATTCAGGGAGGCTAATCCCACAAACAGAAGGAAGTATTATGGAGAATGGAGGAAGAAAATGAAGAAAACAACTTGTTAAGCTTTGTAGAATAGTGGAAGACACCAGAAAATTAAGAGGGGGATGGAGTGGAGGACAGGGCAGTTAGGGAAGAGAATGGCTGTGAACAAAGAAGAATGTCACACATGTCTGAGAGTGTCAAAAGGAGATCCATTCCTTCGTATGCCAACCTGAAATTTTAACAAGATATTTAAAAAAATAAGATTATGTGTAAAAGTATAGTTTGTGCTAATCTCAAAGATTCGAGGAGAAAGACTAACAACCCAAATCATCATGACCAAAATAATTAAAGCAAACAATTCCTGAAAGCAAGATTTTTTTATTTGTGTATACTGCTGTCTCCCCCTAAGGTGGCACTCAAGAGATCACCATTAGACATGGGCAAAGTAAGGGTTTTTATAACTCAGAGATGGAGGGTTTCTGATGTGTTTATAAAAAGAAAAAGAGAAAGAAAATGGATGTTCTATGGGTGTGTGGTGAGATACGGGGGTAGAGGATGTCTCAGCAGGCCCATGCTGAGGCATCTCTTCCCCCTAAGGGACCAGCCACACACCACACCGGTATAGTATAGAATAGTTTATTCAGGGCATGGGGAGGGGAGTTAAGAGGGTAGTAGAGACAGAGAAAGGCAGAGAGGAAGAGGAGAGGAGGAGGCAAACAGCCCTTTTATAGTGGGCCAGCCTACCTGGCCGTTGCCATATAACTGTGGCACATAACTGTGTGTGTGTGGGGGGGGGTAGACAGAGTGCTAACAGTTTCCAAATGGGGGATTTGGCAGACAAATAGGTGGGTTACAGAAGAGGCAAGTTATAAGTTGATTAAAACAACCTCTTGTAAAACAA
Source organism: Arvicanthis niloticus (assembly GCF_011762505.2). Lineage (NCBI taxonomy): Eukaryota > Metazoa > Chordata > Mammalia > Rodentia > Muridae > Arvicanthis > Arvicanthis niloticus. The sequence goes on along the minus strand of NC_047668.1, from coordinate 66,790,328 downwards.
AGACATAGTTGCACTGGAAAACAATAAGGCTAACTCTCAGAGAGAAAAAGTCAAGAAATGTAAGAAGACTATCCAGCTTTGAGTCCTTTGTTCTGGCGCTTCCTGAAAGCCAAGCCTTCACATTGTTAGCATATAGCATATTCATATATATAGTTGCAAGGTGATTACAACTGAGATGTCTAGACTGATTCTATGACGGGCTTCAAATTGGCAGTTAAGGAGACTAGGCCTAAATCTCTGTTTCCAAGAATTGGGTAAATCTAGGCAAATCCAGGCCTCTGAAATCTCACTGCTACTTGGCCTGAGGCAAAGACAATTGGTCAGCAGCTGTTTTCAGACCTTCCCCAACAAATATCCAGCTGCCACACTCTGGTAATGGGATGTCTATAGAGATGGACCCAACAGATTAACATAGAGATCACCTGTGCTGGAATTTCCTAATATGCTTTAAATCAGGCCTGCAAGCTCACTTGGGTGTTTTTCTGTTCTGATAATGGGAGACCTCAGCATGCTGGCTTCTACAGAATAAAAACACTCTTCATTTACATACTATCTGAGTCCTGGGTATCATTCTTTGTCAAATCATGGACCCTTGCACAACAAAGTGGTCCTAACAACAGGCAGTTATAATAATCTTTTGAAACATGCACTAGTTAAGGTTACAGGTGACCATAGCCCAATCCTTGGGAAACAGACTTAATCAAAAACAGGAATAACTCTAGTTTGTCTTTAATATAAAGCCCAAGATGGAGACAGGGTAGTTCATCAGTTTGTACCATAGAGTTTCTTTCATACAGTCACACATTTAGGAGTACAATAGATACCACACACACACACACACACACACACACACACCTCCCCTAAATACAGTTATAAATCCACCAAATCCTGTGACCCAACAAAGCCAAAGCCGTCCAGAAACAGTGTAAAAAACAAACAAACAACAACAAAAACAAACAAACAAAACTTTCCTTTGGGAATATAGGCTAGGAATAACAAAGACCAGCCCTGATAACAGCCACAGGGCGGTAGCTCATCTGTACTAGAAAACAATAAGGCTAACTCTCAGAGAGAAAAAGTCAAGAAATGTAAGAAGACTGTCCAGCTTTGAGTCCTTTGTTCTGGTGCTTCCTGAAAGCCAAGCCTTCACATTGTTAGCATATAGCATATTCATATGCTAAACTGCTCGATTTTCCTATTTAACTACAAAACAATAGTCCTGCAATTATATTGGAGGAAATAAAATCAAAAGAAAAACAATAGAAATAAACCCAGTCAGCATCCAGGAGAGAAAGCACACACACACACACACACACACACACACACACACACACACAGAAAGGGGAATCTGGCAGGAAGGGAGAGACAGATACATTATTTAATTAAAGGATTTGTGTTACTGTTGTTGCTGTTTTCAGTCATGCTGTTTTGAGTGTGTAATGTCTGACCCCAGCAGACCCATGTATTCGGATACTTGGTTTCCAGATGATGAACTTGTTTGGGGGTGGAGGCATGGATCCATAAGAGATAAGATCTAGCTGGCTGCTATAGTAGATCTTGAGATCTCTGCTTGCTGTCAGCTACTGCAGAATGACCACGTACCACAAGTCTCCACCACAGACAACATATTTATTAACCCGTAAGCCAAGAGTCAAAGTAAACCCTTCTATCATTAAGTTGCTTCTATCTGGTATTCTGTCAAATGCTACAAAAGTGGTGATACATTTACTTACAATACATTGCAAACATATTGTCATAGGAGAGTTACTGACGGTGTCAAACCTAACATACCCAGCTCTGTGAGCTTAAATCACCTGGTAAACATCTCTGGTTATCAGTGTTTTCAACCAAGTACGGACTTGAGAAACAGTTGAAGCATCAAGATTCAGGCAGGTAGGCCTAGTGGGTGAGCAAATTTTAAATGCCTGAAAGTTTGAACAACGGTGCCAGAGGCCTCATAACTCCAAGATTCTATAATATTCTTGTATTTGCTTTTTTTTCTCATAAAGTACGATTTGAAATTTTAAGATAGTTCCTTGTATTAGTCAGAGTTCCTTAGAGTATCAGGACTTATAGCACGAATCTCTCTCTGCTTATATAGAAAGGGGATTTATTAGAATGACTTAAGGCTGCAGTGCAGCTAATCCAACAATGTCTGGGTTTGAAGGAGAAGTCCACGATTCCAGTAGTTGCTCAAGTCCCTGAGGCTGGATGAGCCAGCTGATCTTTAGCCCATAGTTCTTGTTTAATGGACATTGTTGTGTTAGAATTGGGGCTCATCCAGATAGATCACACCAGGCCAATACAGTTCGATGGAAGAGAGGTTTATTGTGGGAGAAAAGGACAAAAGGGGGGTGGCAAAGATGAAGAGGGAAAGAGAGCGAAGGTCAGGAGGGGTCTGCCTTTTATTTGGGCTGTGATATAAGCACATGAAGGTAAAGGTAGGCCAGATGGACACTGGGAATGTATGGTGATTGCCATGGCAACAGATGCTCAGGTTCCTGCCACCTATGGGTGATGTCACCATCATTGATGAATTCGGAGATGACCTGCAACCATAAAGCCGGTTCCTGACTGTAAAGTTAGTTCCTGATGCCAACATACATGGTCCCTGCTCTTATATAAGGCCCCCTCCTAATCTAAGTGCCATTGATAGCTAGCATTTCACCAGCCCTGGTGACCTCCACTCACTCCTCATCTCATAATATCCTGTGTCTGGATTTCTTTTGAATGCATTTCTAACTTTGATTCCATTTCCTGTTGTTAGTCAGGGAGCAGTCCTGGAGTGGAGAAATGGCAGAATATTTGGGCCTGCTTTCCTCATGGGAATCCTAGAAACCTGAAATTTCAATAAAGGACTCCTAAGAATATAAGACTTCCCTGTGGACAGACAAGTAAAGCCACTTATGAGGTCTGTGGCTCTTGGTCTTTTTTACAATAAATTCCTTTGGAAAAATGACTTCAAACCATTCTTCCTAGAATTAAAGGATGCTGTGATGTTCTCTGTAGGATATGAGAGGAGTCCCTTCTATCATAGACAGATGAGGCTTGCTCTCTATGCCCTTATGACAGAAGTTTATTTTATCTGCATTGGTGTTTTGCCTTCAGGTATGTCTGTGAGGGTGTTAGATCCCCCTGAAATAGGAGTTACAAACAGTTGTAAGATGCCATGTGGGTGCTGGGAACTGAGCCTGAGTCCTCAGGAAGAGCAAGCCAGTGCTCTTAACTACTGAGCCAACTGTCTAGCCCTAGGGGTTTATTTTTTAACACAAGTATTTTCATTGAGGTTCCACCCCTTCAACAATACTTGCTTCAGTCGGTGTCTTGTGAACCTGATTTCTTTCTCAGGAGTAAGAGACGGTGGGAGCAGGTGAAGAACATGGAAGCTCTTTGTGTTGTGGAACATCCAGTCTCGAGGTTAAACCTTCTCCAGGAGACCGCAATGGGAGGTAATGCTTCTACATCTTTCTTAGCACAAAGCAGCCTCTTGCTGCTCGTCTCTGAGTCATCACTGAGAACATGTGATGCACTACAATGACATCCTGCCAATCTAATGTCTTCCCTTGATCCAGTCTTTACCCTTGGAGATCTGAGCCTTTGCAGAGTGGGATTACAGGCAGACATCCTATGACTACATGGCCAGAGGCAGCCTCTGGGTTTGGAAGCTCAGTAAAGAAGGCTCTCTCAAGAAGACTAGTTAGACTTTCAGGGTTTTGTGACATCTGTCAAATAATAAAGCTATCTGAATCTTTGTTAGTGTGGGGCTGCAGATAAGAACTTTTATATTTCAGCAGCTAAGCTTGAGACTGTGGGCTGTTAGCATAATAGTCCTATGGCACTAAGTATGAACCAGATGTCAACAAATGACATAAATGCACCAGCTGTAGACAAAGCTGGGGTTTTAGGAACCATCCAATTAATATAAAAACAACCAACATGAGACGTTTCATGTATATATTTTTATTTTGTATTATCCCTCTTAATGGACATAATAATTTCATAAAGTTGACTGTATTATTTGAAAGATTAGAAGTTTCAGATTTATAGTCTCAGATGGTTGAGTAATTTCCTGAAGTCACTAAGGAAAAGAGTCAGGACTCAAACTCAGAAGTCGAGAATCAGATGCTGTTCCTCCACTGCACTTGCTATCACAATTACACCCTCACCCATACATACCAACTGCCAAAGTTCAGTAGTCTAATTGAAAGGGAAAGGGTGGGTATAGAGACAGCTGGGGAAAACTGGATGGTAGAGGAAGAGGGGACAAATATCAGCATGACACACCTTCTGGAACTGTGGCTATTGGCTGAATCTCATTGACTAGCACAGAGAAATCTCAGTATTAATAAACTAGGCCTGTAATTTTACAGACTAAAACAATCATGTTGCATTCAAATGGTAAGATGACTCAGTACCAGAATTGTCTAAGAGACAATTGGAGAGAGTAACAGTTCAACTCTGTAAAACAGCAAGCATTGACGAGGACAAGCCAGGTAAAGAAGAGACAGCTCATCTTGAGAGATGATCATCTCCACACAAAAGACAAGGCAAAGCTAAGGTCCAGAATGCAATCTCTATCCCAAGGTGATGGGAAGAGGAAAGCCTCCAGGAAGAAGGGAATGCTATCCGATGCTACCAACTACCTCTAGCAACCTACTATACGGCTTGATTAACGCTCCGACTTTACAAACATTTAGAAAGAACTGGATGCTTAAGTGTGCTCTTAAGAAGGAGCTATGTTACACAAACCCACCTCTTCTCTGTATAGAGTGCCTTAGGATATGACTTCAGCATCCAGTAAAAATCCCACAAAGAGTGAGGCTGGGATTAATGTGGCAGAAGGACTCATTTAAGCTGTTTGGATTCTTTATGATTTCTTCTCCTACAGACTTCACAGCGGATTATATCTCAGGAGGACAACTGGCATCCTTTTATAGATAAGGCAATAGATTCCATACCTGTTTCACACTCTCTGCGATGCTGCAGTCTCTATTCTATGCCCTGCAAGTTGAGGACCTATATGTCACACACACACACACACACACACACACACACTCACTCACACACACATACATACATACATACACACCCTCACAAAGGATCACCAAAATTCAAAAGGCCATTCAGTTAGGTTCTATCAAATACCACCTGGACTAGAGAGGTGCTGCCTTATATTGAGAACCCCAAGATCATAATCATCTTACTCTATTTTCTGGAATATTTTCACCAAACAGACAGTACTCTGTTCCAGTCTTCTCTCTTTATTCTTTGCACTGAACACAGGGACAGGATTATGGGTTAAATTATATCCTCGCAAAAGAGTAAGATTAAGTTTTCAACCTCAAAATCTTAGAATGTGGGAAAAAATAATTAAGGAAGTATTCCAATTTAAATAGGTCATTATAGTAAGCCTCAATCCAAAATGATTGATAGCCCTACAGGAAGGGAAAGCTTGCTCACAAAAATAAATGTCATATGGTGATGTGAAGGCATTTGAGGAAAGGCAGGCATGGTACAAAGCCTCTTCTTCAGTACTCTCAAAGAGGCAGGCAGATCTCAGTGGGTTTAACATTAGCCTTGTCTGTATGGAGTTCCAGGCCAGCCAGAGCTGCGTAGTCAGACCATGTCTGATGCAAACAGATCTGGAGAGATGAAGATGACTCAGTGCTTAAGAGTACTTGCTGCTCTTTCAGAAGACTCAAGTTCGATTTCCAGCATCCTCATAGTAACATTTGTAACTTCACTTCCAGGGGATCCTGTAACCCCTTCTGCCCTTTCTGGATACCAGGCATGAAAGTGGTGCACATATGTATGTGCAGGTAAGACACTAACACAAAATAAATCTAAACTAAATAATAGTAATAGTAGTCGTCGTCGTAGTCGTCGTAGTAGTAATGTCATTTGAAAATGGAGGATTGGGATGATGTATCTAGAAACCAAGGGTTGCCTAAGGTTCCAGAAAGCAGAAGAGGGCATCAGACTTTTCCCCTAGAGGCATTTTTTGGAAGCATGAGCATGCTGGCACCTTGGTTTCAGACTTCAGACTTCAGAACTATGTAAGAACAAAGCTCTATGTTTGAGACACTCAGTTTGCAGTGCTTTGTTGTGGAAGGGTCCTGACACTGTTGGCTTTCATGTCATGCACTTTCTATCCTCACCCTGGGTACCTGGAATCAACTGCAAGTTTCATTCTTACTGTGAAGACTCTTCAGAGAGCTCCATGTTTGCATTTGCAATTCATACCCCTTAAAGCTTATTTTGCTTCCTGGCCTGGATTCCTGCTGCTTTCCCCTCAAAGACTGTGTCTAACCAAGCATGATTGCTACTAATATAGCTAAACCTAGCATTATTAGTGCAGCATATAGTTAATAGGAGAATATATGTGCCCTTCCCCCCAGGCCTCAGAAGGCCTGCAAGTCATTTACCACAATAGACCAAGCAACAGTAGGACCTAGGAGAGGCATTGCATTACCAGCCTTGACACCTTGGAGCCTGCTACCTGAGGTAAGAAGAATGAACTGCCTGCTGAGCTATCCTTGACACCTTCCGGACTGCTATCTCCTTGCCCAGCCCCTGGACTGAGCCTAGAAGAGACTCTGGGGGGTGGGGCTTCCCCTTTATATGTGAAAGCAAATTATTAAACTTCGAGCCTTGATCAGAGAACTTTGTCTTGGCTTCCTCTCTTCCTGCCTGTTTCCCTATTCTCAGCCTCTCTTGCAGGTGAACCCGGTTCAATGTTGCTGCTGGTGGCAACAAATATATCCTACCATATTGACTCTGTGGTTCAGAAACTTGAGTGAACATCAAAATCTCTTAGGGTGCTCTATTAGAGTTTCTGATTCAGTAGATCTATAGCACAGCCCATGTCCACAGATGTTGCTAGTTGAAACCCACATCTGGGAAACACATCACCTATGCTTAGAGGACAGTTGGTCATTTAGACATTATAATGTTAAAAGGAAAACAAATTCAGGCTTTAGAACTACCTACTATAGGAAATCCAGAATAGAAGTCTAAATGGTTATGACCCACATCGAAGGCCTGAGGACAGATTATTAAAACAAGAAAATATTATCTGGACGCTTAAGATGCAAAGGGAAATATTTATTTATCTTTGCATATTGTGAGCCAACATGATAAATGCACAGTAATTCATCCACTCACCCACCAAAATTTATGGTTCACAAGTCCTGAGGTCCAGTGTTTTGTTGCTCCAAGTCTTCTACAAAAGTTTAATGGTTGGTCTGTAAAGCTCCCAAGCAGCTTCAGTATGTCATCTGCAGAAATACTGCTTAAGTGTAAGTACCTTTGGAAGGTGTTACATCAACTAAAAGCAAGAAATATGATGACTGCAGATATTTTAATAACCTTCGTTTCAATTTCTACTCTGCGGTATGTATATAATCAGTGCAACCCAGTCAACCTGCAGACCTGGGTCAAAGTTCTATCTTTCTGAAGTGGTTACGAGAACACTGAAAAAATGTTATTGGCATCTAGTCGCAATGCAGTTCTGTAGGTTCTTCCCTGGAGAAACACCTCAGCACACATTCAGAGAAACTTTCAGTTAGGAAGTGTAGAAAATGTCCTTAGAATCTAGAGAACTGTGTTTGGGACCACAATTTGGATCATTGCCTCAGGACAGTAGGGTATATGATGAACTCAAAGAAAGAGGACACCCAAGGAGGCAAACAGTGAGACAGCAGAAAACAAGGGTCTAAGAAAGGGGAGCTGCTTGTGTGGAATGTGCTCACACGACAGGAATTAGATCAAATGGTCCTTGTACTTACATGCTCATGCTTTTACAAGGACCTGAAGAGCATCTTTGTCAACTGAATCTAAAAGAAAGGGACTTTGTTCCCTCCAAATAACGTTTAGTAGAGGCAAGGTAAATGAATATGAAACAGATGGCTAACATTGCCCATCAAACACACTACGGCCAAGAGGCCAATAAAAAAGGCAATTAGCAAACTGTTTTCTGGGTTAGCTGAACTTCAAGCACTTAAAATGGTATTTAAAAGGTACGGTGAGCTAAGAAAGCAGATGCAATACTCAGGACCCCAAGGCCTCTTCCTCTTCCACTTGATTGTCTCCCAGAGTCAACTCTTTCTACTTTCTCAAGAACCGTGGTAACTTAAAGGAGAATGGGCCCCAGAGGCTCCTGTGTTTGAATCCTCTGTCCCAGCTGTTGGAACTGTTTGAGAAAGATTAAAAGGTGTGGCCTTATTGAAGGAGGTGTGCCACTGGAGTAAGCTTTGAGGTTTCACAAGCGCATGCCAGTTCCAGTTAGCTCCCTCTTTCTCCGCCCCATGTTTGTGGATCAGATGTAAGTTCTCAGATATCCCAGTACCATATTTGCCTGCCTGCTTCCATGCTTCCCATCAAGATCATCACGGACTTACTCTCTGAAACTATAAGCCCCTACCTATTAAATGCTTGCCTTGGCCATTGTGTTTTGTCATGGAAATACAAAATTATCTAAGAGATGGTGGTAATAGACACAAAAGATTTGTATTTATCATGGGCATAAACTTCACTCACACAACAGTATTTTCTATCGTAAATTCTGTATTTGCTCCAAAACTCCTCTGCTTATGAAATTGGTCTCTAAGCCCAGTTATATTTTTTGCCACTGAGCAGCACAATGACAACAGGTCAAAATTAATGAGTATCTGGCTTTAAGAGTCATAATTGCTGTATTCATGCTTTAATTGGCAGATACACGCAAAGCCATCACAGCCAGTGCTGGATGAACAAAACGAAATGCAAACACTGTGTCCTAGCTCAGACAACTGCGGACACCAAAATGAAAGGCATGGCTTCCAAGGCAAGGGAAACAAAACACACGGATGACAAGATTATGACCGCTCCACATCTGTGGTTAAACAAAGGCTCATAGGGATTTAACAAATACAGTTCCAAAGAGCAGGAAGTTGAACTGTCAACACCTGATTTCCTGACCTGCTCTGAGCACTCACTGGTTATTTTTCCCCCGGCAACTCTTTTGTACCTCAGTAAAGCTACTTGTGGCTACAGAGGTGAGTCTTCTAACAGCTATGCCTTCTTCATTTCGTAAATAAAGTGTTAGAATTGAGAGACTGAGTGTGTGGCTCAGTTGGTGGAGACATTTGTATAGCATAGAGAAGGCCCTAGGTCAGTTCCCTTAACACCACATAAAACAGGAGTGATGGCATGTGCCTATGATCCCAGCATGCAGGAAGTGGTGTTCCCAGGATGCAGGAAGTGGAAATAGTAGGATCTAAAGCTCATTGTCATCTCCAGCTATGTAGAAGGTTTAGGCTAGTCTTGGCTACATGAAACACTGTCTCAAAGAAATAAAAAGAATCTGAAACCTTGAACAAACGTTCTTAGAAAGAAGGCATATGGAGGGCCAACAGATATATGAAAAAATGATCAGTGCTACTAATTATGAAAAATGCAAATCACATCTGCGTGATACAGTGTCTAATTTGTCAAGATGCCTAGTATAAAGAGACATGGTAAATGTCAGCGGTGTTCCCAGTGGTTGGTATCTGGACCCATTCTTTCCAGGTTCTTGGGCTTATCCAAGGAGCTGAAAATGATGCACAAAAAATAAAGCAGCAAGAAGTTATATTAAGAGCAAAGCCAAAGTACAACTCCGAACATCCTGCCAAGATGTGCAGTAACCACCAGAGAGAGAGCACGCTCAGGGGCTCCAGGTTCTGTGTGAGGCTTTCCTCTATAGGGTATAGGAGACAAAGGTCTGGTAATTTGGGTGATTTTATATTTCTGTTTTGGTTTTTTTGTTTGTTTGTTTGTTTTTTAAGACAGGGCCTCTCTATGTAGCCTTAATTGCCCTGAAATTTGATAAGTAGACCAAGCTTGCCTAGAACTACAAAGATTTGTCTGCCTCTGCCTCTCTGCCTCTCTGCCTCTCTCTGCCTCTCTCTGCCTCTCTCTGCCTCTCTCTGCCTCTCTCTGCCTCTCTCTGCCTCTCTCTGCCTCTCTCTGCCTCTCTCTGCCTCTCTCTGCCTCTCTCTGCCTCCCCAGAACTGGGATTAAACTTATTAACAACTCGCCCAGCTGATTTTCTATTTTAATGAAATAGAAAATTAAACTTCTAATTAAACTTCTGAAAAATTTTCTCTAGTAAATATGTCCCTTCCCGAAAAATAACTGATTTGATCATATATATGCACAATTATGCATATGTGTAAGATATTATACATATGTGTAAGTTCTGCCATAAAACTGCACTCAAATGACACATTTTACATTTTTGGAAATGTACCAAAACTAGCCTTGACCAGAATGGTCACCTATTATATAGGCCTGAATATTTTCTGGAATACATTTGAATAGAATGCTACTCAAGATAGGAAAGTTCTGATGGTTGTTAGTGGGAGCAAAACTGTATTCTGTTGTTTGGAGTGGTATGTGTATGTATGAACCCAGATTCATGTGGAAGCCCCAACTTGCTAAGTGTATTGTTAGGAGAGAAGGTGTGCATACAGCCAAGTCAAGTTCCAGTCTAGTAAGTTATTCACTATACATGCCTGCCTCAGCATGAAGGTAGAGAATCTGGAACTTTTCATACCATTCTTGAGAATGAAAAAATAGCATGGCTACTGTGGAAAGCAACATGGATTTTCACTAAACAACTAGAATATAGTTATCAGATGTTATAGCAATATAATTTCTGGGTATATAAAAAGAAATTGAGGTCAAGCTTCCAAAGATCTGTTAGTATTCCAATGGGTGGGTTTTTGTTTGTTTATTTGTTTGTTTTAGAAATGTAGTTGAGATATGTAAGCAAACTGGTTAGTAAGTGTGTGGACTTTTAAAATGTTGATAATAGCTAGCTTTAAAAATAGCATTTAACAGTGTGCAATAGACCTGTAGGAGCTATAGAGATGGCTCAATGATTAAGAACACTAGCTCTTCTAGATGTTCCAGGTTCAATTCCCATGACCCACATGGCAACTCCAGACAGTCCATTGGGTTAGCTTGATCTCTCATCAATTATGAAAATGCCAGCTAATTAAATAATATTTTTTCCACAGGACTGATCCTAAATACTCACTTTCTTTCTTGTCTGCCATTGCTTTCTGTTTTTAAAGCAAAGATCTTATCACTTATTTGTAATGGTCTTTTATGTCTTGCCACCTATTTATCCTCAAATTAATAACACTCATTTATAACCAGTAATTCTAGGTAAAGATGATGAAAGTAGCTTCACAGGAAATTATAAAAAGCTATATTATCTGTCTTAGTCCCTACTTTCAAAGGTTCTGATTCTAGAGGCCCCACATGATTCTGATAGTCTCAGGCCAAACAGAAAATACCTACTACATTAGATATCACACATACTTTCCACAACTCTTCAAACCTATGGAAGATACAGGTTCTCTCCAAATGTCCTTTTAATTGGAAAACAGTACCAAGGATTGCGTGAAAAGGGTTTTTCAATTATATCTCCTGGCCTAATTATTTTCTCTACCCACAAGAAAATCAGTTCATCAGTGTTCCAAACATTCACTGAATGGCTCGTGAACTGGGAGGTCAGGGGTCAAGTTCAGGACAGTCCACTCCCTAAACCCCTATGTGTCACATGCTAATTGAGAAGTGATCTATGAGAGCAGTGAACTTCCATCTTTAGCTTGGTAGGTGTTGTTCAAGATAGAGAACAGAAAACAAAGCATAGAGAGTCTAATTGCCTGGGGAAGTCAGTGGAAGTCAGTGACACTGTGCCGGCTGTTAAGTTTATAGATTTCACCAACCCACATAGCAAAGAGCATCTAACCAGCCTTCTGTATTGTCAATAGAGTAGTCAGAAATTCAGTATGGCAGGAACTAGATATGGGTTGAGTGGGAGAAAGCTATCACTTTAAACCCCAATAGGTGGGTCTGACCAAGAACTCGAGCAAGTAAGAACTTCATTTTGCAAGAAGCAGAAAAGTCTAAGGATAAAGCAAAGAAAAGGGGTGGGGTGACAACATCTGGTCAAAATACCACCCCAGGGCAACTCTCCAGAACCAGGGCTGTTTAAACACCCAGAAAATTGTACCCAGATGTTTTAACATGAGGATCTTACTTCCCACAAAGTCAATTAGATGCATGTGTGGCTAAAACACCCAAGTCTGTTCTCTGCTTGGCTATTATATGTGCTCTGAGGGGATGTGCTGGTCAGTCCTCTTGTTTCTCTCCAGTGTAATTGTCATGTATGTGTCTGCAGCTAATTCATGCTTGTTTGCTTTGTAATAATTAGTCAGGTGGTGGTAATACACACTGAGCAGAGGATTAGAAACCTGGGATGAGATCCATTTAATGACACTTTAATAATGAAAATTAATAACAGAGTAGTTCAACCATAGTTTGCCTTTCCCTTTGAAGTGGAGGGTGAAGATGGGCATCCCTGCTATGACTCTCACTGAGCAGGAAGTGGGGCAGAAAAGAGATGCTGTATATCTCACATATATCTCACAGTCTCTGGTCCCTATAGAAATACTCCAAATAATGATTAGCGGCACAGACAATACCACCCTGGGCATCCCTTCTCACCTACCTTGCTTCCACCATACTAGGATCTCTTCCCTCAAAGATCTTTCCTATAGTCTTGTTTTTTGCCACCTTCTGCATTGGAGAACTTCCAAGACTTGTCAGTTCAAGCAGATCCTCTGGGTACCATCTTGATCTTCCATGTCCAGGAAAAGATGTTAACAATGTACTTCAAACAGTTCTACACATGGCCCAGAAAGTTCTAGATTTGAAGTTTAGACTATTCTATTAGAAAAAGAAACTCAGTCAGATGAAACTTTGGCTGGAGCCAAAGACAACATAATTATTAATGTCAGAGAAAATTTATTAACATCAGCAGTATCCTTAAAATTAGCTTTTAAAAATGGATACATATGGTCTTCTTGCTTGCATAGTATTGCATTTACTGCTTAAGCCTGAACATCCCTCATGCATGAGACACTCCTGTATACAGGTGACTTTACAGTGGACTTAGCATTGATGTACTTACTGGGGTTAGAGAGTAAATAGAGTCTGTCCAGAGCCAAACTCTATCTGCCCCCTGTCTCTGCATGATAATGGCTGGCTCCCAGCTTTCCATCTGCTTCAGTTTGGAACCACAACATTTTCTCTTTTCTTTGAATGTCATATTTAATCCACTAGCAAACTGTATTTACAGTTGGAATCCTCCAATCTAAGACAATTCCAGGATCTCAAGAAGAAAAAGAAAAAAAAAAAAAAAGAAAAAAGAAAAAAAGGTCCTCTGGATAAGACTCCATAGGCTTTCTAACATTCAAAGAGTTTTTGGTTTTGGTTTTTATTTACAGGCAGTTGGTTTTACTATGCTATAGTCACTGAATTAAGTGCTAGTACTGGATTGTTTTACCTTTACAACAATGCCATAGGCTCGGCATTACCATTGTCTCCAAATCTCCAAATAATAAAACAGGGGCCAGGAGAGGTAAGTTTCCAGATCTGCCCTCGATTTTGTCATGAAGAGTCAGTTGTCTCTTCCTCTAGTGTTTATCTAATGATGACTCTCACCAATGTCTTTCTAATAATTTATTATTAAAAACGAAAACTTGAAGCTGTGGAAGTAGCTCAGTTGGGAGAGGGAATGCTTAGAATGGGTGGGGTACTGGGTTCTATTCCCAGGATGGACATACTGTGCATGGCAGTGTACACATACAATCTGAGCACACAAGATCTGGAGACAGGAGAATCAGAAGGTGAAGATTTATCCTTGGCCACACAGTGAATTTGAAGCTAGCCTAGGACCAAAGCTAGACTCTGGTTTACCATTTGGAGAGCTGAAGACAATGTTAATGCTGAGTATATGAAGTTTTAAAGACAAAACAAGTCAATATGTGAACTTCTGTGACAAACGCATAGTAAGAACTGTTCATAATAGAAAACAGTATCAATAACAAAAACAACACACACACAGACACACCCACTATCTTAAAACAGAACAAAATAAAACTACAACACACACACAGACACACACACTATCTTAAAACAGAACAAAATAAAACTACAACACACACACAGACACACCCACTATCTTAAAACAGAACAAAATAAAACTATTTTTGCATTCAAAGAAGTATTATGACTTGGTCTCATTGAGTAATTTGTGCCCCTCTCCCATATTTCTTTTCTTTAAGGATGAGTATTTAGTTAACATTAAAATTTTTAAGAGATCTCTCTCTCTCTTCTCCTTCCCCCTCATGTTTGTGTGTGTGTGTGTGTGTGTGTGTGTGTGTGTGTGTGTGTGTGTGTGTTTGGGGGAAAAGCTTAACTAATGCAAAAAGTTTGCATTTCCAAAGACCCCCTAGGTGGTACTCCCCTGAATCTGGAACACCAAATGATTAATGGCAAAATTCATGACACCTAAGTTCAAAACGACTCTTCCTCTTGTTTCTGAGAATCTCTCCTTACATGATGCCTTCAAGTCATGCCTTAACTGATTCCTAATCTTGACAACTCCTCTATGGTTAGTACAAAACCTCAAGGAAAGTATCTTCTCTCCAGATTTTCCCAGAAATCCAGCTGTTGATAAAATTTCATAATAATATGAAAATGAATTTGGGGCATCAAGTAAGACCTTGTGTAAGCTGATAAAGATACAAAGAAAAAGAACCTTCTCCCCATTTTTTCCTATTGTTCTCCGCCCTCCTGCTTTCTCTTCTTTCTCCCTCCTCCCTTCCAAAAGGCCAAAAGGAAAAACTCTCTGTAATAATTCCAAAGAGATGTTTTTCTAGTTTTTAAAGTGCTTCAAAGATAACATTAAAGAAAAAGATTAGAGCTGTTAATTTGTTAAATAAATGTGGCCCGTGACTCTATCTCATTCGTGTGTGTGTGTGTGTGTGTGTGTGTGTGTGTAAAGGGCCTTTGGTGTCAATTCCTTTAAAACTGCTTTAACATAGCTTGACACAAAGACAAATTTGTCAACTGCTAATGAAACCAGCATTAAAAATGAAACCCTCGTAAAATCATCAAATCTAAGACACATTAAAATGTTTTTGCTTATCAAGTGTACGCCTAAAAAATTAACCCCTTAATATCAAGAGGGCTAGGTGGTGATTTATACTAAATATCACTAGAAAGACTCCATAATGGGTCAGATTTTATTATGTCCAAGACAGAATAGCCTGTGGACTCAGATAGAATCAAAATGAACTTCACAGGAAAATCTAGCACATTTTCAACTCGTATGTCCATTCCAGTTTATCTCTTATTTCAGCCATGGGAAAGGGAGGGGGGATGAAAATCCAAAAGCTGGAACGAATAAAGAGGAAAAACAAAAGGACGAATGGGGTGGGAGGAGACGGATGATTAGTTTTAGAGACCACTTGATTGCTTCATTTACTTACCCAGGGCTTTCTATTATGTCTATTGGGAAAACTGATGAACGTTTTAATGGTGATATATAAGACAGACACTGCAGACATTTTAAAAGGCATGAGATGAGCTATGAAATGTGAAGCAGAAAATACAACTGGAAAGTCATTTGGGGGTCAATTGTGCCTGTCTAAAGGAAAAACAACTGGAATGAAGAAATGAGCAGAGAGACTTCCCAAGTGGGAGAGCTCTGTAGACTGGTAAAGGCAGAGATACTTCATAGTCTGGGGCAAGAGTAAGTAGCTGAAGGCTGTCCTATGTGGGGTAGCTGTGGGGCTACGGGGACACAGTATGACAGAGGCAAATGATTGCTTCATGAGTTTTAGACTTACTTTTGAAGCAAATACATCCATCAATGACTTTTCAGCTACAACAACAACCTGAGTAACTGAGAAGCTGCAGATCAGATTCTTTGCAGTTTTCAAAGAGTATTTTTGTTGTATACCAGAGCATAGATTTAAGAAAGATGGTAAGTCATTCACACACAAGTGTAATGTATACATGTGCATGTATCCATATGTATATACCTTTTGGTGACAAATATTATTCTTGTAGACTAAGTTAAGATTACACCTATACCAATGACCATCACCAATTTTTTTCTAGTCACTAAGGATGTAGCATTAAAAAAATAATAAACCATAAGAAGGTCAAAATAATTAATAGTCTAAATAAGAAGTAAACATGGATTATCTAGGATACTAGCCATAAGGAACAGAGCAGACAGACTGATTTTTAAGTTACCCTGCATAAGATAGTGGTGCAGGAAGTACAGGTGAGAAGGAATGAAAGGAGTGTCAATTCTGTCATGAATTGTTTATGGATCTGCATTTTAAGAAACATGACGGGTGAAAAGATGTGCAAGAGATGTTAGCAGGGTCAGTCTTGATTCCAAAATAGTTCAGGGTCAGTCCAACCATTCAAGTGGAGACAGGAAACAACATAAAATTGATTACAAATTACTTGGCCAGGGCTAGAGATGGGTTAGCTTAGTTGGTGAAACTATGAAATTAGGTGGGTTTTAACCAGGAGCAATATAGAAAGTGAGAAAAAAAAGTATCTCAAGAAAATAGAAATGTTACAGTTACTTGAAGGACTCAGAGGGCTTCTAGCTACTCGAAACTGCTCAAGGACACTGAAAAGAAACAACGAGAGAGGCTAGAAAGAGGAAAGACTTAAGAGAATAGTGTAGTCAACAATAAAAAACTCCATAAGGTCAGGTGAGGTGATGACTAGAAACCAGAGGTTCCTGAGGGAAGGTCATTGGAACCTAGATGAAGACAGCTACAACACAGTGCCTGAGGGAGCGCCGCATTATGGCGGGTGGAGGAAGAAGAGGCTCAGAATGAGACTTAGCATGCAATAGCTAGGGTGGAAAACAGGACCAAGAATTAATTTGGTCCAGGTGGAAAAAAAAATGTGGTTTGTCAGAACATTGGAGAGAAGTGAACCCCAGCCTACTTTTAAGTTAATGTTACCCCAGCAATTTAGTATGTTTTACTGGCTTGCCTCCCTTGCTCTCATTCCATCTGGTTGCTTTCTTTGTTGTTATTTTTGAAGAAGAAGAAGAAGAATTTGACTGAGATATAGCCTATGTGGAGAAATCGCAGCCTCTGGAATTAGGAGGACTTTATCAACAGCATGAGCTCTGGGAAATGAGTAAGGTGTAAGAATTGCACTTGTAGTAGGGCAGAGGAGGAAAGTATATTGAAGTGTGGGAGAGCTATGAAATTGGTTGCAGAAGTTGAGGAGGTTCCTGTCTGATGGTTTTTATAGACACTATTAAGGAGGAGTTGGATCATCAGCTTCATGAAACAATGAAGTACACAACTTTTAGAAGCTTGAGGACACTGAGACATCTTGAAATGGATGAGTGAACTGATGGAAGACATCTGGGTAATACCGTACCCTTGGATATAAATAGTGTGCATACTCTCAGAGTTGTGCCCATCTGTAAAAACATACAGCTTTTTGTCGAGACCAATCAATGAGATACAAGACCATGAGAGTGTCAGCTGGATTTATACAGGGCTTACAGGTTCCTGCGTTTGTGAAATGAACTTAGAACATGAGGATGGCTTATGAGAAGAAACAGTTTCAATGATAGAATATTGCATATATGCTTGCTAAGAATGACAGAGGCTAGGAAGTAGTGGAATCAGAGAATGCAGAATCTTGATGTCATAGAATCCAATGATTCCTGAGGATAAATGAGCCAGAAGCTCAGAGGCGTGAATCTGAGTTAGGATTTCAGAACAGTGCTTGGCTCTAGACTATGACTGTGCATGGCTGAAACCAATTGTCAGGAAGGAACTCTGCAAAGAAATAAATGTAATCCAAACATGGAGCCCAAGAGTGGGGCCTGGTCTGGGGACAATGGAAGGCTCTCAGGAGGATGACTGGACTTCACAAGCAGACATACATGGAATCAGGACTAAAAACCAAATGTGCAATGATGATGTGGTCAGTGGGTAACTGCAAAGAAAGTTTAGAGAGTAACAGAAGCAAGGCTCTTGAATCCTGCCATGGTTTGAATCAAAAATGTCCCATAAAGACTCATGTTTTGAATGTAGGCCCCATCTTATGATGCTCTTCTGAAGACTGAGGTAACTTTACATGGAGAACTCCCTGGGAAAAGTATACGCTGCTTCTGGCTCTGGCCTGTTGTTTTGTTTCCTACTGTGCATACTGTGAAGACTCATTGCACCCAGCTCCAACCATCATGGGTTGAGCCTGTCCCCACTCCCTGCCATGAAACATTAAAATTATTCTGAAACCATGACCAAAGATAAGCCTTGTTTCCTATAATCTGTTGCTTGAAGGTATTCATACCAGTATAGAGAAACTGGATGCACAATAATGATATGAAAGCCCCAGGAAATGAAAATTATGCTATACAATCTTGGAGCCTAATGTAAGTATTAAGGTGTAATAGGGAAGAACTGTTCTTCAGGCATGACCTGGGTGCATGGCACAAACAGAAAAAAAATGGGGAGTTTTAAGGAAATAACTAGAAAACACAGTGGGGCATGCTATCCATTGAGTAAGAATTTCGAATATCAAATGAATAGAAGTAATAGGGTTACATCAGGGGAGACATTACCAGAAATTATATAAAAGGCAATACGTAAAAACAGCTCCAAGCTGAGACAAAAAGTATAGAGGATATCAGTTATTTCTTGGCATTCCATTAACATTATTTTATTAATTTTATTCACATTTATCAAAAGACACCAAAGGATAATTGATATTTGGTTGATAAAAATTATTTATATTTGCCATTTACAAAAGAATTACTACTTGAATTAAGCATATTAAGCTTCTTGTCTGTCTCTCTGTTTCTTTAGAGAAAAACTTATGTGGCCCAGACTATTCTTGAGTTTGCAGTCCTCCTGCCTCAGTCTTTCTAGTTCTGGGATTACAGGAGTGTGATAGCAAGCCTGGCTTTACATTAAACATATAGATGAACGATTTTTGAGGTGTAATTTTTTCTCTGTGTTTTCCCCTTCTCGATAGAAAAGACCACTAATGAATTAGAAGAGAACTCTGCTTCCTTAAACCTGTGTTTCATATGAAAGAATGCTAGCCATGTTCTTAATTCCACTGCTTTCCTTTCCCAAGACAGAGCAACAGTGATGGATCTCACTGCTGAACTGGAGAGAAGCCTGTGGATACAGGGCTTAGCATCTTCCATATTCCTCCTCCTTGGTTTTGCCTGCTCTCAGGATGAACCAGCCAGCTCCTCTCGAATGAAGTGATAGGTCTGTGTTGGTTGCTCATGGGGATTGGGTTGATAGATTTCTAGCAATAAATGGGTACCTAAAACTTTCTACTTCAAGGGTGAAGTGTTGAGTAGTCTACAGAGAACACAAGCAATGTTTTTCTTATCTCTACCCATCTGCCTCTTGTATTTCTGTTCTCACATGGCTTCAAACTCAGAAAGAAAACTCCTGAGTGTCTATTACTCTTCTCCTTTCTTCAAAAAACAAATTAGCATATTCTGGGTGACTGAAAACAACCCCACTGTGTCCATCTAATACATCAGTCCTCAGATATCAGGAGAGGGCATCCCAAAAGGTTATTATTCTTCTACCTAAAGTCAAAAGACTGGCTGAGGCTCTCCCTGAAGATGTGGGTCTTCCTTTCTGGGTAGGTATTTGAGGAAGGGCTAGAAGCAGTCGGAGCTATACAACATGATTCTCCTAGGACCTTTTTCCTAAAGACCTTCAATATATTATATAGGTTTTAGTAAATAATTTAGAAGATTTAAAGACAGAATACTTGAAGCAAATCACAAAGAAAGAGGATTTTCTCCAGACTAACAGGAGGCCTTCAGAGCTTAGAAGATGTAGAAGGTCATGCATTCTACTCACTTCTGAGTGAGGACATGATAGTACACTGTGCTCAATAGAGTCAGGATTCCAACCAGGGCTTCCAGATCTGGAACTTAATCCCCAACCTCTGAGGGAAATGAATAGAAACAAAACCACCAGTTCCCAGAGCATTGCTGTATCTTGGACAATATCCATAATGCCTAAGATAGATAGTCTGGACTTCAAATGCTCTTCTCCCATTTCCTGACTCAGCCTTACAATCATCATTTAAAGATGAATGTTTCATTCCCTTTCTTTTCCTGTCAGGAAAGATTCCCATTGTCATCTGTCCTCCTCTGGCTCTCTTCCTCCTCCTTTAACCTTCCTTCTACAATTTTTCCAAGCCAGATAATTTCTTGGAGAGCATATTAAAGTATTTAAATTTCAGATAATAAATCATTTGTTTTCAGCAAATGGAACAGCTCCATCCTTGTTCAGTTTCTTTAGCCAACTGAGATGCAAGGTGCCAGCTGGCTAATCTTCAAGGATGGAAATAATGTGTAAGTACAAAGATGAAGTTGTTAGAGATCAAAGCGTGGTGTGTGTTAATTTATATTTAAATTTCACTGGAGGTATTATTTTAGAGTATTAGCTGACACAAGGCAAAATTTAAATTTCTTATAAGGAAGTCACACAAAAATATAGCCCTCTATTCCTAACACCTCAGGGAATTCTGGAATGCCCATTAAACTATTTCTGTGATAGGTAGACATCTAGAGAGAATCCTCTTTTGGAGATTGGGTGAAATAAGTAGCAATACGAAGCAAGATGAGGGATGGTGGGAGGTCAGGCCTCACAGGGTTCATCTAGGAGAGCTGCAGAGCTGTTGAGAACTTTGAAATGAAACCTGGAATCACTTACCTGTCCATCTCATCCAATGACTAATGTAGTCAATGGTTCAGTGAAACGAATGAACAGGAACTCTGATGATGTGGGAAGGGTCCCTCTCCGCTTTCCTTCAATGCGGTTTGGGCTCATATTAGCATTTTATGTGCTCCCTCGATAAGGATTTTCTTCACTGGGCTTAGGGTTACAAGGATGTACATATATAATTTAGATCCCCCCTTAAGTGCTATTTGCTTGACTTTGATTCTTGAGGATACTTCCCCATATTTATTCTCAATGCAAACAGTTCTTTATCAGATATGAGCTTATCTTCAGCTACCTAAGATTAGGGGGGAATAGTTGCTAATACCTCTGGGCTTAGGGAAAAGTAGTTTCTAATACCCCTCTCCCAGTTCTATCCAGTGGAAGCTCATAGACTCTGTAGTCAGACGGTTGGATGCTTGCTCCAAAACCAGGAATCCTGAGCAACTACAGCAAAGGCAGGAGGGTAGGGAGAAGTTAAATTAGAAGTGATGATGGAGCAGCTGCCCTTGAACCAAGGATTTTACAGCAGATCCTGGCTCAGCATCTTGGCTCCTGCACTTTCAGGGCCTCCTTGGTTTCTCTTTGCCCATCTGCCAGTTCAGGGACTCTCTTGCAATACCCTGTTTACAAGGAAATGCATTGTTGAGAATGACTTGTTTAAATCAAGAAGTCAACTGCTACATAGTCTATAAGACTTTTTAGCCTATCAAGTTACATATTTAAGGAATAACACTGAACACTCTCCCCTATTCCAGTAAATGAATTAAGTTTGAATAGAGACAGAAAGAAGATGAGTGCCGGTCAGCTCGAACTTGGATTGGTCCTTGCTATCTTTGTAAGAACAATCCATTCCCCATATATGAGAGAGAACAGATGTATTGAGGAGACAAAGGATCAGAATGTTTCCTAGCACTGCCCTGCATCAGTGACATCATTGTTTGGGAAGAAATACCCGAAGGTCCCAGAGCAACAGACTGGAAAATCCTAAAACAAAATTACATCACAATGCAAAAAGATATTCTGCCTGTAACAGTAACTATTTGTAGACTCATAAATAGCCATGTTGAAATGATAAAACACAACTCTAAATCGGTTCTCAACCTGTGGGTTTCAACCCCTTTGATAAATTTTTATCCTCAGAAATATTTAAATTATGATTTATAGCAGTAGTAAAATTACAGTTCTGAAGTCACAACAAAGTAATTTTATGGCTAGGGACAATCACAGCATGAGGAACTGTTTTTAAAAGATCACAGCATTAGGAAGGTTGAGAACCACTGCTCTACATGACTGCCTTGTGAGACTACTAAAATAAACGTAAATCTACATTCAGCACCAGTATCCTCTCTTCTTCTATGCAACAATAATGAACGTTTCTCCTTTGGGGCATGTTGTATGACTAAAAGCAGACAGCTCACTGGTCAGACTGAGAGGATTCCAGGTCACTGTCCAAAGCTATGTGTACATAGAAAAATACCATGGTCACTGTTTGATGGCTGCTGCCCATCTTTTCAAAAACAGCTTTCTGAATCCTGAAGAAACCTTCGCATCTGAAAAGTGCGCTCGGCAACTCAATGTCATGCACCAAACACCACCATGCTGGCAGCTGGAACTGGGCTGCAAGTGCTCAGTTATTCTTCATGACAATATCTGAAGGAAATGTATGCAATCAACACTTGAAAAGTTGAATAAACTGGGCAAAGGAGTTTTGCCACACCCACCAATATTCACCTGACCTCTCACCTACCAACATCCACTTCCTCAAGCATCCCAACACCTGTCTGCAGGAAAGATGCTTCTACATCCAACAGAATGTGGAAAAATCCTTCCAATCCAAATGATTTTGAGATTTATTAAATCCCAAGTATGGATTTTTGCACTACAGGAATAAAAAACGTATTTCTCATTAACAAAAATGAGTTGACTCTAATAGTTTCTATTTTTACTGGTAAAGATGTGTTTGAGCTTAGTTATAATGATTTAAAATCCATAGTCAAAAGCCACCATTCCATTTGAACCACCCAACACACACACACACACACACACACACACACACACACACACACACTATTGTTATCCATATAATACCTTGTGTGTTTGTGTTTACATGTGTGTCAAATCTGTGTGTGCATGTGGTAGTATGGAGGCCAGAAGCAAACTTCAGACATTGTTTGTAAGGAGCCATCACTCTTGTTTCTTGAGACAGAGCCTGTCAATGACTATGCTGCCTGGTCAGTGAGTTCTAGGAATTCCACTTTCTCTGTAAATGCAGATCACCATCACAAGTCGCCTATGTGGGTTCTGGGGATCTATCTCAGATTCCCATGTTTATGCATGAGCTGTCTCCTTCAATGAACTATTTCCCTCAGTGAGCTATCTTCCTTACTCTACACTTTCCCTAAATGTGGTATTAAATGAGAACTCATATAACTGTATTATTCTACCCATTACAATAGAAATTATCTTTATGTGAAAGAAAACCTCTTATTTTTTTTAATATGATATTTTCTCATAAGAATCATTTAGGATATGTTCTTTATGACAATGTATTACACAGAGCTTATAATTTAAATTTATAGTAAATTTCTTGTGGGGAAAGTGTGGTTAAAATAAGAATTGTAAATGTTTTCTCTCATCTTAAAGATTCTACTTATTTAAAAATGCTTTAAAATCCTCTTATGCATGTTTTACTTTATTGTAAAGTTAATGAAAGGAGCAAGGCGTACCAAATTATAACTAAGTTGCAGGAAAAAAAAAAAGACTAAACTAAACAAGACATAAAGTCAACAAACATGCAAATGGAATCTGGAAACCCAGCAAGCTGATTCTGCTGTTTGCTTCCACAACAATGTGCAACAACAATGTGGACAACAATGTGTCCTTACTACCTTT
Organism: Arvicanthis niloticus; assembly: GCF_011762505.2. Classification (NCBI taxonomy): domain Eukaryota; kingdom Metazoa; phylum Chordata; class Mammalia; order Rodentia; family Muridae; genus Arvicanthis; species Arvicanthis niloticus. The sequence continues at coordinate 66,766,794 of NC_047668.1, read as the reverse complement.
GGATGCCCTTACTTCCACTCACTTAATAACCATGCAGTGCTGGCCCCTGGCAGACACTTTCTGCAGTTTTCCCTCCTCGATGTGCAGAGCACCTCTGGCCTTCTCACTGTGATTTCCTTTCTACTCTCCTATTCCTTCCTCTATACTTTAAGTTGGAGAATTGTCCTACTTCAGGATTTTTGTTTTTAACGTCTTTCAGTGTAAGTAATCTGAGGCTAGAGAAGTGACTTGGTGGTTAGGAGTGTTTGTTGCTTTTTTAGAGGACTCAAGAGTTTGGTTTTAGCATCCACATAGAATGGCTCACAGACATCTATAACTCCAGCTCCAGGGAATTAAACACCTTTTTCTGGCTTCTGACATCACCTGTATGCTTATGTATGTGGCCACACATACATACACATATCCATACACATGCACACATGTACATACACACACATGCACATATGTACACACATACATACATGTGTGCACACATAAGAATGCACACACATGCATGTAAATCAATAAAGACAAACATCTTCAAAGTGAGTAATCCCCAGAAATGGCAAATTAACTTCCCAAATCTAAAAGACATATTTAAGAAGTCACAGTAAGTATCCCCTTCATATTCTCTGCCAGCATCACAAACTTGTGTGACAAAAACTACTTTGAGCTTTGTGCTAACACCCACTCACCAGAGGACACCCATTCAGCCTCAGCACAAAATTAGCCTGTCACCATTCTTAAGACATTACTGCCTAAATTCTAGCCACCCAAACAATAAGCTATGGGAACATCTATCTTTGTGTAATATTATCCCTGTCAGCTAACAATACCATAAAAAAGAAGGTTGACAAAAATCAGAGATTTTGTTATGTGCTAACATCAGAAAGGTATGAGGTGATCACCTATTTACAAACAGAAACTGGTTTTAAAAAAAACAAGTCAAACTAAGAGAAGCAGAATAAACAAAAATAAATAGCCTGAATAATTGTTATAAAAGATTGTAATATTTAAAAAATCATTTTATATGAAATTCTATTGGAAGGAATGTGAATAACGCACATATTTTTGATTGTATCCAAAGCAAATATGCATGGGTTCGATGAGTAATAAGCAGAAAGTGTAGACATTGGAATCGCCTGAGTACCAAGTGTAGACATTGGAATCGCCTGAGTACCAAGTGTAGACACTGGAATCGCCTGAGTACCAAGTGTAGACACTGGAATCACCTGAGTACCAAGTGTAGACACTGGAATCACCTGAGTACCAACTGGGAGTCTCTGTTAACAGCTTTTAGGGTTTAATCATCACAATAGTCATATAAAAACTAAGCTTTTTGAATACTTCCCATTAGGACAGATGGTATTTTAATTCCTTAATATTAGCTGATTACCACTCTGTGAGTTAGGCCCAAAGACAAAGATAAAAAAAAAAACTAAAACAGATCAACACATTTAAAGTCAAAATCTATAAAGAGATGGGCAATGCAATGGAACCTAGGAAGTCTCATTGCAGGATTGGTTCTGTTAAACAGATTGAAGCTTAAACACTAACTTGGAGTCCATATGCCTTAGTAGTAATATGACCTCAAATCTTAGTGACCTAAAATGACAATGATTTTTTTTTTCTCTCACATGGGAGGTTTATTGAGAGGGGGAAATAGAGGCAGCCTCTGGGAGAGGGAGGAGAGAAGAGAGAGGGGGCAGGGAGCATGCTGACAGTGATTTCTTTCTCAGTTGAACCACAAGTCCAAGTCTCCAGGGAAGTTGGTCTGTTCACTTCCATGTGACAACACAACTACCCCAACACATCACTTTGTCAGTTTCTGGGTTCAGGTAAGAAGCTGGAGAGCTGCACACAGGTTTTATATTCTTCACTTTGGAAGTGACACAGTTCATTTCTGCTCATAGCTCCTTACTTAGAATAATCACACGTCCACAGCCACAAGCTAAGCGCCAGAAAAGCCAGAGCATGCTGTCTTCTGAATGTTCAAGAAGGGAGAAATGAACTGAGTTGTAGGGACATCACTGCCACGCTTCAATTGTGTCTATCGTCTTTATCATCACTGGAACCAAATACTGACAGAAATAACGTCAGAGAAAAAGTATTTTTCTGGCTTACCATCCCACAGATTTTAGTTCACCACAGCAGATGGGGGTGGCACAGTTCACATCATGGAAGACAGAAAGCAGAATAGAACAGCAACAGAAAGAGACAGAATTAAGATGTATTCCAAAGATGATGCCTCGGGTAACACACCTTCTCCAACTAGATCTTACCTTCCATAGCTCCAACATCTCCCAAAATTTCCTTTAAACTTTTAAAGCCACCAGTAGAGTCAATCATTGACTTGGGCAAAGCCTTCATTGTGTAATTATATTTGTAATCCTTACAGGCACAACTTGTTTCCGAAGCTTCTAGGAGGTTCTCTCAGCTCCATGAAGACTAACCATCAGAGTTATTAGTATTTGGTTTAAATATTTTAGAGACTGTTTTATTAATCATATAGAACTTTATTTGATATGCTATGTTTAGTAAGTATGTAGCCTATAACAAGAATTAAGAAAACCAGAGGAGGGTATTTGTTTTTTGTTTTGTTTTTCCGAGACAGGGTTTCTCTGTGTAGCCCTGGCTGTCCTGGACTCACTCTGTAGACCAGGCTGGCCTTGAACTCAGAAATCCACCTGCCTCTGCCTCCCAAGTGCTGGGATTAAAGGCGTGCGCCACCACCGTCCGGCGGTATTTGTTGTTCCACACAACCTGATAGGAAAGTTGTATTTCTAAAAATAACCTTTACTTAGGTCATTGAGCACAGAGGAGTCAAGCTAGTGCCTAACTAGAAGTTCATCTTTACTGATTAATGTTCATGGTTCTGGATGGTACTCTGCACTTGACTAGAGGAGAAACATAATTATTAATATCACTCAACTACAAACTCTGCAATCTACAAGAGCAGCCCTCTTGCAAGAGATACTGGTGCAATAGAGGTACAGCTGTTATATGAGTAAACCAAGTACTATTTAAAAATTGAATTTGAGGCCTACTCTATGGGATCCACTACTATAATGACCAAGAACACAGGGGGAAGTCTCATATTATTATTCTGATAAAGGAACATAGCAATAAAATGACTTCTGATGATAGATTTCTATGCTCATAGATGAGTGCACATCAGAGAAACTTTTTCTTACAGTTGATGAGATTAACACAGAGAACCACAATTGGGCAACGTGCAGAGGGTGAGAGTCTAGACCTTTGAGTCCCAACTTAGATAACTTCATCCCCTCCTCTCAGGGCTCAGGGATCTATGTGGAAGAGGAGAAAATGAGGAAAAGATGACTCCATAGAAATAATGTCTTCCAGACACAACAACACTGATATCCATATAAACTCACAGAGACAATGACACCATGTATAAGACCTGCACATGTTCAAGCCAGAAAAATTCCAGAATTGAAAAAAAATTGAATGCAAATTCTCATCACTAAACAAAAAGCTATTTGCAATTACCTAATAAGGAAAAAGTTAATGTTCTCCAGTTGAGTAATACTGGGTATACCAGCCACACCCCATGCCCAAGAGTAGTTGGCCAAAATGAATCGAAGTTCTTGCTTTGTCTGGCATTACATGTGTGCATACACATGTGTGTAAAACAAAGCCTTTTGCTTTGATATTTTTGTCTTGAGAAAATGTCTTCCTTCTTTTTTCTGTTTTATTTTAGATTTTTTGTTTGGAGGGACTTTTTGTTATCTTTTCCTGAGGGAATATTAAGAGAGAACGTGAGAGAAAAATAGAAGGAACATCAAGTTGGGTAGGCATTGAGGTGGATACAGTCTGAGAGGAGTCAGGGGAGTGGAAAGAATATGATTAAACACAAATGCAAAAGCATTTTATATAAAAAAATTTTAAAAAGAAAAACAGAGATGTTTGCATATTGGGACTGATAAACCTCACCCCAGAGGCAGCTAGTTAGACAAAAGCCAGAAACTATAATGGATGATAAAATAAACTTCTAGGAAATGAGATACATTTATAATTTGTATTTTCACATTGCTTCTTTTATTTCTTAAATAGGAAGCAACTATGGGATGGGACCATGTCCATAGGATCATGGGGTGGTCACATTTGTTATTTGCACAAGCTTCACATCTCAGGAAAGGTCAGTTTATTTGTTGAACTCTGCCCCAGAGTTGAACTCTCACTGTTCTATGTAGTCCATCATCATCACTAGTGTGTGTTGTTTCATCACCCCTGTTCAGCAGATGCCACCACTGTGTAAGCTTGAAATATGTGGAGAAGCAAATTGGCTTCTCCTGTGCCTCATGTGGATTCACATGAAAGGACTGAGGAGGCTGATAGTTCCTAAGACTTTGTGTCCCCAAGAAGTTGTAATTTCAACCTCTGGTCACCTCCCTCAGGATACAGCCTTGGATTGAGAGGATCCTTCATACATGGGGGGACTTTTCAAATAACCTCATCTTAGGTTAAATCACTTTCTTCTCTCTCGAACTTATCAAAGGATTCTTCATTTCTCCTTTCTAGAATAGCTTTCGCAACATTCTTTGTCTCACAAAAATAAAGAAAGTGTTCTAACCTTACGTACTGTCTGCTTTCACTTCTTTAAATTCTGGGAGACACATAAATACTAAAGACTAAGCTTTGAATAGAAGAGAAACAGGAGTCAAAGTAAACGTTTAGCTCTAACTAATGACACCTACCACTATACATACACGGAACACAGAGTCTAACCAATGATACCCTATATATGCATGGAACACAGATGTCCAGACAACATGAGACCAATTTTAGTAAAAAATAGGCCAGAATGACAGAAACGGTTATCTCTAAAATGTGGGATGTAGAATGTAGTCTATTTTCCAAACCTACTGTACTGAACATATAACTGCTATAATAAGGAAACCTTAGGCTTACCCAAGAACCTAGAGCCTTCTTGGTTTAGAGTCCTAGGAGATGCTTTGGATTAGACAACCAGTGCAAGAACAAATCCTCAGGAGATGTCTCACCGCCTCCCCTTTGCTCAGAATAGTCCTCAAGCATGTGCCACAGAGAATCTGAGATTTCCAATGAAATCTGATCCTCATACACTGTCCAGAGAGGAACATATGCACATCAAAATACTTTGTAGTAGATTTGGTCCCTTCCCTGAGTCACCCGCCCCAGATATTCAGATTAATTACACAAAACTTAAAGCATCTGTGCCTTTGAATTTCAGTTCACTACACAAGTGAAGTGTATACCACAGATAAATGCAGTTTCCACCCCTCGTCATGGAAGCTCCTCTTTACAGAAAGTAAAAACTATTCTATAAAAACATAACTGCTTAAGATAAAAAGATCAGCTGTCAATGGTATGTCCAGTTCCACCTCAACTCCTGCACCTAAGGCTCAGGGAACACTGTAGAAGAGGAGACAGAAAGATTTTAGGAGCCAGAAAACCAGGACGTCTATGAAATGGTGTCTCCTGGAAGTGACAGAAAAGCAACATCCAAGATATTTCAACAATATGATTGCCTAAACAAGATCCAGTCAAGGACAATACCAATAGACAGGGTAACATAGAAGAGAGAAATCTCTCAGGCATCTACCACTAGACAAAGAACTACAGGCAACTAATGACTGCTTAGAGACAGCAAACTAATTTTCCACAGGGATGGCTCCCTAATTGGTTATCTAGTAACATGTGGTCAGGCCTGAAGTCGCATAGCAACACTAAAGGGGCTCAGCAGGTTGTAGGGGGTCTCGGTCTCTGTCTCTGTCTCTGTCTCTCTCTCTTTCAGAGAGAGAGAGAGCACTAAGAAAAAAACCATTAATTTGAGAACAAATGAGGAGGATATGGAAGGGATTGAAGGAAGGGACTGGAGGGGGGAAAAGGAAGGAAAGAAATGATGTAATTAAGCTTTAATTCATTTTAAAAAGAAAGAGAGCATAGTAACTGTAGATCTTCTTTATAACCCACAGTAGGCAGGATCATGTGTGCTGCAGTTCATCCAGTTACACACTAGCTCAAGTGGCACCGTTTCAGGAATTATGCTTATTAAACAAGACTTTACATCTCAGGCTCATGCCTTCTAGTGGACTTGGGCCACCAGCAGTATTTCCACAATGGGCAAGTTATCCTCAGTGAGTACATAGTGGCTCATTGGCATTCTCTAACTATGAGCTCTCCATGAGCCATTGCTCCCCCAATTTGCTAGTACAACGAGAGTTCATAGTAACAGAGACGAAACCAAGCATTAATTTCATGACCCTCAAGTGTTTTCATCGAATACAAATTGAATTAAATTTAACTGTAGCATCATGCTCCAAAAATTGTCAGTCCATGTGTGAAAGCCATAGTTAACTAAAACATTTTATGAACAGCAAGCCCTCAGCTGGATGAGCACTTCAAAGTGCACAGAGTTTGTACTAGATATTACTAAAGACATTGTGTAGTGTGTCTCACACTGGTAGAAGACCTACCTGTTTTCTATGACCAGCGTATCACTCAAGTCTTTCAACATGGCATCATATAAACAAAGAAAGTAGCTGACTCTGACAGTGAGTTCTATGATTTTAAGCACTAGTCTCAAAAACTCATTAGCAATTAAAGGTTTCAGAGAATGCTTTTAAGCCCCCACTGTATTGCATCTGAAAAAATAGAATTACTTTAGGATTGGTCTTGTCAAAGGGAAAGTCTTGATTCTCTCTTCTAGTACCATAATTCTCCCATTTAACAATGTTTTACTTTTCCTCTTGAGTGTACACAATCAAAATAAAGGTGAGGAGAGCAAGCTTGGGACTTCTGTGCATACTATCCCCCCGCCTCCTTTGTGATAGAGGCATATTCTTTGAGTATATATTCTACGTTTTCTCCTGGTTCCTCTTTTCTTCCTTCTTCTATCACTACATGTACCTTCTTCATTCCATATTCTATCTTTGTACTCAAGATCATAAGAAAACAGACTTGTGATAGTTTGCAACTTTTAGGTTTTGCATGTATTTAATGATAAGCCTATTTATTGTGTGATAGACACAGTTCAAGATAATTTAGTATACCTCTTTAAATTCAAAGCAGTTATCTTTTACTTACTTCCTAATTTATTCTTATTTAGAAGAAGACAATCAAAATAACTATTAAAGTTCTCCCAGATCTTCTTTGCCAAAATTCTAGGAATTAAGTCAAGCAGAAGGACAACTTTGAATGTAATGCTATTGAGAACACATACAAGTGTATCGTCCTCAACGATGGTTAAAACCAGCCTACCCTATTTCATCAGGTGATACAGAGTAGTAAAATTTGTGTTTTGAATAGGTTCCAACATCCCATAGTTATCCTAAGCTTTATTTCTTTATCAATAAAAAGGACACATGATAATCTTACATTATAGGATGGCGTGGTCATGAAATGAGATAATGTACAGAAACATTCATTACAAACCTTAGGCATAAATGGTGATATGAAAAGAAGCTGAATTTGAGTTCAGATTTATTCTGATTGTGTTTTAGAGTAACCATTGTCTCTCCCTCAGCCAATGTGCTTGTGTTTCCTGTGTGGTATCAGGTAGAATCTCTCCTAGTTCTCCAGTAGGGAAAAGGGCCTGACTCACTTAGGTGTCACCACACTCACTGCTGGCAATGACACACTGACTGCAATGGCAGCTCTTGGTCCTGTACTAAAACCATCTCCAAAGCCACTGGCTTGTTAGTTTCCTACAGACAATGGCATCTTGATTGTGCACCTTCTGCCTTGTTGACATTGCTCTCCATATAACATTTAAGGGCCTGCAATTTCTAACTTCCCAGTACATAACTCAGGCTAATCTGCATGTGTCCAGATTAAGTTGAATTGGATAAATTATATGGAGATAAAGGAAGAGGAAGTGGGTTGGTAGAGCAGCCAAAGACAATGGAAGAAGGCCTCCTGTGATTCACACATGGAAATCAGTAGAGGTAAATGAATGGAAGAAAACAGAATAAATGGAAACAGGCAAATTTACATTTCTGTGCTGGGCCAGGTTTGAAGAATTCTCCTAATCCTAAGGAGGTGTGTGTGTGCATTGAGAATATGCATGAACTCAAGTCATGTTTGAAATTCATAATCACTCACGAAACAAATACTTATTGAGGACACAAACACAACAGCTACTCCGAGATGCTATAACGTAATACTGAGCCAAACCAACTAACATCTCTTACCAATGGAGACTCACAGTGGACTGACCACCAGTGTTTAGCCCTCTTAGTTTTTCCATTAAACACATGAGTCTAAAATATCTGAAAATAGCAAAAGGATTTTCACTTTCTCTTTTGCTGAATTCTTTGAAACAGGCTCTTAAAGTGTCTGCACTTACGCAGAAAAGCACATTACTACAAACCCTAGAAATAATTGGGATCAAACGCTTTCATGAGCCAGCAGGTCCACAAAGCCAATACCATGAAAGTGAGTGTAAAGAGTCTCAGAGCTAAGCCACTGGAAACTGTTTCCAGACACTCAACATCTGCACTAGAATTAACAATGCTGAAGAAACTAAAGCTACCACTTTTTCTGAGTTAAGTCAGTTAAACTAGTGAACATTGAGAATCCAGTGTGGGCAGCCATTTAGACAGGGGAACTTTAAGGTCTTGACATGGTGATACAAATGATAACACAGACATACAGATACATTGTGTGTGTGTGTGTGTGTGTGTGTGTGTGTGTGTGTGTGTGTATCTTATAATTATCCACAGATTTGACATCAGAAATATAGGTTGTTGATTTTGAACACCCACAGGTTTTATTCAGAAAAATAACACTCAAACACTGGAAAATCAAAGGCCATCACAGCAGTTGACAAAAGAATGGTGTCTCCTATGTGTTGCCACACAAGACACCAAATGAGATGAGAGGTTTTGCTTCAATATGTAGCCTGAAATTGCCTAGCAATGCATGATTTCTCCTTTGGTCACCATCCATGGATGGCCGCATTGGCTCTCATAGCAGCATTCAACTCCCATTACAGTAAGGAAGGTGAGAGTTTTACACTTCCTTGGGGTGTGGTTTCACTGATCTCCTTTCCCTCTGCTGGGCTAGAAGTGACACAAAAGAAGAGTCATATTTTGGTTTATCACTGAATCACCAGCAATCTAGGACATAGTGGGACTTCAACAAATATCTGATCAATGAATAAACTTTCCACCCTCAAGACTACAGAGTTGGTTATATTCCAAACAAAGCACCATAGTTGGCAGAGTCGGTGGGAGCAAATGATGAGGAATTTGGGGATGAGGTTATCTGAGTTACTTGAATTCCAAGAAGAGGCATGCATATAAATTTATGGAATCAGATACAACTATCAGCTAAAACAGCTGCCAGGGGATGCTACCACCAGCAGCAACAGCATTAGTATTCAGGGCTATTTGTATGTTTGGTGCTTTCTATGTATTATCCTTATCTCTGAGAACTATTTCAGGTGAATCTTATAACCCCTGTGTTACAGCTATAGAGATAAGCAGCTGTATGAGAAACTGAATTCAATTCTGCTCCGAGTATGAGTACACTCCCTCCCCTCCCCAACACAGGCTCAGAAATCCCATTTTCTTTCCAGCAAGAACTCTGCTCCAAAGGCAGATTTAAAATTCATGGCATCTCGGGTGATTCTCCATATGATTTGGCCTGACCCCCATTGGGGGTCATTGTATGGATTCATCTTGCTCTCTCTCTCTCTCTCTCTCTCTCTCTCTCTCTCTCTCTCTCTGTGTGTGTGTGTGTGTGTGTGTGTGTGTGTTTACATTTCTTGCTGTGATGTCTTAGTTTCTAATAGACTCTTACTCTGACAGCCCCAGAGTAATCTAGGAAAACAGTAGATATGGTTTAAAAAAGTGGAAAAAGTGGAATTATTTCATTTTTAGCTTGAAGGACAGAGCCAGGATGAGAATATCATTCTTATCTCACTGGAAAATTGTGGCAGAAAAGAAGGACTCCTGTTGTTAAACAATCACTATGAAAAGACAAGTTTCTGTGTTTTGTTTTCCTTTGTAGGGAGATCAATGGTTCAATAAAAAATGATGTGCAATGCCAGCCATACCAACGTTGTGTTTACTCATCTCTACACGTGACTATTTGTGTAATGGAAACCCCATAAATGGCTTACTGAGTCAAAGTAGTTTATAATTATTAGATGTGTATAGAATCTTACTGAGTTTTTAATAGAGCACATATTTTAAAAAGAAGTAAAGATCCAGTTTGTAGATAGTAGTGAAGACTAAAGGCTCATGGTTAGTAACTACCAGAATTGAGAGGAATTGTGCAAAAGTATTTGGTTCTCCATAGCCCAATCCATTACATGCCAACAGAAACACACTCAGGCCTAAAACGTGCAACCAGGATATGTCTGCAGAGACCAGAATTGCATCCAGTGTAATTTGGATTCATTCTTGTCAACCATAAGGTTGTATAAAAGATAATGATGTTTTTCATTGATATTTTTAAAAATAATTTATTTTGTATTATGTGCATAGATTAAGATTGTCAGATTCCTTGGAATGGAGTTACAGACAGTTGTGAGCTGCTATGTGGTGCTGGGAATTGAACCCAGGTCCTCTGGAAGAGTAGCCATTGCTCTTAACCTCTGAGTCATCTCTCCAGCCCCTTTCATTGATATTAAATGCAAAAAATTGTCAGGTGGATGCTGGGGGTAAAAAAATCAGGAATTGCTGGACTCCGTGGATGTAGCACAGAGAGACTTTGATCTCACTCATCAAAAATAATTTCATTTTCTCTTCACTGAATCTCAGCATGTACCCAGCATATATAAAAATGCCTAGCTGTACAGCTTCCATTTTCCATCCATCATAGAGCCCTTGGCCAAAATAGTGATAGATGAAATATGTATCATGTGAGGAGAAGAATCATCTCTTAGGCAACATTTCAACCAAAGAGCTTTCTCTACTCTGAAGAAATCCAACTCATACAATTTCAAGATTTTAATCCCAAGTCTGTATGTAAATGTGGGAGGTTTTTGTAAGTTACTAAAATGACTTGTTATTTTCCAGAAGATGCCCTGAAGGTTTTGTTCAGTGGTTCACTGATACCTTAAAAATAGGACAGGGCTTAATGCAATGAACAAAATTAATTCAGTTTCCCAAGGCTACCCTACCAGACACTTGACTTTCCAATTTAATTCCAAAAGGCTTATTGGTGAATTTGACTCTGGTAAATATTATAGATACAGGGAGATGTCACAGAATCAGTTAATAAATCACCTCATGATTCCAATGAACACAATATTTTTTTTCTGTTCTAAATGGCCTTAGATCTTAAGACTAGAGGCACTGTTTGAAAGGAGTCCCAAACGAATTAACCTTATTGTTTTCATAGACTAGAAGGAGCAATCCCTGACATGAAAGCAGAATTTAATTAAAACTGAAGTGCAGATGAGCTGAAAATGAAGGCAGAGGAGGTGCCATTAAACCCAAAGTGGTCTTTCCTCCAGTGCCCTCTAGCCCCAAGCACACAGAGCAGGCATCATGTGCAGAGGGGATGTCATTGCCCTGTTAGGATAAAAATAATCACACTGATAATAATACCATGACCATTATTAGAATGATTAAAAGCATTAATTATATTGAACTATATTGCAGATGGTATCAGAGTAATGACTACTTAGCTGAATCCCATCCCAATGGCTAGTTTTAATTATTAATAGCAATCATAGTACTATTGAAACTGTTTCCTTTATCCTGTAAGACTCACATTCCCTCAGAGGCAGGGATGAAGGAGATGCTCATTTTAAAATCTGAGACAGACTTCTCAAGAGATAAGTGACCTCTTTTTGTGTGTGTGTGTGTGTGTGTGTGTGTGTGTGCCGCTAAGTGGAGCTCAGTATTACCTCCCTCCTCACTGAGACCAGATTAGAGAAATGACTTTCTTTGTTTTTACCTGACTTCCTCTGCCCTTCCAGGACACAATTATAACCTGACAGTGCCCAAACAGTTCACCATTTCTAACAACTTGAAAAAACATAGCCAACTCTCCTGGCTAATTCAACATTTTCTTGATGTTCAATGCCCATCCAATCACTTAAAGGGACAGACACACACTCTTCCATTCTTATATATCATGCCAATGGTGAGAGACACTGGAGAACTGAAACATAACAACACCATATCTCACTAGAAAGCTTTATTCTCCTGCTCAGACTTGCTAACACAGACTGGGACAGGAATGTCTGGGACACTCAGAGATTATACAATATGCTAATACATCAGCTCCTCCCTCAAGGACTGGTTTACCAGATAGATTACATAGCCCTGTGTTACAGGAACACCAAGCGTCCTTTACACTGAAAACCCTAACTTAGCTTTCTAGTATCTAAAAGCCTGTGTTGCTGTGTATTTTCAGGACAGATAGGTTTGGAGTTTATATTTTAAATCTCATTTGACAATATTTATCTCAAATTGGAGTATGTCACCATCTTGGCTTCAATTGTAGTTACTCATGTATTTGACTTAAGCTAACAGACTAGATTTTTCCTATTTTTTTCTTTTGTTCGCTCACAGATGCTCTCCATCCTCTCTCTTATTTTTGTCTGCTTGCCCTTAATATTGTCAGTGCTTGTGCTACTGTTGCATAGAGGAAATCTCTGGCTTGAAATTTTTATCACTGAGAAAATTCCACAGTTACATCTTAAATATCATTTCTACCACAATCTCTTATTCTCGTTTTTCCTTCCACATTTAAAATTTTTATTTTATTTTTAAGGCAAAATCTAATCATGGTGGGCCTGGAGCACACAGAAATCTTCCTGCCTCTGCCTCAGCCTCATGAGTGCAGGGACAAGAGACATGTGTTATCATCCTAGCCCATCTTGACCACTTTAATTATAAGGACTTTGAGCTCTATTATCTAGATCCTCCATGGCTCCAGTTGTTTTGTCCCCTGCATTTGCTGCTTTCTTGTGACAAATTTGTTTCTGCATAGTGACATGGAAAACAAAGACAAAACATAAGGCTCTTTAATTAGAAATATTCCTCCTAGAAGAATTCTAAATTTACTTCTAGATAAAGGTTGTGGGTGGCTTTCACAGTAACTTCAATTCAATCAAGGTTTGACATGAAACAAAATCTATTCCCAATTGTTGGAACATTGATTCAGGCCTATAATTCCAGGACTCACAGTGCAGAGGCAGAAGGACCATAAATTCAAGGGCAGCTTAGAATACAGAATGCATTCAAAATGCTACATAGTGACACAGTAAGATCCTGTAAAGATAAAGCAAAGCACACTTGGAGGGCTACGTAGTTATCTCAGTGGCAGAACCCTTGCCTAATAGGTACAGGGTCTTGGGTTTGAAATCCTGCACTAAAAAAGAATTTCTCATTTATCATCATTCCTAGAAAGTATAATCTTAAGTTCTCAGTACAAAAGCAGGAGTCTGGCAGAGGCTCCCTTCTTGGTAAACCTGTACCTCAAATATTTTCCTCACTGGCCTGTGAACTTTAGCCTTTGCTTATCCTCTGAGGTTTGGGGTTTCCTCCTACAGAAATCGGAATGCTGTAGAAGTAAAGGCAGCCCTGAAGGCCCCACCCCTTTGGGTTTCCTTCATCTTTCGGCCACTGTCTTACTAATTACTCTAGTCTCAGAAGAGATACTTTTCATATTTGATGCCTTTTGCATTATTCTCATAGGAAGATTGGCCTTAATTGCCTAGTCTCCCATCACCAGAAGTGCATCTCCCAGTGTCTGAAATAAGCACCAGAGGGCTGTTATCACTGAAAGCTTTCTCTCTCCTTAGAGTCCAAACACCGGCAAAACCCACATTCATGAATTTCATTTATTTACATTTTAAGTAAATGTTTATGCTTATACTATCCTGGATGGTGGGATTGAGGTAGAGAATACAGAAGGAAAATCTGGAAATCTACATACTTTTAGATATCTCCATTAGGGTTAAGCTGCTATGAAGATTCTCACAGACCCTCTTGGATATACAGACAACAGAGATAAAGCAGGATACATATTAATCTACATGAATTATTTTCTGATAGGGAACATTTTAAATACTGCTGTCTAGATGGAAATATAGTGCTGAGGGTATCTCACTGGAAAGATCAGGGTAAGGACACAGCCCATCCATCTGTGGATGCCAATGGCAAGGTCAATCATCATCTGTGCTGTTTGCTCCTAGCATGAAAACTCTGTTCAACCTTATCCTGATGAGCAGCTCTGAAGCCTTTCCCCAGGAAGCACTGGCTGCTAATTATAAAGTGGTTTTGTCAGCATTTCATAAAGCTTATGCTGTCTGCCAAGAGTAAGCATAGCCATTTATTTAATTAAATATTCATTCATAAACATTGCTAATGTGCAAAACACCCATCTAAGTGTATAAAAGGTAAAAAAAAAAAAAAAAAAAAAGAGGAATTTTATTGCTACCTTCGAATCATCTCATACCAGCTCTATGACTTTGGTTTTGAAGATTTTTGTTGCTCACATCTTTATTGTAAAAAAATCTCCAGCCCCTTCAGAAAACAGACAAGGTATAAATAATTAATAAACCTGTGAACAAATGTCAATCTCTGTTCTTGGGCATTTATGATCCATAACTAACTCAACCTACTGGAAAGTTAATTATGGTGGACTGTCCTTGAGCAGGTCACTGAGGTACTTCGGAGCATGTAAGGAGATGACACTGTGAGCTGCTTGCTCCCAAACCAATCTATCTCTTTATTTTCTTTGTAGAATATAAATTTTCTCCATTTATTTACTTGCCCCTCAACACCACATAATAATGAGCCTTACAGAAACCTGACCAACATCTTAGATGCTAGCCAAGCTTTAGACTTATATTTGGTAGATCTGAAGTTAATCCTCTTCAGTAGTCTAGTAATTAGGGCTCTGTGACCACTTCTGGCCATTGATATGTGAGAATATATACTCTAAGAAGTTTCTAAGAGAAAAAAAAACACAGAAAAGGTATTCTCCTCTACTTCCTTTGTATATTTTTTGTTCTTCTCCCACATCTAGACCTGTTGTACCTCCTTCCCATAATGCTGAGGATGAAGCTAACATGGAGCATAGCAGACATGAAAAATATATGACAATCTAAAAACATCTTTGACCAGTGAAAGTGGAGTGCTTGTACTCACCCATGTCCACTCCAAAAAGACTTCTCTCAAGGTTGAGAATAGCTTTTGCCCATGGGCATAAATATAGGCATTTAAAAGCCCAAACTCTAGAGGTGCCCATTGGTATTGTATCGCATAGATGTGCTATAATTTGTTTTTTTTTTTTAACCACTTAAAGATTAGAACCAGAGCTATTTCCACACATGTGACCTTGCATACAATTCACAGTGAGCATATATACATAGAAACTTAGAATACATGTGGGAGGACTGTGGTAGAGTAAGTTATATAAAATGGAATTACTGGTCCAAAGTATACCTCCATATGTACAATTATAGAAACAAAAAACAAGAAGAATGTGTGTCTTAGGGTTTTACTGTTGAGGACAGACACCATGACCAATGCAACTCTTATAAGGAAAACATTTAGTTGGGGCTGGCTTACAGGGTCAGAAGTTCAGTTTACTATCACCAAGTTGGGACCATGGCAAATGTGGGGCTGGAGGAGGAGAGAGTTCCACCTCTTGTTTCAAATGCAGCTCGAAGTCTAGCTTCCAGACGGCTAGGAAGATGGTCTTAAAGCCCACACCCACAGTGACACACTTACTCCAATAAGGTCACACCTACTCCAACAAGGCCAGACCTCCAAATAGTGCCACTCCCTAGCCTAAGCATATTCAAACCACCACAATGTGTCACCTGTAGCTGTGTTAATTTGCATATGTGAAAATTAATTTGGGGAGTTTAAGGGTGAATTATTCAAGATTACACAGATTTTTGTGGCAAAGCCAATACAAGAACCCAGACCTCAGGAATCGTATCTTGGTATACTAGAGAAAAGGTATGCGGAATGCCAAATTACACTGCTTCAGGGCTTTTAGGTCTTAAATGAAGCGCTTCTTGACTTCCAGGTAAAGTGTCTTGACTTCCATGGAAGCTGTCACTGTGTGACACAGTGGAAAGTCAGAATAGGATGAAAGATTTTATTGCAAATATAGAAAGAAAGAGTTTCAGAAATCCACATGCAGTGAAAGTGCAGAGAAAGACTGGAATCATGGTACTAAGTGGTGAACGGAATGATTTCAGTACTGCAGCCCTGTAGCTGAAGGAGGTGACACAGAAGATGCTTACAAAAGCAAGCCTGTATGGGCAGTCCTGTCTTCAAGACAGGGTCACAGCCTCAAGTTCAGTTAGAGGATTTGGTGAGAAAATGATTCCTCCCACAGAGGCAATGGTAGGATCAGTTCCCATGGGGTCACTCTGTATGACTCAGGCAAGGCTGAATACCACCTGGGAAGAGAGTCTGTCATTAAAAACCATGGGGGTGACTGTTGTCCTCTCATTCTTCCTCTGTTCAGCATCATCCAGCTGGTGGAAAAGCTTAGGCTGGACATTTAATGACTAGCACCTCAAAAAAAGAAGAATTATTACATTTATTGCAGGGCTTTTGAGCTCAGTGTTCAGAAGCATCAAGGTAAACTGTAGACTATGACGGAAGTATGGAGTCTCTCATTGGTACATACTGGATCCAAATTTACAGACTCAAGAATTTCATAGAAAGTGTATCAATCTAGACAGGAAGATCATGAAAAATATAATGGGTGCCCAGAACCCTCATAAACTGAACACTCTTATCAGCATAAGAAGTACAAAAACATCCATCTCAGGAAAGAGCTGCTATGAACTATTGGACTGGAAAAAGCACACACACCTCAAGTTCACAATATCCTTTGATGAATGCAAAACTGAATGTGGTTAAACACTTGATACAAGTCCAGCCCCTGAAGCTTCCACGAGGACTTTGAACAGAAAATAGCATAATACCATGTGCCTCAGAATCACTGGGGAGTTAGTGGTACAGTGACATCTGAAATCTATGGACTAGAAATCAAAACCCTTGCAGCTTCAGATTGCAAAATGTGAATCATTTGAACTAAATGTTTTCATTTAAAAACATTTTTAAAAATATGAGCTACCATGTGGCCTGAAACCAAGGAACAGACATGAATCAGGGAGCCTCACTTTGACTTGCCACAGCCTCAGGGTGAGGGAAAGGTCACAGAGATCATTGGAGGAGGGCATAAAGATGCAATGCTAACAATCAAAAAGACATAAGCAGGTGTCTCCAGCAGGGAAGCCCATAGGAAGGGGTGGCAAAAATGAATCCAGGGAAGTATGAATGGGAAAATATTTGTCACACAACCATGAAGAGAGTAAAGAGATGTACCCATGTAAAGAGATGGAATTCTAGTAATACTAAGTCTGGGGAGGCAGAGATAAGATGATCCCAGGGGGGAATAGCAGGACAGGTAGATTAGCTGAATCAGTAAGCTCCAAGTTTAGGGACAAACTTTGTCTTAAAATGATGATGACGATGATGATGATGACAATAAATGTGACAACTACAACTATGACAACAACAATGATGCAGAGAGCAATTGCAGAAGATACCTGGCATCAGACTCTGGGTTCAGCTCATACCTGCACACATGGGCATGCACAACTGCACACATGAGTACACACATGAGCATGTATACACATACACAATTAATCAGAATGATGAGAAAATTTTCTCATTTACTGATAATAAACTTGAAGTATGATAACTTGGAGCTTCTGGTCAGTAGATGGATTGCATTCTGGAGCCACCTATCTGCCATTTACTTCAGGGAGCCTGTATCCTTCCACCATGACAATTAAGAGAAAAATACAAAGACAGGCCTTTTGCCTGTATAGATGGATCTCGGAGCTGTGGTTTCTTTTATCTTAACATGATACACCTCAACTAGAATATTAGCCACCTATCGCTATCCACATCTGACCAGCGGAATAAGGCAATGGCAACCGTGTTCTTCTTCAAGCAGTTTATTCAGCTATCCCTGTACAGCAAGCTTCTTCTCTCTCTCTTCTCTCTCTCTCTTCTTCTCTTGTCTTTCCTCCCCAGCTCCTGCAGCCCCTTATATGCATTGCCTTCATCCTATCAGCAGCTGCCACGAAGTCACTGGTGATTGGCCATTCTCAATGATGCAAGGTGGGGTGATCGGGTAACCACATCTCTCAGCGCATACAACTCCATATATGGAGTTGTCTTTTCTCTCAAGCAATGCCTATGCCAAGTGCCACCTTGTAATGGTGAGAGCGAAGCCGCTTCCCACAGCCACCCATTCAGTTACAATCTAGAAAGTCCCAGAAAACTGGGACAATCTGCTTGCTACATAGATTTCAAAACTAAATGTGACCACCTAAAGTCCCTTTATACCTCATTCAAAGAAAAAAAGTAATCAAACTGAAGACAGCACTGGGAGACATTGGATACACACCCAATACAAACTTAACTTTCCTTCTAATCATCCTGGTGCAGGGAGTCACATTAAATGTAAACAGATTTGACTTGACAACAAAGACATGCAAGTAATAGCAAAAGAATTTATTTTGTAGTAGTTGACATTCTCCCCTCACAGCTTTAAATATTATTTCTTTGCTTACTATTTTTGACATCATGTTTAATATGTCATAAAGAGGTTATTTTCTTGTAATATCTACTTACATAATAAATGCTTCTTATCTTTGGTTGCTAGGTGCCTATTTATAGACAATAAACAAGGGATACTCAACAATGTATTTTTAAGTATTATTAATTTTTTGTCTTTTTTGAGATTATAATACTATTACATTTTCCCTTTCCTCCTTCTATACCTTCCCATATACTCCTCCTTGCTCTCTTTCAAATTTATGACCTCTTTTTTATTCATTGTTATTATGAATAATGTGTTCTTAAATAGGCAGTGGGTCACTGAAAATAGTAAAAAAAAAAAATTTGAAAAATTCCAAAAGCTGCCTGCCAGTTGCCCTGAGCTACATACTGTATATATACTGTATACATACATACATACATACATACATACATACATACATACATCACCCACCCCTACCCCTACCCCTTCCCCCACCTGGAGCTCCATTTTCTACCAACACCACCAACATCAAAATAACAGGAATGAACAATCATTGGCCATTTATATCTCACAACATCAGTGGACTCAATGACCCAATAAAAAGACACAGGCAACCAGAATGGATGTGAAAATAGAATCCATCATTCTCCTACATAAAAGAAACATACCTAAACAGCAAATATAGACACCACCTGTGAGTAAAGGACTGTAAAAAAAGTTTTTTGAGCAAACAAACCTAAGAAACAAACTGAAGAATTGATTTACTATTTAATAAAAATAAACATTTAACCAAAATTAATAAAAGAGAAGAGAAAGAAAACTTCATACTCATCAAAGGAAAAATCCACCAAGATGGCCTCTCAAATCTAAACACCTATGCCTTAAATGCAAGGGTGCCCACATTCATAAAAGAGAATTTACTAACATTTAAAATGCACATAGAACCTCACACACTTAATAGTGGAGACTTTAACACCTCACTCTCATCAATTAATAGATCATCAAAACAGAAACAAAATAGAGAAATAATGAAACTAATCAACTGAATGAATCAAATGAACATAACAGATATTTACAGAACATTTCACCCAAACACAAAAGAATGTACCTTCTCAGCATCTCACAGAGGCTTCTCCAAAACTGACCATAAAGTTGATCACAAAGCAAGTGTAAACAGATACAAGAAAATAGAAATAACTTCTTGTGTCTTATCAGACCATCATGGATTAAAATTGGAATTCAACAACAGAAAAAACAGAAAGATGGCAAATTCATAAAAAACTGAACAACTCTCTATTCAGTGACTACTGGATCAGGGAATTAATTAATTAACTAATTAATTAATTAAAGACATTATAGAATTCAATGAAAATAAAGGTACAATATACCCAAACTTGCCAGACACAGTGAAAGCAGTGCTAAGAGGAAAAAGTTCATTGTCGGGACCACTCTGCCAAATGTTGAAACCCACACTGCCCCAAGCTTTTGGGGGCTAAATTGTCCCAGCTTGTACTACTGCTCTGGTCTGCAGGTCAGGGTTCAACAAGAGAGAGAGGGAGAGTGGACGCAAAGAATGGAGACCAGACAGAGTGTGATTCAGTCCTGTTTATTCTCAAGTCTCTCTTCTCTCTTTCCAAGTTTCTTGTTCCTAGCCCAAGTCCTAAGTCTCAAGTTCCTAGTCCCTAGTTTCTAGTCCCTAGTGCCTCCAAGTTCCAAGTTTTCCAGCCCCTTTTTCTGTCTGCCTCTCACCTTTTATAAGTCTAACTTCTCAAGTCATGCCTTTAAGTCACACCTTTAAGTCACACACACCCAAGGGAAAATCCTGGGTATATAAAACAAGATGTTATCAGAGTGTGCTCAGCTGTTGTAGGCTGTTGAAAACAAGTCTCTTGTCAGAGTATATGGCTCAAGATGGCTGCAAGGATGATAGCCGAATTCTGTCGGCTCCCCACAGTTCATAGCACTATGTGTCTTCATAAGGAAATTGGCAACTTCTCATACTAATGATTTAAAAGTACACTTGAATGTTCTTGGGGAAAAAAAGAAGCAAACACACCCAAAAGGACTAGACAGCAGGAAATAATCAAACACATGGCTAAAATCAATCTATTAGAAACAAAAAGAACAATACAAGGAATCAACAAAACCAAGAGCTGGTTCTTTGAGAAAATCAACAAGACAGACAAATCCTAAGCCGAACTAACTAAAAGACAGAGAGACAGTACCAAAATTAACAAAATCAGAAATCAAAAGGAAGACATAACAACAGACACTGCGGAAATTCAAAGAATCAATAGATGTTCCTTCAAAAAGCCTATATTCCACAAAATTGAAAATTTAAACAAAAGTGGATGATTTTCTAGATAGATGTGACTTAACAAAGTCAAATCGAGATCTGGTAAACTATTTAAATAGTCATATAATCACTAAGAAAATAGAAACAGTCATTAAAACCCCCAACCAGAAAAAAAGCAAGGGCTAGATGGTAGCTCAGAATTCTACCAGACTTTCTAAGAAGAGCTAACACCACCACTCCTCAAACTATTCCACAAAATAGAAACAGAAAGAACATTGCCAAACTCATTCTATGAGGCCACATTCACCCTGATACCTAAACCACAGGAAAACTCAACAAAGATAGAGAAATTTAGAACTATCTCCCTTATGAACAATGATGCAAAAATACTCAATAAAATTCTCACAAAATAAATCCAAGAACACATCAAAAACATCATTTGCCATGATCAAGTAGGCTTCATCTGCGGGATTTAGGGATGGTTCAGTGTATGAAAATCCATCAATGTAACTCACCATACAAATAAACTGAAAGAAAAAATTCACATGATCATCTAGTTAGATTCTGAAAAAGCCTTTGACAAAAATCCAACATTCTTTTATGTTAAAAGTCTTGAGATCAGAGATACAAGGTGCATACCTGAACATAATAAATGCAATATACAGCAAGCCAATAGCCAACATCAAATGAAATTGAAAGGAATGTAAAGCAATTATGCCAATTCTCTCCATATGAATTTAACATAGAACTAAAATTGGAAGATCAAGGGAATATGACCTGGAAAGGAAGAAGTCAGGGGATGTGACTTGGAAAGGAAGAAGTCAAAGTACCACTATTCAAAGATGATATAATAATATATATAAATAAGCCCAAAAATTCTACCAGAGAACTCCTAAAGCTGATAAACACCTTCAGCAAAGTCATTCGAAGCAAATTTAACTCAAACAAATCAGTAGCTTTACTCTACTCAAATGATAAATGGGCTGAAAAAGAAATTAGGGAAACAACACCCTTAACAATACCCACAAATAATATAAAATATCTTGGTCTAACTCTAACCAAGCAATTGAAAGACCTGTATGAGAAGAACTTCAAGTCTCTGAAGAAAGAAATTGAGGATGTAATCAGAAGATGTAGGGGGTGGGGTGGGGTGGGGTGGGAGAAAGCAGGAAGTGAGAAAGGAAATCAGTAGGGAGCATCTCTGGGACTGCCTGGAAACCTGAAATGGGGGATGCTCCAGGGATCGTATCTCAATGACCCTAGCTGAAATTCTTATCTGTGGAGGGATATGGAGACTTGAAGTGGCCATTTCCCATAGCCAGGTCAGACTCCCAGTGGAGGGAGAACATGAACCCACACACAAAGCCTTCAACCCAGAATTTATTCTGCCTTCAAGATGAACTGGGATAAAGATGGAGCAGAGACTGAGGAAATGGCCAACCAATGACTGCCCCAACTTGAGACCTATCCATGGGAGAGAGCCACCCCTGGCACAATTAATGATACTCAGTTATGCTTGCAGACAGGAACCTAACATCACTGTCTCCTGAGAGGTATCATCCAGCAGCAGATGGAAACAAATCCAGAGACCCACAGTCAAATATCAGGTGGAGCTCAGGGAGTCTTGTGAAATAGTGGGAGACAGAAAGTGAGTGATCAGGAGGGGTCAATGACACTGTGAGAAGACCTATAGTGTTAACTAACTTGGGCCCATGAGGCCTCACATAGACTAAACCACCAAAGAGCATTCAGGGACTAGACATAGACTCTTTGCTATTTGAAGTAGATGGGCACCCTGTTGGTGGATCCACTAATAATTGTAGTGAGGGCCGTCTCTGACTCTGTTGCCTGCCATTGGATCCTCTTCCCCTAACTAGACTGCATGGCTGGCCCTCAGTGGAAGAGGACCACTATAACTATATGTCCCAAGGCAGGCTGGCACCCAAAGGGGGCTCTGAGAAGAAGCAGAGGGAGTAATGGAGGGAATGGTGGGACTGGGAGGAGAGGAGGGAGTGGGGTTGTTATTGGGATGTAAGGTGAATAAATTACTCAAAAAAAGTCCGAGAGCTAAATTAAAAATGCATAACTTATCAGAACCCTTGAGATATATCCAAACAGTTATAAGGTAAAAGTTCAAATTTATGAGTGTTTACCTTTTTTAAAAAGAGAAATTGCAAATAAATAGCTTTAGGATCCACTTGATGGTCTTAGAAATCCAGACCCAAAAGAGGTAGATACTAGGAAATAATGAATAGTAGGATGACAATGAAAACAGAAACTAAAAAAATTAACTTACAGAATCAATCAAAAGCCCCACCCCTTCCTCTCCTCCCAGTCCTATCCTTCCCACCATAACCTTCTCCCCTTCTCAGAGCCCCCTTTGAGTGCCAGCCTTCGTTGGGAAATCTAGTTACAGTGGGCATCTCCCACTGAGGCCCAACCAGGCAGTCTAGTTAGGGGAAGGGGATCCAATGTTGATCTTTGAAAAGGTAAACAAAATTGACAAGTACTTACCCAAAATCAGCTAAAAGATGGAGAATACCAATAAGCTAGTAAGACTCAAAATAAAAATGAAGTTACTGTTCTAGTAAAGTCCATAGTAACCATTAAGAAAAATAACATTAGAAGAATTGGAAAATCCAGAAACTATAAATTTCTGGACACATACAACATACCAAAATTAAATCAAGACATATAAATTAATACCTAAACATCTTGATGAATAAATGCCCAGGAGCTGATAAATTCAACTCTGAATTCTACTAAACCATCTCTTTGGCAGAAATTTCCTTGCCCAGTATATTTGCAGCAGAAGGCCTATGATTGGGTAAGAAAAAGTGAGGCCGAGCTAAGGGAGGCAGAAACAGGAAGGCAGAGAGAAAAGGGAAAGAAAAAAGGTGGCAGAGATGAAAGCTGACTTTAACAAGCATGGCTTTAACCATAGATGATATGAAAAGGTTAGGATAGATGGGATAACTTGTCTATGTGTGTAGGCGGGCATCTTGTGATTTGAGTATTTGCTGGTATATAAATGTGTTTGTTTAACTTTAAGCGTTAAGAGTCTTATTTCTACTGGGTACTGGGAATTGTGATATCTACCACAAAGATGGTGGTCATTGTCTAGGGTTAAGCAGTGGCGGTGTGTGTAGCGGAATTGGCCCAGGAGAGCCATGGAGGCCGCAGACCTGGCCAGCAGAGGCAGCAGCTACAACAACGACTCCTGTGCCCCGCGCCTGCGCCACTGAGGCGGCCAGTCAGTGCCAGACTCTAGTGAGGGAACATGGTGGCAGAGCTGGGAGCCAGCAGCTATCCTTTTTGAATATTTCCCTGCTACACTTCTCAAGGTAGCTCCTTAAACTGTTCTATAATATAGAAGAGAAGGATTATTGTCACGCTAATTTAATGAAATCTGATACAACAGTAAAAGGAAACTCCAGATCCATTTGTTTTCTGATGAACATAGATGTCAAATTCTCAATAAAATTGAAATTTGTCTTCAAAAAAATTCAAGAACACACCAAGAGCAGACATAATGAAAGTCTTTCCACTGAAGGGAAACAAAGTTGGTTCAACATCCACAAAGCAGTAAGTACAATTGATACATAAATAAACTTATAAACAAGAATTATAAAATATATATGATTATATTAAGAGATGTAGAAAATGCCTTCAACATCATTCTATAACAAAACTCCTGCAGAATTTTTGGTTGTAATAACTGTGTGGCTATTATTAGCTTCTAACAGACTGAAGTTATGGATGCCGACCTGTTCTATAACACAGAGAGCAGTACCTGCAACACAGAATTATCAGGCCAAACATGACCAACAGTGCTGAAACAGAGCAATCCTAATGTACAGAAATGGCTTTCAGATGGAGAGAGTGCGGGTTGGTTTCTAACATCAGGACCAGCATGAACACGGATATTACCACTTTCCTTCCTTACTCTCCACATTCATATCAGAAGGTTCAGTCCGGCACTCCTGGGGATAGAGAGGAACTGGGTGCACACTTCATCTATCTTTATATGTTTAAAGCCATTCAGAGAGACATGGGAAATGGATAAACAACAATGAAAATGACCATCTTGATGAAATTTGGGGAAAATAATTGGACTTTAACTTCCTAATAAGTCTGTAAGTTGTCCTTTCTGACACCAAATAGATCTTTCTTCATTCTTTGTAGGGACAGGATCTATCAGAAAATATATTACAGTGTTACTGGTCATTCTAAGAAACATTAGGCCAGGGAAAGAATTCATATTTAAATCACTAATCAATGTTCCTTATTTCATATAAAATGTACAAAAAGAACACACATGTTCTTAACATCAAATGTTCAAGTTGGGCAACTGTCAAGTGTAGATTACCTTTTATCTGCCAGTGTATAAAGCGGCTAGCTTGCAATTATGCCCCAAAGTTGCCATGAAACTTGCTGTTTGTTTTTGACCACTGTTTAGATTCTGATCTTTACAGCACATAGAATAAGTGGACATGTGAGTTTAGGGTTTTAAAGGGAAATGATAGATAATCAGTAGATATATAGATACATATGTATATCCTACCATCAAACATACATACATACATACATACATATATTCATACATAAATACATATATAACATACATATGCAGAGGTGCATAAACATATATACATCATTATATATGATATTTTTATGGTGTAAAAAGTCAAACTTTCTTGAATTTTTATGACATTTTAGTTTAACTATTGGATTGAATAACTGATGTGATCACATATAAGTCAAAAGAGATATGGAGAACAAGATGAGTCTCGCAGCCTTGACATTGGCTGCAGTGACCTCCCCCCATTTCTTAGGTCATTTTTCCCCACGATTTTCCTTTTGTACATACAACTACTTCTATACAGTGTGTGACTTTACACGTTTACTGTAACGTAAACAGTTTCCTACAGATTTTACTAACTTCTCAGGAATGTGTGTTTTTCACATTTAGCAAAAGCTGAGGAAGAAAGATGGCTTATTGTAATTTCATGTCAAATGGGGAAAAATAAAAATGTATACTCCTTAGTCTGATGGGCATATGAGAGAATTATTCTCAGAAACAACCTGAAGTGACAACCTCTGTTAGAAGTCTCTGAGCTGGTGGTATATTCAAGTGTGCAGTATCCATATTATCTAGGATTTTGGTCTTCAGCTTGCATGCCATGCAAGAAAACAATGTTCTAGTAGCTCAAGCAGTTCAAAATTTTACTGTTGCAAAAATGCTTTTGAACCCTGTTATAATTTCCTGAGTTAAAATAATAACAGTCGGGTGGTGGTGGTGCATGCCTTTAATCCCAGCACTTGGGAGGCAGAGACAGGCAGATTTCTGAGTTCGAGGCCAGCCTGATCTACAGAGTGAGTTCCAGGACAGCCAGGGCTACACAGAGAAACCCTGTCTCAAAAAACCAATAATAATAATAATAATAATAATAATAACAACAACAATAATAGTGGGAGGGCAAATGCAAAATCAATACTGAAGAGATCAGTCAACATGCCTGGGGCAAAGCTGTGCAGTCAGCATTCATGACCAGCATTTAATAACCAGGCATCCTGCATCTGAGGCTGACAAAAGTTGGAATGTCACATAGAACTAAAGGCTCTCAGAGTCATACAGCAAAGCTTATTTTTCTCAATGAACCACCAGTAGAAATGAAGAAAAAAATGAAAGATTGCTGACTTAAGCAAAGAATTACTATGTGCCTTCTGGGACTCATTCCCTCCTGGTGGGTTGCCTTGATCAGCATCAGTACTGGACTTTTGACTTCTCCTGTTGAACCTTGCATTGTTCTGGTCGGCTGTCCTCTCTTGGAAGCCTGCTCCTTTCTGACAAGGAAATGGAGGGGGATCATATCTGGGGAAGAAGGGAGCAGTGGGGTGAGAGAGCTGAGTAGAATGGAGGGAGAAAAAAAAAACTGTGGCCAGAATGTGTTGTATGAGAGAAGAATCTATTTTTAGTAATGAATAAACAAAACATTTAATATGTGCACTAAGATTCTTTAATCTTTACTTTCTCTATATAAAGCATATGAAAAATAAAATTTGTAAAAGAAAATTAAAAGAAAAATATGATAAACTATCTGTACCCCAAATAATTCAAGAAAATAAACACATATGATGTATTCCTCTTTTGCATTGCATTTTCTCTTAAATAAAGCATGAATACTTACAAAATAGAATCTCCTTTTTTGTGGTACCCTATTTTCCATCCTTACAACTGAAGAACAGACTGCATTTCCCATGCATGAAACAGTTTATTTGTGTGTGTGTGTGTGTGTGTGTGTGTGTGTGTGTGTGTGTTCCATAAACAACATAGTAGTATGAACACTTTTATTATATAAATAGCACCCTGTTTTGAACGTCACTTCTGCATCTTGAATTTTTTCTCAATGTTATATTTGTTAGATTTAATAGGCAATGAGTTTGGGTTTCAGAATTCTGAGCAAAAGAGTGTCATGGCTCTCTTCTTTCTTTGACTTCGACCATTGATGTCTCAGGTGTAACCCAGTAGATGAGTAATACCTGGAGTAGTGATGACCGCAACAGCCATCAAAGCCATTACAGGGCCCTAAACAGCTATCAAGGTCATTACAGGGCCCCTAATAGCCATCAAAGTCATTACAGGGCCCCTAACAGCTCTCAAGGTCATTACAGAGCCCCCAACAGCCATCAAGGTCATTACAGGGCCCCCAACAGCCATCAAGGTCATTAAAGGCCCTTACCAGCCATAAAGGTCATTACAGGGCCTGTGCATAAGAAGCCAGTGTCACTGTCCTTGAAGCAAGTGGGAAAAGAGGCAATCTTCTCCTTTTCAAATACATTTTTTTTTTTTAGCATTTATGCTTTAACAAGTACCACCTCACCTTTCTGTACCCTTCTACCCTTCCTAACTGCCACCATCCTCTAAGACAAAAGGAATCATTTGGATATCTATGTCTTATAGAAGAAAAGAAATACAAGAGGGGTCACTGTGCTTACCCCACATAAATTACCTCAAAAAAGTTAAAAGTCATCTCAGCAGAGTTAGAGTCTCTAAAAAAAGAGACTAAATCCTCAAGTGAAAGTCAACACCAGCATTTGTTGCCATTGGAGTGGAAGCCTTGTGAAGGGAGAGGCAATGTTTCTACTTCCCTATTCCATAGTGCCCAGCATAGGGCGTGGCACAGGACCAAGTTCATAAGAAATAGTTCTTGTTGGTTCCAATGATGATGAACACAAGCTGGACCCCAAAGTGCAACCTTAATGAAGCTTCATGGTTTAAATCATCAACATTGCCAACTTCTTACATTTTATGTAAGCTCTCCCAATTCTTTCTGCTGTTTCTTTTGCAAGTATCTAGCCCAGTGTTCTTTCAAATTCATTAGAGAAAACTTGCCGTCTTTGAATACTAATTATCATTATCCTGACATTTTCGGACCTGGGGCTAAATGTATCATCAGTGAGCTTTAACCTTATCAGCTGTTGCTCTGTACCAGGGTACTGACAGGAGGGCTAGCCAGTTCCCAAGAGGACATTCTGTCATGCTGCAGACTGAAACCTTCAAGGACTTATCCAATCCTGCTTCAGGACTTAGAAAGACAGAAGGGAAAATTATGTGTCAAAGAAACATCACATTTACAGAAAGAAATACAAAGAGTAAGGAACCCAAAATGTTCCTGGTACTAAACTAACGAGTAAGGAAAACAGAATATTTCTGGTGCTAAACTTAGCCTTTTGAGAAAAACTGTTATTCTCAGGTGGAAACCCTTATAGATCTAAACTAAACTTACCTATCTCAAGGTAAGAAGCCTATTTCCTAATAGGCTTCTCTGTAAAACTCAGTGTTCCCCATTGGTTCTCCTTGGTTTTTTTTTTTTTTTTTTTTCTCTCCAATCCTCCTTATTTTTAAATTTTGATTTGATCTAGTAAAGTCCTGAGCCCCAAGGGAAACCTCAGGGTGCTCAGAAAATATGTGCACTTGAGAGTCCTTGAGAGTTGGTGCTATAAAACTGAACGAGGCACTTTGCTTGTAAAAACTACTCCAGGCTAGAGCTGCTGTTTTCCTTAAAGCTATTTAAAGATTAATTGCACATCATCATTGACAAAAGAAGCACACCTCCTCATGTTCATGTAGTAGTTCATTACAAAGTCTTCCACAACCGAAAGTGTTATGCTAAATCATAATCTCAATTAGTGGAGATATAGACAAGGGAATGGATGAATAATGCAGAAAATAGAAAAAAAAACAAAAACGATTTATACTCTATGACATTATTAAACCAGTATTTTGTATTTTTCAAATACATGCTTTGAGTAAGTTGACTTTTAAATATATGCTTTAAGTAAGTAATGGACTTTAAGAACAAAAATCACAATGGAGTTTAAGCTGACTTCACATGACTAACATAACCAAGTAACCACTCTGAATACATCATCTGCACTTTAGAGCATCTGACTCAAGTAACTATATATTATTTTAAAAAGAGATATTAATATGTCAAAATATATATTAAATCAAAAGCAACAAGTTCATCATATTAAGTCCAAGAACATTCTGTCTTCAACCAGTCTAGAAAGTTTCCCAGCATGCCCACTGTCTGATACTTAGAGACAGTTCATAAGAAATAACAGGGGTCTGGTGAGGAGGTCACCATGTACTGATTTATAAGTTGTGTATAATTTAGTAACTGCTAAAGAGATTCTCAAGAAAAAGCAAGGCAATTACAACTTTTAACTGATGTTAAAGGCCAATCTTGTACTCCTTCCCCTGAGAATAAAAATACATATACATAAATGGATAAAACTTGGAACAGGAAATGAGAGGCTACCCTAGTGCATAAAGGCCAGGCACTTAATCACCACAAAGCTGGAAGTTTAGAACAGCTCCACATGCTGACCATGTCCAGCAGTAGGTGAGAACAACAAGGGTGGGTGGTGGGGGTAGGGGCTGGGAGCAAATGAGTGGCCTGACACCCATCGTTTCAAGACAGCAGGAAAAATGTGACACATTAAGACATATGAGAACAAGTTTTCAACAATTTCTCTGATAATTTTTAACAAGTTTGTACCTTGTTATAAACAACTAGTTAAGCCAACCACATTAAGCTGCCCATGGCCACACCCACAGGGCACTGAAGTGTTAGATCCTTGAGGAACTGGGGGATAGGATCACATATCACAACCTGTCCTTCAAATTCCATCCTGGATTTCCTACTATTTACAAGCCGCTGAACAAACTAATTCCCTCTTTAATCCACAACTTCTTTTCAAAAGGACACTGACAAGAAGCTCAAGAAAAGATGGGCTGGTGTCATTATATAGGACCACACTTAATTTTTCTTGCCAGACAGCACATTGCCCAGAAAAAAACCTGGAGCTACGGGTTTGAATCCCATGTCCTTTGCCAACTACAAAAGGACGGTCATTGACACTCCTAGGGTGTGTATATCACATCCATAAAGAAGAGCCTTCAATAAGTTCTGCAAGAAAGGCAGAGAATGGTTCATAGGAAGTGTTGGATTGTGTGGCTAGAATAGCCTGTTATTGAGTCTGTTGCTATCATTCCCATGATTTGTTATTATACCACTCTACCATTGATGGAAGCTATGAGGATGACTGAATATCAAAGCATAAGAGGAGAACTCAGATGGTTGGTGTTAGAACGGGTGGGACATGGAGATCCTACAGAGGACTTATGAACACAAATGATTACAGGGCATTTCCGGATAAAAGTGTGTCATCACCAAAGACACCTGAAGGCTGCAGGACAGGCATGATTGCCAGACTTCCATGGGCACTGAAGGCATGTCATCTCACAGTACTGTATGATTACACTGTGTCATAAGGTATAAACAAAGGTTCCTGGGGTGTTGGCTTTCCCGTTGCCTTCATAAATAGTCTCTTAGTTTTTTTAAAGGAAAGAAAGCTCAACAAGGTAAAGAATGCTTCAATTTCAGTACTTGTCTATGCTGTAGTGAATAACAGAGACACTGGGGAGGGTGCATGGAGTTTCCATCAAGTTTTAAGACTTTATAGGGTAACCATGTGTGTGTCAGGAAAATTTGTGAAGGGCTGTGCTGCTAATGAAAGCCAGCTTGCTGAAACAAAGCTATCCCATCAAAATTATTCAGGCAAAAAACCAAGGAGTTTCCCCAGGAAATACAACTCTGCCAGCACTCATAGAAAGCCTTCCTATTTCTGAATACCCAAAAGTTTCTCTTGTAAGACATTTCCTAACCCTCAGCAATGCAGATTTCTTGCTCCACTTCCTTTCTTGCCCAGCACATCTAGACCTGCTTCTGACAGAACAGATAGAAACCCCATGTCCTCAACTTTCAAGGACTTAGGACATTGTGATGGTAAAGGGTCTCTTGCCTATCCTGGTTTTTATTACATGGGGTCAGAAGCAGATGGATTTCTCAATACCCAGATGTGTACTAACCTATAACAAAACAGATAAGACTTTCCTAGGAAGAAATTACCCGACCCCTCAACAAGAATAGAATACGGCAAAGAAGGGGCAGCAACAAGGGAAGAACAAGTTTGAAATAGTGAGTGAAGAGCATGGAAAGATCCATGAGAAATGAGAAAATAGAAAGCAGGAAGTGGGTGTGAAACAAAAGAGAAGGTAAATCTCACCTGCCCATATTGCTCAATGTTCTGGAAAACAGACCACACAACACACCTTTACAGTCCTGGCTTGCAGCTTAAACATGACTTTTTACCATGTGAGTTGTCACAAGGAGTCCCTTCTTAGGCATATTTTACAGAACATGGTAATTTCTGAAGCATAAATATTGGTACAAGATGGTAAAATGTATGCCTAAGCCTTAAGTGGCTTGTATGAGCCAAGTGGTAAGAGACAGGTGTGTTTCCTGGACAACAGCTTTTGAAGATCTCCAGAACGAACCCTGCACATCCCTCAGATACCCACAGGAGCAGAGTTCAAGAAGTTAATGCTCACTTTCTTATCCTCACTAAGGTCAGAAAATATAAATATCATCTCAAAGAAAAAACCTGTCAAATCCCAGACAGGTAAATTCTTGGAAAAGACTGAGAATAGATAAGTGAATCTGATGCTCTTTTGGTCTGTCTCTGCATGCTTGGTTACGGACCCTTGAAATCCCCATCACTCTTGTAGAACTGAGCAGCCCAAACCCTTTCATTGAATAGTGAAACAAGACACAAACTTTCGAGTAGACTTCCCATACCTGAGAAAGCACACTTGCTATCAACTATTAAATGGTGACAAGTGTCTCCAAGGCTCTACAACAGTAGTTGAGATAAGAAGAAAGGGAGACTAAGAACCTCAATTACCCCAACCTTTGACTGTTTCTTCATTCATGCAAGCTTTGAAACACCAAAGTTTCCTAACAAATCAGTCCAAAAGACTCAATTCCACCAAGTGAACAGTTTATAGAGATATAGGGAGAGTTCAGTTGACCTCCCTACTCCTCAATCCTTGCCCCTTCTTACCACAAACCCAATATGAAGACAAATGAGAAGAGACAAGAAGAGAATAGCAACAAGACTGAGCCTGGGAAAGGGTAGACCAAGGCTCAACAGATGGAGAAAAGTCCTTTAACCAATACAAGGTTCTCACTGAAACTTGTCAAGAAAACCACTTAGAGATGAGATTTCCTGCATATAGACCAGTTCTCCTCCACTGGAACTTATTTGTCCTCCTCCCCCAGACAGGCCCTCTTGTACGTGGCCCTGGCTATACTGAAACTCACTGTGTATAGTTCAGGCTTACAGAAATGTCACAGAGATCCACCTGCTTCTGCCTTGAAATTGCTAAGATTAAAGGTGTGTGCCACCGCACTGGATTATTTAATCCTAGCATTTTCAAGGCAGAAGCAGGTGGATTCTCTGACATTTCTGTAAGCCTGAACTATACACATTGAGTTTCAGTATAGCCAGGACCACATACAAGAGGGCCTGTCTGGGGGAGGAGGACAAATAAATTCCAGTGGAGGAGAACTGGTCTTTATGCAGGAAATCTTCTTAGTGTTTTTTTTTTTAAAAAAGACAAATTTGTTTATAAAATAAACTAAACATGACAAAGGAGACTATCAAAATGATCTGCTTTCCTATTGTGCTCACAAACACACTTTAGGAAAAAAGGTAGTGGTAGTCCCTCCTGAAAGATTTTCAGCACTACAAAAATAAGGGATGCATTATGCCCTGTTTTGTCTAATTCTCATGATGGCACTCTGTCAACATTCTGAAGCATCCATGAGACTTCAAAAAGAAAGTAGCGTATTTACTGAGCATCTGTTGTGTGGATAGTCCAACACCAACTGCCCCAGCCCTGTTCTATCAATCCTCCCACTCACCCCTCAAGGAAGTGAGTATTGCTGTCTATCATTTAGAACCAAAGAAAAGGGACACGGGCTGAATCGCCTGCCTGAGGACACAGAGCTATTGTACAGTCATGGCTGGGGTTTTCATAACCTTTGCTGCTTCTGGGTGTATCTTGGGACAACAAGCCACCCACAATGGTTCTCCAATAACTCCTCAGGCTGAGACCCAGGACCTAGGATGTCTATTATAAAAAACAAAGCAGATCTAAGAAAGCTGCAGAACCTGATGGATTGCTTCCACATAGCCAGGTGGGAATCGTTCAGATGGGATAATTTTCTCATTAATTCTAGTGAGACAGCTTTTCTGTCATTTTGTTTTTAGAAAGAAGAAAGATTTATTGAGTATACTGCAGGGGATGTCGGGCTGGGCACTAACTGGTGTATTGTCTGCCATCTGCAACTTTGTTTGGAAGAAAGCAGAAGAACAAATAGATCCAAGATTAGAGGAACAAATGGAAGGTCATCGGGTAAATCATCCCTCAGTCAAAAACAAAAGCAATCATTTTGATAACTTTAAATTGTAACTCATAGTACCATGAGCACAAATTATCCTACCTAAACAAGTACTGAACATTATATGTAATGTTCAGAAGAACGCAGGACTCTGGGTGCCCCTCTAAGTTTCACTAGAACCAAAATGGTAGTTTCCCAGGAGAGGTTACTGACATAGGAATAGACTGTTATATACAGGTAGGATTTAGATGTCAGGTCTTTGTCCCCCCCCCAAAAAAAAAGCTGGATAACAAAGAGGACACTCTATCCAAATCATGTTTCTTACCCCCAAACTAACCAACAACTAAACAACAAACTCCATCATGATTCCTGAGTGTTCCTCAGTTGGATCCAATATTGTTAAGTTCTGAACATGTCTTCCCAGCACAGTGGAGTGTTTATCTAATTTCCTTGACCATCCGAACCTTCACCTTTCCAGGACTTAAGGTACTATCTTAGTTTACTTTTTATTTCGCTGTGATAAAACACTGACTAGAAGCAGCTTGGCCTGGGGTGGGCGTGGGGGAAGTAGGTTTATTTGGCTTATAAGTTACAGTCCATCATCCATGGAAGCCAAGGCCAGAACTCAAGGCAGGAACCTTGATCCAGGAACTAAAGCAGAGATCAGTGGAGGAATTCTGTTTATTGGCTTACTTCCTGGCTCATCTTTTCTTCTGCATCCCAGACCCACTTGTATAGGGATGGCACTGCCCATAGTGGACTGGGCCCTCTTACAATCAGTCAAGAAAATAACCAACAGACATACCAACAGGCCAACTTCAAGGAAGGAATTCCTCAGTTTATGTTATTTTTTCTTGGCTATGTCAATCCACAACCAATATCAGCCATTGCAACTAAGGTTTTTATTGTTTGTTAATTTTAAGGTTACTCAGACATCCTTCAAAAGGACAAAAACCGTAAAGCCAAATGACACTGATGGAAGCAAGGAAACTGATATAAGAGTAGAATGGTTTGGTTTTGTTGTTGTTGTCATCATTGTTGTCGTCAGCATTTGAATCCCGGACTCATCATGTAACCCTGACTATCATGGAACATATTATGCAGTTCAGTACAAACCAGAAGTGATCTGCCTGTCTCTGTCACCCAAGTGCTGGCATTAACCCATGTGAGACCATACCTAGTAAGTTGTTAAGTATAACTAGGTTCCAGATTTTCAGTTCACTGCCCTCCAAAATGCTTGATGGCAGAGTCTGTTCAGTGAGACACTTTTATGGTTCCTACAGCTTTCTTCTGAGATGCCACTAATAGAACTTACTGCGTGAAGAAATAAGTGTTCCCTGAGTACTAACCCTAACACAGACTTTCTTGGAGGTTCTAAGCATGGTGAGTAGAAACAATACATGATAGTTGTACTTCATCCAAACTGCTTGGGGGCAGAAGTGCTTTTGATTTTGGATTCAGATTATTTGTAGATTTTAGAATATGTGCATATTCATAGTGATATCCATATAGATAGAACCCAAATAAGCACAAAACATACATCTTATACATATATATCTTATCACATCTTATACATATATCCTGTGTTCCTAATAAGCCTTCAATCTCATATGGCCAACTATGACAGTTCCAAATCAACATGAATAATTTCATATTTTAGAGTATTTTAGGTTTTCTGACTAAGAATGTTTAACCTATAGTTATAACACTTCTCTCAAAGCTCAAATGTGTTTTCCTCCTTCATCCCTACCATTTCTAGCATTTGGATCTGTCTGTGGGAACTTAAAAGCCCACTATTACTAGCATGCCTTAATATGTAGGATTTGCCTTCATATGCAGGATTTACCTATTTAGACCAAGGAGATGACCTAGTATTCTACAGCTAACACTGCTTCCCAAAATTTAGAGATGAAGTTATCCTAAGGAAGGAGTCTTCTGGGAAGCTTCAGTCTTACTGAGTTAGAAATGACTTTTAATCATAGTGCTGTCCTGAAGAATTAAGAGAGGCACAAGCTAAGAGCCTGCCAATAATAAATGAATGCTATAAAGGAATCCTTTTTCCTGTGATCTGCCTTAATAAACAGTGTTGAAGAAGTAGAGTGGTCTACAAAGAGTCAGTATATTCTGAGCATACATTCTAGGCATTAAAAGTTCTCCTACAGAGCAGGCAGACTTCCACTGATGTTCTATAACTTGCCCATGTTTTAGGAATGTTGAGGACCGCACTGCCCCACACTTTGGGGCTAATAATTTGCTGTCTACACTGCCCCATGCTTTGGAGCTAAGTGCTCTGGTCAAGAGAGAGAGAGTGGGGATGGAGGGGCAAGAAACTCGAAGAATGGAGACAAGACAGAGTGTGTGATCAAGTCTCGTTTACTGTCTCCCATAGACTATATTCTCCTCCTATTGACTACTCATTGACTTCTCCTATTCCATATTGACTTCTCCTATTGACTCTATTGCAAGGAAATATGAAATTTATAAGCACAAGCAGGAGAACACAGGTGAAGACATTTTACCACGTGCACCATGCAGCTGGGGTCACTAAACAGCAAAACAAGCTATGTGGGATAAACAAGATGTTTGTCAGAGTGTGCTCAGCTGTTGTAGGCTGTTGAAAAACAAGTCTCTATCAGGGTATATGGTTCCAGATGGCTGCAAAATTGATAGCTGCTTTCTAGCCACTTTCTGCTTAAAGTCAGCTCCCAACAAGGAAAATTTACATGCTTTTGTTCCAGCTCTGTGATTTCAAAGCAACTTTATCATCATTCTTATATCCAAGACACTATGACATTAGGAAGAGTCTCTGATTCTAACCACATTAGTATACTTATTGGAAAGTTACTCCTGAGAATTCATGTATTAACCTCCTAGGTTATCATGTTTCCTGGTTTGGGACTGAATCATACATACCAAAATGTCTCATAAATTCTGGGTGAATCAAGTCGAGAAATCTCATTTTGTGCCCAAACAGCACCATCCACAAAGTCTATAAGAGAGCCACTGATGTCTTCAGCTACTGTGTCTTAAAGAAAACAAACAAAGGCAAAGTGCTTTCCCTGAATAAAATCCTCCACAATTTTCCACATCTTTCAGCAGCATTGTGTGCTCTTGGCAGATCATTCAGATGCACCCCCCGCAACATACACACACACACACACACAAAACTTTGTTTTGCTCTGGAAAACAGTACTTCTGAGGGTAGATGTTAGAACAAGGCAACATTTGTCATTGTGAAGCCTAGATAAGTATGCCTCAAATTAGTAAATTTGATAATTTCTCATTTGAGCACCCAAAGGAAATGTGTGGAATCTTTGTTGCAATCCAGAGCACACC
Organism: Arvicanthis niloticus; assembly: GCF_011762505.2. Taxonomy (NCBI): domain Eukaryota; kingdom Metazoa; phylum Chordata; class Mammalia; order Rodentia; family Muridae; genus Arvicanthis; species Arvicanthis niloticus. The sequence goes on along the minus strand of NC_047668.1, from coordinate 66,729,807 downwards.
AAGCACATTCAGAAACCCTCAAAATACCTCGGATACATGAACACAAGAAAGCATTTTCATTCCTCATGGAGTTGTAGTTTTGAGACACTGTCCCCATACAGAGCTCTAGCTAGCCTGGAACTAACTACATATACACCAGGCTATCAACAAACTTGCAGCAATCCTCCTGAATCTGCTTTCAGAGTACTGGGATTACAGGCCTGTGACACCATGCCTTATCTTTGCTTGGTGTCACGTTCTTCTTACTTCCTTTGCAGAGATGTTCCAGGTAATGTCAATGCTGGGCACCTTTCCCATCTGTCATTTGGGCTTTTCATAAGACACAGCTTTTAATGATATGTACCTATGTGGCCTACCAGAAGAATGTCTAGAATAAAGGCTGCTCTGTGTGTTAATGTGAATGATGCTTAGTGTTGGTTTATATTGGACTTGATTAGTCATTCAGAAAGTTGGTTTGTAAACCCAAACTAAAAATAATGAGTAACATAAACTTTAGTTAACACTTACTTTATATTTTGTAGTACCTGACAATTTGGGGCACATTTATCATTTTTAGCTACTCTGAAAAAAAAAATCCAGCTTTTACTAATGGAGAAATCACATGCCCAAGATCATGCAACCAGAATGACAACCAAATCTATTTGTTATCTCAAGATAAATTCTTTCAAATATGCTGGAGTGCTTCATAGCATCTTTTCTCAGTTCTAGATCAATTAATAACTTTGAACAGCTTCTCTTTGCCTTAAATCATATATCTGTAAAATAAAGACAGTCTACTAAATAATTTTTAATTTCCTCCTTGCTTTAAATCTTTGTTCTGCCATATGAGTTTTACAGTTGAGAAACCACACCACAGAATACACCATGCAGCAATGGTAGCCTAAGATTTATAGACACCTTTGAAAGCCTAAAATGCAAAATTCTACTTATAGTCTATTGATTAAACATTATCCTAGCAATTACCTTAATGTGCAATTACAAAGACCGAACCCAGGGAGCCACAAATTGCCACAGCCTTCCTGAAAGCTTGAGTGTAGTCAACAGATGACAACAACAAATGACTCCCCAGTGATTCCAGTTATAATCGTGTTGTCACAGCACAATCTCCCAGTGCTGAGCCTGCAGACAGCTGGCGCAGTCACACTTCTAAGGGCAATATAGAGACACCCTGTGCTCTCCATCCCTTGCAGTAACACTTCTTTGTTCCATAGATGGGAGTATCTGAGAGCTGACACAAAACATCTGGGTTCTCAACTACATTCCAAGTTCATAGGACTTGGTGTCATGTTTTGTTTTTAAGAAAGGCAAAAACAAAAACAACAACAACAAAAAGAGTTTTGCTTGGAAAAATGTAAGTGAATTTAAATATAGGCTCTGCCCTTTTCTTCCAGGATATATAATAGCAAGATAAAGCATTAACTGGTCTCCTCTAAGCCTGGTTCTTCACTGGCAAATAGCTATAGCAAGCTTCAAGGACAGTTTTTGAGAAATCAGAAAGAAGCATAACCTAACCACCATAGTAGCCTGCCTGAATTCTTGCTCCCCAGATTTCTGCTGAACTCGTTGCATACTTTAGCGCCTTCACAACCTTTGCCAGAGGGAAAGTAGCAGAAGTGGAAGTGAGGTGAATAGTGCCCTGTGGATGGAGCACCCCTACTGATACAATCCTATGAGCTCCTCCATGGCCTGTGCCAGTCCTCCTGACACTGATGTTTAACATGTGCAGCAGCCTCCTGAAGGGTCTTGAGTTCAGTGATTGTGTTCCTGCCCTGGAACTTTGAGTAGCAGCCCTCCTTTCCCATAAACATGGGTAGCTGTTCCCTTATGGCTTAAATCGTCTTCTGAGACTGTCTTAGCATCCTTTCCAATACCATAATTCCTCCATCACATAATACCATCTTCTCCCTTCTTGACTGTTTGCTTTTTACCTTAGTATATATTACTATGTAATAAGCCATATACTTTGTTTACTTATTTGATTGGTTGTTTTTTTTTTTTTTTTTTTTTTTTTTTTTTTTTTTTTTTTTTGCAAATTTGCCTGTACAGTGTAAAATGCCAAGACCTGACTATCTTGTTTGTTCACAGCTATCATTCCACCATTTTGGAATGGTTCTTGGAATATTAGCATAACAGAAATATTTTCAAAGACAGAAAGGAAGGAAAGGAAAAGTTAAGGAGTGGGAAGGAAGAGATAATCTTCAGGAGCATTTGTCTACAGTACCAAAAACAAAACAAAACAAAATATCAGAAAACAGTATCGCAAATGAGTAAACTAGTGAGACAATTACCTACTATTAGCATGTTGTAGTAATTACTTTGTACTAGAAGTTCTTTGGAAAATAAAACCTCCGAGTGATTTAAATGGACAATTTACAAGAAGTAGAAAACAAAATATTCACATACTAGTCTCCAGTTTTTCTTTTTTAAAAAAACGGGAAATACAATTAAAGCAAAATACATGGGTAAAGATGGAAGTGCCTGAGAAACCAAGTCCTGAGGAAGATAAAACAGATTTTATTTTCAGATTTCAACATCTCCAAATAGCAATATTTGTTGAGGCTAAAATAACTCACAAGCTACAATCCAACAAGTTCATACATAACTGGGTGCAGTGAGGAAACTCAGATCTTGCTCAAGTTAAAATCCACAAAAATAATCACTGCAGAATGTTTGGAAGCAAGTATTGGAGTCTTTAATATCCTTAAATAGGAGAATGACTAAATTAGCTGAGGATATGTTCACATGAAACACACACAGCCAAAAAGTGAACAGAACTGTATTTTGTTACATGAATAAATACAATGTTTAATTAAAATAAGCAAGCTGTAAAAGCATTTATATTGTTTACCATTTGTATAATTTTATCTTTATCTAGAAGAACAGTCAACTGTCTATACTTTAAAACATTTAATAAAAAGTTAAATCTATGTAGACTGATATGCAACGAAGTCTAGGTTGAAATTGGTTTTGAAAGACAAATGAGATGAGCAGATAGCAGTAATGGGTAACTTCCCTAAAACCTATGAAGGAAATTGTATTCACTCAACAAGCCTTAGGTGGCAACTTGAGTGGCAGTTGATCTTGTTACTGTTTACGCTTTGTGGCTAAACTACAGCATAACTTTTCTTAGCTCTGAGTGTTCTTGAGAATATGGAAAACCATGTGTAGGATGATCACATATCAGTTAAACAAATGAACTGGAAGAACATTCATCTATCTGCAAAGGCCTAAAAGATACGTCCTATTGAGCATAGCAGTCTCAAGTAATAAATAAAAATGAGGAGGGAGAAAAAAGAGAGACTCCCATATTCTTCTCTGCAGACTTTGTATTATGTCTACATATTTGATATGAGGTTAGTTGAGCAACAAAAAATGATAATAATGAAGAGAAACCTCAATGGAGCCTATGGTGCACATTCTATTAGTAAATTGTCATGTGCTGGTTGTATTCACTAAGAGACTGGCTCAAAAAGCAGGGCTGTCTCCCCTACATTTCAGTTCCAAGCATGTCTACTTCAAAGAATCCTCCCAGGTCCTTTTTCTAGGGATGCTTTGCCCGCCCCATCTGTGACAGAGAGGGAGAAGAGCTGCAGAGCACCCGCAGTAAAGCCATTTTTCCTTTGAGAACAATTGAAAGATAAGTTATGTCCAACGGAGGTTACGATTGCCTCCTCCATGATTTTAAAGTGCCTACAAAAGGAAAGTGTGAGTTTCAGCCACGGGATGCTTGTGCACAGGGGAAACCGCTCAACTGGAGACTCCAGCTGAGTGCCTCAACTTCCCCAGTTGATTCTGCTGGGTGTTGTGAGCACCTTACTTGGTGATATCAAATCTGCCTGTTGGTGTTTGTTCTTTTACCCAGGGGGGACATTCTGTTGTGGCAGGACTCTGTTGGAAACTCTAGCTGAGTGACTCGATTGGGGCTTTTCCCGATCAATTTCTTCTAGATGACCTGAGTCTCTGATTTTATGGTGTTTCCTATTCATCTATCTATCTATCTATCTATCTATCTATCTATCTATCTATCTACCCTAGCGTAGCCTAGCCTAGCCTAGCCATCTGTAACAGGATATTTTCCTGTTACATTATATTTGCAGTGGAGCTTGGCGATTGGACAGTAGAAGAATTAGGCAGAGTGAGGAGTTGGGAGGAAAAGGGGTGAGAGGAGAAAAGAGGAGGAGAGAGCTAACAACCATGAAGAAAGACAGATAAGTTGAAAGCAGTCCTGGGTAACAATATATACCTAAAGGTTAGATATTGGGTAACATTTCTAACTGTGTGAGTATCTTGTTAATTGATCATTTCCAAATATATAAATCTATTGGATAATCTTTAAGCATTAAGAATCTTCATGCTATCAGGTACTGCGAGTATGGCGGGTATTGTCTAGGGCTTAGCAGAGAACCATGAGGGTGATGAGGTTTCCCGAGATCCATGCTTTGGGGCATGGTCTCTATGGAGCTGATTGCTGAACCAGCCGCCAGGGTAACATCTCATGGGTGACAAGGCCTTCCCTTCTAGTTAGCTGGAGCCACCTGGGAACAAGCTAGACCAGGCCCTGATTTTTAAGGTTATCCCATTTCATCTATCTATCTATCTATCTATCTATCTCTTACTATTCCTTTACTTTGTCTTGCTATATCCTAACTAAAGTCACTCATTCCAACCAAAGTATTATTATTGTTAATCAATCTTTAGACTGTATACTATAGGACCAAATCTTGAGGGGCATCCAATGGGAAAATCTAAAGAACATGGAGTTTAGAGATCAACTATGTAGAAAAGTTAGAACACTTCTTAGGAGAAATTTCACCTCTATTTGGCAGCAATGAGTAGTTCTCAGGACAAGTATATGAGACATTGGAGGAGGAAAGAATTACTAATGTCATTCTGGAACTACATCCTACTCAACAGAAGGAAACTCTGTCTTATGGTGATTCAAAGATTGTAACATTTCTGGTCACCTGAGAAGAGATTTTTTTTCTTACAGGTCAAGGAGTAGCCATGAAATGGAGCTGCCATGAGTCCTCTAGATTACTGGCAGAACAGGGCAGGGCAGGAGCATGCTCGCAAAAGCAGCTCTGATCTCCAAAGATGGGAAAGCACATTCTCATTAATCAGAGTGAAACCAGAGCTCAGCAGTAAAGCAGCCGGCTTGAGAATGAGCTGTTTTCCAGGAGTCATTTATTTATTTGATGCTGTGTCACTGATAAAGTGAGCCAACCACGACTCTGTGTGATTAAGCCAAGTTTATTCAGACACATATCACTGCCTCCTGCGACAGCTAAGGCCAGAACCTTCAATCATTGTCAGGAACTCCAAACTATTTGGGCAACTCTACAACAGGTCACTGGTGGTTGTTGCTAGAACTTGAAATGTAAGTTGTGCTCATTAAAATGACTGAATAAAATAAAAGAGATGTAGGGTGGTTTTTAAAAAAGAGAGATAATTCATAAAACCATCTCAAAAGTCAAAACAAAATCAGAAATTCTCCTCCCAATATTTTCCAAAGTTCAAATAATTGAAGCAATAAATATTTGCTTCAGTGTCTATTTCTTATGTACCAGTCATAAGGCAAGTGGGATGCTGGATGCTACCAGTATCCTACTGTCTCTAATTTCTACAACCTAACCAGACACCTGTGCCATCAAACAACATCCTCTGGGCTCTGTCACTTCAGAGTTCTGTGTTCTGAGGTTGCTTACAAGGGATTCAATCTCCTTATGTTTTTAATCTTCTTGCTGAATTCTCCTTTAGCAAAATGTCTGATATTTTTTAATCTGCAGATCTCTCTCTTTAAAAATGAGTATGTTGATCCGTAAGATTGTTGTAAGGATTAAATGGGATGAACACAGAAGCTTTCTAAAGATACATCATCAATTAATTGCTATAAAACCTAAAGAACAACAATGGGCAGTATTCATCTAACGTCCAACAAATCCACAACACACAAAATGCACACCTACATCAATACCTGTCATCAGCTTTCCAAGCACCAAGTATTCTTTCCTTTCTCTCAAAAAAAAAAAAAAAAATCTTGGTCTTCATCTGCAAAGCAAGGTCCTTTGTTCCCTTCTAAGAGAAAGCATAAGGAGACATTGAAGTGGTATTTGTTTAGGTTGTTCTGCCTACAACATTCACTCTCATTTAGAAATATCCACAGCTCTGAGGAGAAAGAGTGTGGGGTGAAACCTTCCTGTCAGGGTTCAGACAACTGCAGGCATTCCAGTGTGGTTTGGGGGAGTTTGGCCAAGGCCCATATGCAGAAATGACCAATATTAAATCAAAGACTCTAAAAGTTAAATCAATAAACAAAAGGGGGAACACTGAGAGTCAAGTATACAATGAACAGCAGCATACTGTCTTTCTGTATCACATGGTCCATCTTACTATGCATTCCTAGCATCCACCATTCCTTTCCCTAAAAAAAAACCCAACCAGACCTCTACATGTAGGTGGTAAATTTCTTTTTATCATTCACCACCAGCAAAATTTCAATATAGATTTATGACTTACTTTTTCAAATGAAAACATCTTTCTCATCCAAAAATGTAAGTATTAACATTAAAATCTTTTGAACACTATCACTGCCCACCATATGCATTTGTCTGTGTGCACACATACATACAAAATCATTGTTGTCACATAAATGTTTTAACAATAAACATATTCTATACTATGGCTATCTGAAACAAAATATATGGTAGATTTACCAATGTTTCTATGATTTTTATTATATAGAATATGTTCTGTGCAACTTGGTGAATTCAAGTGTATTCTGCTTATTGCCCCTTATAAAACTCGAGAAGAGTTTCTATTTTCACTGTAAAAGCAGATAACAGAAACCACCACTGAACTGCTCTCATTGACATCAGGTGTCCTACTGCTTGGATGAATGATTCCACCCACGCTTGATCCTGTATTTATACAGGATTGCATCATGAATCAGACAAACCAGTGTCAAGAAAGAGAAATGGCTCTCGGGATCTGAAACATGGAGTCATACATTTCACCAGATGAGACAGAAAAGAATTCATATTCCAAGCCCCTTATTTCATAAATATATTTGACAGTAAGAGATCTTACTGAATTATCCAAGGTCCAAGCTTCCTGCATTTCCATCAATATAGGGTTTTTATTTTCTACTTCTTCGGTTTGATCTCAAGTACTTCAGAGGCAGGTGAAAAGTGCTATATTTTTATTTTAAAACTTTTGAAATTCACCAGCTCAAGTGATATGATTGATATTTGATTATCCTTCGAGTTGAGACACTGCATTAAAAATGACACTGATATTTTAATCAATCAACAGCAATAGTGACAGGTTGATTTCTGCCAATGACAAAGGACTAAAAAGTCAATATTTGCTCAAGTAGGAAAACTGTAGGACTTCTTCCAGCCACGAATAATTTCTATAGTAAAACTTCAATTTAATCAAGAGATGTGCATTCTTAGGACAGAGCCTAGTGCGTGTTGTATTCCTCAAGGTTTTATGTATGTTGGTTTCACACCGGTTTCACACAGTGGTGGGCATCCATATTTAAAGATGCCCTCTTTGCTGGAAAGTCCCTCATGTCTCAGAGTTGGAACCAATGGGAAGAAGGGAAGAAGGCCACAGTGAACCTGCTCAGCAACACCGACCCTGCAGGCTTCCCCGTGGTGATAGAATTCATTCAGAGCGAAGTGGGTTCAGGTAAGTCCAGAACCATTCAGGTCAATTCTTTACATTTTATTTTTTCTGTCATTAGGAAAGGTGTCTTCTCACTGTAGGAGATGGTGATTTTGCTCCTTGGCAAGTCTGCTCAGCTGTGAGTGGGACCAGTTTCCACTCTTTCTCCACGGCTAGTCCTTCAAGCCTCAGGCAGCTGCCATATGCCAGCTGGCAACAGACTCTAAAGTTAAGGGACTCTTCTCAGGCATTCACATTTGCCATATTAACAAGTTTATCCATTCGATTTTTCCAAGGCCTCCTCTCTAAATGGAAAGCAAACTTGCTGTTGTCCTTAGATGCAATCCTCTTCAAACTTCCTTCCAAGCAACTTATGGGAAGCAGATGCTATGCCGCTCCAATGTGGACCCACTGAAATATATCACTGTCCTAATCATGTGAAGGCCAGATGTTGACCAAGATATCATGGCCCTTCAGATGTATGTAAAATCACCATGCTAGGTGCAAGCCTAAAAGGTCTGTGGTACATGGCCCCCAACCCTCAAATTGCTACACAATTCTGGGCAGCTTCCGTATAGCCTCATCTTCTCCACAAGTCCTGGTTTTCTTTTGCTTTTTTAAAAATTGTGTGTGTGTGTGTGTGTGTGTGTGTGTGTGTGTGTGTGTGTGTGTCTGACATAGGCATGCATGGGATTGTGTATGTGAGTTTAGGTGCCCATGAAGGCCAGAACAGGGTACTAGATCTCTGGAGTAGGAGTTATGAACAGTCATGAATCTCTCACCACACTGCTAGGAATGGTGTTATTAAGGTTCTCTACAAGAGGACTAGCAAGCCATCTCTCCAGCCCAAGGCTCCTAGATTTTATGTGTTTGCTCTCTGTGCTCATCATAGAATTTTACCAAATGTAAAATTTAGCTTTGCTAAAAATTCCCAATCAAGCAAGCAAATGTACCTTGCAAACAGATATGATTATAACTCGATGAATTTGTGAAGTAAGACGCAGCAGGGCTATAATCAAATGCAGCAGATCAGTGTCACATCTATAGGCGAAGGTTCACCTCAACATAAAGGCTTCTTCCATCACTAGTCACTATCTCAGGGAGTAAACAACTCTGCAATCCCGTGCTCCAACCCAGCATACACTCCCTAGGTCCTTTCATTGATCCTTCTCCTTAATTTGCATTTAATGGAACTAGAAGACAGAAAACCCACTCTGGATCATGGTTCTGAACCTCTCTGCTACTTAACAACACCCTAAAGACCACCAGAAAACGGTATAATGTTGAAATGGATCTTTTAACCACGATTGCGGATGGTTTAAAGAATTGTTTGAAATTGGGTTATTTTTTAAATAGAAATGGTTCTCCTAACTTATCATTCAAGTTAATAACTCTCCCCACCAAAGGCTACACAACTTGGATTGCACATATATCTGCCTTGTTTAATCCTCCCCCAAAGGCTCTTCCACGGTTTAAGGAGGCTTATAGAATAAAAAAGAATATGGGCTTTGCAGGAACACTTCAGTCAAGCTAGGGTGGCAGATGGCAAGCAGAGAATTAGCCTGAATAGGCTCCAGAAAGAATAAACAGAAGTCCTGGACAATATTCTTACCTTTGAAAAGCCCTGGCTATGCACTGTAGGAAACTACTTGGAAAACTAGAGACTCCATTGCACAAGGTGCTATCAGTGGCTGATAGGTAAAGACAGCACTAAGGATACTGTATAAACGAATTTCTGTGGGTAAAGTCTTGGGCTAAAGGGAGACTTTGAACAAAGGTAACCTCCCCCTGTGTTTACGTGTGTGTGTGTGTGTGTGTGTGTGTGTGTGTGTGTGTGTGATGGGGGACATGGAGAGAGACAGAGAGAGTTTATATAGCACTATAGCTACTGCAAGTAATTAATTTTTTGTTTTAATTTTTATTTAATTTTGGCTTGCACTTGTCTAAAATCTAAGAAAAAAGATAAAAAGTTTTGTTTAAGCAAACCAACAACAAATGATCAGAAAACTAGTACAAGCCTCTCTTTGCTGTACTTGCAGTGTGATATTTATGTCAAGCAGGCCTGGCTGCTGCAGATTAAATGCCTGAGAATTAGGTCAGAGATCTGGACAGTGGTTACAATTCTCTAACTTTCAGTGGAAACCCTGAGGAAATGTTTCCATGGCCAAATATATCTGAACAACGTTGCAAAATGGACTTCTGCTTTTGATGTTCAAACTTCACATTAAAGACTTGGGTTCCTTACAGCAAAATAAAATAAAATAAAATAAAATAAAATAAAATAAAATAGAAATCAGTGTATGTATCAATTAGCTAGCCTTGCCTAGATTAATTTGTCTGGCCTACAAGACCCTTTTATGTTTTTATAAAACCTATATCATATCATAATATCTATATCCTATCACCTGTATATACTCCTCTTTTGCCATAGGGAGATAAGGCCTAAAAGTTATAAAACATTAGAAATAAAGTTATCAATAATTGACATTAGTAGAAAAAAACTGAATATGGAAAGGGGGACTAGTGTGTAACTCTAACAGATACTTTCTTACTGGAAAAGATGCAGATTTTTTTGTTACAGGGTAGCATTTGTTTATTTATTTACTTATTTATTTATTTTTAAGAGAGAGTCTCACTATAATTCTGGGGCTGGCCTGGAACTGGCTACATGGTCATGGCTAGCCTCAAGCTCACTGTAACCCTCTTGCCTCAGCATCTTGGATGCTAAGACTATGAGTATGTACCATCATGCACAGCAAATGATGTATGTTAATCAAGTTGTTGATGAACAGAGAAATGGCTCAGACAGTAAAGTGTTTATTTTACAATAGTAAAGACATGAGTTCTATCCCCTGCACCCATGTAAAACAGTTGTGGACGTGAAGACAGGAGGGTCTCTGTGGCTTGTTGCCTGGCCAGTTGAGCTGAATCAGTGAGTTGCAGGTTCAAAAAGAGATGCTGTTTAAAAAAATAAGATTAAGAGTGGTCAAGAAAGATACCCAATATCGACCTCAGAATCCACACACATGCACACACAGACACACACAGACAGACACAGACACACACACACACACAGAGAGAGAGAGAGAGAGAGAGAGAGAGAGAGAGAGAGAGAGAGAGAGAGAGCTGAAATGTTTGGGTTACTGTGAAGATCCTTTCTCTTGACGATGGTTCTAGTAAGTGAAGGGCTACATGAGCTTGAGCGACCTCTCTCTGCTGTACTGTTTGGGCTCTTCTGGAACAAGAACTTACCATAACTGATACCATATTAAATCATATTAAATGACCTTAAAGTCCAGCATATAGGTGTAGCTGAACCCAATTATTCTCTGCTCAAATCAACCCTGATGGTGGAGTGCATTCCTCACTACCCTCCCCAATGTTCATACAGCCTTATATTTTAATGTGCCTTAAACATCTCAATGACTGGACCACTCCCAGACCCCCATGTGGCTAACATCCCCACTCTGATATTCCCAAATTATTACTTACTAAAATCTATATTCCATCATTGTTGCCCTAGACCCAGTCAGGTTTGCTCTTCTCCAGCTCCTACATGTTGGCTCTCTCTCTCTCTGACATGCACTTCTCGGGTGTCTCAGCTACTCCTCTCCTGGCATGGCAGCTCTTTCTCTTCCTCTCCTTCCTCTATCCCTAACCCAGGAATTCTCAAAGTCCTGCCTCTGTCTCCCAACCTTTCCATTAGCCACTGGCAACTTTATTTATCAATCAAAACCAACAGAGGGCAGGGACCTTCAGAGTCTTATGTGTGGACATGTGCAATTGCAATTTTGGGGACTCAATCAACATATTTTAAGTAGCATTAGACAAAATCCACAACACATAAGTCCTAACACCTACCAAAACAAAAGAACAAAGACCTAATCCATCAAAGAACTAGTTCATGGTTCCAGGAAAGTCGCTAAATATAATAGCCTTGATTTTTACCTTCTGTAGTTCTGTTTCTTGCTAAGTGAAGTGTGGCAACCAGAATGAAGGGTTTTGGTGTTTTTGGTTTTGGTTTTTTTTTTTTTTTTTTTTTTTTTGTTTGTTTTGTTTTTGGTTTTTTGGTTTTTTGGTTTTTTTGTTTGTTTTTGTTTTTGTTTTTGTTTTTTGCTTAAAGGCAAAGACTGTAAGGTTTGGGACTGCATGATTTGAGCAACTTAGCCTTGCAGACATTGGTCAACAATAAAGACTTTTCCAGCTTTAAGAATATTCATGTGGTAATCCCTGGAAGTCTTACCTTGCAACATTTTCTTGAGTCATTTTTCTAAAGTAACATAGGTTTATAGTGATGCAAGAATGGACTTTAGTATAAGAGTCATAAAACCAATACATGAGTGACTTGGTGGTGTTATGCCAGGGTACATGCAATCTAATACCTACCTGATCCAATCAACTACAGTAAGAAGATGAACTCACATCACAAGATGTGACCTACTTTGAGGAGGGTAAGCAGGAGAAGAAGGGCAGACAATCCACAATATGACAAAGTCCTATTAAAAATGTATAGCCCACAGCTACAATACTGAATTTCATAGAATTCTGTGATGGCTTCTACTCCTCTATAACACTCAACACCTCCTTCACTCCTGTGAGGTATTCTTGGTCCCCATAAAACCTTACACTGTGGCAACTTAGTCCTTTCTAAAAGCATCACATTTAAGTCTAGGTCCCTCTGTGTTGAGATTCCTTGTAACTTCCTTTCTCCTGTAGAAGGCAATGAGTCCCAGCACAATCTAACTCATAGTAGATGCCAACAAGTTTCTAATAAATGAGTAAATAAATTAATGCTTGAGTGAATGCAAAAGTTAACTAATAAATAACTGGTGACATCAATAAAAAGGAATGCAAAGAATTATCCTAAGAAACAGTTGGATCTGACACTTAAAGTATTGATTCATAATCATGGGAAAAGAGAATATCTGTATCCTGATAACTGAGTAAGCCTTTACAATTGGTTATTAATTGTGATGATAATGAGGATGATGCTACTGCTTACTGATGTGATACATAAACTTTCGTTTATTTTATTGTTATTTCATTTTACTACTAATAAAGAGGCAAACATTGTCTGATGTCTTCATCTTTTCTCTACTCACCTTCAAATAATTTTTTTTTTGAAAAAGCCATCTCACCTTGGCTCCATGAGAGAACAGTTAAAGCTAGGGCCTCAGAATTGCAGAAGATTCTTCAAGCTATACTGAAATGAACACTTTTTAAAAAAAAAAAATTCCATTTCTGTCCGAACCATCATGAAGTTCTTTTGGTTTTCATCTAAGGAGGGCAATCCAGTCTTTATCATTAACTTTACAAGAACACAGCTGCTTCCCTTTGCTGAAGCAGCTGGAATTTATCTCATTTCCAAAGTTTTGCTTTAGAATTTGGCATTTTCCCTTTTTTTCCAGTCCTGGTGTAAATAAGGACATGGGCTAAAGGAATGAAAATATAAACCAAGCACAGCCAGCAAAGGAGCTCTGAAGTTTGTTTCCAGTGTGACCATTGCGGGACTCTCATTCATCAACAGATTCCCAGGAAGGTTTCGATACTGGGTAGGAGGTCAGTTGCAGACATTCTACAGAAAACAACCTATGTCTAAAATGATGGAGCTTTGGGGAAACATGAAAAATTCTACCAAAAGCTAGTAAAGCTAGTTTATTTTTTAACTAGTTTATTTGGTTTTGGACTGGGGAATCGTCCCTAAAAGAAGAGTCAGTTTGTGTGATGTGAATAAAGTCCTTCAGAGTAGGACCCACTTGGAGAGATTTCAGGAAAAGGTGCCATATTGCATTAGCTCCTCATGCCCCCACCCCACAAAATACTACTTTGTTAGACTTTAGACATTTTTATCTAAATTAAGAAATAGTGGATTCATCATGCATAGCATGTCAATTTTGAAAATGTATACATAGTAGAAGAGTAAAATTAGCCCAAGTAAATCTACATTATCTCACATACTAACTTGTGGTGGGAGCACTGAGAGTCTACTCCCACTGATGTTCAAGCACACTGTAATAACATAAGGTCACCATGTCATATAACTGATCTCTTGACCTATTTTCTCTAACCCAACTGTGCTTCTCTCACCCCCAGTACCTCTACAGTCACATCCCTTGCATTGGGGAACTACCTCCATTTTTCTCCTTCGGTGACAGACCTCATTCACTGATTTTTTTTCCCCAAATTTAGACTGTGTTCTGGTAATGTTTGGTAAGATAATCTCAGCAATAGATTTATACCGTTCTTGTTAAGGCTCTGGAAACATCACAGGAGAGGGGCAGACAGAAGGCAAGAACTAAAAAACAGGGAGATGGACAACAAAATGCCATTTTGTGGGTATGACTTAGCTATTACAACAGGGTGTTCATAGTAGTAAACACATTCTGTACCTGCCCTGGGCCTGCACAAGATTGGTCTTGTCACCAGTCAGTCATGGATGGGGAGATTCTTTTGAACTATTAGCTACTGATAGTTTCTGGAAGAAGAATTACATTATGTTTGATTACATAATCACTGGTAAGACCCACCAGAATTCAGCAGGCAGCCATAGTCACACAGATGGGCCTAGTTCAATTCACTGGATAACAACATACAACAAAAAGTCATGAATGTTGGAAATAAATTGTGTGGAGAAGGAAAGAGATTAGTGGCAGTGGTAAAAACAGGAAAATAGAGTGGGGTTAAGAGTAATCAGAATGTGACAGACACATGCATGAGATTGTCAAATAACAAATTTAATTTTTTTTTTAAAGAATGGTTGTCTTCTATACATTAACAGTCATGATTTTATAGTCGATGTTATTCATTAATTACATAACTGACAATATTGTATTTGAGCTAGTACATCTGATAATTGTGTTTGATGATTGAATTTGAAGCCTAACTCTTGACATTTATAGCCATGTATTTAATCTTTGGGTCTCAATTTACTCATTTGAATATGAATTAATTAAGGTAACTAACTTTATGGTAATATGTCAACACTAAGTGAATAGTGTCTAGTATAGAATAAGTACCATATAGATACCAGCTCCATTTTAATTCAGTTTTTACTATATATTTGGCAAAATAAAATAATTTTATAGTTATTCTGTTGTCAGAAGCCAGGACCCTCGCCTCTTACCCTCACCCACTACTTTTCCCCACCTGCACAATGTCCCCTGCAGCTTCATCTCCCTAGCAACCACAAGGTTCTGCTTGATAGTTACAAATAGATTTTTAGATGTAAAGCAGTGTACCGTATCTTTTGAAGTAAGCAGTTAGACCGCCATTGTTTCAGGGCACAAGCCAAGAAGATTCTGTACTTTCCCATCACCTGGATCCCTCTTACCCCTCCCTTTGCAAAATGTATTATAAATAAGCACTTTGTGCCCAAATATATGACTCTTGACAAGCATTTGCTTCCTTGAGTCCATTCTCTCTCTTACCCGTTCTTCCAAGATTGTAATCCTCCTCATCCCTCATGAATAACCTAGGACCTGCAGGTCGGATCATTCTGTCAAGCCAGTGAACTCTGTTCTGTAATTAGCCTTCTTTTGTGAATGTGAAATATAAAACTACATTAATATGCTCAAAATCACACTTTTCATACCTGGCAGATACATGCTGTTCTTGTACCAGATGCTGGCATTTCTGCTCTTATGACCATGGTAGATAATGGATGGATGGGTGAGCAGGTTGGGAAGACCCTAAATGAAGCAAAGGCAGGAATAAGAGGCACCACCCTTTGGATAAGCAGTTCATTTTATGACCCATATCATAATTTTAGAGAGAAACTGATTTCTGAGCCAAGATCCTCCAGAGACAGAGAGTCTCAGAACAAATCACCTTGTGTTCTCCGAATTTATTGCAGACTGTAATGTTTTTAAACAAAAACAAATCTGATTAAAATTGAAACATAGTCAACA
Source organism: Arvicanthis niloticus (assembly GCF_011762505.2). NCBI lineage: Eukaryota > Metazoa > Chordata > Mammalia > Rodentia > Muridae > Arvicanthis > Arvicanthis niloticus. Next base: position 66,714,232 of record NC_047668.1, on the reverse strand, counting down.
AAGCTCCATGACAATTGAGTACAGCAAGGATAGACCTTAGGTAATTGGAGATGGGAAGATTGCAGAAAGGAATGAGACAGGTGTGTGTTTGGCACAGGGCAAGATGCTGGTGACAGGTGAATGGGTGACACTCAGTCTTGTTCTTGTTGATCCTACTCCTGTTCTTTTGAGTGCCATAAAAGCATACCCTATATGGGAACCTACTTATAGGCACACCCAGAGAAAATGACTCAGGTAGATTTAATGTGCAAGAGTATTACTGGGGAGGGTCTCAGGGTCACCTGTGATACTGTGATGGGCGGTAGGAAAAGTAAGCAAAGATGGTAGAAAGAACAGGATGACATGTAAAGCAACTGCCACTGGGGCTTAGCACATGGGATACCTAAGAGCTAAAATGACCTGTCAGATGTTTTTAATATATAAACTTTATTATTTGTTACTTTTAATTTACATACAAAGTAATGTGTTTCACTGTGGTATACATTCATGTCATTATACTTTGTGTTTATTCTATATATACACTGACCTCTTCCTTACCTATACTTTCTGGACTGTGCCCCCTCATAGTCCCTCCTTCTCTCATGTCACAGACATTCTATTGCCCTCCCTTATCACCCTCCCCCACTTTAAACCTCTTTCCATACCCATAACATAATTCCTTTTGTATGACTTCATGCTATTGAAAGATAAATAGATTTTGATATATGATTTTTAAAAATGCAATTTTTAAATTTCTGATTCTGGCTTATTATCTTTAAAACAATGACCTTGATATTGAATAAATGGTTTAGAGATATGCTCACACAGCTGTTGCTCACTAGATTTGACAGTCTTGGGCAGACTAGACCTTTGTAATCTTGAATAGTTATAGTGTGTGAGATGTGGGTGAGGTTATTTTTGCAACCTGCACATGTCCCTAAAGAGGACAGCATTCCCTTCTAAAAGGAGATTGGGTTGGATAGCTTTGTGTCCCTCACTGTCACCTGTTTAAGATCTCTCTACCTCTAGACAAATAATTTATTGCCACACCATCATCTGCAAGAGCAATTTCAGGATCCTAAATTCTACCTTCTGAATCAGAGCCTTTAGGACAGGTTCCACACTGATTCTCATTGAATATGGCTACATATGTGGAAATTAAGAAATAGTTTCCCATGAAATGAAGCAAGAGCTTGAAAGAGAGAATTTCAACTTATACTGCTAAGTCAACAATATTAATGTAATTTATAAAGTCAATTCCTGCCTCAAGAAAATTTCCTGGAACACCTCAATAGCCTATGTAAGAGAATTTTAGCCTGTGAGCATGGCATGGCTGACCACTTATCCTTCAATACTGCATGTCTGTGTTCACATGTGAAGAGATTTGGGGCTTCAAATACATCAGCAGGAGGACTGGCTCATCCTGCAAGAGAGACAAAAGGCATTGATGTGGTCATCTTGTACAGAAACCCATGCCTCCTCCTTTGTCTTACCAGTACAAGAAGCTTTGGGAGAACAGGACGTAAGCTGCTAGCTCCACTCATCATGATCAACCCAACATTTAGAGAGATTTGATCTCTGCATAGTCCTTTCACATCCCCATGCCTAACTGTTCATAGAGTGCCCAACTTTACCCTTCTCATTGCCTCCCTTCTGATAAGGAATGTCTGGAGGAAATAATAACACATCAGCTGCAAAACCCTTAAGCCTAAGAACTGAACCATCCACATGAAATAAAGTGTTTTGATGAAAGCAAAGTTTTCTTCCTGGGAAGTTAGAATTTCTATCTGTCTAATGCACTATGAGACTTAATAAAGTTCATAATCCCTAAACCTTGAGATAAGAGATTCATAACAAATACAGAATATACAAAGATATTCAGTAGAGAATTGCCCATAAGAACAAAAATGTAAAAACTAAATATTATACAAAAATACAAAATAATTAAATATATAATATTTAATTTTTAACTTTGTATAGTTACTAAAATGTTTATGACTAGCCTTAAATAACAAAGAAAAATGTTTTCATATAATATTAAACAGAAGTTCAGGTCATGTATTTGTTTATACAAAATTAATCCAACTATATTAAAAATGCATAGAAAAAAAGGCTTAAAAGTAAATTTACCAAACTGTTAATAGCATTGTGTCTAAATGATGGAACTGGGTAATTTTCTTTCCTCTTTTTTGAATTTAAACTCTACAGTGTAAATTTAAAACTTTTAAGAAGCACAAAAAATAAATAAATAATTGAGTTTATCAAGGCTCATTCCATTACAAAGAAATCCATTGGAGTGTAAGCTTCTACACTGAGAGATAGTTTGTTTCTCTGAAATGCACACTTGGTCAAGAGATGTATTATACTGATAGAAATGATAATCTGCTAACACAAGCACCATCAGTCCAGAGACTAGGGTACTACTGTATATTTTCATCTATATTTTTAGTCCTGTTTTGCTTTTTGATAGCCCCCAAAAGAACTGTTTCCATTGTAAACAGTCCCAAAATCTGTCCCTTCACACACATGACATCAAAGATTGCTTTGTTTAATGATTCAAGAATCCTCTGGCATTATCTCTGACTGTCTTCTCTGCTTGTTCTCCCTCATACAAAAGTGGTAACAAGCTTTGTCATATAGTAATGTGTTCATTTATGTGAAATTTTTAAAAAAATCACCAAGAAGGTGTTTTAAAGCAAATTAGTGGAAGGAACAATGTACCATAAACATAAGCAGGAATATAGTGTTCTTTGATTAAAGAATTTTTTTTGATTAAAAAATTTTATAAATCAAAAACAAAAAGAGTGTACACATAAACAAGTAAATGGCTAATAGAGTTATATTGAGTCAGTAAGCTAACATTTGAAAATGAAAGTTATAACGTTCAAGGCATTCAGGTACATAGTGAAACAGTTACTTATGTACATTAATGATAGAGGTAGAAATTTAAACTTATCTTCTAAACAGTCACAAATATATATGTACCAATAATTCATAAGACATTTGTAGTCTTTGACTATACCTTAGATCAATCAGAGATGAAGGAGAGACTTAAGTGAGATACTGGACTATTAGCTACTGGTGGATTCTAGGAGAAAGGTAGTCATTGTCTTCAGTTGTATACATACAGGTGAGTCCACCAGACTCCAATTGATAGATCAAAACTCATGGTCACACAGACACCCCCAATTAAACTCAGTATGCCACAAAAGCAAAGCAAAAAGACATAAATATGAGAAGGAATCTGTAGGGAGAAGAATGGGGTTGACAGGTGTTAAAGAAAAATAGGAGATGTTTGTGTGCATGTGTGTGACTATGCCTGTATGTAACAGAGAGAAAAAAACAGAATGCATATTATACACATATGAAATTGTCAAAGAAGAAAGTTAATGAAAATGTCAGTCCAGTCCATCTGGGGCACAGCCAGCAGAGGTTAGCAGCATCCTTTTCCCTGAGAGCTATTGCCAGGGTCTTCCTGCCACTCCAAGGAATCTTGCTGGCATCAGAAACATCCAGCCAACACCAGGGACAACCAGATGTCTGAAAGACACCAAAAGAACACAATCTTAAAGAGCCAAACAATATGGCACCAACAGAGCACAGATATCCTGCTATGGCAAGTTCTGGATTTCCTAAAACATCCAAAGCACAAGAAGATGACCTTAAATCCAATCTTTTAAAGCTGTTAGAGACCTTTAAAGAGGACATTAATAAATCCCTTAAAGAAATATAGAAAAATACAATCAAAGAGATTAAGGGAATGACTAAAAGTGTCCAAAAACAGTAAATAGAAAGAGAGGTAATAAAGAAAACACAAACTGAGAAAATCCTGATGATAGAAAACCTAGGGAAGAGAACAGGAACTACAAATATACACATCACCAAAAGAATAGAAATAGAAGAGAGAATCTCAGTAATTGAGACACAATTGAAGAAATGGATACATCAAAGAAAATGCTAAATCTAGAAAGTTCATGAATAAGATATTCAAGAAATCTGAAACACTAGAAAAGACCAAACCTATGAATAATATGAATAAAAAAAGAGTCCTAGCTACAAGGCTCATTTTTTTTCAACAAACTCAAAGAAGAAAATTTTTCCAGTCTAAAAAAAGATATGTATATAAGATGTTCATAGAATACCAAAAAATGGACCAGAAAAGAAAATCTTCCCACCACATAATAATCAAAACACTAAATGTACAGAACAAAGAAAGAATATCAAAAGATGCAAGGGAAAAGGCCTAGTGGCATATAAAAACAGACCTATCAGAATAACACCTGACTTCTCAACAGAGAATCTAAAAGGCAGAGAGACTTGGCCTGTTGTCTTCCAGACTCCAAGAGACCACAGATGTCATCCCAGCCCACTATACCCAGCAAAACTTTAAATAATCATAGATGGAGAAAACAGGATATTCCACCCCCAAACTTAAATCAAGATCAGGTAAACAATTTAAACAGTTCTGTAACCACTAAGGAAATAAAAGCAGTCATTAAGTCTTCCAACCAAAACCAACCCAGGGACAAATAGTTTTAGTGGAAAATTCTACCAGACTTTCAAAGAAGAACTAATATCAATATTAAAAATTAAACAATATCTATCTACATATCCAGCCCTACAGAAGACACTAGAAATAAAACTCTAACACAAGGAGGCTAAGTATACCCAAGAAAACACAGGAAATAAATAACCCCCACCAGCAAACCAAAGGACAATTTCAGGTCATTAATATCTCTCAACATCAATGGACTCAATTTCCCCAATAAAAACACACAGACTAACAAGATGGAGGTGAAAATAAGATCCTTCATCTTGCTGCATACAAGAAACACACCTCAGCAACAAAGATAGACACTACCTCACAGTAAAGGGCTAGAAAAAGGTTTTCCAAGCAAACAGACAAAAGAAACAAACTGGAGTAGCAATTCTAATATCTAATAAAATAGATTTTCAACCAAAAATAATAAAAATGAATGGGGAAGGACACTTCAATATAAAACAAAATGAATGATTTACTTGCTAGATACCATTTACCAAAGTTAAAGCAAGATCAGGTAAACAATTTAAATAGTCCTTTAACCCCTAAGGAAATGATAGAAGTCATTAAACATCTCCCAACCAAAACAGCCCAGGGATAGATGGTTTTAATGAAAAATTCTACCATACTTTCTAAAAAGAACTAATATCAATACTCAAACTATTGCAGAAAAAAAAAAAAAACAGAAACAAAAAGAACATTGTCAAAACCATTCTATGAGACCACAGTCTCAAATGATATGTAAACCACACAAAAACTGAACAAAGAAAGAGAATTTCAGACTAATTTCCCTTATGAATATTGATGTAAAAATACTCAATAAAATACTCACAAACCAAATCCAGGAACAAACCAAAAACATCACCCACAACGGTCAATTAGGCTTCATGTCAGGGATGCAAGGATGGTCCAATATACTAAAATCCACCAACCTATCCACCATATAAAGAAACTAAAAGAAAAAAATATTATTAAATGTTGAAAAAGCCTTTGACAAAGTCCAAAACTCTTTCATGTTAAAAGTCTTAAGAGAGAGAGAGAGAGAGAGAGAGAGAGAGAGAGAGAGAGAGAGAGAGAGAGAGATCAGGAATGGAAGGTGCATACCTAAACATAATAAAGGCAATACACAACAAACCAATGGTCAACAAAAATCATGGACAAGGCAAGTCTGCCACTCTCTCCCTATCTATTCAATGAAGTACTTAAGGATCTAGCTAGAACAATAAGACAACTAAAAGAGATCAAGGGAATACAAATTGGAAAGGAGAGAGTCAAAGTATTGCTATTCCCAGATGATATGATTATATACATGACCCTAAAAATTCTACCATAGAACTCCTACAGCTGATAAACACCATTAGCAAAATAGCTGGAATAAGATTAACAAAAAAAAAAAAAAAAAAAAAGACACAATAGCCCTCCTTTATACAAATGGTTAATGGACTGAGAAAGAAATCAGGGAAACAACACCTTTTACAATAGCCAAAAATAATATAAAATATCTTGGTATAACTCTAACCAAGCACATGAAAAGTCTGTATGATAAGAACTTCACATCTCCAAACAAAGAAATTGAGGAAGATATCAGAAGATTGAAAGATCTCCCAGCCGGGCGGTGGTGGCGCATGTCTTTAATCCCAGCACTTGGGAGGCAGAGGCAGGCGGATTTCTGAGTTCGAGGCCAGCCTGGTCTACAGAGTGAGTTCCAGGACAGCCAGGGCTACACAGAGAAACTCTGTCTCGAAAAACAAAAAAACAAAACAACAACAACAAAAAATCTCCCATGCTCATGGATCAGTAGGATTAATATAATAAAAAAATGCCATCTTACCAGAACCATTTTACATATTCAATGCAATTCCCATCAAAATTCCAACAAAATTCTTCAAAGACCTTGAAAGAGAAATTCCCAACTTCATATGTACAAAACAAAAACTTCAGGATAACAAAAACTAACCTGAACAACAAAAGAACATCTGAAGCTATCACCATTCCTGAACTCAAGCTGTACTACAAAGCAATAGAAGTAAAAAACTGTATGGTATTGGTATAGGAACAGACAGGTTGATCAATGGAATCTAATCAAAGAAACAGACATAAACTCACATACCTATGGGCAATTGGTTTTTGATGAAGGAGGCAAAACAATACAAAGGAAAAAATAGAGCATATTCAACAAAAGGATCTAACTGAATAATTGCAGGTAGAAGAGAAGATTGCAAATAGATCCATTATCTATCACCCTGCTCAAAACCCAGATCCAAATGGATCAAAGATCTCAACATAAAACTAGACACTCTAAATCATATAGAAAAGAAAGTGGGGAGCTGCCTTGAACACATTGCCACAGGAGACGAATTTCTGTACAGAATACCAATATCTAAGGCACTAAGATCAACAATTAATAAATCGGACCTCATGAAACAGAAATGCTTTTGCAATGGTAAGGACACCATCAATAGCACAGAACATCAGCCTACAGAATGGGAAAATATCTTCACCAACCCTAGATCTGAGTGAGGACTAATATCCAAAATATATAAAGAACTCAAGAAATTAGACACCAACAAGCTAAGTAACTTAATTAAAAATAGGGTACAGAGTTAAACAGAGGATTCTCAAGAGAAAATTCTCTAATGACTGAGAAGCACTTAAAGAGATGTTTAATGTACTTAGTCATTAGGGAAATGTAAATCAAAACAACTCTGAGATTCTATTTTTCACCCATCAGAATGGCTAAGATCACATCACATGACAGCAGGGGAAAACTCCATTGGTGGTGGGAGTATAAACTTATACAATTATTTTGGAAATCAATTCAGCAACTTCTCAGAAAATTGGAAATAGTTCTACCCAAAGACCAAGCTATAGCACAGGAACACTTGCTCAACTGTGTTCATAGCAGCTTTATTTGTAATAACCAGAAACTGGAAACAATCTCAATGTCCCTCAAATGAATAATGGATGAAGAAAATGTGGTACATTTACACAGTGGAATACTATTCAGCTATTAAAAACAAGAACATCATAAAATTTGCATGCAAATGAATGGAACTAGAAAATACTATCCTGACTGAGGTAACTCAGATCCAGAAAGATACATATGGTAAGTATTCACTTATACGTGGACATTAGCCATAAAGTACAGGATAACCATGCTATAATCCACAAACCCAAAGAAACTGGGTAATAAGAAATGCACAAAGGAGGATGCATGAATCTCACTCAGAAGGGGAAACTAAATAGTCACTGGAGGTGTGTGGGAAGCCATGGCAAGGCCTTACTCTTGGCAAACACTCACCCTTGGCTCTCCTATCTACTATTCTTTCTGCTTACCTTCCATGATTCACTTGTCAGTTCTCAGAACTTCAAACAAGGCCTCATAGCAACCCACCTTAGTAACCCTTCCTCCTGATCTCTAGATTTAGACAACATCCTGCTAGATAGATGTTTTTAGAACCCGTGGTAACAAGGCTTTGTGAGAATAATTTAGTTAGACCCCACAGCTGCAGCTAGCTTCCTCCACCTGCAAAGCCCTCTTTCCTTTCCTACCCATCCCCATATCCTGTTTTCAGAGTATATAACCAGTGTGAACAATAAAAATTTTGCCAGCTTTGATCAGACTTCTTGACTTGCTGTGCCTCCTTATTTTCTCCTGCATCTCGGTCCTCTCCACAGATTCCTACCAGTGGGAAATTGGAGACTGAAGTGACCACTTCCCATAGCCAGGTGGGACTCCCATTGGAAGGAAGGGGACATCAACACACACACACAAAACCTTCATTTCAATATTTGACCTACCTACAAGATGTGCAGGAATAAAGATGGAGCAGAGATTGAGGAAATGGTCAACCAATGACTGCCCCAACATGAGAACCTTTCCATGGGAGAGAGCCAACCTCTCACACTATTAATGATATTCTGCAATGCTTGCAGACAGGAATCTAGCATAACTGTCTCCTGAGGGGCTTCAGCTAGCATTGGATGGAAACAGATGAGGAGACCCACAGCCAGAACTTGGCAGACCTCTGCTCAGGTGGAGCTCCAGGAGTCTTGTGGAAGAGTGGGAGATAGAAGTGAGAAAGCCAGAAGAGTCAAGGACACCACAAGAAGATCCACAGTCACCTAACCTGAGGCTATGAGGGCTCCCAGAGACTGAACCACCATCCAAAGAGCATGCAGGGGCTGGACCTAGGCCCCCTAAACGTTTGTAGCAAATGTGCAGCTTGGTGGGTCCACTAACAACTGGATTAGGAAAGAGAGATGTCTCTGACTGTTGCCTGCCATTGGATCCCCTTCCCCTAGCTGGACTGACTGGATGGAACTCAGTGAGAGACAATGTGCTTAGTACTGCTGTGACTTGATGTCCCAGGGTGAAATGTTACCTACCCATGGTGTTCTTTCACTTCTCCTCAGAGAAAGGAAGGTGTGTTTGTGAGAGGCATTTATGAGGGTAGGACTGGGAAGAACAGAGGGAAGGTAGACTGTGAACAGAATGTAAAGTGATAAATAAATTAATTAATTAATTAATAAAAAAGAAAGTTTAAATTTTTTAAGTTAAAAAGAACCACAGAAATCTTATTTTTAAAAAAACAAGCTTTTATTTTAATCTCAGGTGTAGGGATGTGGGGCTGCTTCAGACTGTCCACAGCAGCTGACTATGATTTGCTATCTGCTCTTGCAGAAGCATAAGTGTGCCAGGTGCTGTGATTATGTGATGTTTGGACTCTGGGAATTTTTCAGAGAATATATTAATGCTACAACCCTGAGAGGCAGTTTGGTTATTTAGAGAGGTTGGTTGCAGTTTGTTAGTAGCTGTGGTCAAAAAAGAAACAAAAGGATAAACAATTGACTCAAGAACCTCCCTCTTCTCTCTCTCTCTCTCTCTCTCTCTCTCTCTCTCTCTCTCTCTCTCTCTCTCTCCTCCTTGTTTCTTTCCTATCTATTGTTTATTGTTAGAGGGTGAAACCAGGAGGACAAAGGATGGAAAAGAGAAGAGCCCACAAGGTAGCAAAGAGCAGCTAAAATATGTATGTACATAGACAGATGATAAATAGACAGACAGGCAGACAGACAATCAGTGGTCTCACACTCACACAGTCCTTTCTTTTCTAGGAATGAATTCTAAAACAGTAATCACAATCGTTCTACTTATTTAAGGCTTTGCAACATACCTTCTAAAATATAATTCTTTAAAGTAAAAAAAAAAAAAAAAAAAGAATAGCCAACATATATTTCACTTACAAATCTGCAGCTGGAAGAGAACTGTGTAAGGAAAGTTCATCTGGGCTCCATGTGACACTGGCTAGGGCACGGGAGCAGGAAGACCACCTCTGAGACACCACCTGTGTGACAATGGAGAGCATGTCTGGAGCTGAGAGCCCAGAGCCAGTTTCTTTCAGTCTAGTCCTCCTTATACCTTACTTATGCTTCCTGTCACCAAGGAGGGATTAGGTTCCAAGGGTGAGAACATCAGGAAACAGAAAGCTTCAGACACTGCCATCTTTAAAGACCCAAAAACTGATGGTCCTTTGGCTTAGATTTTTTTTACTGTTTTTTTAATTGGATATATTATTTACACTTCAGACGCCATCCCCTTTCCCCATCTCTCCCCCCCCCTTAGAAAGCCCCTATCCCATGCCCCCTTTTCCTTTTTGCATTTATACACTTTTAAAAAAAATGTTAATCAAAGGCTTTATTCATTTGGTAATGCTCAATCAGAGGTGTAACCCACTACCCAACCTAGATATATCAACTATCTTTGACTGGTGGAGATACGTGAACATCTGCCTCCCTGTCTCCCCGCTCTTTCTCTCTCTCATCACCTAGCTTCTCCTCTCCTTCTTCTCCTCCTCTCCTTACTCCTTCTCTTCCTCTCACCTTAGCTCCTTCTACATATCACCCTTCCTGTTAAAATAAAACATTTCTCTCAAAATACAATTAGAGCATAATTATGCCAATTTGTACCAGTGAGGTACAAGATAGTCCTAATACCCAGTCCATCATTTTGTTGAGTAACCAGAACCTCTGAAAAAGCCAGGTGCAGAACTAAGTGTTTTAATTAGAATAGATGACAGAGGTTCTTTGGCTTAGATTTAAAAGGGCATGTGTTTTTAAAATAGCTGTAAGAATATAAACAACAAAAATATATAGAATTTTTCTGGAGTTTTATATATGTTGAATATAATAGCTGAGTGTTCTACACTAAGAGTGTTCTACATTAAGAGTGTAGTTAAAAAAGTCAAGTGCAGTTAAGCAATGAATTTAGCACAATCTATGTTATTGGAGAGCTGGTTCAAGCACATTGAAAAAAGATCTGAGTTCAGAAGCCACATTTTAAAAAAAAAAAGGCACAATAACATATGCTTATAGCCCTAGTACTGATGAAGAAGAGACAGGAAAACCACTGAGACTCTCCGGCCAGCTAGTCTAACCAAGCCAGTGAGCTCGAGGTTCAGTGAGAGACCCTGCCTCAAATATAAGGTAGAGGGCAATTGCATGTGCTACTTAGAGAATCCCAAGCCAATGAGACAATGTATCTCAGGAAAAAGATAAAACAATAACACAAATCGTACCTGAGGCAGAAGACCCAAAGTGTTCCTCTGGCCTCCCCACACATGCACACATAAGGCACATACATAAGAAAATTTTTGTTTTTTAGAGAGTGTTAAATAAGAAAAATGCTTGCTGATTAAAATATGTATTGACAAAACAGATTGATTGGTAGATAGAAGATAGATAATTGATAGATGAGAGATATGTTGTATGGATGGAAGGATGGATGGATAGATGGATAGAGACATACGTACACACATGATAAATAGATACTATAGGTACTAACACATAATTATCTAAAACTGAATAGGCCTTTGTTTCTGAAATTCATTTTTCTTTTTAGTTTTTTTTTTTATTCTAGTCTTTCCCTGACATCCCAAAATATGGTGAATGTCCATTTCATTGGTTTTCAGATAAAATGGCCGACTGGTCTAGGAGACTCTGCCTGGCCTTCTTCCCTGAGTATCCATAGCTCCCTGCTTCTGCCACAGCTATAGAACTGAGCACTTTCACCTGCATTCCACAGCCTCTCATCATCAGCACAGCTCACATTAGATGCCCAAGGCCTTGAACACACTAAGCAAGTTCTTTACCACAAAGCTATATCCACAGCCTTCTTTTTGCTTTTTATTTTGAGAAAGTCTCTGTAAGTTATTCAGACTGGTGTTGAATTCAGTCTGTAACACAGGTAACAAGCAGATCTGCCTTCCTCAGCATCTTCAGTTGCAGGATGACCAGCTCTGGCAGAAGCCCTGACCACTGAGTGACTTTCCTGATACCCCTCTTAAAAACTAATATCACACATATGTGTACTAAGTCCTTTCTGTCTGTTCTGACTGTAGACTGTTCTTATGGGATATTTACTCATTGTTTGTCTTCCCTCAAAACCAGTACCTCCGAACGACAGACACCACCCTGGCCACCATATTTGAAGTAATCATAATTCATTACAATGTCTTTTCACTTGCCATGTCTCTCTCTCTCTCTCTCTCTCTCTCTCTCTCTCTCTCTCTCTCTCTCTCTCTCTTTCTCTCTCTCTCTCTCTCTCTCTCTCTCTCTCTCTCTCTCTCTCTCTCTCTTTCTCTCTCTCTTACACACACACATACACATACAAGGTTGGAAAGTCAAATACTTTTTACCAACCTTCCTTGTAAGAGTTTTATTCCATGATACATAAACCTTGGAAATCATGGTGTTCTAGCCGTTTTTCTTCTCCTGTTATTTCTCCCATCATAAGAGCTGGATGAGTTTGCTCATCCTATAGCCATCATGGAAGAGCCAAGAAATTTTTGGGAACACGATCACTAATATTACTGAGCCTCTTTCTAATTTTTATGGCAAAATTTTCCAGATGGCAGCCAAAGCCATTCATCTACATATTATGCATGATTGCATTTGCAGGATTACAAGGGTGAGTAGTTGAAACAAAGATCACATAGGAAAGCCTATAACATTCACTGTCTCTTCCTTTACAGAGAAAGTGTTTGACCCCTGGTTTAAGGACCCTTTGGGTGGACTGCCCTTTCATCTCAGCTAAATGACCTCTTATGAATGAATGACTCTTAATACTTAATACAACATCTATCCCACAGAAAACACTTAGCAAATCTGAGGAATGGACAGCTCTATGGCTTCAAATTGATGACAGTTTATTCAATATTTTTAGTACTTTATTGTACCCAGCAGTCCTTACATAGTAGGCACTTAATAAATATGTGCACAGAATTTTTTGAAAATATAAAAAAGACACTCAAGACATTGAGGGAAAATGTAAATACTAACCTGAACTTAAGAGGAACAGTTCTGAGAATGCAGCAGAAATCATGATCATTGATTGCACTCTCTTCTTCAGAAGGCATTCAGGCAACTCACATGGTATTTTAGGAGTGAAGGGCTCTTAAAGGCATGTAAACAATGATTATTCAGAAGAACATCTTCTGGACATTCTGTTTCTAGATGGTTTGACAAGGACTCTCTGGAATCTTTGGAAACAGAAAGGTTAGTTAAAATTACAGAAAAGAATCCAGCGAGAGATGAGCTACAAATGGGAGGGAATTTGTGCAAATATAGACAAATATACAGGCATATAGACTATGTGCAAATATATGTGCAGATGGGAGGCCATTTCTCACATCTACTTTGAAATGTGCTGTTTCTAAGTAAAACAAAGAAATATTAGATTTAGAAAGAGATCTTTTCTGTGATAGACAAAATGATTCAAGAGCTAACATATCTAGTCTTCTGAAATGATCAATATTTAAGTAACAGCCAACAACTTTTGCCTTAGGCTAATATGTTCATAAGACATTGTTGACTTAAATCAACTTTTTATATCATGTATCTTTAATCAAATAATTCAAGTCAACACATCAGTAATTTTGCACTTTTTAATGATTTCTATAAAAAATGCTGTTAAATAAGAACACATTTTTTTACACACCACACTAATTTATTTAAACACTGAAAAGTCAACATGAAAGAGATGGTTTCTGTCTGTGCTGTAAAACTACTAGAACCCTAAATAACCTCCTAATTCTCAAGGAATAGAGCAAATGGAGAAATGCATTTCTAGAAATGTGTAAGTGGTGCCATTGGATAGGTAGGCAGATGAATAAAGCATACTTTGAGCTGAGTCTAATTCAAAACATTGGAATACCAACCATAACAGAACTCCCTGCAGTTGAGATAAGTGAATCACTCAGCAGAGCAAGGCTGGACATTGACTGAATGCAAAGATGCCTCTCCCTGCCTCTCCAGTCCTGAGTTTGACAGCTCTGGATTCCACCCTTGCTTGGTCAGCTAGAGTCTGTCACCAAGACAGCTTGGAATCTCTCTTTAGGTGGCTTAGTCAAGGGAACGTTTGATCTCTCCTAACAACTTTATTCTTTCTCCCAATGGGATTTTACACAAACAACATGAAATCATGTCCAGAAAAGGACTTACCTAACTTCATTGACCCATGAAGATTCAAAGGAAAATCCCAAGGGATTTCTAATCCTAATGACTATTGGGAAATCAATTTCATCTAAAGACTCTGATTGATTTTAAAAATAAATAAATAAATAAATATTGATTGATTAAAAACTACTTGCCTCATGGATCTGGTTGTCTCCTCATGCCCTTTTCCAGTTTCTGAAGTCTCTGCCAAAATCTCTGTTACTAACTAACCTATGGCTTCAATGAAGTCATTTAATCTTCCTGAATATTGGGTATATTCTTGTAAATTAACAATTTAAAATTCCCAAGTTCTTTTCATCTATGTGAGTCTTGATGTCAGCTGCTAGATCATGGAGCTGTTGTTGTTCTGGATTGTGGCTGCTGTAACATTGCTCTGAGTTCCCATAGAGAAAATTTTAAATTGAGTAAAGGATCCAACAAAAATCCTGAGGACTTGGGATCAGATAGAACTAAGGGGACAAGAGCTGTTACACATAAACACAGTTGTGGGATGTTGGGCTTGTTACACAACCTCCTTGAGATGTTACACAACAGTCCATAGGAGGTTATATGGAAGAAAAATCATATGTAAACCATGTAGCATGGCACCCAATAGTAACCAGTACTCCCTTAATATGAGCTCCACAATGTCTTTATAACTATTAATACAAGAGAAACAATGGAGAAAACGCTAACATGGGCTGAAAGTTACTAAAGGCTTAACCAAGTATAACCAGAAAGACAATGAATAGATATCAACATTTTATCAAGAAGCATGCTTTTAAGTTTCAAAGAGGTCATATTTTAGGTATAACATTCCTCATGGTATTTCTAGGTTCAGGTACAATCCTGTCAAAGTCACAGCCAAGTCCTAGCAACAGCCAGCCTATAGCCTGCTTCCCATATTCTGCTGTTCCCACAGAACAACATAGGAATCATCTTAATTGAAATTGCTTCCTGCACCTCCCTAATGAGTGGTTCCCATTAACCAAGTCCTTAGTCTCAATAAAAGAAAAAGTAATTTCCTAATATTGGTTTTTCTAAGATTTCTTAGAAATGACTCAGTGTGGGGAGGAGGGAAATTTGTTTTTACATAACTCTTTGCTCCTGTAATGACTTTCTGTCTAATGTTAACAAAAAAAAAAAAAAAAAAAAAAACCACACATTTTCTTATATGTCTTTAACCACACCTCCCTCCTTTTATAGAGTCACAGAAGATTGAGGCAAATTGCCAAACAGTTTTTCTTTCTAGGATATCTTTCCTCCTGAAATTCATCTCCATTAACATACATCCTTGGTAGCTGGGGCAGACACCTAGCAGGTCTGCTCCTGTGAAGACACCTTATCCTGAAACTTCCTAGAGCAGCAGGTAAGAACCATCCTGCACAACCCTAAGCCCCAGAGCTGCAACACACCCAAATCCTGACCCTCTGGAATACCACTCCCCTTCAACCCCTTGCTTGGTTCTGTTGGCTGGGGCAGACACCTGGCTGGTCTGCTCTGTGAAGACACCTTATCCTAAACCTTCCCAGAGCAGCTGGTAAGAAGCCTCCCCCACAAGCCTATGCCCCAAAACTGCAACTGAGATCTTGGGGCACTCTGGATTCATCACCCACCCAAACCCCGCCCATCAGGAATACCACTCCCCTTTCATCCCTTTCTTGGTCCTTTTGGCTGGGACAGACACCTAGTGGTTCTGTTCCTGTGAAGACACCATATCCTGAACCATTGTAGAGGAGTGGTGGAACCACTGCACTCAGAGCAGCAAGATTTCAGGATCCCAGAGGAAGCCTGAGTTCCAGGAGCTCTTCCACCCAGGAGCTCAGGATCACAAGGTCACAGAGACATCTGGATTCTGAGGAGTTCTGAAACAAGCAAGATAACTGGAAAGACAGTCTCCAGTCAGAAACAGTGAATGCAGGTAGCACTAGAGTTAACGAGATGGTGAAAGGCAAGCACAAGAATATAAGCAACAGACACCAAAGTTACCTGGCATCATCAGAACCCAGTTCTCCTACCATAGCAAGTCCTGGACACCCCATCACACTGGAAAAGTAGGATTCAGATTTAAAATCACTTCTCATGAGGATAATAGAGGACTTTAAGAAGGACATAAATAACTCCCTTAAAGAAATACAAGAGAATACAGGTAAACAGGTAGAAGCCTTTAAAGGGGAAACACAAAAATCCCTTAAAGAATTGCAAGAAAACACAACCAAACAGGTAATAGAATTAAACAAAACCATCCAGGATCTAAAAAAAGGAAGTAGAAACAATAAACAAATCTCAAAGGAAACTACCCTGGAGATAGAAAACCTAGGAAAGAAATCGAAAGTCATAGATGCAAGCATCACCGACAGAATACAAGAGATAGAAGAGAGAATCTCATATGTAAAAGATACTATGGAAAACATTGACACAACTGTTAAAGGAAATGCAAAATGCAAAAAGCTCCTAGCCCAAAACATTCAGAAAATCTAGGACACAATGAGAAGACCAAACCCAAAGATAATTCAACAAAATTTCAGAGGAAAACTTTCCTAACCTAAAGAAAGAGATGCCCATGGACATACAAGAAGCCTACAGAACTCCAAATAGACTAGACCAAAAAAGAAATTCCTCCCATCACATAATAATCAAAACATCAAATGGGCAAAACAAAACAAAAAAAAAATACTAAAAGCAGTAAGGGAAAACGGTCAAGTAACATATAAAGGCAGACCTATAAGGATTACACTAGACTTCTCACCAGCGACTTTAAAAGCCAGAAGATCCTGGACTGATATCATACAGACCCTAAAAGAACACAAATGCCAGCCCAGACTACTATACCCAGCAAAACTCTCAATCACTATAGATGGAGAAACCAAGATATTCCATGACAAAAACAAATTTACACAATATCTTCCCACAAATCCAGCCCTACAAAGGATAATAGATGGAAAAGTCCAATACAAGGAGAGAAACTACAACATAGAAAAAGCAAGAAAGTAATCTTCTAACAAACCAAAAAGAAAATAGTTACACAAACATAATTACACCTCTAATAACTAAAATAACAGGAAGAAACAATCACTTTTCCTTAATATCTCTTAACATCAATGGACTCAATACTCCAATAAAAAGACGTAGACTAACAGATTGTATACATAAACAGAATCCAGAATTTTGCTGCATATAGGAAATACACCTCAGAGACAAAGACAGATACTACCTCAGAGTAAAGGGCTAGAAAACAATTTTCCAAGCAAATTGTTCCAAGAAACAAGCTGGAGTAGCCATTCTAATTTCAAATAAAATTGACTTTCAACCAAAAGTTATCAAAAAAGATAAGGAAGGACACTTCACACTCATCAAAGGAAAAATCTACCAAATGAACTCTCAATTCTGAACATCTATGCTCCAAATGCAATGGCACCCACATTCCTAAAAGAAACTTTACTAAAACTCAAAGCACACATTGCACTTTACACAATAATAGTGGGGGATTTCAACACCCCACTATCAGCAATGGACAGATGATGAAAACAGAAATTAAACAGAGACACAGTGGAATTAATGAAAGTTATGAACCAAATGGATTTAACAGATATCTATAGAACACTTCATCCTAAGACAAAAGAATATACCTTTTTCTCAGCACCTTATGGTACCTTCTCCAAAATAGACCATATAATTGGTCACAAAACAGGCCTCAACAGATACAAAAAGATTGAAATAATCCTTTGCATCCTATCAGACTACTGTGAACTAAGGCTGGTCTTCAATAACAAAAACAACGGAAAGCCCACATACATATGGAAACTGAACAATGCTCTACTCAATGATGACTTGATCAGGGAAGAAAAAAAAAAACAAAGAAATTAAAGACGTTTTAGAATTTAATTAAAATGATGGCTTGTCATACCAAAACTTATGAGACACAATGAAAGCAGTGCTAAGGGGAAAACTTATAGCTATAAGTGCCTACAAAGCGAACTGGAGAGAGTATACACTAGCAAACTGACAACACAACTGAAAGCTCTAGAACAACAACAACAAAAAAGCAAATACTCCCAAGAGGAGTAGATGGCAGGAAATAATCAAACTCAGGGCTGAAATCAACCAAGTAGAAACAGAAAGAACTATACAAAGTATCAACAAAACCAGGAGCTGGTTCTTTGAGAAAATCAACAAGATAGATAAACCCTTAGCCACACTAACCAGATGGCACAGAGACAGTATCCAAATTAATAAAATCAAAACTGAAAAGGGAGACATAATAACAGAAACAAAAAATTCAAAACATCAGATCCTACTACAAAAGCTTATACTCAAAAAAACTGGAAAATCTGGATGAAATGGACAATTTTCCAGACAGATACCAGGTACCAAAGTTAACTCATGAGCAGATAAATCATCTAAACAGTCCCATAACCCTTGAATAAATAGCAGCAGTCATTAAGTCTCCCCACAAAAAAAAAAAAAAAAAAAAAAAAAAAAAAAAAAAAAAAAAAAAAAAAAAAAAAAGCCCAGGACCAGATGGTTTTAGTGCAGAATTCTACCAGACCTTCAAGGAAGACCTAATACTAATTCTCTTCAAACTATTCTGCAAAATAGAAACAGAAGAACACTACACAATTCGTTCTGTGAAGCCACAATCATGCTCATACCTAAACCTCACAAAGACCATACAAAGACAGAAAACTTCATACCAATCTCTCTTATGAATATTGATGTAAAAATACTCAATACAATTCTGACAAACTGAATCCAAGAATACATCTGAACAATCATCCATCATGGTCAAGTAGGCTTTATCCCAGGAATGCAGGGTTGGTTCAATATTCGGAACTCCATCAATGTAATTCACTATACACACAAACTCAAAGGAAAAAAACACATGATCATCTCACTAGATGGTGAGAAAGCATTTGACAAAATTCAACACCCCTTCATGGCAAAAGTCTTGGAAAGAGCAGGAATTCAAGGTCCATACCCAAACATAGTAAAAAACAATATACAGCAAACCAGTAGCCAGCATCAAACTAAATGGAGAGAAACTTGAAGGAATCCCCTAAAATCAAGGACTAGACGAGGCTGCCCACTCTCTGCCTACCTACTCAATGTAGTACTGGAAGTTCTAGTTAGAGTAATTAAACAACAAAACAAAGTAAAAGGGATACAAATGGAAAGGAGAGAAGTCAAAATATCCCTATTTGCAGATGATATGGTAGTATACTTAAGTGACCACAAAACTTCCACCAAAGAACTCTTAAACCTGATAAACAACTTCAGCAAAGTGGCTGGTTATAAAATCAACTCAAACAAATCAGTAGCCTTCTTCTACTAGAAAGATAAACAGGCTGAGAAAGAAATTAAGAAAATGACACCCTTCACAATAGTCACAAATAATATAAAATACCTTGGTATGAATCTAACCAAACACATGAAAGATCTGTATGACAAGAACTTCAAGTCTCTGAAGAAAGAAATCGAAGAAGATCTCAAAAGATGCAACAATCTCCCATGCTCATGGATTGGCAAGATTACGATAGTAAAAATGGCCATCTTGCCGAAAGCAATCTACAGATTCAATGCAATCCTCATTAAAATCCCAACTCAATTCTTCACAGTTAGAAAGAGAAATTCTCAAATTCATTTGGAATAACAAAAAAAAAGGACAGTGAAAACTATTCTCAACAATAAAAGAACTTCTGGGGGAATTACCATCCCTGACTTCAAGCAGTATTACAGAGCAATAGTGATAAAAAACTGCATGGTATTGGTAAGAGACAGGCAGGAAGATCAGTGGAATAGAATTGAAGGCCCAGAAGTGAACTCACACACCTATGGTCACTTGATCTTTGACAAAGGAGCTAAAACTGTCCAGTGGAAAAAGGACAGCATTTTCAACAAATGGTGCTGGATCAACTGGAGGACAACATGTAGAAGAATGCAAATCAATCCATTCTTATCCCTTTGTACAAAGCTCAAGTCCAAGTGGATAAAGGACCTTCACATAAAACCAGATACACTGAAACTAATAAAAGAGAAGGTGGGGAAGACCCTCAAATACCCAGATACAGGGAGAAAGTTCCTGAACAGAACACAAATGGCTTATGCTCTAAGATCAAGAATTGATAAATGGGACCTTATATAATTGCAAAGTTTCTGTAAAGCAAAGGACACTGTCAATAGGACAAAATGGCATCCAACAGATTGGGAAAAGATCTTTAGCAATCCCACATCCGATAGAGGGCCAATATCCATTATATACAAAAAACTCAAGAAATTAGACTCCAGACAACAAAATAACCCTATTAAAAAATGGGGTACAGAGATAAACAAAGAATTCTCAACTGAGGAAACTCGAATGCCCAAGAAGCACCTAAAGAAATGTTCAACATCCTTAGTCATAAGGGAAATGCAAATAAAAACAACCCTGAAATTCCACCTCACACCAGTCAGAATGACTAAGATCAAAAACTCAGGTGATAGTAGATGCTGGCGAGGATGTGGAGAAAGAGGAACACTCCTCCATTGTTGGTGAGATTGCAAACTGGTACAACCACTCTGGAAATCAGTCTGGCAATTCCTCAGAAAATTGGACATAGCATTACCTGAGGACCCAACTATACCACTCCTGGGCATATACCCAAAAGATTCTCCAACATATAAACACATGTTCCACTATGTTTATAGCAGCCTTATTTATAATAGCCAGAAGCTGGAAAGAACTCAGATGTCCTTCAACAGAGTAATGTATACAAAAATGTGGTACATTTACACAGTGGAGTATTACTCAGCTTTGAATTCTTAGGTAAATGGATAGAACTAGAAAGTATCATTCTGAGTGAGGTAACCCAATCACAAAAGAACACACATGGTATTCACTCACTGATAATTAGATATTAGCCCAGAAACTCACAATACCCAATATTCAACTCAGACCACATGAAGCTCATGATGAAGGAAGACCAAGTGTGGTGCTTTGTTCCTTCTTATAAGGAGTAACAAAATACTCAAGGGAGCAAATATGGAGACAAAATGTGGGACAGAAACTGAAGGAGGAGCTGTCTGGAGCCCATTCCACCTGGGTATCCATCCCATGTACAATCACCAAAGGTAGACGCTGATGTGGATTTCAGAAAGTGCATACTGACAAGAGCCTGATATAGCTGTCTCCTTAGATGTCTTCAAGAGTCTGACATATACAGAGGCAGATGCCCACAGCTAACCATTGAACTGATCATGGGGTTTCCACTGAAGGAGTTAGAGAGAAGACTGAAGGAGCTGAAAGGGTTTGTGGCCCCATGAGGAGAGCAACAATACCAATCAACCAGAGCTCCTAGCGTCTAAACCACCAGCCTGGGAGCACATAGGGAGGAACCCATGGCTCCAGCTGTATATGTAGGGGAGGATGGCCTTGTGAGGCATAGGTGGGAGAGGAAATCCTTGGTCCCATGAAGGTTGAACATTGGGGGGGATTCGAGAGTGGTGAGGTGGGAGTGGGGGGGTGTGGGAGCACATCCTCATAGAAGCTGGAGGAGCGGGGATGGGATAGGGGTTTCTAGGCGGTGGAACATGGGGTAAGGGTATAAAATCTGAAATGTAAATAAAATATCCAATATAAAAATTTAAATACTTTAAGAAAAAAACCTACATCCTTGCTGCATGTGTGCTTTTAGCAGAGATTTCCCTGGTCCTACTTAGTGAACCTCTCTTCTACTGCCCTCAGCATCTCTGTCTCACCTACAGCATGCTACTGTGATTACACTGGTTTACAATCAGACTCTTAAGATGTAAAAGCTTACAGGGTAAAGGTCTTTACTGGGTAGTAATACCCCTATATTTGGAAACCTGTAAATATAACTTTTCTTTGCTTTATGTAATTGTCACAGAGACTTACTGTTGAATAAGCTCACCCTTACTAGTTCTTTATGAACTCTGGCTGGCTGGTTCAACTCAGTTGTTCTGGCCCATACTTCTCTCTAAGTTGACTGATTCAAATTGGCTTCTCTCAGTTTCTTACTGATTTGCTCTGCTTGGCCTAAAATTGACTCTGGCAATTTGTTCTAATCTTCCAGATCCTTCTTATTCTCTGGTTTCAACTGCTTTTGCTGACCTGCACTGAACTGCATGAACTCATGAACAAACTCAACTGCACTGCACTGCACTGCACTGCACTGCACTGCACTCACTCACTGTACTGTCTCTCAGCTGACTCCACCCAGCTGAATCAAATGGAACTGACTGACCCTCTCTCCCTAAACTGCTCTTAAGTAGCTTTACTTTCCTGTGATGTTCTCTTGAAAGTTAGGTTTATTCTATCTCTGAGTCATTCCGTCAAATCTTTCTCTGATTCATCACTTTGTCTTCCCTTCATTAGACATCACTTTCAAACATGACTGCTTCCTTCCACAAACTAACCCTACTTTCATTTAGGGATTAAAGATATATACTAAGGTCTTGTCTGGTTTTTGCCAGACAATACTGCAAGCTAGGGCATGTCTGTATGCAGGCTGGATCATATAGACCTAGAAGATCTCTGGATGTAATCCCTTGCCAGAGCAGCTACGCTGAGGGACAAAAATTCCCCTACAGAAACCAAAATAGTTTTGCTGTTTGCTGTTGCATTGATTAATATAAACAGTTCATGAATCCTGATGCTGTTATAGTTTCCATAAGAGTTAAAGC
The DNA here is from genome assembly GCF_011762505.2 of Arvicanthis niloticus. Classification (NCBI taxonomy): domain Eukaryota; kingdom Metazoa; phylum Chordata; class Mammalia; order Rodentia; family Muridae; genus Arvicanthis; species Arvicanthis niloticus. The sequence goes on along the minus strand of NC_047668.1, from coordinate 66,691,542 downwards.
CATGGATAAATAAGATTGCCTGTAAAAAACATAATAATAAGCAAGGAAAAAAAGCCATTACTGAAGAAAGTAACTACCAGTAACTAAGCAGCAGAGGTAGATGGGATCTGAAACCAAGAGAAAAGTAGCCTTACAGAAAGGCTTGTAGAGATACAGGCCATGATATTAGTATTGGAAAGGGGCCCAGAAATTACCATAATCTTAACTTAAGCCAGGTATATATAGTACTTTTCATAGCTTCATCATGAATCTACAAAGAGGTAAATGTATCCCCATCTTATAAGAAAGAAAATTAAAGCTGTTTTTATGTTTAACTTTTTTGAATTACTTGATCCTATCTTTTCCCACTTTTCTATTAAATTTTAAGTTCCTTTGTTCTTCAATTTTAATATTTCTTCATTTATAAGGGATCTGGGCTTTAATTTTCAACCTATGTTACAAATATTTTGTGTCCCTGATTATTGTGGGGTTTTTGTTATCATTTTTGGCAGGCAAAGATATTTTAACTTTGACCCTAGTTAAAAAATTACTTTTTTATCTTATTAGCCATATACTTCAAACATAATTTGAAAGTCTTTACCTATGTAGTCTTTTACCTAAAATTAAGGAAGCTTTCCCTTATAGTACTGTATGGTTCTATTTTCACATTTAAGTTTTGGGTGCATTTTGAGTCAAGTCATTTTGTATAAGGCATGAAAATATTTTTTACCCACTTAATATTGTTAATAGGTTGTCTGGCCTTCAATGTCTGTAGCTTGAGGATTTAGGTCAGTGATAGAGCACATACCTACCAAGTTCAAGGCCTTGGGTTAGGTCTTAAACTCCACAGGGAAAAGGGAGTCTCTCTTTACTTTCATTCTATATCCAATTTTCTTATGAACTTTGCTTTAGTACTGAGTCTCCTACTCTTCTGGTCAATTGGTCTATACATGTCCAACACCTCATTATTTTAATTAAAGAGTCACTTTAATTAAGTGTCACTAAATCTAATATAGTAATTTCCTCTTAGTATTTTTTTCTTTTTGGTGTTTTCCTGTATTGAGTTTTTTCTAAAGCATTGCAATATCCACTTATAATCAATATCAATATGCTATCAATACTCTATCAATATGCTAATTCATAATTTTATTGGTGCTATGACATGCTTAGAAATTATCAGGAAGAACTAACATCTTAGTAATGATGTTTGAGTTAGCTATATTTTCATCCCCACCTCCTTCCTTCCAGTACCCTACACTCAGCCCCTCCCACCTGTCCCTTTCTCCTCTGGAAAGGGAGAGCATTGACCTGGGTATCACCATCCCCCATGGCATATCAAGCCACTGCAGAACTAGACACATCCTTTCCCATTGAGGCCAGATAAGGCAATCCAGTTAGGGGAATGAGATAACAGACGGGCAACAGATTCAAGGACAACACCACTCTAATTGTTGGGGGACCCACATGATATCTTAGATTTTTCAAGGTGCCATATTATATGTATGGAAGTACATTTTATTATCCATTCTCTAATTTCAATTTTGTTTTGCATGTAGTTGGTTTTCATTTGTGACCTCATCAATCTCTGTGGAGATGTGCCTATGATTTCTCCATGAAGATATAAACACAATCTGCAACCTTAATGGGCTCCCTAAGGCTGAAATAATCCTGGAATAAATATCACCTGACCATAATATATTATTTCTTTAATGCAATGTTTTTTCTTGAGTTTAGGGATTTTTGTGTATGGTGGTTTTGTCTGTATGTACATCTGTACCACGTGCATGCTTGGTGTCCACAAAAGACAGAGGAGGGCATTGAATGCCCTGGGAATAAAGATATAGTCTGTTTTGAGCTGTTGTGTGGGTACTTGGAACTGAACCATATATTACCAAAGTTTAGTGAATATTGTGGCCACCTAAAACATTGATTTTTTTTTCTAATTGACATAACAGCATATGCATATTAATAGAGTACTATGTGATATTTTAATGTCTGTATAAATTGTGTAATGTATCAAGGTTTCCATGTCTCCCCAATCTTTATCACTTCTTATAAAATAACATTTAATTTCTTTCCTTATTTACAGGACAATATTCTTATCTCTAGGCATCCTACTGCACCACAATAATAGGACATGAAGGTCTTTCCTAACTGAAAAGTAGCATCTGTTGACCAACCTCTTGCCATCTCTTTCTGCCCCCTATTTTTCTAGCTTCTTGTAACTACTATTCTAATCTCAACTTCTATGAGTCAGTTAGATTTCACATAGGAGTGAGATCATGACTCTCTAGTTCTGGCTGGCTGCCCATTCATTGGCACAAATGTCTTTTCATGACTAAATCATGGCATCCATTCTTGATAATTGTGAAAATACTCTTGTGTTTCCCATTAGTACTATCATATTTAGAAAGTCTCACCCAGCTCCTATCTACTTGGATGTTCCCATCATGAGTAAGTGTTGGTTTTCATCCATGACCTCATCAACACCTATGGAAATGATTTCTCCATGGAGATACTAATACATTCTGCAACCTTAATGGGCTCCCTAATGCTGAAACAACCCTGGAATAAATGTCACTTGACTATAATGTATTATTTTCTTAATGCAATGTTTAATTTTGTGTTATTATTTTTGCATCAACAATCATAAATAACATATTTCTTGTTTGTACTGAATCAGGATTAGGTAGTAAAGCTGTCAGAAATGGCAGATCAATTATTATGAGATAAACTAACAACTATTTCTTTAAATAAGCAAAACTCTTTCATGCTTATTGGTGTGACTGAGGCTTGATGACAAACATAATAAAGTCATCATAATTTTATGTATTCTGTTTCATTTGTTATGTTTCTTGTTCCTTAATTAGTTTACATTGCTTTTGCTCCTAATTGGAATGTTTTGAGGACTTAAAAAATCTTAAATATTTGCTCTTATAGTTATTAATGTAGTTGTAGCATCTTTTAAATAAGTTTCAGTTTGATTATTTCTCCAATTTTGCCTTTGTCTATCTGATACAAATAACCTATTGTACTTTAATCTCAATATTTTGATTATAACAGTAACCAATAATCTAATTTTGTTTTCTTCTTTCTAATTTCTAGTCATACTTTTTTTTGCTTTATCACAAGGCAAATATTTGAATTTTAATTTTCTCCATGATCCATACCTTGTAAATTTTCTCTACCTAGATTTACATATTGAAATTGTAGTAGGAGTTGAGAAAAATCCTTTGGTTGAATTATCATTGGACAGAGTGCATCTTCTAGAACTGGTATAACCCATAAAATAATAAATGTGTTTTTAATTTGTTTCATTATTCAAATCATATTTTAAAATTGTGATTTTTTTAATTTTTCCCTTGAACTCAATTAGTAGCAAAATAACAGTGCTATTTCTCCTTTTTTCCAAGACTCTAAAGGAAAGGACAATCTCAAATCTATAAGAATATTCTATTACAATAAATAACCCACTTGGAATTTTGTCATTAAGAACAACAAGAAAATATTATGTGTCGGGGTGGGGGGTGCTTTCCAAAACCTTGTAATAACATTTTCCACTGGAGTATTTAGATACAGTCAGCATTTAATTCTATCTTTGTTGAAACCTATAACCTTAATAGTGATATTCAGAGCTGGCATCATCCCCAGTGAATTGCCATTCTATTTATTTTTCAATGTCTTAACTTTTAGTTCAATTATCTAACCAAAACACCAGCGCTAAAGAATGGAGTAATTATATAAACACTTGGAGCAGAACAATTATAATCGAAGAGCAGTTATCAAAGAGGGGAGTGGAAGACCTAATCTGCATATGCAAATCCTGAGGTGTAAGCACCAGTGACCTTTTCTATCCATGTTACCATATTCACTTTTGATTTTTGTATGTTTGCGTATTAGTTTTCTGTAATTATACTCTATAGAGTATCTTCCTTAGTTAGATGTCAACACTCGTGTACACCTTACACATTCATTTCCATTCAGAAATATACTTAGGAGCCTTCAAAAACCATGAAGCAAGGTTATAGATAGGACGTTCTGGATGTTCAAGAGGGAAGTTGTACATTGCTGTGAGGTACAGATTCAGGTCTTTTCTTCCCATGTTAGGCACAGAGTGTTGGAATTCACTATCATCTGGGCTTTTTACTCTTTTATTTACTAAGAATGCTTCCAGTATTAACTGTAAAAGAAAATGTCATGCAATTTCCAAAGACCTCTTTGCCACTCCAGAGCCTCACCTCCAGTAGAATCTTCTGGAAAAGGCAACCTTCTCTCCTCAGTATCCATATCTATCCTCTTTCTGTCTCACTGGGTCTCACAAGAAAACTATACATTTCCTAAAAGCCAACCTATATAAGCACTTGACAATTTCTCTTAGTTCCCAAGGAACATGCCATTTTGTCTCACAACCTGAGACTAAATCAAGTGCTTCAAAATGTATTTTTCAAAAATACACTGTGCTGAAGTGGAGGCCAAGAACATTTAATATAGTTGAATGGAAATAGAATTCCTTTGCAGATTAAAACAAAGCTATTGACACTGTGGATAATGTTCTACAATGTAAGGAACTGAGTAACAATGTCAGGGTAGATCATGTCAGAAAGAAAGACTGCACAGGCAAGATAAATATCATGTTCCACCTGTATGGTTGTCCAGAACTTACTTTTATACATTGACTCTACATACCCTAGAATAAGAAAAGCAGAGACACATTCTCTTACCCAAAAAACAAAGAACTGCATGCAAGATATGTACACTCAACAGTTGTGATGAGGTGGCAAGTGCACAAAGGAACGAGAAGTGATTCATTCATAGTGATTCACTCTCATTTGCTCTGTAAAAATAAAAACCATTAAACACAATGTAATTTCAAAGGTTCAAAATCTGTGACCAATTTTTCCCTGATGTGTTTAAGAATCTCTCAGTGAGGAAAAGTTTCTTTTAATAAAGGGTATGAAAATAATGTTAGTTTCTTAGATATTTGATATTAATGCTTCTTTTTCTAAAATAGATCAAATGCCTTGGTGAATAGTCATACCTATGTGTTCATAGCAAAGCTATATCTTCCACTCTGGTCTAGATGGGGGAAGAGGTCAATAAAAGAACCAAGTAAATACACTGTCTGGATTGGGTAAGACAGTGGGTCAGCGCAATAGAAAGACTGGAATTAAACCCCAAAAGTATGCATGTGACACACTGGGACATGGACAGGTTAGTTTTACATAAACAGTCTGAAAGGATGCTAGCAAGCATGAGGCTCTGCATTATCTGTCATAAGATTAGGCTCATCTTGAGCCTTACACCAGAAAGAACTGGAAACTTATAAATGAATAGATTCTAGGTACGCAATTCTTAACCTGTAAGAATGAAATAGCAGAAACATTCTTTCGCTTCTGCTTAGAGGACAAAAGGAAAGAGCATTCCAAACTTCAGAAACAAAGCATTCTTGAACCAGACATATATGCTCCATGATGCTGTGGCTCTCCTGGGAGCACTCAGTGGGGATACAGAGGGTAGCAATCTTAGCAAGCTGTGATGTGAATCCAGTGACCACACAGAAACCAGCCAACAGCAAGAGATAGGATTGGGTTGAGACCTTTGAAGAACTACAATTTTAGTGAATGGTTTCACTAGAAACTAAAATTTTCCTCCAGTAAAAGAAACTTATCTGTACTGGACTTTGAATAGGAATAATAAATGTATCCATGGGAATTTAAATTGTAGGCCTGTAGTTTCTTTTGTTCACAAATCAAGTTTGTGTTGTCCTAGAATCTAAACACTAACAGAAACTAATCTCTGATCGACAACAGCCCTCAATGCTCACTCAAACCACAAATAGAAACCTTTCGGTATGCACCTCATCTTAGCCTATGCAGGAGATCCCATCTGCAGACTCACCATGACCTAAAATCACAAATTACACAAGACAACAATATAGACAAGAAAACTGAAGCCTAGAAATGTTAAGCCTTCTGAAGAGGAGCAAAGCAGACAACCAAAACAGTGTTTGAGAAGACAAGGGTGAAACCTTTGTACCACTGTCCTATAAAGTTTCCTCCCCAATACCATTGAACTGTCAGGATGAGTGACAACTCAAAGAAGTAGCAAGTACATTTTAACTCATTCCAAATCCAACCCATCAGTGAGCATTTGATTAAAATCCCCAAGTTCCTTCAGGACTCACTGAGAAAGAAAGCTGCAACCATTTAGCAATGTCACCCATTGGCGCAAAAACACTAGACTTGACAATGTTCCCTATATATTTGTTGTTTCCATAACGATGAATTCTATAAAAAGCACCTATCTTTAACTCAAGTTAAAGCTATATAAAGAAAATAGTAATGACTATCATTGACACTCCTGACATATTTTTAATAGAAAGACAGCCATCTGTGATACATGATTTAAAAATGCATTACAGGATGCTAAACACTTCTGAAGTTGCTATTAGTAAGAGCTACTAACCTCAAATACTTCAAACATTCCACACTTTTTATCAATAAGAAAATGACAATTCATCTACAGAAATAAGATGAAATTATATGCTTTAAATTTTAAAAAAACCTTATAATGCATTAATTTTCATGACTCATAAAAATGAATTATTAATTAATTAATCAATAATAAATTACAGTTCTCATTGATGCAGGAATGCACACAGGAAAATCACATTTGTCTATCTGCTTACTTTTCATGACCAGATCAGCAGCTACCACATCAAACGACAACTTCATATCTCAATGAAGTGATACTTTATCTCTCTCAATGGGATAATACTTAACTACCCACCAGATCTCATAGCTTCAACCTTTATCCTCTACATATATCAGCTTGATGCTACAATGATGTTTGTGAAATGTAAGTCAGATCCCACTACTTTCTGTCCTCTGTTCCAAACTATTTAGTGATACCCGACATTACTCAGTGGAACTCAATTTCAGCTACTCTTTCCTCCTGACTTCCTCTCACTACTGCCCCACATCCCAGTCCTAAGGACACCAGTTTTGTTACAGGTCTATGAAATGCTATCCGAGCTCCCTTCTTCTGTGCCTGTGATTCCCTGGGCATGGAATGTTTTTCTGACAACCCTCCAACTCCTAGTTCACTCCTCTTTCTGTCTTTGCTCAATGAGTTCACTGTGCTTAAAACGATAGCCATAGCTCACATGCCTGCTTTTCTGAATCTGCTTCCCCTGTGATTAACACTCTGTGCCCACATTTACTCTGTCTTTAATAGATGTCTATTTTCCATGACTGCAAACTTCATGGCAATGAGGATAGTTCCCATCTTGTCCTCAGTGCTATATTCAATGTCTAAAATTGGGGTTCTTACTATGAGGCACATCGTAGTATGAATGAATGAATCATTTAGAATCAAACATTTAAATTCCTATGAAATATCAGAAAAGGAGCAAAATCAAGTCTTCAGACCCCCACTGTACACCCTTTTCTTCAGTAAATCTAGACCTTGGATTGTCCTAGATATTCCTAAATGAAACTTTATGTAAAGACCTGGGTCCATTTCTCAACAGATGCATACATTTCTAAATGTCTTAAATCCTAAGACTCTACTCAAAAGCTCTCAGCTTGCAATACCCAGAGGGGTATGCTAGGCTTATTTATGCTCCAATGTAGACCTTCCCTGCTTCCCATTTTGGTGCCCTTTAGCCTTGAGTAATTCCCTTTCTACTTTCATGGAATCTTTTACCTGGATTCTGAAAACCTCTTTTCCCTTCGTGGTTCCCATTCTAATTCATGACACAATGACTCTCACATAAATAAAAATTAAACCCTAAGACCCACATATGAGAAAAATATGGTAAATGTCTCCCTGAGTCATGGATAATTCACTTACTAAAGTGATTTCCAGATCCATTCATTTCCCTGAAATGTTTATAATTTCCCTTTTCTTTAACGCTAAATAAAACTGTTGAGTATATGCACCACATTTTAATTGTTCATCTGTTGATGGGCATCTAAACTAATTCCATTTCCTAGCTAGTATGAGTAGAGCAACAAGCATGGACATGTATCTTTGTGGTAAGATATAGAGACATCTGAGTGTATGCCCAGGAGGAATATAACATGGAAGTTCTACTTTGAGATTTTTGAGAAACTTTTATACCTATCTCTACAGCAGTGGCACCAGTTTTGACTCACAGTAGCTGTGAATAAGAACTCTTCCTTCCCAAGCTTTCTAGCAGTGTTTGTTATCATTTCATTTCTTGATGATAACCATCCTGACTAGGGTTCTAGTTTGCAAAAAAAAAGAAAAGAAAGAGAAAAAAGGAAAGAAAGAAAGAAAGAAAGAAAGAAAGAAAGAAAGAAAGAAAGAAAGAAAGAAAGAGAAAGGAAAAAGGAAGGAAGGAAGGAAGGAAGGAAGGAAGGAAGGAAGGAAGGAAGGAAGGAAGGAAGGAAGGGGGAAGTTCATTCTTTAACATTCCTGTACCAGGAAAGTGAGACCTGGGCTCTCAGGTTGGGCTCTCTTTAGTTCCGTTTAACCTCTGAGCTCCAGCTTCCTGTGTGTCAGAGGGGAGAAGTCCAGACCTTTCATCCTACAGAATGGTCGAAGTTTCAGGAGGAATCACGTTAGGAAGTTCTTGGAACAATCACAGTACCGCGCAGAATGAGGTATTCCTCCAACACTGATACCTTACTTGCCGTTTCCCAACACGAGCTTGTCTCATGCTGAATGAGATGGATGCTGGCCATATCACGATTCACATCTGAGGACCAAATGTTGTTTGTTCTTACACTAGAAGCCATAGCAGCTAAGGTGGGCCTCCTTCCAATTACATGCTTTTGGTTCTAATTATCTTATACAGCACCCACACAAGGGTAAGTTCCCTCTCACTAAGAGAATTATCAGAAATAACAATCCTTCCTGAAAAACCTCAACTCTGGAACTGTAAGTTCTTTCCAAGAGTCTCACCTTGCTGTGCTTCAACCCCAGCCTCCTACTGAGGCTTACTATATCTGAGATACTCTTGTCCATGCCAAAAATAAAGAAACTTCACAACTACCAGGGCAAGGAAAGATTGTCTTTGACTCAACAGGAAGCTTGAGGGCTGTCTGTGTATACACATAGGGACATGCTTTCTCTAGCTTCTTGGTTTGAGCCCTATCCACCATATTTCCTAATACAGAACATTCCTACCTCTGTAGAAACCTGTGTTCCTACCTTCCTATCAATGTCTGCAATATACTTAGATATTTGAATGCCAATTGCAGTTCTTAGACTCCTTGCCTGCTCTCTTTGGTTTATGACAAGTCCTTCTGACCCTTTTGTTGTTTTCCAAATTCACAGGATTTACCGCCCTGTGGTTCTCTAGCTCCCCCAGCTCCCCAGATGTCATCCTTGCATGTATATCACACCACCAGCCAGAGCCAACCTGCAGGGACCTGTCCCACTCAAGAATGGAAACAAATGTAAGTGCTCTCTCCCTTGTCTGTACACCAGCTATCCAGAAGTCTCTTCCCTCTCTAATGCCATGACTCTTTTTCCAGACACTCCCTAACAGCTCCCAGGTATATTCTTTTAAATAATTTTACCTGCTAGAGTAGAATCAACAACTGAAAAGAACACAGATCATAAAGAGCCCCATAAATGAACACCCTGTGCAGTTCTTACCTGGAACAAGAAAAGAACATTACCAGCAGTTCAGAAGTGCTTCATGCTCTTTCACAATCACCAAAGTCCCTACTCATGATAAACAATTACCCAACTCAAGCCATTATTAGTCTAAGCAGCCTGTCACCTGCTTCTCCCTCTAAAGTATATGATTCCTATGACTTCTCACATAACAAATCAGTTTTGCCTATATGTTCCCCACAGGTACCAAATCATGCAGCCTCTGGTACCTGTCTTCTGTGTTCATTGTGGTGCTTGTATTTGTTGTTCATGTAGAGGCAGTTTATTCTTCTGCATTATTAGCTAATGTTCATATAATTACATCATTGTCTACTTCTAACAGACATGTGGTTATTTCCAGTTTTGTCCTATTCCAAATGGCAATTTGGTAAATATCCTTATGCATATTTTTAATGAACTCAACACATCTCCTGTTGAGTATATATCCAGGAGTGGGTACACATGTCTTGACTTTTAGTGGATGGAATATTTTCCAAAAATAATGTACCAGTTTATAATGCTTCAATAGCATATGACCATTCTGGTTATTATGATCTAATATAATTTTCTTGGTGACTGATATTTATCGGCCATTTGTGTATTCATTTTCCTAAGGGGTCTGCTCATGACATATGGGAACTTTCAGTATGGTACAGATTCCTTTTCCCATATTGTTATTTGCCCTGGCACTCTGTTCATGGGGTTGAAAAAGAAAAGCTCTTAACTTTAAGAGAATTCAGATTTCTAATATATTGCCTGGCCTGAAACACCAGAGGTAAGAGGCTGCCTATGTGGGGAAAGAAAAAAATCATTTTGATATTGTAGAGTGAAAAATTATAAAGACCATTTTGTGAAATATATGCAGGCTTTTTCTTTGCCCTTAGACCTGAGCAGAAAGACTGCAGGTTCCAGAACGCAGAACTGGATGTAAGATCTCAGGCCTTTACTGCCACTGGCCCGGGATACATTCAGGGAAGAGCAACATTCCTCAAGCCTCATGGTGGAGAAGTCCCAAAGCAAGAAGACACATTCCTGACCACAGAAAAAGATACAAATCATCTAGATGGGGTTATGGCAAGTGAGAAATAGTTAACCTGAAATAGTTGGTAATGACAGAGTAGGGCACAATGACATGAAAAAACTACATTCTTGAGAAGAATGAGTGTGCAGAGTGATTTTCACATGACTCTAAATCATTTAAGGTGAGTGCCTCTGAAATGTTCCACTGTTCTTGGTTACCCGGCCCACCCCCCCTTGAGGTTTTCCCAGTGTTACAGCCTGCTGATGTTCAAAATTTGTAAAACAACCAATCATGTGTAACCGCATGAAAATTCCTCCTTTTCCCCATCCCGTGCTATAAAAAAACCCCTCAGCTTGCTGGCCTTTTGTCACAATTCTGTTCCTGAGTAGACGAGCAGTTTTGACCTTGGCTAGCCAACTCTCCCCAATAAACCTCTGCTGATTGCATCCAGGTATGGTTTCTTGTGATTTTGGGGTGGTCGTGATTTCCTGAGACTTGAGGAAGGGTCTCCTGAGTTTGGGGTCTTCAATATCAGGTTGGTTGACCTGAAAGTCACTCAAAATATTTGGGGGGGGGGGGGTAGGGCTAATAATTTGGACTTAATATTAAAGATTTTATTCTTGTACTTGTCCTGGCTTACATGGGTTTGGTTGTACAACTAAGACTAAACCTTCCACAGCTATATTCTCACCCTTGTCATCTTTCTTTTTAAGTTACAAGTTCCCTGAGAATTACTTGCTTACAGAAGTTCTAAAAGGCATCTTACAGGGGCTCATTTACATTTAACAACTGGTAGCAGGTGAAGACTTGTATTTTTTTTTTACTGATTTGTAAAATATAATGCTATATCTCTTGTAATTTTACCAGTGACGTTTTGAAACATTTTCCTATTTTTCAAATAAAAATATCTTTTACAAAAGAAGATTACATTTTTTATCATAATAGATGGAGATTACCTAACTAACTGTTATGGAACTTTTTTTTGAAAGAAATGAATAGATGTCTGTTTATCCAAGATAGGAAACCAACAACAAGTGAAAGAAATTATTCCACCCAAGTCTAGGTTGATGACCCAGTGAGTTTTGGGGGTTACTTGCAGAAACATAGATGAAGGATGGATAACAGCATCTATTTACATCTATTGTATTGCTAGTTCTTCAACCTAGAACTGACCTTAATACTTGCATGTAATTAAAATGGTATAAAAGTATATTGGGAAAAAAATTAAAAATGAAAAAGAAACAGCAGTGTATTCAATTCAAAGACAACTGCATCACCAAACGGTCATTCCAACATGATGACAACCTGTGAGTGCAGCACCCTTAGCTCCCTGCACAGTTTGTAGGCAACTCCACTGAAGAGTTTTCACCCTTCCAGAACCTTTCATTAGACTTTACTTCCTGACCTTTCTAAATACTGTAAAATTTGTGAAATTCCTGAACTTTTAAGTTTTATTAGCTTCCTGAGCTTTATAATGCTCCCCCTACCCTCCAGAATGGGTTGTTTTATTTCAGAGGAAATAACTACACAACACTATCCCAAAATTTAGTGACTTAAAACAATTACTTTTATCATACCTGGTCACCAGTTTAAGTTGTACTGACATGAGTGAGTTCGATGTCAGGTAGGCTCACTCACATATATGTGCTTTACCTGTAGGCTACACATAATTCTTCTTTGAGAACTTGAGTGGATGGCTGCTGGGGTGATGAGTGATGTTTCTCATCATTCAGTTAGTTTGGACTGATTTTTAAGATGGCTGCCAGAAAGAGCAAATATATTATTCAAGGCCCCTTGAAATCTAGCCTCCAAAACCAAAAAAAAAAAAAAAAAAAAAAAAAAAAAAAAAAAAACCTATTGCTACATACTAGTAGCAAGTTATAAACCAAGCCCAAATTCAAGCAGTGAGGAACTAGACCTTAACAATTAGGGATACTGCAAAGGCACATTGGAAAAGTTGGATACAGAACCAGTAATAGTTGTAGCCATTTTGAGAGATGTATTAGTGTATGTTAATTTTTAAACATGCATAACACACTGTGATCAGATCCATCCCTCATCATCTTCTCTTATCCCTCCTCTTCCATCCACTGGTCCTCTTTCTAGTTATAGACATTTTTAAAAATCTGTTCTTGATTCATTTACTACTTTCTCCTTTATCATCTGAGAATTTATAAAATTGTTTGTGTGCAAGCATTAAAATATACTACTATTAGTATACATAAAAATCAAACAAGCATATTAACTCTATCCTTGTTTTCTGGGGCTCTAATTCTAATAGAAAAAAAAAAAAACGCTTTCATGCAGTCATTAAAATGAGGATTTACTCTTCCCTTCATTAAATGGGCAAATATTTTAAAATTCTAACAAGCATGACTAATAAGAAAACAAGAAAAACACTCTCATGCACTGATATGCGTATACACCAAAGTACTTGATTTAAAAGTCAGAAATTCATGGTGAGAAAATTATAAATGAATAATTACAGATTTCACAAAAACACAATCCTGAGGCCATTTCATAAAGTTCTCTTTTAATAATAAAAGGCTGGGAAATTATCCAAATATAATTAATTAGTTGAAGACATTATGATTTAACTCTATAGTAGAATACCACAGTAATTTAAGATATGTAGAAAATGCTAATTGATATGAGAAGAGAATCACAACAAATTAAGGTAGAAAAGATTACATATGCTAGTTTTTGCCTTATCTATATTTTAGTGACTGTTTTCTAAAGTTATTAAGATTAGTGCTTCTGTGGGCAATCAGGATGAATGTTCTTTCATAATAAATATGTCACCTACAGCAAATGTTTTACCAACAAAACCCTATTCTGGGTCTGTCTCCAACAATGTTCTATTATCACCGGGTTTAAAAATCTGTGAGAGTTTCACTAACTTCAGATCCTTCGGAGGATAATGAAACCCTAGGCCTGAGTCAACTTTGTGTTCTCATCTTGGCTGCCAGGACTCAGTAAGCAGCCTGTCCGCCCAGGTCACAGATGTGCAAGAGTTGTATAAGTATATGCCGTTCTGCAAGCCAGGCTTCTGTGAAGAAAAGATGAAGGAAACACTCACTATGTAGCATAACAGATTACCTCCTATGCAGACCCCAGGGACAGTGATTTCAGTGGTGACCAGCTCTGTTAGGACTCTGACCACGTTCATATGGGTTCAATCCAAGAGAACCTCACCCTATGCCCACACCACACATTCTTCTGGTCCTGGAACCCTTAACCTCTGTTGAGGAAAAAGTGCCAGGAGCCAAACCCAGGAAATTACCTGCTGTTCTAAGAGAACCTCGGGAAATTACCTGCTGTTCTAGAAAGACTAGTCAGTACAAGGTTTAAAAAGGATGTTTGCAGGTCTCAGGTCCCACGAAGTTAAAGAACGTCTGGCATTTCCTGGGAGCTGGTCCTGACAATGGGATGGTCTAGGGCAATAAGGATACGACAGTGGACTGGTCTTAGACAATAAGGATTCAATAGTGGGATAGCCCTAAGCAATGACCCTCGCCTAAACTTCCTGGTTTGCTATGTCTTTTATAACCTGCCCCCAAAATTAAAGTTTCAGAGCTTGATCAGAACCCCAGACTAGCTCTCATTCTTTGTGTCTCTTGTCCTTTCATTCTTTCGCCCCCTTCCCTAAGGTCTTGTCGAATCCCTGCAGGCCGAGGCAGAAAAGGATCCAATAAAGTTCACCAAATAACAACATAGGTCATATGGCTTGTTCATGCTATGAGACAGTGTGTCTCAACTGGTGAAAGTGATCCACCCTGAGAGCCACAGAGAACCAGGCTTGCTGGCACATGATGGGCAAAGAGAGGAGTTTAAAAGTAGGAGGTTCCCTGCAGCACTTCTTGGTGATTCCTTACTTAGTAATATTGATAAATGGAGAGTTACAGAAATCATAGCTTCATGTGAACAGGGCACAAAACCCTTAGGGGTCAACTACCTAGAGAAGCATTCCAGATTAACTGAAGTGTCGATCATAGGTGTAGTAAATCTGGAAGAGACTGTGGAGGAGTGAGATAGTAATTTCACTCTGGCTTTGGGGTGTCATCTGTTTCCATGGGAATTATAATTCACCTCATTATTTCTCTTGCTTTAAGACTTTTCAAAATTGCTGATAGCCACTACCTTGACGGAGATCTCTTAAAGTATTGTCATTTTCAGAGGGTTTTCCATGTTATAAATTAGGAGCTACATATAGTGTTTTTTACATTTCTGAAATGTCTGACCATACTGATGGGACACACTTCTGAGACCCATATGCTTATCTATGAAGTCCAAGGAAACATCCTCTATGGGGCTAGCTCTGAACCAGGGCAGACAGAAAGGGTCAGTGGATAAATCCTTCTCGATTTGTCCCTTGGATAGTCCTTCTTATACACTGGCTATTTATACCATCTACCACAAAAGATGATCCAATGAAGCCACAAGTGTTTCTCCTCACACCACATGATTGTGACTTAGTAATCTACCCTTGAATTACCTTCCCCATCTGTCCTGAATCATTCCTATATGTCCACCCATTACTGTGGTAGTTCTTCCTAATAAAGTTACACATAAACATAGACCTCTGCCTCAGGCTCTGAATTCTAGGGGGGCCAAGCTGAAACAGAAAATAATTGGCAGGCACAGCCATGGTGTCCAAGCCATGCAAAGACCTGTAAGATAGCCAACAAGGCACACACACACACACACACACACACACACACACACACACACAAAGAATGGATGAGGCAGACCCTCACTTCACAAGATACCCCACCTATGCTAGTTTGGTATATTAGCACAAGGGAACTAAGTAAGACACACATGGGAATCATGGCTGATTTCTTAATGGGTTAGGCTGTGGTTATAGCCCAGCTATGTGGAATCCTCGAGGAAACCTTTCTACCAATGCTACAGAAAAGCATGGGCATTGTACAGCACTGAAACTGAGAGGACACTGGTCTTGGGTACCTCTATTGCTGACTCATAGATTATGCTCAAAAATGAAGCTAACAAAAAGTAAGGAGATCTTGGCACTGAAACTAGAGATGCTTGCAGTTGCCACCACTATCATGGGGCCTAGTTGAGGCTAGCAAGAGATAAGGGGTCAGTGTGCACATATGTGCATGTAGAGGCCAGAGGACAACTTTTGCTCTCATTCCTAAGAAGCCACCAACCTTGTATTTTTGAGACAAGATCTCTCACTGGCCTATAACTCATCAAGTAGTCCAGGCTGGATTAGCCAACACTCCCACAAACAATCCACCTTCCTCCCCTTCCCCCGAGGTGAAATTGCAAGCATACATCACCATGTCTGACTTTGTTTTATTTAGCATTGATTTCAAGGAATCACTGAAGTTCTTAGGCTTGCTAGGCAAGTATTTCACCATCTCTCCCACAGAAGATCAGGTTTTCTTTTTCTCTTTCTTTCTTTCTTTCTTTCTTTCTTTCTTTCTTTCTTTCTTTCTTTCTTTCTTTAATCTACACTGCAGATTTTGTTTCCCCATCCTGGTCTACCCTCTGACTTTCCACATCCTGTCCCTCCTTCCCATCCCCTGTCTCCATGAGGATGTCCCTACCTCCCAGCCCCTACCCAACCAGACCTCTAAACTCCCTGGGGCCTCCAGTCTCTTCAGGGTTAGGTGCATCTTCTCTGACTGAACCCAAACCTGGCAGTCCTCTGCCGTATACGTGTTGGGGGCCTCATATCAGCTGGTGTATGCTGCCTGGTTGATAGTCCAGTGTCTGAGAGATCTCAGGGATCCAGGTTAATTGAGACTGTTGGTCCTCCTACAGGGTTGCCCTCCTCCTCAGCTTCTTCCAGCCTTTCCCTAATTCAACCACAGGAGCAGCTTCTGTCCATTGGTTGGGTGAAAATATCTGCATCTGACTCTTTCAGCTCCTTGTTGGATCTTCCAGAGTGCAGTTCATGATAGGTTCTTTTTTTGTGTGGACGCTCCATAGCCTCGGCAATAGTGTCAGGCCTTGGGACCTCCCCTTGAGCTGGATCCCATCGGGCCTGTCGCTGGACCTCCTTTTCCTCAGGCAGTTCTTTCAGACAGGAACAATTATGGCTCAGAGTTTGACTATGAGATAGCAACCCCATCCCTTACTCAGTGCCCTGTCTTTCTGCTGGAGGTGGGCTCTATAAGATGTAAGGCTTAATCCAATATGTCAAGATTCGAAGGGAATTAAAACACCATTAAATCTAGCAAGCATATGGGGCTGGAAAGATGGCCCACAGTTTGAGAGCATCTCTGGTCTTGCAGAGTATTGTGGTTTGACTCCTAGTATTCACATCTGGTGACTCACAAGCACCTCTAACTCCCATTCCAGGGGTTCTGACTCCTTCTTCTGATCTACAAGGGCACCTGCAAACATGTGATACACATACAGACAAGAACACACACAAACACACACGCACTAAATAAAATGTTGGTCTACCATGTATAGTAATTAAAATGTAGTGCCTGATTCAGACATGGCCATTCTGGTGATCTAAATAATATAATCATATAAGACTATCTCTTTTCAGCTCTAAGCCCTGTTTGTTTCCCTTTCCCCCCATTGACTTCCCTGTTAGGCATAACACACTCAGACAGCAGCTGGGGCCTTTAGGCTAAGAGTGGAAACTGCACAGACCACAGTAGCTTGACTGTTGCAACAAAGCAGGGAGCAGGAGAAGGTGCTCCAATGAGACAGATCTGCAGAGGGGAACAGCAGGTCCAGCCTCTCCTTGAGAGGGAGCAGGGGATGACACTGCACCAAGCAGGACAAATGTACCACCCACTTCCAGATCTGGAGAAAAACGCAGAAAAGGCAGAAGGAAACTAAGGAGAAGCATTTATTTCTTTTGATTGGCACCTTTCTTCTGCAGCTCCATGGTTGTCCTGTTGAAAACATGAACCAACTCAAATGCTGCGTAGATAGCATTCACCAGGCAGAGTGTGATGGCTCACTTTCTCCTTACCACAGAGTCCCCCTACTACACCACTTAAGAGTCCTCGCTCTTGCCCAGAATTTGAAAGGCTTAATCATGAGAAGTAACAGTCTGAAAAAAACAAACAACAACAAAAATTTCCTTTTTTTTAATTTTTCAAGCCAAACATACATATCAAACTGTAAAGACCAAACACACAAAATCCATTTTTAAAGCATTTTAAAATATTTGAAATTGTAATTTGATTACTTTCCTTCCTTCCATTTCCTCCCTCCAAACCTTCACTGTGATTCACATTCATGGCCACTTTTTTTTTATTATTGCATAAATATATAAGTGTTTGTGTGTGTGTGTGTGTGTGTGTGTGTGTGTGTGTGTGTGTGTGTGTGTGTGTGATGTTAAAATGTAGTGCCTCATTCAGACATGGCCATTCTGGTGATATATATTTCTAAATATAGCCTGTTACATCCATATAATATTACTCATATGTATGTTTTTGGGCTGTTTTTTTGGCACAGGACTACCAGTTGGTATGCTCTTCTCTAGGGAAAAACTCCTCTCCATGCTCCAGCTTTCCTAGGTTGCTTGTAGTTCTTTGTGTACGGTTGAGGTCTTCTGGGCCTTTCCCCATACATTTTAACATGTTCATTGGTGTCCTCCTGGTTCAGTTCATGTTTGGGCAGCCATGCTAGTGACACTTTATGAGTGAAGCTCCTAGCATTACTGGGAGGCTATCTCACAGCAAACTCCCTTGATCCTATGTCTCTTACAATCTTTCCACCCCTCTTCTGCAGTGTTCCCTGAGCCCTAGGTACAGGAGTGCTTTGTAGATATATCCATTGGAAAAAGTACCCAAAAAGTTCACTTCATACAGTCTGTCGTTTATACCAGTCTCACTATTGAGATACACAGAAATTAAAGCGTGTAAGATCAATAATCCAGAAAACATTTTTTTTATATCTGTATCTCATATAAGTCAAGTCAAATATTTCTGAGACAGTTGTATACAGGGAAAAACAGGTTTGTTGCCAGGCTAGCAATGAAGAGAGGAAAATTACCACTCTGGAATCATTCTCCAACTCTGGAATATCAGCTTCCCCACTACACCTCTCACAAGCAAGGATAAAGCATAGTCAGTCAGTGGCTTCTAGGATATCTGGAACATCATCCAGACACACATGGTGCTCAGAGGCAGATTCACTCCCACTGAGACACTTCCTGGGGACTCCATGCTGGACTCTCTGTGCAAAGCCTTCAAATTACGTGAAGCAGGCAAGGAGCTTCTGAACTTTATGATGGAGCAGTGAACCTCAGCATAAATATGGACGTTCTTATTTTCAATTGTTTCTGCTTTGTAGAGAGCTTTAGTTGTCCTTTAGCTCAAAGGAGGAGAGGAAGGGCTGAACTATGATCCTTCAAGGATGATGAAGAAAGCGCCATCAAAGTGAAGCCACAAACCAGTAGTTATTTGGAAGGAATTGGGATCATTCCTCGAGTTGCAACAGGAACTGGGATAGTGAAGTCGAATGTCAAAGTTCACGCAGCTTCTCATATGCCTCATCCTCTCCCATGCTTGTTAGAGCTTTCATAGTACTTATCAGTGTCTCTGCCTGGAATGAGCTGTGTTGCCTGGAGGTACAAATAAGTGATATGGCAAAGCATATTCTTGCCTGCAGTCTGGAAGGTGCTGGTAGACAGGGTCCTTGAGAAGTCTAGGCCCCTAGCCTAGACTCATGGCATCAGCAAATCTCTCTGCATAAATTGGTTTTCCTCACATAAGCACCAGAGAAGACATAGGTTACTGAAGAAGAGAGAAGGAAGCAAGAGTATTCTGGAACCTAAACAAGAAGAGACAATCACATAGCCAAGAAGGGTGTGCATCTAGCTTTATTATGTAGTGAAATTTTTAGTTTCTTTAAAACCAGTTATATTATGTGACTATGTTTTTGTTTTAATCCCAGGCTGTTTCACAGCAGGTGATTATAATTTGCCTCATGCTCTAGCAGGGGTGTGGTTTTGCCAGCTGCCCATAGTTTCTGGGAGTATGTGACATTTGTAATTCCGGGAACTTTTCAGAGGGTATAAATGCTAGAGCCCCAAGAGAGGCTGTGCACAAGCTCTGAGGAGACTATTGCTGTCCTAGCTGCTGCTGGTTCCTGTTGGTGCAATTTGTCAAGTGGTCCTGAGCAAAGAGATTAAATACCCTGATGATGAAGATCAGCATTGCTCCAAGGAATCCAACACCCCCTAGTTAGCAGGAAATAGTCTAAAGAAGTTGCCACCCCCTTTCTCCTCTAACTTTCTTCCTCTCCTACCTATTGTTGTAGGTTTGGAAGGGATTAGGGTGGAAAAGAGTAGAGAAGGGTGGAAGATATAAGAACCCAGTAAAGTAGTGAAAAGAAATATACCTACAATTCTCCCTATATTCAAATACTGAATCCTAACAAGAGTCACAGATGTACAACATTGGCCAAGGGTATAATATTTCTGTACCTCAGTTCCCTCATTTGTGGAATGGTAATATCAATTTCTCATAAGTTGGTTGTAGAGATTTGGATACATGTTATCTGAAAACTCCAAACACCCAATGCCTGATAAAAGTGGCTGCTCAGTTAGTATACTCAGTTAGTATACTCAGTTAGTATACTCAGTTAGCATACTCAGTTAGTATACTCAGTTAGTATACTCAGTTAGTATACTCAGCATACTCAGTTAGTATACTCAGTTAGCATACTCAGTATACTCAGGATAGATGAAGGAGGAAAACTGAAGAATGGCATTATGTGTCAGAGGCACCTCTTTTTTTTTTTTTCATCAAACACAGATTCTTTACTTTGTAAAACCTCGTATTAGGGGTATAGAGTTCTGCTTCTTACATGCAAAACTGGTAACCAAGTCAGGTAAAGAAATACTTGAAGAGAAAAAGATAGTTGTAGATGATGTCATTTTTGCTCTGCCCAATGTGCTGAGACTTGAGACAGAAACAAAATTTGTGTTTTTGTCAGGGGCAGGGAGGGGAACCTTAAGATAGGATCTCACTAGGTAACCCTGGCTAGTAGCTTCAAACTCAAGAGATCCAACCTGCCTCTTGCCTCCCAAGTTCTAAGATTAAAGGGGAGACAAAGTCTACTATGTAAGTTCAGATTGGCCTTTAACTCAAAAATCTTCCTGTCTACCTCCAAAGTACTAGGATTAAAGGTATGGGCCATCATGTTCTGTAAAACCTTTGCTTCATGTATCTTAGCTGTTCTCAAACTCACTAGTGGGCCAAGGATGACCTTGAACTCCAGATCTTCCTGCCTGGGGTCTGAACTCAGAGCTTTGTAGTGCTAAGTCATAACCCCAGGCCTACAAACCTTCATCCTTATAGAACTGTATATATTAATAATAGTAGTTCCCTTTTAAAGGGGTTATCACACATTTTATTTTAAATCAGTATTTTCATTTCTCTTTCATTTGGGATTTAAACCCCCAGCCTCTCCTATCCCAGTGCGGTTTCCTCCTAGAACAAAGGTAGGCACTCTCCCAATAACATTGTAGGCAAGTCCTCTGACAACTTTACTGACACATTTCTTCTAATAACCCCTATGATCTGCTCCTATCACCTTTTCCTGTACTTGCTATTAAGCTGGTAATGTTGCTTACAGTTGAGAGTAAAAAGCAATTCTAAATTACAGTAAATTTGCTGGCCTCTGCTGAGGAAAGAAAAGGAAGGTGGAGGCATGAAGGACTATGGGTAAAGGTGAGGCACTACCAGAAGCCCAGCTTGTGTTTCAAAAACAGGCTTTTGGACTCATGTCCAGCAGATGAATCTTCAAGGCTTGGAGAAGAGGAAGGCTACTTCACAAATGCCACAGAGTTTGGATTTCTAGAGGCCACCCACCCCAAGAATACATCCCTGCAGTGCTTCACCACACACTCATTGCTGAAGTATTCGTTGTCCCGGTCCTTACTGATAACAGGAGGGTTCTCACAACCAGACCTCACACATCGAGGCTGAGGTGACAGTGTCACAGGGGATCCACTCACCAATTCAACATCCATCTGAGAAGGAGCGTCCACCTCAGGAACTACATCTACGATCATTTCACAAATTGTTTTTGGAGAGGTTGCCTCTACCGTATGGGCCTCAGGGCTGCTGTTCACAGGCTGCTCAGGATTGCTTTCTAGAGTTGGAGGGACCACGGTAGTCTGTATTTTCAGAGTGGGTGGAGGCACAATCTTGCTCTGCAGAGGAGGTGGCTGCTGCTGTAAATTGATTCTAACTTTCTGAGGTGGAGGTTGTTGCATGGCCTGAAGTGGAGAAGGTTGCTGAAGAATGGTGACTTGCTGTTGAGTTGGGGGCTGAGGCATCTGTTGCAATGGAGGAGGCTGTAGTCGGGGTAGGGGCAGTTGCATAGAAGCAGCTGCTGCTGCTGCCTGCAACACAGACCAGGTGAAAATCTGGGCCTGCTGGCTTGGCTGAATAGTAGCGGTACCTGTTTGGCCTAGCTGGAGCCCACGGGAGGTAACCACAGTGACTAGGATTACAGTAACCATTCCTTCTTGAGACATGGTAATAAAAGAAGGCAACATCTGTTTGGTAATAATCAATTTGGTAATATTGGGCTGACCTCCAGGTCCAGAAGATGCCTGGTTTGCCACATAAGATGAAAGCGTGGAATTAACAACAATGCAAGGGGACAAAGCAGGGGACACAGGGAAAAAGCAAAAGGCTCCCAAGAAGAGAAAAAAGAAAGACCCCAATGAACCTCAGAAGCCAGTCTCTGTGTATGCATTATTTTTTCAAGATACGCAGGCTGCCATCAAGGGACAGAACCCGAATGCAACCTTTGGTGAGGTTTCGAAGATTGTGGCTTCCATGTGGGACAGTCTTGGAGAAGAGCAAAAACAGGTGTACAAACGAAAAACTGAAGCTGCCAAGAAAGAGTATCTCAAGGCACTAGCTGCTTATAAAGACAACCAGGAGTGTCAGGCTACTGTGGAAACAGTGGAATTAGATCCCGTGTCACAGTAACAGACTCCTTCACCATCTCCTGTGACTACTGCTGACCCAGCATCTCCAGCACCAGCCTCATGAAAGATGAGGTTCTCTTTATTTCTTTAAACATGGGAGTGAAGCACCAGCTATAGATCAAAGGAGAGTATGTTGAGAGCAGAAAAGAGTAACTGTCCATAGGCCAGCAAATACATGTGAGACAGCCAATGTGTCTTGACATGCTTGTCAAAAATTACAGAGCTAATGGAGTTTGTGGGACTTCATGAGTGACTCAAAAATCCTGAAGAAATAAGGAAAACAGCCCAAGGGAGGTGGCTCAATGGGTTCATTTGCCACCCAAGCATGAGTTAAAATCCCAAGCATCCATATAAATGTCACCTATTCATCCCAGTACTTGGGAGGCAAAGACAGGATTCCTGGAACAAGCTGCTTAGCTAAACTGGAGAGTTTAGTTCAAGCGAGAGAACCTACCTTGATGTATAAGGCAAAGATTAATCAAGAAAGATACCTGGTATCAAGCTCTGGCCTCTACATGAATGAGTATATACATGTATGTGCAACTACACACACACACACACACACACACATACACACACATACATGTTCAGATACATAATACCACACACATGTATACATGTGTACATATATCCATACCAAATGTGTACACACATACATACATGTTTACATGCATGCATACCAAACATGCTCACACAAGAACTAGAAAAGACTAAAGAAACATACGGATCAAATGAACATGCAATGGTTTATTTTAAGGTTCATGTAACCCTAGGAAAGGGGATGCTATAGGACTTGTTAACAGGCAGAAAATGGGAAGAAGCTACGTCTTCTTTGGAGATGACAGAGAATGAGATGATTCATCAGGCCTCCAAGTTGGAGAGCACAGAGGTGGAATCACACTGGCAACACTGGGAGAGCATTGTCAGGATCTCATCAGAGATGGGAAATAAAAAGTCACTAGAAATTGTGATTCATGCTAGTCAGCAAGCATTTAGGATACATCACAAAATATAGCTTATCATGAATAAAAAATGGATAAAACCTATAAAGTACTTTCTCTTATTTAAGTAACTGGAATGGCCTACATTTCCCACAAGCCCCCATTTTACAAAGCAATCTCCCTTAGATCCGTATTCCATTTGGCTGGAGCAGTTTGATCATTGCCAGATTCTTGACTTCTTGAAAAATGTTTGCTTGCTCTTCTCATCCTCCAGGCCTCCCTGTGATCATCATCGCAGAGGTTCCCTCATGTGGCTTTTCTTCCTTAAACTGTTTCACTAAAACCTAGGTTCATTAACCTCCTCAAAGCCAAGCTATACCAGCGATCAAGTTATAGTGCTTTGGGAAGGATACAAAGTCAAAGAAAAATAAAACTAAAATCATGACTTTTTTCTACAGGATGACCGGACAACCTTTGAGCCAAAACTCAAAACCAAATTCAAGAGATTCATGAAAGCTTCCCTCTCACACAGCTATCTGAGGCATCTGCAGTGCATCCAAGCATTTCATTCTACCCCCAGTAGACTATCCTTGAACATTTTTCCAGATTCCTACTAGACATACAAAACTCATACCAAAGCCTACCAAAAATATTTTACTCTTCACTTCTCAGTTCTTATTCCATAACCTTGAGCCTAACTTTTCCTTTCAGGAGGAACCCTCTAGGTTGGAGATTTCCTCTAGGGCTTTCTATAAATCAAGCCCATCAATGTTCAAGAATTTGTGCAAGTACTGTACACCATACACAACTTATGAAATCAACCTAGGTTTCCAACAACAGAGGAACAGACAAAGCAAAAGTAGACTATAGACACACATTTTTCAACCATAAAAATGGCAAAGTTTTTTGGAGTCTAACTTCTTCATTTCTTGGTATATTTTGGATATCAGCCCACTATCAGATATAGGGTTGGTAAAGATCTTTTCCCAATCTGTAAGTTGCTGTTTTGTCCTAGTGACAGTGTCCTTTGACTTACAGAAGTTTTTCAGTTTCATGAGGTCCCATTGTTGATCTTAGAGCCTGGGCCATTGGTGATCTGATCAGGAAATTTTCCCCTGTGCCCATGTGTTCAAGGCTATTTCCTACTTTCTCTTCTATTAGATTCAGTGTATCTGGTTTTATGTGGAGGTCCTTGATCCACTTGGACTCCAGCATTGTACAAGGTGACAAATACGGATCAGTTTGCATTCTTCTGCATGCAGAGCACTATTTGTTGAAGAAGCTTTCTTTTCCCCACTATATGGTTTTGGCTTCTTCATCAAAGATCAAGTGACCATACATGTGTGGGTTCATTTCTGGGTCTTCAATTCTATTCCACTGATCAACCTGCCTGTCTCTGTACCAATACCATGCAGTTTTTATCACTATTGCTCTGTAGTACAGCATGAGGTAAGCAATGGTGATTCTCCCAGAATTTTTTTTTGTTGTTGTTGAATATTGTTTTCGCTATTCTAGGTTTTTTGTTTTTCTATATGAAGTTGAGAATAGCTCTTTCCATCTCTGTGAAGAATTGAGTTGAAATTTTGATGGAGCTTGCCTTGAATCAGTAAATTGCTTTTGGTAAGATGGCAATTATTAGTATGTTAATCCTACCAATCATTGAGCATGGGAAATCTTTTCATCTTCTGAGGTCTTCTTTGATTTCTTTCTTCAGAGACTTAAAATTCTTGTTATACAGATCTTTCAATTGCTTGGTTAGAGTTATACCAAGATATATTATATTATTTGTGACTATTGTGAAGAGTGTTTGTGGGAAGCCAACAGAAGGTGGATATCATCCTTGCAGCCATCTTGAGCCATATGCCCTGATAAGAGATTTGATTACAATAGCCTACAACAGCTGAGCACACTCTGATAACATCTTGCTTTAGATACCCAGTATCTTCCCTTGGGTGTGTGAGACTTAAAGCTGTGATTTAGAGCCGAGACTTAAGGGCGTGACTTAGAGATCAGATTTAGAGACAAGGCCTAAGGGCATGACTTAAAGGCGTGACTTAGAGGCGTGGCTTAGAAGTGAGACATATAAAAGGCAAGAGGCAGACAGAAGAGTTGAGTACAACTTGGAACTAGGAATTAGGTTAGAGAGTACAACTTGGAGTAGGAATTAGGCACTTGAGTCTTGGCACTTGGAGGAAGAGCTTGGAATTAGACATTAGGCACTAAGCACTTGGAAGAAGGAACTTGAAACTTGGAGGCACTAGGAACTAGGAACTAGGGACTAGGAATTCAAGACTTGGGACTTGGAGAGAAGAAGAGAGACTGAAGAATAAACGGGACTGAATCACACTCTGTCTGGTCTCCATTCTTCACATCCATCCTCACTCTCTCTCTTGCTGAACCTTGACCCGCAGACTGGAGCAGCTTGGGGCAGTGCAGGCTCTAACAACTTAGCCCCCAAGGCTTTTGGCAGTGCGGGTTCCAACATTGACAGAACGGTCTGAGACATTTTGAACCCCAAACGTGGGGTAGAGCAGTTCTCAACATTTCTGGCCCCCAAGCGTGGGACAGCTCGGGCCACAACAAGTGTTGTTTCCCTAATCTTTTTTCAACCCATTTATCAGTTCAAACAAATGAAGGCTACTCATTTGAGTTAATTTTATATCCAGCCACTTTGATGAAGTTATTTGTAGGAGTTCTCTGGTAAAATTTTTGGGGTCGCTTATGTATACTACCATATCATCCACAAATAGTGATACCTTGACTTCTTCCTTTCCAATTTGTATCCTGTTGACCTCTTTTTGTTGTCTAATTTCTCAAGCTAGAATTTTGAGTACTATATTGAGTGGATAGAGAGAGAGAGTGGGCAGCCTTGTCCCTGATTTTAGTGGGATTGCTTTTAAGTTTCTCTCCATTTAATTTGATGTTATTTCAGGATAAAGAGGAGATACTCTTATTAAGTGAAACAATTCAATCTCAGAAAAATAAATATTATATGCATTTCCTCATATAAAGATACATCAGACCACACATGTTTCCCTAGACCAGGCATGAAAGACTTGGTCTAGGAAAATAAGTGGGGACTATAGAAAGGGGAGAAAGAGGAGAGTGAGGTGATTGGATGTAAATGCACAACACATGCTGATATAAACATGGTCTTATGTAACAGTACCATGTTCAATGAATACACACAATGACAACTTAAAAATAATAATCAAAAAGAATTCATGCAATCTATTCCATAGTTCTGTCTATTCCATCTTGAAAAAAGCAAGATTTTGGACAGCCTCTGATGAACATCTAATTCTGGCCATAGAAGGTGTATATCAGACTCTTACATGGTTCCAACCATGGCAGGTCTGAGCCTCTACTCTCCCCTCAGTACTTACTGACACAAACACAAGTATTCATCTAAGGTAAAGGCAAGTATGGGTGGCTATAGGGAGGTCTAAATCCAAATGGAAGAAGCATGTTCTAAGAGAAGAACCCTCCTGGGATGGGATTCTGAATGCTTTAAACAGTAACTTTCAAGGTACAAAGCCAAAGAGATGAGCATGTTGTGGCCATAAAGTCCCAGTTCTTTGGTAGTCTAGAAAGAGAATTCTCGGGTAAAGGCCAAGAGTCAAGGATACTAGCCTTATAATAAAATATAATGGTGACTATCTAGCTAAGGAAGTTCTTTCCCTGAAGCTCAAAAGTCAGATGCTTTATCCAACAACTGCCCATGCCACTGTTACAGAGTGCAATGGAAGATTATAAGAAATACACAATCATTTGCATATTGCAGCCATAACTGTAAATATATGCATGACACTTATCTGTATTTCATGGTGTGTGTGTGTGAGAGAGAGAGAGAGACAGAGACAGAGACAGAGACAGAGACAGAGACAGAGACACAGAGAAGGACTATGATTTAGCCAAGGATTACTTCAAATTCATAGTCTTCTGAGTGAGTAACCGGTATGTGCCATCAAGTTAATCCCAGCACTTTTATAATTAAAAAATAATAGTCACCCAGGGGCCAAATGTACATGAAAGGACCAAAGCAGGATCAAGCATTGCCTCAGATCCTCTGCTATGGTGAGCCTTTGAAAAACTGAAGACAAGCTAATCTGGAGAAAATGCAGACCAAAGTGCACCCCCAACTCTCGCATACCTCAGAGAGTGGCATTGCACTCAAGTCTTTCTTGCCCTAAGTCATATCCTTATTACAATGCAAACATTAACCATTGCATGTCATTACAAGGGTGATTCATTTGGCTGGGCGGTGGTGGCGCACGCCTTTAAACCCAACACTTGGGAGGCAGAGACAGGCAGATTTCTGAGTTCGAGGCCAGCCTGGTCTACAGAGTGAGTTCCAGGACAGCCAGGACTACACAGAGAAACCCTGTCTCGAGAAAAAAAAAAAAAAAGGATGATTCATTTGGACTCTCTGAGCCCCTCCCCTTAACTGCCTGGAAGATTGTTGATGCTAGCTAGTTACTGGCTTGTGAGATATTACTCAGACTGCTGAGGTAATCCTTATGTGCTTTAAAAATAATCTTTCACGTTATAAAACCAAAGAGATGACTGAGCATTTTGTGACCATGGAGTCCCAGTTCTTTTGAAGTCTAAAAAGAGAACTCTCATGAAAAGGTCAAGAGTCAAGGGATGGCAGCCCTATAATAAAGTAGGATTTATATTTAAAATTTTATATAAAAAATTAAAGTAGTCCTCTTACAAAATTTGTATTTACTGTAAGTGGCATACATCTGAAAGTCAATCTTAGACTGCCAATTAAGGAGTTTGAGCATGCACTTATCTTCCAGACATAATAGAATGCCTTTATCTACAGCAGAGGTCCTAAATCTTCAGGAGGTTCAGCAGCTGACTTTGTATAGTCATGGCAGAAATGCCTGAAGGAAGCCATCCCAGAGGGGCAGCTTTATTTTGTCCCATGGCTCCAGAGAGCTTTCAGCCCATCCTGTCAGGTAAGACACAATTGAATTGTTGCTCTGTGTGTGGTAGCATGGCAGTCACGTGTTTTCATGGTAGCATAACAGTATACAATGAATAGCTGGACTAGAGGCTAGACTCTAGTTTTCAAAGTCCTATCCTTTGTGTCTTACTTCCCACCAGTGAGGCCCTAGTTCCTAAAGGTCCCATAGCCCCAAAGCAGCATCACAAGCTTGGAAACAAACATTGCAGAATCACCCTGTGACATTTCAGATTTAGACTGAGTAAGTACCCAGCAAATTTATGAGGGCATGGGAACTCAACAAAGATTTGTGTGGCCCAATAGGAAATCACCATTCTCTTCTTGGTTTAACCCCAAACAGCAAAGCTGCCAAGACTGTCCTCAGCCAGAAGATGGGAGAATTCCATGAAAAAAAATAATACTTCAAGAGAAAAATCCTTAATATACCGACATTGGCATTTTATACTGAGTAGTGAAATGTCCGGGTGGCACCTGATGACAGATGTCATCGGGCCTCTTGTTCAGGCCAGATTATCCAAACAGCCTGTAAGTACCTGGCTTGTAAACCGACCAGCTAAGGGTCAGCAGATATTTGTGTCAGATCCAAAATGAAGAGTAACCGAAGCATGCAGAGAAAAAGGACAGAGAGGGGAGTCAGAAGGAAAGCAAGAACAGAGAATATTTGCAAAGAACTGTTAACTATTGAGCTCTAGGAAAGTATTTTTTAATCATTACAAGAAATATGTTACAAAATGAAATGGAAAAGCATGTAACAAGAGATGGTTTGTGAAAATTAAAAGAAAAAAAGACACATTAAAATTTACTGTATGAAAGAAGATGAGTATGTCTCCCAGGAAGGAAGGGTTCTAATGGAGCCACTGAAACCCAGCTACCTGGGCTGGCTCCACCTTGGCTGTGTCCTGTCTATTCTGCTCTGTCATAGAGCTCCAACAACCCTATCAATTCTGTCTGCCCTAGCAGTCAGAGGCAGACACTGGCCCTTGAACTGTTCCTTCTTCCTCTCACACAGTGCCAAGGCACCTGAGTCAATGTGACAATTTCCAGTTCCTTGTGAGACAGTCGGGTGAGCTACTTGGTCTGTGCAGACACTGCTATGAGACCCACAAAATGCCCACTTACGGTGCTACAAAGCAGAGAGGGGCGTTTCCCACTCCCTCCCTGCGTTTCCAGCTCCATAAGTCAATTCCAAGTGGATGGTGAGAACACAGGCAAGCACCAGCCGATGGTGAGAACACAGGTAAGCACCAGCCTTTGCCACCCATCCTGCTGAACGCTGATTACTTCAGTGTGCAGGCATTTGCCCTGATAAAGAAAAGCACATCTGCCTCTGTGTGGCCCATTTTTTGTGATTAATCTTCCATGAGATTCACAAACAAATAAAAATCCCAGCCTATTAAAGTCTAACTTTTACTTTCTGAATAATGATTGATATCAAATACTAAAATTATGATTTAGGTTTCAACAGACCAATAAAGAAGTATTATTTTTATTTCATTTATTTATCTACTTACTTTATGTGTATGAGGTGTTTTGTCTCCATGTAAGTTTGTGCACCATGCATGATGCCCATGGAGGCCAGAAGAGGGTGCCAGATCCCCTGAGCCTGAGTTACAGACAATTCTGAGTAGCCTTGTGGGTACTCAGAATTGAACCCCAGTCCTAAAAAGAGCAGCCAGTGCTCTTAGCCACTGAGCCATCTCTTCAGTTCAAGCATATCAGTTTTAGCTAGACATCTTCAATTGGATGCTATTTTTTTTCATTATGAGTATGAATGTAATTTTTTTAGCAAAGCACATATGAGATCTGCATTACAGGCCAATTCAGGCATATTGGAGTCCTTAAACTTCTGTCCAGAAATAACAAAATAAACTATGGATCTCTCCTGCCGTTTAAGTGAAAGAGAACGAACTGTATACCCATCTGCACAAAGCTCCAAGCTGGTAAGCAGGAAGCTTGTCAGCACACTGTCCTGGTGCTGAGCAGGGCTTGCTATCCATTCCCAATATACACAATTACCCCACCTCCATTTGCAGCATTTAAGTTAAATTGGTATGATAGAAACGTGAGATCCACTTGACAAATGAGGAACCAGAAAGCAAGATACGTGCAGCGGACACCACACAGATGTCCAATGAGTCCAGTGCCAATGAGTTTTGTGAGAGTTATCATAGTATAAAAGCAGAACAAAAACACACCTCCTTCTCTCAGACCTCCAGCCCACCCTACCTCCCAAACACATACGCATACATTAGGTTTAACATGGGGCCTTAGAAGACACCTCCCAGATGACATCAATAATGAGCTAGAGGACCCCTTTCCTCAGTGACCCAGTAAGGCC
The DNA here is from genome assembly GCF_011762505.2 of Arvicanthis niloticus. Classification (NCBI taxonomy): domain Eukaryota; kingdom Metazoa; phylum Chordata; class Mammalia; order Rodentia; family Muridae; genus Arvicanthis; species Arvicanthis niloticus. The sequence goes on along the minus strand of NC_047668.1, from coordinate 66,660,705 downwards.
TTTCCAGTGCTTTAGTGGATAGAAGACAATTTGTGTCCTTCAGGACCTTGAAATACAATTATATAATTAAAACAAAACAGGGTAGTACAGGTGTTTGAGCTGTAGGCATGATATAAATAGTAACCACTCTAATACCATAAAGATTCTGGAACTTATCTCTGATTGGGGAGACTGGAGGTAATCTGTGCAGACTACTAAGAACACATCTGTCAGTCATAGACTGATATGTCAATATATCAGTCATATGTAGTCTGACATATATTTTAGAATATATCAGTCAAGACGTCAGTAAAAAGTCAGAAGCAATACAGAAAGTCACTCTGTGGAAGAGCTAGGAAATGAGCAAGTAGCAGGTGATGCAGGGCCAGGGACATGCTCAGTGAGCACAGTCATTTCTTCTAGAGAGTTTTGACTTCCCGGTTGGCTTACTTCCAGGTGTCAAGGAGGCAGACAGGAGACTGTGTGAGTTTCTTACCCAAATACATCTTTTGATTTTTATTCTAAGTTCAGCATCTCCGAGAGAGAGAGAGAGAGAGAGAGAGAGAGAGAGAGAGAGAGAGAGAGAGAGAGAAAGAGAATCCTTTACTGACCAATCCAAACCCACTGTCTCTTCCTCTCCCCTGAAGTCAGCATAAACTTCAGTCAACTAAATCAATGTCTCACATGACAGAACATCATCCAAGAAGTTTGGTTGCTTGACAGTTTCCAAGACAGAGGACAACCAGAGGACAAGTAAAATACCAGCCTCCACAGGTTTGTAATCCCAGTACTGAGGATGGAGAGACACATGGATCTTGGGGGCTTGCTGACCAGGCAACCTAGATTATTTGTCACACAGGCAAAGTGGAAAGTGTGTTAAGGAATGACTCAGAAGTTGGCTCTGTCCTCTTCACTTATGCATGTACATGCATGCACACTTGCTTGAATACAAACAAACAACACACAAAAGAATATGGCATCCATTCTTTAAATTATTTATTTTTATTTATATGAGTACACTACAACTGTTTTCAGACACAACAAAAGATTTTATTTATTTATTTATTTATTTATTTATTTATTTATTTTTATGTGAGTACACTGTTGTTCTCTTCAGATATACCAGAAGAGGGCATCGGATCCCATTACAGACGGTTGTGAGCCACCATGTGGTTGCTGGGAATTGAACCCAGGACTGTGGAAGAGCAGTCAGTGCTCTTAACTACTGAGCCAATCTCTCCAGCCAATGGCATCCACTCTTAATGCTGAAATTTGTATCTTTTAATTTTTATCATCTTCCACAGAGTCCAGTGCAGTGCCAGACACATGGGTGTCCAATCAGCTCTTGTGAAGTGAAAGTGTGCTATGCCTCAGTGAAGGCTGCTTTTCCTGTCTTGGAAAATGGAATGGGTATACTTCTCCCAAACCCTCTGACTAAATATAACCATTAATAAAATATCTGAACATTTTATATTTTAAAAAATCCATAGAAAGAAGGAAATATTCTGAAAGATGGAGATAAGGTCTGGGACTTTAGAACGCAAAGAATAAAGCATAGGAAATCCTTTTGTTTCCTTTAACCTCCTATATCCCAGACTTAGAGGTAAAGAAGCTGGCCACCTGAAAATGCTAAGATGTTCATAAACATAGCTCCAACAAAAGGCAAAACTTGTAGATATCAACTACCCTACTGCAGCTAAAAGGGGCAGCCTTACCACCATTGACGTCAGCAAAGATCAACATTCCCAATGAAACAGAAACTGCCAGCAGACTGACCTGAAGCTAGTATGAAGGTGTTGAACCCAAAGCTGGTCTGAAGGTTCAGCAGAGCAGTACAGACGAGTAACAAACCACTGTTCTTCCAAAGGTATCAGAAGAACATCAGCTGTGAAGCACAGACTTTTACTCCCACATACCAGTAGTAAAGCAACCTGTTCCCTCCCCAATGGAGGATGTAATCAGAGACCTGCAAAGACTCAATGATTGCATCACCTCTTAGCAATAACAAGGGAAGTCCCATCTCAGTGTCAGCAGAGCACCCCTGATCCAAGTCCTATGGGTAAAAACCAAGCACTAGTAAGCAACCAGGGGCCTCCATCTCTCCAGAGACAAGGGAAATGGGCAGGGCAGATTTTTGTGTCCTCCAAGTATTACAGAGACTGTGCCCTATACTTTCTGTGCCACGGATGTGTCAAAGAGAATGTCCTAAAGCAGAAGGTGCTGACAGTCATGAAATAATAACCACAACCAATTCAAGTCTTGATAAAGAAATTGACCTCAAGTAAGGAAATAATAATAATAATAATAATAGGAAAAGACAATAGATGGCTGGGTTGTAAGAATGGGGTAAGAAAGGGTTTTATTTTAATAATCATTAAATGTCCCAATAAGAAGTTATAAACCTACAAAAACAGAGAAGTAACAGGCAGAAAAGAAGAAATAAAACTTAAAAAATAGCAAAAAAAAATCTGATTATCCATGTTAAAAGTAGTAGATTATCTCCAAATCAAACTAAAAAAGAATAAGATTTAGTGATCAAGAAACCAGAACAATAAATACGTCCCCGAACTTTGACCTCTTTCTGTTACTATGACAAAACATTGGAGGAAGATTAACTTTATAAAGAAAAGAGGTTTATTTGGCTCACAGTTTCAAAGGTCTGCTGTGGCATCAGTTTGTACTGGTGAAGGGTTTACATATATGAAAGGAAGAGAGCATATCTCAAAGCTTGGAGCCCCATTTTATAGGGATATGTCTTTTTCTCAGTGTTGACAGAGCTGCTCTGAAAACTGGCCAGCACACAGAAGAACTCAACAGCTCTATAAACAAATGGCTTCTAACCAACACTTATAGACCACTCATCTGAACAACAGCAGAATATACATTCTTATCAGGCAGCCATGGGACATATCTCAAGGGTGACCGTATCCTGAGCCATTAAACTACCACGAATCACAATGAAATCAAATTAGGAAGCAATAACAAGATGATAGAAAATAGCAAAATTCAAATGACTGACTTCTAAGTGTGCTTGTAAATAACCCAGAGGATAAAGATGAAGTTACAGAGAAAGCATGTCCAAATTTTGGGGAGAAAACTAAACCCTCATGAAGAAGGTAACAGTAAATGCATAAATTAGAATGAAGAAAAATGTCTCCTATTAGAAATGCAAGCTCATATCCCAAAATAGATTTCAAAAAATAGCAAAACCAATTTGATTTGAGGAAAGGGAAGAAAAATAGTAAAGATAAGACTATAAATAAGTAATATTGAAAAAGAAAAGTTGCAGTAAAAATTGAAATTTTGTCCTTTTTAAAGACCAGTATAATCATCAAGCCTTGGGCAAGTCTAATAAAGAAAAAGAGGAGATGTGAATCTCCAACATCAGGAATGACACAGAGATCACCACAGAACCTGCAGACACAAAACAGACCTGAGAGAATACTAGAAATACTTCTGTGGGCATACTTTTTGCTGACATGAAATAGATCAGTTCCTCAAAACTCAAGTTGCCACAACTCACTGAGGATAAAATATAAAACTTGAAAAACCCTGTAATTACTTAAAATACCTAATTCATATTTTGAATTCCTTCCCCAAAATTTTGAGAATGAGATACTTACAATAGAGAATTTCATCAAAGAATCAATGCCAACTCTGTGAAATGCCTCATTAAGAAAGAAAAAGAGAGAGAGAGAGAGAGAGAGAGAGAGAGAGAGAGAGAGAGAGAGAGAGGACTGAGAGTCTGAGAGTACTTCTCAGTCATGGAGTGCTGACCCAGTGTGCAAAAGAGAACCTAGGTTTGACACCCAGTGCCAAAAAGTAAAAAAAAAAAAAAAAAAAAAAAAAAAAAAAAAATTACCAAACACAATGATAAAAAGATGTGTAACCCCAGGAGGTTGAGGCACGAAGATCACAAGTTTGGGGCCAAACTTGAGTGCACTATATCACATCTCCAAAATAATAATGATGATAATAATAATACTTCCACTTAGTTTTTGGAAGGCAGTACGTTCCTAATAGCAAAACTACACAAAATGGAGGAGAAGGAGAGGGAGAGAAAGTCTAAGCCAATGTTCGTCACATATATAGATATCAAAAGTTCTTCAAAGTATATCAGCAGGTAGCACCACACTTAAAAATGAATATGTCATGAGCAAGGGAAATTACCTCCATGGGTCCCAGACTGGTAGGATAAAGTCCTGTCAATCTATACGCAGGGACAAGGATTGTCTTCTCTTACCACCATGACTCACTGTGTCTTATATTCTGTAGTGAAATAAAGAGAAATATAAGTTAAAGGGATATAAAGTGGAAAGGAAGCAGTACATTATTCCTGGTTATAGATAATTAATTGTAAAAACAAAGAAAGGAAGGAAGGATGGAGGGAGGGAAGGAGGGATGGAGGGAGGGAGGGAGGGAGGAAAGAAAGAAGGAAGGAAGGAAGGAAGGAAGAAAGGAAGGAAGGAAGGATGGAGGGAGGAAAGGTGTGTCAAGATAGCTATAAGAAATTAAAATCCTTCAAGAGCTGATAAGTGTTTTCAAAAGCTATAGAATATCAGTGTAAAAATAAATTATATCCATTATACTAACAAATACAACACCAGTGATTACTGTCTAACAAAACCAAAAAGAAATAAAAAAATACAAACCTAACAGACCGTGATAGGACTTGGGTACCAAAATTGCTCCAGGATAACCAAAGCATTGCGAGCTGTAAATAAACGGAAAAATAAGCAATGTTCATGGATGACCTCGGAGATGACAATTCTTCCCAGATAGACAAATTTGCTTGGATGTCAAAGTCCCAACAATACTTTTTATACATAGAGACATTCTAAATTTTATGTAGAAAGGTAAAATAGACTACAAGAGCTAAAACAATTCATAAAATAATAAAGTTAAAGGGACTCAGTCTGATTTCAGAATTATTATAGTACCAGGAGGATGTGGTGCCGGGGGAGAAACGGGAACAGCAGCATCCCTGTCAAGGTATGGCACTTCAGTTTTACATGATGGTGCTCTTGTAACGAGCTGGGTGCAGGATCCGTGGATGTCTTCTTCGGTATTTCTTGCAACTTCCTGACGAGCTTTGATTCTGAGAAACACAATCTCAAGTTTAAAAATAAAGTAACATTCTTCCCAAGCTATCATGAATAAAAATTTAAACGAAAATATTTCTTTCTTGGAATGCTCTTCAATATTGTTTCCTGGATACCGCTCTAGTCTGAAGGTCTGGGCAAGGTACTGGAAGAAGCAGCCTGGAGGATGAAGAGTCCAGAAGGGAAACCACACACATAGCTCATCCTGCACTGGACACTGAGTGGTTGCAAGCACAACTCAGCCCCAGCTCCACTGGCAAAGCAGGAGAGTGATTAAAACCATAAAAGGACTTTAGGTTGCTTATATATTAAAGCCACAAAGACAACATTCCCTGGTACCCCACAGTGTCAGAACAAAGAAGATAACTAGGGTGACCTCTGTGACAGTGCTCTGCAGACATGTCAAGTGAAAAGCTAACCTGTGTGAAAGAAAAGGAAAAGTGTCTGCATTGGAAAACTTCTGATGCCAGCAATCTGCAACGGAAAGTGAAGTAGGTGAAGTGAAAAAGAAAAAAATCCTTTTTAATCCCCCAAGTGCTAGTGGTTTTGGAGCCTGAAAGAACCATCCCACAATTCTAACCACCAGACTTTAAGGATTCCGTTCAAAATGCATGTTGCCAGTAACACAGAAGGGTCCAATTCCAATTGTGTAGTATCTTCTGTAATACAAAACCACTGCATAAGTCATTTTATATATTGTAATTCTGCAATAGTCTGCATTTCAGAGAAAGCTTGGTTCTCAGGTTGAAGAGGAGTCATCCTTTATTCCAATGCCAACGCTGCCCTCTGGTGGCCATAACAAATACCGGACTTTCCAAGTGTTTTATTTACAACGTTCTCATCAAAAGCAACTCACAAAAAAGTCCCTGTTGTTACCGTTACTGTTGTTGTTGATGATGATGATGATGTTGTTATAGCAAATAAAATGTGCAAGAGAAGGCTGCCAAAATTCACATTTTTCATATTTTTCAAATGACATTTTTCTTTCATTGACTTTCTTGGGTATAAATGAACTGCTTTAAATTTACACCTAATGACAGAAATAACTTATACAAAACATATTATATACTCTGCTACATCACTTTGCAAGGCCCTGTTTCTATTACATACCAGGGACTGTGCATATTGCTTTCAATGTTTATGAGATGGGTATTTTCCCATCATGTTTCTAGAGTAGGCAACAAAGTCATCACAAGGCTGAGTGATTGCATCTTCTATTCACCACAGCATCTGCCTGCTCCCCACACAGATCGCTAGGTCCCCAAGCCCTCTGTGCAGGCAGAGCCCAACATGTGAAACTCCAGTCTTAGGTGAAAACAAGGTTAATCATTCCAAAGGAGGCTCACTGTCATTCTCTGGTCCAGAATCATTTCTGGTTCTGTCATTTGATAGAAGAAATCAGGACCAAAACCAACTTGATGGCCTGACGGGGATTCTACCTACCCATGAGTCCACCTGTATGGGCAGAATGAATTCCTCTCCTACCATCTTTCTAGAACAGTCATGTCACTGCTACAGCCCAAGACATACGTCTGTTTTGCCTCCCAATCAACAATGTAATTAGGTTGTGGGGGAAGAGGGACTCATTTGTTCTTTAGAAATTTTCAATCAAATCTGAATAGGTTGGCTAAGTATCCTATCAGAGTCCCAGTGACTCATCCACGCATTCATTAGACCAACACCTGTATTCTCTACGTCCATTACTTCCCAAAGCATCTTTACTGAGAGATGTTCAGTTGTTCAGCTGGACTTGACATCTTTGTCCCAAGGAGACCGATCGTGTTTATCTTCATGCCAAACCCCTGTACCGCTGGCTTCCTATGCTCAAATGGGTAAAGCCCTTCTCAAGATAAATCTGAGTGCCTCGCCCCTACCAGGATGCCCTGTGAGGTGTAAAGCCGGAAGGAAACAGAGGGGAAGAGAGCATCCAAGCAGTTCAATAGACCAGGCCATCCTCAAGCACATGGAAAGGACCAAAGTAGTCTGGCAAATCATCGTGTCCCCTACCAAAAGAAAAATAGACCTCTTCAATATATGCAGCTGCCAGCAATTGCTCACCTCCATTCAACACTCACGTAAAAGGCTGACTCAAACGACCTCGCTGCCGACACCTGTGTAAGAAATGCTGTGGGAGGGAAAGAGCGTCTATGGGAGACATTTTTAACCATGTATAAAACACGTAAATGGTCACTTCCAAGCCTACAATATGAACCAAAGTATCAAATAACTACGTGCCTGTGCCTGGTGTGCCTACCCCCAGGATATATGATCTATTGATTCTGTTGTTATATATTGTCAGTTTCTCACAGAAATATGAGCCCTGTGCACCATCTTTAAAAACTGAATAATGATTTCAAAGACTCTACTGGGCCTCACAGCATGTGGTACTTCTACGCGGGAACGGATGCTTGGAGGCTTCTGGAAATCAGCAAACATCTGTACTGAGCATGTGCAAGAGACTCAATCGCTCATGGGCTCTATCAACATTCCAAACAATGTGCTGGAATATTCTGTGGCTTGTTTTACTTCATTTTTTTTTTTTTTACCACAAGTCCTTGTCATCATTAACATCATTATAAAGGTTTAGACCAGTGGCTCTCAACCTGAGGATCATGACCTACTTTGGGGTCACATAGCAGATACCTGCAGAGCATAATCTATAACAGTAGCAAAATTATAATTATGAAGTTACAATGATATAATTTTACGGTTGGGGGTCACCACGCTGTAAGGAACTGTATCACAGGGTTGCAGAGTTAAGCGGGTTAAGAACTCCTGCATTAAGAAGGTTTCAAGGAAGGAGGTGACTGCCCCTGATCACACAACTCCTAAAAGGTCAAAGAATCATCTTCAAGCCCCAACCACAAAATCTTTAGTTACTTTACCTACCCATCTAAGCATAAGCCTTTTAACACAAGGAGTCTCAAACTTGGCTGCCTGTTAGTCACCTAAAAAAGTGTTTTTAAAGGCTGGTAATATGGACTCAAACTTTGGGGAAGCTGATTTTACTGGTTTTGGGTGTGTCCTGAACACTGGCATTTTATAACTTCTGGTGGCAATTCTAGTGTGCAGCCAAGTCTGGGAATTAAATAATCCAGCAGGAAGCGCTTGTGCACTCCTTTTCTCTCCACACTGTGCGCTGCACATGGGACACGTTTTATTACCTTGGGATTTTATTAAATTTTGATAAGCCATTATAAGTAGAGGTTAAGGGAGTAGGCTAGAAGCTGTCCCTACTTGCAATCCAGTGAAAGGCTCTAAGAAAGGAAATGTAGATATATTCTAAAAAGAACCAACAAAAGAAGGGCTTCAGACATGCACACAAGTGAGACGTGTGTAAACAAAATTAGACAGATGAATGTGGGGGTCGGGGTTGGGGAAAGGTGTGGGTGGGGCAATCCCAGGAATGCATGGGTGGGGCAGTCCCAGGGGAGGCATGGGTGGGGCAGTCCTGGGAATGCATGGGTGGTAGAAGGGAGGAAAAAGAATCAACAAAACCGGGATGAAGCGTAGAGCAGTGGGTCTCAACGGTCCAGATGCTGCGACTTTTCACTACAGTTCCGCATGTTGGGGGAGCCCCCAACCATAGCACTATTTTTGTCTCTATGTCATAACTATAATTCTGCTACTGTTATGAATCAGACCATAAATATCTAATATGCAGGATACCTGATATGTGACCCTGTAAGAGGGGTCGTGGCCCACAGGTTGAGATCATTTGTATTAGAGTAACTTCTTTATAGGTCCTCTAATATTGGGTCTCTAGGTAGGAGACAGGGAGGTGACCTTGCAAACTCTTGGCTTGCCTGGGCTTTCGAATGTCTGTCCTAGAGAACTGCCTTCACTTTGGTCCCCTCCCTCCAGTGCCTCTGCTGGCCCACACTCAGCTTTGCAGTAGATGCTCTGACCCTGCAGACAGTTCTGGAACTCCAGACATCTAGAGTTCTCTAGTTGGGGGCTTAAGGGCTTTTCATAGTCCAGCCTTGTAGTTCCATGACAGAATGAGAGAAATCAGACGCCAAATCAAAACTGGAAACAGTGTAAGAGACAGATTATTAGAAGTCCACAGACTCACAAGCAAGTCTAGTTGCCTGTTTGATGAGACCAGTAATCTGCTAAACGAGATAGGTCAGTAAAACTAGAAATTCCATCTTGTCACTCTGTTGAAGTGTTGCCTTTCTCTGTCTATTGTAATGCCAAGTGCAGGTCCCAAGATCTGGAGTCTGCAGAAAGCCCCTGTGCCCCCAAATTAATTCTGATTCGTAAATAAAGATGCCAACAACCAAATTCTGGGAAGAAGAGACATAGGTGGAGTTGAGTTTTCCTGAGCTTGGGGTTGGAGGAAGGAGAATAACATGGAGGAGGAGGGTAAAGCATCAAGAGAACACGGCCCTGAGGGCTGGCCAATTGGAGCTAAGAGCAGCCCAGATGAAACATAGTAAGTAGTAAGTGATAATTTGGGGTTATGAATAAGAAAGTAGATTCTAACAACATGGAGGGTAGGCAGCTGCCGGACTCTTCTGCTGCTTAAGGTTTATTAAAAATATAAAGGCTGTGTGTGGTTTTTATCCAGGAACTCAATAACCAAAGGTGGGGTAGAAACCCCAGGCTGGAATTAAAAGAATTTCTACAACAGGAGAAATGAGGGATCACTCAGGACAGGGGCTGTCAAGAACAGAAGGAAAAGATGCTGACAAGGTAAAGACTGGAGTGCAGGCTGTCCAGCTCATGCAGAAAGACACATACAAAAAGGGCATCCTGCTCTCCATGGCTGGGAGCAAGCGAGTGAGTTTATCAAGCTTATTAAATGAGGATGATCCTGGAGTTTGATAGCTCTGAGTCTGAAATAGTTCCATCAGCCTGTGGGGTAGGCATATCTGCAGAGCAGTGCTGTAGAGTCAGAACTCTTGAGTGTATCTGACTTCCTCATCTGCTCCCTTCACCACATTAATATTCCCGAGGATTTGACAGTTCGAAGTCCGGTCTTTTGTCTGGACTGACCTCAGTACGACCATGACTTCCTCACTGCTGCCTGCCCCGGGGTTCACTTTAACCAGTATTCTGATTTGTATATTTATAATAATGATCTCACTTGTCATTCCCCTACATTCATCCATTTAACTTGGTTTATGTATTTTTATCAGGGTTGTTTTGCTTCTTCTCAGGTGCCTCCCTCCTTTTTTGACCTATGCCCTCTGTGTCACGCTTCTGACAGTAGTTCAGCATTGCCTTTTGTGGTTTGTTTGGTGTTTGGTTTTTTTTTAATAGTCTCATGTTTTTATTTATCTCTCTTTTCACATCCATCTAATTTTATTTTGAACATCTACATTATTGGGACTTCTTATTACCCTTTCATTTTTTTACATTTTTTTCCTAACCTGTCAACTGTAGAAGGTTCTTCTCTCCTTCTTTTAACCCTCTGGCTTGCCCCTCCCCGTGGGTCCTTTCATGGCCCATCCATTTGCTAATTGCACTAAGTATTTTTTTATTTCACAGCACATTCTCTGTTAGGTTTGTCTTTTTTCTGTTTTATGGACCATGATGCTGCACAGTGAATCCAAAACCACAGAGAGATGCTCAGAAAACCAAGCTGAGGGTTCTACGGGACAGAAGGAGGAGCTGGAACAAACAATAAAGATACAGGTGATCTACTCAATGTCACTAAAGCACAAAGTTCCAATACAGAAAAGGGGACAGACATCAAACCCAGGAGCCATTAGAGCTCTGAATAGACAGGACCAGAGAAGAGCCTCTCTATGACATGCTGTAGTTAAGATGTCAAAAATACAAAATAAATAAAGTATTAAAACCTGCAGAAGAAAAAGGTCAACTAGAAATACAAACACATCAGAGTGACATTAGTAACATTAGCAATCCTAACCACCATAACAACCATGGGCTACTGTATCTCAAGCCTGGAAGCAAAAGAATATCAACCAAGATTGCAATATGCAAGAGAGAAAGAAATCTCTTAAAATTGACAGGGGAGCAAGGACATTTCAAACTAGCTTGACGTAAGCTCATTCATGGCAATCAAAACAGCACTGAGATACTTAAAGGAATATTATACGCAAAGGAAGAATGACAGTTTCCTCTCAGGGTACAAGAAATAATGACTTTCCTGAAAAGAGATGGACACAGGGCAGCCAGGAAGTTATCCAGTGCATCTGACACAACTATGCCAATGACCCTAACTACAAGTGAGTGGTAAATAAAAAATACAGGCTGTAATGCAGCCAGCCAGTGAAACTGTAAGAAGTGATAGCCCCACTTGATAACAATTTGCAAAGGAAAGATTAGTTTTCTCCAGTGAAGTCTCACTGGGTATACAAAACGCATCTAAGGCAGGCCCCAAGCCAAGCAGTAGAAGGCCAATACAAAATGAATTCAGTGGTTGTTTTAGAGAGGGTTTTTGGGTTTTGGTTTTGGTTTGGCTTGTCTCATGCTGCTTTATCTAGGCTTTTTATATTTTTAACCTTACAGGTTGTTTGCTTATGTGTTATGTTTTCTGGTGTTGGGTTTTATGGGATCCATGTATGTGTGAATGTGTGTGTCTCTGCAGCTGTGTGTGATTCTTCTGCCTTTGACTCTTTTTTTTCCTGTTTGATTGTTTATTTTATCATATTCTGTTTTGTTTGTTTTTACTTTATTTTATGATTTTATTTTATTTTTGAGATGGTGTTTGTTTTCTAATGAGAAAGAGCAAATGTGGATTTGAGTTGAGAGGTAGGGAGGTAATGGGAGGAACTGGGGGAGGGCAAACCATAATCAGAATGTACTGTATGGAAATAACTCAATTTTCAATTAAAGGAAAAAAAAAGAACTGGTAAATACGGTTTGATGACATTCCTAAAGTGCAAATGCCCTCAGATGCATGGTGAGGGATGCAGTCTGGCTGGCTGGATTTAAAAACTAAATCCAATTGCTGCTTAAAGACTCTCAGATGGGGGCTCAGAGGAGGGAAGACAACCAAGCAAGTGAAGAGAAGCCAAAAACAGCAGGGCACAGCCATTCGGATAAACCAACTTCAAAACAAAATGGAAATGAGATCCTAAGATTACAAGCTACAAGGGGGAGCAGAGATTAGTCAATGAGCTCACCCCAACTCCAGCAAACTGAAGTGGGGGTGACAAACTGTTCCCCTGTACTCCACCAGCAGAGTGCGATCCAAAGGCCAGAAAGATTTCTTGTTCTTAGGACCCCAGTGCTTTGCCCTAAGCAGTAATGATTGGATGATCCCTTCATAATATTGAGTTTCTCAAATGTGATCATAAGGAGGTATTAGAGGGTAGGAGGAAAAACATTCATACTGCATCGAAAAACAGCCTGTGGAAAATGAAGCAGAACTCAATAGACTCCTGGGGGAAACTCTCTGCAGCTTCCTTGGGTCCCGCGGATGTCATCTAATCCTCGCTTGGTCTGTAAATAACCATCTACTTATGAAGGTGTTGAGGTACCAGGAGGCATAATCACACCACATTACTGCCCGGGCTTTGTTCCATGTTTAGCATCTTGTTTGGCCACCGTACGCTCTCATTGTGTCCGTCATAAGAGCCCTGACAGGAAGGCTCTTATTATAGAATTAATATTTCTGTTATATGGATAAGAGAACTAAACAAAAGAACAGAAGTAGGTGACTACAGTCACAAGGCTTCTCCTGAAAGCAGCATTCTAGAAATTACTATAATGACCTCTGTCTTCATAATAACTAAGTGTGCCAAAGTATGGTGATGGTTGATGAGCTGTCCCTTCTAAGATTAGGTTACCAAACTCTGTGACTTCACCTTGAAAGCACTCTTTCCCAGTTCTAGCTAGCCCATTCTAGTAACGCCAGTTACTATAAGAGAGCTGCCCAGTGGGTAGATTCACACATCATGGAACTAAGGTGGCCTCTTGTGCCCTTCCCCCAGGCTTGAGCAGGCCTGTGAGCCATTTACCACAATAAGCCAAACAACAGTAGGACTTAGGAGGAGGCATTGCATTGCTGGCCTTGGCGCCCTGGCCCTTCAGTCTGTTACAGGAGCTAAGAAGAATGGACTGCCTGCTGAGCTTGCCTTGACACCTTCTGGCTACTATCTCCTTGCCCAGCCCCTGGGCTGAACCGAGAAGAGACTCTGGGAGGTGAGGCTTACCCTTTATATGTGAAAGCAAAATATTAAACTTGGGGCCTTGATCAGAGAACTTTGTCTTGGCCTCATCGCTTCTCACCCTCCATTCCCCTTTCATTCCCAGCCTTCCTCTCAGGTGAACCGATACCCGTAGCCACTGGCAGCTACAGCCTCTGGCCAAAAAGCCAGCATAAAAATGAGGTATTCGTATACTCCACAAGAAGCCAAACCCTAACAACACACATGTTAGTGACTCAACAGGAAATCTACCCAAGTCGATCCTGAGAGCACTGTAGCAACATCTGGACTGCTGCTGAAAACAAAACAAAACAAAAACAAAAAACAAACAAAAAAAACAAACAAACAACCAAACAAACAAAAACGGGAGACAGCAGGATTCCTGTGCAGCCCACTAAAACTTGGGTAGTAGATAATTCTAAGTCACTTAGCTTTCAGATAATCTGTTGTGGTGCCATTGATCAATAAAACATCTAGTAGATTGAAGTCTCATGATTTCTTGAATTCCAATTCAGGAGTATAACCTCAGAGCCTCTTACTTTATGTAACAGTGTCACCAATGATAGTCTATGGCAGTTCACTGTAGCCCAGGCCACTGTGGGCTAAATTCATATGCTGGCTAGTTTCATGTCAACTTGACACAAGCATGAGTCATTTGGGAAGCAATAACTTCAATTAAGAAAATGCCCCAACTAGACTGGCCTATGGGAGAGCCTGCAGTACATTTTTTTTTTTTTTTTTGATTGATGTTTGATGTGGGAAGGCACAGCTCATGGTGGGTGGTGCCGCTCCCGGACAGGTGAGTTATAAAAAGGATGAGCAAGCCCTTAGAAGCAATCCAGGAAGTAATGATCCTCTATGGCCTCTGCTTTAGTTCCTGCTCCTGCTCTGACTTCCTTCAATGATGGACTCTGATGTAAACAGAATAAACCCTTTCCTCTCCAAGTTGCCTTTGGTCATGTTTTTTTAATCACAGCAATAAAAACCACTACTATGACAGTCAACATCTTCACTAACTCTCAAAAACTGTTATTGAGCCTCTACTAGGTACCAGGAACACCTCCTGTGGTATTAAGTTAAAATGAACAAGGTTCATGGCTTCATTACTTACCTGACTTTTGGAAAGAAAACATGAACACACATGTGCACATATATGAGTGCACACACACACACACACACAAACCAGTAAACACGCTTTAAAGTCTTTACTCAAATTCAAATTAGGAACACTTTTCTTGACTATCCTTGCAATACCAACTCCTCTAGATTTTTTTGTACATTTCCTACTTTGGATTTTATCGAATACTTTTGATGTCCTGAAATTTGCTATATCAAATACACACACCCCTCCAAGAATGTGATTTGATATTAAAGCTGTTATTCACCTCTGCCTCTTCTCTGAACATCAGCACACCAGTATCTGAATAATTCCTCCTGAAATTAATACAAGGTAATTTGTGTGGCGAGGGAGTATTGGAGAATAAGTTGGTGGAAAAGGAAAGGAATGACTGAGACATTTCAAAGTAAAGCACAGGCTGGGAAGATGGTTCAGGGAGTGATCTAGTTTATTTTCTGTCTCTGAGATAAGACACTCTAGCCAAAATTAACTTGAGGAGGGAAAGGTTTGTTGTGCTTAAACTTACCTGTTACAGTCCATCACTAGGGCAGAAACACAAGAACTGAAACGGAGACCATGGAGAAATTCCGGTTATTGACCTGCTCCCAGAACCCATGCCAGCCCCTCATTTATAAAAACCCAAGTTCAGCCTTCTGGTCTAGGCCTGTGCACTGAGCAGATCCTGGGCGGCAGCTCTGCCCCCAATCTGTATGAACCCAGAGGAAGCAGGGCTCCCAGGTGCTCTAACACAGGCAGTATCTTAGGTAAGCAGACAGCAATGCCTGCCCAAACAGGGAGTAACTGGGACCCACAAGGACCCAGGAAGTCATTCCTGGCCAGGAGCACTGAGCAGATCTTGGGCCCTAGCTCTTCCTGCCTGCGCCTGAGCACTGAGCAGATTTGGGGCCCCAGCTTTTACCCCAGTAGTAATACCCACCCCACACAGTTCTGATACAACTAAGATAATAGGAAAGACAGGCTCCAGTCAGAGACAGGGCAGGTAGAACTAAGGAGACCCAGATGGCAAAAGGCAAGCGCAAGAACATAAGCATCAGTAACCCAAGGTACTTGGCATCATTAGAACCTAGTTCTCCCACACTAGAAAGTCCTGAATTCCCCATATCACTAGGAAAGCAAGATTCAGATTTAAAATCACTTCTAATGATGATGATAGAGGACTTTAAGGACATAAATAACACTCTCAAAGAATTTGAGGAGAACACAGGTAAACAGGTAGAAGCCCTTAAAGAGGAAAGATAAAAATCCCTTAAAGAATTACAAGAGAACACAACCAAACAGGTGAAGGAATTGAACAAAACTATTCAGGACATAAAAATGGAAGTAGAAGCAATAAAGAAATCACAAAGGAAGACTACCCTCAAGATAGAAAACCTAGGAAAGAAATCAGGAGTCATAGACACAAGCATCACCAACAGAATACAAGAGATAGAAGAGAGAATCTCAGGTGCAGAAGATACCATAGAAAATATTGACACAACTGTCAAACGAAATGCAAAGTGCAAAAAGTTCTTAACACAAAATATCTACGAAATCCAGGACACAATGAGGAGACCAAACCTAAGGATAATAGGTATAGATGAGAGTGAAGATTCCCAACTTAAAGGGCCAATAAATATCTTCAACAAAATTATAAAAGAAAACTTCCCTAATCTAAAGAGTGAGATGCCCATAAACATACCTATAGAATGCCAAATAGACTAGACCAGAAAAGAAATACCTCTTGTCACATAATATTCAAAACACCAAGTGCAAGTCTGACAGATGATTCTGGGCCAGAAGGCTGAAGATTGGATGCTCCAACGTTTTGTAGTATAGGGACTGTCCAGGTGTTCAACGGTCTCTATAATTTGGCTAAGTTTTAGAAGCTATGTTTTGTGCTTCCCATAATTTTAGTTAACTCAGTCATTCTGGATTTCTGACAGGGTTGAAGACCTATAGTCTCATAGCCAATCCTTGCTATTTACTTTGAGAGAAAAGTTTGAGAGGATGGTGTTCAGCTGACATTCATTCTAAAGCCAAGAAAAAAAACAAGTCAGATTCAGAACTAAGTCTTTTAGTTAGGAGGGATGACAGAGGTTCTGTTTAGTCAACAAAATGATGACTGGATATTAGGTCTATCTTGTACCTTACTGACCCAGATTGGTATAGTTATGCTCTAATTGTATTTTAAGAGAAAAGTTTTATTTTAACAGGAAGGGTAATATGTAAGAGGAGCTAAGGTGGGAGGAGTAAGGAGAGGAAGAGGAGGAGTAAGGAGAGGAAGAGGAGGAGTAAGGAGAGGAGGAGGAGAAGGAGAAAAGGAGCTAGGTGACGAGAGGTGGGGGGGGGGGGGAACATGGAGGCGGTTATTTGAGTGTCTTCGCCAGTCAAAGATGGTTGATATATCTAGGTTGGGTATTGGGTTACACTTCTAAATGTATGGGAATCTTGTTATTGAGCATTACCAAACTTATAAAGCCTTTGATTAACATTTAGAAAATAGTATAAAAGCAAAAAGGAGAAGCAGGGGTGGGATAGGGGTTTTCTAGGGAGGGGAAATGGGGAAAGGGGATGGCATCTGAAATGTAAATGAAATAAATATCCAATAAAGATTTTCACATCTCAAAAAAAAAAAAAAAAAAAAAAAAAGACCCAAATCTACCACATTACTACGGAAGGCACCACCCACTGGGGCTAAGCCCATCTTTATCAGTGATCTATCAAGAAAATGCCCCACAAACACGGCACAGCACAGTCTAATGAAGGCCACTCCTCAATTAAAGTTCCCTATACCCAGGTATCTCTAGTTTGTGTGAAGTGGACAAAACTAACCTTCACCTGGGATAAGACCACTTTGTGAAAGCACAGGGCCTGTGTTTGAAGCTCCAGCCAGGAATGGCTGCAAATTCTTGGGGAGCTGGGAGAAGCAGGGCCTGGGAGTGTTCTGGTCAAATACCCTAGCCAAAAAAGATGAACTCCAGTTCAGTGATGGATTCTGTCTTAAAGAAATAAGCCTAAGAAAATAGAGGAAGGTACTTGATGTCTTCCTCTGGCCCTCACATGGGCATGCATTTGCAGCCATGCACATGTTAGAATGGTAATATGTTGCTTATGTGATGATGCATCTGGTCTGACATTTAGAGGATGATGGAGAAGATTCTGGTGCTGATGTTGACTTTGAGTTCCTGATGAGCTTCAGGACTATATATGTCCTCAGTTTAGTCTATGAGACTGACAGGCTATGAGTGACACCTTTAGAACAATGTGCTATGTTTTCCCTCAAGCTGTTTAATAAAGAACTGTTGTTTAATAAAGAGCTAGGACTACAGATAAAATATTTTCATGACTCACATTTTAATCTACACAAATATGTCTTTGTACTTAAATAGCCTTTTGTTTTCCTATTTGATCAATGATATTGGCTTTGCCTGCCATTTTGGCTTCACATTTATCATCTTTAACTATGCTAATGTTGCATATTCTTCTTTACAAGTGACTATCATGAGAATTAATGAAGCACTCGTGTTCGCCTAACACAATTTCTAAGTCAAAAGAATATCACTCTAGATATTCCTAATAGATCATATATCAAGCATAGAAGCATCTTCTTGGGAAATTATTCACCAAGAACCAAAGACACAACTTGAATTTCCTGGTGCCTAATCTTCCATTGTGTGCCCAGGACTAATGAGCCCACAGTGGTGTCCAATGCTGTGCCTACAGAGTCCCAATCCAGGATAACAGGAGACAAGAGAATAGGGCTGGGTATAGTCAGAACAGCATATCTAAAGGAGACCTAAGAAGGCGGGGAGTTACGCCAGATATAACTGCCACCCAAAACTGACAGCCTAAACAGCAAAATAGACATGGACCATAGGAAGCTGTGAGAAGGAAATGATGGGGTTTTTTTAATGTGAAAAAATTGGCTATGGAAGACACTGCACTGGAATAAAAACTCAAGCCATGCGGAGTATCTCATGTGTACAGTCTCAGCACTTGGGAGCTGAGGCAGGAGATAGCTGTGAGTTGTAGGCCAGCCTGGGCTACAGCATGAGACCCTGCTTTTAAAAAAATATGAGTGAAATGAAATGAAAACCCAGTAGCAGAGAGTTGATGCCAGAATGAACAAAGTACAACCGTAGAAGAGGAAGAGAGTTTGGACTGAGGGAACCTCCCAGGACACATCAAGAGGACAAAGGTCCTGAAGCAGGGCAGTGAGGACAAAGTCAGGAGGGACAGGAGTGTGCCCAGAAGAGAACAAGGAAAGGGTCCTCCCCAGAGCTACAGAAAGGCCTGGGCCTGCACACACACCCAGAGTGTTTAAGACTATGAAGATGTTGCCGGGGACAAAATGACTTTGGAGACTCATTGTGATGCTGTTCTCTGCAAAAACAAAAGACCGCTGAAGGGCATCAAGAGAAGCTAATCTCCCAAGGCAAGCCTGAAACTGATGGAGATTGTTCAGCCGAGTAGGTACACGAATGCTGTGTGCTAATACCAGGCTGCTGCAGAGGACGGCCATTCATCTCAGAATATCACCTCTTATCCTGCTAGAAGTCAGTGGGACAATAAAGACACTTGGCTTTCTATAAGGTGTCAGGAAATGCACCGGCATGGTGCTGTAGGGGAGGGAGAGGGAAAGACAAATGCAGAAGGAAGCAGAGATACAAGGGATGCAAGCAGAAGAAATTTAGAAATCTCTGAGTAAGAGGAGAAAGGGCAGCTAGAGGGAGTGTGAGGGAGAGAGGAGGAAAAGCTCCATGAATAGCAACCTGGGAAGTAAAAGAAAACCTCTTGGCATACATCAAAGGAGCCAAGCAGGCAGAGCAAGAAAGAAGGGAAAGATGGGTAAACGCAAGCTCCGATGCCCTATATAAATCAATACACATAAACATGGCTTTTGTCTGTTTAGAAATAACCATCACAATAAAAACTTCAAATTCAGCTTTTCAGCCAATCTCTTCAAAATGGTGTTTTTTAAAAGCGTAGTAAGAAACACTGAGGTGATGCCCACACCCTTAGTCCTTCTGTCCTTTAGTCTGTAGATGTGAATCACATTAATACATTTCCTGTATTCTCAGCTCCTGAAAGAAACTATAATTAAATCAGGTTTTTAATTTTTTTCTAAAGAAAATACTGATTTTTTTCATTTATAGTCATAAAATCAATGATCCTGTGACTTTAAGTTTTGTTGTGTTGAAAATATTTTGGTTTTGGTATGTTTTGACAAGTTCCCACTATTTTGTCCAACCCAATTTCAAATTTGTAATCCTCCTGTCTCAGCCTCATGAATGCTAACAAAACAAGTATGTGTTCCTAGGTCCAGCCTCTTATTGGTAACTTACATTGATTAATTTAGTGTTATACGTTGTTATTTCAGGTAGCTTTTTTTTCTTTTACTGTTTGGAGGAGGGCAGGAGGAAGTGAAAAATGGCTCACCTATTAAAAGCACTCTACCCAAGGACCTAGGTTCAATTCCCACCACCCACGTGGCAGCTCACAACTCTCTGTTACCCAATTTCAGGGTACCTGGCACCCTCACACAGACATAATGCCTGAAAACATCAAAGCACATAAATTTTTAAAAATAAATAAATATTTAAAAACCTAGAAGAGTCCTTCCTGTCTGGGCCCAGGAACTGAGCAGATTCAAGACAGCAGCTCTGCCCCCAATCACACAGAACCCAGAGGAAGCGGGGCTCCCAAGAAGTCTAACCCAGGCAGTATCTTAGGTAAGCAGACAGCAGCGTTCACCCCAAACAGGGAGTAACTGGGACCCACAAGACCCAGGAAGTCACTCCTGGCCCGGACACTGGTTTCTTCCAGTATGGGCCAGAGTACTGAGCAGATCTTGGGTGGCAGCTGTGCCCCAAATCTCTAAGAACCCAGAAGAAGCAGGGGTCCCAAGTGCTCTAACCTGGGCAGCATCCTGTCTGCACTTGAGAACTGAGCAGATTTTGGGCCCCAGCGCTTACCCCAGTAGTTACACCCACCCCACACAGTTCTGATACAACCAAGATAATAGGAAAGACAGGCTCCAGTCACAGACAGGGCAGGTAGCACTAAGAAGATACAGATGGCAAAAGGCAAGCTCAAGAACATAAGCATCAGTAACCCAGGGTACTTGGCATCATTACAACCTAGTTCTCCCACACTAGAAAGTCCTGAATTCCCCATATCACTAGGAAAGCAAGATTCAGATTTAAAATCACTTCTAATGATGATGATAGAGGACTTTAAAAAGGACATAAAAATAACACTCTCAAAGAATTTGAGGAGAACACAGGTGAACAGGTAGAAGCCCTTAAAGAGGAAAGATAAAAATCCCTTAAAGAATTACAAGAGAACACAACCAAACAGGTGAAGGAATTGAACAAAACTATTCAGGACATAAAAATGGAAGTAGAAACAATCAAGAAATCACAAAGGGAGACTACCCTTTAGATAGAAAACCTAGGAAAGAAATCAGGAGTCATAGACACAAGCATCACCAACAGAATACAAGAGATAGAAGAGAAAATCTCAGGTGCAGAAGCTACCATAGAAAATATCAAAACAACTGTCAAGAAAATGCAAAGTGCAAAAAGTTCTTAACACAAAATATCCAGGAAATCTAGGACACAATGAGGAGACCAAACCTAAGGATAATAGATATAGATGAGAGTGAAGATTCCCAACTTAAAGAGCCAATAAATATCTTCAACAAAATTATAGAAGAAAACTTCCCTAATCTAAAGAGTGAGATGCCCATAAACATACAAGAAGCCTATAGAATGCCAAATAGACTAGACCAGAAAAGAAATACATCCCATCAAAACACCAAGTGTGCAAAACAATGAAAGAATATTAAATGCTAAGGGAGAAAGGCCAAGTAACATATAAAGGCAGACCTATCAGAATTACACCTGACTTCTCACCAGATACTATAAAAGCTAGAAGATGCTGGACAGATGTCATACAGACTCTAAGAGAACACAAATGCCAGCCCAGGCTACTACACCCAGCAAAATTCTCAATTACCATAGATGGAGAAATCAAGATATTCCATAACAAAATCAAATTTACACAATATCTTTCCACAAACCCAGCATTACAAAGGATAATAGCAGGAAAGCTCCAATACAAGGAGGGAAATTATACCCTAGAAAGAGCAAGAAAGTAACCCTCTTCCAACAAATCCAAAAGAAGATAGCCACACAAAGATAACTTCACCTCTAATAACAAAAATAACAGGAGACAACAATCACTGTTACTTAATATCTCTTAACATCAATGGACTCAGTTCCCCAATTAAAACACATAGGCTAATGGACTGGATACATAAACGAGACCCAACATTTTGCTGCATACAAGAAACCCACTTCAGTGCAAAGACAGACTCTACTTAGAGTAAAAGGCTGGAAAACAATTTTTCAAGCAAATGGTCCTAAGAAACAAGCTGGAGTAGCCATTCTAAAATCTCCAGCCCAAGAACACAAAGAGGGGGACTCATGGCTCCCCACTTGTATAGGTAGTTGAGGGTGGCCTTGCCAGGCATCAGTGGAAGTGGACAGCCTTGGTACCTTAAAGTTTGGATTCCCTAATGTTGGGGAATTTCAAGAGCACGGAGGCTAGAATGAGAGGATGGTGGGAGCACACCCTTATAGTAATTAGAGTGGGAGAATTTGGGTAAGGGGTTAGGCATCAGTGAAAGTGGAGGGCCTAGGTGCCCGAAAGTTTGGATTCCATGATGTTGGGAAATTTGAGAGCAGGAAGGCAAAAATGGGAGGATAGTGGGAGCACACCCTCATAGGAACTCCCAGAATTATATGGATTAGACATGACAGAGGCAGGCCGCCAGAAGACTAGATTCCAGAATTCAAACAAACAATTATCTTGATACTAAAATTTGTTTTGAGAATTGTATATTGCAGAATACATAGCCTTGGTATATCTACTCATCAGGCAAGCTGAGCAGACCTGCTCGAACCTCTGATGTCCTGGAATTTCAGCTGGATGCAGTGAAGACACAGTGTAAGAGGCTTATCAATTTACTCTTTCCCCTGCCTCTCTTCTAATATCTCAACACCCATAATCAGCTTGAAGAAGTTAATGAAGAGTCAGCACCCCTATTCCCTGGGCTTGAGGACTTAGGTAGTTAATATTGGACTGTCTTTCTAAGAAAGAGTAGTGGTTTTGGTAGAACAGGGAGGATTAGCTAGGATTTATTGCATAGCCATAACCTACTGGTAGAAATATGTATAATTGTTATTAAGATGAAGTTATAATTTCTTAAATGGTACAAAATTTACTTTGATTTCAAATTTAAGATTTTCATTGGTATGAGCTTCTTTTTAATATAAAAGTGAGATGAATATTGTTACTCTCATAGGCATTGCGCCTGTATAACACATTTAGGAATACAAGGCTTAGACCCAGTCCTTGTTTGACGTTTTAAACTTATTTGAGATGGTTAGCCTGTGAGTTAAGGGCCTATAGCAAATTCATGGCTTTGAGTTTATTGTTAGGGTGTTTTCTATACTTTCTTTAGAAATATCTGAGAGGAGTAAACAGACAACAGTCCAGATTGCCTTACATGAATAGTTGGTTTTCAAAATGTCAGAAGTCCACAGAATTGACGTTACAAACATTTCTGTATTAATGTTCATTTTGATTAGAGACCTGTCTGCTCCTGACAGCTTCCTGTGTTGGATTCTAAGAAGACATTGAGCATCTTTGGAGTTATTCCAATTGTGGTGAGTCAGCCACTAGGCAAGAATCGCCTCTTTTCATCTACAGACAAACCACTGTCCAGAAAAGGACACACTTGCAGAATAGTCAACTGATTATATCTGCCAAGACAGAGTAATCATCCCTTAATAATTCTGCATCACTAAGTCTGTCAGATGATCCTGGGCCAGAAGGCTGAAGATCAGATGCTCCAACGTTCTGTAGTAGAGGGACTGTCCAGGTGTTCAGCAGTCTCTATAAATTGGCTAAGTTTTAGAAGCTATGCTTAGTGCTTCCCATAATTTCAGTTAACTCAGTCATTCTGGATTTCTGATGGGGTTGAAAACATAGTCTCATAGCCAATCCTTGCTATTTACTTTGAGAGAAAAGATTTGAAAGGATGGTTTTCAGCTGACATTCATTCTAAAGCCAAGAAAAAAAGAGCCAGGTTCAGAACTAAGTCTTTTATTTAGGAGAGATGACAGAGGTTCTGCTTAGTCAACAAAGTGATGGACTGGGTATTAGGTCTATCTTGCATCTTACTGACATATATTGGTATAGTTATGCTCTAACTGTATTTTAAGAGAAAAGTTTTATTTTAACAGGAAGTGTGATATGTAGGAGGAGCTAAGGTGGGAGGAGTAAGGAGAGGATAAGGAGAAGGAGAGGAGGAGCTAGGTTATAAGAGAGAAAGAGAGAGGGGGGCCAAATATGGAGGCAGATGTTCACATGTCTCTGCCAGTCAAAGATAGTTGCTATATCTAGGTTGGGTATTAGGTTACACTTCTGATTGATATTGAGCATTACCAAATTTATAAAGCCATTGGTTAACATTTAAAAAATTGTATAAAAGGAAAAAGGAGAAGAGGGTATGGGATAGGGGTTTTCTAGGGAGGGGAAATGGGGAAAGGGGATGGCATCTGAAATGTAAATAAAATATCCAAAAAAAAAAAAAATAAAGTATTATATAAATACATTTTTTAAAAAACCTAGAAGAAAGGACCTTACATGCTTTCAGCTCAGAGATACAATACTGCTTGAGATGATGGATACATTTGTTCTTATCTGAACATTATCCAATATATACTCAATGTATATTGAAACACCGTGTGATACCTATAAATGTATGTAATATGTCAACCAAAACTTGGATTAGACCAAATCAGACTGGTAAGTTATACTCTCCACACAGTGAAAATCCTTATCTACCTCACAGGAATTCATACCCCGGAAGGAACACAGCAAGATTTTTCACGCAAAACTGCTTTCTAAATGGAGAAGGGCCATGTGCATAAAATAATAAGGAAGCAAAGACTCCTAGCTGGCCTCATAAAAGAGTGCAGGATTTCATGGCTGGCTCGCATCACTTTGTACGCTATGTAAAAGAATTTTCTAAATGGCAGTCTTTTCTTTAAAGGTTTGTATAATTTCCCCAGCTAAAACTCTTTTTGCTGACTTCTTAGAAAAAAAAAAAAAGATTAGATTCTTTCCACATAGAGACATGTATAACAAGGTCGAAGCTTAACCTGCTAAGATTCACATGTGCAAGGTGAATAAAACATTATTTTGTCTGTGACTAGTGCAATTTTTCTTTCAAGCCCCCAATTTCTGTTCTGTTTTAGATATAAGCTAACTCAATAGTTTAAATATCCCCCTAAACTATCACTCAGTCTTTCTTATTCTTTTTCCCCTTTTATTGGATATTTTCTTTATTTACATTTCAAATGTTATCCCCTTTCCAGGTCTTCCTTCTGGAAACCCCCTATCCCATCCTCCCTCCCCCTGCTTTTATGAGGGTGCTCACCCACCCACCCAGTCTTCCCACCCTAGCATTCCCCTACACTGGGGCATCGAACACCCTCAGGCCCAAGGGCTGCTCCTCCCACTGATGTCCAACAAGGCCATCCTCTGCCACATACGTGGCTGGAGTCATGGGTCCCTCCATGTGTACTCTTTGGTTAGTGGTCCAGTCACCCAGAGCTCTGGAGGGGTGTGGTTGATTGACACTGTTGCAAACCCCCTCAGCT
Source organism: Arvicanthis niloticus (assembly GCF_011762505.2). Classification (NCBI taxonomy): domain Eukaryota; kingdom Metazoa; phylum Chordata; class Mammalia; order Rodentia; family Muridae; genus Arvicanthis; species Arvicanthis niloticus. The sequence continues at coordinate 66,635,645 of NC_047668.1, read as the reverse complement.
CCTTCAGTCCCTTCTCCAACTCCTCCATCGGGAACCCTGTGCTCAGTTAAGTGATTGGCTGTGAGTATCTGCCTCTGTATTTGTCAGGCTCTGGCAGAGCCTCTCAGGAGACAGCCATATCAGGGCCTTATAAACGATGCTCAGACAGGGTGTGGAGGCAGTCATGTGAGTCTCTAGTGACATCAAAAGTAAAGGGTCCTTTTCCATTGTGCTAGAGTGCTGTGTGCACTGGAAGAAATGGCCACCATCCTCCTGGGAGTCCTGTGCTGAGTGGCTTTCCATCTAAAGTTACTGCACATCACAAGTATCTTTGATTCCTGTGATAGTCATTCGTGGACCCAGCATTGCTTTGCCTCTATAGGCTGTAGGTTCTAAAGTCTCTTGCCTATCCTTGAGTTACCTAAACTGCCACATTAGTCCTTTAACAGGCCTGCTGGCACCCAACTCAGTAACCTCTCATTAGAGCAGTGAGACACTTCATACTTTCTCCTGTGACTGTGTTCCAGAAGGGAGGGAACAATCAGATCTTTCTCCATCTTTGGTGCTACCTTTCCTCTTGCTCCTCCTCAAGCATGAACAGAAGAAAGGAAGGTGAGCAGCACATGTCCCTGTAGGCTTAGATTTTTCAAACTCTACTTTATTAAGGGTCCTCAAATGCTTCCACCCCCCTTCTAGCCCACTGTCCAAAGGTAAGGGAAGAAAAGATGATTAATAGGACAAGACGATGTGGGCCTGTTTAGATATAGTTCTTTGAGGCAATTCCAATCTCTGTCAGGATACCAGCAGTCCAGTTCAGTACTGTCAGGATCTATAAATCATAAATCGGCAGCAGTGGTATGATCCAGAAACAGTCAGGCCTCCAATACATCAGCAGGCATCAGCGGGACTGACCAGAACTAGCCCCAATGCCAGGAGAAGTCCTCTGCCATGCTTCTTTCAATGAAGTGAAGATCAATGAAGACCAATGAAGCATTGCAAACCTAGCTATGTAATTGCCCAGTCATGGTCCATTGACTCTTACTTATACTCTCTCTAAACATCATTTTGTCCTCCTCCAGGTCTTGCCTCAGCAATACACCATGTGAGTGTACATCACATGACACAACCAGAAACTTCTACTTCGTGTCTCCTCTCCCACACCTGCAAGATCAGCTCATAGAGGAAATGTCTGCTCATCCCTCCTCAGCCCAGGTCCCTCTACCTATGAAAGAATCTGGATTGACATAAATGTGCAAAGTACCTTCCCTAAGACACACAGGAGGAATCTGCTTATTTCTTGGTCTTGCTAGATGTTATTCTAGAGGAAATTAGATTATCCTTTCTCATTACCATATCACAGGGTCGGAGAGATGGCTGAGGGGTCTTGACAATCTTCATTGGATCCCTGGAAAACACCTGATAGAAGAAGAAAAATGTCTCCTACAAGTTGTCTTTAGACCTACACATAAACACACACACACCAAACTTTTATATGTGTGCATATATACATACCTACACATACACATTAAATAAATAGACAAACACAAACTATAGCTTACAAGCCTACTTACTCACTAGGTGAATAATCTGATTTTGAAAATTAGAATTTGAATATGCACTGGCTCTTTGCCTCTGCATTCATTTTTATAAGAGAGGCTATTTTGCAGCCTATTCCTCTCCCCCTTACAGACAGCTGCTGAGGATGGGGAAAGCTAGAAAGTGTGTAGAGGAGGAGGAGGAAGGGAAGGAGAAGTGGAGGAGGAGATGAAGAGGAAAAGAGAAGGAAGGAAATTAATGATTGAAGTTATTACCCATGTGATAAGAAGTTGCATTGAAATAAAATACATTTTATGGAATGAAAGAAATACAGTTCAGACACAGAGACAGAAGTCCTCTAGAGTTGGCATGAAGCCTCAATCCTTATTCAGGGTTCTATGGCATTAGTGAACCTTGCAAGACTCCAAGCCTCCCAGGGCAGTCAGTCAACCCTAACATCAGGCTGTGATCAATGTCACAAACACTCCTGGCAGAGACGGTGCAGAAGAATGAGGCTAACTTGAATCCCTGCATTGCCATAGAGTAGGAGCCAGAGATTTAGATGTCTATAGCAGATGCAGTCCACACACGCCTAACACTACGGGATATTTCAGAGGACGGTCTTCCAAGGAAGCATAGACCAACGTTTTGAGTACTTTCAACACTGTTTCCGCTCCCCTCTCCAACTAAGCATTTGTGGCCTCGTACTGAATTAAAATGACTCTGAGTTACTAGTGTTGTCAGAGTGGGACGGAGTTTGGCAGCCTGTAGAAGGAAAATAAAGCATCTCAAAAATATATAAACTGAAGTTATTAACTTACAGCATACCGTTTCCTGTTAAACTAAAATGGAATTTTAAAGCAAACCTCAGTTGCCAGTACCTAAAGTGAAGAGAGAGGATTATACAGGACAAAGTTTATATTTATCATGGCTAGCCTTAAAACAAAAATGTACATTTAGGTCAGTGTTCCCAAACACAAACAGTAGGTAGGATATCAATGTGGATTAAGAGGAAGGACATGAGATTGGCAGATGGCAAGAAGTCATGAGGCATGCCTGCCTACAGGCACTCGAGTGTGACACTTGTGTCTTCCATCCTCTGGTCATCAGGAAAAGCACATCCCATCTCTGCTGTATGCAGAAAACTTGTATACCTTCTAAAGAAATGGAGCTTGCTTCTACTTCACAAAGCAAGTGAAGATTATTGTATAAACTGTCAACACGACCACTCTATGGTAGAGCTAAGGGGAAGGATTTTATTGTAGATGTGAGCCAGAGGCATCTGGAAGAGTCTGGAGCAGAGAGAGAAAGTAGTAAGCTGAATATAGCAAGCAGACTGTACCTGGACAGGAGAGAAGCAGGAGCAGAATAGACAGAGAGAAGGAGAGGAGGAAGGAAAGCAAAAGAGAAGAGCGTGTGGCTGAAGAGAGGGTTTCCTCTTCTATGAGTTAAGGTTCTGTGTGTGTGTGTGTGTGTGTGTGTGTGTGCGTGTGTGTGTGTGTGTGTCTGTGTGTCTGTGTGTGTGTCTCGGTGCACACTGGATATATGCTTCGAAGACAAAGAACCACACAGTTCTCTCTGCCCTTTGAAGGACTCCTGCATAGGCATTAAGGAGATGGCCAATGAAGATTGGCAGAGGGCACCGCTTCCTAATCTTTTCCCATTATAAAGGACTTGAGACACATAGCCCTTCATTTCTCTTAATAAAGGGTAACCTGTGTGTGATGCTTTGAATGATTTGTCTATTATAGGCTCATGCATTACTCTTCAATTGGAGGCACTACTTGGGACATTTAGGAGGTGTGGCCATGTTGGGGGAAGTACATCATCAGAGGCAGGCTTTGACAATTTAAAGACTTCCACAAATTCTGCTTTCTGCCTGTGGTTCAAGCCCTGAATAAACTCTTTCCTCTCTAAGTTGCCTTGTCATGGTGCTTTGCCAACAGAGAAATAACTAAGACACCAAGTTGGAGGATGAGGAGGAGCACAAGCAAGAATACACTCTGAAGGGAAAATAAATAGATGTGAAAAGCCCTGGGGCTGCTTCTACATTAGCTCTGCATCCTGAAAACTTTCCCTTATTTTAAAAAGTTGAGCCGGGCAGCACTTGGGAGGCAGAGGCTGGTGGATTTTTGAGTTCGAGGCCAGCCTGGTCTACAGAGTGAGTTCCAGGACAGCCACAGCTACACAGAGAAACCCTGCTTCGAAAAAAAAAAAAAAAAAACAGAACAAACAAACAAAACAACAGCAACAAAAAACCTTCTTCAAAAAGTTGAATTGTTGGAGAGTGTAGAACTTCAAAGTCAATTTATCTGCAGACGAATTTTTTTTTTACCTGTATTTTTTTAGCTCTTTAAATTAGTTTCATTCTTTGAAACTCAAAAGGCCAGAGAGGACCAAGTTATGCTTGACTTCATTTTGTCTGAACCACATAAAGGAAGCCTCTGAAGCCAGGATTCCTTTGCATACATCAATGCAGTCTCCCAGACTCCCTCAGGCTTCCCCTTCTCAGAGGCTGGCTTCTCTCACCATCTCCAGCTGTTGTGTTTATTTTAGATACCTGGCTCCTCTCATATGCATTTCATCTGGAACCATAGGCATGAATACATCCTATTATCTATAGTCTCCTTTCCCAGCTGCCCCCAACACCAGACTACAGTCAGGATCTCCTTCCCATACTCAACACTGTCTGCATGCTCACCTGAATCTCTAAAGGAAACTACAGTGTGGGCCATCAAGGAGTTTGCCTCCAATCAGTGGTTATCATGACACAAGTCATCCTGATTCACTGCCTGGTCTGAACAGACTCTGAGGTGAGGGAGACTTCAATTATATTGGCTGACAGTGGCTGGCCCATTTTTTCTTTTTCTTTTTTTATTGGATATTATATTTACATTTCAGATTTTATCCCCTTACCCCATTCCCCCCACCACCCAGGAACCTCCTATCCCATCCCCCCTCCTCCTGCTTCTATGAGGATATGTCCCTACCTACCCCCCACTCCCACCTTCCCACCCTCGAATTCCCCCACACTTGGTGTTCAGCCTTCATGGGACCAAGGACCTCCTCTCTCACCTATACCCCACAAGGCTATCCTCCCCTACATATACAGATGGAGTCATGGGTCCCTCCCTATGTGCTCCCAGGCTGGTGGTTTAGATCCTGGGGAGCTCTGGTTGGTTGGTATAGTTGCTCTCCTCATGGGGCCACAAACCCTTTCAGCTCCTTCAGTCTTCTCTCTAACTTCTCCATTGTGAACCCCATGATTAGTTCAATGGTTAGCTGTGAGCATCTGCCTCTGAATGTGTCAGATTCTGGCAGACCTCTAAGGAGACAGCTATATCAGACTCTTGTCAGCATGCACTTCCTGACATCCACATCAGTGTCTACCTTTGGTGTCTGCACATGGGATGGCCACTTTTGAGGAAGACTCCATATGTGAATTCTAAAAGCAAATGGTTCAGATGTTATCAAATGAGTGTCCTTATTCTGGGAAAAGAATAAGCCTAATTTAGTGAGACTTCCTTTGTCATCATAGTGTCTCCATTTGAACTTTTTCTCTGATAGAGGAAATTAACATTATCAGACCTGACACATGTTAGGAGGCTATGAACAAGCTGTGCTTGAGATAAACACGGATGTGTTTCCTGTAGTTTTTTTTTTTTTTTTCTCACTAAACCGGGTTATTAAGTTTTCTGCTTCAATATGCAGAGATGTGGAGTTTCAGAACTTATCAGAATCCTGTAATTAGACCTTCTCTCAAACCTGCTCTCCCAACTTCAAGATTACAGTGACTCATCCTGCTGGAAGATGTATCATCTGAGCTCTCCGAGAGCATCTGACGGCTACAGACATTGCACCTGCAACTCAAGGCATCACACAGCCGTAAGCCCACCAAAGAGTTCAGGGTTGACTACTCTGTTTCTCTTCCCAAGCCCAAGCCAAACCTAAAAGGGTCAAAGTCACTTAAAAAAAAAAATAAATAGTAGGCACTCTCTGTTCTAGGAAAGCAGTCGTGGGGTGAAGGGTGGCAGACAAATCGGGCAGAGATCACTGTGGCCAAATGCCATGCACAATTGTGTATATTTTTAAATACTGCGTAATGTCTTTGTGTGTTCTTCTTGGCAATTGTTTATTACCCTTCAGGCCTCTTCCTGCCCTCCCACCTCCCTGCTCAGAGCAGGGAAAGAAAATGAACAGAAGAAAAACAAGATACAGAGCAGCTCCTCTTTATGAACGGGGAGACTGACTAAAGCATGCCAGTCTTCCACAGGAAAAGGACAGAAGGGAAACAATACCTCCCACCTCTCATGGGAGATAAAATTGAAAGAACTATAAGAGATGAAGAAATTTAAAAATTTTTTAAAATGCTCAAGAGGGATGCCTAGGACTTTCTAACGTTGTTAAGTCAAAACCAGACTTCTTTCTAAACCCCCAAAGTCAACGCCAGGCCCAAAAAAATGGAAATCATAACTGGTGGGAAAGAGTGAGCACAAGTAAAACATGTTTTAAAAAAATAATGAACAAGAGTCTAAAACCATGAGGCAGGTCATAGACACCAACCCTAACAGCATCATAGCTCTGATGATGAACAGTGGTTGCCAGGATTCAGAGTGGAACACCGCCCCTTCCGTGTGAAACCAGCAGAGCAGAAATGCAGATGTTCTGGATCAGTCCTTCTGTCTCCTGTGCTGGAGATCTTGCAAAATAACACAGGACAAAATATAAAAAAAGAGCCAGAGTGACAGGCATTGTTAACACCAAATGCAGAGAGCAGATACATCCTATCTCTTCCTATCCAAACCAAGCACCACAAAAGACACCTGGACGATTTTTCATCTGGATAACGTGCTCAATGAACAGCCCATGACTTCCTTCATCAAATCTCAAAACTTGGACCAAACCTTTCCATGGGCCCCCACCCCCTTCATTATTTCCCTAAGGCATGTAGAAGCTTCTCACTGAATTAGAGGTATGTTCAAGGTTAAAAGTCCTCAAATCTCAAAGGCATGTAATGAAGGCCTTATGAATTCGGTCTTTGTTTCCTTTTATATTCAACTCTTCTAACAAACTTCTTGGCTTCTTCCAAGGAAATCTGCTTTTCCGTAATTATGTGATTGTTTGCCTCCTGAGTTCTGGTATACATCCTACCCTAGAGTAGCATCTTATCCTGGTTCCTTCCCAGCCAGTGAGTTCCCTGCCCCAGCCATCACTGACTGGGCTTTTCGCCGTTTTAAGCTAGTAAATTCATATTCCTTGCTCTTGCCCATCAGAAAAGAAATGGTTCCTCTTCTAGAATTTTCTCTGCCTAAACATGCAAATTTTAGGAGTTCCAATTTTACTTACATAATATTTAATCATATACAAGCAATGGCCATTCACAGCAGTAATGAGATTGACAGGATCATTCCTTAATTGACTTAGAAGCTCTTCAGAGAATAAGATCTTGATCCAAATATGCTGCATATGCCAGAATAAATAAGTTGCTGCAATACTGTAATTTATAACAAGACATACACTTCGCCTTTGATCATTTCCTGGCATAGAACATCTAAACCCTGTAATCTCCTGAGAAACAGTGGTTGTGGGAATATTTCTTTTTCACTCTACAATCTTTGTCTTCATTTCCTGTTGTAAAATTCTTAATTCCTTAGAGCTTCCTGGTGCTGAAAAGTTCTTTGATGAGCTCCTTGATGGTAGGAATTTCTTTGATGTGCTCCTGGGTGACAGTTTCTTTTGTGGGTTCCTGAATGTGCACAAGATCAAGCAATGACTGCAAATGACCTGCCACCTCCATCATTCAGGAAGGAGAGAAGGAACGTATATCAAATGACTGACTAGTCATCTTGGTGATGAAGCTTCCATAAAAAAATTTCTGAATGAGATTTAAAGAACCTCCAGTTGAGTGGAGAGATAAACATGCTGAGTATGGTTCATCCCATCTCCACGGAGACACGGAGTAGAGAACTGGTTCAAGTATGTTTTACAAACAGGTAGAACCTACACATCTAGTAGCACACACACACATTAACACACACTACTAACACAGAGAGATATACATATGCATTCATACACAAATACATACATACACACATGCACACACATACATACACAAGCATGCACACACATATACATACACAGACACACAAACAAGCACACACACATGAACACACATACATAGACACATGCACACACACACACACACACACACACACACACACACAAAAGAGAACTATCATATATGGTGGTTTGAATTAGAATAGTCCCCATCGGCTTATATGTTTGAATACTTGGTCCACAGATGGTAGAACTTTGGGAGAAGGACTAGGAGGTGTGACCTTGTTGGAGGAGGTGTTTCACTGGGAGTGAGCTTTGAGGGCATATGTCATTCCCACTAAATTCTCTGCTTCCATTAGTGGATCAAAATGTGAGTTCTCAGGTGCTATTCCAGCCTTCTGCAGCCTGCTTTCCACTCCACTCTCACGAACTGAAATCCTCTGGAACCATAAATCCCAAATGAACCCTTTCTTCTATGAGTTGCCTTGATCATGGTGTTTTATCTCAGCAACAGAAAGGTAACTAAGATATCATATGACTCAGTAATCCCACTACTGGGTGTGTATTCAATCTAAAGTAAGACCTCAAATCAATATGTATACATATGATCAAATTATTCACAGCCAAGAAGTGAAAACAGTTTATATCCATCCATCAATAAATGAATCAATAATCAAAACATGTTATATACATATAGTAGAATATCATTGAGCCTTCAAGAGGAAAATTCTGTTACATGCTACAGTACAAGCTGAGCTTGAGGATATTACACTAAGTGAAGTAAGTAGCCACAGAAAGACAAGAACTATATGATTCTAAAGCAGGCAAATTCACAAAACATGAAGCAGAAAAGCAGTAACTAGGAGCTGAGATGGGGAAACAGGAACAGTTTAGCTGACATAGAAGTACCCCTGTTGTGAGGTGGAAGTTCTAGAGATCAATTTCACACCAGTATAAATATACCCAGTGTTACAGTGCTGAAACACACTTAAGATTCTCCTGAACTTTGTGAGATTTTGGACTCCAGTTAAAAAATAAATAGAAAAATAAAGTGCAGGCAGTTTTGTATGCAAATATTACCTGTTTGAGTCTGATGTTCTATGAATGCAGGATAAGACCTGATGGCACAGTGGAGTCAATAAAATATACTGTTTAGTTAATATAAAACTAGCCTACTGGGATTTGCACCGAATCAACAAGTATATTAATCTGTTAATTGTGGCCAAGTTAAGTGATTGGTGATGTATCTATAGCAAGGCCATGAGTCTGTGATGGCATCTGCATAGCTGGTACCCTGTATTAAAACAAACCATCTATCACTGCCCTGGGAGAAGGCAAGCACAACAAGCACTTCCCAGTTAATGGTTGGGAACACTTTAAATTGTCACATTGAAAAGTCAAGTCTGGAAGTTGCTAACAAAATATGTTGAAGTCTTGGCTTCCCTTTCCTAGCACCGCCGTGCCTTGGACCATGAAAGAACTTGGGGTTTCTAGCATAGCCCCTTCATCTTGAGCCTTCTGTACCAAGATTCCACCAAGGATACCTCAAAGCTGATGATTGCATCTCCTGTTGCTGCCATTCATGGCCTTTGAAGTAGTCCTGTCTGACAGGATTCATGAGTGACATACTCAGATGGCTCAGTAAGTCCCTGTGCTTAGAGACTTTAGCATACTTCATAGGATACTGGGGTGTTAATTCTGGATTATTCTTCCCTAAGAAGCAGCAACTAGAATCTGAGCTGGGAATGGGTAACAGGACAAAAACTTGAACAAGCTGGACAGTCTGAGAAGCACCATGTAGAGGAGGAAAAAGATATCCAGCAGAACATGCATTTCAGAAAGGGTAGGAAGGTTAAAGTAGGTGGGGTTTAAGAAAGAAAAAAGCAAAGGTTTGAAGCATCCTTCCTCCCTTACTAGATCCAATGGCGGTACTGGACATTCTCTGAAATCATGAGCCCCTCTTCATAGGACTTACCTCAGTGATCATTGGCCTTTACAAACATGAATACTGAACCCAAACTCAGAACTCTACCCATCACCATTATAATAAACAAGGAAACTTCAGCTCAGGGGAATCATCTGGAATCAAGGTTGGAGACTGTGAAACCTGCAGGTTCTGCCTGACCACAGCCCTCAGTGTGGCCAGAGGTATAGACTGAAGTCATCTATTTGTGAGTCACTTAACTACTCTGGAGGCTGAAATTTAAAAGAGGTCAAAAAGGGCCATCATGCAAGAACAAGGGGTTTGATGTTTCACTTGAGTTTCTTTATTTAAGAACAACCCTGAGAGAAAGACTACCCAGAACAAACAAAACAAAACCCTTATATATCTGTGGAAGCTAAAAACCAAGACAGTTCAATGTCTCAGTTTGAGTTCAAAGTCTACATGTTTTATAAAAATTATGAACACAGCTGGAAGTTCATGGTTTTATGTTGCTTTTAAGTTTTCTGCTCAAAACAGGGAGTTATACTTTAGAAATTACAGAACTATCTTCTCAGTTGCCATATAGCATGAGGTTATATTATGGCCTCAGCCAGCCTAAGAATCCCTTCTTCCTCTTAAGAAGCCACAAAAGGAAGCACTAGCCAACTGTGTGAGCAATATTCCTGACTGTGTGGCTCTGAAAACTGAGCTCTCTGAGACTTGGTTTTCCTTATCCTGAAATGGGGGTGATAATATGTCCTTAGAAATTCCCATGTCAACTCTCCATTTCTCTTCTTCACCCAACTAGTCGAGATCAGTTTGGTCTGAATCTTAATGCTTACTAGCATTTAAGACCTGACTGCCTAAACTGATGACATAGCTACTCCATGGTATAGTTAAAGGAAAAGTTTTATTGTAGACAGACAGACAGAGAGAGAGAGAGAGAGAGATCAGCCAGAGACATCTGGAAGAGTCCAAAGCAGAGTGAGAAAGTAATAGACTGAACATGACCAGCAGACTAGACCTAGCAAAGAGGGAAGCACAAGCGGGGGGAGGGGGGAGTGGAACAAAAAGAAGAAGACAAAAAGAGTGCAAGCAATCAAGAGACCATAGCAGAAATAGCAGGGTTAAGAGAAGAACAAGGAGCTGGGGGAGGGAAGCCAATGAGCTGGAGACATTTAAGGGGGGGGGAGGAAAGAAGAGCTGGGATACTAGCATGGACTCTGAAATGTGCGACAGGTACTTGTGATTGATACTGAGGGAGCCTGGAGACCAGCATGCACTTTGATATGCTAAGAGATACCACAGATCGCCATTTGTCCCTTCTGCTGGTGATAAGGGAAATGGTTCTATATAAGTCAGAGTTCCCTATAGAAACAGAACTTATAGAATGAATATATATTATATATGTATTATATGTGTATATATGTACATATAGGGAAAAGAAGGATAGATAGATAGATAGATAGATAGATAGATAGATAGATAGATAGATATGGAATTTATTAGAATGACTTGTAGGCTGTGCTGTGATCCAGCTTATCCAACAACTGTTGGCTATAAATGGTAAATCCAAGAATCCAGAAGTTGCTAAGGCCACAAGGCTGGATGTCTTCATTGGTCTTCAGTAGACGCTGAAATCCCGAAGAAGTAGACTCTAATGACAGCAAAGAAATGGACTTGCTAGCAAGGCGGCGAGAGCAAGCAGGCAGAGAGAAAAAGTTTTCATTTTCCATGTCCTTATATAGGCTTCCAGCAGAAGGTGTGGTCCAGAATAAAAGCGTGTCTTCCTGCCTCAAGGTCAGGATTAGAAGCAGATCTTCCTACTTCAAATTAGACAACAACAGTAACAACAGCAGCAAAAATCCCTCACAGTGTGCCCTCCATTTTTGGAGTTAGTTAATTCCAGATGTAGTCAAGTTGACAACCAAGAATAGCAATCACAGCTCCTTTGGTGGAAGGAAACCGAATTCACAGGTTCCTAAGGAGTGCTGGCTTTGTCTACTCTCCAGAAGAAATGAACTTTGCTGTCCAAAGCCAAATTAGTGCTAATCATCCAGTTTGGGTTTCTGTTTCCACAGAGTCCATTATGGATTTTGGAAAGCAATGGGCTAAGAGATTTTTATTATGACAAGGTCTGATTTTCACACCCTGGAATTCAGCACCAAACTAAGATGCTTTTGTAATGGAATGTCAGAGAGAGTGCACAGGCTGACAAGGGGGAAATCCCAGGAAAAGGCTTCAGGGCTGGCACTGGTTGAACACGAACAGGACACAGAAAGCATGCAGGGTGGCTACATGGCGCATAAGTCACTTACCCTCAGCCCTCCATCCACACCATCTAAGGCCTCAACAGCCAGGTAGCACGACCCAGAGCCTGGACTCTCCCTCCTGCACCACACTGGTTTCCAGAGGATTCTTCTGCTGTCTCTATTTTTAAAATATGATTTAGAGAACTGACTTTAAACCTGAATTAATTCATCTTGAAAGAAAGAAAGAAAGAAAGAAAGAAAGAAAGAAAGAAAGAAAGAAAGAAAGGGAAAGAAAGAAAGAAAGAAAGGGCGGGCCCTGGCATAATTAACATTCATTATTCATGTAATTTTGTCTGACTGTTTTGGATTTTGTGTTCCTAAGATATACCTTCCATTGTACCCCAACCCTGAGTGAACCCAAGAGCTTTGGGGGCAAGGCCTGCTTTAATGGCAGTGACATTCCTTCATTCCAGGCAGCTACAGAGCTTCTGGTAATGAGAACACTGAGCCTCTCAGGAAAGTAGGAAATGACAAAGACAGCCCAGGGAGGGTCTGGTTCCTGGACTTTAGATAACCTTGGGAGATTTATTTTTGTTTTGAGTTTTTCTTCCTACAGTGGGAATAGATTCACCACCTATCCCTCACCCCAGACCACAGCCAAAGCTCATTAATGTTTATGTGCATCTCGGGGAGGCTCTGAAATCTTTAAAAAAAAGAAAAGCAATCTAGAGCTTTCTGATGTTGGCTGACACTCACAATCCTGCAGGGACTTACCAGTCACCACAGCAGTGACTATTTTTGAGGAACCAGCTCGCTATAAACCATGTTAACTACCCAGGGTGATAGCCTGTCTGCCCCTGTCATATTAATCTATTTTCCATCAATTCCTGCTTGTTTTCCAGTGGTTTTCTTCTTGTGATCTGTTTCTTGTTTTGTGTCATAAAAGACCTTGAACGATACCAGATGTAATTAAAGTTGCCAAAAGAAAGATTCACTGGAACATATTAAATGGATTCTTTCAGAGATACAGTTGCGATGAAATTGGAAAACCAATATAGAAAGAGTTCAGCATCACTCTTGGGGAGAGTGGGTTGCCAGAGCATCAACCTGTCTCCCTTTCTAGCCTCTACTGGTATCATTAGTAGCCCCCACTGATAGGCTTCATAGGTAACAGGCATTGGAGCCATGTGCTTTACTGGTACTGACATCTGAAACAGTGGTTCTTAACCTTCCTAATGCTGAGACCCTTTAATACAGTTCCTCATGCTGTAGTGACAGCCAATAATAAAATTATTTTATTGCCACTTCTTAACTGTAAGTTTGCTACTGTTATGAATCATAATGTGAATACTGTGTTTTCCAATGGTCTTTGGGGACCACTGTGAAAGGGATGTTCAATCCCCAAAGAATCATGAGCTGAGAACCACTGATCTAGAAGCTATATGGCACTGCTTACCTGGTACAGTTAAGGAAGCAATACTCAGGTCAGAGACTTGTCTGAGGTCACAGAGCTAGGATTTGACAGAGCTGCCATTTAAGAACATCTCATCTCAGCCTGACTAAAAAAAATTTTAGTCTCTCTCTCTCTCTCTCTCTCTCTCTCTCTCTCTCTCTCTCTCTCTCTCTCTCTCACACACTCACACACACACACACACACACACACACACACCGTGACCCTACAAGTGGTCCACTGAAGATCCCTGACTTTCTGGAGATGAGAAAAGAAAGAATAAACAAAGTTGATTCAAGTAAGTATGCATTTTCTAGGTACATGATGTGGTGACATTTACAAGACAAAGGGAAATCTGAGGGTGTATCACCCTGAATGCCACCCAGCACCATCTCTACAGGAAAGAATGACTAGGGAGAGACAGTCCCAAAGTCTGCTCTGTGCTTTCTTTGTTAGCAACAAGCCACAAATGGTAAGTTCCTCTTGCTGTTCTCAGTTATTTTCTCTATGAAATAGAGCTAAAGCCACCTACCTGCTTGGGAAAGTTATTTGGAAAGCAAGTGACTCAGCTCACACAACTCAAATACAAACAGTAAATACTCAGAAACATTAAAACCCTTCCCCCTGGCTTTGTCCTCCCAAATCTCCTCTTTTATTCATCCATGCTTTACAGGATGAGCACACAAGCTAAACAGAGTAAACCCAGTTCAACAAAAGGTAAGACTGCCGTGGCCCAGGTGTCTCTTCTACCTGGCAATTTCTTAATATGCTGAAAAGAAAGCAAGTGTCCTAAACAGAACTCAGCCAATGTGTGCCCTTAGGTTCAGCTTTCTATTCAAATCCCAACTTTGTGTGGAAAACAAAGTGTATTTGATAATATGCTTCCAAATATGATTTCCTTCCATCTTCCATATGGCGCAGCTCCCAGGAAAAATCTTCACACCTCATAAAAACTGCTAACTTTATTAGAATTTAGTTCAAGCTAGTCTTTTTCTGTACCCCAAAGTCTGGCTGTTGTAGATCCTCCCAGTCCCACCTCCAGCAGAAGACTGGGGCTAGAGTAACAGGCATACCTCTACTGGAAGGGTGCAAAGCCTATCACTTAAGACCTTATATATGCCTTGGCTCACCTGATAAACAAAGATGAAGCCTTCCAAAATGACAAGTGGGGGACAATAGTTGCTCTGAATTGCTTCATGAAAAGAACAAAATCCATTTTCCAACTCATATTGAATTGAAATTCATTTTCTTTTGTCTTTTTTATAGTGTTTTGAAACTGCTCAGTTTTGCTCACCAAATAAATTGCTCTTACATTGCTGGGTCCATGTTCTCCTTCTAACCAGGAACAACTGACTAGTACCCCATTAATGTCTAGAGAGGATTCAGGTTCCTGAAGGGCAGATGCCAAATAGCTCAGTCTGGCTCCTGCCTCAGGCTCTTGTACATAATGCTCAATACGTTCAGAGGCTGAAATAGCAGAATATGTAGGTCAGACTAGACATTCTGGTTGTTATACTGAGTGCTAGATTGTCGATGTCTTTAATATAAGGATGATATTTTAGGCAGGAGAGTATTCTGTACATATGATTTCCTGAGTATCCATATGTAGGAATTAGAACAAACCTTCTATGGAATAAACAGTTAGCAGGTGAGCTGCAGAACACCGCTTGGGGTCCTATTTCAGCACTTTCATGAAGAATGGCTAACTGATGCTAATTCTTTTAACCAGGATGATAAGAGAAGAGCTGTGTGTGAAAGAATCATTTTCCTTGCTGGGTTAAGGAGAGTGACTATCATATGGTAGTGTTCTCCTACCTGTAAAAGCCTCTACTTCTGTGACTATTGCACAGTCTGCCATCTAGTGCCCTCAGGAGGGCCAGTGGGGTCTAACTCCACTTCACAGCAAGGCTCCAGAAATAAGCATTCTGGAACAATCCCGTCCCCCAGCGAATAGCTGGAGATAGTGAGGGGAGGCCACTAGGGAACAGTGCTTATTCCTACTGTTAGCAGAGGCTGGGCTAGCCTACTCCATGGAAGATCTTCAGCTGGACCCAGTCAAAAGGCCATATCTCCATTGCTCAAAGTAATGAAACAGTTTTGCTAAGTTATTTTACCAAAATATGGTAGGTAACCCTAATCTCTGGCAGATATGGGTCTAGAATTCAGAGGTTAGTGATAAGCCCAAATTTGTGACATCCCAAACTCTTAGAAAAAGTGAGAAAAGTGGTCCAGAAAGCAGTGAACATCACACATTCAAGGTAGGTTACCCGCAAAAACAGCTCCCAGGAGTTCTCGGAGAAAAGATAAATTTATTTTCTAGAACTGTCTTCTTAAATCAAAACCTCATCTAATAGACGCAGGACACCCAATGGAGGCAGGACATCTAAGTTCAAATCATGTTTTTTTTATTGAAATATCTTAAATTTAAGATATTTAGTGGCATTGCCCCCAAAGTATAATAAGCAGGTCATAAAATTCTTCAATTTTCCTTTAAGGTTGGATATTAACATTGGTGCTTAGACAGACTGCATCAGTAATCTCTTCCAATTATCTCTACATTTTGACTTGGAGAACACACATTGAAACAAGATTAGGAATCACGAAGGTATGTGTGTAGCAGTAAAAACTTCAGAAAAATGCGATGGAAATGAACAAAGCAAAACAATCAAGGAAATGTCACTTTCAAAAAACACCTCCTGACAGCAGATCAGGTGTGCTGTGAGATTGTTTTTCCTAGAAATGATAAGAAAATGTCACCCATGATCCCACAACAATATGGATGTTTAAACAGGATCTAGAGAAGTACAACACTGATAGACAAACAAACATGGAAGAGGGAAATATCACTAAGAAATAGTAAGAGTGAGAAATAATCTTCCCGAGGGGTGAGTTGCTTTATTAATTATCCAATACCAAGTGGTCAGCCCTGAAATAGCATAATACAAGTAACACTAAACAAACCTAGCAAATCGTATTTATATACTTAGGCATGTATACATTTTATATGTGTGCATTATACATGTATTGTGAATTATAGATAGATGAGATAGATAGATAGATAGATAGATAGATAGATAGATAGATAGATAGACAGACAGACAGATAGCTAATATATCATATATAACAATATAAATTAAAGCAAAAGGGGCCATGATTTCTTCACAGAGTACAGAGAAGGGATTAAAAAGAAGAAATAGAAGGGCATGGAAATAATGTAATTATATTTCAATTTTTAACAAAAGAAAGAGAGAGAGAGGGAGAGGGAGAGAGAGAGGAAGGAAGGAAGGAAAGAAGGAAGGAAGGAAGGAAGGAAGGAAGGAAGGAAGGAAGGAAGGAAGGAAGGAAGGAAGGGGAAAAAAGTCCTCTAGGGCCAAGACTTGAGCGAACTGTTTGCTGTTCAAGTCTGGGCCTTAAGTTCAGTTACTCAGAATGCACATAAAAACTAGGCATGGAACTGACCAAAACAGATGCAGAAACTCACAGACAAACATTAGGCAGAGCTTGAGGCAAGTCTTGTAAAAGAGTTGTGGGGGGATTGAGAAATCTGAAGGGGTCTTCCACAGAAAGACCAATAGAATCAACTAACACAGATCCATGTGGTTTCTCAGAAACTGAAACAAGAACCAAAGAGCATACACAGGCTGGATCTAGGCCCCCCACACGTATGTGGCAGATATGTAGCTTGGTCTTCATGTGGGTCCCCTAACAATAGGAGCCAGGGCTGTCTCTGACCCTGTTGCCTGCCTATGGATCCTATTCTCCAAATTGTGCTGTCTTGTCTGGCCTCAGTGAGAGAGGATATGCCTAGTCCTGCAGTGACTTGATGTGCCAGGGTGAGTTGGCATCAGGGGAGCAGACACCCACTTCTTTAAAAAAAAAAAAAAAAAAAAAAAAGGTGAGGAAGAACGGGGGAGGGGCCATGTGATGGGGAATTGGGAGGAGGGGGGCTTGCAATCAGGATGCAAAATGAATAGATAGATAGATAGATAGATAGATAGATAGATAGATAGATAGATAAACAGGGGTGAGGGTGTGGAGACAGACATGGTAGCACATGCCTGTAATTCAAATCCTAAAGGTTACAAACAGGAAGATCATGGATCTTTCTTGCCAGCCAGCCTAGCTGAGACAGTGAGCTCCAGTTCCAGTCATACACACTGCCTCAAAAACTAAGGTGGAGAAGTAATTGAGGAACAATACCACATCATCTATCTGTGACCTCTACACACTCATGGGCAAACCTGCCACTTACACTACACACACACACACACACACACACACACACATACACACACAAATGTCTTCCTCATTGGGAAGTCCAGAATTGTGGCATGTTTGGCCAGAACGTTTAAAGCATAGGGATGACGTTATTTTCCAAAACACAAGGCACTAAAACATATTAATAATTGTAGTATGTTAATTTAGGTCCTGTTCCTTTTTTTTTTCCTTCCAAAGAACTTGAACATTAAAAGAGCTGAGAATAAAAAAAAAAAAAAAAAAAAAAAAAAAAAAAAAAAAAAACCACATTGATTTTACCTACATTCTGTGCCTGTAAAACATGCATAAATCTTAAACTTATTGAACTATGCTTATCTCATTCTCTTTAGGCAATCCCTGGATTAGGGCTAGAAGAAAAGATCATCTTGAGTATTTTTTATCTTCTTCTTATGAATTTAAATACTTTGTTGAGGGCTCTCAAAATCATACCAGATCCCAAGGGCTTTCTGCCCTAGATTTTTTTTATTTATAATACTTAAATTTTTCAGTTTTATTGGGGATACATGAAAGAAAACAGAAAATGTGATGCTCCAGAGCTTATGAACATGTCAGTACACAATCACAAGCATTCTACAAAGCAGAATGGGTTTAGTTGCCACAGGCATGGAGTGAGCTAAGCTCTACCAGGAAACAAAGCCAGAGGAGTACTGTCATCTGGAAACCATGGGAAGGCACCACAGATACAACACCTGACTTCCAAAGATAAAGAAGGTCATGGTAGGTGGGGTGAAACAAGCCATTTCACCATGCCAACTAAAGGATGTCCCCGAGAAAATCCAGAGGACAAGGGTTGAAGAATTTGGCTGGATCATGGGATAAATGTGAGTCCCTGTAGAAAAAAAAAAAGAGCAGAGACTATACGAAAGATCCTAAAGGTAAATGTAAATTTGGGTTCTCTCTTCTAAAAGAAAGGAGAGGGAAGAGAAAGAAATCCCTCCTCAGTACCCAATCCTGACACAGTGAAATCCTGACAGAACTTCTTTGAGAAGTCTGACTGAATAATTAAATATATATAGCACATCTAATAAAGGAAAGCCAAGACCTGGGTGGACCACAGGCAAAGAACTGCTCAGTGCCTCCACAATTCAGTGTCCTTAGCCATCCAAAGCAATAGATGAAACTAGAGAATTGTACCATCATTGTTTGACTTGCCTACCAGCATCATGTTCATGTAACTATAACTGCCAATCATTAAATGTGCTTTTTACATACCAGCCAACATGGTCACAAATGATTCCTTTAGTGAAGTCTACCTCACTTGAGTTGAAATGCTGCCCAGTAATGACCAGATATAATTGAACGTCTTAAATAACTAACTAGATAATATTATCTTATCATGGTAAAATTATAGGACCATTGCCCCAAAATTATGAAACTCTATAATTGGTTCCTACACGTATACAAAAGTGATAAATCCTAAGGGGTATTTTCAAAACACAGTGAGGCTCTAAGTAAAACCAGTCAAAGTAATCAAAGGGACAACCCATGTGTCTCATCAGCTGGTTGCTTTTCTTCACCCCTTGTCCTCTGGATTTTCTCAGGGACACACTTTGACATGGTAAAATGGCTTCCTTATACATTTACCAACATATACATCACTGACATCATGAATTGAAGAGCTATCCTGATGAAAAAATAGTAGTACAACATTCTAAGGGTCAGAACCATAAGAAATAGGCATAAATATAGAAGAATATTGGATAAATATAAGAAAAGTTGGCCATCTGAAGACAGCTATATAATAGTAGAGTAGGTTGTCTCTGACAATAGTAAACTGTCATAGATGTGTTCAATTAGAAACTAAGTCACCACTGGTTAAGGCTGAAGATTTATATTGTACGGCAGTGGTAATCCTAGTATTTCATACAACTCCATCCATGCATTCACATCCGAGGACTGTCTTCTCTTCTGAGACCCATTTGTTTAAAAGAATTGAAAAGTAGGAAATGAAGGGAAATTTTTCTTGAAGAAACTAGAGATGCCCTATAGAAGCCAAGGACAAGAACAATGTTTGGGCCTCAGAAAGAACCAGAGACAGGAAGGAGAGGTCATCAGAAACAAGAATTTATCTTTCTGTTTCTGTCTAATATCGCCAGCCTTGGGCTAAGACCACTCAATACCTCTTCTCTTGCCCTCTGTAGGCATGGCTTTCCTATGTTCTTTTCAGTTTCATGATTAAAGTCATGTGAAATACCATTATGAAGCCTCAACTTCTAGATTTTCCCCTCACAAGCTTAGAGCCCATGTCTTGCTAATCAGGTTGCCCCTTTAAGGTTGAATCACACAGGACTCCACAGCATGAGCTGGGATTAGAGTCACTCTTTTCAGAGAAAGAGATGTCAAAATATGTGAAAAGACGGAGACTATAGGGTAGGGATTATTGACAACCCTAATGCATTAACTAAAATTACTTGAGTTGCCTGTCTGCCTAATGTCAAATGTCCTGTCAAAATCGTAAGAGAATGGCAAGCCTTTGGGGTAACTCAGAGAACAACATGGAGAAGGGATTGAACATAAGGTGTCTTCATTATTGTTAACCTTCAGCCTTTAAGGGATGTATAGCTTCAGACAAGTTGTTTAATCTCTCCATACCTCAGTTTCTTCATCATAAAATGAGTGCAGTCTATGTGCATGCATATCCATGTGCATGCATGTGTTCAACTATTCAGAGAGCAGTGCTTCCCATGTAAGAAGGTCTCATTTTGAACTTCCAAACAACTATGGCAAGCCACATGGCTTGTCTTCATTTCATACAGTGACTCAAAATTAAATGAAGTCTGCCGCTTTTGCAGTTAATGGCCCAACTGGGCCTGCATCCAAAATACCCTGAGTCTTTTCAAACGCTCTTCCCACACAGCAGGCTGCTTCTCTGGATCAACTTTGTTATTTACTGTGTTGGTACACTCGCAGCAGATTTATTTCACAGCCCGATGCACAACTTACAACTTTTCAAATATTTCTTGGCACAACATGGTGCTCTCAATAATGAATTAAATGTTTCCTTGAAAATAATTTCATAGAGTATTTTGGGTAAGAACAGATTTGTAACTGTTACTTCCTTTACCTGATGCCCACTTCCTCTAAAGTACACGTGCTCTTCTCCCCCAGTGCACATGTACAAGCACATGCACAGACCGTCTCTCTGTTACAAAGTCCCTTACACTCTAAGAATCAGGATTCTCTCATAATTAAAAGAAGCAACTCACACTCTGTGCTCCATCTTCTGATCCACACCCCAGCCTGCAATCTCAGATCAACACTCTACTCCCTGGGACCACAGCTAAGCCTTCCTCCCTAGAGACCTGCTGCTACCTAAGTCAACCAGAGGCCTGCTGCCATTAGTAACTACCAGTTCTATCTGCAGTCCCAGAGGCCTGCTACCACTAGGACAGCCTCTACCACAGCAAGCCTTGGATACCATACCACACTTAAAGAGAAAGGAAATGACCTTAAATAGCATCTTAGGAAGATGATGCAGGCCATTAAAGAGAAAGGAAATAAATCCCTTTAAAAAAATGAAAAGAAAATACAATCAAACAGAGGCCTTTGAAGAAGTAACGAATAAACATAAAGAAAAACAGGAAAATGTAATCAAATAGGTGAAAGAAATGAATAAAAGTGTTCAATACCTGAAAATGGAAATAGAAGCAATAAAGAAAACACAGATGAAGACAATCTTGGAGATGGAAAACATAGGAAAGAGAATGGCTATAGAGAATGTTTTATGTTTGTGTGGATGCGGCACCTGTCAATAATAAATCTGATAGCTTATGACATAGGCAAGAAATAGGAATGGGACATCTAAGAGGCAGAAAGTATTCTGGGATGGAGCCACCACACTTTCAAAGAAGAGCTAATACTAATACTCTTTAAACTATCTCACAAAATAGAAACAAAAGGAATATTGCCAGACTCACTCTATAAGGCCACGGTCACCCTCATACCTAAATCACACAAAGACTTAACAAAGAAGGAGAATTTCAGACCGATCTTCTTTTTGAATATTGATGCAAAAAAAAATACTCACTAAAATACTCACAAACCAAATCCAAGAACACATCAAAAACATCATCCACCACATCAAGTGGGCTTCATCCCAGCCATGCAGAAGTGGTTCAATATGTGAAAATCCATCAATGTAATCCACCATATAAATAAATTGAAAGAAAAAGAAGCATATCATCTCATTAGACACTGAAAACACCTTTGACAAAAATCCAACACTCCTTCATGTTAAAACTGTTGGAGAGATCAGAGATACAAGGCCCATACCTAAATACAATAAAGACAATATACAGCAAGCTAATAACCAATATCAACTTAAATGGAGAGAAACTTAAAGCAATTCCACTAAAATCAGGGACAAGGAAAGGCTGCCCACTCTCTCCATATCTATTCAGTGTAGTGCTTGAAATCCTGGCTCAAGCAAGAAAACAAGCAAACAAGATGAAGGGGATTCAAATTGGAAGGGAAGAAGTCAAAATATCTCTAGTCACAGATGATATGTTAGTATACATCAATGACCATAAAACTCTACCAAAGAACTCCTACAGCTAGTGAAGATGTTTAGTTAAGTGGCTGGATACAAAATAAACTTAAAAAAAAAATTAGTACTATACAAATGATAAATGAGCTGAAAACACCCTTCACAAATAGCCACAAATAATATAAAATATCTTGGTGTGATGCTAAGCAAGCAAGTGAAAGACCTGTATGACAAGAACTTCAAGTCTCTGAAGAGGAAATTGAGAAAAATACTAGATCTCCCATGCTATCCAGAGACCAGCATCAAAGTGTATATCTTAGTTTATTGTGTATTACATAGGCTTATGTACAGCGTTTGAGCCAATCCCAAGCCCCTAAATTCTCAACCAATCATATTTTGCCACACTGTCACCATACACTAATGAAAGTCCTGCCTGATGAGGTAACTCAGAAGGGGCCACAAGAGTGAAATGAAATCTGCAGCTGGGGGTGGGGTTAGGGGGTATCTCTAGAATGTGCCAGGGTCCTGGGATGGGGACGCTCCCAGGAGTCTATAGGGGTGACTTTAGCTGAGACTCCTAGCAGTGGTAATATGGAACCTAAAGTGGCCACCTCCTGTAGCCAGGCAGGATCTCCAGTGGAGGGATGAGGACCCTAACCCACCCTTTCAAACCTATTTACAAGAAATGCAGGGACAAAGATGGAGCGGAGACTGAGGGAATGGCAAGTCAATAACTGGCCCAACTTGAGACCCATCTCAAGGGCAAACACCAACCCCTAACACTATTAATAATAATCTGTTATGCTTGCAGACAAGAGCCTAAAATAACTGTCCTCTGACAGGCTTCACTCAACAGCCGACTGACACAGATGCAGGAGCCCACAGCCTAATACTGGACAGAGCTCAGGGACTCTTATGGAAGAGTTGGGGAAAGGATTGAGAGCTCTGGAAAGGAATATGGACTCCACAGGAAGACCAACAGAGTCAACTAACCTGGAAACTTGGGGTCAGTCTCAGGGACTGAACCACCAACCAAAGAGATTACATGGATTGGACATAGCCCACCCCACCCAAACATATAGCAGGTGTGAAGCTTGATCTTTATGTGGGTTACCCAGCAACTAGAGCAGAGACTATCCCTAAAGTTTTGCCTGTCTGTGGATCTTGTTCCCCTAACTGGGATGTCTTGTCTAGCCTCAGTGGGAGGTGAGCCTAGCCATGCAAACACTTGATGCGCCAGGGTGGGGAGATACCCAGGGGGCCCTTCACCTTCTCAGAGGAGATGGGTAAAGGGAAGAGGGGAGAGACTGTGTGAGGAAGGACCAGGAGGAAGGGGACAGTGACCGGGATGTAAAGTGAATAAATAAATTAATGGAGAGGAAAAAGCAACTCTGCAGTCACTTTACCTAGGACACAGTTCTTCTACCATGTAAAGTGGAGTATAGTCCTGAGAGTATGTGAGATATGTTTCCAATAGTATCTGGAGTCTACACTGAAACCTGTTAACCCAAAAGAAAAAGGAGAGATGAGAAGGAAAGAATGGCCTCCATTGGTTAAGAAGAGTAGGTCAAGGCCTTTTGGTATTTTATTGTTAAGCTGGAAAGAGACAAAACAATAGCATGTGGAGTTACAGGAAAGGGGCCTGCATGTATCAGGTATATGCAGCAAAAGCAAGTGGAGGTTTGCTGAGAGACAACTGGGAAGAGACTATTGGTTTTCAGTCATCTTGCAAATTGGACTTAGCACGATGGAAATTTAACCTGAGGTGACTAGAAAGTTTGTGATTCTGATTCCATGTGTAGCTTTGCCTTGATAGTTAGGATTGGTTTATCTCCCTCCATCTCTTCATTCTGTCTTATTCTCCACTGGCTCTATCTCTGAGGGGTTTTTCACCCTAACACTATACAAGGCAGCACTAGCTAGTCTGCATGCTTCCAGTTCTGGGGGGTAGGAAGAAATAGTGAGGATTTACTCCAGAGACAGCACAGATGGCTCTTCTAGCTCTGACTGAACCTGCGTCAGATATCCATCCCCTACTCATGCTCTCTGACTCAAGAGAAAAGGCTATTTAACTGGCCTCTGCCCAGGGCTCATGTTCCATCCCTAAAATCAGGCATGTTACCAACACCACAGCTGAAACACATAGAGCTGATGAAGAGATGGATAGTTCCCCCAATGGACCATGAGGGGATATTTTTCATATAAAGGAGATGCAAATGCTAGAGGCAAGAATAAGTGATGTATACTCTATTATTCATCTAAGCTAAGTCTGACTTTCACCCCAGTTGACCTAGAAAGATTGCTTTCCAGGACTCTAAGACATTAAAATTAATACAATATAAACCTGGCAAGCATACAAAAGTAAATAAAAATATGGCTCCAATTTTACTTACCATGTAATCCAAAGCTGGCTGTTTAACCTTTGAGCACTTGGCTTCCAGATGGTGGCGCTATTTTGGGAAGTTTTGGCACCTTTAGGAGGTGGGGCCTCATCAGAGAAAGTGACTCTCTAGGAAAGTCTTGATATTTTGTAATCCAATTCACTTATTGTTTGCTTTCCCCTGGACACAGTGTAACCAGTTGCTTCATATTCTGGATGCTATGACTTCTGCCATAATGGATTGTATCACTTCTTAAACTGTAAGCCAAAATAAACCTTTTTACCCCTTAAGTTACTTCTTGTCAGATATTTGGTTATGGCAATGAGGCAAGTAATACAAATAGCTTCTTATAACATTAGTAAGGTTTAGACAGCACTGCATTACTTAATAACTGATGCTTATGGATTTCAGAGTGATAACCTCACTGTTGATGATGGTGGTGGTGGTGGTAGTGGTGATGGTGGTGGTGGTGGTGGTGATGGTGGTGGTGGTGGTGGTGGTAGTTATGGTGGTGGTGGTAATGGTGGTGGTGGTAGTTATGGTGATGGTGGTGGTGGTGATGGTGGTGGTGGTGGTGGTGGTGGTGGTGGTGGTGGTGGTGGTGGTAGTGGTGATGATGGTGGTGGTGGTGGTGGTGATGGTGGTAGTGGTGGTGATGGTGGTGGTGGTGGTGATGGTGGTGGTGATGGTGGTAGTGGTGGTGATGGTGGTGGTGGTGGTGATGGTGGTGGTGGTGGTGGTGATGGTGGTAGTGGTGGTGATGGTGGTGGTGGTGGTAGTAGTTGTGGTGGTAGTGGTGGTGGTGGTGATGATGGTGGTGGTGGTAGTAGTGGTGATGATGGTGGTGGTGGTGGTGGTGGTGGTGATGGTGGTAGTGGTGGTGGTGGTGGTGGTGGTGGTGGTGGTGATGGTGGTGATGATGGTGGTGATGGTGGTGGTGGTGGTGGTGGTGGTGGTGGTGGTGGTGATAACAATGGCAATGCTTAGAGATAGAAACTGTCGCTCAGATCCTAGTTATTAGGCCATTTTTCTATGTTCAGCAGACTTAATGGTTGATCCCTGAAGAACTCACAGTGGTCATTCTAACACAAGTGTTCCTCCTCCTTTGCATCCAAAAACCTTTCTTACTTTGCCCTCAAATTAACTTCTTTAGCCTTACCATCTCTACATGAATCTTAACATACAATTTATGCAGTAAAAGTTGCATCTCTTCCTTTCTCTCCCACAACATTAACAGTTTCAAATAGATGTACTTGTAAAAGTCAGAGTGCCGCTACAGTTAAAAAAAAAAAAAAAAAAAAAGAATGGCAAATCCCTTAGGCAGCCAGCCCACTCTACCACACCCCGATCACTTACCAGGGGCATCCTTCTCCTGTGCCACATTCAGTACACCCAGAATCTTAGCATTCTCCCTCAGTTTATCGTTCCTGTTTACTAATAACAATGATCACATGAAGACTGGGAGAGGTGGCTTGGCTCTTGAGAGCACACAGTACTGCTGCAGAGGACCAGTACTCAGCTCCTAACACTCCCATCGGGTGGCTTACAACTGTGTGTAACTCCATCTCCAGAGGATCCAGTAGTCAGTTCTGGCTCCCACCGGTGTGTAAATGAGCACACACATGCCAATAAAAATGAAATAAATCATTTTTAAAAGTGCTTAAATCCCTTTCCACATCTGCCCGAGGCCAAGCAGCATGGAGCCCCCCTGAAGCATGGACAGCCCTGGCTACTTTTCTCCCCACTGAAGGTGCTGACTGAACCTCAGCTTCTCAATGACCCTGGGAAGGTCTTTCTCAGATCATTAGATGGGAGGTAATATTTCTCTGCACATTTTAATGGGTATGTATTTGTAATTCTTCCTATGTCCTTTCTTTGCCTTTCACTTAGGTCTAGAAAATCTTCACAAGGCCCCAGAGCACTGTCCATAATTCATCTTGTCTTCATCACATTTTATTCCACCCTAGAGAATAAATAATTGCTGATTGCTGTCATTTGATCATACTGGAAAAATCCTTCTCAGAGGAGAAAATCAATGTCCTACAATACTGGTTAAAATCTTAAATAGTCTTTGTCCATGTTTTTTAAATATTAAAAACAGCTTTTAAAAATAATGAACATCAATTCTATACTACTACTTTTTTATTGTTTATTTATTTACTTTATTTGTTATTTTATATTAACATTTCAAATATTATCCCCCCTTCCAGGCTTCCCCTCCACAAGCCCTTTATCCTATTCCCTCTCCCCCTGCCTCTATGAGGGTATTCACCCACCCACTCCCACCTCCCTGCCCTCAAATTCCCCTATGCTGGGGCATCAAGCTTTCACAGGACCAAGGGCCTCCCCTCTCATTGATGCCCAACAAGGCTATCCTCTGCTACAAATGAAACTGGAGCCATGGGGTCCCTCCATGTGTACTCCTTGGTTGGTGGTTTAGTCCCTGGGAGCTCTGGGGGGTCTGGTTGGTTGATCTTGTTGTTCTTTTTATGAGATTTATACTATTGCTTTTTAAAGACTAGTTTCCTAACTTCTACTCTGAGTCACCAGATTAGATTAGTAACCAGTAGACCATGACACATTTGTTACCTTTTTTATTTTTAATGTAGTTTAGGAGATAAAAAGGACCAAGGTAAACTGTATATTCCAGTATATATACACTCAAGGAAACGACCAGTCACGTGAACTGTGGCATTTGTTTGTCTTCATGATACAAAGCAGGGGTGAAAGCTATGCAGACAACAGTGAAAACGAAACTGAAATCAAGTGGATTCTCATAGAAGCTCACGTATCGCCAAGAGGCATCTGAACCCATCCCATGCCACCTTCTTCATAGTAACTGACAGATACTTTCACTTTTGTAGAGGGTACAAGCTTAAAGAGAGCACTAGATAAACCAGAATTGCTAAACACACAGATTGGTTTTTTTTTCAAAGGCAGGTAATGACACCTGTTGGCCTGAAAGGCTGGAGTAGATGCTGTCTAACAACCTGGTGATCTTTTTCTATACTATGGAATTGGCTTTCATCGAATTCCCAGAATTCTGAGCATTGTCTCCTGATCAATTGAACCCGTCTTTATCCTTATTATATATCCTTCCTCCGTAGACTTTACCCTAAACACTGTTTATCAATAGAATCATTCTTGGCTCTTTGCTTCCTAGTAGGCACCAAAGGTATCATGTTGCATAGTCAATAAAGTGAAACAAATATGATAAATAAAAATGTACTAGCTTGTTGTGGCCGAGCTGCCCCACGTTAGGCGCCAAAAATGTTGCTGCCCGAGTTGCCCCAAGTTGGGTGTCAAAATGTTGAGAGCTGCTCTAGCCCACGTTTGGGAACCAAAATGTCACGGACCGCTCTGTCAAAGTTGGGACCCGCACTGCCAAAAGCCTTGGGGACTAACTTGTTAGCCCGTACTGCCCCAAGCTGCTCCAGTCTGCGGGTCAGGGTTCAGCAAGAGAGAGAGGACAGACTCGAGGAATGGAGACAAGGCAGAGTGTGATTCAATCCCATTTATTCCTCAGTCTCTCTTCTTCTCCAAGTCCCAAGTCTTGAGTTACTAGTCCCTGGTTCCTAGTCCCTAGTGCCTCCAAGTTCCAAGTTACTTCTTCCAAGTGCCTAATGTCTAATTCCAAGTTCTTCCTCCAAGTGCCAAGTGCCTAATACCTAATAATCTTCTTCCAAGTTCTCTAGTCCAAGTGTCTTCTTCCTCAATGCCTAATTCCTACTCCAAGTTGTACTCCTGAGTGCCTAATAATCTGTTGCTTTCACCTTTTATATGTCTCACTTCTAAGCCACGCCTCTAAGTCACGCCTTTAATCATGTCCTTAGGTCTTGTCTCTAAATCTGATCTCTAAGTCACATCCTTAAGTCACACACCTTTAAGTCTCACACACCCAAGGGAAAATCCTGGGTATCTAAAGCAAGATGTTATCAGAGTGTGCTCAGCTGTTGCAGGCTAATGTAATCAAGTCTCTGGTCAGGGTATACGGCTCAAGATGGCTACAAGGATGAGAGCCGCTTTCTGTCGTCTCCCCACACTAGCTACCATCAAAGCAAATGGCAAACATCTTATGTTCTAGCTTGCTTGTTCTATTACCCAGCATGGAACAGTAAGAGAATAACTTTCACAGTGAAATAGAAAAAAATAACAAGACCTCTATGAGTAGCTGGTCTTTCTGCAACCCAACAAACCAGGTGGCATTCAGACCTCTGGGCCCCAATTTCTCAAGGAAGAGAACTCTTAAAATCCATTGTGAGGGAATAAGACTCCACAAAGAAGCAGATCTAAGTAAGACAGGTCCAGTTCAAAGAAGTAACTTCCTCCCTGGGAAATCTGAGATCACTTTGACTCTCACCATGAAAAAACGGCACACCTGCTGTTAGAAGCTGTTTGAAGAAGAACCAGGCAATAAGATGGAAACTTCACTGAGACCACAGAGTTGGTGACTAAAAATCCAAAATACAGACTCCCTGACCCCAGATCTTTCAATCCTAACCTCTATGCTACATACCCTCCATGACCATTGTCTACTGCAGTCCCCTGAAGAACTCTTACCACTATGCAGAATCAACAGCTTACAAATAGAAACAGAAACCCTTGTGTCCCAGCCCCACCTGCCAGCAGTTTCAGGACCCCAGTGTAAATGACCAAGTGCCAGGGGATAAGCTGTCTACATGGTGCACATAGTGGTATGGGGTAAGTAAAGGCACAACCCTCCTCCTTCTGGAGAGCTGCCTGCCATGCTCCCATGCAGAAGTCTGCAGAATAAAGAAGCTTGGAAAGAACTAGGCAGACTGGGTTCTGTGTGCAACTGCCTTTAAGAGACATGGGATCTGAAGCAGCTGCAATAACTAGAATCCACAAAGAAAGGAAGATTGCTAAATTTAGAGGAACCTTGAGTTTAATAAAGATCTATAATGCACATCTAAAGAAAAGTAATGGTTAAAAAAACAGAAAAGATTATTTTTCAAGCCTTCAGAAGTTAGATTTTGCACCATCTTTGATACAGTATCAACAAACCCTTGGCCATCAGAGACCTTGGGGTTTATTTAAGTTGCAGAAAGAACCAATCAGCACTTTACTTCTCTCTTCTAAAGAAACAACTGGAAGCCTCTCTAGCGTGATTTATTCTCTCCCTGAGCTCTGCCCTAACTGTACCTCCAGTAAATATTAGATGCTTTTTCCTAGTCAAGAGAAACAGACCAAAAATTAGACATCCAAGTACTTTAAAAACACTTCAAGAGGAAAAGCAAATTCTAGTATAATATAATCACCCACCTTGGGACCAGAAAATAAGCCATATATACAGGGGCTGGATGTGTTTTTTCCATGGTGTTAAAAAATAAAGCTGGATAATGAAGACCCAGTGGGGACTGGGGATTTCCTATCAGGTGTCTGTGCTCCAGATGAATGGTTTAGAACTGGAGGACTCTGGGAACACAAACACTTTGAGATAATTAGTTTTCCTCTGATGGAGTGTTTTGCCAACTTTTTACTTAGTGAAATCTCGGGTAAAGAGTCCATTAAATTCTATTTACTCTCTGGGAACAGACTTCCTGCTCTGTAGAGAGGAATCATGAAATCGGGACAGTCACAAAATCTCAGGAGGTAAAATTAAGGAAGGGACTTCACCTTGTCTGGGAGTAATTCACCCTGTACATAACCCAGGGAAACAGGCTAAAAAATCGAAAATAAAAATCTCCGTGTCACATCCACTTCCTGGTTAGTGTAAAGATTTACCTTTATTGACAAAAGCAGATTTTTCTGCAGTCAGTCAGCCAAGAATGTTCCCTGAAATAGTGACTGGCTCCAGAGCAGAAATGGAAGGTCAAGGGACATTTTATCTTCCAACGACAATGTAAGCCAGTCTCTGAGAAGTCCAATTTTCAAGTAGAGGAGGCTCTAGAAACTTCTACCTAGGCATTCCTTGCAGAAGGTTTCAAGTCATCTGCTTCTATATTGTACTTAAGAGCTTAAAGTGCAAACTTCCCCTAACTACAAATTCGTTCTGCTTTCATGGTAGCTTTCTTTCATTTGAGATAACTTCCAGTGGCTTCAGGTACATTCACAGGGCTGTGTGCCCACCACTGCTTTGAATATGTCTTCTCACTGGGTACTCACTTCCCATTCTTCAACCCCAGTCCATAGCATAATGGAATAATGCATGCCTTTTGAGTCCAGCTTCTTTCTCTCAACAGAACACTTCTTAGGTTCATCCCTGTGGTGGGCATATCCAAGTACTTTTTAATTTGTCATTGCTGAATGATAATAATATCCCTTGTGTATAATTATAGGTATTGGGGTTGTTGCCATCTAGAGATTTGCTGTGGCTATTGCTGCTTTGAACTGGGGTCCCTAGTACTAATGTCAGAACCTTACTCCAAGTCTTACTACCTGAAGTTGATTACTGAGACTTATAGCCTGGGTGAGAAATGATTCTCACAAGTTGTCCTCTGACCTCCATGTGTGCATTTTAGTACACACACACACACACACACACACACACACACACACTAAATAAATAAATAAATGTAACAGCGTTTTGAAATGATCATCCAAAGTAGTTCATTATTGCCAATTTCCCAGTAAGAAAAATGAAGATAAATGTGATAAAATGATTAATTACCCAGCTAAAATGTAGCAAGCTCATGGCTTTAAACCATGCTTTCTAATTAAATCTGTCATTCAGTATCCTGTTTGTCCTTAACTTAAAATGTGGGTCAGAATCTTGGAGAAGCTTGTTAAGTCGCAGATTGCCAAGCACAGGAGTCTGGAATCTGAGTGTAACGAGCTCCGGAGTGCAGCCAGTCTTAGAGTCTGCACACAGGAATAGCTGTCCATCCATCTGCTGCTCCATTGCAGCTGGACAGAAAGATGAAATTTCTCTAAATTCTTCATCATTCCCTGGCTGATTGGGGTGGACCAGACCTTAGTTGTGCCTCTTTTCTTCAGAGAGGTCTCTCAACTTTGGCTTGTACCCTTGCCACACAGAACAGTTGATAACAGCGGTTCACCCAAGAACTGCATGACCAAAACAAGAACATCCGCCAGTGTAATGTATGGACCTGCTAATTGTGCTATCAGATTGCTTAATGTCCCTTCGAAAGTCCCCCTTTAGCTCTACCTCGTCATTAAAGAGTTTTTCTAGGTGAGTTTGAAACATTTTCAGATTCTAAAAATACAGAGATTTTTCTACTGTGGTAACTTCTTTGAATTGACTGTCCACACCAAATATGTTATTTATTTGACAGAATCTTCACCTTCCTGGAAGCTTTCCCATAGAGAAAAGGATTTGGAAATACTTGAGGCTGAGTTTCACATCTTGTGATGCCCATATGAAGTATTCTTTGCTCATCACTCCCTTCACCAGCTGTCTGAATACTTCAGAATCACATCAAGACCCAGATTGCAGTCTTACCTAATTTCTACAGCACTTGCTTCTATTCCTACAACTCCTTTATAGGGTGTGTGTGTGTGTGTGTGTGTGTGTGTGTGTGTTGTGAGCTTGTCTATGTATATCACTTTTACCATTAAATCATAAACTCCTCAGAGCTTTGAGATTATGAAGTGTAACATGTGTGTACCATGCAGTGCCCTCTAGATATGACATCTATCCTAACAATCATTGACACTTGTGATGATTTATGGCACCATGGTAGCAGCACAAATGATACTTTGTCCTGTGGAGCCTGGGGGAGCTGGGATAATTCATTCTTCCCTTTCTTGTCATCACTGTCACCTCTTCCTAATCCCATGTCCCAGACCTGCTCCTAGAAAAGGCTGCCCTCTTATATGGGATGCTAGAGAATGCTCAGCTGGAGGGGGTGTAGGTGTGATTATGGAAGTACCTCACCAGTAACACTTGTTTGTCAAGCTTCCAAGGCACCCACAGTTTTCTCAGGCACAATTACCACATGATCAGAAATTCCCAAACCCAATGCATACAATGTTATAAGGGAATTATGAAATAAAATGGAAAAAAAAAAAGAAATGTTGGACTTCTTGAAATGGCCATGAAGAAGGCCCCTTGGGGGCAGCATGACTGTAATGTGGGATGGAACCTCCATGGAAGGTAGGGTGGAAGGGAGTGTGTGGGGCTGAATGAGGAAGCCTTCCCAGCTGCTGTCTTCAGTGCCCCACCTTTGGGCGCTCAGTCTGTATTCTCAATGATGCTTGATCTCCCTTTAAAAATAGACAGAGCCATTGTTCCTCAACCACGTTAAAAAATGCAAATAGATCCAGTGTTTCAATTAACATTAAGTCACCCTCTTCTGCCCCTCACCTGGATCCTTGTGGCTGGATCAGACACCCAGCTGTCTGCTCCCTGTAGAAACCACATCCCGAGACATCCTAGAGAGGCCAATGACCTCAGAGCGGCAGGTAAGATCACTCACCCACTGCTCTACAACCCAGAGCTACATCTGGGAGCAGGGAGCCCACAGGGTCTGCCAGGCACCCAAACCCCACCCCTGAAGAACACTACTCCTCTTCCACCCCTCACCTGGATCGTGGCTGGAGCAGACACCCAGCTGGTCTGCTCCCCTGTGGAAACCGCATCCCAAGACATCCTAGAGAGGCCACTGACCTCAGAGTGGTAGAGCAGGGGACACCACATCCCAAGGCATCCTAGAGGAGCCACTGAACTAAGAGCAGCAGACATCATATCCTGAGACATCCTAGAGGAGCGACTACACTCAGAACATCGAACACCTAGCCAGTCTACTCCCATGAAGACATGTTATCCGGAGACATCCTAGAGGAGACGCTGCATTTAGAGCAGCAGACACCTAGCTGGTCTGCTACTGTGGAGACACCATATTCTGAGTCATCCTAGAGGAGCCATTGTACTCAGAGCAGCTGGAGCTCAGGATCACAGAGACATCTGGACCCTGAGGAGTTCTGACACAAGCAAGATAACTGGAAAAGCAGGCTCCAGTCAGAACCAGGAAGTGCAGGTAACACTAGAGCTAACCAGATGTCAAAAGGCAAGCGCAAGAATGTAAACAACAGAAACCAAAGTTACTTGGCATCACCAGAACCCAGTTCTCCTACCACAGCAAGTCCTGAACACCACATCACACCAGAAAAGCAGGATTCAGAATTAAAGTCACTTCTCATGATGATGATAAAGGACTTTAAAAGGACATAAATAACACTCTCAAAGAATTTGAGGAGAACACAGATAAACAGGTAGAGCTCTTAAAGAATTGCAAGAAAACACAACCAAACAGGTGAAGGAATTAAACAAAACCATCCAGGATCTAAAAATGGAAGTAGAAACAATAAAGAAATCTCAAAGGGAGACTACCCTGGAGATAGAAAACCTAGAAAAGAGATCAGGAGTCATAGACACGAGCATCACCAACAGAATACAAGAGATAGAAGAGAGAATCTCATGTGCAGAAGATATCATGGAAAACATTGATACAACTGTCAAAGAAAATGCTAAATGCAAAAAGCTCCTAACCCAAAACATCCAGGAAATCCAGGACACAATGAGGAGGCCAAACCTAAGGATAATAGGTATAGATGAGGGTGAAGACTCCCAACTTAAAGGGCCAGTAAATATCAACAGCAAAATTATAGAGGAAAACTTCCCTAACCTAAAGAAAGTGATGTCATTAAATATACAAGACGCCTACAGAACCCCAAATAGACTAGACCAAAAAAGAAATACCTCCAGTCACATAATAATCAAAACATCAAATATACAAAACAAAGAAAAATATTAAAAGCAGTAAGGGAAAAAGGCAAAGTAACCTATAAAGGCAGACCTATCAGAATTACACCAGACTTCTCACCAGAGACTATAAAAGCCAGAAGATCCTGGAATGATATCATACACACCCTAAGAGAACACAAATGCCAGCCCAGACTACTATACCCAGCAAAACTCTCAATCAGTATTGATGGAGAAACCAAAATATTCCATGACAAATCCAAATTTACACAATATCTTACCACAAATCCAGCACTTCAAAGGATAATTGGCGGAAAACTCCAACACAAGGAGGGAAACTACAACCTAGAAAAAGCAAGAAAGTAATCTTCTAACAACCCCAAAAGAAGATAGTTACACAAACACAATTCCACCTCTAATAACAAAAATAACAGGAAGCAACAATCATTTTTCCTTAATATCTCTTAATATCAAAGGACTCCATTCTCTAATAAAAAGAAATAGACTATCAGACTGGATATATAAACAGGACCCAGCATTTTGCTGCCTGCAGGAAACACACCTCTGTGACAAAGACAGACACTACCTCAAAGTTAAAGGATGGAAAACAGGCTTCCAAGCAAATGGCCCCAAGAAACAAGCTGGGGCAGCAATTCTAATATCAAATTAAATTGATTTTCAACCAACAGTAATCAAAAAAGATAAGGAAGGACTTTTCATACTCAACAAAGGAAAAATATACCAAGATGAACTCTCAATTCTGAACATCTATGCCCCAAATACAAGGGCACACACATACATAAAAGAAACTTTACTAAAGCTCAAAGCATACATTGAACCTCACACAATAATAGTGGGGTATTTCAACACCCCACTCTCAGCAATGGACAGATCATGGAAACAGAAACTAAACTGAGACACAATGAAACTAACAGAAGTTATGAACCAAATGGATTTAACTGATATCTATAGAACGTTTCATCCTAAAACAAAAGAATATACCTTTTTCTCAGCACCTCATGGTACCTTCTCCAAAATAGACCATATAATTGGTCACAAAATGGGCCTCAACAGATACAAAAAGATTGAAATAATCCCTTGTACCCTATCAGACCACCATGGACTAAGGCTGGTCTTTAATAATGAAAAAGACAATGGAAAGCCCACATACACGTGGAAACTGAACAACGCTCTACTCAAGGATGACTTGGTCAAGGAAGAAGTAAAGAAAGAAATTAAAGACTTTTTAGAATTTAATGAAAATGAGGACACATCATACCAAAACTTGTGGGACTCTATGAAAACAGTACTAAGAGGAAACTCATAGCTCTAAGTGCCTACAAAAAGAAACTGGAAAGAGCATACACTAACAACTTGACAGCACAGCTGAAAGCATTAGAACAAAAAGAAGCAAATATACCCAAGAGGAGTAGACGGCAGGAAATAATCAAACTCAGAGCTGAAATCAACCAAATAGAAACAGAAACAACTATACAAAATATAAACAAAACCAGGAGCTGGTTCTTTGAGAAAATCAACAAGATAGATAAACCTTTAGCCAAACTAACCAAAGGGAGCAGAGACAGTACTCAAATTAATAAAATCAGAACTGAAAAGGGAGACATTACAACAGAAAGACAGAAAATTAAAAATATCATCAGATCCTACTAAAAAGTCCTATACTCAACAAAATTGGAAAATCTGGATGAAATGGACAATTTTCTAGACAGATACCTGGTACCAAAGTTAAACTAGGAACAGAGAAACCATCTAAACAGTCCCATAACCCCTAAAGAAATATAATTAAATTATATTTTAATTTAAAATTAAAATATAATTTAATTATATTAATTAAATATTAATTAATTAAAGTCATTAAAAGTCTCCCGACAAAAAAAAAAAAAAAAAAAAAAAAAAAAAAAGGTCAGGATCAGATGATTTTAGTGCAGAATTCTATCAGACCTTCAAGGAAGACCTAATACCAATACTCGTCAAACTACTCCACAAAATAGAAACAGAAGGAACACTACCCAATTTGTTCTCTGAAGCTACAATTACGCACATACCTAAACCTCACCAAGACCCAACTCACAGACCAATCTCACTTATGAATATTGATGCAAAAATACTCAATAAAATTCTCACAAACTGAATCCAAGAACATATCGAAACAATCATCCACCATGATCAAGTAGGATTGATCCCAGGAATGCAGGGATGGTTCAATATTCAGAAATCCACCAATGTAATCCACTACATAAATAAACTCAAAGAAAAAACCACATGATCATCTCACTAGATGCTGAGAAAGCGTTTGACAAAATTCAACATCCCTTCATGTTAAAAGTCTTGGAAAGAACAGGAATTCAAGGCCCATACCTAAACATAGTAAAAGCAATATCAGCAAACTAGTAGCCAACATCAAACTAAATGGAGAGAAACTTGAAGCAATCCCACTAAGATTAGGGACTAGACAAGGCTGCCCACTCTCACCCTACCTATTCAATATAGTACTGGAAGTCCTAGCTAGAGCAATTAAACAACAAAAGGGAGTCAAAGGGATACAAATAGGAAAATAAGAAGTCAAAATTTTACTATTTGCAGATGATATGATAGTATACTTAAGTGACCCTAAAACTTCCACCTGATAAACAACTTTGGCAAAGTGGCTGGATATAAAATCAACTCAAACAAATCAGTAGCCTTCCTCTACTCAAAGGATAAACAGGCTGAAAAAGAAATTAGGGAAATGACACCCTTCACAATAGTTACAAATAATATAAAATATCTTGGAGTGAATCTAACCAAGCAAGTGAAAGATCTGTATGACAAGAACTTCAAGTCTCTGAAGAAAGAAATTGAAGAAGATCTCAGAAGATGGAAAGATCTCCCATGCTCCTGAATTGGCAGGATTAACTTAGTAAAAATGGCCATGTTGCCAAAAGCAATCCACAGGTTCAATGCAATTCCCATCAAAATTCCAAATCAATTCTTCATACTTGCAAATTCATTTGGAATAACAAAAAAACCTAGGATATCGAGAACCATTCTTAACAATAAAAGAATCTCTGGGGGAATCACCATCCCTGATCTCAAACTGTACTACAGAGCAGTAGTGATAAAAACTGCATGGTATTGGTACAGAGACAGGCAGGAAGATCAATGGAGTAGAATTGAAGATCCAGAAAGGAACCCACACACCTATGGTCACTTGATCTTTGACAAAGGACCTAAAACCATCCAGTGGAAAAAGGACAGCATTTTCAGCAAATGGTGCTGGTTCAATTGGAGATCAACATGTAGAAGAATGCAAATCAATCCATTCTTATCTCCTTGTACAAAGCTCAAGTCCAAGTGGATAAAAGACCTTCACATAAAACCAGATACACTGAAACTAATAGAAGAGAAGGTGGGGAAGACACTTGAATACCTAGGCACAGGGGGAACGTTCCTGAACAGAACACCAATGGTTTATGCTCTAAGATCAAGAATTGACAAATGGAACCTCATAAAATTGCAAAGCTTCTGTAAGGCAAAGGACACTGTCAATAAGACAAAACGGCAACCAACAGATTTGGAAAAGATCATTACCAATCCTACAGCCAATAGAGGGCTAATATCCAATATATACAAAGAACTCAAGAAATTAGACTCCAGACAACAAAATAACCCTATTAAAAGATGGGGTACAGAGCTAAACAAAAAATTCTCAACAGAGGAAATCTGAATGGCTGAGAAGCACCTTAAGAAATGTTCAACATCCTTAGTCATCAGGGAAATGCAAATCAAAACAACCCTGAGATACCACCTCACACCAGTCAGAATGGCTAAGATAAAAAACTCAAATGATGGTAGATGCTGGCGAGGATGTGGAGAAAGAGGAACACTCCTCCATTGTTGGTGGGATTGCAAGCTGGTACAACCACTCTGGAAATCAGTCTGGTGGTTCCTCAGAAAATTGGACATTACATTACCTGAGGACCCAGCTATAGTACTCCTGGGCATATGCCCAGAAGATGCTCCAACATATAACAAGCACATATGGTCCACTATGTTCATAGAAGCCTTATTTATAATAGCCAGAAGCTGGAAAGAATCCAGATGTCCTTCAACAAAGGAATGGATACAGAAAATGTGGTACATCTACACAAGTAGTATACTTGAGTATTACTCAGTTATTGAAAGTAATGAATTTGAGAAATTCTTAGATAAATGGATGGAACTAGAAAATATCATCCTGAGTGAGGTAACCCAATCAAAAAAAAAGAACACACATGGCATTTACTCACTGATAAGCGGATATTAGCCCAAAAGCTTGAAATAGCCAAGATTCAATTAACAGACCACATGAAGCTCATGAAGAAGGAAGACCAAGTGTGGATGCATTGGTCCTACTTAGAAGGAGTAACAAAAATACTCATGGGATCAAATATGAAGACAAAGTGTGGGACAGAAACCCAAGGAGGGGCCATCTGGAGACCATTCTACCTTGGTATCCATCCCAGGTGCAGTCACCAAAGATAGATGCTGATATGGATGTCAGGAAGTGCATGCTGACAGGAGCCTGATATAGCTATCTCCTCAGAGGTCTGTCTACCAGAGTCTGACATATCCAGAGGCAGATGCTCACAGCTAACCATTGATCTGATCAAGGTTCCCAAAGGAGAATTAGAAGACTGAAGGAGTTGAAAGGGTTTGTGACCCCATGAGGAGAGCAACAATACCAACCAACCAGAGCGCCCCAGGATCTAAATCACCAGCCTGGGAGCACATAGGCAAGAACCCATGACTCCAGTTATATATGGCCTTGTCAGGCATAGGTGGGAGAGGAGATCCTTGGTCCCATGAAGGCTGAACACCAATCGGGGAGGAATTCGGGGGTGGGGAGGTGGGAGTGGGGGGCAGATGGGGCACACCCTCATAGAAGCAGGAGGAGGGGGATGGGATAAGGGGTTCCTGGGTGGAGGAGGGCATGAGGTAAGGGGATAAAATCTGAAATGTAAATATAATGTAAATAAAATAAAATTAAACAAAACATTAAGTCACTAGTGGTTCATGTCAGATCCTTTGACAAGTACAGACTTTGAGAACAGAATGATAAGAGAGCATTGAATGGAAAAAAAAAATACCAGAAAAGGAACAGGAGACTCGTTTTTGAGCTTAAAATAAATTTTATCCTAGTTTTTGGCACCAATTATATCTTCTTTTGAATAGTAAATCAACAGAAACTAAAATAACGACTACCAGAGGGTGGGATGCAGTCTGCAGGAAGCCATCATGTATGTGTATCACTGAGTTTGGCTTCCAGAGCAATCCAGTTAGGTAGACAGGAAGCCCACCTGACCAGTGAAGAACACATACGGAGATAAAGTGTGGAGCCTCAAAATGCTATGGGCATTGATCACTGGAATTCACTTCCAAAACTCCGCCACCTGCACACTTAGTTGACAGATAGTTCTGCCTAGCCTACAGGATGTATTAAGTGTTAGAAACAAAATAATGTTTAAAAAAAAAAAAAAAGCACAGACTCAGCCCTTAGAGAAGATGTCCAGCTAAGTAGACAAATGTCAGTCAATTTGTGGCAGAAATAACTGCGGCGTAACCATTGTTTAAAAGTCAGGATGGTGGAGCTGGCAAGATGGCTCCGTGGGCAAAAGAGCTTGCTGCTAAGTCTGACCTCAATCCAGAGGACCCTCGTGGTGAACGGAAGGAAACTGACTCCTGAAACTTGTTCTCTGACGCCCCCCCCCCACACACACAGACATACACACACACACACACACACACACACACACACACACACACACACCATGGCACATACAAATAAATAAGTGGTGTAATGTGAAAACAATTTTGAAGGGTAGTGGTAGTAAGAGTAAGGATAAATGAGGGAGGGCCGGGAATGCTGGACCCTATATTTCTGCAGAGTGAGAGACAGGCCAAAAGGTTTCCAAACACTGAGCACTCATATGAGTAAAAACCCTACAAAAAGAACTCCACAGGGCAGCGTTCCGGAAACTCTACAGAGGGCAGCATGGCTGAATGGAGGCAGCAAAGGGGTGTACAAAGGAAGTGTATGCTACAGACTGAATCTGGGGACGTCGAGATTGGGGCTGGATCATGAGAGACTAGCTTTCCCAGCGTGGACTTAGATGGTTCTAGTAATAGTGCTGAATGTTTTAAGCAAGATGATTTCCAGAAGGCTCTCTGGACCTAGAGCTCACCGTTTTTCACCTTTAGGAATAGAGAACCCTGTGTCCAAAGAATAAGGCACAGGGTGATAAAGAGGCTTCAATCCAAGCACTCACACCTGTACACACACACACACACACACACACACACACACACACAAAGAAATGCTTTTTAAACATGGGGGCACCCAACTAAAAATGCATATCATGGTAGGCTAATTTCACACGTAAATAGTATGAAAGCAGACAAAAGCTTGAGAAGTCGGAGTGCTTGCCAGAAGACGCAGCTGGGTCTAATCCACAGTTTTATGAAAGCTGACCCTGGCAAATTGAAAGTGGTGCTTTAGATGAGCCTTGGTGGCACAGTCAGCAGGCTCATAACTTCCTTGAACAGCTAGAACATGCTCTTGCCAGATTTCGGAGTGGCTTTGCCTGAGATCACATCAGGACTGCTGTGTCCAATTCGGTAATGTTCCTTAGCTTGCCAAACCAGCTGTGCTGAATTCAAACAATAGCAAACTGCAAATGTAAAATCCATCAAGCCAAACCAGGCAGAAAACAGGGCAGGCAAACATCTATTTTCCAAGATAGTGTTTTCTTGCTTTCCTTCTTGTGTGGTGGGGGAAGAGGGGAGAAATCCTCACACATTTGTCCACATGGAAGGGAACAATAACACTCTCAAGATGCCTTTACTATGCAGCCTTCTCCAGGGTTTTTTTTTTTTGCCACATTTAAATATCACTGTCCCCCCTTACCATTCCCATTCCTACCCTCCCACATACACATATACACACAAACATACACACACACACACACACACATACACATTCACACACATACATACACATATACATACACACACATACACACACTCACACACACATATACATACACACACCACATACACATATACATACACACACATACACACACACTCACACACACATATACATACACACACATTCACACACCACATACACATATACATACACACACATACACACACACTCACACACACATATACATACACACACATTCACACACATAAATGCACACATACACACATTTACACATACACACACATACACATAACACATACACACACGTACAGACACATACATATTCACATATACACACACATTCACACATATACACGCATACCATTTTTACATTTAGCTTTTCACACATACATTATGTATACATGTTCGCAATTGCAGTTTCTATTTCTTGTGTTCCTACTGTGTGGATGTTTTAGCAAGGTATAGTGCCTATCATGTCAGCATTCAAAACACTAGGTCAGAAGAATCAAGAGTTTGAAGTGAGTCTGGGCTACCTCACCATAGAATCTGGTAACCCAGAACTAGTTAAAAGCATTTGTTCCTTTGATTGATTGATTTGATTGATTGACTGTTTTGTTTATTTTTAAGTAAGTCTTCCCAATTCCTTTGTTAGTAACAAAGACCACTGTGACCATGTTAAGAAGAAAGAAGAACCCAGGTGACTAGGAACTTATAAAGTTAGTGCATAGCCTAAAGGAGCTGGGTATAGCCTCTGCACCACTCCCTGGACACTACTACAGCTCCAGAAACTCTGCCTCTGCCATTGGCACTGCACTGCTAGGCTGAACTGTGATGAGTGTCCTTCAAGACTGTCTGATTGGTGAAAGCTAAACCATAGGCAAATTCTTACTGCAAAGGAGTCCCTAAAATAAAATGTACAGGTGCCTACCCTCCGCAGTGTAGTAAGGTGCACAGAAGAGTTTGAAGTGAGTGTTAAGGGACTTGGTACAGATTTACCTATAGTTTTTTAACAAGATGAAAGTGACTCTATATAAAAAAAAATTCTAAAGGTATTTTATGTTCAAGTAGAATGACCTTGCAGTCATCCACTAAGAGTCTCTCAATGTAAACCACTTCTTCTGCAATTGGTGAAGCTAAAGCCACTCTTAGCTAAGGGAGGTTTGGCTTTGGTAAGGAACCTTCAAAGATTTTTGTTCATTAAAACCATCAACATAACCAGGAACTGAGGGCAAGTTTCCTCCATGCATAGAAGTCTGGAGACAGAAGAGAGCAAGAGCAGACCCACCCTCTCCGTGGTGTGTGGAGTTAAAGTCCTCCCCCAGGAGCTGTATTTTACATGCCTGTCACTACTGGCATGCTGCCATCTCTTGGCACTTCTGTTCCCCCTGCTGAGGACTTGGCAGGGAGAGTAGCCATTTCAGTCCAAACCTGGCAAAATGAAACACTTCCCTCTTCTATGTCTCGGGCCAAAAAAAGGTGTGGAGTGACTCCCTCCTTCCAGCCTCACCTTTGTTTCCATCAGTCTGTGTTTCCCAACTTCACATCAGATGGGCCAGAAACCAGGTGTGATAAGCTGTGTGCTCCATGTTTATGTGAATAAAAGAATGAACTTAAAAACAAAGGCAGGAAGAAACTGTATTCTCAGTGCCTCATGGACTAGACGCTGAATTAGCAAAAGGATGTATTACTTAATAAAGCACCTTACTACTATGTTAAATAGTTATTACTCTCTAATTTTGCCCATCTGACTAAAGCCTTTGCCAGATATTTCTTTTGGTAGCATAGAAATAATGGACACTGTTTTCATTTTCAAATCTTATAACATTTTACTTATAAAATTATT
This sequence comes from Arvicanthis niloticus, assembly GCF_011762505.2. Lineage (NCBI taxonomy): Eukaryota > Metazoa > Chordata > Mammalia > Rodentia > Muridae > Arvicanthis > Arvicanthis niloticus. Next base: position 66,592,783 of record NC_047668.1, on the reverse strand, counting down.
ATGTCACGTTTACTATTTCACAAGGCATACATGTCTCGATTTCTATTGAAGTTAGAGTATACTGTCCCTTGCCGCTGACATTATGCCATAAAGCATAAAAATAATGGCAGCCTATCAAAAATAATTGAAAAGGAAATGAAAATCCATGAGCGTTAAAAACAATCACCTTGAAGTAAAACAGCCCAAATTGAGGACTGGATTGGAGGGGCAGAGCTGGATGTGTCTCTGAAGTACAAACTTCAGAAAGCTCTGTAGATGAGCTATGAATTTTATGCCATCCAAAATACCTCATAAATCAGATTCCTGGCAAAGAAAGGTGAAGTGTTATTTTTGGATAATAAGCTATCTATAAGTACATCAATTCCTATGACATGAATATGCAATATTCACATTCAAAATAATTGTCAACATAATATTCTGAGAGATGTTTGTCCCAGACACTTACAGTCTCAAAGAAAGAAGCATGGGCTAGTGAAAGAGTCCAAAATACTGTGTTTAGATCCAATTCCTCCACATACAAGTGGGATATAATTTGATATCTTGAAAATTTAGAGTTTGCTTATATTGTGGACTTACAGTGAGACAGCTAAAAGGTGAAGAATACATAAGTGCTCGCTCTCTCTCGCTCTCTCTCTCTCTCTCTCTCTTTCTCTCTCTCTGCATATATACTGTATTTTATAAAACAGAATATTATATTTAATATCTCATCACTATTTAATTTACTATTAATCCAAGAAAACACAATCATCTTTAGCAGAAGATTTGCATTTATTTAACAAACAAGGATTAAATGTGTATGTGAAGTATGCATGTATATGTTACTGCTGCTATTGTTCCTAAAAAAAAAAAAAAACCAATAGACTAAGAACACAGTGCTTGTTATTTAATGACAATTGAAATGGTATAGATTCCTCTGTGAAATATTCAGATAAAAATTTTATATTCCTTCGGGTTTTTTCTTTGAACATTCTAATGCTATCAATGTAGTGAAGGTATAATTTTTTTGTTTTACATTTAAAGATATTTTTGAACAATTTTTTGAGAATTTCATACAATATGTTTTGGTCATATTCATTCTTCACTCCTCCCTATGACTGCTTCCCATAACCCCTCTTCAATCCATCCCACCTCCCAACACATGGACTTCATGTCCTCTCCCCCCTCTCTCAGTTAATAATCTATTTAGTCCAACTTGTGCTGCCCAAGTACTCCTGAGTGTGGGGCCATGCAATGGAGCAGGTCCGCCCACCAGGATCCACACCTTAAAGACAATTGATTCTCCTTCTCTAGGGAGCCATCAACTTCCCCAAACTCCTCAGTTAGGGTTAGGGATGCTCATGAGTTGCCTCTCACTCTGTGTAGGATGCTGACAGGTTTGACTTTAATCAGGTCTTATGGAAGAAACCACAGCTAAATATCACAGATGGTAATTTCTGCATGTGAGCCAAAATGAGTCTCCTCTACCTCTCACATTGCTTTTGTTGAGGTATTGAAAACTGCAGGAGAGACCAATCTATTTATTAAAATTTTCTCCCTAAAGGTGGAAAAATGCAAATTATCTGAAGATTCAACATATCAAAAAGCACAAAATGTTTTTTTATAAAGCTACCACAATGCATAGCAGTGCGCGCACACACACACACACACACACACACACACCTCCTCCAGATCGATCATGACCTGTTATTATTACAAATATGGCATTCCTGAGAACTGAAGGCCAAGAAGGACAGGGAAGAAGATAGGTTAAGTGTAGACTTTTGCGCCTCTCCCTCCTCTCATCGAAACCCAAGCCTCCAGAATCACCCCAGCTCTGTAGCCGACCACCTACTGTGACCTCCACTTGCTCTCTGACACTGTCTCTAAATGATCATCCAGATCTTCTCCTTCAACCTTCTTCCTGTTGTCCCAGCTCTCAACTCCATCAGGAATTCCCTGGGAAACCTTCAGCCAAGTCTGCCAGAGAAACAAGTAGACCAGCAAAGCAGGGAGGCAAGCTTCAGCTTTTCACTCTCCCTCCTTTCTTCTGTATTCAAACCCTCATCTCAACCCTGGCTCTGTAGCAGACTATCTTTTGTGGCCTTTTCTTGTTCTTTGTCTCCATTCCCAGAGAACTTAGCAAACCCTGGTGGAACACTCTGCTTTGCTCCCACCACACCCAGATGCCTAGAAGCCAACATAAAAACACAATCAATAGCAGCCAGGAAAATATGTCTCCACTAAAGTCCAGCAACCCTGCCATGGCAGGCCTTGAGTATTTCAACATAGCCAAATCATTTTTTAAAAAAGATCTTACGATATGATAAAGATCTTTAAAGAAGAAATGAATAAATCTTAAAGATGTCTATGAAAACACAAACCGGACTGAAATGAACATAACAGTTCAAGATCTGAAAGTGGAAACAGAATCAATAAAGAAAACCTAAACTGGGAGAAATCTGAAAATGAAATTTTTAGGAATGCAAACAGAAGCCACAAAGGCAAGCTTCACCAGTAGAATACAAGAGATGGAAGAAAGATCTCACACATTGAAGAAATGCATACGTTGCTCAAAGAAAATGATAAATCCAAAAAAAAAAAAAAAGTGGCACAAAACCTCCAGAGACTCTGAAGCACTATAAAAATACTAAGAATAAAAGTGTTAGAAGAAAGCGAAAAAACTCAGATTAAAGACATAGAAGATATTTTCAACAAAACCATAGAAGAAAATTTTCCTAACCTAAAGAAGATATCTATCAAGGTACAAAAACCATACAGAACACCAAATAGACTGAACCAGAAAAAAAAAATCTACCTCAACACACAGTACTCAAAACATTAAACATACAGAACAAAGAGAATATTTAAAACCACAAGGGGAAAAGACCAAGTAACATATAAAAGCAGACCTACAGAAATTACACCCAACTTCTCGATAAAGACACTAAAAGATAGAAGTGCCTCGACAGATGCTCTACAGACTATACAAGACCACAGATGCCATCCATATCCAGAATTTTTTTCAATCACAATAGATGGAAAAACAAGATCTTACATAGTAAAACCAAGTTTTAGAAAATCTATCTACAAACCTAGCCCTACAGAAGGTGCTAAAAAGAAATTTTCAACATGAAAAGGTTAAACACACCCAAGAAAACACAAGGAATAAATAATTCCAGACCAACTAGAGAATCAAAAGAGGGGAAACACACACAAACACAACCACCACCACAACAACAAAATAAGGAATCAACATACACTGCTCATTGATAATTTTCAACACCAATGGTCTTAATTCCCAACAACAGACACAGATTAACATAATTTATGGGAAAACAGGATACATCCTTCTGCTGCATCCAAGAAACACCTCAACATCAAGGACAGACATCACCACATGGTAAAAGGATGAAAAAAATATATTCTAAGCAAATGGACCTAGAAAGCAAGCAACACAGCCATTTTAATATCTGACAAAATGGAATTCAAACCAAAGCTAATTTAAAAAGATAAGAAGGGGCTGAAAAGATGGCTCGGTGGTTAAGAGCATTGACTGCTCATCCAGAGGTCCTGGGTTCAATTCCCAGCAACTACATGGTGGCTCACAACCGTGTGTAATTGGAGCCGATGCCCTCTTCTGGTATATCTGAAGAGAACAACAGTGTACTCATATAAAAACAAATAAATAAATAAAATCTTGAGAGAGAGAGAGAGAGAGAGAGAGAGAGAGAGAGAGAGAGAGAACATTACATGCTCATCAAAGGAAAAATCCACCAAAAGAACAAAGCAATTCTTTTTTTTATTGGATATTTTATTTACATTTCAGATGCCATCCCCTTTCCCCATTTCCCCTCCCTAGAAAACCCCTATCCCATGCCCCCTTTTCCTTTTTGCTTTTATATATTTTTTTTAAATGTTAATCAAAGGCTTTATAAGTTTGGTATTGCTCAATCAGAAGTGTAACCCAATACCCAACCTAGATATATAAACTATCTTTGACTGGTGGAGACACGTGAACATCTGCCTCCATGTGCCCCCCATCTCTTTCTCTCTCTTTCTCTCTCTCATCACCTAGCTTCTCCTCTCCTTCTTCTCCTCCTCTCCTTACTTCTTCTCTTCCTCTCACCTTAGCTCCTCCTACATATCACCCTTCCTGTTAAAATAAAACTTTTCTCTCAAAATACAATTAGAGCATAATTATACCAATTTGTACCAGTGAGGTACAAGATAGTCCTAATACCCAGTCCATCATTTTGTTGACTAACCAAAACCTCTGTCATCCCTCCTAACTAAAACACTTAGTTCTGAACCTGACTTTTTTTTCTTGGCTTTAGAATGAGAACAAAGCAATTCTTAACATCTATGCACCAAGCACATGGGCACCTAAGTTCATGAAAGAAACACTACTACAACTTAAACCACACATTGACCCTCACACACTGATAGTGGAAGACTTCAGTAATGCACTTTCATCAGTGGACAGGTCATTCAGATAAAAACTAAACAGCTGCAGCTAACTGATGTTATAAACCAGTGAACCTAACAGGTATTTACGGCACATTTCACCCAAACACAAAAGACTATACGTTCTTCTCTGCAGTCCACGGAACTTTCTCCAAAATTGATCACATACTTGAACACAAAGTAAGTCTCAACAGATATAAAGAAAAATTAATAGCACCCTGAATCCTATTTGACCATCACAGATTAAAGCTCAATATCAATCAACAATAGGAACAATGGATAAAAGCTTACAAACTCATAGAAATTGAACAGCTCACTGAAGAATAAAAAGTCTAGCAAGACACAGATTAACAAAGAAAATGAAAAATGTTTAAAACTGAATGAAAATAAATATGAAACAAAACAAAACTTATGGGCTGCAATGAAGACAGTCCTAACAGGTAAGCTTATAGCACTAAATGCCTACATTAAAAAATTAAAAAATTAAAAATTAAATTTAAAAATGAGAGCTCTCCTAGCAGTAACTTAACAGCATGCCTGAAAGCTCCAGAACAAAAAGAAGAAATGGTACCCAAAAGAAATCGACAGTCAGAAATAATCAAACTCAAAGCTGAGTAAATAAATAAAATACAAACAACAGCAAGTATCAAAAAAATTAATGAAAGAAAATTAATTCTTTGAGAAATCAATAATATTGACAAACCCAGCCAGATTAACTAAGAAGAGGAAAGAGGAAATCCAAATTAATAAAATTAGAAAAAGAAAAAGGGGACACAGTGATAAACACCAAGGGAATCCAGAGAACCAGAAGGACACGCTTAAACAACCTGTACTCCATCCAATTGGAAACACTATACAGAATGGATACCTTTCTGAATATATGTTGCCTACCAAAGTTAAATAAAAATTAGATGAATAATTTTAATAGAACTATAACCTTTAGTGAAACAGAGCAGCAATTAAGCCAACTAACAAAACAAACAAAAAACAAAACAAGAACCCAGTGCCAGATAGCTTTAGCACAGAATTCTACCTTCAAAGAAGAGTTAATTCCACAAAATAGGAACATAATGAACACTGCTCAACATTCTACTACACTCATCTCTTACTGCCTTGCTCAGTCACCATCAGAGAAACTTCCTTCTGCAGCAGATGAGAATACACAGAGACCCATAGCCAGACAATATGCAAAGAATGAGAGACCTTGGAACACTCAGCTCTAAATGAAATGTCTCCTTCAAATACCTTCCCTCAGAGATCAAGAAACCTCACAGGAGAGAAAGCAAAAACACTGTTAAAGCTGGAGAGGGGAGGACACCAAACTGTGGACTTCCAGACAGAGCAGGACCAACACAACACAGAGACTGAGGCAGCATGTAAGAGTCTGTAGAGGTCTATACCACGTGGGGTCCTGAAGCTGAAAGAAGTGGACATATGTCCCTATCCATAACCCAAAAGCTATCATCTGGGTTATTTTAGTTTCACTGGGGAAACAAACTACTCTTAGGGGCAGGTGCATGCCCAACAGTGGATGGTCAACAGAAACTGAACTCAACAGCACCTTTGGAGGTTCCTTGGCTCATAATATCATTTCAGATTTTCCTCTACTAGCCTCTTCTTCACCACCACCTCCTCTTCCTCCTCCTCCTCCTCTTCCTCTTCCTCCTGCTTCTTCTGCTTTTTCTGCTTCTTCTGCTGCTTCTACTTGTTCTTCCTCCTCCTTCCTTCTTCCTCCTCCCCTCCTCCACATCCTCCTCCCTCTTCTTCCTCCTTCTCCTGCTTCTCTCTGTCTTTCAGGTCCTTTGTATATTGGGTATATATTATGACTTCTGATTTTGTGTTTTTGTGTGATTCCTGAGTGTGTGAATGAGTGAGTCTCTGCATTTTTATCTGTTTCTTGTGCCCTTCCATGGGCTCTTATACTTATGTTGGTTTCTTTTTTTCCTATTCTGATGTTTGTTTTTTGTTTTATCTTGATGATTTTATTTTATTATATTTTATTTTAATTATTCCTTAGAACCCAGTTTGTTTTCTAAAGAGAGTGGAAGGGTAGGGAGGAGTAGAGGGGGGAGAAATCATAATCAAGATATATGAGAAGAAATTTATTTAAAAAAAATAAACAAAATGGCAGTCCTCCCACCCAAACACCACACACACACACACACGAGAGAGAGAGAGAGAGAGAGAGAGAGAGAGAGAGAGAGAGAGAGAGAGACGAAGAGAGAGAAGAGGGAGAGAGGGAAAGAGAGACACAGAGGATAGGATGAATTTTTTCATTCAGGAATAATAATCTCAGACAATAGTTCAATGTTCCTGAAATTTTTATATTCCAGCACCTTCCTTTACAGTGTCTCTCTCATCCCTCAAGTGGGATTCCATATCCAGAATGAGGAGGGATCACATTAACAGTTTCCATCATCAGACAATGGGACTCTTTAAATAATGCTGGTATTGAGGCAAGAGAGAGATAAGGGCTTTTGAAAAGGGGTAGCGAAAGGACAAGTTGTCTCTGCTAGTGTCTCCTGGTTTCAATGGCAGATCCACCAGAATTCACCACCTGAGGATTTAGATTTAATATGGCTTACAAGATTAAGACTGTAGTTGTTGCAGTCAGCAATTGAGTTACCATTGTTTCTGAACTAAGTTTTTGTCGTGTTTTCCTTCATGCATCAGCTCGTGGGTTCCAGAAAGAAGGAATATACAGCCTTGGTGAGTCTCATCGACAGACGTGCTGAACTGACCTGCTTGAACTTGGACTTTGAGCTGGATCCAGTCAGGACACAGACATCAGAGACTTTAATAATTGTCGGTGTGACTTTCTTAAGCCCAACCAACTCCTTCATTTTCTCTACCCTTCCCTCACCCCCTTCAAGATATCGCAACACCCATATTCAGCTTGAAGAAGTTATGAAGAGTTGTCATCTCAGTTCCTTGGACTTGGAGAGATGAAGGTGGTTATTCTAAGTTTGCCTTTCTGGGGAATTTAGAAATTGTCATAATTGGAACAGGGAGGAAATAGCTAGAATTGATTGTATAGCCATAATCTCATTTGGTAGAAATCTTTATAATTGTTACTAAGTTGAAGTCATAATTTCTTATTTTGGTACAGAATTTATTTTGATGCAGAATCAAGGTTTTATTGGTATAAATTTCTTCTATTGATACAACAATTTTAAAAGCACAAGGCTTGGATTGAATCCTTCTATAAATGTCATTATAAACTTATCTGAGATGTTTAAGCCTGTGAGTTAAGGACCAAATAGTAAATTCATGACTCTGAGTTTATTGTTAGGGTGTTTTCAGATATTTTAATTAGAAATAGCTGATGGTAGTTAATGGACAACAGTCCAGATTACTTTACATAGATAGTGGTTTTTCAAAAATGTTAGAAATCCACAGAATGTGACACTTAATATTATTTATTCACTTGTTGAGACAAATCTGCTCCTAACAGTTTCGCATTTTTGGATTCAAAGAAGCAGCTAAGCTTCTATAGCTCCAGGTGAGGTGATACGTTGTGGCTATGTGGCCACTGGGCAGAAATTGCCTATCTCTCCTACAGATCTCTACCATCCTTGAGAGGACACAAGCTACAGGTTAGGACAGCTTAGTTCTGCCAAGACAGAATAAGCCAGTCCTTAATAATTCCTGTTTTTCAAGGTCTGTCAGAATATCCTAGGTCAGAAGGTTGAAGACTGATGCTCCAACTTCCTGACTTTCTGGGGCTGTATAGGTAGGCAGCCATCTCTACAATTTGTCTCAGTTCTGGAAGCTGTGTTAGGCTTCTTATATTTTCAGGTAATGTTGGAATGTTGGTCATTCTTGGATTTCTGACAGGGTTGAAATACTATTTATAGTCTCAGAGCCAACCCAGGCTATTTACATTGAGAGAACAGATTAAAGAGGATAGCTTTTAGGTGGCATACTATCTAAAGCCAGGACATAAGTCAGGTGTATTATAAGTCTTTTAAGTTAAGACAGATGATAGAGTGTTCTATTTTATTGACAAAAAATGATGGACTGGGTGTTAGATTGATCTTGTGCTCAACTTAAATCTAAGATAAAAGAGTCTTTTAAGTGAACAGAAAGGGGGAAGTGTAGATAGCCCTGGTGTTGCCTGTATTTTGATGCAAATTATGCTCTCCTGGGAGGGAGACTTCTTGTGAACTATCCCCTAATGAATAAAGGAGCCAATCACTGTGAGAGTAGGAGGGACTTCCGGGTTGGATAGGGGAAGAGAATAGGCAGGAGAGAGATAGGGCCTTTGGACAGGGATAGCAAAAAGACAAGTTGTAGCTACTAGTGTCTCCTGGTTTCAATGGATTCTAGTTGTTGCACCCAGCGATTGAGTTACCATTGTTTCTGAAAAAGAAAAATAATAATGCTGGTATTTCAGTCATTTTGCAGTCCTTTGTGGACCAGCACTATACCTCAGTATTGTTCACCTGACATTTCCTGCTGTGCTTCCTGCCCTTTACCTCCTGAAGTCCCTCATTTCAGAGCTATTTTCATCGACTCTATTTTATTAAATGAATTATAAAATCTCTATTCATTTACTTCCTGAGATAATGTTCTGCAATCACTAAAAGAATTTCAAAAGCCCAGGTTGCCTCTTGTTTCAAAAGTGTACTTTATAAACCAAGCAAGAAATTTGGAATTATATCTTCCAGTTAGAGATGTGCTTAAGTGGAAACATTGTCCATTTGAAGGTTCTATTATTTGGTTTTGTCTTCCATTATGCTGGCCATGTGTTTATATAGAATAATAACCCCAAGAGGGGGGTATCTTTAACTGCAGGCCTTTATAAAAACTAAAGAAATTCTCAGCATGATTGAATTCATTTTTGCCAGCCAAAATTATATACCATACACACTTATATATAACAATATATAGGATGTAGCAACTGGCAATAAGCTTTGATTGTCACTAAAGGAACCATTGTGGTGGTCTCTATTCAACCTCTGTGTCTTTCTCCCCCATTTTCTTTCCCTGGTGGTCTGATTACAGGGTGAGAAAAGCATTACAACCCTCACTCTCTTCCTCTTCAGCTGGAACCTTGTGTTTGCATAACCCTGAGCATAACCTGAGCGCAATGGGATTGGAGGGACAAGCTTTGCATTCTGCTAGAATGTAGTTTCAAATAGATCCCCTACATTTGCTTTAAATCATCACTCTTCTGTACAGTCTCAATGCATACTCTCTAGGCTGGGGGTGTAGCTCTGAAGCTCACTGCTACAATACTTGCCCAGCATGTGTGAGGCCCAGGTTCCATCCTCAACACCACAGAAAACAACAGCTAAAACATATACACACAGATGTGCATGCATGTGTGTACACATCCAAGTTTCCTGAGCCAACAATTTAGGAGTTTTTAGGGCATTGCGGTATGTATATGTTTATGTATATGTGCACAAATGTTTCCATGTGTTTGCATGTGCAGGTGCATATGTGTGTATGAATACCAGAAGCTATTCTTCAGGTGCCATTTATCTCTATTTTTAAGAGAGAAAATCTCATTAGCCTGGAGCTCACTGATGAGGGTAGACTGGCCAGTGAGCCCTAGGGATGTCCTGTCTCTACCTCCCCAGCCCTAAGATCATAATACATACTGCCATGCCTAGCTTTTTTGCATGAGATTGGGAGCTAGAACTCAGGACTTCATGTTTGCAATACAAACACTTTACTGACTGGGCCGTCTCTCCAATCCAAAGCATCATTATTAAAGTGTCCTAATAACCAATCCTCTGGACTGCAGACAGAGATTGTAAGAGGTCTCCTTTAAGGATCTGCTGCATTTAATTTATACCATATATTATAATAAAGACGATATTCTGAGCTACTTTACAACCATACCTTAATTACACAGTTGTTGAATATTACATAAATTATGTATCTGTTGTTTCTTTCCCAGTGTGTGTGTGTGCTGCATATGAGAAAGGGGCATTTATATTCATCACAGTCTACAAAGCATCTAATATTGGACAACAGTTGCTCCTTAAATATTTGAGCATGTCCCAATTGTACTCATTTCAAACTTTTCTAAGAAACATTTCTAGGGTAGAGAGTAAAATAAAGCATTTGACAGTAAAAGAAGTTTGCAAAATAAATCTGCCAGAAGTTCCCAAAGGCACATAGCATATGAAAGACCTTGAGAAGTCCTGTAGTGAAGAAACCCAGCTCTCTTTGTGCAGCCAATTTTTCTCCAATGCGAACATAATAATCTCTTTTCTTTGGCATAAATTTCTTGTAGAGCAATGTTCCATGATTTATCAACCAGTTTGAAAATTCAATCCTTCAAGTCAATGTCTCTCTATATAAATATTTTATTCATCTCATCTTACTGTGGAAAAAAATAAAAAAGCTAACGTAGAGGCCAAAGGAGCCATTCTTAGTCCTGGTTTTCATATTAACTAATAATATGATCAGGCCAAGTCATTTCATGGAGTGTGGCTCTTGCCAAAGAATATTACTAACACACACACATGGGGAGTAGGGGGTGTCAATTTTGTCATGTGAGCATTAAAAACCCTGATCATAAAGCTCTGAGATCTAAAGTTCTAGCTACTTTAATTGCTGCTGTGATTTACAAGGTCATCGAGCATATCTGAAAAGTCAGTTTAATATGGTTATGTAAAAGGAGCTGTCATAGAAGCATTATGAGGTAAGCAGTGCTGACTGCTAATTGGATAGCCACTGTGGAAGGAACACTTTTTATTTCTTTTCTCATCTTCCTTCTTGGCCTCCCCCCATCTCTTGAGGTGAAGTACTGTCATCCAAGAAAGTTAGCTGGCATTCTCTGTTAACTCTTTCTTTTCTCATCTAGCTCTGCCCAGATCCAAATTTAGAGCTCATGGAGACAAGGGCTACATCCTAGGAACATTGAACAGCTCTGGGTTCTATTTTTATGGCATAGTATTTTACATGTAATCATTAGAGCAATAACAGGCACAATATCATGTGATACCTCTGCTCATGGGTTCCTAAATCTGAGCTCTCTCAATGGTAGTTTGTCTTGGTCACAAACTTTCATGCTTTGATTCATAATTAATGTAAAATCTTGGAGCATGGTCCAGAGCTCAGATGGAAGATATTTGGTATATTTGTTTAAAAAAAAATTCTTATGTTCCTCAAAATATACTATATGGGTGAGTCCTAACAACACATCAGGTTCTTTTTACTCCAAAGTTAGCTTCAAACACTGGAGGGGTGGCTCAAACAGTAAAGAGCTCTCTGAGCAACCATGAGGAGCTGAGTTCCATCTCCAGAACCCATGTGGAAAAAGCACTTAAAATCCAGTGCTGGGAAACGAGAGACAGGCAAAATTCTGGTGGGTGCTGGCCAGACAACCTAACCTAATAGGCAAGACTCAGGTCAATGGGAGATGCTGTCTCAAAATACAAGGTGAACAGCACCTGAGTAGCAATGTCTGAGGTTAACCTTCGGCCTCCACATGGATAAACATGTAATCACACACTATAAAAAAGTTAAGTTTAATATGTGATAGAGAAAAAAGGAACCCCAGGAAAACAAGATGCTAAGAGAACATAGCTATAGGAGATAATGTTTTGTGCGGGTAGAAAAGTCATCATGCCTAGCCACATAGATACAGCATTGGAGCCAGGGCTATGGAGTTGGGAGGTGGCAGAAGATGAGAGAGGAGAAATTTTACCAGAAATCTTCTCTGCAGTTTCAGAGTTAATTGAAATAGAAGTTTTCAGATTAAAAAACCCCTTGAGCATCTTTTAGACATGAGAGGGGATACTAAGAATGTATAAATCATCTTTCCCTTGCAAAACAAAGGAGAATTAGAGCATTTTTTTATGCCACAAAAATAGACGGGCTTAACCTTCCAGAAGAACAGGGGATGTTAAATATGCAATAGAGTTTGGGAATTATAGTGTCATTAACATTTTAAAACACTATTCTGAGCATAAGCAGCAGCAAATTCTAATACCATGATCTTCCTATAGCTAACCATTCACTGCTTCTATAAGCCCTGCTCTTGCTTGGAACACAGACATGGAAGTGAGGGACACAGTTGTTCTTATTTCCTTATGGTACACACAAGCAGAGTCCTCAGGCAGCCACAAGATCACCTGACTGGCACTCTGGTTCTCTATTCATTTCTCTCCTCCTATCCCATTTCTACAATCTACTTTGCAACAAAAATCACAATAGGAAGTACATACGAAACCCTTCAGAGAACCCATGCACTTTCTCTTAAATGCATGACCAGCAGTATGATTATTTTTTCTTTTCACATGAATTCGTTGCATAATAGCTTTGCTTCTTGGAGATGATCAACTATAATCCGTCAGTAAGTTCCTAATATTTACTTCCAGGACTATAAAATTGAAGTCTCATTATAGATTTTTTTTTTTATTTTAAGTGTATGGGTGCTTTGCCTACATGTATGTGTGCACAGTATATGCACATGTATGTGTGTACAGTCCTTGTCGTGAGCCCAGTCTTTTATCTGTCATGAGCAGGTTGTAATAATGTTTTAGGGTCCCCGTGGGGAGAGGAGTGACAGGTCCTCTCCACTCAGGAATCGTATACAGGATTGACTGTGAGATGGTCAGTTCCTCGAGAGGGGAGAGAGTACGCCAGAGACAGAGGTTTGATATTTAATTGCTCTTTAATAATGCACAGCAAACAATATATTATCACCAATGCCAAAGCTATTGTAACAATGAGGTATTGCCACATTTCCTATGCATTGACTCTATCAATGTCAGTACACACATAATAAGTTGGTAATTACCAAAGAAATAAGTATAACAATAAGTACATTATTAATTGTGGGTTATACGACCTGAGTCCTTATGACTGCAGTTTCCAGCAGCTCAGGTCCAGAGAGTGCTTGACCGGAAAGATAGGAGCATTGGTCTCTCGGCTGCTGCTTTGATGATCTAGTGCAGCAGAATGCTTGGTCTCTCTGCTAGAGGAGGCCTGAACGGAGGATCACGCTAGCCAGTCATGGCTACCAGTGTGATGAAGTGCTCTGGACAAGGGCTCCTCTTTTATGCTTTAATTGGGGTTACTTCTGACGTACATGGCAGATAACCAGATGTGTCTGGTTATCTGTGGGCTATGACTTCATTGCAGGTAGGCTTTTAGTTATCATCATACTTTAAAACACGTCCAAACTTGTTTTGTGGACTTGTCCAGACTTGTTTTCTTTCCTATTACAATATGGAGTCAGCTCTGTTAAGGACCTGCTTCTTACAGTCCCCATGGAAGCCAGAAGAGGGCTCAGATCCCTCAAACTGGAGTTACAGATGGTTGTTAGCCTTTTTGTTAGGTGGTGAAAATCAAGACTGGGTCCTCTTGAAGAGCAAGAAGGACTCTTAGCCACCAATCCATCTATCCAGCCCTGAATATAGCTTTTAAATCTTGTGATGCAAGTGAAATTAACGAGCTATTTTCTTCTCACTTGTTAGCCTTGCACTTTCTGAAGAAGAGTCAGTGAGACCAAGGAAGGCATCATGACTGCACAGCCCTGGAGCCCCTGACTACCTTTGTTTTCATTATATAGCATTAACAATATAGCTGGAGAGATGCCTTCCTGGGTAAGAGCACTTGCTGCTCTTGTAGAAGCCTTGGTTTAATTTCCTGCCTTCCACAGGCACCAGACATGCAAGTACACATACACAAAACACTCATGCACATAGCAAAACAAAAATAAAGAATATGCTTGTTCTAGAAACAAAAAAGAATTGCTCTCTCACCTATGCAGTATGTGACTTTGAGGAAGAGTTTTTCAAAACTTCAGTCTCTTCATGAATAACTCTATCTCATGATCTCTCATGATCAGATCCATAAATCCAAATGTCTTTCTGGCATTTCCACCTCGATTGTCCCAAAGTATTAAAGAAACAATCTGGGAAGCTTTGTTCCAGGTTCTTAGCATCTTGCTCAAAACACTGAAGAATCACAACAAGAAAAGCAGCCAGGTGTCTTATCCAAAACCAAGGAGAAAATAGAGAATAGAGAGGACCCAGTGAGATTTGCTTAATGGCCCTAGGCTACTTGTCAGGACTTCCTTCTTAGCTTCAGGAAGAATAGTCAATTGCTATGGATAGGATGTGGGTGATTTACTGTTTTAATGGACAGGCTTCGGTTATGTAACCCTTTACTCACTGAGCCTTTCCCATCATGCATCTGATTTAATTATATGCATGCTCAATCATACAATAGTCATAGAATGGTAAATATGGTGGGTTTTTTTTCCCCAAAAAGTTTACTCAGAAGGCAGAGGTTGCCTTACTAGACAAGGAACCTATAACAGGCTGGACCTACCTACTTTCCCCTAGTTTCAGGTTATGTTTGAGGTCATGTCCAACCACAGAAAAGAGGCAAGGTTACTAGGGTACTTCTAGGGAGTTACTGAGAGTTATTAGGGAAGAATGACAGTTGTCTTATTTGGACAAAGGCAAATGGCTTGTAGCTTGATGGAGGTGCTTCATGGGTTACTAAGCTACCTGTGCAAACTGTCTGCCTCCAAAGAACCTCAGCTTAGTGAAAATCTGATGCATGACCTTCTGCTGTGAGCTTGCCTCTCTTCTATTTTCCTAAGCTATCCAGAGCTATCTAAACATGTACAATCCAAGCCCTCTACTTCTGCGTGCATTTCATTGCTACGCTGTATCGAGCTCACACTTTGTGTTTTGATCCATGTGTGTCCACCAGCCGCAGTCCATTCATGCCACCTTCACACTCACCAGGACTACTCTGAAAATGTCACCACTCACCCATCTAAAACAACTCTTTCTGAAATGCAAACCCTATTGCATTATCACTCCCTCTGAAGGGTTCAGAGGGTTGGTATTCAGGAATCTGGCCAACCTCCCTGATCCTGAGCAGGCCTCTGAGTCCCTTCACTGTGCTGTGCCCACCCCCCCCCCACACACACACACACACCACAGAGCCTAAGGACATTCTGTCTCTGTCTTCCACATCATCTATGGATGTCTGTCCCTCACCTCAGTCCCCACCCACTCAGAGACTCTTCTCTCACTTCACCCAATGACCCTGCTTACAGTGCAGAGTCACAACATGAAGTAGTAACTTTCCATTTATTTTGTGGCTCTCAATATCTCCTGCTTTCCCATTTGACTAAAAGTTTCACAGAGAAGGAAACCAAAACTTTTATCAGACACAGAAAACTCCAATAAACATCTGTTGAATAATTGTATGCGTCAGTGAACATAAATTAATGCAACTAGAAAAGTACATACCATCTCAAGGCTAAAATCCTCCATATCTGCCATATAATTTCTGTGTGCAACTCCTTTTTATTTCAATAAGGCAGTATTGTATGAGCCCAAAAATGTGGCTTAATTTGTATATTTCATGGCTAGCATATGAAATAGAGATTGATGTGTTCCTGATACATATCATTCATTTATTTACATATTTATAAAAAGTGTATTTTATATAAATAAATATATAAAATAATAATATATAAAATAATTTAAACATAATATTTTAAAAATATAATATAAATTAAATTAATGTATAATGTAAACTAAATTAATATATAAAATAATATATAAAATATGAAAATTAAGTATATAAAAGTTACATATTTAAATTATTTTTCCTAGAAGGTAGTAGATAGGACCATCTATCAAGAAATTAGAGAAAAGGTACCCAAACAAGAATATTTTGGTGGACAAGGTAAAAGAGGAAATAGAGAATGGTCCAGGCAAAAAGGGAGAAAACCAATAGCCCAGAGAAAGAAGCTCTGATAGGGAGCGAGGAGCAGAAACCTCCCCAATGTTGAGCAAACAAATGAGCAACTTGACCCCTCACAAGGAAAAGAAAAAGAAATAGAAACCATGAAATGACAGAGCCAAGTCACTGATCGCCTGAACAGCCATGTCTGGTGCAGGCTTCAGCTACACAGCTGCCCTGGAAAACACTTTAGGTGAAAATTTGATTTTTTTTTTTTTTTTTTTTTTGGCATTGCGTTGCGTTGCATTGCTTTCCTTTGTGTTGCATTGCCTTTCGATGCTTAGGACAGCAGTTTTACTGCTGTGTTTTCATCTTTTGGAAGCCTAAAAGATATCGGAGCAATGAGAGGCAATGACCTTTCCTGCCAGCAGTGCATGGTTTTGTTACCTGTGTTTGTGGCAAAACAGTTTGGTGCTGGCTGTAAAGGAGAGTGTCTTGATTACCTTGTGAGACCTCACTGTGGGCTCTGTGAACAGAGGGCAGGGTTAGAGGCTCCCAAAGGACCCTCTGCTTGTACCCTTGCTATCCTCTTGGTCGCTTGCTCTTGCTCACTCACTCTTTAAACAGCACACACACACACACACACACACACACACACACACTCAACTGTGTGTCTCTTGAGCCCAACATGAAAGTGCTGGTTTACAATAAGTATTTTACCCAACTAAAAAGAAGAGAAAAGCATGTGACATCCCCTTATTAGAAATAAGAACCTTCTGTGGAAATCTCTCATTTACAATGTTGCTTTCACAAAGCAGGTACCCAAGAGAGACTAGGGATGAGGCCCAGTAGTAACATTTGTGTAGCATCCATAAAGCCCTGGGTTCTAGTGCCAGCAACACACAAACACACACACAAACACACACACACACACACACACACACACACAGGAACAAAAAACAATCCAGAAACCAATCACGGTGGTATAAACCTGTATTCTCAGCACGCTGAAGAATCAGGACCTCACAGCCATCCTTGGTTACCTGGCACCTTGAAGAGAGCCTGGGAAACATGTCTTAAAAACAAGTCTAAGGGATATTGTGATCAACTTAAACTCTTAGCCAAGTTTTAATATCTTGAATTCTCCAAATAATTAATGATTACTCTTCCCTCCTTGGTGAATATTTCAATGAAAGCCCAGAACTGTGCGTGCCATTTCCGAAAGTCCTGAGACAGCACCTGGGAGCCAGGCCCTCCTGAGGAGAATTTCCAAAGCAAAGGCCCACCACTGACCACAGCACTCAGAAGACTGTCATCAGCTATCCCCCATGCCACCATGGTTCTGGGTTCCTCATGATGCTTGGTTCAGCATGGTTCTAATGCAGCCGAGTTACAGCAGAGCCCTTCTGCCCCCCTTCCCCCTAACGCCTTAACAAGCTCTGAAAGGTATCATGCTCAGACTTTTTAGCATTGGATTGCAGGCTCTCTAGTCTCTATTGAACTATAATTCCCATGTGGAAATTTTAAGGAGAACCTTCTCCTCCTTGGATCTCTGCCAACGCCCTTCTAACACAACAACGTGGCACACAGAAGAGTTGGAGATGGAGAGACCCTGAGTTTCCTAACAGTGTCATTCTGGCCAATCTCAAGCCCTGGACAGGTCAGTCAATCATTTTTATTTTAAGGAACTACAGATTTGAGATGAAAATCCTCTCTCCCCCATCTACGTAGCTTGAAGGTCGCATTATCTGTTAAATGTTTCAGCCAAGGAAACAGGAGTGTTCATAGTGTCCCGATGACTATCTGCCCTGTCTGACAAGTTACTGCATTTAGTCTTCAAACCCCACCTATTTTTCAACTTAGGAAAAAGTCAAGTAAATGTGGACCTCAAAGCAACTCTCTGAGATAATGCATCGCTTCTGTCCTCTAATGACATGTGAAAC
Organism: Arvicanthis niloticus; assembly: GCF_011762505.2. Taxonomy (NCBI): domain Eukaryota; kingdom Metazoa; phylum Chordata; class Mammalia; order Rodentia; family Muridae; genus Arvicanthis; species Arvicanthis niloticus. The sequence goes on along the minus strand of NC_047668.1, from coordinate 66,574,718 downwards.
ATTACCAATGATTATAGAAAACATGTGTGTTCGGTTTAAGACAACTGTAGAAGCTACAGATAAACTAATGAGAACACTGACCACACATAGTAACACAGAGGAATATAGGTTCTGCAACCTATAACCTAGAAATAAATCTAAATTTTACAACCAGTCCATATTTACAGTGAGAAGAGGAAAGGCAATTTATATTAACGTACAAATGTGTACCACCGTGAAGCTAACTTAATGATCATAAAAATACATTAAATGAACAGAGGGATGGTGCCTTTATCAGACAACTGGTCTCAAATAACACTGAGAAACAGGCATCATCGCTGCAAGCTATTGTTTTATGCCTTCAAAAATCTTCTAAGTGTAAAAGCATTTTCTTCTCAAAGGTAACTATTACACTGAATATCTGTCTTTTGGCCCTACATTTTTATCATTGGCTGTAGGAGTGTATGTGGGTCCGTCAGACCCAGCTGAGGGTGGAATTCCCATCCTATAGCCATGGTTCATTGAACCAACATGTGTAAGTTCAGAAGTGAACTGCTGTGTTAAGTAGTGAGCGATGCAAGCCTGCTCTAATTGTCTGTTGGTATTGATGGCTTTGTCTTGTTTTTGCTTATTTGCGTTTCTGTTTGAATCACATTACCAAGTACACTAAGTGTCTATTGACTCACTGGAGAAGCTGAGAATACTGGCCTCCACATTTTCAAATATTTCAAAACCGGAATGCTTCAAGACGCAAAATAATTGCTGTATACTAGGCACCTTCTAAAGTAGCCTCAGTGAGTATAAATACAGTTCTTAGCTGATGTTTTCTTCTGTATTTTTTTTTCATATATTACATCCCAACCATAATTTCCCCTCCCCACTCCCCCAGCCTCCTCCCCCCACCCTCTCCTCTCCCTCATATCCAGCCCCTCTCCACCTCTCCTCAGAATAACAGCAGGCCTTCCAGGGACATCAACCAAACACAACATAACAAACTACAGTAAGACTCTACACATAAAATCACATCAAAGCTGGACAAGGCAACCCAGAAGGAAGAAATGGGTCCCAAAAGAGTCAGGAAAAGCCCCTGCTCCCACTTTTAGGATTTCCTTAAGAACATCAAGCTACTCAGCCATAACATACATGCAGAGGACCTAGGTCAGAGCCCTTACAAGCTCTCTGATCTCTGCCAGGTCCCATGAGTCCAAGTCAGTTGATTCTGTGGACCATATTCCCCTGATGTGTCCCTTCTCTGAGCCCTCTGGTTTCTCCTATCTTTCCTTTCCTTCCTCTGCAGGACTCTCCAAGCTCTGCCTACTATTTGGGTTTGGCAGTCTGCATCTGCGCCCTTTATTTGCCAAGTGAAGTCCCTTTGGTATCTTTGATACCAATTCTGCTTGGTTCCCATCCCAGGACACTCTGCAGGCAGGACAAACTGTAAGTCAAAGGTCGTTGTGGTAAATCTCCAACCCAAATAGGACTGGTCAAAGAAAACACAACTCAATAATTATGAATACAAACTGCACACCTAGATTGGGCAGATTCACCACTACACTGCTCTATTCCCCATCTATGAGATCCCTCATAACTTGTGGGTTTTTTTTCCAGGCCACTCCCATCACCTCTCCTTCATCTCCTCCATCATCCTCCCACCACTTCCTCTCTCTCCCAAACCCTTTCCGCTCCACCTCCCCTTCTACTGCCCAATCACCTGCTCTAGCCTTTATTTTACAAATTAGGGTGGGCAGAAGGTTCACCTGTGTACTGATTAGCTCCTCATCTGCAGCCCCTTCCAGGAAACGGGATTAGCATCAAAATACAAGACCAGGGCTATCCACAACAAAAGGCTGTGGGTTTGAAGTCCCAAACCCTCCACTTGAGGCCTTGCCTGGTTACAGAAGTTGACTGGTTCATACCCATGTTGCCCATTACTAAGTCTTTGCTAGGGTTACCTTGGAGATTCCATGGAGTTTCCATTACACTAGGTTAGCACCTCGACCCCAAGATGCCCCCCTCCTCCAGTTGTTTCTCCCAGTGTTTTCTCTCTCTCTCTTCCTTTCACCTAATCCCTCCTATTACCAACCTCACCCCTAGTCCTCCTGAAAAATCAATTCTATTTGCCCTTTCATCCACCTTAACCCCTCCTTGTTATTTATTTGCTGGTGTTTTCAATGCAGCATCAGAATCCAGTCTCTAAGAAAGACAATAATCGTACTCCAGACATGGAATGTCGTGAGTAGATACTTTATACAGTACAAAAATCCTCCCCAAATGCTAACGGAGACATCAGGACATGGTGATAGTGCCCCTATGGCCCCACAAATGGGCCAAAACCTCAGACTCTAACTAAATACAATATCCATTGTCAATGTTGCTTCCCATTGCTACTTCCAAAAGAGCATCCATTCAAGCCTAAATCTAAGAGTAAGCCTACCACACTCAGTCAACATTCTCTTGCCCCTTGACTACAGCTCTTCTTTAATGATTTTTTGAAGCTAACGCTATCTAAAGCCTGCATGTCACCTAATATCCATGTCTAACTCTTTTGGTGTCTTACCTGGGGTTATAGCCATGCCCTCCTGCAATGTCTAGGCACTTACAAGCAATCAGGTCACCTCAACCCTGTGGTACTGGACCTGAGCACATCCCTGATGAAGGCCAGCTTCGTATTCTGTCACTTCTCAAACACAGCTGTGGTGGTTTGAATAAGAATGGCCCCCATAGACTCATGAGTTTGAATGCTTGGCTCCTAGGGAATGGCACTATTAGGAGTTGTGGCCTTGTTAGAGGAGGTGTGCCACTGTGGAGGTGGGCTTTGAGGTCTCCTATACTCAAATTATACCTGGTGTGATACAACAGTCTCTTCTGCTGCTTGTGGATCTAGATGTAAAACTCTCAGCTCTTTCAGCATCAAGTCTGTACACTGCCATGCTTCCCACCATGATGATAATGGACTAAATCTCTGAAACTGTAAGCCAGCCCCAATTAAATGTTTGCCTTTATAAGAGTTGCAGTCGTTATGGTGTCTGTTCACAGCAGTAAAACCCTAACTAAGACAATAGCACATCCTTTTGATGCAGGGACATTGTAACAACCACATTAACGGTGATCAAAGCAAGCCATCTCATGAGCTCATTATACCCCAGGCTGAGCCTGGAATGACAGATATCAGACAGATGCCCTCACATTCTGGAGGTTTGAAGTACAGCTTTTGTGAGAAAATAATGAGTGATCCCACTGCTCTTGGGGTTTACTAAAGGAAAATATCACCAGGAAAGAAAAAGACTAACAACACATCTAAGTCATATTGACTAGACTTCTACTCTGTGTGTGTAAACCCCCAAAGTGCCCAAATGCCAGTGAAAATAGTCACTTCATGAGAATCTATTTAGAATATGCCTTTTTATGGGACCCACTTTTTTACAGTTTGAGTTATTCTAGACTGCCCTTGCTCAGTGTTACAATAAATTATTTTTAGTTTAGTTTTAAGAAACAGGGTAAAACTAAACAACAGCTGTACTCCACACCCTCTGATGAATGGAAGCCACGCCCTCTCATGAGTGGAAGCCACGCCCTCTGATGGATGGAAGCCACGCCCTCTCATGAGTGGAAACTGTGAGGGAGCTTGCATGTTCCCTAAGATGGATGCTGCTTCTTAGATTCCAAGGAGCAATGGTTCTCAACCTTCCTAATGCTGTGAACCTTTGATACAGGTCCTCATGTAGTGGTGACCCCCAACCAGAAAGTTAATTTTGTTGCTACTTCATAACTGTAATTTTGCTACTGCTATGAATGGTAATGCAAATATCTGATATGCAGGTTATCTGCTATGTGACCCCTGTGAAAGAGTTATTTCGACCCCCAAAAATGTCTTGACCCATGGGCTAAGAAGCACTGCCACAGGTTAAAGGTAATGCATTACAGAAGCAACCCAAATTCTGGTCCTTACTAGCACCTGGAATTTTTACAACCTCCCAGGGTTCTCACCTCCATGTAGAAACATGAAATGACAATAGACTTACAAATGAGAGGTTGAAAGGTTCCCCTCCCCCTTTTTTTTTTTCTTTCCTTGACTTCTCTGCTCAGATGATTGGTTTAATTCAGGGGAAGGATTTATATCATGCATGAGTATTCCTGTTAATGATATAAAGTAGGATTTATATTCTGGGTTTGAGATCCTTCAGTTTCTGCATAGCGGTCAAGCATGGGTTTCCCACAGGAGTTACAGATAGTTGGGAGCCACCACCTAGGTAATGGGAATCAAACTTGTGTCCTCTGTAAGAATAAGGGCTCTAAACCACTGAGCCATCTCTCCAGCCACTGTGCTAATTTTTGAACACTGTTTTTTTTTTTAATTCATATTTAAGACACATCTTTCAAACTTGAAAAAGAATCAGAACACATTTCCTACAAAGAATTTTTATAAAGATTCCAGCATGTTAATTTTGGAACAGAGTCTAGTAAATGAGTTAATTAATTCAACTTCCTGCCACCAACACCCAGGCTGTGTGGGAACATTATCAGACATTCTGCACTTGTGTGCACTCCAGGGGCATACAAGCATCGCTACTAGAAGGTTCAAGTATTATGACCGAGTTCCTGATGACAGAGTCTAATGCATTTTGTGAGGCTCTCTCCTCTGCATCCTGTTGTCACCTTTGTGTGACACCAAGTTTTCTCTCCTTTCTGTCTGACTAACTACTTCATCCTTTCAATGACACACACAGGAGACAGTTCACAAAGCTCTTAGCGTGTTGCTTCCTTTTATATACCTTGTCTCCATCTATCGGTAACCGTCCTTGTCTCCATTTATCGGTGACCGTCCTTGTCTCCATTTATCGGTGACCGTCCTAGGATATAGCACGGGTGGATAAACACTCTACATATAGGCAAAACAGCATGAAGTAAAACAACTTTTAAAATGTGCATGTTCTGCCCTTTGTTCTTGGCATCTATGAGAATGATTTCATATAAATAGGGAGGCAAGGTCAACACTAGTCCTGCTCATAGTATCCCTCGGTGAAGACTATCTGCATTCTTTCATGTTGTGAGTATATATGTGTGTGCATGTGCACGCCATGCAAGCAGCATGCAAAGGCCAAAGGAAGACACCAGACACCCTTCTGTATGACTCTCTAGCTTTATTTTCTTGACAACAGGATCGCTCACTCAGTTCAAAGCTCGCCATTCCCACTAGGCTGTCTAGACAGCAAACTCCGAGAATCTCCCTGCTTCTGTTGCACTTTCCCACAGTGCTGGGGTTAAAGGTCTTCAAAGCCATGCCTGGCTTTTTAAATGTGAGATCTGAGGATTTTAACTCATATCATCATGGTTGTGTGTAGGATTCGGGATCCAGGAGACGATGAGAGAGGGGAAGTCTCGAACCTGGGAAACAGTCTCCAGAAACCAGTATGGAGGTGCAGGTCTACTGTACTGCACAGCAGCAAGCATTTTTAACCAACCATCCCACTGGCACTTTGGGGAGGTGCCAGGCTGTTAGCACCTGAGGAAACTTTATGGCCATGTACTGTGCCATCCCCTGCCTGTTGTCACATCACCTATGGTGGAAACTTATCCCAGTACAAACTGGAGTAGGCACAAGGTAAACATGATGTAGCACAGAGCATACACAGGAGTCAATACAGGTAACAGCCAGGTAAGGAGAGGGCTTTGTCTCTGATGATTGATACTGGGTAAGCAATTGTGTACTGGTTTTTTAGAGTGTTTACATCAGATTCAACAACATTTTACTCATTAACATAAAAGCAACTGTCGCTACCCACGTCTGACCAGCGGAATAAGGCAACGGCAACCGTGTTCTTCAAGCGGTTTTTTCAGCTATCCCTGTACAGCGCGCTTCCTCTCTCTCTTCTTTTTCTCCCCAGCTCTCACAGCTCCTTATAAGCATTGCCTTAATCCTATCAGCAGCTGCCACAAAGTCACTGGAGATTGGCCATTCTCAATGATGCGAGGTGGGGTGATCGGATAACCACACCTCTCAGCACATACAACATGGAGTTGTCTTTTCTCTCAAGCAATGCCTATGCCAAGCGCCACCTTGTAATGGCGAGAGCGGAGCTGCTTCCCACAAGCAACATTCCTCCCCTAGCACAATGCAAGTGGATTTCCTATTCTACAACACCATTAGGCTTTCTGTTGTTGATGTCTTTGATCTGGTTGAAGTTGTCCTTGAAGTCTCCAGCCAGGTGATGGGTCTAGACAAGGGTCCCCACAGAGGCCCCTTTGGACACCAGGAAGAAGATAAGTCCAATCCCCACCAGCAAAGAAAAAGATCTTGGTGCAGTTTTGGAGCAGAGATGCTGTCTCCTCAGGCTCACATAGGAAGACCTGTGGAACAGTCAGAACTGGGACACAAGGGGAGGAAAAAGAGGCACTCATGCACCCAATCACGAGGCCCCACACCACAGGAGGAAAGGATGAGGTGCACACATTAATATTGCCACTGTGATGTTAGTGAAACAAGGCCTGTCCATATTTTTAGTCCTTTATAACAGAAAGAGGGGACTCCAGCTGAATCAAACAGGGGATGTCATGTAACTCTGAGCAGATACCATTAGCACCTAGGTGGTGAGTTACTGAGGCATTAACCAGCATGCAGGCAAGTGTCGGAGGCATAAATGAAGCACTGGAAGGCACTGGAAATAGTAATAGGTGGAAAAAAATCAGTCACATATTAGATGTTCTGGTTCCAGGAGACCATTGCCTGAATCTGTTTATGCATCTGTTTTTCCTGAGAAAGAACTTTATAGTTTATCTGCTCTGGCTGGTTAGCTGGGACCAAAGACCTGGAAATATGGATGGAAATATGGAGGGTAGCGGCTGTTAGTCTTGTACATTTTTGCCCTGACCCCTACTCACCATCCCTGGAGTCAGGGACCCTAAGTAGACACTTCCCTCTTTTGTGGCAAAGATGAATTTTGAGTCAAAATTATATTCCATCATGCAGTATTGGTAGTGGCACCATCCCAAATATTCTTGTTGTGTTAAACATGCATCCTTCTATTTTGGCTCCTGTCTGTAAGGAAAGCAAAGAAATGGATTGCATTTGTGAAGGAAGCTTCTAGGGACCAGCTTGAGAATCAACTGGAATCACAACTGGATACACGGTATTTAATTTTGCCAGTTACCATATTGCATCCCTGAAAGGTCTCCCCACCCTGAAATCCGCATACCAGCATGGGGTTAAGTAGAAATGAGGACACCAACAGGGGAGTAGCAAGGGGTAAATAAGTGAGCCACACCATAGGAGCAGCATGGCCCCCTAAATTAGAGGTAACCACAGCACACATCAGCAGACAGAGCATACAAGGTCCAGTGTTCCTTCCTTCAGGAGACATTTGCTGAGTCTGAAACCTTCATGCTTCCCCATGTGCACGGGACCTGGTCGAAGTAATGAGTGGAGCCTGGCATCTGCATGCTGGGGAAGTACTGGGCTCCTTCTTCCTGAAGGCCTTCAGAGGGAGGAGGGAGGAGGGCCACTCACTGAGAGAGAGTTTGTTGGCCTATCACGTCCCCCTCATCATAAAAAACAACCTCCCACTGGAGATGTTATGTCCAAGAGAACCCCAGGAGACTGCCAGGGACTACAATGCTGATGCAAGCACACAAGAGTCTTTTTTTATTCGAGTTTGGACTCGCAACCCCTGAGTGACAGATTAGGAATGTGACACTAGGCGTTTATATAGGGGAGATGCACAAGCTGGAGCTTTCAAGCCCTGGCATCACATGATTGGATAAGGGGTAAAGGAATGTTACCCCTCAAACTGATGACATTTGTTCAGACAGCCAGGAGGGGCCATACATCTGCAAAAGGACCTTTTTGACCTGAGAAGGAATAGCTTGTAGGTGACCAGTGCATTCTCTCCTGTTGTTACAAGCTGGCCACAGCTGTTATGTCTCTTTTCAACTGCTGAGAACACTTGGTTGTCTTTCCCGTAGCTTAAGGGTGGGGGGTCTTATCACTTCAAGGACATTAATTTTCTGCTTTCTCCAAGGACAGGAGACAGCTGTGCCAGAGGGAGTGCTGGCTGTTCCAGGGAGTGTGGAGAAGTGTGGGGGAGTGTGGGGAGGGGAGTGCTGTTGCTAAACTTGGCCAGCCCGGGTTTAAGCCAAGGGGAGTGTTGGCTGCCTCTTTTCTCTTCAGAGTCCTGAGGAGTGTTTAGGGTAGGAGCCTAAGACTCAAAGATCTCTGTAACAAAAGGAACATGGAGGCCATATTCTAGGACTCCCTTTCTGACCTTTTGTAAAAATTTCATGATATGAGGAACCTGGGGGGGGGGGGGTCCCTGTCCTGCCTGTGTGGGCAACACTGGGAAAGCCTGGCAGAAAGTGGGAGTTGAGATCCCCATCATCTTTGGCAGCCCCAGGATTCGGCATTTTCTCATACAAGGGAAGCATAGATGCACTCCCTAGGGACAGGAGCAAAATGTTAAGCCAAGTTTGGCCAAACCACTGCTAAATCAGGAGGTCAAACCAATAAGCACTGGTGCCTTTGGCAGTCCAGGCCTCTCCTGTCTTTTCTTGGTGATAGGCCCTGGTGTGACAGAGCGGAATCTTTCACTTCCTTGTCAGAGCTCTAAAGAGAGGCTCACCAGAGCAGAGTAAATCCTTGTTGGTTTCTCTTTGTAGGAAGAGCATCTCACCTCTCAGTTGAGTTGGGGGCAGGGGGGTGGGGGGATGACAGACTTGTCCTCTACTTAACATCTACTTTATCTGTAGGAGGGTCTGGCTCAGCAGTAGCACAGAACATGCTATGAATGTTCTCACCTTATTTGGGGGCCTTTTGGGCTTGCCTCAGTGACCACAGTGTATTCTATAAATTACAAAGAAAGCTGCATTCAATTTCCCAATGTTACTGTATCTTATTTTATTTGGGCAACTTGACTATTTTGTAAGTCATATCCTTGTGGATATCCTTCATCTCTAACTCTTAGTTTAAAGTACGCTTTGTCTCTGGCATAGACCAGTTTCCTTTTTGAGCTTTCAAGTAGTTTTGCTGTATACTTAGACTTTAAATGTTTCTATCTTATTATGTCCATGGGCATTTCTTATAGACAGACAAAACTCCACCATGTGGTAGAAAGGGAGTCATGAAGCTCCACCACCACCCCCACCTGAGGAGCTATTGCTGACTGATGGCTCCTAGGATATGAAATTCATCTTCCTAAGAAACTACTTGTGTAAGCACATAATGGCAGCATTCAGTGGACTTGATGAGTTCTTAAAAACAGAAGACATGAGATGGGGAAGACATAGTAGGGGGAGGTAGAGGAGGAATTGAAGAAGAGAGAATTAGGGATGGACTTGATCAAAGTACATTATCTGCATGTATGAAATTCTCAAACAAAAATCACCAAATAACAGTGTTCATTACAAGTGATGATTGTGTAAGCTATCTTGTTTCTTTACAAAAGTCTTTAGAGCGTTCCCTCCTTAAAACCAGAATTTATCTTTTATATTCCACCGTTTCTTTAACTATAATATGTGCAATAGGTGATCAATATTTTTCACTTGAGTAGCATTGGAAATTAAAACTAAAAATTAAAATAATCTTTGTACTCCATAGTCTTAAGAGTGGGAGTTTGGCATCTAGAAGGATCCATGTTATTCCCAAATCATTTCTCTTGAAATTGACCTACAGATAATGACATTAAGCAAGATAAGCCAGTCTTCGAAAGTCAGACATCACGTGTCTTCCATCATTAGCAGAAGTCTAGATTTAAACTTATATGAATGCATAAACAATGACATGGAAATAGAAGGGGGCTATGAGAAGGGAGAAGGGGATCTAAAGGCAGGGCACACAAGAGGTCAATGGCATTTCTGTCACATGAAAGCAGAAAGGGACCTGTTTAGGAGGAAGAAGGGGATCAGAAAGGGATGTGATGTAGGAAGGTCTATAAAATACAGTATAATGATATACATATTTAAAATGCCATTGTGAACCCATTATTTGTGTGTTGTCTTATTTACTTCCCTGCTGTTGTGATAAAACACCATGACCAACTCAGCTTAAAGAAGAGTTTATTTGGGCTTACAGTTCCAGAAGAGTAAGAGTCATGGTACCTAGAGCGACTGCTGAGAGCTGGCCTGATTAGCCTCCTGACGATTTTATCCCATCATATGGGAGATGCTGCTGACTCTTTCCCACTTCTCCCTGATCCCAAACTTTACTACCTTCTCTACCATCTCTTTATTTTCGGATCTCCAGCCTCTCTCTCTCTCTCTTTCTCTCTCTCTCTCTCTCTCTCTCTCTCTCTCTTCATCCTGTCACTGTAGAATGACCTGCTCTCCAGGTCAAGCAGCAAGCTTGAGAATTCATATATTGAACCACAAGCATGAAGCAGAAGCCAAAAGAGCAACCAGCAGTGATGTGGGGGTTCAAACTCTTAAAGCCTGCCTCCAGTAACTTACTTCCTCCAACAAGGCCACGCGTCCCTCAAACAATGGAACTAAATGGAACCCACATGTTCAAATACATAAATAAGCCTATGGAAAACATTCTCACTCAAGCCATCATATGTGCTAACTGCAGTCTGACTTAAAATAACTCAGCCCCACCACCCCTGGGCTGCTTCTCTTTCTGCGGCAGTGTCCCTCAGAAAATGTCTCTCCTGTAGCAGTTTCCAGCCAGCTCCTCTGAAGATTCAGAAATTACTTAACATAACTCCTGATCGCATCCCTCTCAGAGTACTTGTGATACATCTTGTCTTCTTTCAATACCCTGTCCTCTTGTTCAGAAGTCAGAAATCAGTATATAAATTCCCGCTTTGCCCAACTATTTTATAGCCTGGTCACTCCTCCATCCTCCTCTGTAAAGACCTGGAATTAAACTAGAACAAGTGAACAGAGAGCCATGGCAAACTTTCCCCCTCTTTATTTTCCTGCCCAGAGCCTCAGTCTCTGAAGACAAATATAGACATTGCACTCCAAGTAACTCAGCCAAGGTAGAGGGGTTTGGACTGGAGAACTGCAAACCACAAGCCTTCAGTTTTGATTCTAGTTCCCTCTCTTTATCTCTAATTATTCAAACATCTTCTTTTTACTAAGAATCTGCATACCTTGTTCCTTGGAGCATACCTTGTTCCTTGTTCCTCTTTTAAGGTAGGGTATAAACCAAGTAACTCCTCGACTATGTTTTCTTGTCATGTTAGGAGATAAACCATTAACATCCTGGTGATACGTAAGTCATCTCTGTGAAAACAACATTATGAATGCAGATAGAACTCTTAACTAAGGCCTAGTGGGGCAGGAGGATCTTTTCCCAGAATAGTCACTTGAAGGGGTTACAGGGATGGCTGGATGGTTAAGAGCACTTGCTGTTCTTGTCTTCTTGTTCTATAGAAGACAGTTCTATAGAGTTCAGTTCCCAGCACATTTTCCAGGTGACCCACAAATACCTGTAACTATAGGTCCACTAATCCAATGCCCTCTTCAGGTCTCTAGAGGCAACTGCATATCATGTACACAAGCTCAAGTACAGTATCTATCTATCTATCTATCTATCTATCTATCTATCTATCTATCTATCTAATCTCATACACACTTGAAAAATTAAATCTTAAAAATATAATAAAATATCCAGGTGTGGTGATGCACGACTTTAATCCCAGCACTGAAGAGGCAGGGGCAGGTAAATATCTGCATTCAAGGCCAACCTGGTCTACAGAGTGAGTTCCAGAACAGCTAGGGCTACACAGAGAAAACTTGTCTCAAAAAATATGTGTGTGCACACACACACATGCACACATATCTATATATATAATGTATTATACATATTGTGTTATATGTTAAGTATATCATATATAGTCATAATATAAGCATATATATTATATATGTGTGTGTATATATATACATATATAGAGAATAAGATATTACTTATACTTTCACAAATTACAAGTTATCTGGTGGGAATCTCATCTTACCTTGGCCTTCTTCCCCAACTTCTTATTTGTCTCTTCCTTGCCTCAAGAGAAAACTATTCTTCCTGCTTTGGTGTGCTTTCTGCCTGCTTCCCAAGGTGCTTCCCACCTGCTTCTCAATGTGTATCCTCCCCCTCTGTGAGTAAGGCATTTCTCACTTCTATCAGTCAATTGAGTTTTCCCAATCCATTTTCTATCTCAGACACACCCAAGAAGAAATAAATGAAGAGTTTATGAACAGACATACTCCCTCAGCATCTGCTGGAGATGTAGCCATCAAAGACAATGACTTCGGTACATTCACATCAACCCAGAAAAAGCTCTGAGGACACTCATGGTGATCAGAGGATCTTGGTGGCAAGCTAGTAAGACATGATTGACAAGAAGAAGTTAAAGGTTACTGAAATAGTCCCTATTCAGTTAGATCTTTAAAAACCCACTTCCACGCCTGATATTTTACTAGCACTGGTGAAAATAGAAGCATCTTCCTCTCAGATGCTTAAAATACTTTTCCAAAGAGACTGCCCACTTACAGAAGTAGGAAGACAAAATTGCATCCGCACGCAGTTCTCCTCTCTCCTCCTCTCACCCTGCTCATCCCCCTTGTAACATCAGTGAAAATGGGAACCTGTCTGCGATCACTCAGGTATAACAAAGATGCTCAATTCTAGGTGACCCACTGGCTCTACTCCTAGAAAAGTTCCAGAGAGATGGTTTAACAAAAACAGGTGCTGTGCACATCAAAAAGTCACCAGAAAAATGTACTGGGGGAAAAAAAACACAGGATATAACCAGCATACTTAATTCTAGAAAAGAATGCTAAAAAATTCATCTGCACTATAAAATTGCACATAGCTTTAGAATATAGAGCTAGAAACACTATAAATAGTAAATGAAAAGGCAAAATATAAAACAGCTAATTCTTAACCTCTAAAGCGTGCATATATGGACACACTGGGAAATGTAAATCAAATAGCAGTGTAGTGTTTGCTATCAGCTTAGGTGAAGGGGGTTCTGGCTACTCTTTGTGGAAATATGAATTGCACACAGCCATCACCAGCATGGCCTTATATTTCCTCCAAGTGTGACTCAGGATTGCACTCAGCAATAAGTCATAGATTCTGTATATTAGCAGTTAAGTTCCAGTTGTTAAAATGACATTTTAGTGTATTAACTGGGACATGCATATATGCCTCTCGAAATGTTTTTTAGGTGTAGCTCAAATTTAGCTAGTGTTCAAGGCATAAGGAATGAGGAGCTAAAAAGGGAAGCTGGTAGTTTTATTGGAGGACATTTAAGTGTTAATGATCCCCTTATTCTCATCTGGGGGGGAAGAGAGAGAGAGAGACAGAGAGAGAGAGAGAGAGAGAGAGAGAGAGAGAGAGAGAGAGAGAGAGGAAAAGAAGGAGGAGGAGGAGGAAGGGAAGAAAGGAGGGAGAGACAGGAGGAGTGAGATAGCAGAGGAAAGAGAGGAGGAGAAAGACAGACAGGCAGAGAGACAGACAGTATTTTGAACCCCTTGTGTTTGATAGAACGTCTCTCCAAGAGCAGCTCATCCCGAAATGGATTTCTAGTGTGGCTAAGCAGTGCCAGTGAGACAAGACTTCTTCCTTCATAGCCATGAACATGAAATAAACCAAGGAGTTTTCAGGCGGAAATGAAAAATTGAACTGATATTCTCACACGGACAGTAGCAGGTGCTGAAACTTTGGGGGATTGTGATAAAACTTCAAATGAGAAAAGTGAAGTCAAAATATAAACTATCTCTGTCACGACAATTTATAAACCAGTAACTCCATAGAAGCCAGCCTTCTGCACCTGTACTTTTAGCATAGTTGCAGAAGACAGAATAGTCTATCTAATAAGAGTAATATCAAAAGTTAATATAAAAATATTAAATCCCTTCAAATTCAAAATCACGTCCTTAACAACCATACCAATAGCCTGGCCATTAGGGTTTTTAATGAGGAGTTATTCAGATGTCCTCAAAAGTACAATGGAAACTTGAACATCAGCCAGGTAATTGTCACATTTTACAACTTAAATGGAGATACTGGCAGGTTACATTGTTCAAAGTCATATCTACTCCGTAGTTTACATCTAGGAAGAATGACTGAAGTTCAGTTAGTCGTTCTCCTGACCGTGCAGGAAGATGGCTAAGGCCCAACACTGACAGTACAGAGGGACCAACCAAGACTAGACGTTTTCATGGTAAATGAAAAGCAAAGACGAGAGAAGCATGGGTAATTTCTGACATTGTCTCTCCAGCAAAATCCTTAACAAATTCAAAGATTATGATAAATATATATTCATCACCTATGGCTCAGACTGTAAAGTCAACTGCAAATGGAATCATACTGATTTCCATTTTCCAAGCCAGTGACTTTTGCAATGGCGACAATCTGTTCTGCATTCAAGACTATGGGTGGTGTGCACAGCCCTCAGTCTGAAACAACCCATCAAACAAATAAGTAAAAACCAATTCCATAATCATTGTTGACAAGAGTTCTAAACATCTCTCCGGAGGAAACTGGAAGCTTAAAACAGCAGAAAGCAGAAGCATATTACTTTGTGGCCGTTTGTAGTAGCTTGGTTATACATCAATGGCTAAGTTCACTGCCAGAATCCAGAGTCATAAAGCCTGTACACAAAATCGTAATCTGACATCAGATAAAATGGAAAGACTGTTAAAGAGTTTAGAAAAGCATAACCAATATTTGTTTCTATCCTGGACCCAGAATGTTCCAGACCAAGAAGAGCTGCTTTTCCTTCATCCATGATCATATCGTGTTGATATATCCAATGGGCAAAGTAGAATAGGCAAACACTGGCATTATGCCGGTGATTTTCAGTCCTTCTCCAAGAGAAGGGAGGCACCTGGTGGTACAGAATCAACTCACTTCTGTATGTTACTTCCACTCTTAGCAAAATGGTATAGGAAACATCTGGCTCTGAGAAGCAATGGGTATTTTTAAATTTCTTCTTCTGGAGACCAGCCCCGCTCCTGCCCTTTGCAGCCTGCAGTTGCTGCCAGGCGATAGAAGGCTGTGGGTGGAAGGTACTAGGTTTATTAGGCACTATCTGACAGCCCAGCCAATGAAATGAGAAACTTTGCTCCTGCACAGCTGGCACTCACCTCTCCCACACTCCACTCCAATGCCGGAGTGGGAGAACCCTAATTTTCAATTTCCTGAGCTTTCTCGGTCCTTGCTAATACAGCCTAAGCCACCAAGCTTTCCTATAATTACAGTCAAGGAAGTTTGCCTCAGAATGCATTCATACTATTTCTGGAACAGAAAATAATTGCTGGGGGTTTATAACTATCCAGACACTCCCCTTAGCACAATAATTCTGCATGTTTGTGGATACAATATGATGTTGCGATGTATGAGTCTACTGCCAGATTTAATCAGGATAATTAACATATGCATTACTTCAACACTTATCATTTCCTTGTGGTGGGAACACTCAGAATCACTTCTAGCTCTTTAGAAATATATAATTCATTATTTCTACATGTACCACACAACAGAACACCAGGACTCACTCCTCCGATACAAATACAATCTTGCACCCACTGACAACCCTGCCGCCCTTCTCCCTACCCTCGTCAGCCTCTAAGACCCTTTTACTTTTCTTCTGTTTCCATAAGATTGGCTTATAGTCTACATGTGGGTAAAATCATGTAGTACATGTCTCATTGAGTCAGGCTTAGTTGACTCAACATGACATCCTCCAGGTTCATCCATACTTTGCAAATGACTTTTCGCTTCTTATCAATAGCTGAATAGTATTTTGTTGCATAGACATAGAGATGATAGACAGACAGAAAGACAGATAGATAGGAGGTGATAGGTAGGTAGGTAGATGATAGATAGATAGATAGATAGATAGATAGATAGATAGATAGATAGATAGATAGATGATAGATAGGCCATATTTTCACCATCCCTTCCTCCATTGATGGACACTTAAAATGACTACATATTGTGGTTGCTGTGGATACTGCTGAGTACACATGGAGTGCAGATGTGCTCTGACATGCTGGTTTCCTTGGTAATTACTTTAATCACAGTGCAGAGAAAGAGGAAAGCCCTGCATATTTGAATTAGTAAAGGAAGAAAAAAATGTTCCAATCTGTTTTTCCAAGGCTGGGTAGATGGCTTAGAGGATTAAAGCACCTTCTGAGACAACATGACAATCCAAGTTCAAAACCCCAGACTCACTTAAAAGGCACATTCAGCAGCATAAGGATCTGTAATCCCTGTAGTCCCATAAGTAGACAGGAAACAGAGGTGAGAGAATCCCAGAACACACCCATCAGCCAGTGAAGCAGACAAATACAGTAGCAAAACATCAAAAAGCAGCTTTGGGAAACAAAGTGAAGGTGAGGACTGGTACCCAAGGGTGTCCTCTGACTTCCAGAAGTGTGCTCTGGGGGTTGTATTCCTCCTCCCATTGAAATTCATAAACTCTGGTCAGCACACAGGCACACAGTACAGTAACCCAAGCACCCAACTCCTTTTAACCTCTTCTTTGAAAACCTTTAGCTTTTAAGGGAGTGTCTGAAGTCTTGAAAAGACATTTTAATAATTTATTTCTGTTTATGTGTGCATGTCTGTATGTGTACTGTGTGCATGCAGATTCCTGCTGAAGCCAGAAGATGGCATTAGATCCCCTGAAACTGGAGCTATAGGTACTTGTGAGTCTTCTGATGGAAATCCAAACTGTAGCCTCTGCAAGAGCAGCAGGTGCTCTTAATCACTGAGCCATCTCTCCAGCCTCCGTCAAAGAGATTTAAAAGAAATACCTTATTAAATATCTCATGTAATCTCTCACAATCCTGCTTTATGAAAATATTGTTGTTGAGCAGTTTGTTTCCTCCAAACAGGTCATTTCAACATACATTCCAAACATGTGAACATTTTCCTATGAAATTTAATGTCTACACTATATTCTCTGTGTAAATATAAACAGTTTTAAAGTCCTGACAATTACTAATCATATGAATAGTTTGTGAATCTGGTGCATATTCCTGATCCTTTTCCTGAGAAAGTTTCTTCCGGATGGATAACAGCTCAGGGGAAGAGCACTTACCTCATATGCATTAGTGCTCCAGGGTCTAGGGTTGGTTCCCAGTATTGCAAAGGGAAAAGAAAGAAAGAGAAGATGGAAAGAAAGAGTTCCCGAAAAACAAAATCTCTGGGTAAACTAACATAAATATTTCATAAGCTTTAAAAATAGATTGCTGTATTGACCATCTAAGTGATTGTAAGCAATTACATTTCTTTAATAAATGCTGCTAAAACACCAACTTCAGTTTTATAGCTTTTTAAACTCATGCTATTCTGAAAGGTGTAAAACGGTGTCTCATTACTACAAGGTAAACTAATATGATTTCTAGTGCATAGAACATTTATTTGTCTATCTTTATAAGAATCTCTTCCTTGGTGTTTTTTAATGACCAATTTATTTTTATTTTATGTGTATCAATGCTTTGCTTGTGTATCTGTATGAGGGAATTGAATCTAATGGCAATTGGGAACTACCATGTGGTTGCTAGGAATTGAACCAGGCTCCCTTGGAAGAGCAGCTAATGCCCTTAACTACTGAGCAATCTCTTCAACTCCTCTTATTCAAGCTGTCTTCTAAGTTTGCAATTAGATTCCTTAGGACTTATTTATTTTATGTATATGCATGCTTTGCCCACATGTATAGTCATATACCGTATACACTTTAGTGCCTGAAGAGATGAGGAGAAGATATTGGATCCCCTAAAACTGTAGTTACAGATGCTTGTGAACTATCATGTGGGTTATAGAAACCAAACCCAGGTCCTCTGCAAGAGCAGCAAGTGCTCTTAACCACTGAGCCATCTTTCCAACCCCTCAATTAGATGTTAATCTTTTCGTGTGTGGTGTGTGTGTGTGTGTGTGTGTGTGTGTGTGTGTGTGTGTGTGTGTATACGTACATGCACTCATGCTCTGTGTGTTGCCACAACTTCCAATCCCCTGAGCAGGGAGCATCAACTGGTTGGTTTGTGGAACATGGACACATCTAAAAGTGTTTGGGGTTGCTCTGATTATCTTCCTGGATGTAGGAAGAGCCACCCAGGGTGTGGACAGCATCCTCTAGTAGCATCCCAGATAGGAGAGGGGATGAAGAAAAGATGATTGTTCACCTTTTGTTCCCTGTACCCCATTTGCTGCTGCTGCTGCTGCCACTATTGCTGTGCTTCTGATGTGGATTGAGGACCAGTAGCTCCGCAGGAACTCTCCAGGACTTCAATAAATGGGGACCACTGAGGTACCCAGCCTCCTGGACCAAGCAACTACTGATTGTTAGCCTTTCACATATGAGACAACTGCTGTTCGGCCATTTGGCCCTTATTGCATAAGCCCATTTAATAAATCCTATTAGTTCTGTTCCTCTGAAGAACACTAACCAATTTGCTAGCCCTGCTGTATACTCTTGGCACTAACTTTAGAATGTGCCCAGATTCTAGTCACTGTTCACCATCTGTATCCACAATGGTATTCTTTCTCAAAATCATTCTCTTTCGTGGTCAGGACCTTGCTATCTAGAAAACAAACAAATAAGTGCACATTATCAAAACTATACAGAGAGTATAGTTTACTAACTTCTCTGTTTTCATTATATTTTCAGTCTTTCAGTAGTAAAGAATATGAAAATGAATCGATTGCCAAAAAGATAGGAGTGTGTGACCCCCACGTAGGGAGGCCCGTTGTAGATAAGTAAGGTTCAGGGACGCCTTGCTCAGCTGGGGGAGGGAGGGTACCTGCCAAGCTTCTATAGCTGCACATGCAGCACAGAGAGGTTTATTTCAAAATGCTTATTTTTGTTCACTGACTCATGCCTTGAGGTTAAATCAATATGTTTTAAAGCTAGAATTTTGTAACTTTTCCTGTCTGGGCTTTATTTGCTTGTTTTGATATTTTGTCTAGGCCAGCCTCAAACTCATGTAATTAAGAATGACCTTGACCAGAGACAGGTGGATTTCTGAGTTCGAGGCCAGCCTGGTCTACAGAGTGAGTTCCAGGACAGCCAGGACTACACAGAGAAACCCTGTCTCAAAAAAAAAAAAAAAAAAGACCTTGACCTGGTTCTTCCCCATCGACATTCTAAATGCTTGGATTATACTCGCATACACCACACCCAGCTAAACTATTTTTAATGATAAAACATGAAGACTGTGTGTACAAATATTCCTTCAGTCCGGTTTGTACTCTAACCAGACTGCTCACACAATACTGCCACCTGCTTACAACACGTAAATCATACTTCATTAAGACCCAGGTACATTGAAGCGGTTTATAATGTAAAATAGAGTTATCATATTTAATGATTGATTATCAGAACTGCCAGCTGAATAACTGAAAGGCTCCATCTGCTCACGTCTGCCTTTCTCCACGGCATGAAGGAAGCAGAAAAGGGAAGAGGCTGGCCAAACCACTGTGAGAGGTTTCATAGAATGAAATCTCTCCCTAGGCTGGAACTGGGTGTCATTCATCTTTGTATTAGTCCTGTGGCTCTTGGGAAATCGGCATTCAATTAGCATTTGTGAATTAAATGAGTCAGGCACCTATAAAGAAAAATGTCATGGTCATTGTTTAATATGTTTGCCCATGTTCATTATGAATAATACAATATCATACAATGTTTATTATGGATAAAATAATTTTGTAGTGTTTTGTTTTGTTTTGTTTTGTTTTGTCTGAGGCAAGGTCTCTCTATGTAACCTTTATCTACCTACACCTTACTCTATAGACCACACTGGCTTCAAACTCAGAGCTCCACCTACCTCGGTCTCCTCAGTGCTGATATGAAACCCCAAGCTATGTTTTTGGTTTTGTTTCAATAAAAGCAGCAGATTATCTTCTGGTAACTTCAAGAATTTGCAACATGAACAGCAACAGAAAGAAAATAAAGGGAGGTTAATTACCATTAAAAGCAAGTGGACTTTTTCTCCTTCACAAAGGTCAGAGACAGAGAATGGCTTAGAATATAGGAAAATTAAAATCCATTGACATAGCAAGACAGTAAATTAGAAGAGCAGACATTTATAATGTTAATAATAAATGAGAAAAAGAATGCATGATTACTAGTTACAAGGTAATTAGTCTACACCATGCCTCCAAAGCTGGCCACAAGGCAGGAAATGTGGCTCAATGGTAAGGTGCTTGCTTAGGATGTATGAGACGTCAAGTTAAATGCCTAGGGAAAAACACACGGAATATTTTTCTCTTACCACACAGTGTCAGAACAGATGTATGGAATGGTTGAGAAAAGATTTGGTTTCACCTGTAACTCAATGTTAGGTAGCTAGACAGAAATTAGTAGCCTTGGAGGTCAGCCTTGAACTCCACCTCTTGTTTCCCTGGTAACACTAGAAAAGTATCAGCTTTGCCACTGCTTAGTCATCCTGGTGGGAAGAATGGAATGCCCCATTTGAATGATGGAGACACATTTTGGTCTCCTCCATGGACTAGAACACTATATGTTGTTGTAGCCTCCTTTGGTTGACCCAAATGCAAGCTCCATCCCATGGCATCCTTCGCTCTTCACAGGCTATTCTCCCTTCTAGGGTCCCAGTAGTCATCTCGGTTTTCCTTGGACACATTTAACCAACCAGTACACAGTTACTCAGTATTTCCCAAAATTAGCTTCACAATCTAGAACACTAAATATGACTAGAGATGTACACCTATAGAACAAAAAAGGAATAAATAGGGAAGAAGACATAGCACTCAATATATCACCCTTTCTCCTGGCCCATGTTCTCCTTTGAGAATGAGAATGTTTGATAACATATCTTCTAGTGTTTGTCTCTAATTAACCATAACATCATGGCTGGAACTTAGTAAGATCCTGTAGCTCTAGTCTCTTATGCTTCCCTTCCTACAAAATTATCTCGATAGTTTTTCCTTTGGTACTAGTTTTGTTCTCTGTACTTTTGAACTAATTTTATATTCTCTTCAATTTGAAGCAGTTTCTTAAATCACAGAGAACACAATGTTATCAGCAGAGTTTCCCTTTCAAGCCTGCTTTTGCTGATATGGGAACCCTAAACCCAGAGCGTTAACAAAACAACACATGTTGTGCGGTCGGCTCATCACTGGCTGTAAAGACATTTTCAAGAAAAATTATTTTAACCCCATGGTGTTATGTTTAAAAGCTGAGTTTTCAGAACAAATTGGGGGAATATTGATCTATAACAAAAACAATGCTTTGAGTGTATCTAAAATGATCTGTAGGCTTTATCCCAAAAATTAATATATGATGCACTTAATGAGGAGACAGCAGAGTAGTGGAAGATGGAGTTCACTGCTGGGGTGATTACAGCCAACTGCTTCAAGAAGTAGGTTGGAGGGGCATCTCAGAGCCTCCTCCTTCTTCAAATGCACGTGTGGTCGAAGTGCAAAGGGCTTCTTTGTGAGTCAAGTCTAGGCTAAATATGCATAGTCTAAGTAAAACACAGAGTACAGAAGAGAAGTTAGACCAATGTCTATTGTTGCAAAATTAATTACATCTTTCTTTAGACTTACATTCCTTCAGATTATAGGGATTGTTTCTGATTTCAGAATGAACACAAGCTATAATCTAGGTTGAATACTTCTTGTGTTTTGTTTTGTTTTGAAATAGAGTCTTGTGTAGCCCAGGCTGACTTTCAGCTAGCTCACTAAGTAACTGAAGCTTGAATTTCCCAATGCCCCTCTGTTCACCTCCTGTATTTCTGGATTACAGGCATGTTCCTGATCCCTCTCCTTGTTTTACATAGTGCTGGGGCTCAAACCCAGAGCCTCTTCCATGCTAGGCAAACATTCTAGCAACTGAGCTACCTGCCCAGCCCTCATTCAGTCTTTTTGAGTAAAGTTCAGTGACTCTGGATCTCTGATTCCTCCAATCTACCCTCCTTTCCAAGACAGTATCAGGATGCAGACAGAGTTTCCTCTACTAATGAAGTAAAGAGTCTGTGCTTAAGATGAACCCCTTATACAAAATCATTTTTTTAGGTGACTAAAGGGTCAAGCCTCTGCTAATCTATCACTGGCATTACTGGTTCTTTGACTTTTTCTTCCTGAGCACTCTGGAAGTGTGCTAACACACACACACACACACACACACGTAAAAATAAATGAATAGATAAATAATAAGAGAGAAATAATTTAAAGCAAGTTAAGAAAGCTGGGAAGATAGCTCAATGGGTAAAAAGCAATTTCCCTATAAGCATGAGAACCTGTGCTAGAATCCGCACAGCCTACACAAAGCTGCATCTAAAATACCAACTCCTCTACAGGGCAGCAGATACTGGAGACTCTCAGGAAGCTCGTGTACAGTTAGTCTGTGTATGGAGCAGAAAAAAAAACAAGAGGCCCTGCTGCAAGCAAGGTGGAAAGCAAAGGCCAGCAGTGGAGGTTGGAGGTTGTCCTTGGTGACATATTCATGCACACAAATGTGGGGGGGGGGAGCATAGCACTGTTGTGACAGTCAAGTGAAAGAAGTATGATTGAAGTAAGATTAAAGCACATGACAAGACCTGAGGTTAAAAATAAAGCATGAAGAGATGAAAGAATTCTCGGGCTCAGATTATGATATATGTGGACATGGCACATAAGTAAAAGCTAGTAACGTAGATACATATTCTTGAACCAGGACTGCTGCAAACTCAGGGGAGTAACAGAATTGGAATGCTGAGGATGACTAAGGAACGGATAGAGGACTCAGAAAATGGCTACTCCAACAGAGACTGCAGAAATAAACATACCCCAATTGAACCTTGATTTTAGCCCAAGGAGACAGCTCTGGCTTCTATGTTTCTGAACTATAAAATAATAAAGTTCTATCATCTATAAGGCAACACCTGTAATGGTCTACTGCAGCAGCAATGGAAAGCAAGCACTCTGGCCTATATAGGAAAAGCAAGAAGGAAGCCCCCAGCACCCTGGCCTTTTCCCACATATACTACCTACCTACCTTATGACAGCTTCTGTTCTGCTACCCCTCTGCCCCACCTCATGGTGACTCTAGGTCTCCCTGCCCTGGTTTTTTTTTTGAAGCTGAGAGCGGCTAAATCTGTTACTTAAAGCATCTCTTGCTGAAATTAATAATGCATTAAACGTTCCAACGTGGGTGTTTTCTCCTAATGTTGAGGGAGGTTTTTAGAATTTAGAGAGCTATGTTTGCTCCCTTCAGGGCTTGGCTTTCAAAACTGTAATCTCAAGGCTGAAGGATGGAAGGCACAATACTTTGCCATAAATGACAAGTGTATTCATGTCAATGAACACAAACTAGAAACTGGCAAAACCAACAGGCTTTCATAATAAAAGCTTCCACTGCACTAGAAATAGAGGGAAAGTGCCAATCCCACAGCAAATACTGTGCTTGGTGGTGGATGTCAAAAAGCTTGCCTCTGAGATAAAGAACCAAACATGCATCCTCCGTCTTGTTCCTTCTTTTCAGTACAGTACTAGAAGTCCTTGCCAGGACAATTTGGCAAGAAAAGGAAATTGTCAAGGAAGAAATTAAATAGCTTCTATTTGCTGATAACACAGTCTTACTTGGAGAAAGAATGTACTAAAGAATTCACCACATGAAAAAGCTTAAACAAATTTAGTAAGGATATGGGATATAAAGCAAACATATACATGAATCTCTGAGATGCTCCTATTAATAATTAGCTATCCAAAGTAAATCAAGAAAATACAAATACATTTATTATAGTTATTAATGCAAAGAAATCTACTTAAGTATTTACCTATAGAGGTGAAAGACCTGCACACAGAACTCTATAAACACCGACAGAAGAAATAAAAAAAGAAATCAAAGAAGGCACAGAGATAGGTTGGTGAAGTAGAAGAGTTAATATTTAATGTTTCCCTTTTGGAAGGCAGAGACTGGAGAGTATGAGTTGAAAGTCAGCCCAAATGACGACAAAGTGAGGCTTGTCTAAAACAAAACAATAGCAATGAAAAGGAATCTTAAAATTTGCTTAGAACCAAAGGACCTC
Source organism: Arvicanthis niloticus (assembly GCF_011762505.2). Taxonomy (NCBI): domain Eukaryota; kingdom Metazoa; phylum Chordata; class Mammalia; order Rodentia; family Muridae; genus Arvicanthis; species Arvicanthis niloticus. The sequence goes on along the minus strand of NC_047668.1, from coordinate 66,550,769 downwards.
AATACCCAAAGCAACCCTGAGCAAAAAGAGCGAAAGTGCATTCATTATAAAGCTACCATCCACAAAATGGTGTGGCCTTGCCAGAGAGACAGACAGACAGACAGACAGACATATTATGATTAATGGATTTTCAGAAGGATGGTTGCTTTGGTGAATGATGCTGGGGACACTGGATCACCACGTGCAGAATAATGAAGTTGGCTCCCATCTTGTACCATATGTAAAATTCCCCCAAAATATATGAAAACATCTTCAGCATCACTAACCATCAGCAAAATGCAAGTTAAAACCACAGTGAGATATTAACAGAACAGCTTCTATCAGATAAACAAAATGTAGCAAGTATTGGTGGGGATTTGGAGCAAACAGGACCCTGGCACACTGAGGGTGGGAACATCAAGTTGGAGTAGTCACTGTGACAAACAATGTCACCCAGTTGATCACCCATGTGTGAAGAGATTCACGAATAAAGAAAATTACAGACACAAAGAGAGACACACACAGACACAGAGAGAGAGAGAGAGAGAGAGAGAGAGAGAGAGAGAGAGAGAGAGTTTAGCTTTTAGCCTGCATTTGCAGCAATATGGATGAGCCAGAAGACATTATACTAAGTGAAATAATCCAGACACAGCAATCTAAAAGCATGATTATACAAAATTATAGAAAGAGGGTAGAGTGTCAGCTACAAGCAGTTGGAAGGAGGTTGGAATTGGAAGAAATAAGATCAAAATATCTATTGTATAATATATGAGTATGATTAATAAATGTTTCATTTTTAATTGCTAAAAGTAAATTTTTAGTGTTACTATTACAGGAAAATGTTTTCAGGGTAATGTTTTGGTAATTACTTCAAGTTAGCCATTTTGCAATGTATGCATATTTCAAACTATGTTGTATACAATACATATAATTTTATTTGTTGATTTAAAATTAATGAGCTTTTTTTTCTTAAATGACAAAAACTCATGTTAGAAAGAGGGATAGAAAAGAATGAGTCAATACACAAATAAACAGAATAAAAGGTCTTAAAGGACAACATGCCATGAACTGAAGATACAATGATATGTCCCACTCCACTAAGCTCCACAGTGATAGTCTCTGTCACAAGGGGCATCTGGATCAACCAGTGCAAGCCATCAGTTCCGAGGTGGTTTGAATTGGTTGGCCCCCATAGACTCATGTGTTTGATTGTTTGCCACACGGGGAGTGACACTATTAAGAGGTGTGTCCTTGTTAAAGGAAGTGTGTCACTGTAGGAGTGGGCTTTGAGGTCCTATGCTCAAACTCCACCCAGTGTAGAAAAGATCCTCCTCCTAGATGCCTGCAGAAGCCAGTCTCTAGCTGATGCCCTTTGATCAAGATATAGAACTCTCAGCTCCTCTCCAGCACCATGTCTGGCTGGATGCTGCCATGTTTCCTATGATGATGATAATGGACTGAGCCTCTGAACCTGTAAGTCAGCCCCAATTAAATGCTGTCCTTTATAAGAGTTGCCTTGGTCATGTTGTCTCTTCACAGCAATGGAAACTCAAACTAAGACAAGTTCTTTCCCAACCCTTGAGGCAGGTTCCCATCCTCATCCATGTGGCCTGCCTTTCTGTTTTATCATCTACTCTCACCTCTTTCTCCAGAAACCTGTGGTTCATCGCCCTCACCCTCTCCCTCACCCTCTGTGTGTGTGTGTGTGTGTGTGTGTGTGTGTGTAATTCTCTTTTATTCATGTATCCCTTCGCACATGGGTGATCAACTGTCACACTGTTTATTATTTTCTTCTTTTGTCTCCTATCTTTGTAACTCTAACTCTTCTTCTCTCCCAGAACAAAGGCTTTCAGCATGCAAACATCACAAATTGTAGGACCATAATGATAGTAATAGGTAGCATTTGGAGACCTCATTGTTAGCACCATCCATCAATGCAAGCTCCTCATGCCTTGATCCTCACATCAGCCACCATACTTTGAATATAGACTCTCCCAAGTATGTATGTCACCAGTGTGAAGTGTTGAGGAGTGAGGAGTTAGAGAGATGGCTAAGACTTGTGTGCCTTTTTATTGTGGATGAGATGAAGATCCTTATGGAAGCCTTTTCTTACCTTGCTGCCTTCTGCCGTGTCATGTAAAGACATGGGATCCCTTCCTCAAGAAGCCTTCTGCCGTGTCATGTAAAGAACATGGGATCGGACCTCAGTAGATGATTTTAGAATTCCTGTTATCTAGAACGCTGGAAAATAATTTCTGTTCTTTAAACTCTAGTCTTTATTATGTATCAGTACAAAATGATACATAATCTAATATACCTTTCAGGCATGCACTATCCTTGAGCTTGCTCTACAATACAAAGTGAAGAACAGAGAGCAGGCTGATCAAGGTGGCATACCTAATAAAAAGCAAATAGTAAATTTCAAATGTCATGGATCCCAGGCCCATAATCCATGCTACTAATTACTAGTTGTCTGCAGATATTCTTTCATAATTCCTCAAAATCCTAATAAATTTAATTGTAACAGTCTACAAAATAAAATATGTTGATATTAGCAGATAGGTTTGCTAATACATACTTATGTTCACTATCCAGCAAAATGATCTAGATCTGCGTGTATTTACACTGAAAGGCTTATGTCATCATGTAAAATATGTAAGGACCAAAATATAATGTGTAACATGGTGATTTTTATGAGACCTCTATTATTAAAAAAAAAGTCTGTATTCATGCACACATGCAAAGAGGCCTACCTACAAAAATTACGAGAAAGCAATAGCTAAGCATACACTCACCGTAGTTTTAAGGTTAAAAGGAGATCTGAAGTAGAAAGAAACAAAAGTGTGTGGGTGGGTAGGTTGATGTGGGTATGTGTCTGTGTATCTGCATGTGTGTGTGTGTGTACATGTATGTCTCTGTGTGTGTCAAGCCATGCATGAACATAAGTGTGCCTGTTTACATACTTATCCATTCACGTAGGAGACTAGAACAGAACATTAGTTTTTCTCTCTTTCTCTCTCTCTGTCTCTCTCTGTGTCTCTGTCTCTCTGTCTCTGTCTGTCTCTGTCTGTCTGTCTCTGTCTGTCTCTCTCTGTCTGTCTCTCTCTGTCTGTCTCTCTCTGTCTGTCTCTCTCTCTCTTTCTCTTCACCTTATTGTCTTGAGACAGCATCTCTCTCCAAAGCAGAAGTTTGACAATTCATCCAGGCTGGATAGCCATTGAGTTCCTGGAATCTACTGGCCCTGCCCCCCAATATTGGGGTTTTATAGATGAGTAGCCATGATCAGCTTGTTGGGATTTTGTCTGTCTGTCTGTTGTTTGTTTGTTTGTTTGTTTGTTGTGATTTGGTTTGGTTTGTTTCGAGTTATGGATGTGGTAATTTGATCTTGGGTCTGTGGTTTTGCAGACCAAATGCTGTTACATCTAAACCATCTCACCAGCCCCAAGAGACAGTCCTTTCAAATTGTCCCCGTCCTCTAACCACATGCACGTTTTGTCTTTTAAACAACAAGCAGAAAGGTGATAGATAGTGAAACCTGCTTTGCTTTGTTTGTCTGTATTTTCTGCAGTAAAATAAAACTCAATAAACATCGTCTAAAAAATACATGTATGTTTACTTTAAACCCACTGATGACATGAATCACCAATGCCTTCCTAATCAACAACATCATTCTCTGTGTGACACTGTTAATGAAGCGCTGCATTGATACAAATCATAATTCCATGAAGAAAAAATACAATATGGCCTCCTTTCACAAAAAAAAAAAAAAAAAAACACAGGTCCCTGGCTTAGTAGCAGGTGGCAACAGATGGCACCCCTGAACATGCAAGCATGTGACCTTTTAAATAGACTTATTATCACAAGTCTATGTTCTGTTTCCTAGAGAGAATATGAAGCTGAGGGAGGGAGATGAGATAGTGAAGGTTTCAGACAGCTTCAGAATTTGTTGCAAATCCATCTGATGGAATAGAACATTTCACTGTGAGAGAGTCCTCAGGAAATAAAGTGTGGCTTTTACCTGATGTCCTGGATGATGACCAACATCTGGGAAGCTTGTCTGGTCAGTCAAGTAACAGTCTATGGTGTCCACGAATTATTTCACCCAGCTCAACAATGTCAGACTTGGCTTCAGGCACAAGACATCCATTTCTCATTGTTCACTAGCCAGAAAGAAAGCCAAGTGAGTGGGTCACTGCCTGGCTGTCATTCCATATTCTTCATGGCACCAGTGAGTTTGCCTCCAAAATAGCTGGACAATGAGACTCAAGTAGGCTCAGTGGAGAAAGATGCTTGCTGCTGAGGCTCACAACATGAGCTTGATCCATGGAACCACCATGGTGGACTCTTGCAAGGTGTGCAAGTTGACTTCCAGCCTACACACACTCACACACACACAGGTTGAGACAGAGGGGGAGGAGAGAGGGAGAGGGGAGAGAGAGGGAGAGGAGAGAGAATGAAAGAGAATGTAATTTTTACCAAGTTAGAAGTTGGCCTTCTGTTGCTAACTGGATACGTGTGTGTGTGTGTGTGTGTGTGTGTGTGTGTGTGTGTGTGTGTGTGTGTGCGTGGTGTGGTGTGGTGGTGTGTGTGGTGTGTGTGTGTGTGTGTGGTGTGGTGTGTGGTGTGGTGGTGTGTGTGGTGTGTGTGTGTGTGGTATGTGGTGTGTGTGGTGTGTGTATGTGGGTGTGGTGTGTGTATGTGTGTGTTGTGGTATGTGTGTGTGGAGTGTGTGGGGATGGTGTGTCTGTGTGTCTGTGTGTGTACGTATGTATGTATATGTATATATGTTGAGGGCCGACTTTTAGCAGAAAGCGGCTATCAGCTTTGCAGCCATCTTGAGCCATATACCCTGACATGAGACTTGGATTACAATAGACTACAACAGCTGAGCACACTCCGATAATCTTGGTTTAGATACCTTGGATGTGTGAGATTAAAGGTGTGTGAGATTAAAGATGTGTGACTTAAGAGTGTGACTTAGAAGTGTAGAGATCAGAGTTAGAGACAAGACCTAAAGGCATGATTAAAGGTGTGACCAAAAAGCATGGCTTAGAAGTGAGACATATAAAAGGCAGAGGCAGACGGTAGAGAATCAGACTCTTTAGATATACTCTTTAGGAGACACTTCAGAGAGTACAACTTGGAGTACAACTTGGAGTAGGAATTAGGCATTAGGTAGCAGGCACTTGGAAGAGAACTTGGAAGAAGTAACTTGGAACTTGGAGGCACTAGGGACTAGGAACTAGGGACTAGGAACTTAGGACTTGGGATTTGGAGAGAAGAAGAGAGACTGAAGAATAAACGGGATTGAAACACACTCTGGTCTCCATTCTTCGAGTTCATCCTTACTCTCTCTCTTGCTGAACCCTGACCCAAAGACCAGAGCGGCAGCTTGGGCCGGGAAACAGTGGCCACCAAGCATGGAGTGGAGAAGGCCGCAACATTTTTGGCCACCCATAGTGGGCCAGCCTAGGCCCCAACATTTTTGGCGCTCGAACCTGGGCTAGTGGGGTTCTCAACATATATATATATGTGTGTGTGTGTGTGTGTGTGTGTGTGTATACATATATATGTATGTGTATACATATATATGTATGTGTATACATATATATGTATGTGTATATATATGTGTGTGTATATATATTTATCATTGTGTGACATGATTAACTGTGAACTAACAAATACCTTTTTAGATTGAAGTTTGAGACGAATTTGTAGCATTTAAAGAATTACATTTAACTCCATCCAGACAGAGGATCCACTAGAAGGAAAAAAATTTTTTCATTTTGGATGACAACAAAAAGACTTTAAAATAATATAAAAACACATAGTTTTAAAAAAGGATGATTCTAAAAGCAGCTAAAACTAAACTGGAAATATGATTGGCAGCAACAGCAATGGGGATTCTCCTCCACACAAAGCTGTGTGTTCTAAAAGACTAGGGTAATTAGTGAGCTTTTTATTTTATGTGTGTCAGTATTTGCCTGCATGTATGTATAAACATACATTGCATGCATGCAGTACCTTCAAAGGAAAAAAGAAACCCAGTGTTAAATCCCCTAGAACTAGAGTTACAGGACGTTGTGAGCTGCCATGGGAGTGCTGGGAACCAAACCCAGGTCTTCTGCATGAGCATAAATTGCCCTTAATCTCTGAGCCATCCCTCCAGTCTCTTCATAAGAGTTCTAAATCTGCATGCAAATCTCACTTCTAGGAAGTGAGTCATTCCAACCCAGTAGCATATGATCCAGGATCAAGGTGACCCACACAGCATTGTTTATAAAAGCAGAAGATTAAAAGCAACCAGGAACAGCATTCCTGGGAGGGAGAGCAGTCGGTGAATTACTGTGGAGTGGTGTTTTGCTGACTAAACACAAAATTATTACAATTGTTTCAATTGACAGCACGTTTTATTTCCAGTTGCAACTTTAAACTAAACTCTAAAATTGAGTAAAAGAACTTTCTCATTGATCACGACTATGCAAACATGAAAAGGGGAAGAGAGAGGAAGTAAATTGCTTAAAAGAGTCTTTATTCTTACATTTTTCTGAATCACTTTTAGACTGAAGGTTTTAGAAACCCAAATCGTGTGGTAAAATATGACAGTTCACTGCCATCTCAGAGATCCTCTTCAAAGTACTGTCATGAGTCCTGTTGATACTAACTGCTGTGTTGATTCCCATTAGAAAAAGAAATCGGAACTCCTGTTTCTCCCGTGGTCTCTCAGCTGCCTATTGACATATATCAAAACCCTGCATTTCTCCCATTCTCATGCTCAGTGATGGCTGCACCTGGATTCCTGCTCGTTGACAATAGTAGAAGACATGTTGAATGTAAGCCTCGTTGTAAGTTAAGTGGCTAAAATATGACGAAGGTGTCTTAATGTTGAAATGCACTAAATGAACAGAGCAAGGTGCAGTTTAGTGTATGAAGCCAGCCATCACATTGTCTTATATGATTCTGAGTGCATAAATGTCTCAGAAAAATGCGCACATACACACAGAGAGACAGACAGAGAGAGAGAGAGAGAGAGAGAGAGAGAGAGAGAGAGAGAGAGAGAGAGAGAGAGTTGTGTGGGCATAGGATAAAAAGGTAGGATAGAAAGAACTTCATAGTATGGTTTTCTTAAACAATTCCAAGCAGTTGGAATGTAATGTCAATTCAAAATACAAAGAGCATTAAATTTTCATGAATCTATTCTTGCTGTTTTGAAAATAAATTTGAAAGTGAAGTGTGTTTTTATTCTCATCCCACATTAAAGCAACCATTTTCATTGCCAGATAAAGCATGTTTTATAGAAGCTACAGGATTCAATTGCTTTATGCATTCATTCTAAAAGCAAAGAGAACCCCAAAGGATGCATTACCACATGTAAAATGAAAGCACAAGATGGTTGGTGAGTCACTCCAGGACCACCATTTATATCATTACTAGTGAGTTCAGATATATCTAAAACAGTTTTGCCCCACAGAGAAATAGAAATGCCAATTCTGATGCCTCCTTTTGAACCACATACGCAGGGCCAGGATGCAGTCATTCAATAAGCCACTAAGTGGCTATTATTATGGGAGAATAAAGACAAAAGTATTAACTCCACGGACTTGAGAATCTGGTACAATGAAAGGATGAAAATTCAACATCAGGGCTCAGTGCAAGCATAGTGCAATGGAAACAGGGAGGGTCTAAGTTATCTTAGGGGTGTACAGAGAAATTCTATGTTAAGTCCTGATACCAAAGGCGATGGTCACAGCAGATATCTCAGCTTCATTTTCAGTTGCTCTGGTAAAACACTCTGACAAAAGCGACTTAAAGGCGAAAAAGTTTCTTTGGCTCACAATTTCAGGTTCTAGTCAGTCCATCGTTCCTGGGTCCCTAAGGTGGCCAGCACTCGAAGCAGCTAGTCATATCATGTCCACAAACAAGAGCAGGGAACAATGAATCAATGCAGTATGATATTGGTCAGCTCACTTGCTTTACTTAATCCAGAATCCCCTGCACAGGGAATGGCACCACCTGCAGTTGAGTCTTTCCACTTCAATTAATGTCATAAAGATACATGCCCTGGCCAACTTAATCAATACAGTCCCTCACTGATACTTCCTTCCCAGGTGAATTTGACAGTTATAATTAACAATTACAGGGTTATCAGAGGTGAAGAAAGTGTCACTTTAGGAATGGAATGCCCACCCAGAAATATATCTATATCTATATCTATATCTATATCTATATCTATATCTATATCTATATCTATATCTATATCTCTCTCACCTCATCAATCATTCAAGAACACAAGAAAACATCCATGAACCAAGAAGCTGGCTCTGATATGGCACCACTTTCTATTTCCTGGTATATCAAAACAATAATATGATAATCCACTTTCCCCTTAGAAAGAATGCAGGAGTTGACAGAAAATTATCAAGGATATTATAATAACCTTATAATAATTATTGATAAGGTTAAGACAAACTCAAACCATTCTAACAGAAGTGTTTGTTGTTCTATACACTGGGTATGGTGCTGCATGCTGTAATCCTTGGGAAAGGATTAAGTGTTCAGGACATCCTCCCCTAAATGGTAATTTCAAAGCAAGCCTGTGATAGATAACACTGTGTCTCAAGACAAAACAAATATTTAGTATTCTAGTTTAACTATGTAAGAGTATTGATTGAGAGGAATGTAAAGAATAAGCTGAAAAGCAAATCTAATGCTAGGCTAGGGGAGAACACAAAAAATATCTGAAATATTTTCATAATGCTGGTAAGACAAATGCTTCATGTTTGTAAGACAAAAACAAAGAGCCATCAGAAACTATAACAAATCAATTGGAGAGACAGGAGAGAAATGACTAATAAAAAAAACTTTAGATGGCTTACAATTGTTCTAAAGCATTAGTGGTCGAGTGGTGAATGCATCTGCCATCTAAGGCCATCTGTCAGTATGCATTGGTGGTACAGAAGTAAATGCAACTGTCTTCCAATGCTGTCAGTGTGCATGGTGGTACAGTGTTAAAGGATCTGCCTTCCTGTCTTACGTGTCAGTGTGCATGGTGGTACAGTGGTGAGCACAGCTGCCTTCCTCGACTGCCTATCAGTGTTTTACCTATATGTCCCTAAGAATTATCAGTTATAGAAAAGAACTTAAAAGGGAAAAGCTGCATTTTCTTACCTGTGTTGAAGAGCAGTTTCAGTCATAGGCCTCAAGAAGAGTTACACGAGATATCATCTCAATGCACCATCTTTAAACTATTGCTAAGACAACCATCTCAGAAAAAGAAAAAGATACCCTATGTTTAAGGACCTCCAAAAAGATTTTCCTATGCCATCTTCATGATTAATTTCGGTGCTTAATTCCATCTCTTTCATGAATTAAATTAACCATCATTCAGAGCTTTTATGGGTATTTCTAAAAATCAAAGAGAGGAAAAATTCTTTATGAATTAAATTAACTCTCACTCAGAACTTTAACAGAGGCTTCTAAGAAAAAAAAAAATCAAAAGAAGAACAACTTAACCTACAGCCTAAATCTTTTTACCTTTCTCAAAGTAGACAGATGTCTTATGAGCTCCACAAGGCTAGTGGTGAGATACTGCAGGCAAATCTCCTCACGGGAAGTCCTATAAAGCTGGGGAGGCAGGTGAGGGTAGGAAGAACAGACTCTTCATCATCCTGAGTGATAAATCTCTATGGGTGCAAGATTGATAAGGCTGAAGTGAATTGCCTGACTCTGTGGAAATCAATAAAAGTAAAATTCAATTTAAACTTTTTATGAAAATAACATAAATTGTAAGATGTGGCTTTCCCTGTAAATCATCAAGACTGGTGAGGATTGCTAGAAGAAGGACCAGGAAAAAAAAAATCATTCGTGGACATGAATTACACCCTTGCAAGGAGACGATTGGCCTTCTGGACTCATCAAAGAAAGAAAGCCTGAGCCAACTCCATGTATCACAGGTGCACTAAACTGTAGTGTAATAAGCTATTGATATCAGCAGTCCCCAGGGATGGTGACTCCTAAGGTCAAGTTGTTAAACAGTTATGTGCATCAATAATCAAAATTGCTGAATTTTGAAAGCCAGTCATGTTATATGAGATCTATTTCTAACATGAACAGTGCAACTTGAGAACCAGCAAGAGTATAAAGACTGTGTTGTGATGTCACACTGGTATAGTCCATGCTGCTGGCTGTCTTGAACACAATCCTGAGGAAGCAAAAGAAAAAAAAAAACAAGTAAATGCAAAACCAAAAAAAATTAAATTAAAAAATCTTGATATTGAAAAATACACATGCAAGCCAAGTGTGATGGCTCAGACCCTTAATCCCAGCACTCAGGAAGGAGAAGCAAGTGATCTCTGAGGTGCAGGCTAGCCTAGTCTATAGAGCAAGTTTTAGGACAGCCAGGTCTACACAGAGAAACCCTGTTTCAAAATGAAAACAAAAAAAGTTAACCCCAAGCCCATTAAGAGATACCCGGGATAGAAAGGCAAAACGAACAGTGAGTTCACAAAGGGGTCCTGATCTAGACAGGGTTCCTCCCTCTGGATATTCACAGAAGGGGGTAAATAATGACAGATTGCAGAGATGAACCAATGAAAGAAAGAGACAGAGAATTTAAGGTAAGGATACAATCGAGGATTGGGTGCATGATTCAGAAACAAGAATTTTCCAAAGTCAAAAATAGAAACATGGATACAAAAGGGATCAAATCAGTTAAAGTGGCTGGAAACTCGAGTCAAACAACCATCCCAGGCCCTGGGGAAGATCAGTAGATACAACCAATGTGAACAATTACAACTTGGAGAAGAGACATGAGAGGAGGATGTTACCCCAATGTGTGCTAACAGAATAGGCTCCTAGAATGAGAACAAGATCAACAAAAAGAATTAACAGAAGAGATGCTTGGCAATTCCTCAGAATTAAAGGTGAGATGCCTCCTATTTTAAAGGCTTATAGAACATGCTAAGGTCCAAGTGAAACAGAGAGAAGGAAAAGAAGTCCAAACTTCAGACATGAAAGGGAGAGTTGCAGGGTCTTTAGAGTCCAGGAGAAATGGCTAAAAGCTTCTAGGAAGAACAATTCAGTTATAAAGAATGGAGTGCAGATTGTTATCTCAGACAGTGGGGAAATCTATTTAGTGTTTCCACAGAAGAATGTTGAACACTGAGTGTTGAATCTGGAAAAGCTGGGCTTTAAGTACTCGATGAATTAAGTTTAAGAACAATAGAGATGCTCTTTTTTACACACAACTTCAGAAGGTTAACCATAAGCCACAGCACAAAACTTGTACCATGAAAACATTGGGGAAATGTATAGGAGGGTATAATGGCTATTCCTGACGACTATTCCTGGTTGGCAACTTGATTACATCTGGATGAACTATAATTCAGGAATGGAGGGCACACCTGTGATCCAGATCTTGAGGCTGGAATACAGGTTTCTGACCTGGATCTTGATATGGGCATCTTGAGACATAGTGACCATAAAAATCTTAGGCCCAGGCAAGGTAGTACATGCCTTCAATTCCATAAAACTGAGCCAAACATATCTCTGAGTTCAAGGTCAGCCTGGGACAAGTCAAGTTTTAGATCCAAGCGTGGTGATACACACCTTTAATCTGAGCCACACCTTTTTCTGGAGGCTCATATAAGGAAGAAGGAAGACTCTTCATTGACTGCTTGCCCTTACTTGCCAGCACATCTGTTCAAACCTACTTCTATAGAAGACCAGCTTAAACAACTAGCCTCGTGGGACTGAGCAACTTCTAGATCCTTGGACATTCACAGTTACTCCTGTTTCAAATGTCCCCTTCCCTGGTACCCTGTCCTTGAAACCCTCTATCCCATCCCCCCTTCCTCTGCTTCTACAAGGGTGTTCCCCCACTCACCCACCCACCCACTCTCACCTTCCCACCATGGCATTCCCCCACACTGGACCATTGAGTCTTCACAGGACCAAAGGCCTCTCCTTCCATTGATGCCCAACAAGGCCATCCTCTGCTACATATGCAGCTGGAACCATAGGTCCCTCCATGTGTATTCTTTGGTTGGTGATTTAGTCCCTGGGAGCTCTGGGAGGTCTGGTTGATTGATATTGTTATTCTTCTTATGGGTTGCAAACCCCTTCAGGGCCTTCAGTCCTTTCTCTAACTGCTCTATTGGGGACCCCGTGCTCAGTCTAATAGTTGGCTGCAAGCATCCACCTCTGTATCTGTCAGGCTCTGGCAGAGCCTCTCAGGAGACAGCTATATCAGGCTCCTGTCAACAAGTACTTCTTAGTATCCACAATAGTGTCTGGGTTTGGTTTCTGTATACAGGATGGATCCCCAATCTCTGGATGGCCTTTCCTTCAGTCTCTGCTCCACACTTTGTCTTTGTATTTTCTCCCATGAGTATTTTCTTCCTTCTTCTAAGAAGGACTGAAGCATCCACACTGGTCTTCCTTCTTCTTGAGCTTCATGTGATCTGTGAATTGTATTTTGGGTATTCCAACTCTTGGGCTAATATCCACTTATCAGTGAGTGCATACCATGTGTGTTCTTTTGTGACTGGGTTACCTCACTCAGGATGATATTTTCTAGTTCCATTCATTTGCCTAAGAATTTCATGAATTCATTGTTTTTAATAACTGAGTAGTACTCCATTGTGTAAATGTACCACATCTTCTGTATCCATTCCTCTGTTGAAAGATATCTAGGCCTGGAATCAGTTTAATAATTTGCCAGTACCTTATAATTCACCTACATCTTCAACTACTAAAATATCTCCAAACAGTCTCACTCCTAGGAGCTCAGAGAATATAGAAGGCTGTGGTGGACACTATCATTTCAAACTTAAAGAAACAAATGCCTTTGACTATCTTGATCTATCAATTGTAACTGGCAAAAAATTAGGTGACTTGGTATACAAAGTTTCCTACAATTGGGGGGAAGATAAGAAAAATGATTTTGCTGGCTCTTAGTATCTCTGGACACGTTGATAAAGGAAAAGAAAGAGCTGTATGATAAAACTGAACTTCTCCAGATGTAAGTAAGCAATCTAAAGGTCTCTAAGTGCGTCGTTGAAGAGAATCTTCTGTCCAGCAGCCATCGCGTTCAAGTTGTAGAACATCATCCTGAAGCCTTCATTATAAGGTTGACCGAATTACAGCAAAATTCAAGTGTCAGTCTTTGATGGTGTCAGCAGTTAAAGTAGGGGCATTAATTGGCATAGAATAGGATTCTATAACTTGGAATGGGGCTGTGTGGGAGAACCCTGTTGAAGCTGAGAACTCTGAATCCTCAGATACTCCAGGGTTTACCTCACCTGAGGAAGTAGTACCCTCAGCCCCACACCCTTGAAATAGTGCCTTTTTCATGGGAGGAAATTATCCTTCGTTGTCTGGTAAACCAGCAGTGACTTTCTCTGAAGAAATTGCTGATGTTCCTCAAGGCCCATCAATAGTTTCTTCTAGATGTAGAACCAGACTCAAGGCAAAGCAGACCGTTAGAGGGGAGGTAGAAAGTGTGGTCCATGAGGAAATGCGCTACACTACTAAGAGCTTAATGAGTTTGCTAATTCATTCAAACAGAAGTCTGGGGAATATGTGTATGAGTAAAGTAGAAGGGTAAGAGATGAATGTTGCAACATTATAAAATTAATATATGAAAAGGGCAAACATTAAATTAATATTACCTCAGTTGTGTCCTTATCTGACAGCAGGAACGCTGAACTATGAGTCTTATTCATAAGAAATAACCCTATCACTAATTGTAAAAAAACTCTGTTCCTTCTTAATATTAAAAAAGCCCTACATCCTGATTCTATCATCTTTAGCACCTTTCTCATTCCCTAATTGCCACCTCTATAAGACCTACACACTCTAGTTGTCTTAGTCAACCTCAGTGCTGGGGAATCCAGGAGTGACACTGTGCATGTGTGACCTCAGTGCTGGGGAATCCAGGAGTGACACTGTGCATGTGTGACCTCAGTGCTGGGGAATCCAGGAGTGACACTGTGCATGTGTGACCTCAGTGCTGGGGAATCCAGGAGTGACACTGTGCATGTGTGACCTCAGTGCTGGGGAATCCAGGAGTGACACTGTGCATGTGTGACCTCAGTGCTGGGGAATCCAGGAGAGACAGCACACATCTGTGACCTCAGTGCTGGGGAATCCAGGAGAGACAGCACACATCTGTGACCTCAGTGCTGGGGAAGCAGAAACAGGCAGATCCTTGAGCTTAATGGCTACCCAGACTAGCCTACTTTGAAAGTTCTAAATCAATGAGAGACTCTGTCTCAAAAAAAAATGTGTGTGTGTGTGTGTGTGTGTGTGTGTGTGTGTGTGTATCCCCTGAAAAACATATAAAGTTGTCTCTGGCCTCCACAAATACTTCATGAGTATGTACACACACACACACACACACACACGAAACTGACAGTAGTTTTCAGAAGAAAGATAAAGTTGTTAATAAAATTAGATTCTGTAAAAGAGCAAAACAAACACAAATACAGGTTTAAATTACTCTTAGGTAACCATCCCATAAATAAAAAGTCTTATATGGATGGATAACTATCTAACTAACTAACATAAGAAAGTATGCTTCATTCAATGAGAAGAACAAGATAAATATACAAATGAAAGTATGAACATAATTTGAGTTAGAGAGTATCAGTAGCTCCAAATATGACAAGAATTTAAAGAAATTCAAATAGCTAAACTAAACAATATAATGAAAAAAGGTACTAGGGCTATAGTTGTATTTCAATGGTAGAACATTTGTCAAACATGTACAAAGCACTATGTTCCATCTCTAGCATCATAAGAAGGAAAAGGGGAAAGGGAGGGAGAGAAGGAGGGAGGGAGAGAAGGAGGGAGGGAGAGAAGGTGGGAAGGAGGGAGGGAGGGACAGAGGGAGGAAAAGGAGGGAGGAAGGGAGAAGAGGAAAAAATGGAAGATAGTGAGGCCATACCAAACACTGATGCTCACCAGTTATCAAAATTGTTGAAATTTGTAAGGCACTTGTGTTATAGTCTTTTTCTAACGTAAGTAGTACAGCTGTGAGAACTGGCAAGCATATAAAAATATATTTATTATAGAACAACATTTAATAAGAAAGAAAGAGAGGAAGTGGGAGAGGGAGGGAGATGGAAGGGAGGGAGAGAGACACGGGGGGGGGGGCGAGGAACGGAGATTGGGTATCAGATTGTCACTTTTTAAAAATGAGGTTTCCAACTGGCCATCTCTTTGTCACCAAATGAATCTTCCAGGGCAGGGAATATGTTACATCTAATTGAATAGTCGGCCAAATGGGTCTTATAGCAATCCTTAAAGAACACAGGCTATTGCCAGGACTTTAGGTCTTTTTCCAAAACTTGACATCAAGGCCCCGTTGCTGAAAACGTGAAATGTCTACACAATTCATGGATGAGTCAAGCTGATGGCTTGATGGCTACACAGAGCCTTCACCCTGCATGCTAATGGCTTCGGAATAGAAAGGTACTGTGTACACTACCAGAGGAAACTGTAACCACCAACCCAGTCATATCCACTTTGATCTACACTGGTGTCCTGCCTGAAAGCTATGCTAGGGCACAGAGACCTTGAAAGCACAAGACTTGGGGAATAACCAACCAATGTCTGACTTGACTTAAGTCCCACCCCACAAGATAGAACCCATACCTGGCACTACTTAGGTGACCAAGAATCTGAGACTAGATAGCTCAGGGGCATAGGGTAAATCCAGATACAGCTGCTATAAATAAATAAATAAATAAATAAATAAATAAACAAGCCATAGCAATAAAATGACACCCAATAACATTCTGCTATACTCATAAACCAGTGCATTATCTACCCACATATGAGCTCACAGAGCCTGAGGCAGCATGCACAAAGGGCCTGCACCAAACAGGGTCCTGGAGCATAAAGGAAAAGTGGACACACTCCCATCCTTAACTCAGAAGCAATCTCCAATTGATAAGCACTTGCAAATAAAAATCTAGTTTCTTACAAAGGAGTCTAGCTGGGGAAACAAACTACGCTAAAGAGTAGATTTCACGACCAGCAGCAGATGGACGACAGAAAAGGAACTCAAGGCATCTTTGGAGCTTCCTTTTTAAAAATCGTATCTTATTATTATTTTTATTTACATTTTTCTTCTCTCTTTTTTTTTTACCTTGCTACTCCTATGCATACAGATTATAGCTTCCAGTTTAGACTTTTTATGGGATTCCTAAATGCATGGGTTTCTGGTTTTGTGCCTTCTCTTGGGCTCTTTTTTGTTGTTGTTGTTGTTGATTTCTTTTTGTCCAATTCAGATGTTAGAATTGTGATATCATATCATATTATATTTTATTATTATCCCTTAGAAGCCTATTTGTTTTCTAATAAAAGACGGAAAAAGAGGGGATCTGGGTGGGAAGGAGGAACAAGTATTAGATGGAAGGGAAACCATAATCAGGATATATTATGTAAGAAAAAATCTATTTTCAATAAAGGGGGAAAAATGAGGTTGGAGGGAAGTTTCAGCCACGAAGCACTGCCCTTGAGAAGGACCCAGGTCCAGTTCACAGCACCCACATTGGATGGCTCACAACAGCCAACAATTCCAGATCCAGAGGAATCGAACACCTCTGACCCCTGAGGCCACCTATGTGTACACTTATGTACACACACACACACACACAAATAAGATAAAATTAAAATAAGAGGCAAGAATAAGGGCCACCTACACTCATGTGTACATACACACACACACACACACACAAATAAGACAAAATTTAAAATAAGAGGCAAGAATAAATTATCTCCAGAAACTCTGGAACACACAAAGTTAGAAATGAAGGAATGAATAAGAAGCAATAGGCACCTGTGAATCAGAAGAAAGCCAGAAAGGCCCAGTGCAGGGGTGCACGCCTGGGATCCAGGGATTCAAGAGTCAGAACCCAGAGGATCTGTAGGCTTAAGGCCAGTCTCATCTACACTGATCCTTCCAGGGCAGCTGGAGATGTATAGGCGACTTGGTCTCAAAAACAAACTAACAAAACAAAACCCAGAGGAGCAATTGTAATGTTAAATAATAACTAAATTTAAAGTCACAATATCTTGCAGAAATACAAATGTTATAGATAGATTAAAAGAAAATGTCAAGAGGGTCTGATGATTGTATACCCAAAAAGTCCATCTCAAACAGCAGCCCTTAACCTTCATTAAGTGCTTGCTGTATGTCAAGTAGTCTTCTGTTTAGTAACTCAGTTACTCTTCGTTTTCCCTGTAGGGTAAATACGGTTATGTCCCACGGTCTTCTGTGGAAGGAGATGAGCCGAAGCTCAAAGCTGCCTAACTTGGAGTTTCTGCCGCTATTCTACATTAAAGTAATAGGTGAGAACTTCTTAAAGGCCAATCAAGAATAGGTTATTAATTTATTGGGAGGTTTCAGTACAGCCAATAGAACTGATAGATCGGAAAGACAGTATAGAAGTGACCAAAGTGTATGGCAGGCTGGATGGCGTCACCGTGTTGTAGAGAAACAGTATTAGTAGAATCTATACCCATGCATCTACATGTTTTCTGTGGTTGCTTTGTCATGACCACAGCAGAGCTCAGTGGTTACGACAGAGACTTGTGTTCCTCAAAGCCTAAAATATTTCCTGTCTGCTAAGACTGTGCCAGCACCTGCTGCTGACTTAAGAAAATTAACCAGCTTAACGACTGGTACATGGAGCACTTCATGTGCAGAAAAGAGTCAGTATGGTCTTGAAACCACATCAACTCCATTACTATAAAACCTTAAGTCCACCCTCATTGACTAATACCATAAATATCTAAAATATAACTCTAGCCACAGCATTAGAGCAGTGGTTCTCAACCTTCCTAGTGCGGTGACCCTTTAATACAGCTCCTCATATTGTGGTGACCCCCAACCATAAAATTATCTCGTTAATACTTTATAACTGTAATTTTGATATTGTTATGAATCATAATATAAATATCTGATATGCATGGTATCTGATATGCAAAACACCTGTGAAAGGGATATTTGTTCCCTAAGGGGATTGCAACCCACAGGTTGAGAACCACTGCATTAGCAAGTAAACATGAGAACCAGGGAAACATGATGAAAATCAAGCCTGAAGAAAAACTGTGTTCATACAAGCATCCCTAATTAAATGTAAGGGAGCACAAAAAGACATTATATACACATATACATATACATCATATACACATACACATATACATTATATACATATACATCAAATACATATACATACACATACACATCATACACATACATATCATATATACACACACACACACACATACACAGATGCACATGTGGAATAGGGAAGAAGAAAAGGTTTGGTGGGTAGGGGAGAGATGGGGAGGAAAATGGGGGATCATAAACAAGGTACAGTGTGCGCATGAAAGAATGAATAATTTTTAAAAAGACAAAACATGTAAGGACAGCAGATGTGTAACACATATCTTTAATGCTGGGTCTATCTCAACACAACTGTGAATGTTCATCAACAAAGTTTTCATGAGGATCTATTGATATAGCTATTCCAGATCTCATGCAAGAGAAAAAGACATCAAGCAGATGAGAGCTTGAGCTTCGGTTGGGAGCAGCCCTGCGGCAGTAGATGTCTTTAGGAAGGGCCACTTAACTGCTTGGTGACTCAGTTTCCTTCTCTGTAAAATGAAGCTGATGTCACATGCCCAGTTCTCGGGAGTAATGACGGAGATAGAACAAGGAGCTAAGAGTTATTCCTAGCACCTCAACAGCTTCTGGGAAAGATTTTTGGAGAGTGGTCTGCTGGGGCAACTGTAGCTGAGAAGCCAGCGTGACTGCACAGACACGGACTCAGAACTGCGTTCTCCCACTCACTGGCCCCTGACCAAGCAGCCAAAGCAATGTTTGAGGAGTCCAGGGTTCCACCAGCCATTTTCTTTTTTATTAAGAAAATCAGTGTACAGAAAGAAGAATAGGGTTTGGGGAAAGACCGGGAAAGAGCGGTGTCTGTGACACAGGCCTCCCTGTGATCAGTGACAGTGTACAAATGTTTCATGGTTGATACTGTAGAACAGAGGTTCTCTAGCTGTTGGTTGTGACCCCTTTGGGGGGTTCCAGTGACCTTTTCACAGGGATAGCCTACCATATGCCCTGCATACCATATATTTACATTTTCACTCATAACACTATCACATTACAATCATGAAGTAACAATGAAATAATTTTATGACTAGGGGTCACCATAACCTGGGGAACTGGACTAAAGGGTAGCAGCGTTAGGAAGGTTGAGACCCACCGCTATAGAAAGTAAGGGGTTCTGCATTTAATGTGCCAGCCCAACTTTTCTAAGGTACATGGGGGAAATTTTTTCTTTGTTTTCTAAATATGTTTTCTTGAATTGAGTGTAACCATACCCAAAGTAGATAGCTACGGTCATTTCCAAAATCACAGAAGCAAGATCAAACAACTTGGAATTTAATGCAAATTTCTTTCTGACATTTATTTACTAGAATATTTGTCAAATGATTAAAAAATACTTGTCACACCACAGAATCTCAGTCTTAGAGACAGTGCTGGCACTAATGCCACCAGTAGAACAGCCAGGAGAAGCAGATATTAAAAGCGGGGAGGGCCGTTTACGAGGATGATATCTATTTCTCAAACTTTCCCCGAGGACGTATATTATCGCACTCCTGTCTACACTTTATCCAGGATGTGAGGTCGAATGAGTTGCCTGTGTCAGATGTGGAAGGCGGGGAAAGATAAACAGTTTTCATTTTGTGCCATAAAACTCCAGACCAGAAGGTCATCACAGTAACTCAGGGATAAAGGCTGGAACTCGAGACCCTCCAACAGGGCACCTCCCCTCTCCTCTCACTTTCTCATTGAAAACACTCCCTGAAACATGTGTCAGCCCTAGACCATATTCCTGGAAGGCACTGACCTCCAGAGACTTCTGTTTGCTTCTCGGGTTTTCTCTCAAGCAGACTTTTGCTTTGACTGCAAGTGAAGCTATGTCCCTCTTTGTGCCTGTTTTGAAACAGTAACTTTCCTTTTGATCTTCTGTAACTACTGTATTTCACCACCCCCGAGTACATTTAAAACACAAAAACCAAACAAAAACACTGAAGACATTTCTTTAGAAAAAAAAATGAGCCAAGGGATAGCTAGTGATGGATTTGCTCACTGCCTCCTAAAGAACTTGTGTGCTCAGATGACAATAATCAAGTGCCAGCGTTACTCGGGACCAAAGCTAGCGAGCTCTGTGGCTGCACTGTGGCTCTGGCTGGCCTAGAACTTGATACGTAGGCCTGGCTAGCCTTGAATTCACAGAATTCTTTTGTGCACTTGCTTCAAAAGTAATTCTTTTTTAGATCTTTCAAGTGATTTACGTAAAAAGTAGTAATTTATGACAAGCCTTAGGTGTGTGCAGTGGTGTGCGTGCTCAGTACACAGAATGCTGTGGCTTCAATCTGCAACACTTAAATCCTCAAGTTTAAAGTGCGTTCGTGATTTTACAAATCCACTCAGAGGAAGACTCTAAGGCAGCAGTCCCCAGCCTGTGGGTAACAACCCCTTTTGTGGGTCAAATGACCCTTTCACAGGGGTTGGCTAAGACCATCCTGCATATCAGATATTTACATTACAATTGGTAACAGTATCAAAGTTAGTTTTGAAGTACCAACAAAAATAATCTTATGGTTGGGGTCACTACGACATGAGGCACTGAATTAAAGGGCCACGGTGTTAGGAGGGTTGAGAACCACGGCTCTAGGGAAAGGCTTATTCCTACGTCTGTCTCGTTCCCATTCTTGATGTTCATGGTTGCTGAGGCTTCACTGAGCGCTCATACAAAGTCCACCAGGGCAAGCCAGAAAGCCAAGGCTGAGAAGAGTAGCACCTCCCGGTAGGCCTGGGGAGAACCAACTATTGCTTCTCACTCTTCCCGACTCCCAAACAGACTAACGCATTTCCATTGCAAAGCCCTGCTGTGCCAAACTGTATTAAAATAAACTAAAGTCCAAATCACTCCATTGTATGCATCAGCCACAGGTAAACCTGAAGGACAGACATTATGCTGAATAAAATAAGTAGTCACTATAAAGCAATTGTCATGAAGTTTCATTCATAAGCTGTACCTAAAATAGATCCAAGGAGACCAAGAACAATG
Organism: Arvicanthis niloticus; assembly: GCF_011762505.2. Lineage (NCBI taxonomy): Eukaryota > Metazoa > Chordata > Mammalia > Rodentia > Muridae > Arvicanthis > Arvicanthis niloticus. Next base: position 66,529,629 of record NC_047668.1, on the reverse strand, counting down.
ATGGCGGCAGGGGACAGGACAAGGGAACTGGGAAGTTGTTGATAGGCAGGAAGTCCTATTTATGGATGATGAGGTTCTGATTGTTGTTCAATACTATGCCTACACATAACAACCCGAGCCGGGTATTTAACTCTTTGTTCAGAGGCTACTTCTCCAATTATTTGTTCTTGTCACAGTAAAAAAGAGAAAACAGAAAAGACTTCTGTATTCAATCAGAAAAGCCAAGAAGCACGGAACAACCTGTTTTAAGATGTGCCAAGATGGAAAAGCATCATTTAACTCTCAGGCCTCCTTGGTAAGAACAAAAAATAGCTGCATTTATCTTGTCCAAAGTTCAGTCACCTCAGCGATTCATTAACTGTTACGAGATACAGAAACAAACAAACAAACCACAAAGGTGACAAGGGAACTCCCATGAGTTTCTAAACCCACAGGACACCTGTTTTCAGGAGCTGGTTCTTTGAGTATGTCCTCGTTAGGCTCATTCATGGGCATACCCACACCTAGAACACATGCAACGATTAAATTTTAATTAATTATATATTGGTCGGTATTTTATTTTTATGTATATGGGTATTTTACCTGCATGTGTATCTGAGTACCACATGTGTGCCTAGCACCCAATTAGGCCAATAGAGGGTAACAAGTCCTTGGAACTGCAGTTACAAGCTATTGTAAACTTCCACGTGGGTGCTGGGAATCAAGCTCTGACTTCCAGAACATCAGTCATTGCTCTCAACAGCTGAGTCATCTCTCTGTTCCTAATTATTATTTTTTTAAATGATCCTTTGGGCTGGGTGTGATGGCACAAGCTTACAATGCTGGTAGTCAAGTGGTGGAGACAGAATACTACAGATTTAAGGTCAAGATGGGCTACAAAGTGAGAACTTATTCTCCACACTCCAGACTAAGCAAAAAGTTGTTTTTAATTTTATAAATTTGGACTGTGGAAAATTGTGTCAGCTTCTGGTTTCCAAAATGATGTGCCTTAGATGAGTGCAGGAACGTGACACGGACAGAGGACTCACAATCTCAATATAATCTAGAGATCTGCCTTTTCCCTTATCTGTGGTAAACAGCTGTAACTTTCCTTTGGCCCCCACAGTACACGTATCGGTTATGGTAGGTATTCAGAAAACAGATATCATATTTAAGATAACATCTTTCATTTTCTATAATCACGATGTCCTCTAACCTTCGCCAGGCACGACAACACACCTGTAATCCCAGCACTGGGGAGGGATAAACAAGAGGATCACAGACTTTGGGGCCAGCATCAGCTGCACAGGAAAACCCTGTCTCAGAAAAACAATCAGAAGAGGAACGGGGAAAGCCTTGATGCCCTTTACTGACGTAAGTGTAATATAAACCCTGCCCTTTTCCTCACTCCTGTCTCTTTTTAATTTCTTACACACACACACACACACACACACACACACACACACACACTTTAATAAAGCAGGATCTCAGTGTAAACCCCAAGCTGGCCTGAAACTCATGATCCTCGTGCCTCAGCGTCTACAGAACTAGGATTACAGATGCTGCCAGACCTGCTAGCCTCTTCTATATTTTTTAAGCACTTTCAATACACTATATATATCATTATGGTGATTTTTCTCCCTCCCATTTTTCCCTATAGGATATAAACTCTATATGGTTATTGCTTTGGTGTAATATGTCCCCTAAGGTCCATATGTGGGGTGTTGGCAGTATTTAGCAGTACTGGGCTATTAGAATCCCATGATGTCATAAGGTAAAGATCCTATGATGAGACTAGTGGCTTGCATATTCTTTGGGATGATACAGTAGGAAAGCCCTCACAAAAAGAGACCCTTCTATCTTGGATTGGCCTGCCTCCAGAACAGGGAGAAGTTAATTTCTTTTCTGTATACATGACTATGAGGAAACCCTGCTAATTAAGGTCACATTCTACCATGTCCGGTTATCTCCTCTGAGCTCAGTGCAAAATGGAAGACTGTTTGTTAACATGTTAGCATCCCTTCTAGGCTCTACCCAACAGTTACCTAGCATAAGTCAAGTAGACCTGGCTTACTATAAAAGGGACAGTTTGGCATCTCCCTCTCTCTGACCTCTCTCTCTCTCTCTCTCTCTCTCTCTCTCTCTCTCTCTCTCTCTTATCCTTTTCTCCCTCTCTCTCTCTCCTTTCCCCTACCAGCCTCTCTCCACGTGTGCTTCCTGCTGGCTTCTTCTTTCTCTCTCCTCTCTCTCTTTCCTTCTCTGTCCCCTCTCTTTCTCTGGCTCTGTTCCCTTCTCAACATCCCCCCCCCCATGCTCCCAAATAAACTTTATTCTATAGAAGACCCATCCTTTGACTGGTACCTGGGGGAGGGAGGATGGTTGCCTCAGCATGGGATCGCTGAGGTACCCCCTCCCAACATACCAGACCATGCTTTACAAACATATCATTGGTGCCATTAAGTGGTCATTTAGAGTTATTATCTAGTGGGTATTGGGGCCAAATTTAGTGCATGAATTTGGAAGCCTTTAAAACCAAGAGGCATCCCAATGGGGAGCCTAGAAGTAGCAGCGAAGACATACCCTTTGAGTGAGGATGGGAGTTATTCTATCACTGGTGGTATAGAATTAATACCTGGGGATAGATTTAATAACTGAGCAAGCAGCCAGACTAGACTGGCAGATCATCATGAGGTCACCTAGGGGCTGAGGGCCAGTGCCCAAGGGAGAACAGCTCATCTAGGCCTGAGATTTTTGAGCCATGGGAGAAGAATTGTCTTGAGGAGAGCGAGAAATCTCACCAAGGGACAAGGTCTTAAGGAAACATGGACCAGTAGTGAAGACTGTGGATACGTTCATCCTCAATGACACTTGAGGGTGGCTGAGAGTTCAACAGCCCTCCCTTGGGACCAGGGGCCATTTACACTGACCAGTGGGGTAGCTTACCAATTCACTGGTGTTTGGATGGAGAGATATAGCGATCCAATAACTGGAAAGTCAAGTTGTTGGTTTTACAAAACATATCACCCTTTACCAGTGGGGCTTCTCCTTCTTAGACCTTACCTGGAGAGCCCAACCCCCAACACCCTCTACCTGAGGATGATCACATAGCCCTTGGCAAACCTTCAATTTCACTTTCTTCTTTTCCTTATAAGAACCTACACAACAAGTACCTGGGATTCCTGGAATGCTTCTCCATACAAATGAAGCATTCACAGTACTTTAAACTCAAGCCAGTGATTTTCATTTACCCTGAAAACTCCTTCCCACTCTCCAAGGTCCATATACAGCCCTTCTCCTCCATGAATAAAGTATATGCATACAAGACTACCACGACTAAAGATGCGCTCACAAGCTAAGATTATCTAAGAGAGCTGTGGCACTGAAGGCTACAGGGAAGGCCTACTTGTTAAAATGCTGTGTCCCTAAGATCCTCAGAAAAGGCATTTTCCAACCCCATGCCCTCAGCACTTTCTCTCAGCTGGACTGGGATACTGTAATCCCAACACAATCCAGGCTCTGCTTCCACCTTCCAGCCAGGTATGCAGCAGTGTCTGGATACCCTGAGAGTGAGAAAACAGAGGACTGGAACTGCAGCTTCCCAGCCTCACTTGTATACCACACATGACCTAATCTGTGGTCTTAAGTAACAGCAACACAAAATGACAGACGGAGCAAATCTGTGTGTGTGTTCCCATGCTTGCTCAGGAAACTGAATCTGCACATGTGCCATGTACACAATCTATCATAGAGCCTCTCCAGGTGGTAGGATGGGAATTTTCCCCCTTTTTTTAGATTGGATATTTTATTTATTTATACATCAGATGTTATCCCCTTTCCCCATCCCCCCCTCATAACCCCCCTATCCCATCCTTCCTCCTCCTTTCTGCTTTTATACCATTTTAACTACATGAAAGTATTAAGGTCAGTTCTAGGTTAAGGAACTAGCAATACAATAGATGCAAATAGTCAAGGAACAAGCAAGACAATAAACACTGATAGTCAAAGAACAAGCAAGGCAATAAACAAAGTTCTGTGATCACTCCTGTTGGTCACTATTTCTAAGGGCCTATCAGGAAGACCAAACTATCTGAGCCTATCAAAATATCTGTTCTAGCCCGAAGTCATTTTCATGCCTGAAGCCTACTTCTTTGTTCTAGCCTATGATTTAGATTCCTTCCTGAAATGACTTCTTTGTTCTAGCCTATGATTTAGATTCCTGCCTGAAATTACTTCTTTTTTTTAGCCTAAGATTTAGATTTCTGACTGAAATTACTTCTTTTTTCTAGCTTAAGATTTAGAGTCCTGACTAAAATTACTTCTGTTTTCTAGCCTAAGATTTAGAGTCCTGACTAAAATTACTTCTTTGTTCTAGCCTAATATCAGATTCCTGCCTGAAGCCCATTTCCTTGTCCTTGGCCAATGTCAGATTTCTGCCAAGCAGCTCCAAAAGCTCTCCACATCTTCCTCTTTTTTAATTTCATAAACAAGACTGAATCTGTCTTAGGTCTGACAAGAATGTCTTCCTTACCTATCATGGAATATGCATTATCAAAAACAATGCACTTATGTTTTAGGTTGGTAAGGCTCTGTGCATAATTTTATCCATCCTAGGCTTGCCAGTATAACTCTGTCTGAAGGTCCATTTTCAGTTTCAAGTCATGTACTTTGGCTGCCAACATGTTGATGTTGTTAAAGACAAGACACGATGGACAGGAATAAAAGTATTCCCAGGACAACAAGGGCTAGGATGATCATGCTATATATGCCATTCTTAACATTTGACCAAAATGGAAATACTGACCTCAAGCCATGGATAATTTTAAAGGCATTATCTGCAGCATCAAAGCTCAGCAGAGCAGCATTCTTTAAATTCATAATCTCACTATATAAAATTAAAACATCCAGAGAGGGTTAGAATTATAGCAAATACCCTGAAAGTGTCTTTAAACTTTTTCCTAATTATAATGACTATCATTGTAAATTTTAGAGATAAGACAACTCCATTGTCATTTGGCATGACACTCAAGATGGCTCTTTACTCTTAAAAGCTGATCCTCCTTCCAATAATTTGAATAGGATAAAAAGCATCAATCCGATGTTCCAAATGCCTATCTAAATCCTCTTGTATACTCAACACATTAGTAACACTTTTTTGCTAAATGATTAACAAAAGTAGCTGTCTTAACTTCTTGTGTCAAAGCAATTGCAGAAGCAGTGGTGCTAGCAATTAATGTAATTAAAGCTGTTATACCAGCAATAATCAAGCCAACTACCCTCTTGCTTCTGCGTAAATCCTAACTTACTTCTGCCAGTACTTGCAAGCTTTTTTCAGGAAACCAAGGTTCTGTAATACTCAGGGCAATAAGACAAAAGCTGGTTGATAGACTCCCGTAATAGACATGCCAGGTTTCAACACACTAACACAATTAGAAAGTGTACAATCAATGAAACTTACAATAAATACTGTAGAAGAAACAAAAGTAATTTTAACTTGATAATTAAAAGAGCCTTAACACATGCATTAACACTTGTTTGTAATCCAGATCCTGTTCCTACTTTATCTCTTGCTAACATAACATCATAGAGAATTGCAGCTAACTTCCAAATATGTCTCTGAAAGTGTCCAGATCCAGCCTTCCAAATGAAGACTGTTATTTTCAATATTGGATTGATTTCTAGAACAGTACATGATTGAGTCCAAATAACTGGTCACATTTAAAAAAAATACAAGAGTCACTATAACTTCTCTTTTGATTCTCTGTCCCACAAGGTCTAAAAACTTGAGGGAAGGCAGCTTGTCCCATCTGGGATATAGGCAAGCAAAGGTGGATCAGGAACATATGTCCAATACAGCTTCCCAGTCACCATCATCAGGGCACTCAGCAAGCTCACAGGTCAATATCATTCTTTGTTCCAGCATCAGCATGTCTCACCAATCACTCTTGCAGCCACCATGCTTCTTCAGCATCCTGCAGAAAAAACACAAACAAGCCCTCTTTCCTATGTTAGATACCTGACCAGAATAATGTCATATTACAGTAAGTGGATCCTTCCTTTTCACTTAGGCATAGGTATGCCTAGTTGTAGGGTGCCATACCCACTCATCAGAAAGTTCCTTGTCATCCAATTTTTTTTTAATTTTTAAAATAAAAAGAATGATTTAAATACATCTGTGGTATATAAGGATATACCTCTCTCTTTTTATTTTATGAAGATATTGTTTTAAAGTTCCATGGGCCCCTTCCACAATACCTTATCCTTGAGGATTATAAGGAATCTCAGTAACATGGGTAATATTAAATGGTTGACAAAAAGTCTCAAATGCTGAACTGCAATAGCCAGTTCCATTATCTGTTTTATTATTATTATTATTATTATTATTATTATTATTATTATTATTATTAGATATTTTATTTATTTACCTTTCAGATGTTATCCCACTTCCCCATCCCTTGCCCAAACCTCTTATCCCATCCCCTTCCTCCTACTTCTATGTACCCCAACCCATACACCTATTCCCGCCTCCCTGCCCTCGAATTCCCACACACTGGGGCATCCAGCCATCCCAGGACCAAAGCCCTCCTTTCCCACTGATGCCTGAAAAGGCCATCCTCAACTACATAGCTGGAGCCATGGGTTCCTCATGTGTGTTCCCAGGCTGGTAGTTTAAACCCTGGGAGCTCCGGTTGGTTGGTATTGTTACTCTCCCCATGGTACTGCCAGCCCCTTCAGCTTCTTCAGTCTTCTCTCTGACTCCTCCATCAGGGACCCCGTGATCAGTTCAATGGTTAGCTACGAGCATCTGCCTCTGTATATGTCAGGCTCTGGCAAAGCCTTTCAGGAGATAGGTATATCAGGCTCCTGTCAGCATGCACTTCCTGGCATCCACAACAGTGTCTGCATTTGGTGAACTGCACATGGGATGAATACCCAGGTGGGGCAGTCTCCAAATGGCTCCTCCTCCAGTCTCTGCACCACACATTGTCTCATATTTGCTCCAGTGAGTATTTTGTTACTTCCTCTAGGAAAGAACAAAGTACTTTGGTCTTTCTTCTTCTTGAGCTTCATGTGGTCTATGAATTGTATCTTAAGTATTGTGAGCTTTTGGGCTACTGTCCACTTATCAGTGAGTGTGTACTATGTGTGTTCTTTTGTGATTGTGTTACCTCACTCAGGATGATATTTTCCAGTTCCATCTATTTGCCTAGGAATTTCTAGAATTCATTGTTTTTAATAGCTGAGTAGTACTTCATTGTGTAAATGTAACAAATTTTCTGTATCCATTCCTCTGTTGAAGGACATCTGGGTTCTTTCCAGCTTCTGGCTATTATAAATCAGGCTGCTATGAACATAGTGGAGCATATGTCCTTGTTATATGTTGGACCATCTTCTGGGTATATGCCCTGGAGTGGTATAGCTGGGCCCTCAGCTATGTCCAATTTTCTGAGCAACTGCCAGACTGCTTCCACCAACAATGGAGGAGTGTTCCTCTTTCTCCACATCCTCACCAGCATCTACTATCACCTGCATTTTTTATCTTAGCCATTCTGACTGGTGTGAGGTGGTATCTCGGGGTTGTTTTGATTTACATTTCCCTGATGACTAAGGATATTGAGCATTTCTTTAGGTGCTTTTCGACCACTCAAGTTTCCTCTGTTGAGAATTCTTTGTTTAGCTTTGTACCCCATTTTTAATAGGGATATTTGATTGTCTAGAGACTAATTTCTTGAGTTCTTTGTGTATATTGGATATTGGCCCTCTATGGGTTGTAGGATTAGTAAAGATCTTTTCCCAATCTGCTGGTTGCCATTTTGTCCTATTGACAGTGTCCTTTGCCTTACAGAAGCTTTGCAATTTTATGAGGTCCCATTTGTCAATTCTTTATCTTAGAGCATAAGCCATTGGTGTTCTGTTCAGGAATGTTTCCTCTGTGCCCAGGTATTCGAGGCTTTTCCCCACTTTCTCTGCTATTAGTTTCAGTGTATCTGGTTTTATGTGGAGTTCCTTTATCCACTGGACTTGAGCTTTAAGAATGGATCAATTCACATTCTTTTACATGCTGACCTCCAGTTGAAACAGCACCATTTGTTGAAAATGCTCTTTTTTCCACTGGATACCATGCAGTTTTTATCACTATTGCTCTGTAGTACAGCTTGAGATCCAGGATGGTGGTTCCCCCAGAAGTTCTTTTATTGTTGAGAAAAGTTTTCACTATCCTGGGTTTTTTGTTATTCCAAATGAATTTGCAAACTGCTCTTTCTAACTCTATGAAGAATTGAGCTGGAATTTTGATGAGAATTGCATTGAATCTGTAGATTACTTTTGACAGGCTGGCCATTTTTACTATATTAATCCTGCCAATAGAACTGACATTTTTAAGAATAAAAATGTTTGTTTTGTTCACAGATATGCTCCATATGTGTACCTAAAACAATTTTCTAGTGTAGAATTAGTAAGTAATTTTTCAATGACTGGATAACTGATTTTTTTATGTATGGAATGTTATCACACTGAATGTATAAAATATTAATGCAAAAATGATACATATTATATATAAAATATATTGTATATAGTTGGCATCAGAGTGTTTTTATGTGAAATTGCATAGACTTGTATAATAACACATGTATGGTAAGGCAAATTGTTTCAAAGCTTTCACCAGAATTTTGGAAAATGTTTCATCTACATTTTATATTTCATCTTTCATTTTATATTTCATCTACAGTTTATGAGTTTAATCCAGAGTAGTTTTCGCCTAAGTTCAGAATGTTTCTGTAAGTAAAGAATAAAGGTTTATCAAGTGGTTCTAAGCCTTCCTGATGCTGCAACCCATTAATACAGTTCTCATGTTGTGGTGACGCCAAGCCATAAAATTATTTCTATTGCTTTTTCATAACTGTAATTTTGCACTGTTATGAATTGTAATATAAATATCTGATACACAGGATATCTGATATACAACACTAACAAGAACTGCTGACTTACAGGGGGTTAAGCTGTAGTAACATTTACTGTTTGCTTACCAAGAAAGGGTGGATACTCTGTGAGCCCAACAATGTTATTAAGGACCCAGAGTCTTTCGAAGTTTATTTTTTCTCCATTTCTGTTAGAATTTGTTTTGCTTTGCTTTGTTTAGAGGTTCTTGGTTGCAAGATGGCTGTCATAGCAAAAGCACCCCCATTTGTACATTCAAGATAAAAAAGATGTAGGTGCAATACCATGGACAGCTGTGTATTTTTAAAGAAAAATAAAATTGTTTTTCAGTAGATCTAGCAAAGCTTCTCTTGGCAGAGCTGTGTCTCACGAAGTGATGTCAGAGAAGATCAGGTGCTGCAGCTGGACATGACAGTACACACCCATCATCTAAGTACTTATGAGGCCAAGGAAGGAATCGTTCCACAAGTTGTGGCTAACCTGGGCTACATGCTGTGTTACATAGTAGTCAATGCTGAGAAATTAGACCTTGTCAAAAAAAAAAAAAAAGGTTATTTTTCACATCCTGGCTCCATTAGATTTTTGGAGCTTTTGAGGCAGGAGATTAACAGCATCAAAATTAATTAGATTAATAGAAACATAAAGCTGCAAGTATAAATCAAAGATATTAACGTCACTGTGATCTAGTAGTTACCTAGGTTCAAAGAATGTCATGTCCCATTGCAGAAGTGTTTAATTTTTTTAAAAAGCCACTTCTGCCTTTATTTGGCACAAAATTAATTTTCTACTTTGCCAAATAACTCATACACATCGTCTTTTAAAATATACTATTATGTGCATAGTATCTATTTAATTATCAAATTGCAAGTTTAGAAAAGAAAATTGTGGAAGACATGGCAGATTCTATGTGAACATACAGCAGAACTTTGCAATGTGCTAAAGGCTAATTTTCAGAGCAGCACAGATACCCATGGGCTGCAAAAAATTATCACACTTCACCACAAGGAAAAATAAAAGGTGTGCAACATGTAAATTCCCTTGATCCATAATCCTCATTCTACACTTTGTGTCAAGTATGGGAGAGGGCTGACAGAATTAAGCCAACTGCCTAACAAAATGCACAGAGTTCATTCTGCTAAATGCCACTCATGTAAAACAGAGTGCTCTACCTGTATTTTAAGAAAATAAAACATATTCCCTACTTGTTTCTGTTTATTTGTAGATCATCTCCTTGACCTTTATCGTGATTTGGTTTTTAAAACACCATGGAAAAAAACATGCAAAATAAATTGAACACCTACTATAAGGAAAGAAGACTTAAGAAAAGTTAGAGGAGAGATATCAAAATACAGCATCTTTGCTGGTGTTTTAGCTTCAGTGGTTTTCTTTAAAGGATGAAATAGAAACAGAATCAGGTACTATAGTGCATGCTTATACTACTAAATTCCAGCACCCCAAGGCTGGGGCAAAAGAATAGCGTGAGTGCAGGATTCTGAAGCCAACCGGAGCAGTACAGCCAGACAGCTCAGTGGCTAAAAGAACTTGCGGCACAAACATGAGAACTAGAATTTGGATTCTGGAGCTGGGTAGCCTTCAAATGCCCGAAAATACACTACAATTCTCTTCTGGATGATGCATATGGGCATGTGTGGGAGTGCGCGCGTGTGCGCACACACACACACACACACACACACACACACACACACATACAGTGACATTGTAACAAAAAGAAGAGGAGGATGTTGAAGAGAAAATAATAACTAAACTCCAAAGGAAAATAATTTTCACAACCACAGTCATAGTGCAGCAAGGAAAAGGAATATTAAAATAACAATCTGCATTAAAGTGCACATAACTGCAAGAAGAAAATAGCTTCGTTTTATTTAGGCAATATAGCTCATTCCAGTAAATTGAAGAAAATTGCACATTGAGTCAGTCATTCATTCTACAGATAAATTGAAGAAACAATTTTCCTATTCTCTTCTAACTGGGGCATTCAAGGGGTCTATCAAATATATATACAGTTTTATAGGCTCAAAGTGCATTTAAACAAATAAAATCCCATTAAACAGCTCAGTGTTTGAAACAGGCACTAAATAAATGCATGACACACTATTCCAAAAAGGTACTAGAAATACTTGACTATGTTTGTACATTTAAAAAAAAAAATGGTTTCCTGCACTGTGTAACTAAAGGCCAGACAATATGTAAACAGGAACTGTCTCTGAATGAGAGCACAAGACTGCATCTTTAGAATTTCAATGGTACATTAGAAGTACATTGTTGTAAACACTAATTAGCAAGCAGTGTTCTACAGACAGTATTTATGTATCCTCTGCAACTATTTCCTGCTGATTTTCTCTTTTTGAACTACATCTGAAGCAGTTATCATGCACATATAAGTGGTTTAGATAATCAGTATGTGATCATGGATCATGGCTACTGGTAGCTTTTCCCCAAGTGGCTAGAAGTTGTGGTTAAAAAAATAATAATAAGTCGATTCGTTTTTTGACTGACTCAGTTGAAACGTGTCTCTCAGATGCCTTCGTCTAAGGTCTTAGCCACACATTACAGTGCAGTTGGATTTTAAAACCTTATACTATTATCATTCTTGCTATTGTATGTATGTATGTATGTGTTATGTATGTATGTATGTATGTATGTATGTGTTATGTATGTATGTATGTGTGGGCATAGCAAATGCCTTTTACCTGCTAAAACTTCAGGGTGGACCTACATTCTAACTCTTTGTAAATCACTCCGTATATGTTTGTCATTCTTCCTTGGAGCTTACAGAGGAATTAAGAAGAAAGACTAACACAAGTCAGGGCATGGGGTGGGGAGGAGGGAAAGGGGAGGAGGAACTAAGTCAGTGAAGTCAGCAGCTCCTGCCCAGAAAGAGTAGGAGAGTAGAGCCATGCAGTAGTCGAGGTTCTTTGTTGCTAGAAATAGAAATCAGATAAAATAAATCATTTTATCTGATTATGAAAAAAGAGAGCTTTTTTGAAAGAAAACAAAACATTATAAGACTCACATTACTGAATAAATTGAAAAAAAAAAAAAAAAAAAAACAAAACAAAAATATATAACCAGGACATGAATGCCTCCGACAGCTTCCTATCAGTTTTGCCCTGATAGTCGAATTGTCCCTGACAATCAGATACCTCTCCTGCTGTCCCAAGGAAACAACCTTTCTTTCCAGGTTCGCTGAAGGTCATATGAGCCTCTTGCTTGTGTAATTCTCATTGGTACAGCCTCTGTCTGTCATATCACTATAACCGAGCTACAAAACTCCCCTAAGGCAGGGAATCACCCAGTCTGGGCAAAGGCTCATGGAACTTCCAAACGGCTTCATTCATTCAACTTCACTTATTCTTATTAAGTAGCTACAGCATGCCAGGCCCAGTCGCTTGGCTTAGTTCCCCAGACGTCACGTTGCATTAAAATTTTTATAAGTTTCTCTTGGTGTTTCAGTCCCTTCCACATTACCTACCCTAAATTAAAGGTTGTCCCAGGGCTGGAATCTTGTCATCTTATGTGACATATTGCCATGTATTCGATAAATATGTATGAGCAAATAAATCATAAAGGAACAAAATGTTATACAAGTAAATGGTGCGAGAAAGAGCATCGTTGATGTGAAATTCTAGATTAGCCCGAAAGAAGAAACTAATCAGTGTTCTAGGGAGAGGGGACAGTGTGGAGCACATCTTGGACGGGTGAGGTTGACGGATAGACAGTAGAGAGGTGGTATTGGTGGTTTAAATGTGAACTATCCTCCAGCAGTCTCTGAATACTCGATCACAGACAGGTGGCACTTTTTGAAAAGTTGTGAAACCTTTGAGAGGTGAGTGAGTCTACCAGGAGGAGGTAAGCCACTAGAGGCCCTGAGTTTTATGCATGGTCCCATATTGGAGCCACATGTTGTCTCCTGGTCCATTAAGATGTGAGACGCCTCAGCCACAGCAGCCATGATCTCCCCACCCCATGAATGGACTCTGTCATGTCGACCCTGCTGTTGTAGCTTGCTTTCTGTTGCTGTGATAAACACCATAACCGGAATCAACTTCGGAGAGGAAAAAGTGTATGTCACATGGTCACAGTCCACCACTAAGAGAAGCCAGGGTAGGAACTCAAGCAGGGACTGAAATATAAACCACAGAGGAACGCTGCTTACTTGCTTGCTCTCAGGCTCGTGATTGACTAGCTTTTTTTCTACACTCCAGTTCCCCTGTGTAGGAATGGAACCAACACAGTGGGCTGGACCCTCCTGAACCAATCAGTGTTAGGCTGGAAACCCCTTCTCATACTCTGCTCAGCTGAGAAACCCAGTCTGCCCTCCTTCCCCCAAACCCCGGCCCCACAGAGAAAACTCCCCCATCAACTTGGAGAAAACTCCGTGCTAACACGTCATCACTCCTTGTCTCCCTGTTTCCAACAACCGACCCAAGAAAATCCACCTGGGGGCTCAGTTTTTGAACACGTGTGGACACAATCCCAGCTCCTAGCATCACTCCTTTCTAAGCTCTATAAAGGCCCCTTGCTTTAGCCCGGATGTGTAACTTCACTGACCTCCACCTATGAGGATCCTGCATGAGAGCTGCCTCCTAATAAACCTGCCTTGATCTCCTTTTTTTTTTTTTTTTTTTTTTTTTTTTCTAGTCTAATCTGGCCTATGTCTGCATCACCAAGGGAGAGAAAAAGCCTATTGATTAGGAATCAAGACAATGTCCCCAGAAGCCACTGTGATTGAGACAATTCTTCAGTCGAGTTCAGTTGACAATAAAAACTACCCAAGCTATAGGCCACCTCAGACTGTCCCCTCTGAAATCGTGTGCTCAATCATTCTTTCCTCCATGAAGACGTTTCTACTATCGTGTATCTTACTGCTTCAAGGAGAAAAACTACTGCAGTTGGCTCTGTCAGTGGTTCTTAATCTCTTGGGGGAAAAGGAGACAAGGCCTGCCACCAACACTTTACAGCATTTACAGAGGAAAGGGGAGTAGCAAGAACGGTGGTGAAAGACCATCCCGGTAGTTCTGAGGGTTATTCCTCTTGGCTACAGAATATGTAGATGAGATGACAAAGAAGAAAGAAAGCAACAAGCAATGTTGCAAAGAAGTTCAGGGGTGCAGTGATCCCCTACCCTTTAGCATCCCAACTTTCCTTCTCTGTTGACCACACTTCCTTTCCTTTATTCCATGCCTGCTCACAACAGCCACTGCCGATAGGATGGTATTCTAGTTTCATTTCTGTTGCCATGATAAAACAGCCCGACCAAAAGCAACTTAGGGTAGGAAAGGGTTTATTTGGCTTACAATCCCAGGCTATGAAATGAATGTGCCACCTTGATACTCAAGAGCAGAAAGGGGATAAACAAATAGATCCTTGCTTGCTGGTTTTCTGTTTATACCCAAGCTAGCATGGTTTACTCTTTACCAGCTTCGGGAATGGTGCCACCCACAGTGGGCTGGGTCAGTTAGCAAGACAAACCTCCAGAGACATGAGCACAAGTCAACCTGATCTAGATAATTCCTCAGTTGAGGATTATAGGTGATTTTAGTTCTATCAAGTTGAAAAAAAGAAAAAAACAACCGTCAGAGGTGTTTATAGCAATCTTCCTAGCTGAGAGAGACTTCCTGTATTGGTCCTTCTTATAGTCTTATGCCAAGGAGTTGCATCCAATTCAGCACCAAACTAACTGACTATCTACCAAGAGTAAGCCAGTGTACGACTGTGGTATCCAGATGAATGAATTATCATCTCCCCAGGTATCTTGCATCTTAAACATCTGAATTCTGATAGTCAATTGCATACATCAAATACCTTTGAAATTAAAGGAATTGAAATTCACATCAAAATAGGGAGAACCTGTGAAGAAAATGTCCTACACTACATGCTAAGAACTACTTGACTTTAAAAGTGTATCTTGAGGTGGGATAAAAATGACTAAAATTTATTATAGAAAATGTTCAGAACTGCCAAACATGAAAAAGAATGAAAGTCTGTCCGTTCTAAAATCGTTTCTGTTGACTTCCAATTTCCTGAATGTTGAATAAGTAATATTCAAATGGCAAATTGCAGCTGGATAAGTTAAATTCATCTGAAGGCATCTAAGGTTATTTTTTCAGTACAAACTGTGTATGTATGTGTGTGTGTGTGCACGCACATGTACATGTATGCAGGAGAATATGTGTGGGGTGCGTGTACATTTGTACACATGCACATAGAGGCCAGAAGATGAGCTCAGGTGTCATTCCATAGGTCTTACCCTTTTTTTTTTTTTTTTTTTTTTTTTTTTTGAGACAGGTCTAGGGTAACTTATCAAATGAAACAATTTAGGACTGACCTTTGGAAAAGCTCAGGTGACAAGACTCCATAAGGAACTTTGCTCTACTGTCCCAACCCTTTAGGAGCTGACCGCTGGGCAAGGGGGAAGAGAATGTCTGTCAGTTACCTACTGGCATCCATTTCTGGACCCTGAGAAACACTCATTTAACAATTTCTAATATCTGATTCAATATAGAACTACATAGCTAATGTAATGTTGTTGAATTAGAGATAGATTTTATTCTACTAATATCATATTTTGTCATTTTAAAACTCAAGGTTTTGGTTTTTTTTAACACCGTTCAAATACCGTTACTAGCTCAAATCGGTTAGACTAAACTGAATGGCACATTATTTACCTAGATGATTGGCCAGATCCAAGAAATGTAACAAATTTCGGGAACATAAAAGACATCTTGTTGGAGAACACGAAATTCCGCTCTTGGCCCCGAGTTCACCGGTTTGGTCCAGTCTTTGGTGAAGACGGTAAGGACAGCAACCCCAGGATCCTGGGCAATCAGAGATGCCTGGCTGCAGGAGGCTTGGTGTAGTTTCCAGGACGCCCCATAGAGGGCGGGCCTGCGAAGCCGAAGCTCAGGTGCCTGTTCTTCGGAAGGCATCCGGGCGCGCTCCCGAGATCACGTGACCGGGTCGGGGTCGCGCCCGAGCGCCATGGCGGCGGCCGGGCCAGACCCGGGTTCTGACCCCGCAGGCGGCGCCAGGTTTTTCTGCACTGCGGGCCGCGGCCTGGAGCCATTCTTGATGCGGGAGGTGCGCGCGCGGCTGGAGGCCACGCAGGTGAGTCGGGCTCACCGTGCTCGGGGGGCCACGTCCCCACCGGGTCCCCTCTTGCCACCAGCCTGGGACTCAGGTCCCGGAAGGACGTGTGAGCACTCGGCGCCCCATCCTTGCGTGCAGTGGCCCAACCCGGGTCCTCCGATGACTGCTGAGAGCGACCGGCTGTTCTGGTGGTCTCGTTCTTTATCCAGTATGGTCACTGCACATCTGTCACAGCCGAAGTTTTAAACAGAGGGGTGCGGAAGCCAGTTTTGTCCCGGATCCCTAAAAAAGAAACCATGAAATGGCAATCGCTGGAGTTAGAATTCTTTCTTTATACGTTAAATGCAAATATAGTTTCCGGTCTTACTTGTTTGAGTCGTGTTACTTGACAAGGTTCGGTTCTACATTGTAGGATGGCTATAAGACATACCCAGTACACCCAAAACACACGTGGTAAGCAGTAGCTAGAACAAGAACTCACTCCTGCCAGCCTCGTAGCTACCCGTTTCAGTGAGTGTCTAGTAAACATTTGTCAAACGTACTACAATGTGCTAACTGGGTTCTTGAGAACCTAGGGAAAGGATGTCATAGGGTAGGTCGGTACTTTTGTGTGTGATGTGTTCTTGGAAAGGGAAAGCTTGCTAAAATCTAACTGCTCACCTCTGGGAGCAGCGTTCGAAGCCCACAAAAGGACTGTCTGCCATGGTGGGCATCCAGGTGGAGATGGAGGTGCAGGTGCAGTGGGGAGAGTTGCTGAGAATAGCATCAACCACATTAGACTACTGAATTTAACCTAAAATTGTCTCTAAATAATAATCTCTGCATTCATCTAGTATTTAAGGTTTGTTGGTTTTTTGTTTTGTTTTGAAGTGTGTGTGGACTCATATGAATGTAGAGTATTATGAAAGCCTGAACCATCGGCTCATCTCCCTGGAGCTGGAGTTACATGTGATTGTGAGTTGTCTTGCATGGGTGCTGGGATGCAAACATGGGTCCCCTACAAGAATAGCACCTGGTCTTAACCAGGTGAATCCAATGATGTATTCAAGTCATGCAATTATAAAATGATGATGGTAATATGCAGATTCTGAAATCCAGCATAACTATATAATGTCCAACCCAGCCACATGTGGCCATATGTATGTTGCAGGGCATAACAACTTTCTAGTTGTGGTGTGATCAGTCCTTAGCATATACTTTTTATCCCTCTGGCTGGAATACAGACACACCCTTAGTACATACCTTTAATCTCAAACAACGAACATAAATTACTAACTTTATCTTTTTTTATAGAAGGAGGCAGCCATGTTTGAAAGTGACATTTAATTAAATGGCAGACAAGGTGACGAATCAGAGAAAGATTTCACAAAATAAGGATATGCCCAATTCTTAAGAGAAGAGAGAGGAAAGGGACAATACTTGAGCAGGGGCAGAGAGGAAAAAGAAGAGGAGACAGTTTTACTTGGACAGTTACAAAGAAACAGGTTGCAAATAGAGAGGAAACAAGCTATACACATTTGAAGAGAGAGGGAGCCAGAGAATGAGAAGGAACCAGAAGATTAGAACAGATTGCCAAAGTTAGTTTGAAGCCAACCAGAGCAATTCAGGAGAGGCTAAGAGAGAGAAACCAGATTGAATCAGTCAGCTTGGAGAGGAGTTTGAGCCAGAACAGCTGAATTGAACCAGCCAGCCAGAGTTCAGAAAGAACTTAAAAAGGGTGAGCTTATTCAGCAGTCAGTCTCAGAGGCTGACAACATTCTAGGCCTAGATAAGGTTGTATGGAGGCTAGAAGCTTCCAGGACTAGGCCTAGGTTAGCAGACAGAGGCAGTAAACCTCCGAGACAATTATATCTGGTGAATAAAAGTTACTTTTACATAGTGAGGCCCAGGAATTTGTTTTGTTAACTTGGCGAGCTTAGTGTGGAAATGACGAGGTGTCATCCAGTCTTGGTGTCATCCAGTTGTTGTTGGTTTTTTCTGGGTTTTTTTTTTTTTTTGGGGGGGGGGGTTGTTGTTGTTTTTGTTTTTTGTTTTTCAAGACAGGGTTTCTCTGTGTAGCCCTGGCTGTTCTGGAACTCATTCTGTAAACCAGGCTGGCCTCGAACTCAGAAATCCACCTGCCTCTGCCTCCCAAGTGCTGGGATTAAAGGTGTGCGCCACCACTGCCCGGCCCCAGTCTGGTTGTTTTAAGATTGTTAGAAAAAGTATTCTGTTTTCTCCTTGAGAGACAAAATCATTGGAGGAAAACTTCCAACAGCAAATGAAGGTCTGCTTGTGCCAATCATTGACCTTTTGCTGGGCTGTCAGGCAGTGTGCTCTTCCTCTGGCCTGAGTAGGAATAAGCTCTGGGGAAGCAGGGTCATCTATAGTTTACCAAGACTTGTAGAATCATAAAAAGGGTCCCATACAAGGCATTTGAAAAAGCCATGGCTGAAATAGGGTTTTAAATGACGTGTGTTTTTGCAGCAAGCACCTGTGGTTGCCATGTACCTTCCTCAAGACCTCCATGGAGTGTTAGGTATCAGGGCAGCCCAGCTACACAACTGACTGACTGCCCTTGATAAAAGCAGCCAGAGCACCAGAGAAGGGTCTAAAGTACTTGGAGTCAAATTTCTCCAGCCCCCAACACCTTAGCTTATTTAAAGAAAAAAAAAAAAAACAAATATTAAAGGGGTTATTTGTAGAAAATGATTTGCAATCATTGTTATCAGTGTTTAACAGTACTGCAACAATAAGCTTACCTTCTGCCCCAGGGTGGGTTCCTCTGATCTGTCTCTTCTTAATATCTGAGGATATTATTATCTAAAATGCCTCACTGTACACAAATGCATGGTTGCTCAAGTCTGTATACAAAGCAGTGCTTATAACTTGTTCATGTGAACCCTGCAGATGTCGGAGGGCACTAACGCTGTGTCAGCTGTTAAGCAAATTGTTTAGGAAATAATACCAAAGAAAGAGTCTGTGCATGTTTAGTATTTACCTCCTAAATATTTTCTGTCTGAGATATTGAATCCACCAAGGGGACAGATGGAGAGGACCCAGTGCAGTATGGAACCTACCCTGTAGCACTGAGCAAAGGCTATGCTATAAAGCCACAGTGAAGAACCTAACACGCTAACACAACTGGATTTCATGTAAAGTGTTCAGTTTTCTAAGCCCCACTTTTCCTTGGCTGATACTTTCATGATGTCACTCAACTAAAAATAGTTAGCTTAGAGTGCACAGCAAACAATTGGTGCTCCATAGATGCTCTCCCACAAAATGAGTTATGTATGAGGATACTTAAAAATCATTTTTGTGGCTCTGGAGAGATGGCTCAGAGGTTAAGAGTGCTGGCTGCTCTTCCAGAAGTCCTGAGTTCAATTCCCAGAACCACATGGTAGCTCACAACCATCTGTAATGGGATCTGGTGCACTCTTCTGGTGTGCAGGCATGAATACAGAATGCATACAGAGAGAACAGTGTATACATGATAATAACTAAATAAATCTTTTTTTTTTTTTAAGATCATTCTTGTGGTGAGAATAGTCTCCTAGAAATTTAGGTTTGCTGGAAGAAAATTAATATTCAAAACATCTAAATTTATAAGACAGATTAATTCAAAAGTGACTGTTTACTTGTAGAAGGTAATCACTCAGTTTTAATCAGTGTTTTTCTGACGTTAGTGAATGTTAAGACTCACCAGGGAAGCTTGCTGAAGGTGCATATTCTTGGGTGCTAGCCCCAAAGGCTTTTCCTTCAGTAGGCTGCTGACGAGCCGAGGTGTTCGCCTTTGAACATGAAAACACTGTCCCTTCCCAGGAACTGTCACTCAGGTAAATCCTTCAAACCAGCCTGCAGCAGAAGGCCTCCTGTGTATTCCTTTTGCTGTTTTTCATGGACACAGGAACAAACAGAATAATGCGGTGAATTCTCCGTGCTCGTCAACCAGCTGCCTTAGAGATCAGCACACAGAGAGCTCTGTGCCATTCATCTCTCCTGCCACACATCCAACCCATGGGATTTGTGGATCTCTAAATTACGATGTTCATAGCAGGGCATATAGTGTAATGTAAAGGAGATGATGAAGGTTTTAAAAATGTCACCTTATCATTTACACAGCTAAAAAAAATCATTCCTTATCAACAAACACCTAATTAGTATTCAAAGTTGAATTTGTTTATAATACCACTTTTGTTTTTAAGTTTGTGTGTGTAAACAGGGATTTAAATGCCATCTGCACATTGTGATTGGTTGATAGACTTTTTCATCTAATGTATAAATTTACCAGTGTTTCTCTTGGAATTTTCATGTTAAAGTGACTGGGTTATTTGCCCCTAAGCTAAAGCAATCTGTAAAATAAAAGCTGTCTGTCTCACAATCGGCTTCTGTCACACTTCCTGTCTGCTTGATTAGTCACTCACGTGTGATTTCTATATTTTTTGTCTTTGCTGTTGTATTTACATCTGTTGAAAAATATTAAGCTATTCTCAGCTCAACAGGGCCAGTTAGCTTAACATGACCCTCCGTGGCTTTGCTATCCCATAGAGTCGCTAATAGCCCTATCAGTGGCTATCTAAAGTTAAATAAGAATCCACTCTTTCAGACACCTTGTTGACATTTCAGGTACTCATAAACTACACATCCTGTTCTGGATACGAAGTTATCCTCATCTACACTCCCTGCCTATGGTGTGGCTCATATATTTGAATGTTTGGTACCCAGTTGTTGGTCTGATAAGGAAGAATTAAGAGGTGTGGCCTTGTGAAGGAGGTGTGTCACTGGGGGTGGGCATTAAGGTTTCAAAAAGCCCATGCTAGGCCCAGCCTGTTTCTTTCTCTCTCTCTCTCTCTCTCTCTCTCTCTCTCTCTCTCTCTCTCTCTCTCTCTCTCTCTCTCTGGGTGTGTGTGTGTCTTTCTGTCTGTCTATCTGTGTGTCTGTATATGTGTGTGTGAGTATCTTTGTGTATGAGAGAGGGAGAGAGAAAGAGAATGAGTCCTTATCTTTGTCTCTCCCCATTCTCTCTGGCTCCATCTTGAGTTTTCAGCTATTACTCCAGCACTATGCCTGCCTGCCTGCCTGCCTGCCTGCCTTTCCACCATAAATCCCCACCGTGATGATCATGGACTTGCTGTCTGCAACTCAGAAACATCAGTCTGCTGTGAGGCTCTGCCTTAGAGAGCTCCTACCTTCCGTATTGCATAGAGCAGTATATTTCCAGCACAGAAACATTGGGGGGTTTGGAACCCTAGGACTCCATCCTCTGTATTTCCTGCAAACTGGGTTCCTGTAATTTGGTCAGATTGAATCTTGCTTCCCATGTTCCAGTGATGGGGTAGATGTCTTTAAAGGTATGTGGATATTTTAAAATATTTAATACACACATTTAGATCACTCAGTACAGAAAAAAAAAGTCTTTATAACGATATGTAATGACTTAAACACTAATTTTTGGTAAGGATCATAGTAGCAATAGTTGTCTTTAAAATAAAATTGAATGTGGTGGAGGTGATGTCATGCTAGCTGAGCAGAGTCTGTCGATTGACTCATTGATCTTTACAAGTGCACACAGCAGAGACTATTAACCCGAGCCTTTAGGAGGCCAAATAGTTTTTTGTTTTTTAATAGTATCACAACAGTGGGGAATAGTTAGAACTAAGGGGGTTATTTTGTAGTTATTTCTGTGGGACAGAATGATTGTATAAACCTTTACAAGAGTCTGTACATTTTTTTTCTTTCAATTTGATGCCATTTTGAAAATTAAGTCTATTTTTAAATTCTGTTTTATAAAATGAACCAAAACTTAGATAACACCACAGATCACTTAGTACTTTAAAAATTCATTTCAAGTCTAAATAGTATCAGCAGAATTAGAACTTTGGTGCCTCCCAGTGATACTGGGGTTTACCTAAATTTAAACAACTACTAATCTTTAGGCTAAACTTGAGTCCATAAATTTAAAAGGAAAGACAAAAGTGCTAACTAACCACTTATGCTAGCAAGAAAGGGCTCTCCGCTCATCTACATAAGTGTTAGACATTAGACCAATTGGTTTAGACACTTCATTTTCGTTTGATTCAAAATGGGAGATGCAACTTGTAAATAGCTTTTCAAATAACAAATATTGAGATGAAAATGTTACATTACTCCACAATATTACAATTGATTATGATCAATTAGAAGCAATAAACCAAAGCCTAAGAGATCCTCATAGGTAAAGGTGCTTGCTGCCAAGCATGGCAGTCTTGAGGTCAGTGGAAGGAGAGAGCTGACTCCACAAGTTGACCTCTGACCACCACATATATACACACGTGCCCACACATACACATTCAGACAAATAAATACATGTTAAGAAGTAGTGGTAGCTGCTCTTCCAGAGCATCTGAGTTAGGGTCCCAGCACCCACATCATATAGTTGACAATTGCCTGCAATTTCAACTCCGGGAGACTTCAACACCTATGATCTCTTATGTCGCCCAAACACATAAGTGCTTATCTACACAAATACACATAGATAATAAAAATACATCTTACCCCAAAAGCTGGAGGGAAAGGGAAATATTAGCTTTAGCAGTTGATGAATTCTTTTTGTTGTCTGATTTGTTTGTTGTTTGTTTGCTTATTTTGGTGTTTTGTCTGAATGTATGTTTGTGGGAGGTGCCGGATCCCACAGCAGTTATTAGCTGCCATGTGGGTGCTGGGAATTGAACCCCAGTCCTCTGGATGAGCAGCCAGTACCCTTGACCGGTCAGCCAATGCTTCACCTGAGTTGATGAATTCTTAAATACTGAAAGTCATTCTCTCTCCTCCTTCAAGATGATTCACAAAGAGAAAGATGCTTGTATTCATAGATGTGATTGTGTGATTCTCACGGTGATTAAATCAGCAGACTGCTTCTGATAGAGTGCTTCTCACGTGTAAAAAGTCTAGTGGCCCTTACGTACATTCTAAAGATGGTAGCACTGCTTTGAGTTTTGATTCTGGATTTGGTGGTGTAATTAGTCAACATACTGCATGAGTCAAGAGTTCAGTTATGTCCCTTGATACCTTGTCATGCTCTTCTCAAACCTTTCTTTTAAAAAGAAGATACTTTAAGAAAATCTTATTGTACAAGCTGTTTTCTTTAATATTCAAACAAGTAAAAGAAGCAGAAGCCGTTGAACAGTTAGGAAGTATAAATGTCTAGATCCCCACCTACCTAAGTAAAATCCCTGGCCTAGATTTTTATGTCCATTTTCTTGTTTTTATTACTTTAATTGCTTTTAAAATGTGTATCAGTGTTTTGCTGTTTTTAACTGTATCATATTTATGCAGTGCCCTTAGAGGCCAAAGAGGGCGTCAGATCCCCAGGAACTGGAGTTATAGACCTTTGTAAGCAGCCATTGCGTGCTAGGAACCGCGTCCTTTGCAAGAACAGCAAGTGCTCATAACCACTGAGCCGGCTCTTTTGTCTCTGTTATTTCAGTCTTAAAACCATTCATCTTCAGTAAAGTAGGTTTGTTTCTTCAGGATCTTAGAAAGGATTTTAGGTTAAGTTGCATAATGACATATATATATAATATATATGATTTATTTTATGTGTACTGATGTTTTGACTGAATGTGTATCTATATACCATGTGTGGGTCATGTGCTTGCAAAGGTCAGAAGAGAGCATTGGATCCCTGAAACTGGAGTTACAAGTGGCTCTGCGCCCCTGTGTGGGTGCTGGGAGTCGGACTAACTTCTCTAAAAGAGCAACCAGTGCTGGTAACTGCTGAGCCATTGCTCCAGCCCCTGAATGATAACGTCTTAAGCATGTGGTTTCTTAGTTCATTCTGCATGCTGTGGCAGAATAACCAGGACTAGGAACCATAGAGAGACAAAATTTATTTGATTCAACATTCTGGTAGCAGAAAGTTGAAATAGCGTGGATAGTGACTGAAATGGCCACGCCCATCTGTGCAATGAGATGGAGAAGCTCAGAGAGCCTGTCTGAAGGAGACAGGTGGGACCCAAGCTTTTCTTATAACAATCTGCTTTCCTGGGAAGTAGCTACTGTCATGAGACTGAGCGGTAACCATGTGACCAGCACTGGTTTCAAGGTTGTTGTGACCCAATCACTGCTTGCTAGGCCAAATCCCAAAGTTCTCTCAGCTCTCAGTGTTGCCACAATGACCAGCCTCCTTACTTGACCCTTAGGGTACATACTCAGCCCATAGCACAAGGTACCCCACATTCCCTGCTGCCTTAGTTCCAGATAACTTAGGATTGTGTCAGTCAGCCAAGACCAGTGTGAATGAAAAAGAACTCCAGGACAACCGATATCCTTCCTGAACTTAACCACAGCTAGAAAGTTTAGGGTCCCTTTGGCACCACCTGCAGTTTCCCACACCACATTCATTTCCCTGTGGATCAGTGGGTTTCCCATCCTTCCTCCCCATGTACCACACGTTCATCCCAAAGACTCTTTCTGTGTGATGTTTATGCCTCACTCCTGTCTGTTTTCCTGTGCCGTACCCACGTGCCCCATCGCTCCTACCTCAGTAATCTATTTCCCATCCAGCACCACATTCTACACCAGTCTTTTATGCCCCTTCAAGGTAATTTTTCTGTCAGCTAAATCATTGCTGTCACAGTTCTCATCAGAATTCCTTAATGGCTGTCCATTACCATCTGTGGTGCTCAGGATTTCATGGCCATATATCAGACTGGCCTAAGCTATGCCATCCGTCCCCCTGACATTAT
Organism: Arvicanthis niloticus; assembly: GCF_011762505.2. Classification (NCBI taxonomy): domain Eukaryota; kingdom Metazoa; phylum Chordata; class Mammalia; order Rodentia; family Muridae; genus Arvicanthis; species Arvicanthis niloticus. The sequence goes on along the minus strand of NC_047668.1, from coordinate 66,504,901 downwards.
CAATCAGTGTAATTCAGCCAGCACTGCCAGGATCTGACAGATCACTGTGGCCAGGGTTTTGTTGCTTCTGCACCTGCTCCTGGTTGTTAGAATCCAATGCTTCCTGGCTCTTACAGGATTCTTCCCCCAACATTTAAAAATGGTGGCTTCCATATTCGTTGCTAAAATACTGTGTAGCTAATCGGTGTATCTGATAAGCTACATCTGAACTTTTCCATTCTTTTGGGTTTCATATGAGTTTTATATCTTAGTTTACATGTCTGTTGCATTACGGTTCAGTATTTGCTGCAGTTCAGTATTTTCCCTAGTAGACAATGGAAATATTTAAGAAACATCTGCCTTGGTCTATACCTAGTTTGTGCTTTGTAGAATACCTTTCTTTTGCCTACTTTTAAGCAGTGGTTGAGTTTTGGCAGTATAATTATTAAATATTTTGTCTCTATATTTTCCAGTCACATGGATGGGTACTTCACAAGAAATAGCATAATAGTCTGACTTCATGACCTCAATCAAATTATTTAGCTTACCCTATATGTCAGTTTCTGATGTAAAAAAAATGGGCATGATGAACTCTACCTTAGTGTTTTTAAGTGTTTAAAGGAAAAGCACGGGTCGGCAGTGCCTACTGCAGAACAGACGTTCCACACATGACCAAAGGGGAAAAGTGGTCCTTATTTTGACCTGCAGCCATAGTAATATATGTTTTTCTGTGTCTAGGTTGAATATATTTCAGGAAAAGTGTTTTTCACTACCTGTTCAGATTTGCCTTCAATGAAGAAGTTAAAGTCGGCGGAAAGACTGTTTTTGTTGATTAAGAAGCAGCTTCCCATTGCAGTCTCTTCTGTGCACAAAGGTACAGTGTGTCCCTGTTGCTTTCACCCACCTGCTGTGTGACACCAAGGTTCCACACTCAACAGCCTGTGCCTCCATTTCACACTCCTGGGAACACCGTGCAGCTGAGTCAGTTACAGGCGTCTCAGTACCGGGTATGGTCCCATCGCTGCAGCATGCTCCGTCACTTCTCTGTGGAACCTGCCGCCTGCCCTCTGGCTTTTATTGTTCATGTGTTTTCTTTATAGGGGTAATCGTGCTCTGTTGTATTTATTTGATTTTTCGAAGCATGTAATAACCAGAATATAATTATGCATCACAAGTTGATAAAAACTGTCATCTTATAAATTTTAACTGAGTGATACAGTTGGAAAATTACTTCATAGTAAAATTTTCTTCTCCTAGAACCTTAAATGTTTTCAACAAACTTAAGACCATGTATAAAGGCGCTTAGGACATTTCTTAACTACTCCCTAACTTTAAAATTATGTTGTATAAATAATTTCAAAATCCTGATTAAAGACATTTTCAAAAGGCAGACCCTGCAGGATTTACCAATGTCTTAACCTTCACTCTGATTGCTATATACATAAGACATCAAAGAATTACATAAATCTTTAAGAAGCTATTTTGAGAAAAAAATTGCAAATAACAGAAATCAAGACTTGAAGAGAAAACATAGAGAAATCTTGAGGCCTTGTGGGTACCGTGGTTTTTTCCAGTCATCCATATACTGTGGATGTATCATCTTGAAGGAAATAGAGTGTTAATTTTCAGATCATCTTGGTGGCTTTTGTTAGCTTTTGTTTATAGGAAAAGATTAAAGTTCACTGGACAGGCTGACAGCCCTTAACTTAAAAGTGGCTTGCATATCTGAAGTTTAATTTCATGGAAACTCACCTTAAGATTTATGTCAAATTTTTTGTGGTCTTAGATGAAACCCTGTCTTGAAAAACCAAAAAATAAAAATCCTCACAATCTAGCTGAGTATATTATCACTGAATAAATGGCTTCACAAACCTAATACATGGAATTTCTATAAATCTGATAAAACTTCAAGCTCTGAATGTAAAAGAGTGAAATTTATTCTGCTTTATATTTTTAGGATAGATTATATAAATTCCAAATAAAAGTGAAATTTTGTTCATGTAACAATTCTTGTTTGTGTAGCAATTCAGCAAAATATTTTAAAGAAATAGAGGTCATTAAACCTGGGATTTCGGAATGTAATGGACAATTATCTCTAAAACTTGACAATGGGTAAACTGAGGTTTTGTTTATTTAGGAAGAATACTTAATGAGGTGCAAAGATTTATAAATGATGATCCAGGAAGTTGGTTGGAGGCCATTTCACTTCGGAAAAAACTTCTCGGACATGATACAAAACGAGAGAAAGCTTCTCAGAGGGATGCTAACCCACCAAAACGGAAAGCAGGAGAAAGTGAAATTATGATTGCTAAGAAATTAAAAGTAGAGGAGATACAAGTGGTTGCTGAGCGTCATGGGGAAAACCAGCAGGACAAACTACCGCAAAGCTCACCAGAGCAAGGGGAAGCTGTCACTAGAACGGACAATCTTCAAGAACAGAGACTCGATAGTGCCACAGACAAGGCAGCTGATGCTCAGAACCAGGAAGACTTGACCTTCAGGGTTTCCTGTCGATGCAGTGGGAATATCAGAAAGGTCATCACCGGACAGGTATGCTCACCTCCCGGGTGGGATCCTGCTTTCCAAAAACACACCTCTTACAGATCAGGTGACATGGCCCAGACAGGTGATGGGGTCTAACTGCATAGGACTGTATGTCTTTAAAAGTGCAAGTCCCTTTTCAACTTAGCTCTAGAGGCTCCAGAGGAGTAGTCTGCTATTCCATATGGTGTTATTCCATATGGCCGCTTTCTTTTGCTTTCTGCATAAAGGCTTCTCTAGGCTCATAGGTGTCCTTTGCATTTGTGAAAACGATGCTGTGGTCTTAGTATGTTGGGGGTTCTTCTTTATTACATCTGTATGCCTGTTGAGGACCACCCTGCTTGTGTGATGCTTTTAGGCTTGTCACTGAGATCTAGACCACAAATAGACCAATGCACACAAAGTCTGATTGTCTAGGAAAGGGTGGACACCTGTTTTCATCCCATGACCTCATTTGTTGGCCTCTACAAAGTTCAGTAGCGCAATATTGGTCTGGATTTTTAGCCTAACTTAGAATCACACAAGGGTTGAGTGTAATGAAGCTGATCTGGTCATGCAAACATACGATGGGCATGCTTAATCTTTCAGTGTGTGTTCATTCCTGTATTAGAAGGATCACATGTGGTGGGTCCTGGTCTTATGTCACACATCTAGGATTGACGGAGTAGAGATCCCAAGGGGTTTGAAAGATGGAGAAAGTAAAATTCAGCCCTACTGCCTTGCATAGGCAATCATTGGAGACATATTTTAATACCACTAAATTGCCATCAGATGCTATGACTTGGTTTTCCCCCAGGCTGCTAGCTTTTGTGTATTTTAAAGTTTCTGTCTTTCCTATATTCTTACCTTTATTATTACTTGCCGCTTTGCAGGAAGCAGGAAGAGTGACTGGACTTGCTCTCATGAGGCAGTTTGGATGGAAAGCTGATTTGAGGAATCCAAATTTAGAGGTAATGAACATCTACCTCAATTTCCACACAACAGCACCGTCTCCTTTCCAGACTGCTCATGGCAGCCTCAGTTATAAAACGCGTGTCTGCATGTTTCCAGCAGCCTGGTTCTTTGCGGCAGCCAAATGGTGCAGACAATGCCTCCCCCTGACTGGACACAGAGCCACTGCCTGTGAGCTTCACGTGTGTACCACATCTCTTTCAGGCGATGTTATAGTGGCTTTGTTGGGCTTATGGGATGATGTTTATCTTTTATTGGGAACAAATACATAATAGAGGATAACAAAAAAAAAAATTGCCTTCCCTGTACTATGAAAAACATTTCTGAATTGATTTGGCAGGCAGGCAGTTATTTTCATAATTTCTGTATAAATTTATTCCATTCGATACAACTTTATATGGGAACAGACTTGACCAAGTAAGTCAGAACCCTTTGTGAGGTGTTGGGTTTTTTTGTCCCCTGCCCCATTTGATGTTCTGTAAAATGTAGTACCTGCTATAAATCCTGTGGCATACCCAAAATATTTGGTCCCAGATTATTTGACATTGTGTTCTCTCCTCTTCATCGTGTCTCTTTGTTTTCTCCTTCTCTTCTCTAGTTCCAGTGTCCTGTCAAAATCATCCCCCAAATATCATCAGTTTAACTACTACCCACCATCTCATGCAACTAATAATAGCAATAAGAAGTTAAAGTAATCATGCAAAAGCAAAATATAATAAAACGTGTGACTCAAACTGATGAAAAATCAAATCTTAAAATTGATCTTTGAGCAGTGGTGGCGCACACCTTTAATCCCAGCACTTGAGAGGCAGCAGCAGGCAGATTTCTGAGTTCGAGGCCAGCCTGATCTATAGAGTGAGTTCCAGGACAGCCAAGGCTACACAGCAAAACCCTGTCTGGAAAAAATAAATAAATAAATAAATAAATAAATAAATAAATAAATATTTATTTATTTGATCCTGTAAAATTGATAGGAATTCAGTTTTATAGGGAGAGAAGCACTTTCTGATATTTGGTATGTGAAAATGAGATCAATATATATTAAAATTTGAACAGAACTTTATTAAGTAATTTTGCTAAAATGCGTAATCAATACAATTGGAAGGTTCAGCTGTGATGTGTGACTATTTCATACAAATCTTGATGAAAATTACCCATATTAGAAAGACTCTGGTGGAAGTGCTAGTACTGAGGGAAAGTGCTGGCCTTGGGGACTGGGGTGTGGCTCATTGGTAGAGCATTTACCCAGCATGTGTGAGGCCCTGGGTTCAGTGTTCAGACTGTAAGAGCAAGAAGGGGGAAAGACACTTTGGGTGAAAGTCCCATTTAGTCCACTGTGTAATAAAAACTACCATTTTTAGTTTTGATGTGGTCTACTAATGATGACACATTAAATTCTAACTGGGACTTAACAGAAGGAAGGACTGAGGCTAGGGTTTGGTTTGGTTTGGTTTGGTTTGGTTTGGTTTGGTTTGGTTTGGTTTGGTTTGGTTTTGTCAGCTTGGCACAAGCTAGAATTATTTGGGAAGAGAAATCTCAATGACAATACCTTCATCAGATGGCCTGAGTGTGGGTCTGTGAGGCATTTTCTTAGTGATGGATGTGGGAGAGCCTAGCTCACTGTGGGCAGCAATGCCACTCTAGGCAGGTGGTCCTGACCTGTACAAGAAAGCAAGCTGAACAAACCTTAGGAGCAAGCCAATAAGCAGTGTCCTCCACGGTGTCTGCTTCCGTTCCTGCCTCCAGGTTCCCTCCTTGAGCTCTTGCCCTGACTTTCCTCAGGGATGGAGTGACCTAAGAGTTGTACTATGAAATAAACCCCTTTCTCGCCAAGTTACATTTGGTCCTGGTGTTTCTCACAGCAATGGAAACCTAACCAAGACACTCACTTACAGACAGTAGAGAGGAGGGCACCCTGGCTTACAGAAGCGTCCTTTGCCTGAGCTGTCTTCAGTAGGCAGCTCTGCATGGCTGTATGTCTTGTTTGAGGTTAGACCAGACTTGAGGAAGTCTTAGCTACCCCAACTCTATCCATTTACTTCAGTCCAGAGAGTCCCAGAGCAGAAAGATCTGAGTTCTTTGACATAGGACCCTAGAGCTCACCCACCACCTAGACCTCGGATTTTTCTTATTATAAAATGAACTTGAGTTTGGTTTATATCTGGTTTAGGACAAAATAGGTCTTGGTGTCTCTTATTAAAATCCAAGTCATATGAACTCAAAACAAATGTTTCCAATTGTCAGTAGCTTGACGTGCTGTTTTCTTGTGCTGCTCTGATGCCTGTATTTGTTCTTTTAGATCTTCATACACCTGAATGACGCTTACTCTGTGGTGGGGATTCCCCTGCTCAGGTAAGGGCTCTATTTGTAGATTTATGAACTTACTTTTGTTATGTGGTATGGGCTATTGATACAGCAGAGGAGGCAATTTGCCAAGGTCTTTGCTTGGGGATAGGCCTTGTTCTAACTAGAGCTAAGAAAGGTTGGTCACAGCCTTCCATGGAACATAGGATAAATCTTGAAATGCTGCTGCACAGGTCCATGTATAAGTTAAGATTGTTAGTCTATTGGCATCTTGGCAATGGAATTTAAAAAGAAAATGAAGCATAGTTATATAAATGCATAAATGCATATTGAACATTCTCCAGATTTTATTGCCATTGTTGTTTTATTACGAGTGTCTTGCTCATTTTAAAAATCATTTTCAAGTGTCTGTCTACTCATGCAAAGTACTAAATAAGTTCAAATTCTTTTTTTTAAAAAAACATATCTACTGAATTCTTAGTGGGCAACAGTTGCTTTTTCTAGGTGCTTTGGGGAGAAAGTTGGTTGGATGCAAATGGTCACTCTTAGGTTCTTGAAGGCACGTAAATAGCAATGGCATTTAAAAGTGTCTTGTGTGTCTGACCCTGTGCACACAGTACAGTGATTTACATACCATTTTCTGTTGATTCTGCATTTGCCTTTAGCTCCCGTTTTCTCAGTCTTACATGAGAACATGTTTTTACAATGCCTAAGGTACAGTGGCTCTTCTCCAGCAGAGCTCTGCGACTGGCCAGCACAAGACCGAGAGCTTTGCACATGCCAAGAATGCTGAGTGATTGGGTCCCTGCTTAGTGCTGGTTATATGGCAGGCTCTGCCAGTGTCTCACCACCACCATGGACCAGGAGTTAGATGAAGTTCTTGGTACTGTAACCCCTGTGAGACTGTCACCTGCCTTGGTGGCCTGCTGCTTTCCCGGAGCCACAGTTATCCACTGCCAGCTCTTCAGACCCAAGCCTCACCTGCGGTATGCTGCATGGTGTCCTGGCTGCCTTGCTGCGGGGCCTTCATGACTTTAATCCCAGTACTTCTGCCTATCTGGCTTTTTAAAAATCCCCTAATTGCTGACAGAAAGAATGGGGGGAAACCGCAGAATTACATTTGAGCTGTGTGTTTATTCGTGGTCACCAAAATGAAGGCCAAGTAAGACAGTTAAACATAAAGCATATTTTACAAGAATTCATAGCAGAAAGTAAGTTTCAGTCACTTTTTGTATCTTTGTGCCTCCCTCTCCCACTCCTTCCCTCTTCTTTTCCCTATCTTCCTCCCCCATCCTTGGTGCTGGGGGTCAAACCCAGGGCTTTACCACACGCAATACAACAGATGCTGTACTTCTGAACTACATTCCCAGCTACTTTCTACTTCCCCCCGCAAAAAGAGGAGTCTAGAAATTGACGAGAAAGAGAAGATCTCAACCCCAGTAGTACAAAAATGCAGCAGTGATAGATTTAGATTCCAGTGCCAAATAAACTAATCTTTTAAATTTTCAATTATATATAAAACTGTTAAATTTTTATTCAACAAATATATATAACTTTATATAAGTGTTTCCTAAGTCATTAAGTTTTATAATTCCAATTTTTCCATACTTGTAGTAACACAAGTCATGCATATAGCATTTCAAATAACAATTGGTAATAAGCTAAACGTTTAAAAGCACATATGAACCTGAAGATTAAGACTGAGAACTGCAACATACAGTGTAATGAGAAGTTACATTTGATATCCTGTGGTGAGTTGCATTGACTACCTCAGTGAAGGAAAAAGTGGTCTCAAAGGTGTCTCGAAGATGACATGATGATTTGTGTGAGTATGACCAGAAGAACAGCATAGTGACCCTGGCCATGAAGAGAGTGGAAACCTAGGAAACAGCATAAGATAGCCAGGATGTCCGATGCCACATCAGAATATTGCAGGAGTTCCTGAAGGGTTGCTTTTTTAAAGATAAGAACTGTGTGGATCTTTTGAAGAGCAGTTTGACATCTCAAGGGCATTAACTGTACCCACAACAACATGGTCATGGTATCTCTTCTTTGCTATAAAATCAAGAAAATGATATTACCTACTTTATAGCGGTCTTAGTTATCTATTGGTGTGATAAGACACCATGGCCAAGACAACTTACAGAAGGAATTGTTCATTGGAGGCTTACAGTTTCAGAGGCTTAGAGTTCATTACCATCATGAGGGGAGCTTGGCAGCAGGCAAGCAGCCATAGTGTGGTAGCAGTAGCCAAGAGCTCTCACATCTTATCCACAAGTAGGAGGTAGAGAGAGACTGGGTTTGGCATGGGCCTTTGAAACCTCAAACCTCATCTGCAGTGACACACCTCCTCCAACAAGGCCGCACCCCCCAACCCTTCCTTCACAGCACACCATCCATGGAGCAAGCATTTGTATAGATAAGTCTGTGGGAGCTGTTCTTATTCAAACCACCAAACTAGCTTTGTGGTTGGGGTTAAATGAGCCAGCCTGTGTGTTTCTAAGGTTCAGGTTTTGCTGAATACATTTTAACTTGTATTTTTGAAACCGTTCAGGAAGGGGAGAAATATTACTAGCGCTACAGGAATCCATTGAGTTAGTCTGAGGTGAACAACTATGTCTCTGAGTAAGATGGTTATTAAGTTCAAGAAATGCAGTCTGGCAGTAGAGTGGCCCCTGATAGAAACTTGACCAATTAGGAAAGAGTTAACTATTGGGTGGCAGGTGGGTGAAGGACCTAAGACTTGAAAGGTTAGGTGTGGTGCCACATGCTTGTCATCTACAACAGGATGTTCTGGGTACACGGCAAGTTCCAGGACCACGTAGACTATATAGCACGACTGTGTCAGAAGCAGGGAGCAAAAGGGAAAGGGAGAAGGGGAGGAGGGGGTTGAAGGAAAGAGAGAAAGACAAGGAAGGAGAGAGAGGGAGGCTAAGAGGGATAGAAAGTATGAAAGACAAGAAAGGTGTGGGGATTAAGGCCTCCCCAGTGGACAAGAGAAGATCTTCCAGGCAGATGTAGCAAAATTTCTGTCTTCGTTTCTTTGATACTTTTCTGTTTGTGAGATAAAATACTCTGACAAAAGCAACTTAAGGGAGAAAAGTTGGCTCCGAACTCTAGGTTACAGTCTACAAAGGCAGAGAAACTTTTCATCCACAGGCAAGCACAGAGAGCAGCGAGTTAATGCATGTCGTGCTTAGCTCACACTCTCCATGTTATACAGCCCAGAGTCCCTACCCAGGGAATAATCATGTACACAGTGAGATGGGACTTTCCACACTGATCATGTAATCAGAGGAGTTCCTCACAGCCATTCTCAGAGGTTAACCTAAATCCAGACAACCCACACAGGTCACAGGTGTGCCTGGAGAGGGAGGGCTGTACCTAGGCGTTAAGATGATACAGACCACCCTGCTTGTCTTAATGGAGGATGCTGTGTGAGAGAAGAAAGAAAGTTATCTACATGGGAAGAACCAAAGCCTATTTTTCCTTTTGAACAACTAAAACCTGATTTTTAAAAATCCTAAACAAGTAGATGATTGAACTTTGGAGTTTGAGCTCTGCTTCCCCTTGACTCCCCATGATGGTTGAATGGGTCCATTTGTTGTGGTCATAGCAGGTTATGATGCCAGGGTTTAAGCAGAATAAGGGCACATTTATATTTGACAGATACGTCAAAGTTTTCAGAGGACCTATACAAATCCCTGCTACTCGGAGGAAGACTGTAAACTTCTCAGCTGGGGACTGTTTTCCACTCCGCTCTCCTGATGGGTATTTATAGAATAAACTGATGTGTTTTGCAGCACGATAATTGCCAAGCTTACTTTGTAGGATCAAAATTCATTGATCAAAATATTTTATGGTCTATCTGCTGCCAGTTTACAACCTGGAATTCAAAGCTATAAGTACAACACTATTTGTAATGTGACTATTATTTCCTGAAAAGGATTCAATTAAAAGGCCATTTCACATGGGTTCACCACACAGAACCACCTGATTGTGACGGGAAGTGCACAGTTACAGTGTCTTGTGGTTCTAAGAATTTAAGAGGCATATAGAAGATACAAACAGAATAATGTGAAGCCAGAGAAAGATGAGAAATAAACTGATAACAAGTCACTGTGTGGAGTTATACTGAAAGGTTTTTAAAAGGGTGCAGAAAACTATGGCTTTGTGTGACAGCCTTCTCACTGTTTTTTTTTTTTGTTTGTTTGTTTGTTTTGTTTTGTTTTTTTGTTTTTTGTTGTTGTTGTTGGGTTTTTGGGTTTTTTTTTTTTGGTTGGTTGGTTTTTTTTTTTTTTTTTTTTTTTTTTTTTTGGTTTTTCGAGACAGGGTTTCTCTGTATAGCCTTGTAGACCAGGCTGGCCTCGAACTCAGAAATCCACCTGCCTCTGCCTCCCAAGTGCTGGGATTAAAGGCGTGCGCCACCACCGCCCGGCTCTCACTGATTTTAAAATAAACCTACTACCAAACACACCAGCACAAAATCTTGACATCATAGTCTATTTACCCTATCAGAGTTGCAGCTACAAAAGGATACCCCTTGCTTGTTGCATTAAAGAAGTAGAAGTGGAGGTTGGAGAGGCAGCTCAGTCTATAAGGTGCTTATTATACTCTTGTGAGGACCTGACTTCATCCTCAGAACCCCAGATGGCTTCCATTTGGAGCCCCAGCATTGGGGAGGCAGAGACAGCGGGGTCCCTGCTCTCCAGTCAAAGGCTAGTCAGCAAGCTTCTGGTCCCAGAGAACCAGTCTTGAGAAATAAGGTAGACAGACAGCCTCTGAGGAGCATCTCTCAGGGCTGACCTCTGACCTATATCCACACAAAATGACAGAAATGATACATGATAGCTTGACAGTACTTTTAACTACTTTGAAGTCTGTCAGATGTAGAGACATGGTAGCTAAGAAGAGGGTGGGCCTGTGCTGCAGTTAAGAGTAAGAGCTGAGACTTGTTTGTATGCTCCTGCTTTGTTCTGTCCTCTGAGAAAGATGCAAATCAGCAGAAACCAAGCTTACAGACGACACTATAAATTCCCCATATTTTATCCAGATCACAAAGCCCTGTTCCTCTTGATGAGGCCAGCTGTTCTGTGTAGAAAGATGGGAAGTGCCAAGTAAGAGGTTTCCTTCATGTGTGATTATGTTTTTGTAACGTGAACATAGGAGAGTTTACATTTCAGTTGTCTAAAAAAAAAAAAAAAAAAATGTCATTCTTAAATACCACACTAGATGATTAAACATGGTCCTATGTAGAATGTATTTAATAATGAGATTAAAATATCCAATATCCTCTAGTTCAGAGAACATATCAGGTTGATATGTTAAAGTGCTTCTCGGAGACAGAATAATCACTTTTGCATCCTGTTCTTTAGCGTATAGTAATATTTGATACCTACCCTGTCTCTTCCTTGCAGAATTCCCTTAGCCAGCAGAACTTACATCCAGACAGCTGGGCTGCGGTCAACTATAGCGTGGGCTATGGCATCTATTGCAGAAATTAAGGTCAGGAGGATGCCTGTATCCCTCTCTAACTACAGTCTCCGGCTGGTTGTTTCTCTTTTCTCCTTTCTCTCCTTTTTTTTTTTTTTTTTTTTTAATTTTTTTTTTATTTTTTGCAGCTGTAAATTGACTTAAAAGCCATTACAGCTTAAACTTTTTTGTTGTTTTATTTCTTGCTTTTTGCTTTTCTGCATTGAACTTGTGTAAGCATTTTGACTAAAAAATGAATTGTGTTTTATTATTTCTGATCTTGTGAGTCACGGTCCAAAAATGTGGCCTCCAGAACCTTCATCTTTAAAAATGTTGGCTTTCTCTCTGTCCAGCGTCTTCTTCATCAGTCTGTGAAAGTTCCACTGACAATAGGAAAGTTGTATTTTCTTACTGAAAAATGTTTTGCATGATTTCTGTGACCTGCGTTACTGTCTAAAAGCTGAAACTTTCCTGCATTGCTATATTTGCATTAAGTTGGCATTTCTCTTTCTATGAGATTTCACTGCAAACACTGTCTTTGCTGTGAAACTCCTCTCTGTCTGGGTCAGCCAGCTCAGCTCAGACTTCAACATGTTTTGTGTCTTATGATCGTTTCACACCTTGCTTGTTTGTTTGTTTTTTCAAGACAGGGTTTCTCTGTGTAGATGTGGCTGCCCTGGAACTCACTCTATAGACCAGGCTGGCCTCGAACTCAGAAATCTGCCTGCCTCTGCCTCCCAAGTGCTGGGATTAAAAGCGTGCACCACCACTGCCCAGCCACACCTTGCTTTTAATTTTCAAGTTCAAGGGTTTTTTTGTTGTTGTTGTTATTTTCCCTTTTGTTTCTCCTAGGAAGTCCTGAGCACACTTTGGAGCAAAGGCTGGTCTTGAACTTGTGACTATGCTTCTGTGTCAACCTCCCTGTTTTCTGTTTATTACCACCACACCCAGCTGCATGCCTGGCTTTGATCTTTTCTAGCCCTGTCTTTTTCATTGAAAACATCCAAGAAGAGGCATGGCAGAATCACTTTCTGTCTTCTTCCTCCACTTCTTGTCTGCTGTCTGTCTGTAATGTTTCTTACTGTTTACCTGTGAACTGCCCCTGCTGTGATCAGTGTACCTGCTAATCACTTAATGTCCTCCTCCTTTGGGGCCATTCCTGTAGGTTGCTTTACCCACTCCTAACTGACCCATGTCCACTCCTTCTTCCCAGCTGCCCCTTCTGGGTCATGAGGAGTCCTTCCTCTTCTCTTCCCTGCAACCAGACTTTTGCAGTTGTCCTCCCCGCCCCCAGCTGCTGAACTGAACTAAATCACCTACAGCGTATCACAGATTCCCTCAGAGTTGCCCTTGCTGTTTTAGAAGCTTAGTTGGCTCTCTCACGGCTCTCTGTTAAAGCACACTTTGATAGCACACTTGGGTACAGTTGCAAAGGTCCCTCCAAGGTGTGTTGTTCCTCACCTTGTTCTCTTCCCCTTCCCTGTCTGGAGCACGGCAATGACTTGGTTAAAGTCTGTTATAGCCATGCCCTCTCCTGCCGAATTTGACTGGAACACTGTCTGAATCCTTTCTTCCTGGCACACCCTTTGTGGCAGACAGAGGGTCTTGACTTGGAGTTCTCCCTTTTGGGGCATGGAATACTCTCCCTTTATCTTCTGGTGCCACCTGTGAGTGGCACACACAATGGGGTTTCTTGCTTCTTTCTAAAAGCAGGCTCCTAAGAGTTTGGTCTTCAACCCTGAAGCTCAGAAGCGCTGCCAGCATCTCTGTAGATGGTGTGTTTTGTCGTGCATGCACCAGTATGTTTCCATTCACGCCCAGGGGTTCCTGAGTCCGCCTTCCTGGTGAGGTTTGTCTCTGGCACTTACTGGTCAAGGACTTTTAGGGAAGATATGTAACAACACTGCCTCAGTTTCTTGTTTGCAAGATTAAAATAGTATGTTGTACTACTAGAATAGCATTAGACTCAGAGCCTGGGCCTCAGCAGCCCTAATGGGTTAGGCTTAGCACCTATCCTCAGTAGACCAGTGACAAGCAGGGCTGATGATGTGGCTTGGTGGCTAAACTCAATCGCTGCTCTTCAAGAGGACCAGGATTCAATTGATTGCCAGCACCCATGTGATGGAGTACAGCTGTCTGTAACTCCAGTCCTAGGCATCCACCTCTTTTCTGTCTTCCTTGGGCATACGCATGCACAGCTATACATGCAGGCAAAACACTCATACACAGAAATAAAATCATTTTTAAATTTAAAAAATTATGAATAAAAAATTTTTTAAAAAAAAGGAAAAGGATTTAATCAATTGGGGAAAAAAACTAACAAAAAAATGTCCAATGAGCCACCCATCTGCAGTCCGACTCTGCAGTCCTGACAGGGTGTTTAGGTTTAATAAAGGGCCAGTGTAGATAACTAAGCAATCCTGGTCAATTGTTGTCCTGCCCACCACCGTGGTCCTGCCCCAGCCTCTGTTGCTCAGTGGTCCGGTAGTTAGACTGTGAAATCCTTCCAAGACAAAGTCCTCCTCTGGCTCTGCTTTCTCTCAGCAGAAGGTTCAAAGAAACATTCTTTGAGTCCATTTTCTCTGTGATGAGTGGAGAGACAGGCTCTCCTTAGATTATCTTCCTTCCTGCTGTGATGGTTATGGTAGGTTCAGATTAAGACTCAATGAGTTAGCATTAATAAAGCAATTAAACCAATGGCTGTCATAGGAAATACACACGTGTGAGTTGTTATGGCAGTGGTATTGAAAGTCGTCGTGGAGTCTGAAATTGCCACTGTTCAATGGTAATCACTGTCCATTGTTCCTCTCGGCTAAGCACTCTCCCGTTATGTGACATCATTGCCTCAGCTGTCTCGTGCCTGTGACTTTAAACTCTTTGGTCTCCACCTCTGAAGTTCCTAGTGGAGCGTGTTGATGTGCCGCACCATCCTCCAAGCCATTCATCCTTTCTCATGTGGTTTCCTCACACTTTACCTCTCTACTTGAGCTGTTCTTCTAAGTTCCAAGAGAAACAGAGACATGATCTCCCTTAATCACTTGTTGGTTTTTCTAGCTTTAAAGTCATGGTTTTGGTATCAGGTGTGAGTATCTGTGAAGTCTCACATCACAGCCAGTAGTCCACATCTCTGCTCTCTAGGGCAGATGGGATGCCTTGCTCCCCCTCAGATGAGCCCAGTGTTTTTGTTTGCTCATTAAGGTCAAAGTGTGTTTGTTATCAGGGATATGAAACTTCCTGGAGCAAATGGTATGGGGCAAACAGATCTCTGTATCAGCAGAGTGTCAGCCCTGAGATGCCTGAAGGAAGGACAGCTGTCTGGTCTCATAGGCCTATAGCTCTCTGACGACAAGCCCCCACTTGGTTCCACTGCTGTTCTTATTACTCAACCCAGGCAAGGAGCCCCTACCAGTTCCTTCTTGGAAATCTCAGTGGGAGCCCAGGCTTCTCTGAGCACCAGAACCTTGGGGTCTGAGCATCAGCATGACCAGGGATTAAGTCCATGCTGGTCTTTAAACCTTAATCCTAATTTATCTTTGTATAAGGCTAGAGCTGTGGTTCCCATCTGTTCTTATCTATACTTTCAGTGGTTTCAAAGTTTGTGTTTAAATATAAATGTATGTGACCACATACAAATTTGAACTTTTATGTTTGTCTGGATGTAGACATATGTCTGGTACCAGGACACAAAGTTTCTTGCCTGAAGGATTTTTCACTTCTTTCCTTCAGGTACCGTCTGGTCCTGACTCCTGGCTGTGCCCTGGGAACCCTGCTTCCTCTGTAGACACGTCCAGAGATGGATGTTTTTCTCCCACATCTGAGCACCACTCAACCTGAAGTGGGGTAGGTGTCCTGCTTGCTCCTCACTGGTTATTGGTTTCTTTCTTCTGCCCTTGAAGCACATGTTATCAGAGTATAGCAGTCAGGCACAGACCTCTGTCCCTGTTTTTCCTGTTAGAGCATAAGCCTTTACTCCTATCTGGTTCTTAATGATCACCATAGCCAGACAGTGACCTGCCTCTTGGTTTATTGGCTTCTCTTCCTGTAATGATCAGGTCTAGTCCCATCCTAGACCATGTCAAATCCAGAATGTCTTCTTCATGTCTCTGTTTCAGTAATCCTGTTCTTTGCCAGGTGTTGAAATGTCTACCTGTAGTCTCAGCTACTTGGGAAGCTGAGGCAGGAGCATCACAAGAACCCAGGGCTTTGAGGACAGCTTTGGTAACATTGCAAGACCCTGTCTCTCAAAAAGGAAGAATTCTGCTGTCTTATACTGACTAGTTTTGGGCTTGTTTGGTTTGGTTTGGTTTTTGGTTTTTGTTTGGTTGGTTGGTTGGTTTTGGTTCTGCACCTTCAATGCTCGCCCTTTTTATTTGACTTGAAGACTAGAGTCAGAACTAGTGTGTTCTCTTTACCCAATCTGTCAGCTTTGAGAATCTGTGCCCACATAGCATTGCCTTTTGTCCTTTGGTGGTAAATTGTCTGTTCCATCCAGAACTGGGTACTGGATTCAGCTTCCTCTTTCATACTTAAGGACTTTTTCCTTCTAATTGGCCACTGCCATCATCCTGTCCATTGCTCTTGCAACTTGAGGGGGGACAAAAAAAAACCAAAATATCCCATTCTCGCATGCTCAGGTCTTTCATGAAGACCTCGTTGAACTGGTCCATCGTCCTTTTTAACATCTGATGACATGACTACTTTCCCTGGACAGATTTCCTGTGTTGGTTGTGAACCTTCTCCTCCTGAATCACATGCACCACCTCTCAGTAAGCATGTCTGAGCAATGTGTGTGTGTGTGTGTGTGTGTGTGTGTGTGTGTATGTATGTATGTACATATATATATATATATATATATATATATATATATCCTTCTTAACTCCCCTTGCTTCCCAGACAATCTCACCTAGCTTTAAATATGATATCAGCTGACTGAAATTGACTAACCCTAACCTCATCTCTGTAGCTGAACCTTGAGCTCTAGATTCATCTATGCAGTGACTCACTCATTGTGCATACCAAGAGTCTAGGGATGTCTAAAATGAGCATGTCAGAAGAGTTTCCTGATTCCTCAGATCTCCCCCCACATCTCTGCCCCCACCAGTAACAGACAACTCTTCTGTTGGTCAGACAAAAAGTTTAATCATTCTCGCCTGTTGAATTTCTTTAATAGTCCACATCCAAACCTTCCTTCTGGCTCCACCCTTTAAAATATACCCAAAATCCAACTATTTCTCCCAGTATGATTCCTAATCTCTCCTGCCTGGTCTCTAACCAGCCTCCTTATGGGTCATGCTCCAGAGCAGCCAGTGTGATCTCCTCCAACTATTATATGACTTCTTTAATCACACCCTGTAACACTTGCATGTCCTTCAGCAATAGAACGAGAATCCTCAGGGGACTGACAAGATCTGAAATGATGTTATTATTCCCAGAGTGGGAGTAATTAATTGGTTTTTTCTCCATATTTTTATTTCCCTACAAACAAATAGTATCTCTTTGTCCTGACTCCTTGAAGCTATGTGTACCAAGTGACGGGCATGGCTTAACCAGCCTGACGCTGTAGGAAGTCATGTGACTGATATCCAGATGATACCATTCAGAGCAATGCACAACTTGTCCTGCATTCCCTCCCCTGGACATAGTGATAGCAACATGTCAGATGGTGACCACTTCTTTAGCCATTTCATTTCCAGAAAGAGTAACGTCCCAGGTGCCCTGCTTTGAGCAAGCATGAAGTATGGGGTTGCGTGTTGTTGTAGACCTCTAAGGTCTGGGGACTTTACAGTCCTGGCATCCCCCAGCTGCCTCTCCAATGTTACCATCACCTTTGCCCCCTCACTTGATATTCCTTGACCACACTGGGCTCCCTCTGACTTCAAACCATGGCAAATGCCTTAGGACTTGAGCTGCCTGAGGTTCTCCTGGAGTATAAGAAGGAATCTTAACTCTTGAAATCATGGCTCCCCAGGTTTAGTCTTCTTTTACACTAGACCTATTACAACAGACATAGTAATACCAATTTGTATCTGTTGAGGCTGGAGCGCTGGTCTTAGATCCGATGTGTGGCCTTGGGACTATACTTGTGGAAGCCGCTGAGGAGTGGCCGGTAAGTTGCAAAGTTTGGCCTAAGTCAAGTTAGGTATTTATTTTAATAATTATAGTCACCAATTTTATATAAGCAGATAGTCTATGTTTGGAGTACTGTAATTATGAGTTCTTATTTACTATCATTAGAATAGATTTTCAAGAGTTGTTAGATTTCTGTATTATTTCATTAAATTCTATGAAGAATTTAAGAAAATGTAACAGGATTATGATAATTATTCATACCTAGATTATACTAATGTCCAGATTCTTTAGGCAACTGTAATGGTAAAATATTACCAGACTTTAAAGTTTATTATTGTATGTTTTGAAAAACATGCTTTAAGTTTGTTTTAACTTGAAATTAAGAATCTGTTAACTTTATTTTTGCCTTTTAATAAAATGCAAGTAGGTTTCATTAAATACTGAAATACTTAATGGATTTACTTATACTTAACGTATGGATTTTCGCCCATAGGATGTATTTTACATGGGTGCTGATGTGAGCGACACGCAGTTACTTGGCGCATGTGAGAATCTGAAGGCCGCAGGCCTTGCAGACAGGATTGAGTTACTTAAAGGCTCTGTTACAGGTGAGATGCTAAACACAAAAGGAGAGCCACTGTGCATGTGTGTGTGCGCGTGCGTGTGTGTATACACAAGTTTGGTTGCTTATGCCCTGTGGAGCTAACAAGCACTTTACTTCTACTACTATAGCTATTTGAAATTTCTAAATTACTGCTGATTGGGAAGTGATATTTCCGTGTTTCCATAGCGTTAAGCTGGAGCACACCTTCTGCAGGTGTTTGTGACTGAATCATTGTCCTCTTATGACCCGCGATAGTATGATGCAACCATAACGTAAAGAGGTTATTAGAGGGAGAAGCAGTTTAAACTCCACCTGAACTGTGAGATATGCTCTGAGTTAGCCAATCTTTTGCTTCTTATTGGACATAGAGAAGTGAGTTAGTCACCCACCCTTGGGGGCTAAACCAATATTTTTAAGAACCCAGAGAGCAAATGAGTATAACCATCACTCCTTCTTCACTGTTAGAGAATCAGCAGTGACAGATGGGTTAGGAATGAAGCACACAGAGTCCTCATAGCCCCGATCCCCTGTGGCTGAACAGTGTAGGGTCCTCATAGCCCCAATCCCCTGTGGCTGAACAGTGTAGGGTCCTCATAGCCCCAATCCCCTGTGGCTGAACAGTGTAGGGTCCTCATAGCCCCGATCCCCTGTGGCCGGGGCCCAGCATTGCTTTAGCAGGCTTCACTGAGCTCCTTGACTACTTGCGGTCCCTTGGTATCATGCTCTCTCTCTCTCTCTCTCTCTCTCTCTCTCTCTCTCTCTCTGTCTCTCTGTCTCTCTCTCTCTCTCTCAGCAGCTCAGTTAGTTCTGTTGCAGAAACTGTATTATACTCTTGGCTATGAGTAAATATTGAACCTATAATCCAAGAGAACAGAGCATGTTTAAAGTTTTTCTTGTAGAGAGATAAAGCAGCAGAAATGAGTACCACAGGAGAAGATGTTAGAATCACCTCTGTGTCGCACAGCGGTTCTCAACCTGTGAGTCAAGACTCCTTAAAGGACACTTTCACAAGGATCTTGTATCAGACATCCTATTATCAGATATTTATATTACAATTCATAATAGTAGCAAAATTATTGTTATGAAGTTGTAAACAAAAAAAAAAAGTAGATTTATGGTTGGAGGGTCACCACAACATGAGGGACTGTGTTAAGGGCCACAGCATTTGGAAGGTTGAGAACCACTGGTATAGAAGCTTCATAAAGCAGACTCACAGAAAGACGTTTCAGAGCCGGGATTTTGAATCTGTTTGCTTTCTCCACGACACCTTGAAGACCTGAGGGAGGGCAAATGGACTCCCCCCTCCCCTATCCCCCTAGACTTCTGCCACATTTCCAGCTTCACTGTTGATTCATTTTCGAGATGTTTCCTGTGAAGTTTCACTTTAAAAAACAAGAAAATGTACCTCTGCTGTTCTTAAATAGAGTAATTTACCTCATTCTCTTTATTGTATTATATTTATATTTATTTGATGTGTGAGATCAAAGGACAAGTTATAGGAGTCAGTTCTCTCTGTGCAGGGTCCAGGGATTGAACTGTGTCATCAAGCTTGGCAGCAAGTGCCTTTACCCACTGAGCCATCTTACTGACCCCACTTTATTGTATTATGGTGCTTTGTCGTCTCTGCTTTTTGCCAGCATTCACTTTGTATTGTAACCCTCTACTAGTATAATCAAAGGTGATCATTTAACTTGAAGAAATTCTCCTGATTGTTTCCTGAGTTTTAGTCATTGTGAAAATATGGCCTAGAGTGGGTGTGGCTGCCAGTTATCTGAGAAGTAAGAGCTCATTACTACTTAGGCATTGTCATCTGTTCACGTATGCGCATTCTTAATGTGTGCTAGAACATGTAACAGACAAGACTTGAGCAAAAGAAATACACTTGTGATGTAATTAAAATGTAACTAAGTAAAGAGAATGTTCTGTTGCTTCCAGTAAGGCAGTCGACAGCTGGTCTCTCGTCATTTCATCCACAGGCTTTCTAGCAAGACGTTTGTTACAGGATTTTGTCATTTATTGATACCCTTGTTGAGGAATATGACAAGCTAAGCTGTTTCTAAGGCCATGTGGTCTTCTTTCCTTCATGCCGGTGTGCTTTTCTCTTGCACTTCTCTCCTGTCCTGTTGGCCTGGCTGGTTCCCCTTTGGGGAATTGCTGGCAAATGTGGCTGTCATAGGCTAGGTGTACATGAAGTACAGAGAAAACAGATAAGATGTCACCTTGGAAGTGTTTGCATGCTGCCGTTGTATTGTTTGATAACATTTCTATTTTGTAATGAGCTCTTAGTGCCAATAAGTTCATTAGAGCGCATTCTTAATGGAAAGTAAGTCCCAAGTCTGTATGTCTCTGGAAAGGCAGTGATGAGCATATAACTCGAATGAAGTCTGTTGACATTTACTGTCCACTATGAAGGCATCACTGACCGAATGAGACAGGTCTGCTTATAGAAGCACCTAGCATTTACTTCAAAGCTTAGAAGTTATTTAAGTGATATTTGTGGATCAAAGCCAGATGTTTGTCACATGCAGCTGAAGAAAATGCATTTCACTTCTCTATGTGAAGCATGGCTTTTCATCAACATGGAGTTTTTCTTTTTTTTTTTTCTTTTTTTTTTTTTTCTTTTTCTTTTTTCTTTTGGTGACTTGTTATTAATAATAAAGACAGCAATGTAATTTGTACTCATTTTTCTGCAAGAAAAAGGGAAAGATCTACAGTTTTAAAACTAAACTTTTCACATTTCTTGGATCATCCTTCAGACATGTAAAACAGAAGTGTTCACTTGTTTGCTTTTGTTGTTGCTACTTTCAGGCCTTATCCTTAGTTACAAGTGATCTGTCCACAGGCAGTTCAGAGCACTTAATAATTTACAGGGCTTTATCGTGTGCTCACAGTCTTATGAGTTGTGTGCTCAATATCTCAGGAGTCTCTGCATCAAATTTGTGGCCCACAGCCTATCTTGCAAACACCCCTACATGAACTCTGTGCTCAGTCAATGGTGCTTTCTGTAGATACTGATGCTGTGGCCTGGTGAGAACTGATGCTGTGGCCTGGTGAGAACTGATGCTGTGGGCTGGTGAGAACTGATGCTGTGGGGCTGGTGAGAACTGATGCTGTGGCCTGGTGAGAACTGATGCTGTGGCCTGGTGAGAACTGATGCTGTGGGGCTGGTGAGAACTGATGCTGTGGGGCTGGTGAGAACTGATGCTGTGGGCTGGTGAGAACTGATGCTGTGGCCTGGTGAGAACTGATGCTGTGGCCTGGTGAGAACTGATGCTGTGGGCTGGTGAGAACTGATGCTGTGGGCTGGTGAGAACTGATGCTGTGGGCTGGTGAGAACTGATGCTGTGGCCTGGTGAGAACTGATGCTGTGGGCTGGTGAGAACTGATGCTGTGGGCTGGTGAGAACTGATGCTGTGGCCTGGTGAGAACTGATGCTGTGGGCTGGTGAGAACTGATGCTGTGGGGCTGGTGAGAACTGATGCTGTGGGGCTGGTGAGAACTGATGCTGTGGGCTGGTGAGAACTGATGCTGTGGCCTGGTGAGAACTGATGCTGTGGCCTGGTGAGAACTGATGCTGTGGGGCTGGTGAGAACTGATGCTGTGGGCTGGTGAGAACTGATGCTGTGGGCTGGTGAGAACTGATGCTGTGGCCTGGTGAGAACTGATGCTGTGGGCTGGTGAGAACTGATGCTGTGGCCTGGTGAGAACTGATGCTGTGGGCTGGTGAGAACTGATGCTGTGGCCTGGTGAGAACTGATGCTGTGGGCTGGTGAGAACTGATGCTGTGGGCTGGTGAGAACTGATGCTGTGGGCTGGTGAGAACTGATGCTGTGGGCTGGTGAGAACTGATGCTGTGGGCTGGTGAGAACTGATGCTGTGGGCTGGTGAGAACTGATGCTGTGGGCTGGTGAGAACTGATGCTGTGGCCTGGTGAGAACTGATGCTGTGGGGCTGGTGAGAACTGATGCTATGGGGCTGGTGAGAACTGATGCTATGGGGCTGGTGAGAACTGATGCTGTGGGCTGGTAAGAACTGATGCTATGGGGGTGGTGAGAACTGATGCTGTCAGGCTGGTGAGAACTGATGCTGTGGGGCTGGTGAGAACTGATACTGTGGGGCTGGTGAGAACTGATGCTGCCAGGCTGGTGAGAACTGATGCTGTGTGCTGGTGAGAACTGCCTCAGAAGTAGAAGAGGAGAGAGGCCTATTTACAAGGAATGGCCACCTAAGCCTTTAAAGACCTTTGGGGAAAATAAAAAGGAAATTGTTAAAAGATTCTTGTCCTCTGTGTTTATCTGTCTTGTCCTTCTGACTGTACCCTGCCAGACCAGGGAGGATTAAACAATAATACTGTTGGTTTTTATCTTGGATCTCCAAAGACTTCAGAATCTTGTCTTTTCATAGAAACAATATAGAAACTCTGAATTTTATTGGATATGTTTTAAAATTCTTGTAGACAGGTGTTTTGTTGAAGCAGTAGATCCCCGACCTTGCCATAATAGGAGTCTCTGGTTCCTGCATTCCAGATTTACCACTGCCTTCACAAAGTGTGGATGTTATTATCTCTGACATTCCATTTGGAAAAAAATTTAAGTTAGGAAAAGATATCAAAAGCATTCTACAAGAAATGGAAAGGTAAGTTGTTGAATTTATTTCCATAATTTTCTAGCTACAGACAATTTAGTCAAAATATATCATTGCCCTTAAGTCTTTTGCAATAGTATAATTTCCCAAAATTGTTACTATTAATTTTCTAAAAGTTAGAAGTTTATAACTGAAATGTATTTTCTGAGTCTTCTTATACCATTAATTTTATTGAGAAAAAAAATGACTATTGTTTCAGTAACCAGAGTGGATAATTTAGATATCTGCTTCTAATCTTCACAAAAACCTGCATCCTCCTTGTCAGATCCCACACTTTACAGATGAGAAACTGATGACCTGTGCCTGCTGAGCCACAGACCAGAATGACAAGATGGGACTTCGCTGGCATGAGATGAAAATGCAGACTATGGTTCATACCACATCTTCCACTGTTGACCTCTGGATATAGTTTAATGGAAGTATTTTTTCAAGAGGTTCAGTGAGGCCTAAATAAATATTTTTCAGTCATTTATATTGATACAGGAATAGACAATAATAAGGGATTGATCAACGATAAATTACATCAGCTGGACATTTTATGCACCAGGACATGAGTGTCGTTACTCTTATGTGGGAGTAATATGTCACCAGTGTGTGAGAGAATCCAGTGTCAAGGCTAACATACCATAGGGAGTCAAAGCCTGGCTCAAGGTCTCACCCACCTGTTAGCTGTCTCACTGTCTCACTGCATTTTGTCAGCTGGGTGCATCACGTTTCTCATTTGTGGTGTACATGTGTGTGTTCATGTGGTGCACATGTGTGGAGGCCAGAAGTCTCTATTGGGTGTCTTTCTGTCTCACTCTCCACTGTTTTTGAGACAAGTCCTCTGAGCATGGCTGGAGCTCACAGATTTGGCTGGACTGTGACCAGCAAGCCCCAGGGATCTTTCTGTCTCACCACACCCCTTGCTGGGATCAAAGGCACCTGCTGTCACATCTGTTCTTCTACATGAGGGCTAGGGATTTGTCCTTGTGTGCATGGACCTATGCAGTAAAGCATATCTACATCTGCAAACCCAGTCCTCCTGTCGGGGCTGAGAGCAAGAGCTAGCTCCGGAATGACGCCTCTGACCCCCCCATGTGTGTGCGCTGTGGCATGCAGGCATGCAAAAATAAATAAGTGAGATAAATACATTTTAAAGCCATTCCCTGCTGCCTGGGTCCCTGGCTCTGTCCTGCTCAAAGCAGCACTTGTGGTGTAGGCATCTCTTAGTCATCCCCAGATCTGATATTAATTCTCCTTTGGCAGGCTTCGCCACCCTGTCTTCATGTTAAAGTCATTGCATGAGCGTGTTTAAAATACGATGGCCATTTCCCACCACTCCCCACATCTCTGACCTAATTGGTCTAGGGTTGGGCCTGGGTATGTTTCTTAAAAGCTGCTGCTTGTGATCCGGTTGTACAGCCCAGCTTGTAAGTACAGCCTGTGACCCTAACTGAGTTGCTCACTGCCTATTAACCAGTTCATAGAGAGATAATGAACTGTGTGAGCCCTGACACACATTTAAACCGGAACTTTTCAGAGAGATAATAACCTGACAAAAGATCTGGCTTTCTCTATTTTAGACATATCTCCACGTCATGGGACGGTAGGGTTGTGGACAGCACGTGCAGCAGTTGTAAGTTTCTGTAGAAGTGAGACAGTGATGGTTGTGTCTGCCTGCCTGCCCACTGTCAGGGAATTTAAACATTTACCAGAGTCAGGCAGATGAATATTCAAGTTTCCTGCATATTAAGAGTGCCTCAGTAAGTCCAGTTTAAAGTCCATGCATTTGAACATACGAGGGGTTTCTTTCTTCTTTGCTCTGGCTTCCTTACTACCTGCCCCCAGACTTTATGACCTGACTTTTGACTTACGTAGTTTCAGGTTTATACAGACAACATAGCATAGTGACTGAGAACAGCTTCTATTAAAAGCATTATTGGATCTAGAAATCAAAAGAGGAGACTTGTGTTACTAAAATTAAGAAAAATATATATATATTCAGTAACCTTATTCATAGTGGCTGTGGAACTAGATGGTTCTGTGTGTCATACAGAACGGGATTCCCCAAGAAGGAATATGGATCGGACTCAGATTGTCAGACAGATGATTCCTGTGATAGCAAGAGCTTCACATGCAGCTCACTTAATTATCTCGTCAAGACAGCACAGTTAGGAATTTGATGGAGCATTTGGGCTTTCTTCTCAACCATCCCCATGTAAAATACGTGAGCAAGATTTGAAATGAACCTTGCTTACCCTGATGAAAGGAGAGCACCCTACGTGCTCAAGAGGCCTGGAGTGGTTTCATGGAAGAAGAGAGTTTCCAGTAAAATTTGGAAGTTGTAACAGAACTTTTAAAGGGGGCCATATTTTTATACATGCTAATATTCAGTGAGAAAGGAAGCAACAAAGCCACTCAAGGACCAGTGACTACACCAACTTCCTGAGGTAGAAGGTTGGCAGTCGGTGGTTAGATGGCAAAGACCTAATGTGCTCCAGGTCCTGTAACAGCTTTATTGAATCATCTATGCCTGGCCTTGCAGGGTCACATGCAGAAGAGAAATCTTTTCTATGGTTTGATATACAGAGTTTCCTCACCTCTTTTAACAACAGGACATTTTAAAGATACTATCATCAATATCAAGAACTGAAATACTGCTGCTGTTCAAGGCAAGCATTTTGAGCAATATTATAGTTTCTGAATAGCCCTTTTGTAAGGAATTCTGTGTACATGTACATGGAGAGAGGCCTAGCAGAGCACCCATCAGAGAAGTTTGGGTCATCTTTTCTCCTTTATCTTCTCCATTATTGGAAAAACTTTCAGTGACCAAGCTGGTAAATGTCATGTGAAGTGTCTTGCCTTGCACATGTGCTAGAAGGAGGAGGTGGTAAACAGTCAGTGAATATTATTAGCTATCACCATTATTGAGCACTGTTACTCTGCTGCCACTGCTATTATGTAGTCTTGGGATAATTTCACAGAGGTAATAATGCAGGATTGAAGGTATTCTGTATTGTTGATACAATCTAACTAACCACTGTCCCAAAAATACTATAGAAGTTTCCATCTTCAAAAATGTTCATCATCCCAGTGTTTCTGTCCTAAGCATCCAATGTCTCATCCTGGATAATGAAACGCATCAAAAGACCATGTATCATTACCACTTCACTTCCATTTTCTTTGCTGTGTTCAGAGCTATTTGTAGTTTTCTTATTTCTGTCTCTGGCATATAGCTGACCTCCTCCTGCTTGCTGGTCTGTGTAGAAGTGGCTTTTCTCCTTCAGCCAGACTGCTTCTCCCAGTTCCTTCCTCAAGAACCATACTGTGCCCGCTTTCCTCCCTGTCTTCAGCCATTTTATCTCCCTGTTCTTTCTAAGAGGTTCCATTGCTCTTTCTGGAGATGCTCTCAGAGATGTGTGAATGTCTGTGTCCTGAACTAGATCCTGAGGACACTGTAGTGGGCAGGACAGGTGAGGTCCCGCCTGTCAGAGTGGGACAGTGGTACACACCACAGTGTTTTCAGTCATGGTTGCTGTTGTGGAGCAAAGAGACAGGATACCTGGCTGGAGAGGGAGAACAGTCCTGGCATAGTCAAGAGATGCCTGTCTACAGAGGTGGCAGCAGAAGTCAGGACCTGAAGGGTGAAAAGCACACAAGGGGAGGCCTGTTAAGTGAAGAGAGAGCATGAGGTGAAGTGACTGAAGGCAGAAGCAGGTTAGTGAGTTTGAACAACTAAGGGAAGATCCTTGGCCAGAGGGACGCAGGCAGGCAGTGGGTCTTAAATAGAGGAGCAGGCAGACTGCAGAGGAGCCTTGGGCACCATAGGACAGACTAGACATGCGCTTTCTGAGTGGACTCTTCCTTAGCAAACCAGTATCCCCTTTCTGCCCTGGCCTTCTGTCCATCCCCAGGCTCACTGGTGGCATCTAACCATGGCCACTTGCTGGTCCTTTAGCTTCTGACACTTGATACCAAGCTCCTTTGGCCTCCATGGCAGGAGCAGTGCTCCAGCTTTCTCTAGGGTACGTCTCCTGGTTCTCTGCCACGTTTTGGCTTTATCTTCTATTTACCATTAAACCTCCTGTCTCTGCCTCAAGCCGTGGCATCTCAGGACCCCCAGACTGTACACCCAGCTGACCTTTGGAACCCACCATCCATGGCATCATTCCATACTGACCTCTGCTCCCCTCTTTCTGCTTCCCCCACCAGGCTGAGCCGCCTTCAGTACCTCCTCCTGTTG
This sequence comes from Arvicanthis niloticus, assembly GCF_011762505.2. Taxonomy (NCBI): domain Eukaryota; kingdom Metazoa; phylum Chordata; class Mammalia; order Rodentia; family Muridae; genus Arvicanthis; species Arvicanthis niloticus. The sequence goes on along the minus strand of NC_047668.1, from coordinate 66,478,112 downwards.
TCTCTGCTGCCACTTCCTCCCCATTCCCTTCCTGTCACTGGGCTGGCTCACTCCTGAGCCTGGTTTTGGAGCCTCTCATGTGCATCTTGCAGCATCTACCATTCCCTCTCTGCCCCTTGCCTCCCCGTCACTGCTGTGAACCTTTAGTCACTCACGAGCTGTCACTGTTCCCAAGGATGTGTCACCTACAGTATTTGTATGACTGAGTAAATAAATTCTCAAAAGCTGATGTTTCCTGATCCGCCCTTTGTGGGATCATCCCTTAACTGCCCCTCTGTTCATGCCCTGACTCCTCCTGGTGACTTCTGCTGCAGCCTTTTCTTTCTTAAGGAAGCTGATTCCATAGGATGCTGACACTTGCCTTCTCTGATATACAATCATTTATTAGAATGTGACTACAAATTACTTTGAAGCTTGCTGTCTAAGTAGAACAAAAATAGATAATTAAGGCAGATTTGTACTGAGATTCCATAATTACTATAATGAATATGCATTATGGAAGATGCCACCTAATTATCAAAACTCTTGTATTTAAATAGATGAAATTAAATTTCAGATTAACAACTATTTTAAATAAATTGGAATGGTTTGTTGTTTCTTGGAACATAGAAATACTCATCCCAATTACCCTTTGGGGTTTTTTTGTTGTTGTTGTTGCAGAGTTCTGCGTGTTGGTGGCACCATGGTCTTGTTGCTCAGTGAAGATCACCACCAGCATCTCACAGACTGTGGAGGCAACAGGACTTCCCAGAACAGGGTCGCTGACCCTGAGATGAAGATGCTTTTGAATCCTGATAGAACTGGTGCACCAAACACAGCATCACCTTCACAAAAAGCAAGTAGCCTGCAGTGTCTCAGTGGAGTGTTGCCCTGTGGCTCACTGCTGCCAGTTGAGTCCTTCAAAGTTAGCCTTGGGAAAACAGACGCATTCATATGTAAGTATGAGAAGGCACAGGCTTCAGGACTGTCCCCAGCTAGATGCCTCGAGCCAGGTGCACATCCTGAGATGGCAACCAAGCAAGAATCCCCTTGTCTCTAGGATTCCTTATAGCCCTGGAGCACCAAGTACACAGCCTCTATGGGTGATGTGACCAAGAACACACTTGTCAATAAGGCTTCCTGCTCTGGACTCTCCAGCATTCAGTTCTTGACAAAGAACAGCTGATTAGGATTTTGAAAAGACTTGACGTAAGAACTACTTCTTCCCAAAAGTCTAAGTTTTAGAAATGAGGAAACCTTTATGTGTAACTTTTTTTTATATATTAAACTTGATTTTTTTAACCTGTAATTTGCTTATCCTTTGGGATGAAAATAGTTTTTGTTTGCCATAATTTATGACTCACAGTTTATAAAACATCAGATAATAGCAGTATGCTGTAATCCTTCGACATGACGAAATGCGTGCTACGTGGATGGATGTACACCGCATGTGTGCAGTTTCGATGGAGACCTGAAGACAGCATCGGGTCCTCTAGACCTGGAGTTACAGATGTGAGCTGCCATGTGGGTGCTGCCTGGGAACGAAACCCAGGCCCTCTGAATGAGCCTCAGGTGCTCTTCCCCATGGAGCCATCTCTCCAGAACCTGGAATTTGCTTTATTGAAAAAGCTTTAATAGTTTCCTTACTCTTCTTTGTAAAGATTCATTGTGTTTCTTGTGTTTGCTAATTAGATAAGGAGATAGTGAACAATTTTCCTACTTGACCTTTTATATGTATGCTGGTTTGAATAGGTTTGACACCTTAGACTCCTGTGTGAATGCTTGGCCCATAGGGAGTGGCTCCTAGAAATGTGAGTGTATTGTTGGTTGTGTGGCCTGGCTGGGTGTAAGATGGGTTATAGGCAGCAGTGTAGAAAGTTTCTGGCAGGTCTTGATGGTGAAACAATCTATTATTCCTGTGCTTACCAACTGCCATGGGACTCATAAAGAACCCAAGTCAGCTCTGTGGGGTAGTTGTTATGGGTAGCCCTGGTCTTGTGTTTTGATGCTAATTCTGCTTTCCAGGGAGGGACTGCAGACAAGGAGTGTGAACCTTCTGCCCACCTTAATTTGTAAAATAATAAAGGCTAGAGCCAGTGATTGGGCAGTAGAAGGGGAGGTGGAGCAGAAAAGTTTGGGGGAGAGGGAGAGAAAGGAGGACAAAGAGGAAAAGGGGAAGCAAGATGGCTGCGGATGTCACCCTCCTGTCTCTAGCAGTCTCAGGTAGTTATTCATATCAAGGTTAGGTAATTGGGATAACAATTCTAATTGTGTTGACATCTTGTATATTGGGTATTTGCTAATATATAAATCCATTGGTTAATCTTTAAGCTTTAGAGTTTTACTTTACTGGGAAGTGGGTCCTCAGACCAGGTGGGTATGGCTATGAAGGAACTAGCGGCTCCAGGAATGAACAAACCGGAGCTGGAAACACAGGAACAGGTTACTACAGGAGCGAGCTAGAGAGAGCAACTCAGTGAAACCAGCTTGGGAGCTCCGGTCCTGCTAGATAGCTTGCCAAGACAAATGGGCTTAGAGCAGTAACATGATAGCCAAGCCGGGAGCTAGCCGGATGGTTTTCTTTTTTCATATATCTCCCACAACAGGTAGCCTCTTTGGTTATTTTGAACGTGACAGCCCAGGAGATGACATTCAGTTTGAGTCACTGCAGTGGTCTCAGCCAGGGGCAACTTTGCCTGTAGAAGATGTATGGCAATATCTTCAGATTTTAGCTTACGAGGTAGAGAGAGAAAGCTGGAGTCTAATGAATAAAAACAAGGAACTATTAAGCATCCTGAAATGCATAGAGCAGCCCCTCACAACAAAATACCACCAGTGCCAAGCTGAGAATCACTGGCTTAAGGCAGATCAGGAGATGCCAAGGATCACTCGTGCCTATGCCAAGACAACCTTCCAAATGAAAGGGTAGACACATTGGAGGGAAGAGAACTCCTAGCCTTCCACAGAGAAGACTTATAACCAATAAAACTAACTTCCCACCAAGCAAGGGGAATATCTAGACATCTATGTCCATTGCTGGCTGAAATGTTATCCTTGGAATTCCAAGTGCCACTGCAGTCCACTGATCAGAATAGGGGCTCATGGGACTCCAGCGATAAGTGAACCTTTGACCGAGAACTGCTTCAGAGTCCTATACATCAGATACTACCCACTGATGCCAAGGCACTTGTATAAATAGTTGTTTATGCTCTGACACAATACCTGGTAAAAGCAGCACAAGAACAAATATCTTTGGACTTGCTGTTTGATGCTACCATCCAATGGGACAGAGGGCGTGGTGGCAAGATCAGGAAGCAGTTGGCCACATTATAGCCACAGTCAGGAAGCAGAAAGCAGTGATCGTGATGTTCACCTTGTGTCTTCCTTTCATTCCATCCAGGACCCCAGCCCATGAAATGGTGCCAGTCTCTATCAACCCCTCATAGACATTGCCAGAGGTTTGTTTCGTGGCAATTCTACATCCTATCAGGTTATCATGCTTTATCATCGCAGAGCTGTTCTAAGCCTGAAGCACATACATCACCCCAACCCTAGTTGAATTTAAACATTCGGAGGGGTGGGGGGAAGGGATGCATAAGAAACAACCGACATCATGTACTTGCTAGGTTAGATCAGTTGTGACAGCTGTAAAGATGGGGAAACAGAATGAAGTTCCAGTCTGGGAGAAATGAGACACGCTAAAGAGACACCTGTGACTCAGTCTGCCAGTCAGACTACTGAAACAGTGGACCTCAAAAGAAATGGGAATTCCCCCCCAGGAATCTGGTGGGAGAAGGAAAAGGCCCCAGCCAGAGGAAGAACCTGTCACACAGACTTTATACATCTAACAACTCGTCAGACCACTTTACAGATAAAACTGAAGCCCGGATATTGGGTCAGAGTAGATAGGACCACACATTTGACCTTGTCTGCTTAGATATACATATTTTTAGCTCCCTATTTTATTAATCTCACTTCAAGAAACATAAAAGTGTATTTACAGGGTACTTGGGGGTTTGCTGGATCTTTGTCCCTCTTCCTAAAGTGGCCACATTGAATAAATCTGTTTCTGCTTTCCGATACTAATTTGACTCTCAGTTGACTTATTGTGGACAGGTGACCAAAACTAGCTTGGGATATAGGCTGTGATACCCCAAGTTCAACAACAAAGTGGTTGTAGAATAGGAAACTAGATTTTACTTTTTCTTCTCATGCATAGTGTGTATGATGTGAGTGTATGTATGTGTGTGTATGCATATGTGTATGTATGTGTGTATGTATGTAATATGTATGTATATGTGTGTTTGTATGTATGCATGTGTATATTCATATATGGGGGGGGGGGGGAACCTCATGGCCATGCATATAAAGGCCTAAGGTTGAAATCCTAAATCACTCTCCATCTTTATTCTTTCTGATGCAAGTTCTCTCCATCCAACCCAGATCTGAAGTTGTGGCTAGTCCACTGTTATCCCACTGGTTGAGAATAAGACTACTTTCACAACTTTGAAGCAAGCTTTAATTAAATACTGGCCAGAGGAGGATGGATCTCTGGCCAAGTCCATTCTGGGTTTTCAGAAAATGTCTACGAGTCGTGTTTTACAAGGGCTTAAGAAGGTAAAACTGAAAATACACCACATTTCCCATCAGATCCAATTAGGAACAAGCATACATCCTGATGTATTTCCCACCCATGCACCTCCCGCCCACATGTGATTAAGCACATCTGGTGCAGATGGGTCAAACATAAGACAAACAGAAATGTCTTCTTTTTTACATAATATTTTTATTGATTATTTGTGAATTTCACAGCATGAACCCCAATCATACTCACTTCCCAGTCTTCCTAGGTCTGTTCCCTCATATACTGTGAAGAAGAGGAAGAGGAGGATGAGGAGGAAGAAGAGGAAGAAGAGGAGGAGGAAAAAGAGGAGGAGGAAGAAGAGGAGGAGGAGGAGGAGGAAGAGGAGGATGAGGAGGAAGAAGAGGAAGAAGAGGAGGAGGAAAAAGAGGAGGAGGAAGAAGAGGAGGAGGAGGAGGAGGACCAGCAGCCCATTTACTCACTGGAACATAGTCAAACCCCAGTCGCCAGCCCTTCAAAGACAACTGAGCAGGAACTTATTCTTAACTGTAAACAGCTCTTAACCTACTTGGTGGTGTGTTTTTCCAGTTTGGGTCGCTCACTAGCCACCTTGCTGCTCCAGAGACCCCTGGTCTCTACCTTCTGAGACTGGAATTACCTGCTGCCATTCCCACCCAGCAGGGTGCTAGGGATCCAAACACCAGCCTTCTTGCTGTTGATCTAAAGTGGCACCCCCAAATGGCAGTGCTGGTGACATTGTTCTAAACAGAAGGACTTTCTATGGGTGATCAGAAGGGTTATCAGGTATGCAAGCCTAAAGGTTTCCATTTACTAGAAAAGCAGATGTCTTAAGGCAACTACCTCCATCAATTCCCATCAATCCTAATTCCCATCAATCTGGACAGCCAGTATCAGTTCAAAGATCCCACCCTGTTGGCTCATAGAACCTGCTTGCTTTTTGGTCCCCAATAAACCTTTCTTTCTACCCACGGAGTAGTCTGGTTCTGTGGCTTCACTGTACCCTGGCTTACACTCACCTATACATCAAGTGTTTTAAGCAGTGACCCATCTCTCCAACCCCTGTTTACATTTACATTTCTAATTAGAACAGGTCTCACTGAGACTGTGAGATTTAAGCAAATATTTAAAAGTGGCAGAGGAATGATCCTGGCAGAAGCAGTAGGTAGGGTCTCTGCAGAAGGCAGGAGAAGAACAGCAGAGGAAAACAAAGATGCCTGGAACTGGGTGGAGAATGACAGATCAAGAAGCTGCAGGGATGTCATGTAGGCTAGATCAGACAAGGCCTGGAAGCAGATCGTAAAGGCTGCCTTTAACACAAAGGCTAACAGAACAGCTGAATCTAGCATGCATGCACAGCACACTATACAAAGGAAATGGCAGAAGTAGAAAATTGGTTGGGTTCTTGTTTGTCTGCTGCGTCCAGAATGTTGATCTTCCTCATAAGCTGCACCACACCTGGCTAGCTAGGAGGGGTGGTGGTGGTGGTGGTGGTGGTGGTGGTGGTGGTGATGGTGGTGATGGTGGTGATGGTGGTGGTGGTGGTTGGTTGGTTTGGGGGGTTGCTTTTTGCTTTTGTTTTGCAGTAATACAGGCAAGAGGAAACTACGACATATTCCAGGATGGGAACAGCACAGGCAGGAGGAGGTAGCTTGGCTATACTCTAAAAGTAGAAGGAACAGGCTCTGAGGTGTATTTAATAGCAGAGTGATGGATCATAAGGCGACAAATGACTGCAAGACCTTTGGGCATGCTCCTGAAGCAAGGGAGATTCTGTCAACTGTGATGGGGAAAGGCTGTAGAAATGGTGGGGGAGGGGTAGGTTTGCGGGTATTCGAAGTTCAGATCTTAGACTTGCTAAGTCTAGACAGCCTAATTTTGACTTGTCTAGCCGAGACCGTCTAAACTAACAAATCTAGTTTAACTTGCTCGCCAGACAGTTTTAGACTTTCTAATTTTGAAACATGCATTAAGCAAAGTGGAGATGTCAAATAGGCAACTGAATATTTGGATCTGCAGCTTAAGAAAAAATGGAGCTGCATATTAGGACAATGTGGATGTGTGTTCGCATTGGCCTGAGGTTGGGCATCATCAACAAAGAACTAAGCACAAGGACACAACAGGGAGGACATTAGCTGAAGTACCCAACAAAAGGGAGATAGAACCTGTAGAGACCATATCCAGTGGATACGCACAGCCCCCAGCTGAGGGTTGGGGCCACCCATGCACCTCAAAAATATTAATCCAGAATTCTTCCTGTCAAAAGGAAATGCAGGGACAAATTGTGGAACAGAGACTGAAGAAAAGGCCATCCAGAGACTGCCCCACCTAGGGATCCATCCCATCTGCAGGCGCCAAACCCAGACACTATTGATGATGCCAAGAAGCACTTGCTGACAGGAGCCTGATATATCTGTCCCCTGAGAGGCCCTGCCAGAGCCTATGACCAATACAGATGTGGATGCACACAGCCAAACATCGGACTAAGCTTGGGGACCCCAATGGAGAAGTTAGGGCAACGACTGAAGGAGCTGAAAGGGTTTGCAACCCCATAGGAAGAACAACAATATCAACCAACCAGACCCCCCCCCACCCCAGAGCTCCCAGGGACTAAAACACCAACCGAAGAGTATATATGAGTCGGTCCATGGCTCCAGCTACATATGAAACAGAGAATTGCCTCATCTGGCATCAATGGTAGGGGAACCCCTTGGTCCTGTAGAGGCTCAATGACCCTAGAGTGCTGAGGCAGGAGTGGGTAGGCAGGTGGGGGGAACACCCTCATAGAGGCAGAGGGAGAAGGGAGGGGATAGGGGGTTTCTGGAGGGGAAACTGGGAAGGGGGATAACATTTGAAATGTAAATAAATAAAAGAACCAATAAAAAATGAAAAAAAAAAAAGGTAAAAGGAAAGAGTTGTGAATTCCTGGATGGACGCTCTGCCCACAGAGACTGATCCATTAAGAGAACTTCAGTGCTGTGGAGAGATTGGGATGTTGCAGGCCCAGAGACCAAGTACCTTATCTTGGGCTAGCTTTAGACCTGAGAGAGTCATTCCTTACCTACCTCTGTGTCAGAACAAACATCTATGATTAAGAAATAAAAACCTTTGGAATCTCTTACCTTAGCAGACCCACTGGCTTCTTCCCCCTACAAAACCAAGACTGTCATCAGTTGGCATCTTAGACCTATAGAAAAGCTTTCTCTGTCTTGCTGTTCCCCTCACCGAAGTACTTATCAGTGTCCTTTAAACTTTGCTTGATTTAACAATCTCTTTGTTCTGTAAAACTATAAAAAAACAAAAACAAAAAAAACAAAAAAAACCAACAACAAAAAAAAAACTTGATGAAACTGCTCCCACATTAGAGCATAGAATTTAAAGTAACTGGGGTACATCTTTGTCCCGGAGCCATGTCACTCAAAGTGGCTCCAGGATGAAATCTCCTATTTCTTTTAAGATGAGGGCTGACAGTTTTGCATAAACAGGGGCCATGGCTGGGCCTGCATTCCTTTAGCACCAACAGAAGAGACAGAGATGGAACCACCAGGGATGGAATGGGAGAGTGTGGTTGGCTGGAGGCGTTCGGACACCAGTTATGGAGAAGTGGGGAGCCACTCTGCCTGTGCAGCTACGACCACATGGGAAAAGGGTGGAAATCAATCGCTGGGTTTGCCAACAAGGTCACTGGTGGCTTTGTCACTAGAAGTTTTGATAAAAGGAAGGAAATAGGGGCTGGAGAGAGGGCATGCTGGTTATGAGCACTGACTGCTATTTAGAATCTGGATTCAGTTCCCAATACCTACACAGTGGCTCACAACATCTATAACTCCAGTTCCAGGGGATCTGACACCTTCTCCTGCCCTTCACTGCACATATACAACGCACATACAAACATAGAGGCAACACACCCGTACACATAAAGCAAATCTTTCAAAAACACTTTTAAAAGAAGAGGGAACAAAACCAGGCTGCCATGGGATCAAGAGAAAATAAGAAAGGAGATGAAGTTGGTGAACACAGACAACAGGTACAACTAGGTTTTAAAACTGGAAGCAAAGAAATGGCTTATAATGGATGCAGGATCAGAAAATAATTGTTTTAATTGGGCAATGTAGGAAGTGTATCTATACATATATGTGTACCTATATATGTAAATATATAAACATTAAAACCCATATAACATTATATATGTTATTATATACATTTATAAACTGTTAGAGCATCCTAGGAGAGTTGGGAAATTGACGAATGGGGGAATCCTGGGGCAGCAGCTCTGAATAAGGGATGAAATATTGTGTACAAGCAGAGGCCTTAGTTTTAGGGAGCAGCATATACAACTCACCCGTGGTTCTGGGTAGAAAGGAGTACTTTATGGATATGGCTGCTATAACACAATAAATATGCTCCTCCCAGTTTTTAACTCTCAAATTCATGCTCTAAAAACAACAGAATTTCTTTTCAAAAATAATAAATTAGGTTGGGCAGACCATCCCACATCTTTACAGCCTTGTCACCTGGGTGCTAACAGAAACACCCATCTTAATAAACCTGCTAGTGCAAGCCTGGGTGGAGTGGGAAGTGCACACGGACGGCTTGAGCCCGATAGTTAGAAAACAGACTGGATAACAACGAGACATTTCCCCCTGACTTCCCTTTAAAGACCTTGTAAAGTCAAAAGGACCCATTAGGCCAGATGTGCTTGGTATGCTACTGTGAAGACCAAACTTCAGATCTCCAGAACCCACGTAAAGGAACTGGGTGGCCAGGGCAGCCAAATAGAATCCCAGCATGTGAGGGGCAGAGATAGAAATACCAGAGCAAGCTGGCTAGCCCAACTAGGAAGCTCTAGAGTCAATCTCTGCCTCAGTATACAGAGAGAGTTAAGAAAGACACAGTATCAACCTCAGGCCTACACACACACACACACACACACACACACACACAAATATACACATACACATGCATACCCATACCATACATATTCAAATAAAGATATATCACACTCCCAATAAATAATACATTAGTAAATAAAGGGCTTTCATTTTCCACAAAGAGGACAAAGTCACCATGACATGTTGAGCATGGGAGCCATTGAACAGCACAGAGGAATGATGGCCAGGGTGATGATACTTTATTCTTCTGTAGCTTGCTCGGTCTCCTCATTGTGTTCTCTCCTTTGGTATTCTGGTGCTCATAATTGTTAATACAAATGTTAATATGCCATGGGGGGGGGGAGATAACTTATTAGCCAACACTTTAATGGCACCACCCTCTCTTTGGTAGTAAGCTTATGCCCTTTACAGAGACACACAACTAAATGAACTGCAATGTGGGGCAGACACTTGACAGTGAGTGGACACGGCAACTGTACAGTGTGGAAACTCTCTGTCTACTTCACTCTTCTCAGTGAAAATGAAATGGCAATTTACAGGACCCTCTCTCTCTGACTCCTGACTCATGAAGGAATGCTGTTGACTAATTAAAGGGCCAAGGTTGCATGCCTTATGCTCCCGTTCCTACAAAAATAGCTAGCCAGAAGTAAGGCCATTTCAGTCCAGAAACTGGAAGCATCAGTACCACCAGAAAGGGAGGCACAGATGCTTGATGCAGGTCTTTGGCATCCGAAGGCACCCCATGTCACCTCTGGGGTTGCCACTCTCATTTCTGGGAAGCCTGGTAAGAGAGTCTCCAGCTGGTTCAGGCCTTAGTGTCAGCAGCTCCACATTAATGTCCTTATGACCTGAGAGATCTAGCAGTGCCTGGAAACATCTGTGGCAGATCCCAATGGGAGAAAGCACAGCTGCAGCCTCTTAACTTCTGGAGCAATGCCAAGTCCTAGCCTACACGTAATTATTCTACATTTGGGAACAACTCCTTGTTTGCTACTGGGTCTTGACGTCGGACACTATGTAACCATGTTACCTGCAATGAATGTCCTGAACTGGGAGTGATTTGGCCTCCCAAGCTCAGAGTCCTGAAGACTCAGCAAAGCACCTCATCAGGCAGAGGGAAAGGAAGTCTGCATTGTGTCCTGGCTAGATGCCTCCTACCACACCACCACCACCAATACCACCCACCACCCTTTCTCTCATAGTCCCCCAAGGAAGCTTGAAAACATCAGCAAGTGAAATCTGGTTTAAAGGTGACTCTGCAGTCTTTTCTGGTACCTGTGAGGGCATTTCAACCCCACTCCTAGTGAGGGAATGTGGGAAAGAAATCTTCCTAGGAATCCGAACTTGGCACTGGACACTTTGCTCTACTACCAAGGCATACTTTGCTCAAAGGAGAGATGTCCTGAAAGGCAAGTTCTTGCCATGTCACAGGTGGAGACTTCATATATAGATGGATAGTCAGAGAATAGGAATGTGGGTGAGTCTCTCACAACCCCATAGCAGAAGAACATCAGTACCCCACTAGAATGACCACAGAGGCCCCACTGTGGTAAGGGTTCTGTGTCAAGTAAGAGTTCATCTTCCCCGTGCCCTCTAGATGTCAGTCTGCTCCTTCCCTGGCCTCCTTGGTATATGCTCAGGACCTCGTGGACAAAGGGCAGGGATGGAGGCCATTCATTAGAGCAGCAATAACTTCTCAGTAGACTGAAGTGGCTCCTGCTGGTCCCAATTAAATTTTAGTAGTAGTGACCATCTGTGAGAATTGTAACATGGTAGACAGAAAGGGGGTTTCATGAGAGAACCTTGTGTGGAGAGCTTTTGGGGCTGCTTGGCAGGAATCTGACATTGGCCAAGGACAAGGAAACAGGCTTTAGGCAGGAATCTGACATTGGGCCGTGACAAGGAAGGAAGTTCAGGCAGGAATCTAATTTTAGGCTAAAACAGAGAAGTAATTTCAGTCAGGAATTCAAGTCTTAGGCTAGAACAAAAAAGTAGGCCTCAGGCATGAATATGACTGTGGGCTAGGACAGGGAAGTAGGCTCAGATATTTCTGTCATCCCGTTGAGCCCTTAGAAACAGCAAGAGTGACTTTGTATATTGCCTTGTTTGTTCCTTGACTGTTTGCATCTATTATATTGTTGGTTCCTCGACCTAGAACTGACCTAAATACTTGCATGTAATTAAAAGGGTTTAAAAGAAAAGTGGGAATAAACAAACCTGCCTTCAGCCTCAGAACTGGCTGGGGTTGTGTTGCAATTTTATCTAATCGGCTCTTTTCTTTTAACCCTCACTCCTGTGCTGGAGAACCTGTTGACCGACTGAGCGGGCTTGGTCAACCTTGGGCAATACTTCTCTGGAATAACCATTTCTTTCTGCTTATGGAGTTTCCATAAGTCAACACCTTCTGTGCACACAGCGAATTACCTTATTCACAGTTGTGTATTTCCATACACTACTGTGCTTCTTACCAAGCCGCTCAGGGCTGGGGGGGGGGGGGCAGTGATGAAATGACAGACACCCATAGGATTCCTTGTCTTGTACCCTGTCACCTGAAGTAGATGTTGTTACTTCAACCAATCTTTTCAAAAGCTCTACCAAGCAGAGACCATCCCACGGAAGCTGAGAATCAATCAATCAATCGGGGAACATTGACTTCGTTGCCTTTTGCTTTTCCTCTTTAAGCTCCTCCCACTCTACTTTCTCATCTTCTGGTAGAGGGGTGGGAGCACACACCCAAGCTTTTCCTTTTTTACTTTTAGCTCAACACCAGCCCTGTCTTACATGTCATGTATGATAATAAAGGAAGATGCCGAATCTTGAGTAAAAAACCCTTTCAGATTTTAATTTCACCAGAGGTATTTTTCTTTCAGAAAAAAAAAAAAAAAGCCATTCATCAGCTGAAGATATAGCTCTGTTGGCAGAGCACTTGTCTAGCATGATGGAGACCAGGCACATGGTAAAAGGGATAGGGGGTTACTACGACTACACTGGAACTTTTTGATGGGGAGAGGGACGAGGTTCAAGAAGAGGTTTTAGGACAGCCAGAACTACACAGAGATCTGTCTACCTTCCAGTGCTGTGATCAAAGGCACTTGCAATCCCCACATGGCTGCTACAGTGAAACTTAAAAAGTAACTTGAAATGGCATCTTCTGTCAAAAGAAAGCGTGCAATTGCTACAAAGATATACAAGCAAAAGAAAGGTTTCATTATGACACTTCATGCAAACGTATCAGTATACTTTGCTCATATGCATTCCTCCCTCCCCTCCTTCACCCATATCCACAAGAAGCAACCCCACACCCCTTCCCTTGTGCTATCTAGGCTTGGTCTGTTAAAAGTTACGTTGTTGTTCCCTCTGGAGAGCTATGTAGTGAAGCATGAGATATCAGCCTATGGGATACTGCGTGTGCAACCAATGACCAATAGATGGCGCTGCTTCTCCCATAGTCAGCATAAGGAGTCCAGAGCTGAAAGTGAAAAGAATCCTCCACCTTAGCCCTCCTAGTTACTCTACTGAAACATCTGTATCTCACCACTGGAGTGTCGGGTCTTCCTGGCTTTGTGGTCTGAAGACTTCTGTTCCAGGACTGTCACCCATTCCATGAAGAGTCAGGTCATAGTCCAGTCTCTTGATCTCATCCTCTCATAGGAAGAGCCATTATATCACAGCAAATAACATGTCACATCATCCCCACTAGGGCCACCCCAGCCTGGGGCCTGCTTTCTTATCTGACAACTGTGATAAAGGAGCCTTTCCCGTGGGAAAATACACAAGCTTCTCAGTGTCAGGCAGTCTGAATTTAGTCTTCTAGATCTTTCCAAAAATTGTCTGAAAACCCAGTTTTTCTGTGTCTACAAATCTAGATCTGCTGACCCTGAGGTCACATGATATGTCGCAGTCCCTACCCTGGTAGAGATAAGAGGCAGAAAGAAAGCATTGGTTCTGTGGGAATCTAGGCTTAAGTGAAGGCAGCCCCTCTTCCTGGAGAAAGTGATAACCCTCCCTCAAATTCTCTGCTATTCATGATTCACTGTGAGAAGCCAAAGTCATTCACAGAATAACCCTGTTCTTTACAAAGCTGTTCCGAAAGAGGATTTCCCTGCCAGGAGACACAGCAAGAAGCCACTGGATAAGGAGGTATTAATTGTTTTGGATTCATCATTTCGATGGATAGAGAAACACACAGGCTGTTAGCTGTGTGGGCTGGAACGCTCTCTCAGAGCTCAGTGACAGAAATGTCTGTCTAGAATGCAAGCGTCAGCCTCAGTTCCCAGCAAGATTAGAGCTGAGACAAAGACTGCCTTGTGGGTGATTTATTTGCAGGAAACCTAGAAGGAGTGAAGTGAGAAAAGAGAGAAAGTTAATCCAAGGGTACACTGTGGAGCAGAAGCAACTATGATGTGTTCTTCCACCCAGCAGACAAGAGAGGAGGGTGCCTACCCACCAGCCCATACCAACCACTAGTCCGACAGCACAACCTTTCACTCCTGCCCTTTTAAGATTTAAACATCACAGTCTAATCTACTATCCTCAGGATGTTATGTAGAGGGAAAGTTGAAACTGCTCAGAAGTCATGTTCTTGAAATGTGAGTGTTCATGACCCTTATCATAAGACAGAGAGGATGGGATGGGTTCTCATGTGAAGGAAGAATAACTACATTACATTATGTGGGAACAGTGGGTACCTGGGGGAATCTTAAATATGAAATAAGAATGGATGTTGATTCCAAAGAATGCACTGAATTAGTAAATCATCATGTTTTCAGGTTAGCAGGGAATTTTCCAGAACTGGGGGAGGGGGGTATTTTCCACCATTTGAATCCCACCCTCAAAGGCAGAATGCTAGCTTTCCCAACCTCTATTTTAAAGACTCATTGGCCAGACCCTGGTGTATGAACATTTGATCCAAATAGGAGCTATGCTGGGGAAGCAGGCATCATGGCGAACACTGTCTAGGAGAGGGATATCAGAAGCATCAGAATTCCAAGAGCAGCAGCCACAGAAAAACGTGTTCCTGCCATCAGTTGTACAAGTGGAAAGGTGGGTGACAGGCTGCAGGGGATCCTTGAGACAGCTCTCCTGTCCTGTGGTCAATGTCACACTCCTGCTTGAATAGCTCCCGAGATTCATTTTCTGATCTTAAGCATCCAGTATAATATTTTCATTTGTTTTGTTGTTTGTTTTAATAAACTTGCTTTCTGCTAACCTAGAATGGATTCTATTGGTTGCTTCTGGGAGGCCTGCCCCGCCTATATAAGGCCACTGACCCTGCTGCAGTGGATTAGTGGACTGGCCAGTCTTACCTGGGTTGTTGTTTTTTTTCTGATAGAGTATTTTCCAGGTGTTATTCATTGTTGTTTGATGCACTTTTCCCAGTTTCGGTGTGCAGGATCCTTGCTTGCATTTTTTTAGGGAAGAAAAGGGAATAATCTATGGGTAAATATCTTCATGGGTGTGTCTACAATTCAACAAATGGCAGATTAAAATAAATAAGAGTGCGTCTTCATGTCTCTCCAGTGACTCGAGTAACAGTAGTGTTGATCAGGACAGGCAGCAGTCTGGAAAATCTCTGTGTATGTCACAGAATTAAATCATAGTTTTATGTTCTGCTGATATGGATTTAATAGAAAACGCACACAATTCTGAAGTTTTCTGAATTTTTTTTCCCCTTCTCCAGAACATGGCTCAGGGTTCGGCCCACAGACACAAGAGCACCTACTGTTTCACATACTAGATTCAGCTGTCTCTCATCGGAAGTAAACAAATTAATACCTGTGGGTCTGAGGATGGAAAGAGACACACTGAAAACAGACGGCTGTCAGGGGAGACATGGACTTCCTGTGTAACTGGAAGCTCATTAACGATTCCAAACAAGCTACACTTTAAGCAACTGTTCCCGTCAATATTAGATAAATATGACTGTTCACAGGGAGCTATGCACGAACGTCTTTGGACTAAATGTGTAAGATGCAGTCTTGACAGGGAGACCCTGTAATTAAGACATATCAAGTGGGTATTTTCATACATCCTTACATTTTGCTTTGTGAACGTGTGTTGCTCTTTCACATCTCTTATTCATTCGTTCGTTCATTCATTCAGCAGCCATGAGGCATTTTACTGAGTATCAGCTTGGCATCAGACCCTAGGTGAACTCACCTTTCCTGAGTTGCTGCCATGACAGTTCAAAAGATGGCCAGGCTGATGGCTGGTTTAGGATGAAGAGGAATATTCATAACCAAAGGAAGTGAAGGGCTGAAGCCTGCCCATAAAACCTTGACACAGAGAGACACTGAGGACGTGACTAAGTAGCCACCAGAAAGATGCCTGCAAACACGCAGAGCTCAGATTCATCTTTCGGTTAAGTCCATACATTTATTATGTTAAACGAAGTGATCTGAAGTATAATCTTGCCCTCTGACTGCCACAATGATTTAGTATCCTTAGTCTCCATCAATTCACCTCTCAGTCACTCCCTTCTGTACGATGAAGGATGGAATAAATGAGAAGAGCCTCTCCAGGCCACTCCCCACAGCCCCCAGTTACACAGGATTTCTGGTCACTCTTCTACAACCTTCCTAGTTGCCCTTTTGTGACTCCTGCCCTCCATCCCCCTCCACTGTTTGAGATAGATTTCACCTTGAAAGAATTTGCCTATTCACCATGGGAAAAGCCCAGTACTAGCTTTCGGGGAGTAAACATGGAAACAAGAACTTATTTACTGAGCCAAGAGGTCTTTGTCTTTGTTTTGCTGTAAGTCAGATTATATTACTTTCCTGCCCAGCATCTTCCAATGACTGTATATAGTTCCAATAACAGAATAAAGCCCAAAGTCTTAAACTGGGCCTCCTGCTCCAGCCTTCTGTTTATTTTGCCTCTACTGGCCCTGGGTCCTCATTCATTCATTCATTCATTTATTCAGCCAGCCATGAGGCATTTTCTCTTACTTCTCCAGACACCTGCCTTGCTTGGGCTCTCTCGTTAAGTGTCTCTTTCTAAGAGAAGCCATCTATAGCTTCTCTGTCCACGTAGGCAGCCTGCCATCCTTGATTCTCCTGGCCACCCTGAGTTCACAGCACACATCTCCACTACATAAGACAGGCCTAACTCTTGTCTGCCTTTATACTGTCACAGACTGATCCCTGGGATGAGGACAGCTTTGTTTGTTCATTGTTTGCCATTTGCACTGAAGTCAGTCTCTGGCACACACTGTGCACTTAATATAGATTTGACATGTAGATGACCCCATGAATTAACGAGCATGTGCATAAAAGACCCCCGCGAGGGGAGTCCCCCACTCAAGTCTCGGGATGTCACAGCCACCCAATAATTCACAAGACACTGGGAGTATCTCATTCTAGGACCACCTGCATCTTTGTTCTATAATGTGAAGTCGGCTTCCTTTATACTCAGACCAAGAGCCATTTTGCTGCTGTTGCCTTGCTCTTAAAGCAACCACAGAAGTCGAGACATCTGTGAGAAGTGGGCTTCTGAATAACTCAGGAATGTAAGCTTTCAAAGCAAAGGCTATGGGACAGCATCTTTAGGGACCACAACTCCACAGTATTCCGCTCAGACATTCCTTCATTCCTTCAGCACACAGCCTAGTGCTTTCTCCACACTCCACTGTCCCCTACCACCCGAGGGTGTCAAAGCAGATATGGCCTCAAGGTTCTCCAGCATCCTTCAGTCCCTACCTGTTACAGGGTACAACTGGTATACCCCGCCTTCTACCTTGAACTTTTCTAGCTCAGGGTCTGGGCTGCCCTTCCCCACGGAGGCTCTTCCTGTGAAATCCAGACTTTTTGGTTACCTGCTCTCTTTGCTCCTTTTATACCTTTGGCCTCCTGGCTACTCGTTTGCCCTTTCTCCCTTTTCCTACCCCTCTCTCAACATGGCCGAGGGTCATGATCACCCTGGACTCTCCGAGATGTGTCTGCCTCTGACTATACTTTCCCACACACCTATGAGAAACTTTCTTCCCTACCATACCTAGGAGCCGCCATGTGTTTTCCTTTCCTTCTTATTTCTTTTTTTAATTCACCACCCACCACCAAGTTACTTCTGCTCAACTGCCAGTAAGGTGAACAGAGCCAGAAGAGCCCAAGATTCTCAACCATGTCCCAATTTGCTTTGAGCAAATCCATGTGTTCTAATGTCACCAAGGGGAAAAGGAAATCTTTCCCCATAGGAAGCCCTCCTTTCCTTTGTGATACTGAAGTACATGGAGTCATACAGCACAGAGCTTCTCCAACACTGCTGGGGACAGGCCTGACACCTTCCGTGACAACCTTCATGATGATGTAGGAAAAACACGTGTTCACAAGCTGATGAAACGCAATGCTCCTGTTTTTCCTCTTAGCCAATCACAGTCTCTCTGGCTCCCCATGGTAACTCATCTGTGTCTTATCTGTTTTGCTTTGTTGTTGCATTTTTGGACAGGCTTGTAAGAAAAGGCTGTTCATCCGTCCCCTCTGTGGGCCCCATATGGTCCTCCCTCTGGCTCTCCCTCATTCCTTCCACAGCTTCACTTGAAACCCGTTCCCCACTGCTGTGAACAGTGCTTAAACCGTTGCTTTATTTGGAGAATTCCTTATTTAAGAACTGGCTCATCTTCCGAGTCGATAGTGCATTAATCACTGCATTATCTCCTCGGGTTACCTTTCACAGCTGGTTTAGTTTCAATCCCCAAGTCCGTTTTATCTGAGAACTTTGTTGGCAAGACAGCGATTTACTGTGGCCACAGCAGGGGCTCATAAAGCAGGGGCTGATGCTTCACTGATAAGTTTGCAGAAAGACAGACACTTCCTCGGACATGGCTACCCCACAGCCCAGCTCATTCCTTTGTGGGAGTTTGGCTAATACTCTGGATCTCATTTTTTTTCCTACTGCTAACAGGGACAACAGTCATTACCTCTGTTTACCTACAAGGCTGCTCCATGGTTTGATTTATTGTGTTTCAGGTAGATTCTGTACCACTACCACTGCCAAATCACCAGACAATGCACCAATCTCAGAAAGGAAAAACATAAAGTGCATTGCTCTCCTTACTATGTAATAAAAAAAAATTACTTGGAAGGTATCCTTGAACTGACAACATCAGATAGATTTATCTTATTGCTAATGTAATTTAATATGTGATGTCTTGTTAATCAGTTCATGTTCAATATGGATAAAGAAAATAATAGTTTACGCTGTCTTCACAACGCCGGCAGAGGAGGCGGGGGTGAGAGGTTCTATAATGTGTGGCTACTGCCGACATTTCTGGAAAGTGCATCAGCTTGTGGACGCCTCCTGAGAGGATCAACAGAGATGATTGACTTTCAAAGCCGTGCAGCTAGACAGCAAGGACTGACTGCATATCCTGAGTCCCTGAGTCGCCAGCCTGCCTCTCACACAAAACTCTGTAGCTCCCTTATTTTTTTTTTTTTTTCAAATAATTGCTTTCATTTGATAAATATTTTAAAAGCCGTCGGGGATGCTTTCACAGGACAAAATAGGGAGGATCCACCCACCTAGATATTAATCTTCAGTCAGTCCTGGTGACGTGAGAATTTCTCATAATGTGCTCTGGGGGGCGGGGAGTGTCAAGAAGGTAATTAAAATTGCTGTCATACCTTTAGGCTACTGCAGACTATGGGGTCCCTTGAAGGTCAGTCATGTAAAGAGAAGCCTGTGCTTATGAAAAATAAGCCTGGCATTCTTTGCAGAGTCGCAAAGGGCAGTGTGTGTTCTGGTTTAAAAATACAGCTGCTTGATTAAGAACTACGAAGAACTATGGAGCAATTACTTCTGAGGGGAACCGGCAAAATCATGAGGCGACGAGAATCCACCTAGATGCATAAGATGTTGAGGATGTCTCACTCCCGGCTAGAGACAGATTACTGGAGTGTGTCAGGGTCTGGGGGTGTTCACATGGAGGCTGCATAGTGAGAAAGAAAGTCTGTGGGGTGAGTGGGCTGGAAAGCAAATCACAACCCAGACACATGGTACTTTTTAGGAGGTTGTGAGGCAGGTCTTCACTCAAAGGCTTACTCCTATTAATACCCAGAGCCAGTGGTGGTGAGGACCCAGAGGACCAAAGCTTTCTTCTCTATCTCTTGTATGTATCTAACCAGAATGAAGAAACACCAACAATTAGTATGAATGTGACTCTGGGATAGGTTTCTTAAACGAACGTGCTTTATAAAAGAGAAGTTTAATGCTGGGTTGTTTGTTTGGTTCTTGTTTGCTTTTTCCTAAACACCCCATGGACTGTAGAACTAAGAAGTGGAAAACCAGGCTCTGGGGAGAAATGAGAGCGCCTCAGCAATGTCTTTGGGTGCGTTTTAAACACGCAGCTTTAACAGACTGCAGCAGCATGACAAGCTGAGGTCTAACGTGTTTGACTTGTAGGGAATGTGTTTGAAACCCACTAAAGCCATGGCTGAATGAATGAAGCTCAGCTCAGGCACGGCCAAGCTTTTAAAGCAAGTATTTATGTGCTCACCACAGTCAGCCTGACAGGCAAGCAAAGCCATAAAGATCAAAATAGCACATATTTGGTGATTTAAGAATGAACTGTCCTGAACCAGGTGGTGATGGCACATGCTTTTAATCCCAGAATTTGGGAGGTAGAGGCAGGCAGATTTCCAGTTCTAGGCCAACATGGTCTGCATGTTCCAGAAATACCAAGTCTCAAAAAAAAAGGAAGGAGAGAAAGAAAGAATGAACAAACAAAAGAAAGAAACAAAGAAAGAACGAATGAACAAACAAAAGAAAGAAAGAAACAGAGAAAGAAAGAAAGAAAGAAAGAAAGAAAG